>NC_140773.1:5170812-7570812 GCF_044657685.1 Stegodyphus dumicola
GTTTTTTCTACTTTTCATTATTTAGTCTTTATTACATTTACTTAATTATTGCTGATAAATCGATATGGACTTTGCGAAACCTTAGGGCAGCACATTGATGTGTATTATGCGTGAAAAATTTCAACAACTGGTCTGTGCAACTATGCTCCGCTCACTTATGTTACATGCCTCAACAACTACGGCCACGATATTCCGTTAGCTTCAAGACACGGAGCAAGGAGGACGCTACAGCTTAGCACTTACGAGGATAAAGTTAAGACAACGTGTTTATGCTACAGATGTGCTAATTAGCTTTTACGATGTGAATGTTACGCTTCAGATATTTTAAATCGCTATTTTACACAAGTTATCCCACTGTTACATATTGCCACATTGGACGTGATACCGAACTTCAAGTGAAAAGGTTTGTTCCAACATTGGGATTTATTTTTGACTTTTATATGATACCCACTAAGAAGAGATATAGATAGGTAACGATTTCAGGGTATTGTACCTCTTAAGTAAGCGAAGACCTATAAACTATGACCTATATGTTATTAGAGGGAATGTATTTAGCGCTACGAAGGCTTATAAATAATAAGCTCAATCATATGCTTGCATACGAAACCATCACAACAGACGACATTTTGACATCATAACAGGCGACGACATTTCATACGACCATCATAACAGACATTCTGAACATGGAAAACGAGTGAATAGAACATAACACTTCAATTCTCTACATTCCTCAATAATAAGATATACTAATTTGGAAAGATGCTCAGTAGAATTCAAGTCGGGGCTTTTAAGTAACCAATTTATGACAGAGAAGTCAGAGGAATGCTCTTCCATCCAACCAACCAGTAGCCAACCGTAACCTGTGAGAGGCGCAGTTATCTTTCTGAGATACTCCCTTTCCGCGTGAATGACAGGGACATAAATGGATGGAGATGATAGCTCATCAACTCCACGTACAGAATCATATTGAGGGAGGTAAGAACAAGTACTAAAGGTCCCAAACACAACCAGAAGAAAGCATCCCAGACCATGATTAAGCCTCCACGGCCTTGTACAGTTCCAATCTGTCACACCGGATTCATACATTCATGATTCTCTCGCCATATTCTGAGCCTCCCATCGGTATTAATTAGAGGGATCGAGACTCATCACTCCTACACATTTCATGTCCACTAGTATCTATTCTCTATATTTTCTTGCCCAGGTAAGAATGGCAACTCCATTTCATGCATTTAGGAAAAGTACCCTCGTGTGTCTACGGCTTCCGAAGCCCATATGGTGAAGGGAGCGATACACGATCTTTTTACTGACTGTCGCCTGCTTTAGCTAGGTGATAATTTGAGCTAATATTTGGCTTCATTAACCATGTACAATACGGCTGAGACGTCTCACAGCACGATTGTTCTAAGTTAAATGTACTTTGCAGTTTGCAGAGTCGCTACTTCTTTTTCCCACCATCCGTGTATTCTCGGTATGCTCTTGACACTGTCGACCGTTAAAATCCTATCCCGCTGAGGATTTTAGAAATTGTATGGCCCATGCGACGAGAGATTACTATCTGCCCGATATTGAAATTTTACCTATACTGGTATATGAAACAACTGATTATCGACAAGCATAGTGCTAGCTGTATGTGCATTTACCACAACTCCCTCACGTAAGCCCAGATGCGGCGCAGCGCTATTCAATTTGCATAGCCATGTCTATCCCTAATTTAGTGGCACTTCAGTGTAGTTACAACTCGTGAAGCTTGGGCATAACGTGTAACGCTTGCAAGAGATAAACATGAATTTACTGCCGAAAAAGAGGATCAAAAGACTTAATATATTGGTTCACGGAAAAAAAATTTTTTTTTCTAAAGATTTTATTGTTCTTACTGGATTCTTTTATAAGGGGAAACATAAAATAAGGAAAGTAGAAACAAATATCAAAATCAATTCGAATTACAATCAGATATAACTACAAACCATACCTCTAAATCTACTGCTTTATGTTTTGAAAAAAGTGAGATATGAAACCGCAATTGAAGCTATTCCCTCTAGATGCATATCCACCAAATCTCCTGATGTGTCTCCTATGGATTAATGTGCATTTGTACTTTTAAAACAAGCTCTTTTTACGTGGCATCCCCAAACATTGGATGGACTGTGGAACATTGTGAAAGAGAAGTGGCATAAAATCAACCTTGATGTTTTCAGGAAAAGGCTTTTCTCTTACAAATCAAGATGTAATATGATGGTTCAACAAAAGGGCTCTCAGACGGAATATATTAGAAAATTAAATTATAACGTTTGTTTATATATATAATTCTTTGCAAAATCCTTAAAAGGATACCTGAACACCCCCTGCACTCAGTCATTTGCGATAGTTACGTTGAATTTTAAATTTCAGACTAAACGTTTCAGGATTATTCATAGGGTTTCCTTTATTCTCATTTTTATGAATAATGCCTCATAAATATTTATTCAAATATATGAAATTATATGAAATGTTCATTTTCTAATTTATAAAATACTCTGTTTTTAAATATTTTTAACCCAGAGGGACATTAGCCCGAATTCTGTCCAAACGTTTATGTCTGCAAATGAAAAAATGATCCCTTTGGGCGCAATACAAAGTCTGAAAGCTTTCAGTTTAATATTTGTTTTGGGTGTATCTGTGGGGTGTAAATTCTTTAACTTCCAGTATATATCCAATCGAGACATTTTTATAAAAGTTATTTAAATTAATTTCTTCCAAATTTCATGTCATGACTGATTTGTTTGAGTAAAAGTTAGGTTATTTGAAAAAAGCAAAGAAAAGGATGGTTACCTGCCTGGCGCGGGATGGCTTAGCGGAGAACGTTCTATGGGAAATCGCCTAATATACATCGAGATAAGGAAAACTGCAGAAGCCAACCATGCAGCCAGCACGTTGGCAGGGAATCAAACAGGGTAAAACTCTTAGCATTCTTAAACACAGGGCATATTGCTATGGGACACATATTGAAACTACTTCGTTTGTAAATAAAGCAATATATTCTCATTTATTATTTCTAGTAAGTTTTAACAGGAAGGCCACAGAGAGAAAAAAATCTAAAATACAAAATAACATCCTTATTCGTGTTTTAATGATAATCTGGAGGTTTTTTTATACGAAATGCCAACAAATCACATAGGAAAAACAAAACGGAAGTAGCTGACAGTCACTTCGAATTGGGAGCACAGACAACAAGGGAAAATATGCCTAAGAAAAATTTCAATAATAGCTACAGCTTAACTTAATTCAATGAGAAGTTATAGTTAAAATAGAGCATATTGGTAAATCATAATTGAAAATGGTGTGTAAACTAGTAAATTAATTTAAGAGCACAAGAAAAACAAATTTAACAACGGCATTTAACTGCAAATAATATTTTAATTTCAGGTTACCATATAATTTAATTTAAATTTTGCAGTTCTGAAATGTAGCTCTAGAAAAGAATTTTAAAATGATTTTCTGTTTCCATTTCAGCTGTAGCGCAATAGATTGGACTGAAAACATCTTTCCTCTCTCTTACCGAAAAAGGCAATTTCTTCCGTCCAAATCCAATGCTCAGTCAATAAGGACGTCACTTAGTCAGTCAATGTTCAATTTTTATTCAGTCATTGGTCAGGGAAAGAGATCTTCTCTTTCTCAGTCGATTTTCAGTGAATGCCCAATTTTTATTCTGTCACTGGTCAGTTAATCAGATCGTCACTCGCTCACTAGGCTGTCAATGAGATCGTCACTTAGTCAGTCAATGTCCAATTTTTATTCAGTCACTGGTCAGGCAAGGAGATCTTCACTTTCTCAGTTCCTGTTCAGTGAATGTCCAAATTTTAGTCTGTCAGTGCTCAGTTAATGAGATCACTCAGTCACTGCTCAGTCAATGTCCAAATTTAGTCAGTCTCCGGTCTGTCAATGAGATAGTCAGTTAGTCAGTCACTGGTCAGACAATGTCCTACTTTTAGTCACTCAATGAGATTGTCATTTAGTAAGTCACTGGTCAGACAATGTCCAATATTTAGTCAGTCAACGGGCAATCAAGGAGACCGTCACATAGTCAGTCAATGTCCAATTTTTAGGCAGGCCCTGGTCAGTCAATGTGATCGTCAGTTAGTGACTGGTCAGAAAATGTCTAATTTTTAGTCAGTCACTGGTCAGATAATGTCCTACTTTTAGTCAATGAGATTGTCATTTAGTCAGTCACTCAGTCAATGTCCAATTTTTAGGCAAGTACTGGTCAGTCGAGATTGGTGTCATGGCAAACAAATTTATCACGAATACAAACTGAAATTGTGTAAATTTATCTCAGATCTATATAATATGTTTTAAGTCCTTTGTTTATTTTTAATTTTTTAAAGCAGAAATATTTCAGTAGTGTTTTTCTTATGTTTGAAATTTTGAAACGCTTGCTATGATTCGAGGAAGGATGTTGAGTGTACTCGTCATCAAAGCAGATAACAGGGACGGTACCAACGACGAGATCAACGAGCTGTTCTTCAGAATCTTCAGTTGGTTTCAGTTCTGTTCTGTCTACTTGATCCAGTTTGCCATTCATTTTTGGTTCATTATTTGTGTTAAGGAGATTACCAGAATCGATGTCTCTTTGTGCTCCAAGATCGTTATGCGATACAATGCATTCAGCATCCAATGATTCAATAGAGGCATTCAAACTGAATTCTTCCTGGTTCAAGATGGTTATACTGCTATTCGGGCCTATTTGATTACTTGAGTTTTCAGGTTCTGGAAAATCAAAATCCTTTTCTATTTCATGTTGGAGGTAATCAAATTGCTTTTCATCGCTAATATTGTGCACATCATAAGAATTATTATCGAAATCTTTGGCAAAATGGCCGATGTGATCAGTATCACTATCAATATGCAACTTAAGAAGGTTATTATCAATAGCTTCGTTATTAACTTCGAGGAGATCGGTGTCACTGTCTATGTCCACACCAAAGGAATCATCATTAAATTCATTAATATCAGCATATGAATCAAGGAAATCTAAATTACGTACCTTGTTTCCGGCATTAAACTCGTGTTCATTACGGTTATTAGAGTTTTCATCATTATTTTCCCGAATTCTCTCTTCTCTTCGAGAAAACAAAAGGAAGGCAGTAGCAAAACAAATAAGTATGCCCAATAGGCTGTCGATAAAGGCTGTTGGTATAAAAACGTAACACAATACTGTCAAAAAAAAGAACTCCATTTCTAAAAATGATTCGAATGCGATTTCAGCATTAAAAATAACAAGCAAATAAGCTCCACACGTAAGATTTTAGCACCACTAGATTTGATATCTCTAATGATTATGGTTTATAAGCATTGTTAAAAATGTATACATTAACTTTGTTTTAATTCAACAAAGCCTAAAACAATTATTGGTAAATTCACTGTTCCGAACGTTGTTAAAAGGATTCTTTGAATATGTAACAATGAAAGGTATTCTGATATATAACTCTACTCACAATAGAGGGAAGATTCTATGAGTCTGTCTTTCGTTCGGTCTGCGTGTAAGCTGATAGACCCAGGCCTACGAATTTGCTACATAGGTGCATCTAGGCAAGAGCCAGTGCACCTCGAAACGAGGTATCCAAAATTCGAATGACTTTTTTAATTTAATTTTTTTATTTTTGTTTTATTCATTTTTTTGATAAAATCGCATAAAATCGGTTATTCTCTCTTATTACATCAGCAATAATGGCACGCAACCATTATTGCTGTTGTATCCCTGTCGCCATTGTTGATGATATGAGCACTGTTGCCATTCGGAAAAATGAGGGCGAAAATTAGCGTTTTAATAACTTTTAATTAATATCTCTGATTTTTGCTATTTTTTAGGATAAAAGTGGAAGCGGAAAAGTGGAAAACGAACCAACGCTAAGCTGCCGCTGCCATACATATTCAAATAAATGTTTCTTCTTTGGAGGTTTCTTGCAATACAAAGCATAAACGTAATACTTATATGTACATATATATATAACCAGAGATTATTATTATTAAAACGAAAATACTTGAATACTCTGGGAAAATATTTTTTAAACAAAAAGTACTTCAAAACATGAATTTGTAATGGATTTATTAGTGCAAAGCACAGAGAATCATGTTTACCTGCCACTCTGATGGAAAGGGTTTCATCTACCTTTGACTGGGTAAAAATGAAGCTAAATATATACACAATACAAAAATATATAAAAATATTTTTAATTCTTTAATAGTCACCTCTTTAAGATAAAATCAACTGGTTAGCGTAACATGAACTTACGTTATATAATTAGCGAGAACGATACACCAAAATGAGTTTTGGTGATCGATGTACTTAGTGTACATAGTGTTTTTTCTACTTTTCATTATTTAGTCTTTATTACATTTACTTAATTATTGCTGATAAATCGATATGGACTTTGCGAAACCTTGGGGCAGCACATTGATGTGTATTATGCGTGAAAAATTTCAACAACTGGTCTGTGCAACTATGCTCCGCTCACTTATGTTACATGCCTCAACAACTACGGCCACGATATTCCGTTAGCTTCAAGACACGGAGCAAGGAGGACGCTACAGCTTAGCACTTACGAGGATAAAGTTAAGCCAACGTGTTTATGCTACAGATGTGCTAATTAGCTTTTACGATGTGAATGTTACGCTTCAGATATTTTAAATCGCTATTTTACACAAGTTATCCCACTGTTACATATTGCCACATTGGACGTGATACCGAACTTCAAGTGAAAAGGTTTGTTCCAACATTGGGATTTATTTTTGACTTTTATATGATACCCACTAAGAAGAGATATAGATAGGTAACGATTTCAGGGTATTGTACCTCTTAAGTAAGCGAAGACCTATAAACTATGACCTATATGTTATTAGAGGGAATGTATTTAGCGCTACGAAGGCTTATAAATAATAAGCTCAATCATATGCTTGCATACGAAACCATCACAACAGACGACATTTTGACATCATAACAGGCGACGACATTTCATACGACCATCATAACAGACATTCTGAACATGGAAAACGAGTGAATAGAACATAACACTTCAATTCTCTACATTCCTCAATAATAAGATATACTAATTTGGAAAGATGCTCAGTAGAATTCAAGTCGGGGCTTTTAAGTAACCAATTTATGACAGAGAAGTCAGAGGAATGCTCTTCCATCCAACCAACCAGTAGCCAACCGTAACCTGTGAGAGGCGCAGTTATCTTTCTGAGATACTCCCTTTCCGCGTGAATGACAGGGACATAAATGGATGGAGATGATAGCTCATCAACTCCACGTACAGAATCATATTGAGGGAGGTAAGAACAAGTACTAAAGGTCCCAAACACAACCAGAAGAAAGCATCCCAGACCATGATTAAGCCTCCACGGCCTTGTACAGTTCCAATCTGTCACACCGGATTCATACATTCATGATTCTCTCGCCATATTCTGAGCCTCCCATCGGTATTAATTAGAGGGATCGAGACTCATCACTCCTACACATTTCATGTCCACTAGTATCTATTCTCTATATTTTCTTGCCCAGGTAAGAATGGCAACTCCATTTCATGCATTTAGGAAAAGTACCCTCGTGTGTCTACGGCTTCCGAAGCCCATATGGTGAAGGGAGCGATACACGATCTTTTTACTGACTGTCGCCTGCTTTAGCTAGGTGATAATTTGAGCTAATATTTGGCTTCATTAACCATGTACAATACGGCTGAGACGTCTCACAGCACGATTGTTCTAAGTTAAATGTACTTTGCAGTTTGCAGAGTCGCTACTTCTTTTTCCCACCATCCGTGTATTCTCGGTATGCTCTTGACACTGTCGACCGTTAAAATCCTATCCCGCTGAGGATTTTAGAAATTGTATGGCCCATGCGACGAGAGATTACTATCTGCCCGATATTGAAATTTTACCTATACTGGTATATGAAACAACTGATTATCGACAAGCATAGTGCTAGCTGTATGTGCATTTACCACAACTCCCTCACGTAAGCCCAGATGCGGCGCAGCGCTATTCAATTTGCATAGCCATGTCTATCCCTAATTTAGTGGCACTTCAGTGTAGTTACAACTCGTGAAGCTTGGGCATAACGTGTAACGCTTGCAAGAGATAAACATGAATTTACTGCCGAAAAAGAGGATCAAAAGACTTAATATATTGGTTCACGGAAAAAAAATTTTTTTTTCTAAAGATTTTATTGTTCTTACTGGATTCTTTTATAAGGGGAAACTTAAAATAAGGAAAGTAGAAACAAATATCAAAATCAATTCGAATTACAATCAGATATAACTACAAACCATACCTCTAAATCTACTGCTTTATGTTTTGAAAAAAGTGAGATATGAAACCGCAATTGAAGCTATTCCCTCTAGATGCATATCCACCAAATCTCCTGATGTGTCTCCTATGGATTAATGTGCATTTGTACTTTTAAAACAAGCTCTTTTTACGTGGCATCCCCAAACATTGGATGGACTGTGGAACATTGTGAAAGAGAAGTGGCATAAAATCAACCTTGATGTTTTCAGGAAAAGGCTTTTCTCTTACAAATCAAGATGTAATATGATGGTTCAACAAAAGGGCTCTCAGACGGAATATATTAGAAAATTAAATTATAACGTTTGTTTATATATATAATTCTTTGCAAAATCCTTAAAAGGATACCTGAACACCCCCTGCACTCAGTCATTTGCGATAGTTACGTTGAATTTTAAATTTCAGACTAAACGTTTCAGGATTATTCATAGGGTTTCCTTTATTCTCATTTTTATGAATAATGCCTCATAAATATTTATTCAAATATATGAAATTATATGAAATGTTCATTTTCTAATTTATAAAATACTCTGTTTTTAAATATTTTTAACCCAGAGGGACATTAGCCCGAATTCTGTCCAAACGTTTATGTCTGCAAATGAAAAAATGATCCCTTTGGGCGCAATACAAAGTCTGAAAGCTTTAAGTTTAATATTTGTTTTGGGTGTATCTGTGGGGTGTAAATTCTTTAACTTCCAGTATATATCCAATCGAGACATTTTTATAAAAGTTATTTAAATTAATTTCTTCCAAATTTCATGTCATGACTGATTTGTTTGAGTAAAAGTTAGGTTATTTGAAAAAAGCAAAGAAAAGGATGGTTACCTGCCTGGCGCGGGATGGCTTAGCGGAGAACGTTCTATGGGAAATCGCCTAATATACATCGAGATAAGGAAAACTGCAGAAGCCAACCATGCAGCCAGCACGTTGGCAGGGAATCAAACAGGGTAAAACTCTTAGCATTCTTAAACACAGGGCATATTGCTATGGGACACATATTGAAACTACTTCGTTTGTAAATAAAGCAATATATTCTCATTTATTATTTCTAGTAAGTTTTAACAGGAAGGCCACAGAGAGAAAAAAATCTAAAATACAAAATAACATCCTTATTCGTGTTTTAATGATAATCTGGAGGTTTTTTTATACGAAATGCCAACAAATCACATAGGAAAAACAAAACGGAAGTAGCTGACAGTCACTTCGAATTGGGAGCACAGACAACAAGGGAAAATATGCCTAAGAAAAATTTCAATAATAGCTACAGCTTAACTTAATTCAATGAGAAGTTATAGTTAAAATAGAGCATATTGGTAAATCATAATTGAAAATGGTGTGTAAACTAGTAAATTAATTTAAGAGCACAAGAAAAACAAATTTAACAACGGCATTTAACTGCAAATAATATTTTAATTTCAGGTTACCATATAATTTAATTTAAATTTTGCAGTTCTGAAATGTAGCTCTAGAAAAGAATTTTAAAATGATTTTCTGTTTCCATTTCAGCTGTAGCGCAATAGATTGGACTGAAAACATCTTTCCTCTCTCTTACCGAAAAAGGCAATTTCTTCCGTCCAAATCCAATGCTCAGTCAATAAGGACGTCACTTAGTCAGTCAATGTTCAATTTTTATTCAGTCATTGGTCAGGGAAAGAGATCTTCTCTTTCTCAGTCGATTTTCAGTGAATGCCCAATTTTTATTCTGTCACTGGTCAGTTAATCAGATCGTCACTCGCTCACTAGGCTGTCAATGAGATCGTCACTTAGTCAGTCAATGTCCAATTTTTATTCAGTCACTGGTCAGGCAAGGAGATCTTCACTTTCTCAGTTCCTGTTCAGTGAATGTCCAAATTTTAGTCTGTCAGTGCTCAGTTAATGAGATCACTCAGTCACTGCTCAGTCAATGTCCAAATTTAGTCAGTCTCCGGTCTGTCAATGAGATAGTCAGTTAGTCAGTCACTGGTCAGACAATGTCCTACTTTTAGTCACTCAATGAGATTGTCATTTAGTAAGTCACTGGTCAGACAATGTCCAATATTTAGTCAGTCAACGGGCAATCAAGGAGACCGTCACATAGTCAGTCAATGTCCAATTTTTAGGCAGGCCCTGGTCAGTCAATGTGATCGTCAGTTAGTGACTGGTCAGAAAATGTCTAATTTTTAGTCAGTCACTGGTCAGATAATGTCCTACTTTTAGTCAATGAGATTGTCATTTAGTCAGTCACTCAGTCAATGTCCAATTTTTAGGCAAGTACTGGTCAGTCGAGATTGGTGTCATGGCAAACAAATTTATCACGAATACAAACTGAAATTGTGTAAATTTATCTCAGATCTATATAATATGTTTTAAGTCCTTTGTTTATTTTTAATTTTTTAAAGCAGAAATATTTCAGTAGTGTTTTTCTTATGTTTGAAATTTTGAAACGCTTGCTATGATTCGAGGAAGGATGTTGAGTGTACTCGTCATCAAAGCAGATAACAGGGACGGTACCAACGACGAGATCAACGAGCTGTTCTTCAGAATCTTCAGTTGGTTTCAGTTCTGTTCTGTCATTTTGATCCAGTTTGCCATTCATTTTTGGTTCATTATTTGTGTTAAGGAGATTACCAGAATCGATGTCTCTTTGTGCTCCAAGATCGTTATGCGATACAATGCATTCAGCATCCAATGATTCAATAGAGGCATTCAAACTGAATTCTTCCTGGTTCAAGATGGTTATACTGCTATTCGGGCCTATTTGATTACTTGAGTTTTCAGGTTCTGGAAAATCAAAATCCTTTTCTATTTCATGTTGGAGGTAATCAAATTGCTTTTCATCGCTAATATTGTGCACATCATAAGAATTATTATCGAAATCTTTGGCAAAATGGCCGATGTGATCAGTATCACTATCAATATGCAACTTAAGAAGGTTATTATCAATAGCTTCGTTATTAACTTCGAGGAGATCGGTGTCACTGTCTATGTCCACACCAAAGGAATCATCATTAAATTCATTAATATCAGCATATGAATCAAGGAAATCTAAATTACGTACCTTGTTTCCGGCATTAAACTCGTGTTCATTACGGTTATTAGAGTTTTCATCATTATTTTCCCGAATTCTCTCTTCTCTTCGAGAAAACAAAAGGAAGGCAGTAGCAAAACAAATAAGTATGCCCAATAGGCTGTCGATAAAGGCTGTTGGTATAAAAACGTAACACAATACTGTCAAAAAAAAGAACTCCATTTCTAAAAATGATTCGAATGCGATTTCAGCATTAAAAATAACAAGCAAATAAGCTCCACACGTAAGATTTTAGCACCACTAGATTTGATATCTCTAATGATTATGGTTTATAAGCATTGTTAAAAATGTATACATTAACTTTGTTTTAATTCAACAAAGCCTAAAACAATTATTGGTAAATTCACTGTTCCGAACGTTGTTAAAAGGATTCTTTGAATATGTAACAATGAAAGGTATTCTGATATATAACTCTACTCACAATAGAGGGAAGATTCTATGAGTCTGTCTTTCGTTCGGTCTGCGTGTAAGCTGATAGACCCAGGCCTACGAATTTGCTACATAGGTGCATCTAGGCAAGAGCCAGTGCACCTCGAAACGAGGTATCCAAAATTCGAATGACTTTTTTAATTTAATTTTTTTATTTTTGTTTTATTCATTTTTTTGATAAAATCGCATAAAATCGGTTATTCTCTCTTATTACATCAGCAATAATGGCACGCAACCATTATTGCTGTTGTATCCCTGTCGCCATTGTTGATGATATGAGCACTGTTGCCATTCGGAAAAATGAGGGCGAAAATTAGCGTTTTAATAACTTTTAATTAATATCTCTGATTTTTGCTATTTTTTAGGATAAAAGTGGAAGCGGAAAAGTGGAAAACGAACCAACGCTAAGCTGCCGCTGCCATACATATTCAAATAAATGTTTCTTCTTTGGAGGTTTCTTGCAATACAAAGCATAAACGTAATACTTATATGTACATATATATATAACCAGAGATTATTATTATTAAAACGAAAATACTTGAATACTCTGGGAAAATATTTTTTAAACAAAAAGTACTTCAAAACATGAATTTGTAATGGATTTATTAGTGCAAAGCACAGAGAATCATGTTTACCTGCCACTCTGATGGAAAGGGTTTCATCTACCTTTGACTGGGTAAAAATGAAGCTAAATATATACACAATACAAAAATATATAAAAATATTTTTAATTCTTTAATAGTCACCTCTTTAAGATAAAATCAACTGGTTAGCGTAACATGAACTTACGTTATATAATTAGCGAGAACGATACACCAAAATGAGTTTTGGTGATCGATGTACTTAGTGTACATAGTGTTTTTTCTACTTTTCATTATTTAGTCTTTATTACATTTACTTAATTATTGCTGATAAATCGATATGGACTTTGCGAAACCTTGGGGCAGCACATTGATGTGTATTATGCGTGAAAAATTTCAACAACTGGTCTGTGCAACTATGCTCCGCTCACTTATGTTACATGCCTCAACAACTACGGCCACGATATTCCGTTAGCTTCAAGACACGGAGCAAGGAGGACGCTACAGCTTAGCACTTACGAGGATAAAGTTAAGCCAACGTGTTTATGCTACAGATGTGCTAATTAGCTTTTACGATGTGAATGTTACGCTTCAGATATTTTAAATCGCTATTTTACACAAGTTATCCCACTGTTACATATTGCCACATTGGACGTGATACCGAACTTCAAGTGAAAAGGTTTGTTCCAACATTGGGATTTATTTTTGACTTTTATATGATACCCACTAAGAAGAGATATAGATAGGTAACGATTTCAGGGTATTGTACCTCTTAAGTAAGCGAAGACCTATAAACTATGACCTATATGTTATTAGAGGGAATGTATTTAGCGCTACGAAGGCTTATAAATAATAAGCTCAATCATATGCTTGCATACGAAACCATCACAACAGACGACATTTTGACATCATAACAGGCGACGACATTTCATACGACCATCATAACAGACATTCTGAACATGGAAAACGAGTGAATAGAACATAACACTTCAATTCTCTACATTCCTCAATAATAAGATATACTAATTTGGAAAGATGCTCAGTAGAATTCAAGTCGGGGCTTTTAAGTAACCAATTTATGACAGAGAAGTCAGAGGAATGCTCTTCCATCCAACCAACCAGTAGCCAACCGTAACCTGTGAGAGGCGCAGTTATCTTTCTGAGATACTCCCTTTCCGCGTGAATGACAGGGACATAAATGGATGGAGATGATAGCTCATCAACTCCACGTACAGAATCATATTGAGGGAGGTAAGAACAAGTACTAAAGGTCCCAAACACAACCAGAAGAAAGCATCCCAGACCATGATTAAGCCTCCACGGCCTTGTACAGTTCCAATCTGTCACACCGGATTCATACATTCATGATTCTCTCGCCATATTCTGAGCCTCCCATCGGTATTAATTAGAGGGATCGAGACTCATCACTCCTACACATTTCATGTCCACTAGTATCTATTCTCTATATTTTCTTGCCCAGGTAAGAATGGCAACTCCATTTCATGCATTTAGGAAAAGTACCCTCGTGTGTCTACGGCTTCCGAAGCCCATATGGTGAAGGGAGCGATACACGATCTTTTTACTGACTGTCGCCTGCTTTAGCTAGGTGATAATTTGAGCTAATATTTGGCTTCATTAACCATGTACAATACGGCTGAGACGTCTCACAGCACGATTGTTCTAAGTTAAATGTACTTTGCAGTTTGCAGAGTCGCTACTTCTTTTTCCCACCATCCGTGTATTCTCGGTATGCTCTTGACACTGTCGACCGTTAAAATCCTATCCCGCTGAGGATTTTAGAAATTGTATGGCCCATGCGACGAGAGATTACTATCTGCCCGATATTGAAATTTTACCTATACTGGTATATGAAACAACTGATTATCGACAAGCATAGTGCTAGCTGTATGTGCATTTACCACAACTCCCTCACGTAAGCCCAGATGCGGCGCAGCGCTATTCAATTTGCATAGCCATGTCTATCCCTAATTTAGTGGCACTTCAGTGTAGTTACAACTCGTGAAGCTTGGGCATAACGTGTAACGCTTGCAAGAGATAAACATGAATTTACTGCCGAAAAAGAGGATCAAAAGACTTAATATATTGGTTCACGGAAAAAAAATTTTTTTTTCTAAAGATTTTATTGTTCTTACTGGATTCTTTTATAAGGGGAAACTTAAAATAAGGAAAGTAGAAACAAATATCAAAATCAATTCGAATTACAATCAGATATAACTACAAACCATACCTCTAAATCTACTGCTTTATGTTTTGAAAATAGTGAGATATGAAACCGCAATTGAAGCTATTCCCTCTAGATGCATATCCACCAAATCTCCTGATGTGTCTCCTATGGATTAATGTGCATTTGTACTTTTAAAACAAGCTCTTTTTACGTGGCATCCCCAAACATTGGATGGACTGTGGAACATTGTGAAAGAGAAGTGGCATAAAATCAACCTTGATGTTTTCAGGAAAAGGCTTTTCTCTTACAAATCAAGATGTAATATGATGGTTCAAGAAAAGGGCTCTCAGACGGAATATATTAGAAAATTAAATTATAACGTTTGTTTATATATATAATTCTTTGCAAAATCCTTAAAAGGATACCTGAACACCCCCTGCACTCAGTCATTTGCGATAGTTACGTTGAATTTTAAATTTCAGACTAAACGTTTCAGGATTATTCATAGGGTTTCCTTTATTCTCATTTTTATGAATAATGCCTCATAAATATTTATTCAAATATATGAAATTATATGAAATGTTCATTTTCTAATTTATAAAATACTCTGTTTTTAAATATTTTTAACCCAGAGGGACATTAGCCCGAATTCTGTCCAAACGTTTATGTCTGCAAATGAAAAAATGATCCCTTTGGGCGCAATACAAAGTCTGAAAGCTTTCAGTTTAATATTTGTTTTGGGTGTATCTGTGGGGTGTAAATTCCTTAACTTCCAGTATATATCCAATCGAGACATTTTATAAAAGTTATTTAAATTAATTTCTTCCAAATTTCATGTCATGACTGATTTGTTTGAGTAAAAGTTAGGTTATTTGAAAAGGGCAAAGGAAAGGATGGTTACTTGCCTGGCGCGAGGGATGACTTAGCGGAGAACGTTCTATGGGAAATCGCCTAATATACATCGAGATAAGGAAAACTGCAGAAGCCAACCATGCAGCCAGCACGTTGGCAGGGAATGAAACAGGGTAAAACTCTTAGCATTCTTAAACACAGGGCATATTGCTATGGGACACATATTGAAAATACTTCGTTTGTAAATAAAGCAATATATCCTCATTTATTACTTCTACTAAGTTTTGACAGAAAGGCAACAGAGAGAAAAAAATCTAAAATACAAAATAACATCCTTATTCGTGTTTTAATGATAATCTGGAGGTTTTTTTATACGAAATGCCAACAAATCACATAGGAAAAACAAAACGGAAGTAGCTGACAGTCACTTCGAATTGGGAGCACAGACAACAAGGGAAAATATGCCTAAGAAAAATTTCAATAATAGCTACAGCTTAACTTAATTCAATGAGAAGTTATAGTTAAAATAGAGCATATTGGTAAATCATAATTGAAAATGGTGTGTAAACTAGTAAATTAATTTAAGAGCACAAGAAAAACAAATTTAACAACGGCATTTAACTGCAAATAATATTTTAATTTCAGGTTACCATATAATTTAATTTAAATTTTGCAGTTCTGAAATGTAGCTCTAGAAAAGAATTTTAAAATGATTTTCTGTTTCCATTTCAGCTGTAGCGCAATAGATTGGACTGAAAACATCTTTCCTCTCTCTTACCGAAAAAGGCAATTTCTTCCGTCCAAATCCAATGCTCAGTCAATAAGGACGTCACTTAGTCAGTCAATGTTCAATTTTTATTCAGTCATTGGTCAGGGAAAGAGATCTTCTCTTTCTCAGTCGATTTTCAGTGAATGCCCAATTTTTATTCTGTCACTGGTCAGTTAATCAGATCGTCACTCGCTCACTAGGCTGTCAATGAGATCGTCACTTAGTCAGTCAATGTCCAATTTTTATTCAGTCACTGGTCAGGCAAGGAGATCTTCACTTTCTCAGTTCCTGTTCAGTGAATGTCCAAATTTTAGTCTGTCAGTGCTCAGTTAATGAGATCACTCAGTCACTGCTCAGTCAATGTCCAAATTTAGTCAGTCTCCGGTCTGTCAATGAGATAGTCAGTTAGTCAGTCACTGGTCAGACAATGTCCTACTTTTAGTCACTCAATGAGATTGTCATTTAGTAAGTCACTGGTCAGACAATGTCCAATATTTAGTCAGTCAACGGGCAATCAAGGAGACCGTCACATAGTCAGTCAATGTCCAATTTTTAGGCAGGCCCTGGTCAGTCAATGTGATCGTCAGTTAGTGACTGGTCAGAAAATGTCTAATTTTTAGTCAGTCACTGGTCAGATAATGTCCTACTTTTAGTCAATGAGATTGTCATTTAGTCAGTCACTCAGTCAATGTCCAATTTTTAGGCAAGTACTGGTCAGTCGAGATTGGTGTCATGGCAAACAAATTTATCACGAATACAAACTGAAATTGTGTAAATTTATCTCAGATCTATATAATATGTTTTAAGTCCTTTGTTTATTTTTAATTTTTTAAAGCAGAAATATTTCAGTAGTGTTTTTCTTATGTTTGAAATTTTGAAACGCTTGCTATGATTCGAGGAAGGATGTTGAGTGTACTCGTCATCAAAGCAGATAACAGGGACGGTACCAACGACGAGATCAACGAGCTGTTCTTCAGAATCTTCAGTTGGTTTCAGTTCTGTTCTGTCTACTTGATCCAGTTTGCCATTCATTTTTGGTTCATTATTTGTGTTAAGGAGATTACCAGAATCGATGTCTCTTTGTGCTCCAAGATCGTTATGCGATACAATGCATTCAGCATCCAATGATTCAATAGAGGCATTCAAACTGAATTCTTCCTGGTTCAAGATGGTTATACTGCTATTCGGGCCTATTTGATTACTTGAGTTTTCAGGTTCTGGAAAATCAAAATCCTTTTCTATTTCATGTTGGAGGTAATCAAATTGCTTTTCATCGCTAATATTGTGCACATCATAAGAATTATTATCGAAATCTTTGGCAAAATGGCCGATGTGATCAGTATCACTATCAATATGCAACTTAAGAAGGTTATTATCAATAGCTTCGTTATTAACTTCGAGGAGATCGGTGTCACTGTCTATGTCCACACCAAAGGAATCATCATTAAATTCATTAATATCAGCATATGAATCAAGGAAATCTAAATTACGTACCTTGTTTCCGGCATTAAACTCGTGTTCATTACGGTTATTAGAGTTTTCATCATTATTTTCCCGAATTCTCTCTTCTCTTCGAGAAAACAAAAGGAAGGCAGTAGCAAAACAAATAAGTATGCCCAATAGGCTGTCGATAAAGGCTGTTGGTATAAAAACGTAACACAATACTGTCAAAAAAAAGAACTCCATTTCTAAAAATGATTCGAATGCGATTTCAGCATTAAAAATAACAAGCAAATAAGCTCCACACGTAAGATTTTAGCACCACTAGATTTGATATCTCTAATGATTATGGTTTATAAGCATTGTTAAAAATGTATACATTAACTTTGTTTTAATTCAACAAAGCCTAAAACAATTATTGGTAAATTCACTGTTCCGAACGTTGTTAAAAGGATTCTTTGAATATGTAACAATGAAAGGTATTCTGATATATAACTCTACTCACAATAGAGGGAAGATTCTATGAGTCTGTCTTTCGTTCGGTCTGCGTGTAAGCTGATAGACCCAGGCCTACGAATTTGCTACATAGGTGCATCTAGGCAAGAGCCAGTGTACCTCGAAACGAGGTTTCCAAAATTCGAATGACTTTTTTAATTTAATTTTTTTATTTTTGTTTTATTCATTTTTTTGATAAAATCGCATAAAATCGGTTATTCTCTCTTATTACATCAGCAATAATGGCACGCAACCATTATTGCTGTTGTATCCCTGTCGCCATTGTTGATGATATCAGCACTGTTGCCATTTGGAAAATGAGGGCGAAAATTAGCGTTTTAATAACTTTTAATTAATATCTCTGATTTTTGCTATTTTTTAGGATAAAAGTGGAAGCGAAAAAGTGGAAAACGAACCAACGCTAAACTGCCGCTGCCATACATATTCAAATAAATGTTTCTTCTTTGGGGGTTTCTTGCAATACAAAGCATAAACGTAATACTTATATGTACATATATATATAACCAGAGATTATTATTATTATAACGAAAATACTTGAATACTCTGGGAAAATATTTTTTAAACAAAAAGTACTTCAAAACATGAA
The DNA here is from genome assembly GCF_044657685.1 of Stegodyphus dumicola. NCBI lineage: Eukaryota > Metazoa > Arthropoda > Arachnida > Araneae > Eresidae > Stegodyphus > Stegodyphus dumicola. The sequence continues at coordinate 5,189,563 of NC_140773.1, forward strand.
TTTGTAATGGATTTATTAGTGCAAAGCACAGAGAATCATGTTTACCTGCCACTCTGATGGAAAGGGTTTCATCTACTATTGACTGGGTAAAAATGAAGCTAAATATATACACAATACAAAAATATATAAAAATATTTTTAATTCTTTAATAGTCATCTCTTTAAGATAAAATCAACTGGTTAGCGTAACATGAACTTACGTTATATAATTAGCGAGAACGATACACCAAAATGAGTTTTGGTGATCGATGTACTTAGTGTACATAGTGTTTTTTCTACTTTTCATTATTTAGTCTTTATTACATTTACTTAATTATTGCTGATAAATCGATATGGACTTTGCGAAACCTTGGGGCAGCACATTGATGTATATTATGCGTGAAAAATTTCAACAACTGGTCTGTGCAACTATGCTCCGCTCACTTATGTTACATGCCTCAACAACTACGGCCACGATATTCCGTTAGCTTCAAGACACGGAGCAAGGAGGACGCTACAGCTTAGCATTTACGAGGATAAAGTTAAGCCAACGTGTTTATGCTACAGATGTGCTAATTTGCTTTTACGATGTGAAAGTTACGCTTCAGATATTTTAAATCGCTATTTTACACAAGTTATCCCACTGTTACATATTGCCACATTGGATGTGATTCCGAACTTCAAGTGAAAAGGTTTGTTCCAACATTCGGATTTATTTTTGACTTTTATATGATACCCACTAAGAACAGATATAGATAGATAACGATTTCAGGGTATTGTACCTCTTAAGTAAGCGAAGACCTATGAACTATGACCTATGTGTTATTAGAGGGAATGTATTTAGCGCTAGGAAGGCTTATAAATAATAAGCTCAATCATATGCTTACATACGAAACCATCACAACAGACGACATTTTGACATCATAACAGGCGACGACATTTCATACGACCATCATAACAGACATTCTGAACATGGAAAACGAGTGAATAGAACATAACACTTCAATTCTCTACATTCCTCAATAATAAGATATACTAATTTAGAAAGATGCTCAGTAGAATTCAAGTCAGGGCTTTTAAGTAACCAATTTATGACAGAGAAGTCAGAGGAATGCTCTTCCATCCAACCAACCAGTAGCCAACCGTAACCTGTGAGAGGCGCAGTTATCTTTCTGAGATACTCCCTTTCCACGTGAATGACAGGGACATAAATGGATGGAGATGATAGCTCATCAACTCCACGTACAGAATCATATTGAGGGAGGTAAGAACAAGTACTAAAGGTCCCAAACACAACCAGAAGAAAGCATCCCAGACCATGATTAAGCCTCCACGGCCTTGTACAGTTCCAATCTGTCACACCGGATTCATACATTCATGATTCTCTCGCCATATTCTGAGCCTCCCATCGGTATTAATTAGAGGGATCGAGACTCATCACTCCTACACATTTCATGTCCACTAGTGTCTATTCTCTATATTCTCTTGCCCAGGTAAGAATGGCAACTCCATTTCATGCATTTAGGAAAGGTACCCTCGTGTGTCTACGGCTTCCGAAGCCCATATGGTGAAGGGAGCGATACACGATCTTTTTACTGACTGTCGCCTGCTTTAGCTAGGTGATAATTTGAGCTAATATTTGGCTTCATTGACCATGTACAATACGGCTGAGACGTCTCACAGCACGATTGTTCTAAGTTAAATGTGCTTTGCAGTTTGCAGAGTCGCTACTTCTTTTTCCCACCATCCGTGTATTCTCGGTATGCTCTTGACACTGTCGACCGTTAAAATCCTATCCCGCTGAGGATTTTAGAAATTGTATGGCCCATGCGACGAGAGATTACTATCTGCCCGATATTGAAATTTTACCTATACTGGTATATGAAACAACTGATTATCGACAAGCATAGTGCTAGCTGTATGTGCATTTACCACAACTCCCTCAGGTAAGCCCAGATGCGGCGCAGCGCTATTCAATTTGCATAGCCATGTCTATCCCTAATTTAGTGGCACTTCAGTGTAGTTACAACTCGTGAAGCTTGGGCATACGTGTAACGCTTGCAAGAGATAAACATGAATTTACTGCCGAAAAAGAGGATCAAAAGACTTAATATATTGGTTCACAGAAAAAAAAATTCTTTTTCTAAAGGTTTTATTGTTCTTACTGGATTCTTTTATAAAGGGAAACTTAAAATAAGGAAAGTAGAAACAAATATCAAAATCAATTCGGATTACAATCAGAAATAACTTTAAACACCTATATTAAAAGACGAAATTCCATCTCTTTATCCAAACAATCTTGACTGTATTAAGTTCCATCAGGATAAGGCTACAAACCATACCTCTAAATCTACTGCTGTATGTTTTGAAAAAAGTGGGCGACCAATACTGCTACAGCAACCTGATTTTTTTTTTTTTTTTTTTTTTAAGAATCTGCTAGCCGATTTACGCTTATGCTAGAACTTTTATGGAACAAAAGTGCCTAATCATGACGAAGATTAGGTGCGAAATTGGGAGAAAGTGCAGAATCGCTCACTGCTTGCCTCGTTTTTAAGAATTGCACATACACGGTATCATCCATATACACTTCGACGTATTTTCACTTAAAAACACATGCCAGAATTGCACAAAAATAGTACTGCGCACACTCTTGACTTTATCCGTGTACACTGCTAATGTCCTAGCTAGTAACCTTTATCGCCTTACCAAAATGCCGCCAAACTACCTGTTACCATATTCCACAGATTAGCAACATTTTCAGTGTATTTAGAGCAGAGTCTTTTGAACTGTAGGTTTCAACCTGCAGTAGCAGTTTTAATATTGCTTTAACTTGTAATAATAATTTTACAATTAACAAATATTTTTACACAATATATCTGAAGATGGTTAAAGATAAGACCATTCAGACAAAATCGAAAAACGAAAACGTTTTGACGCATTCTTTTTACAATATAAACTTTCATTTTACTTGCTTTGCACGTGACGCTGTCATTTCGTCTGTTACTTGTTTAAAATGTTCACATTGTTCTGCGTCTTAAAATTAGAAATAAAGTTAATGACCTAAAATTGCAATAGGATTTGCGTAATGCTTATGGGGTCCTGGGGTCGCGAAAAAATCTCAGTGCAGTAAAGGGGTCGCGACTGAAAAAAGTCTAAGAAGCCCTGATTTAGAGTGTGCTGGATTATTTTCACCTACAATTTGCACAGAAACACTAAAGCAAGCGCGTCAACTCACCAATGAAAGAAGCTGAGTTGTGTGTAAACATTTTAGTCAGGTATGGATTATGGGAAAACTTACTATTTATAATTGATTTCTTAAAGAGAATTTTTTTTTTTTTTTTTTTTTTTTTTTTTTTTGTGAAGTTAGCGAGTTCGTTCTGTTGAGATTCTCCAGTATCCAGTACTTAGAAGTTAAACCTTAACCTTTAGTAAGTTTTATGCATGTAAAATAAATATGTAAAAGTGACACTGTATTAGGATTTTTCGTATACAGAGTGACTGTCAATTGTTTTTACAAAACCAGAAGGGTGGTAGTACCCATCCAGATGAATAATAATTACACTCCATGGAACACTCCACTATGAGAGACAGTAAAGAGTAAAATAAGAATTCCGACATGAACTTATAACAGTGCTGAGAAAGCGAATGAACGATACAAAAAGTTGCATAATCTGATTCGTAGATGAGCTCAAAGTAGGCTCACCAGTAGTCGAGCCCACCAGCGGCCGAGCGGTAAAGTTGCTGAACACTGGTAGTTCGGTCCGAGGCTCGAATCCCGCGAACGGGCTGGCTGCATGGGCGTTTTCGTGGTTTTCCCCATGTGTAACATGTATACGAGCCAGTTTATCTTAGAAAGTCGTCCACGAAGGAATCCCTCCCCTTAGGCAGATAGCCCTCGTGTGCTTTGCCATAATTAAATACACACACACCAGTAGTCGAACGGTAATGTCCCTGAACAGTCGAATCACGCGAACGGGCTGGCTTATGGGCATTTTCGTGATTTTCGCCATGTGTAACGGGTTAAGTAAGAGCCAGTTTTCCTTAGAAATTCCTCCGTTCCCTTCCGTGTAGTGCCGTGTAGGGCGGCACACGTAAATAATAATAAGAGCTCAAAGTGGCGGTCTTGTTGCACAGTTCACCCCGGGGAATGAATGACTGGCACAATAGCATGTGAACAGGCATCTTCTTATGCAGTGTTAGTGAACGCTTGTGTGCCTCATGGTGCAGTCATTGTTGGGGCACTTCCCATTAATTAGTGCTACAACATCCTCGTGCTTTTTTAACAGTGTTTATTATCTATGTTCTTAGCGACGCTACAATAATCAACGCCTTAGCAATCTAACTGCACTCTTCTGCACACATGAGTATTCATGAACACATCATTCATCATTCAAGATGTACCTGTATTTACCTACACTAACATTGTGCTCCAGCTTTCATGTGACTTCATGTACTGCATTTGTCTTAAGCTACTTTTCTGCCACTCTCTTTTTCACCCACGCTTTTCATGCCAGGATTTAACGAGCGTTTATTATTAAATGAGAAAGAAGTGGAATTGAAGAGATGGTTTCGCAAGTTAATTTTAGAGCGTGTTCTGCTTAGTTGAACCCACGCTGTACCGGGAATTATTAGTGATTTAATTCTGTGGCTTTAAGTGCTTTTAGCCACTAGACTTGTCCCGCCGGTTTCCTACAAACCAGAGCCTTTCCTGCGCGTTACTTTATACTGTGAGCCGTTAGGCTAATCTATTACATTTGAGTTAGTTCAACATTACGTATTTATGTTAACCCAGAAGTTGTGGCTTGTGTAAACATAAGCTGGGTCATTGTAACTTCTTTGGTGTTCAAATAAAAAGGTCTTATAGACCCTTCCTCTGACATTCTGTAATCACAAGACTCGAAGATAGGTTTGTTCCCCTTCAAAATCAACGAAATTCCGATCAAAGACGATAATTATTTGGCTTAATAATTACTTTTTCATTTTTAAATGATTACGTTTTCAATTTTTTTCGTGATTCATATTTGAAGTTTCTTTTTTAAAAAAAATTTCAAGGTTCATTTTTAAATGCTTATAAGTTACTTCATTCAACTAAAATTTTACTAACTCTCTCAAAGGAAATAATATACTCAATAATCCATAAGTAAATGAATTATTATTTAATTACTTTGCAGCTTTTGCGCAAGGTATTAGGCAATTTTTTACGATTTATTAATATATTCACTTTAATTCAATCTTTGGTATAGATATATATAAACTCACATATATAACGTAAGGCGTAATATAAAGGGAAATGAAGCCAGAAAAATGCTAATCGACTTTAACAATTTAGTGTATATGTATATACTACATATAAACATAAATACACATTATTTTATTATAAATATATAATATATGTGTGTGTATATATGTAATTTAAAAACTTCTTATTGCTTCCAAACCTAACTAAAAATTTGTGTTGCAGTTACATATATTTACGTAAATGACTACAGTATATTTAAGAATGTTTCTGTGATATTTTATATCTTCTTTAGTATTTTGTTCCATTTATATTTACTTACATTGTACACTAATGAATAGATAGAGCAATTTGCCATAATTAAGTAAACGAAACCAAATCTTAAAATTGCGACTTCTAGGCATTCTTAAAATTTAACGACTTCATACGGCTCTGGTGGCGATTAATTTTTGTTATGGTGCTAAAGTTGGCAACTGGTCGCTCGGTTTTGCCTTTTTGTCCGTTAACCTAAGTACCTTAAAGATAGCTAGATAGATAAGTACCTTAAAGATAGCCAATGTAGCAAAAATTGCAGAACGCCTAAAAGAAAAAGGACAAATGTATGTCGAACCTGCAGAAATATCTCAGCCCTGAAATTTTCGTATTTCGTAATGTAATTTTCCTCCCTTTTTATTAATTCTAGCGGTAAAGTCGTTGAACACTGGTAGTTCGAATACTGCGAACGACATGCCTGCATGGGCGCTTTCGTGGTTTTCTCCATGTATAACCTATATAAAAACCAGTTTTCCTTCGAAAGCCTTCGGCAAAGTCCTTTAGGCAGATATTCCGCAAGGGTTTTGAGCTCTTATTATTATTTACGTGTGCCGCCCTACACGGCACTACACGGAAGGGAACGGAGGAATTTCTAAGGAAAACTGGCTCGTACTTAACCCGTTACACTTGGCGAAAATCACGAAAATGCCCATAAGCCAGCCCGTTCGCGTTATTCGACTGTTCAGGGACATTACCGTTCGACTACTGGTGTGTGTGTATTTAATTATGGCAAAGCACACGAGGGCTATCTGCCTAAGGGGAGGGATTCCTTCGTGGACGACTTTCTAAGATAAACTGGCTCGTATACATGTTACACATGGGAAAACCACGAAAACGCCCATGCAGCCAGCCCGTTCGCGGGATTCGAACCTCGGACCGAACTACCAGTGTTCAGCGACTTTACCGCTCGGCCGCTGGTGGGCTCGACTATGAGCCTACTTTGAACTCATCTACGAATCAGATTATGCAACTTTTTGTATCGTTCATTCGCTTTCTCAGCACTGTTATAAGTTCATGTCCGAATTCTTATTTTACACTTTTTTGTCTCTCATAGTGGAGTGTTCCATGGAGTGTAATTATTGCTCGTCTGGATGGGTACTACCACCCTTCTGATTTTGTAAAAACAATTGACATTCACTCTATATAGGAAAAATCCTAATACAGTGTCACTTTTACATATTTATTTTACATGCATAAAACTTACTAAAGGTTAAGGTTTAACTTTTAAGTACTGGATACTGGAGAATCTCAACAGAACGAACTCGCTAACTTCACAAAAAAAAAAAAAAAAAAAAAAAAAAAAAAAAATTCTCTTTAAGAAATCAACTATAAATAGCAAGTTTTCCCATAATCCATACGTGACTACAATGTTTACACACAACTCAATTTTTTTCAACCAATACTCTAAAAGCCTTTATCTTCTAACTTTGTCAGATGTAAATACCTAGGTATCATCCTAAATTCGGAATTAATGTAACCCTACATTAACACGTTGAGCACCACGCGTATGTTTTAGGCAATCCCGTTGAGGCCACGCGCTTCGCTTAAAAGCGCTGGTATTGTAGGGCCAGTGATTCGTATCGCGGTAGAAGATCGCAACAAGTTGTGAAAAAGAAGATATTTCATCGAACAAAAAATGCAAGGATATCTAGAAAACCACAACATAAACTCCGAAGAAAACCGGGAAAAGCCTCTGAAGTACGAAAATATTGTAAATTATGTTATGATAAAAATGCCACAGAAGCTGGTAGAGTAATGGCCAGAAAAAAGACTAAAAGAGTATTGTCACATTTTGTAATAGCTGTAATGGAGAACCGTTTTTTATGTTTACCGTGTTTCAATGAAATCCAATGAATCAAAAATCAAATCATGAATCAAAATTAAGTAAATTTAAAATAAATTTTGTGTCATTTCATAAAACAGTGTAAATTTTATAGTTATATATCATGTTACACGCTGTCAGCTAGCGGCGGTCGACGCGGCCTAAACGAAAAGGTCTAGTGTCAGCCACAAATGGCTGACGCGACCTAAACGGAAAGTTTAGTGCAGCCACGGATGGCTGACGCGGCCCAAACGGAAAATCTAGTGTCACCCACAAATGGCTGGCGCGGCCTAAGCGGAAAATCTAGTGTCAGCCACAGATGGCTGACGCGGCCTAAACGGAAAATCTAGTGTCAGTTACAGATGGCTGACGCGGCCTAAATGGAAAATCTAGTGTCAGCCACAGATTGGCTGACGCGGCCTAAACGGAAAATGGCTGACGTGGTGGCTGATGGCTGATGGCTGAATAGCCACAGATGGCTGAAGTGGCGCTCAACGTGTTATGAAAAATTTTTTATGCGAAGTTAGCTAGAACCTAATATTAACTTATATTGGGTACTTATATTAGTTTGAGTTCTAAATTAAGGCCTTATCTAGGTCAGTGTTCTCTAAACTCATCCCAGTCGAAATTCAACTCTCAAGAGTAAAGATATCTCATACATGCGCAGAATTATGACCCATTCAAAACTTATTATCTTGCTCACGTTATAAACCAGACACAAACAATACATGACAATGAAGGAAACACGTATAAATCCAGTCATAGTTTTCACTTACAAAAATTATCCTTCAACGTTGTTGTAGACTCAAAAGCACTCAATCAACTCAAAAGAAATTCAGACGCACAGCGCCATTTGGCCCCTGTAATTCTAGTTACCCCCGCCCCCGAATGATCAGGGGTTCATTCAAAATTTACATTAATGCAATTTTAAGCAGAAGAAGCTTCGCAATATCGCGGCATTACATTACCGATACCGATATCGAACAATGTTAATTCATGCATGACAGTAACGAAATTTAAGAAAATATATACAAAAACACTTTTATTTTATAGAAACATGATGAGGATCACATTAGATTGGAATAAGGTTTTGGTTTGGTTTCGTTTATTGAGATTACGGCAAAGCACACTAGGGCTATCTGCCTAAGGAGAGGGATGCCTTCGTGGAGTACTTTCTAAGGAAAACTGGCTCGTATACACGTTACACAACACGAAAACGCCCATGCAGCCAGCCCGTTCGCGGGATTCGAACCTCGGACCGAACTACTAGTGTTCAGAGACTTCACCGCTCGGCCGCTGGTGGGCAGATTGGAATAAGGAATTGGAATCTAATAAGGAATGGGTGACTAAAGAAATTAAAGGACTTAAAAAAGAGGTTTAAACTAAGAAAGTGGTGAGGCAATGACCTTTCTTAATACCGATATTTGTTGAATCAGGGACAAAACGCAAATTAGGCGTAGTAAATTTTCTAAGCTGTTGGGGTTGTATTGCGATTCAATATTATTTTATATTGACATTAAGACAGCCTTGACAATTGAAGAAAATCTAACCAAGCGAAAAGGGCTATCGCTATCATTGAAGATTTTTTATTTGATTAAGCAAATCAAAGATTTCAAAGCGAGCAATGGCATCACTGTACGAAAAAAGAAAAACTACTTTTATCTTCATCGCGCGAGACTGTGTGTCGGAAATTCGAAAGATATGCTCTTTTAAATATTTTGCGATATTGCTGTTGAATTGAATTTTATGGTTTAAGGGCGAAGAACATGATATTTAATAAATAAAGGTAACACACAAAACGTTTTAAAAAAAAGCCCCTTTGTGCGTAATGTAAAATCTGAAAGCTTTCAATTTTTTTTTTTTTTTTTTTTTTTCTTCCTTCCTTTATTTCTTTTTTCCTCAAAAGGGCTTTTAGCATCGAAACACAATCTTAGGCTGTTTAATTTTTCATTCGAATCTTTCATCACTCGGAAAAACGTCAGATATTATTCTTTCAATCTCTTATTAATTAACAAATTAAACTATTTAAAAGTATTTAAGTTTTTTCTCCCTTCTCTGCGCGTTCCTTCGTGCTCTAAGTGGAAGTATGTTCGACGCGTTATTCGGAAGGACCGGCGTTCGAATCTCGGGGAGAGCGTTGCCCATTTTCCCAGTTATTCTATAGATATAATCTAAGGTTCTTTTTTAAGAAAGTTCTTTTTTTTTTTTTTTACTGTTAATGGGATTGACTATAAAATACATTTAATTAACGCTATGTCTAATTAAAAACCTTCAGTATTTTTATAGAATTACATTACCAATCCTTTTCCTTTCCAAATACATGAAAGATGTTATATTATATGTTAGTCTAATGTCCTACAAATCTATATCTATCAATATCTAGTCACCTAATGTCCTATAAAATGTATCGCTATTCCACTTGACCCATGTCCATACATAAACTCTACTGATAAACCATATTAAAATTTAAAAGAAACTTTGCTTAAAAAAATGTATTTCTAATCTTTAGATCGTATTAACCGAACTGTTGATCACAATAAGCGACGAATTTTCCTCATTTTCGTATAGAAACTGGAGGGAGTTGTGCAATTCGATGACAATATCCAAATGATAATATTAAGAGGCATTTACTGCATTTTACACAAGCGTAAGTTAGTTTCCGATTAGTAGGCTTGACTCAAACTCTTCGTTAACACAAAGCGATTGGGATGACAGCATGAAAGTTTGCGTGATTTCCTCACAAGTGACGTGAGAATACGAGCCATTTTTTATCAAAAAAATCCTCCATGAAGGCATCTTCTTCCTCTATTTACCTAATCTTTGATTATCATAATTTTTTATTGCACTGTGTTTACATTTTTAGCCTTCTGTACAATTAAATCTGATGATCAAAGCATCTTTTTAAATTAAGGCATAACAGCTCTAATTAAACAAAATTTTATTTTTGAATTTAAAATTTCATACAAAGATCCTTTTTCGGATCTCTATCGTTATATGTCTGTACATGCATCAACTTCATTATTTCCGAGCGGAAAATATTCTTCCGAACTTAGTAAGGAATGAAAAACTAGAATGGCACATCTTCTAAAAACTTCTTATTCAAAGTAAGTAATAAGTGACGGAGGATGTGGGCACTGTCCCTTTACCTTAATGGTTAATCAGTACAGCACCACGTCCGCCATTATCCAGAGCCGCCAATTGGCTTATTCAAAGTAAGGTATTCTAAGCAATAAGAACAATGCATTTAATTTAATATGGCCACTAGACCACGCCGGGGCATATACAGTGATTGTGATAGTGACGGAGGACGTGGCCACCAGCCCTTTACTATTAAGTTAATTAGCATATAGGGCCACGTCCGCCCTTATACAGAGTAAAGCCAGAGAGGCCACATGGGAGGCTTGCACAAGGCGACCAAACCCAACGCCTGGACCATCCGGTTGGCAGTTCCGCGAACCAAATGCCACCGGGTAGACACCCGTCCAAAGTGCCCGGGTCCAGTGATTTTGAATCTTCAAGAATAGCATTGTACATGGCTAAACAAGGGTAGAAATACATTAGTAGTTATTTACATGCTTCTGTTAATACATATTTGCTGACATGCAATCCAGCACTGTTACATACATATACTTTCTAAATACCTACATGACATTACCTTAATTTGCTTTGGAATAATAAGACAGAGATAGTGTATACACCTAGCACAATAAAGATAAAAATAAAATAATAATAATAATAATAATAATAATAACATACATTAGGACACGCTTGCCCACACTATATACACACATCGCAGACATACCTAGATTGCTTATGCTTGAATGATACTGATTTACATTGAAATTTGCTGACATACAGACCAGTTATATTTACACATGTCCATTAGCTTATCAATTATATGAGTAATTTTGTTGGTCTGGTGTCGCTGCTTGACCATAAATCTGTTGAATGCCTCCCTGTTCGTCTGCGGGAACCGGGACATATACAAGATGATCCAAAGGTCGCGCATTTATCTTTACATATAATAAAAGAAAGAGTCTGTCTGTGTGTGTGTGTCTTTCGTTCGCGCTGCGCGTAAGCTAATAGACCCACGGCTACGACATTTGGTACATAGGTGCATCTAGCCAGTGCACCTCGAAGCGATTTTTTTTAAATTCGAATTCGAATTTTTTTTAATTTTATGTTTTGTGACGAAATCGCATTATTTTGAGATATAATGGGCTATAGGGAAGCGAGATTTCATTTTACACACTCCATTTTCCCATCGTCATGAAACGTAGGCACTTAGCTATTTTACGAGCTTAAAATAAATTTCGTGTTTCAGTAAATCGATTCAATACGAATTTATTTAACAAAGGGAGCTTAATACCTTTTCAACGGGATTTTTTCTAAAAAAGCTTATTTTTAAAAAATGTCTAGTTTATTTTTCTTTGATTTTTGGACACGTTAAACTTTCATCCTTGCGACTGCTTTTACAAAAAGAATTTTGGAAAAATTATAATATTTTGTATTTTTTTTTTTTTTTAATTTAAATGAAGCTTTCGAATACACTTCTCACATCTCACATCTTTAAAAATGTTATTTTGGCAACAATTTTCCCGTCTTGTTGTTGTTGATAGATTTTTGATGAAATCGCATCATTTTGACTAGTTTCATTCTTCTAGAAATATGGGTTTGGCAACAATTTTTCATCGTAATATATATATATAATACATTTTTATTGATTTTTTTGATAAAGTTGTTCTGTAGAGTAAAATTCTGCGCGGAATTTTTTGAGTTGCTTTCATGTTATTTTTTGCTTATTTCACTGTTAAGGTATTGAAATGTTTTTCATGATTTTTTTCCTTCAACGGAAAGTTGGTTAATTTTTTTATTAGGATAATTAATATTTGTATTAAGGGATATAGCTTATTTCACTGTAATTTTATTATACGTAATAACTTTTTTTTATGAAGTTGTTCTGCAGAGTAAAATTCTACGCAGTTTTTAAATTTAACGTTTGGTGTTCCCTTCAGCCATTTTTCCGATACAATTAAAAAAGCCAGACGAAGGCTGGCAGCGAAACTGCTAGTAATTTTCAAAAATTTTCTAAACTCCGAAATGGCTATTACAGGCAAAACGTTTCAATGAATGAAACTTCTGTATTCTTAAAAGTAACAAATCACATGAAACTTCAGTTGTACATTATGCCATTACTTTGTAGAGATATCAGGTTGTTTCGAAGCAGAAGTCGTGAACGATGTGCAATGCAATGCCTTCGCTGGGAATCGAACTTCGGACCCCTCGAATACTCCCCGAACGTGCTGACGAAGTGTGAACGTACCACGAAGGCATGCTAAGAAGGTGGAAGAAATACCTTCTAACCTTTAAAAATCCATTGATTTGCTGCAAGACAAATTTTTATGATTGAGCTTTACTTCGCAACGCATTCCTAGAGAAAAACTGTTGAAACTTTTAAAGATTACCTCCCCAAATGTTCGTGAACTTAACAAGACAATAACAATAAGTTTCCGATTGGTAACTTTATTTCGAGAAACTAAAGTAAGCGTTCACCATAAGAAACGAAGTAGCCGCCAGTCTCCTCTGAGTTCGGACAAAATGGACTCGCAATCAAATCTATGCGTTGCGAAATAATGCTCAATCATAAAAATTCTTCGGTAAATCGATACCAAATAAAACAGTTAAAGGGGGTCATTAAATGAAATGATTTGCCATTTATATCCATTTTGTAATTTCAAAATTTTTGTGAATTTGATGAAAGCGAATTTTGGAACTCCCTGTACCTTTCTACAGAAAACAAGGGTTAAGATTCTATAATGCATTTTAAGCAACATCGTAAAACTCAAAATAAAATAATTTTAATAATAAAGAAGATTATATACATTTTTGACACCATTTGCCGTCAATAATGTTACACAAGAATTTTTCTTCCCCTTTGGCAACGCAGAATTCTGTTTTGAGACTAATAGCCCTTCTTAGTTAACGCCATTTCGGCTAATATTTCATATTTTTTAAAGAAAAGTGTAGAATATAAGAGAAAAGATATTTTCAGAGAAATCGGCATGGAACAGAGCAGTTATAAGCAAATGAACCTTAAAATATCTTTTGAAGATTATTTCAGCCGCGAAGTATCTTAATTATTTTTTCTCTTCCACCACGATTCTCCAGATTTTTATCTAGTTAGTCATATTGTCTATGTCATATTTTTTAAACCTTTGTTAATTTTTGATTAAACAACTCAACGATTCCTAAGTGAGCAGTGGTAACACTGTACGGGAAAAAAAATATCTCTAGTGTGAGAGACTTATCTATCGGAAATTTTCAAGATATGCTGTTTTTAAACATTTTCAACCCAAAACGGACATTACCGCAGATGCTTTCGATGTTATGTATGAGAGTGTAAATGAAAGACATGCCTAAATACCACTAACAAATTACGAAAATGATCATGTAAAATCACGCAAAAAAAAAAATCACTAAAAGCGTTTTGTCACTTTTAAAACAGCTGTACTCATGTTTTTCTCTCATTATCAAAAACCAACAGTACCTCTAAAGCCAGCAAATGTTGAAAAAAATAGTCCTCCACCCGAATATGAGCAATTGAAAGCCCGAATTTACAATTTGATTTATTGTCCATTTAATATTTGGAAAGCTAAAAATAAATGAGTTATGAAAATTTGGGCATAACTTGGAAAAAAAAAAAAAACAATTACAATCTAGCCTGTTTCTGTTAACTATTAAAATTTGTTCGAAGCATAAATAAAAATTCAAATGTTTGTATGCAAACGTCTGTACCTTCAGATCTTTGGTTTGGGATCTATTTATGCCTTTGTTGACACTGGAAAAAGTAAACCTTAATAATTTCGCTAACACATCTACACTTTTCATCTAGCATGCTGCGGACACCCAGCGGCTGAGCCGTAAAGTCGATGAACACTGGTAGTTCGTCCGAGGTTCGAATACCGCGACCAGGCTGTTTGCATGGAGGCTAGCGTGGTGTTATATGAGCCAATTTCCCTTAGAAGGTCTTCCACGAAGGCATCCTTCCAGTTAGGCAGATATAGACCTCTATGCTTAATCGCATAAACCAAACCAACTCACATAGCATCCTGCATCGAAATCGATATCTTCCGGAAATTCCTACTTTCTTGCATGTGTATTGTTCACATTTTAAGCGAAAATGATTTGGAACTAATCGCGTTCACACCTTGACTACCATACGAGTTTGTAAGAAAATCTCCTTCTGTCCACCAGAGCTGCTGTAACCATTAATCAATTGTTTCCAATCGTAGGAGCTTACAGCATCTAGAACGAAACTTTTTGGGAAATGCATTCAGCTTAAAGTCTTTCCTGAAGAAAGAAGTATCTAAGGAAGCGTGCAAGATTCAAAAAGTATTTCTTTTTCACATTATTTTTGTGTACTGACAAATTAACACCATAATTATCGTTCCTCCATTCGGTTAGAAAAAAGAAAAATGAAATCTGAAAGCTTTCAGATTTTATATTACGCCCAGAAGGGCGCTTTTTAAACTTTTTGTGTTACCTTTATTTAATAAACAAAACACACTTGTTCACACTTGAACCACATAAAATTCAATTCAACAACAATATCAATGAATATTTAAAAAAATGCAAAATAGCATATCGTTAGAATTTCCGATACACAGTCTCGCGGGCTGGAGATAAAAGTGACTTTTTTTTTGGCAGAGTGTTGCCATCGCTCGCTTTGAAAGCGTCGATTTTGTTCAGAAAAAATTCGTTAAAGTTTTACAAAATTTGTAAAATTTGTAATTATAAAACAAATTATAAAACAAAATTTGTAATTATAAAACGAAATCGACATTCAAAATTTGGTGTTGGTGTATTTAATTATGGCAAAGCACACTAGGGCTATCTGCCTAAGGGGAGGGATGCCTTCGTGGAGGACTTTCTAAGGGAAACTGGCTCGTATACACAAATTCAAAATTTGAGCTTCCAAGTGCGCATGTTTGGTTCTTTAGAATTCGATGGCTCTAAGTACTGTTGTTTATTCACAGTGCAAGAAACATTTATACAGATTCTTCATTGTTTGGTTTCTTAGACTTCTTTAAATACAATGCAGGACTGTAAAGTTTGGTGGCAACAGTTTGAAAAGTGAAACGGACATTTATAATGAACCAACGCAAAACGAAAACAATAGTCTTTCAAGGACAAAGCCCCTTTGGACTAAGTTGCATGTTATCTCCCAGTAGAGAAAATATAGTAAAGTAATATATATATGTTTTGCTTTGCTTCTTTCATTGGCGAGTTGACGCGCTTGCTTTAGTGTTTCTGTGCAAATTGTAGGTGAAAATAATGAAGCACCCTCTAAATAAGGGCTTCTTAAGACTTTTTTCAGTCGCGACCCCTTTTCTCCACTGAGATTTTTTCGCAATCCCAGGACCCCATAAGCATTCCGCAAATCCTATTGCAATTTTAGGTCATTAACTTTATTTCTAATTTTAAGACGCAGAACAATGTGAACATTTTAAACAAGTAACAGACGAAATGACAGCGTCACGTGCAAAGCAAGTAAAATGAAAGTTTGTATTGTAAAAAGAATGCGTCAAAACGTTTTCGTTTTTCGATTTTGTCTGAATGGTCTTATCCTTAACCATCTTCAGATACATTGTGTAAAAATATTTGTTAATTGTAAAATCATTATTACAAGTTAAAGCAATATTAAAACTGCTACTGCAGGTTGAAACCTACAGTTCAAAAGACTTTGCTCTAAATACACTGAAAATGCGGCTAATCTTTGGAATATGGTAACAGGTAGTTTGGCGACATTTTGGTAAGGCGATAAAGGTTACTAGCTAGGACATTAGCAGTGTACATGGATAAAGTCAAAAGTGTGCGCAATACTATTTTTGTGCAATTCTGGGATGTGTTTTTAAGTGAAAATAGGTCGAAGTGTATATGGATGATACCGTGTATGTGCAATTCTTAAAAACGAGGCAAGCAGTGGACGATTCTGCACTTTCTCCCAATTTCGCACCTAGTCTTCGTCATGATTAAGCACTTTTGTTCCGTAAAAGTTCTAGCATATGCGTAATTCGGCTAGCAGATTGTTGGAAAAAAATGTTAGGTAAAAAAAAAACAGCCTTTACTTCGTGAAAACAAAATGGCGTCAAAAAAAAAATAGCAAATTGCTGTAGCAGTATTGGTCGCCAAATTTTCGCCAAAAAATCGCCAAGTTACCATATTCCGAAGATTAACTGAAAATGCTCGTAGAAAGTGTATGCCAATTACACAGTATTCTAATTCAGCTCTGCTTCACAATTTCAGTGCAGTATATATAAGTAATATTAAATATATAAATAAGTGCATATGATGTGAAAATACTCCAACACATATCTGTTTCTTAATTTGAAAACAATATAATAAGGTTATAACACAGTGTAAATCTGTGTATAGGGTGTAAAAATAAGTTTAAGCACTGTTAAAACACAAATAAATATTCGTTCTTTAAAAGCACGGTAATAATTTCAGTACTCAATCGTACTCATGTGTACATATCAGATATAAACAATCCACTGAAATTTTTTGACAAATGTCATCATCAGCAATTTCTGTGGGATTTCAGTAATACATAGTTTTCAACTGAGTTTTATTAGTCCAAAGGGGCTTTGCCCCTGAACGAATTTTGTTAAAAATAATTTTCTTCGGAAAGATATGTTTTACTTGAATTTCTACATTTTTGTGTTTTAATCTTGCGACTACAGTGAGTATTAACGAAAGGCAATAACTCGCTTTAATACGTAGAGATAATTTTTAAGGGTAAGCAGCTAGTTATATTAATTAAATTAGGTGAATAGGTAACCTTAGTCATTATGGATTCTATTAAAATCTAAATCTCATAAAATTTCACAGTTTAAAATACATGTAATTTATGACACTGATTCTTAAAGGATATTAGAATAATTACAAATTTAAAGCTACAAAACATTTATGTTTTGTAACAACAACACTCAACAAAATATTTATCCGTCATTTTAATTTGAAGCCTTACCAAACATTTTGGCTAGTTTATATCGATTTCCTTCCCTTTAAGCATCTTTCCTAACAATAATTAGAGATTTGTCTCAATATGCAAACCAATGCTCTCTCTAGTTTCTGCGTGCTTTATCTCCTAACTTGTAAACTTCTCCATAATGTACCTATGAGGGTTTACTTGATCTGATAAAAGTTAAATAGTCCAAAACCCCCAACAGACGTGAAGCAAATTATCACTATGTCTGAAAGTAACTACAATATCAGACAAAGGTTTAAATAAGCCTTTTATTTAAAAAGAACTTAGAACAAACATAAGGGCATGCTCTGATGCTAACAAAGTTAATTACATCTCACGGTGGCGTAATTAAACAAGAACAGTTAAATTCATACTAAAAATGTGGACGAGTGGTCAAAGATTATACAATTTAATTTTAATTTAATCTGGCTCAGTAACTCTATCATATGAGGAAACAGAAATGGAAAATTATAGTAAAGGCTGAAATCATAAACAATTGGGTAATTTACATAATAATAACTGCACATATCTTTGAAGAATAATTTTCTTTATGTATTCAGTTTCTTACTTCAGCCCGTTTCCTTTCCATTTTAGAATTTTTGGATTTAATTAAGGATTTTCGTTTTTCTAAAAAACACTAAATGCATTTAGAATGTATAGAAAAAGTGACTAATTTAATTTATTTAGTAATATGGAATTCAAAAGAAATATGAAATATATATAGTAAAGGCTGGTTACAGAGCTGGCATGGCAGAATTTTTAGAATTTAGTGACACACCAAACAGCAAAATCTAGAAATGCCAAAACTTTTAGAATTTAGACAGGCACTGCAAGCAGAATTTAGATAGGCACTATGCAGTCGAATTTAGAATCCACAGAGATTTCATCAGATGTCAGAATGCCTAGTGCCAGCTCTGTGTATGATGCATTAAGACATATTAGATGGAACTTTTAAATTGTAAGTTTTCAATTTCTTTCTTAATAAAAAAAAAATCCCTTTCTATAATGCCTGCCCAAGTAATAAGATTAAAAGCATTTTTGATATTTTCCATGCTTGTATATAGTGAAAAGTAGAGAATATAAAGCGAAGATAAACATGTTAAAAAAAAAAATTCTAGTATCAGGAGTAAAACATTCAAATATTATGTCTTCATTGTTCTTCCAGACGTTCTCCAAAAACTACGAAATTCATCGCAAACTTTCTGTAAAGTACATCCATTACGCGCTGATACCATGGAGACATTTTTCATTTTGTCACATATTTCTCGAATCTTCTAGAATTGTGGGTCTATAAATCTTGCCTTCAAATCCTTCTAAATTTTCCAAGCTGAAATGTCAAAAATTCTAAATAAAAATTATCTCAACCAAATCTGTAACAGCAAAATGACAGAAATATTTTGGAAAAAAAAAAAAAAAAAAAGGAGAGAAAAAGTGTAAAATTAATTTTATAGAGAAAACTGATGCATATTCTGAGAATTTTGAATATTTTGAGACTATTACATGGGCTGCAATGTCAAAAATACTAAAGAAAATTACCCTTACCAATTCTGTAGCAGCAAAAAGTCAGAAATATTTTGGGGGAAAAAAAGGGAGGGATAAAATTCATTTTATAGAGAAAACTGACACATATTCTGAGACAATTACACGGAAAAAACTCTTACTATGAAAAAATTAAAAAGACATTTTTAATTAATTGCAAAGCTAATTTTGCTTTTGCTAAGAGCTGTTTCATAAATTATGCTTTAGCATTATATCTTGTTTATTTTTCAGATTCAAAATATTGTATAATAAGTTCCCAAAATGGAACTTTATAATATAACAGCGAAAAATAAAAACGTTTTATTTTAATGTTATTTTTTTAAATATAATTCCAATATATTATCATTATTTTAATGAAATTTGTCAAAGTTATGATGTTTTTTAAAAAAAAAATCCTCGAAAAGTTCTCAGATTTCGGAATTAAAAATTTTCTATAGAAACTGATCTTAAAATCGCCAAAATGTTGACAAGTCGCCAAATTTAGAACTGTTTAATAAAAGAGTTCACATTCCCAAAATCGAAAATTGTTTAAGAGCTCTTTATCACAAAAAATGAATTTCGAAATGCTTATGTTTCATTTCTTGCTTAAAAACGCCAGTATCCAATCATTTATGTTAGAAATAGAAACAAATTATACTACATGAACCCATTCAAAAGATCACCATACACATCACTCCATATACCGCTCCTGCTTGCCTATAGAGAGACCTGCTGATCAGAACAAACCTGAAAGGCCTGATGTAGGCACAGTTAGCAAGTCTTGAAAGTTAGCTTCATGTAGAGTTCCAGAGGTTGTAACTCAGTTAATGTTAATATACTTTAAGGTTCTATTAAGCCACTAGCGGTGATAAGTTGTTTTGCATTAAGTCTCACTAGATGCAAAGAATAAGTTTCACATGAATTTTTATATTTTTGTGTTTTACCTTGTGACAACGGTAAAGGTTTAAACACGCTGAGCCCGGCATCGAATTTGTTGTCCTTTCTGTTCAGCCGGCAACGATCAGTCGGCGGCAATATTGCACCGCTTGATCGCAATTTTAAATTATTCATAAATTATACAAAAAAGAAGGACACGCACATAAAGTCCGAAAGTATTGTTCGAAATGTTATGATGACAATTCAAAACTATTTGGATGCAAGATAGTCAAAAATTTTACCAAAATGGTTGTTTCGTATTGTGATATGTGTAAAGCTAAGCCGTATTTTTGTATTTTCAAATTTCATTAAAACTACATTTGATCACATTTCATTGAGACTATACTTATTTTTTAACTTTAATACTGTCGGTCCCACGGACCGATGCCAGTCAAACAAAAATTCCAGTGCCAGCCCCCGGGCAGAAGTGAAACAAATTATCACTATGTCTGAAAGTAATTACAAATTGCATAATAAATTTAAATAAAGGTTTAAATAAGCTTTTTATTCAAAACGAACTTGTAACATATAGGCCTGTTCTTAATGCTAACAAAATCAATTACAGTTTGTGGTGATATAATTAAACGAAAATTCAAACTAAAAATATTGATTTCAATTTAATCTTGTTCAGTAACTCTATTGTCATAATAAACTCAAATGTCAGCAGCAGTAATGAAAGACTAATAATTACAAATTATCAGAGCTGACAGAACTAATGCAGGGAGCAAGTGGAGGTCAGAAACACACTTACACTCCCAAAAACACTCCCAAAACCTCAGTTTAAAAATTTACATAATTTACATAATATTAACTGTACATATCTTTGAAGAATAATTTTCTTTCTCTTTACATATTTAGTTTCTTTTTTCAACACGCTTCCTTTTCACTCTAAGTTTTTTGGGATTTAATTAAAGACTTCTGTTATTCTAAAAGACCAAATGCATTTGGAATGTATGGAAAAAGCTGCTAATTTTATTTCTTCAGTAATATGAACATTCAGAAGAAATATGAAATATATATGGTAAAGTCTGGTCATAGAGCTGGTGTGGCACAATTTTTAGAATTTAGGGACACACTGAGCAACAAAATCTAGAAATGGCAAAACATTTAGAATTTAGAGCAGCCATTGGAAGCAGAATTTAGAAAGGCATCAAGCAGCAAAATTTAGGATCCACAGAGACTACGTCAGGTGGCAAAATGCCTAGCGCCAGCTCTGTGTATCTGCCTAAAGGGAGGGATGCCTTCGTGGAGGTCGTTATAAGGGAAACTGACTCGTATACACGTTACACAAGAGGAAAACCACGAAAATGCCCATGCAGCCAGCCCGTTCGCGGGATTCGAACCTCGAAATGAACTACCAGTGTTTAGCGACTTTACCGCTCGGCCGCTGGTGGGCATCAGATAGGAAAATGCTTAGTGCCAGCCCTGTGTATGATGCATTAAGACATATTAGATGAATCTTTTAAATTTTCAGTTTCAATATCTTTATTAGTAAAAGAATTCCCTTCTATAATGGCTGTCCATATGATAAGATTAGAAGTACTTTTATATTTTCCATGCTTGTATCTAGTGAAAAGTAGAGAAAATAAATGGAAGATAAAAATGTTAATAAAGCGATTCTAGAATCAGAAGTAAAACAATCAACTATTTTGTTTTCGTTGTTCTTCCAGATGCTCTCCAAAATGTAAAAATTTGCGTGTTACTACCATGGAGACATTTTTCATTTTATCCCATTTTTCTGAAATCTTTTAGAATCGTGGGTCTATAAACTTACCTTAAAATCTTTCTAAACTCTACAAGTTTCAATGTCTAAAACCCTAAAGAAAAATTACCCCTACGAATTCTGTAACAGCAAAAAGACAGAAATGTTTTTTAAAAAATCGGAGGAAGAAAGTGTGAAATTAATTTTATAGAGGAAAATTGATGCATTTCTGAGAATTCTGATCATTCTGAGAAATGGAAAAAATTCTTCCCATGAAAAAATTAAAAAGACATTTTTAATTAATCACACAGCTATTTTGCTTTTGCTAAAAATTGTTTTGTAAACTGTGCTTTATAGCATTATTCCTTGCTTATTTTCAAATTCAAATTTTTTCAATTCAAATTTTTTAGATTCAAAAACTTGTATAAAATGTGGCCAAAATGAAACTTTATAATATGAGTGAAAAATAAAAATCCTTTATTTTAATGTTATTTCTTAGATATAATCCCAATATATTACCATTTTTAATGAAATTTATCAATGTTAGAATGTTCTAAAAAAATCGCCGAAAAATTCCCAGATCTTGGAATTAAAAATTTTCTATAGAAACCGATCTTAATATCGCCAAAATGTTGATAATCACCAAATTTAAAACCCTTTAATAAAAGAATTCACATCCCCAAAAGTGGAAAGTTGTTTGAGCTCGTTCATTACAAAAAATGAAATACTTTTGAAATGTTTATGTTTCACTTCTTGCTCAGAAACTCGAGTATCCCACCATTACTTATATTACAAATAGGAACAAATTATAACTCATGAACCCATTCAAAAAATAGCCACATTTGTCAGTGAATCGCCAAAAATATTACTCCAAAATGATAATTCACACTCAAAAATGGCAGTCGTAAAACAAACAGAAATTTCAGATGATTAAAATTAAGGACCTTCTGCCGATTTTGGCCAAAATTAAGGACTTTTAAGGACCAAAAATCGATTCCAAAAAACTTAAGGACTCTTAAGGACCGTACCAACCCTGCTGTTGTATCTTCAGCAGTAGTATTCCAGTCCTGTGGGGAAGGGAGCTTTAGTTCCTTAGACCTATGGAAAACCTCTTAGAGAAGTTTATCTTAATGGTATGTTGATAAGATTCAAAGTTTATGTGTCATGGTGATTGCATGCTGGCAAAATGTATAATCCGAAAACAGCCGATAGACCAGAAAATTTTTTGAGCAAATTTAAATAAAGTTTTAACAAAACAACAATAAAAATTAAACTAAATTTTAAATTTCACTTATAAGGTAATTATTATTAAATAAACTTAAAGTAATTCTAATAATAATCCATTTTGAATAACATGCAAAAATTCATATTTATTTCCTACCTGAAGTTTAGAGGTTGAAACCTCTAAGAAATTTCTTTTGTTTATACTTTGAAATTGAAACATATTGATAACAGCTATATATTAAATTTTACACTGATATTTATTTCAAATCATCCCAGTTTATTAAAGCAGCTACTAAATAAAAAAAAAATTAATCTAAACCAAAATCTGGGAACACCAGCATCCTGAAGCACTATCAGCTACACACTGTCAAACTAAATTTCCTTACTGTACCAACCTGGAACATTTTAGAGCTTAGAGAATAAAATATTAGAGGAGACGAGAGTTCGGATTTTATTGTTGACAGAGTCTAACACTAGTAGTTTTCCAACAGATTCCAATTCTTTTTTACTTAAAATAAGTTTCATTCAAAAACAAAAAATGAACACATAACTAAAAAATTAAGAAGCTTATCAGCCATACCATAATATGAAAATAATTATTCTACAACAAATAATTAGACAATCAAATAAAGCAAAATTTATTTCACTGCTGTCATATAAGAAATTTGTAATTCAAGTAATTTGTTTGCTTTGAAAGAATTTGTTTCACCTCTTTAATAACATTTAACTTTTTCCTGAATAATCGAATACTCATCATGCAGTTAACCACATATTTTACTTAAGTTTACCAACTATATTCAGAGTTTCATGCAAATGTTTTGGTACATTACTCGAACAATAATTCTCATATGATGGATTTAAAGCTTTTAAAGAACAATCCAGGGAACGAAACAATAAAAAATACGAACAACATTAATTTATAATGTAAAGGGAGGACAGTCAGCAAAACTGCATGAAATAAAGTGCAAATCAGTTCCAAGTATACAGCAGCATTTGTCGAAGTGACGAATTAGTTCTGTTTCCGCGATTCCTGTTTCTGCGGTTTTCAAAATTCTTCCTGTTCCCGCGACATCGGAGAGTACAGTACCCCTCCAGCTCAGGGATAAATAGAAGGGATAGCTCATTTCTTTGTTCGACTCCTCGCCGACGCGAGCCTAGTGGGGGGACGTAACAGGCAATAATCTGACGTCACTGTGATGCCACCTGCCCTGATTTCCCGCGTTTAAAACAGTATTTTCATTGAGCTGCGAGACGATTTTCTAGAGGTTACATATCCCAAATTAATTTTAATAATATATATATCTGTTTTCTAATAATGTATATATTTAAAATTTATATATATGTAATTTTAGTCAGTTTTTATTTTAAATTCTATATTGTAAAGTATCGTTTATGTAATATGGCTTTTTGCGCTGCAGTAACTTGCCGCAGCACTTACAGAAGTGTGAAAGGATGAGATATTTTATTTCATGGGACCAAAGGATCCAAATGAGAGTTTGCTTTTGAAGAAAGTATGGATACACAAATGTCAAAGAGAAGATTCTATTAATGTGAAGAGCGGAAAATTTTGCAGCGAACATTTTCTATGCAGTGTTTATGAAGATGATATGAAAAATCGCTTGTTTGGATAGCCACAAAAAGAAACTGTTGGAATGGAATGCTGTGCCGAAAGTAAATTATGATGACAATAATAAATCGAAATTGATGATGACAATAATGAATCAAATTTTAATGATTTTGAAATTAAACTCACAAATGAAAATGTAGATCATCCTGAATGTTTAAGGATAAACAAGAATGCATTGATAATTTAAAGAACAAGATAATATCCTTAGAAAATTGTATTAAATTGTATTAAAGTATTGAAAAATAGAGAAAAGAACAATTTTAGAATGTTTGTTCAGCGACAAAGAAGGTGGAAGGTCTCTTCTAAGTCCTGCTCCAGCTCCTCAGGAGATGTCATAATGAGTCATTAAGAAGAGCTGGGCAGTTTCTTTGTGAATAAGTTAGTCTTCGTTAGATTGAAGACGTGTCTTAGTTTATGCTCCTGCTGAAATCTTAAAAGTTTCATTCCATTTGTAATTCTGCTACAATATATAATAGCTGTTATTTTTACATCTTATATTAATCAATATGAATGTTTTAGACATTATTGGAACTAAAAGGAAAAAACCCTCAGCCCTATAGAAATGTTATCAGTATCGAATTCATAATAAAAAAAAAAAGGAAAATGTAGTTTAATTTGGACTTGCATAAATGAAAGAATTTAAAGCTGCAAAAGCGCAATAATTACCAAAGAAGTCGTCGTTTTAGAACGAATATTTATTCTGAAAGATTTTATTATAACTTACCTTTATGCAGAATTTTCGAAGAATATTGTTTTCTACTTTAGGAAAAAACCTTTTAGCCTTTTTTTGCCAAAATCATCGCAGAGTTAGAGCATCTTTCTCTTCTTTTAAATACAATATTATCTTCATTCATGCAAAAAAGATCTGAGATCGTAAATATTTTTCGATTATTTGTTTTAGAAATCCTTCTTTAAAAAAAAATTTTTTTTTCCTTCCCCCCTACCTTAAAGAAGAGGCCATGCATGGTCCACTCACTCCGCCCCCACTATGTAACCCCTTTAAGTCGGGGGGTAATGAAGATTGAGGATTTCGGGGAAACAGGAATGATTTTGACAACCACGGAAACAAGAATCGCGGAAAAAGGAAGACACCGAAGTGAAGTGTCCATTTCTAACACCGTTAATCAGTCATTTTCACAACTTGTAATGTGCTGCAGATGTAGGTAAAAGCACAGATCCCAGGTGGCATGCAACCATCACATCCACTCTGAAGAAAACTGGATTCTTGTAACTTAGACAGGAGGATTAAACTGATTAAGTTTGAGCAGACTGAAATTAACAAACATGAACGAATCCATCTTGTCCTGAATATACCTCTACTATTCTTCCTAATGGCCACGTAACCTTTTAACAGAATGATATCGCGAACTTCCCAGATTGGTGATTTTGATCAGGACTGCACGTAAATATGCACTATACTATCTCTTAGTTAATCAGTTAGTTAAATCAGTGTTCCGTCCGTAAGTTTGACTTTCATGTGTCAGATTTTAATATAATTTTGATTATTTTAAGAATTAGTATTTTATATGATTTTATTTAAAGAATATCATTAATATTTCATATATAAAATAACATACGTGTAGAAACATAGTCAACTTCAACAACCGTATTAATTTAAAAAAATTTCATTATATTCTGCTAATTTTTATAGTTATTGAACTAATAATTTTTTAACTTTGCTATACCTTGAAGCCTTATATTCTTTCTTTATATATTCAATATATAGATAGATTTATTCAAATATGATGCATCTTTATTTTAAAAAATAAATTTCCCTCTATCACAAAATATGAAAGACAGAAATATGTTTTAAAACATGAAACCAAAATGTATTCTCTCCGCTTTTTTCTACTACATTATTAATACTGCAGACAAACTAATAAAATGTAAGCTTTGACTTGAACAAACAACCACAGAAAGCAAATATTTTTTATTTATAAATAAGAAAAAGTTAATTTAAAATTTTATTTATTTTTTAATTAGTTACATTTTTCCTGACTTAAACAAATAACAATATAAAGCAAATATTTATTATTTGTAAATTAGAAAAAGTTAACTTAATATTTTATTACTTCTAACTACAGCTTGATGTTTCGATGCTGATAAAGCTTGTATTCTTTTACAGAAGTCACTAAAAATTCATCTTCGTCACGGATTGAAGATGCTCAGTGGTTAAGAATTGGGTTATTACTTTTCTTGACATTTCTATTATTTAATTTTTGATTACCATATGCTGAGAATAAAGGTGTCTATGATTATGACATTATTAAATAGGCTAACATTCTGAAAGGTGTGAAACTGATTGCAAACAAAGACTGGAGACTTTAAAATATGTTAAAAAATTGCTTATGATCAGGATAGGAGAAAAACATTTATGCCCAACATCACGTGCTGTGCTTCATTTATATACGATATGCATTACACCCACTGTATTTGTATTTTAGTATTAAGAAGTGTTATAATAATAACTATAAAATTTTCTAGGGACCATTACTTCTTTCGGGTTTTTTTTTTTTTTTTTTTTTTTTTTTTTTCCCCTTATTGGAAAAGTTTGTTTAGATCTCAAATGGGCAGGATTTGTTTGTCCAAGGATATGAAACGGGTTAATGATGACATAATACCAAGGCACTACAGCATTCCCCCCCCCAAAAAAAAAACACTAACCTTCATACCCACATTTAAAAAAAAAAAAATTATTCACAGATCATCAACAGTATGAATCTGTTCTCAAACTGCAATTCTAATAAGCAATTCCCCCCCCCATTCCGCACTTTCATATCCATTGGATTTAAAAAGTGAGAAAAGCCGAGCGTAAAGGATATTGGTTAAGCACTGCTGAAATGGTTCACCATTCAAAGAAACTGCTATCTACCAATATATAACAATATATATCTATCAATAAATATTTACTATTTTATATACATCTATCAATAAATATATTCTAAAATCTTCTAAAATCTATTATTTAAAAATTAAATTGTTAATCTTTAAGCTTGCAGGCCCAGCCCGTATGTTTTTGTATTTTTAGGACTAATAGCTCATCGCTATTTATTTTCGTTTTTGATTTTAATTTTAATTTTAAACCAGATTTAGGAAGTTTAGGTTTTGATTAACATATTTTAACACCTTAATGTGTCATTCTGTGCGGACGCGTCGGGAAATTGGAACAGAGAATTGAGACTATTAAAATTTCCAAGACACTTTGTCTAAATTTTAAAAAAAGTTTTAGCGATAAAGTTTCAATTGTCTGTTTCGGCGAAACGCGTAATGGGGTTAGCTTGATTCGACGTTCAAATAAATGAAATTTCCCTTGAAAAGCCTGTTTGGAAGTCGAATTGGGCTAATTTACCATTTTCCGCTTACTTTTTAACTTTTTATGTTTTTTAATTTTATTAATGTTTTACATGTCTAATGATTTGATTTTCATGTGTATTAATTTTTTGAAAGCGTGTTAAACCTTTTGGAGCAGCAGCTCTTGGTAACTTTTAGGCGAGCTTACTACAATTTTTATATTTTACTTATTTTGCAGCATATTGCGCAAGATGTTTTCTAGACCAAAATTGGTTTTTTAAAAATTGTTATTACTGCTTTGCTTGATAAATTATCAATAAATATATATATATATATTGCTATTAAACCTAAATCCATGAAATTACCGAAATATCAACGGTTTGTTTAGTAATGTTCTGTGGAGTATTTAAACAGCGTATGCTTTATATTTTATTTTTATAAATACTTTATTTACTTAAGTTATTTCTTGCTTAAATATACATATTTTATACATTTTCATTATTTACTTACACCATTTAATGACTTTTAATATTATACATCTTCAAATTAAATACGTTGCTTAAAATAAAATTCTTTTTTAGTATGAAAAATTTGAAAACAGGGATCTACTCACTACATATAGTACTACATAACAGTCCTTGCACTCATAATAACTCATTTGCAGTTTTTTTTTTTTTTTTTTTTTTTTTTTTTCCATTTTTTTACTAATTTAAAAGTTTAGTAATGTAATTTACGAGTTAAAACTTTGGAATAATTTAAATAGCGCTTCCAAAAATTATTTTTAAGTGAGCAATTTTTTTATATAATTTCATGTAAAGGAAAGGAAAGAGATATTTAAACGCTCATTTCAACTATATGATAGCTTAAAGAGGCGTCATAAAGCATGCCATTCGATAACATTCCTTTGCCCTTATGTTTATGCAATAAAAAAGCATGTGTATGTGAGTCATTCATTTTAAGTAGAAGATCAAATCTCCATGTATCTGAAACCATATGTACATACAATGCCATTTTCTGCCAAAAGTTATAGTTTTTAAAATGTTTTAAGACACTGGCACAAATGTGTGACGGCCGGGGGTGAACGAGAAAACGCTCTGGCACACCAGAGATAATTAGAATGGGCTGGCAGCCTTGGTAAAACCAATGATTTCTAAATCCTTTTTAGTAAGAGAATTTGGCTTATCTATTTCAAAAATAACTTAATAATTAAGTATATAAGTTAATATAGTAATATATTGTTTTAAAATTTTGTAGGGTCCTGAAAAAGGAGGAGAGAGTTTTCTGGTGTTAGGATATTCAATTTCCTCATACTAGTACAGCACCAGATTTAAAATTACTTGTTTTAAAAAGAGGTGTTATATCTTTCTTTATTTATATTACGATAAGCATCACACCTTATCTAAAGAATTTTCCTAGCTTCTTCACTTGGGCCTACTTGGCCTTCACTTGGGATACAGAGATTTTTGATTAAGAGATCAATCACATCGCAATTTTCCATAATAAGATGATGGAAATTTTGTTACAGAATACTTCATTCTTCACTAACATGAGGTAATCATTTTATCCATGCAATATTGATAAGAATTTAAATTACACATTAATCTAGTTATTAAGAGTTTGATTAACTTTTAACTTTTACACAACTATTAACTAAGGTCAAAAATGCTTAAATTTTGAGGTAAAGATAGCATTTCAAGCATTTAAATTTTCTTGTAAGCACATATCCATATATAATGAGTAGAATGATATGTAATAATGTGAATATACTTTTTAGTTCAAAACAGTTCAAAAGGTTCACTTACAGATGCAGATTTTCACAAAATCAATAAGAAATATTCAGTTCAAGTTTTCCTTTTCATTAAGATCCTTACCCAGCTTAATGAAAGTTCCCTTAAAATTTAATTTTATAAAAGGATTTTCAGTGCTACCATTTGCAGGACATTCATAAAACTAAAATGAATTCTTAAAAATCAGACAATTTCCCTTTATTTCATTTTTAACATACTACTAATTTTCAAGGTTAAAAAACAATAAATAAGAAAATTGCTGTTATATTTTTTAATTAGTACACTTAATATAACACTTTTAAAAAATTTAAAATGAATTAAAAAGATTCATTTAAGGATCATACTAAAATGCAATACGGCTTACCATCCTGGTTATGCACAGCTTCTACCACCATATCAGACGTATCTATAAAGATCTCCAATTTCTCCTCCAGATTCAGAAATTTCAAGACAAGTTTGAATCAAATATTTAATTGCAATTATTTAGCTTCATGTCTCAGTCCTTCGATGTGATATTTTGTATCGCAAGTAACGAATTTGAATTTATATTTAGAGCCATTTACGTCTTAAATCAATTTCGCACTTTCTCAATGTCCTCATCAATCGAGTTATTTGTAACTATTATGTCGTATGTCATCTAGAGAGATGAACGTTTATCTGCTTATGTTCCTGGCCTTGTTGAAACATAGTTGAAGCTTCGCATAATCCAAATGACAATCTTAGAAAGGCTAGATTTTGTGGTAAATTCCATTTTAACATATTTCCTGACCTTTTGCTTGGCTGAAAGAGCCAAGAAGTTAAATAAAGTGTTATCATATATTTAATACACCTAATGTTCCTAATTATAGCCTCTGTTTTGAGAATAAATTTGTGCTGTGTAGCTTTCTGTAATCAACAATGAAGCACAACGACTTATGCTGTGTTTGATTTATTCTTTTTCGAAACATTTGGACTAGCTTAGAGACAATTTCAGGTACAATAATTTTGCTTTCAAGCATCTACTTGTTATGCGTTTCTATGATTTCTTGTTTCATTGTTTCAGATGTATAAGGTATAGCTATACACGGGGATTGTTTTAAGCATTTATTAAATGTATTTACTACGTATAACACCAGTCTTATGGAAGGACATGGAAGTAGTACTTACCAACTTCTGAAGTTTTTCCTTTTCTTCCGCCTTGCCGAAGTTTCGCAGATATAGGTGCCTTCTCCTCTTCCATTCTCTTTACCACAAGCTGCGCTTGTAACAATCCGCATCTCTACTGACTGCCTGTTCACTGTATAGTAGTCTGAGACTACTATATAACCTCCAGAATCACATCAGCATGCCAAGAAAATTCTCATGAGTCAATAAACAACGACAACCTCTCCCAGTCGCTTATAACTGTTAATATCAAAAACACAATTCCATCCAGCCGTGTGAGGGTCTTCCAACACAGAGCGAGATCACAATCATCGAAGATTCTATTCCGAGCTCTCAAGACCTTCATCCAGAAGACATTCAAAAATTACCCTCAAACTTTCTCGCACTAACTAACACTAGAATTAACATAAGAAGAAGTCCCTTTATCATCTCCAAGCCACTAACAGACAACCTCAAAGAAGTGAAATATCCGATACTAATGTTTGCGCTCCAGCGCTCATCGCAGAGAACATCAATTTCACAGCATCAAGAAATTCCAAGAAGAACTACATCCCCACAACAAAATATTACACCTCCCAATACATCAAGCCATCATTGCAATTATTCCGTGGATGCACACAAAAAAAAAGAAAAGAGCAGATTTGCTGCCACAGGAATAACCAGGACCCACCAGCAAACCTGATCACCTCTTCAGAGGCGCTAAGAAGAAAAGAAAGACACCGACCCTTCTCCTTTTCCCAACGAAAAATCTCTAAAGACCGCTGTAAGAAAATTTCTAAAAGGTCCTTCCTATCCATAAAATTACATCAAATAATCAAGTTTCCTTGTTAAGGGTAAATTTACCCTTAACAAGGAAACGCTATGAGTACAACAGAAGCTCACACAATAACCAATACAAAAATGTTAAGGATATCTTGGGTATCTCAGTACGATGCGACCAAGGAATTCAAATGCTTAATGCATTACTTCAATGAAAAATCTCTAAAATCCTGTTACTATCAAGTAAATGGTAATAAAGCTCTTGGGGTAGATAAAGTAGATAAGCAAGGTTTAGTCAAAACTTGGATAGCAATCTAAGAAAGCTAATAACTAATATGAAACAAATGCGCTATAGACCTGGATATATACGTCAAATATCTATCCCAAAGGAAGATAGGATAGGCAACGTTCGTAATTTAGGGATTAGTAATTTTGAGGATAAGCTGGTTCAAAAGATGATGCAACAAGTTCTTGAAAGCATATATGAGCCTATATTGCTAGATTGTTTATTTGGATTCAGACCTCCAAGGAGCTGTCATTTAGCAATTAAGGAACTACGCAATCATTTATATTCCAGACCTGTACAAGCTGTCACTGATGTCGAGTTGGAAAACTTTTTCGGAAACATAAATCAAGAAACACTGATTAAAGTATTACAGATAAAAATCAAAGACAGTCGTCTTATACAATATATTAGCAGAATGTTGAAATCAGGTACATTATCAAACGGGGAAATGAGTATTCATGAAACAAGGTAGTTGCTGCAGCACTATCCTTGCGAATATTTTTGCACATTATGTAATAGACGAATGGCATGAAAAGTTGTTAAAATTTATTGCAAAAGTGAGGTAATATTATTACGTTATGGAGATGATATATGTATCTGTTGCCAATATGAAAATGATTCCACATGGATCAGGTCAGCTTTAGCCAAACGTCTGTCTAGATTCAAGTTGCAGTTGAATGCAGAGAGGACAAAAATGCTAAACTTTAACCGTAATAAAGATGGGAGGTCATCATTTAATTTCTTAGGCTTTCCATTTTATTGGGGCAAATCCCGTAATGGACACGGATACCCGAGTTCAAGACTGAAGGTAAAAGAATGAGACCAAAACTTTCGAAGGTGAGCCAATGGGTTAAAGGTGTTCGTAATTAATATAAACTCAAAATTTATATTAAACCTGAAAACTTTATATTAAACCTGAAAGTCACATTCAATATTATGGCTAAGCTATAATATTACAGGTATAGAAACTTTCCTGCATCATACAAAGCAGATCATTTTTGTTTAAATGGTTAAACCGAAGGAGTCAAAGGAAATCGATTAATTGGAAAAGGTTTCATTTATTTCTATCAGCTAATCCACTTCCAAAAGCAAAACTCATCTATACACTTTTCTGAATCTATAGCCCGATCAAGTGAGTGAATTTATCTTGACCTCATTCCAAGAAATTTGCACGATGATGGTTCTAAAGAGGGACGTAAGTGATACTTCTACTCTCTCATTAGATTAGTTCTATCAGTGAATCCATAACTGTCAGATAACCTCTGATTAAACAATATTTCATTACACTTTTCAATGGCCTTTACCGAGTCTGCAAATAAAATTACTGAGTCTGCAAAAAAAGTGCTTATTATTAACTATGCTAGCACCTTACTCAGCTCGTAAAGTACTAATGATAAATGAAGAATAAGCAATGGAACAAGAACAAATAAGCATAAATCCCAATCTACTAAATGAATTAGCGAAGATTTAGCTGTTCTCAGCAAGCAACTATAAAACTCACCATAGAAAGTGCCATGGATGTAGAATTAGACAATCACCTTGGCTATGAATAGCATGCTATAGAAGGCAAGAAGACAGGATTTAAAATATTGGAGCACATTAGCCATATCGGATGGGATATGCCATATCGTATTGCTATACGGAGAGTACATTATAAATAAAAATTTGATTAAATCATTTAAGTCTTAGCGTACATTTACGCACCATTTTGCCTAATATCCTTATTAGGTCAGCATCGGAGGAAGGAAGATATCCAAGTAAACGACGAATGGTCTGACAATGCCGTTTCAAACTGGCGATCGGTAGGTTCGTACAAAGAAAAAATATTATAAGGAACCCCAAGCTGTTGAAAAAGGTACTGAATAACATCGGAACTGATATCCCAGGCTGATCCAGGAAACCTGCCATATATCTCTATAAATTTTAACTGGCCAGAAAAACTAAGGCGACCTTTATCAGCCAATAGCGAAATTTGTTCTGGAGTCAATACCCAGACATCTTTCCATTCAGATTTATCTTGCCCAGTATCTGTGAATACTGTAGTATACTACTTTTTTTCCTGCAAACTCTCGCAAATGTCCCCATATTGTAGCTTCGTTCCCAAGGGGCCTAAAAGCATCAGTTTTGGATTTTATTTATATTAAATGAGCCATATATATTATTTATAAAAGGTTTTTTTTTTTCTCTTTTAGTCCATAAGCTGTAATTATCCCAGATTGGCATAAAAGCATTTTTCATATTGCTTCTTATTTGAGTAATCAGTTGTGTATACCTTTTTCCATGAGTTTTTTCAAACAATTCTTTACTGAAGTAAACTTTATCGGCAAATACTTTGCTTATTAAATTTTTTAATAAATTTTCTACTGGGAATTTATCATTGATTCCTCCTAAATAATTGACAATCAAATGTAATGATCCAAAAAACCAACCAGTTGAGGTTTTACCTTTGCTAGCAATAATTTAAACACCTTGTGTCTATAAGCTCTTTTGATTTTACATACCTTAAATAGGGGTTGCATCCATAAAGTAACAACCTGTTTTCGTTTTGGAAAGACTTTGTGTGAAAAAATTATTTAAATGTATTAATGTATGAAATTATTTAAAGATTATCAAAAATATTTCATATATAAAATAACATAGGTTTAGAAACATAGTCAACTTCAATGACCGTACTAATTTTAAAAAATTTCATTATATTCTGCTAATTTTTTATAGTTATTGAACTAATATTTTTTTTAAATTTCCTATATATTTCAGCCTTATATTCAAAATGTATGTAGATTTATTCAAATATGATGTATTTTCCTTTAAAAAAAAACATAATTAACACATACTAATACGCTCTGACCTTGAACAAACAACCACAGAAAGACAACCACATCTTTTATTTATGAAGAAAAGGTTAATTTAAAATTGTATTTATTTTCTAATTATTTACATTTTTTCTGACGTAAACAAATATTAACATAAATTAGAAAAATGTTATTTAAAATTTTATTACTTATTACTACAGCTTGATGTTTCGATTCTGATAAAGCTTGTAGTCTTTTACAGAAGTTAACTAAAAATTCATCTTCATCATGGATTGAAGATGCTCAGAGGTTAAGAACTGGGTTATTACTTTTTTTGATGTTTCTATGATTTAAAATTTTTTGATGCATAGCATATGATCTGCATAGCAAAAACCATTTATGGCTATTATCACGTGCTGTGCTTCATTTATGTATGATACGCATTACAGCCACTGTATTTGCATTTTAGTATTAAGAAGTGTTATAATAATAACTATAAAATTTTCTAGGAACCAATTAATTACGTCTCCCCTTTTTTTTTTCTTGTTGGAAAAGTTTGTTTAGATCTCAAATGGACAGGATTTGTTTGTCCAAGGATATGAAACGGGTTAATGACATAACACTAAGGCACTACTGCATTTCCCCCTCCCCCCAAAAAAAGAACACTAACCTTCAAACTCACATTTAAAAAAAAAAAATATTCACAGATCATCAACAGCATGAATCTGTTCTCATACTGCAATTCTAATATGCAGTTTTTTGTTTTGTTTTGTTTTGTTTTTGTTTTACATCCTGCACTTTCATATCCATTGGATTTAATTCTTAGACATCCTATAATTTTATCACTAGCTTTGAAATTGTCTTTTAAGGAAGAAACTACTTCTCATACAAAAAAGGTCCTCACAATTAAATTCAGTAGTGGATTTTCTTGGGATAGGGCAGAACTTCTGGTCTTAAAATAAACTCCCTGATTATTAACTCATAGTAAAATTACAGAATGAACAATGACAAAATGGCATTTGACAGGTGATGCGCTAGGATGCTTTCTCTTCAATTTGGTCCTAGAAAAAGTAATAAGAGATTCAAATATCAATACCATCTTTCATAAACTGGTACAGATATTGGCTTTTCCTGATGACATTATCATTATTACTACAATACAAGCTGTACTAAAATGGGCTTTTATATCTCTAGAGGAGGCTCACAGGAGGGGCCTGAGAATTAATGAAAATAAAATATATGCCATGCACTAAATGAGGCATCTAGATAGGACACTTAGACATAGGAAAATATAAATTTAAAAGTGTTGCCAGCTTCACATATTTAGGTACTGAAACTTCAACAGAAACAATATTACTAACAAAGGTTTTACTGTATAAGACCAATTTTGACATATGCATATGAAACGACCGTGATGCGCATGAATGAGGATATTGTTACGAAATGTCCAGCCGCGGTGAGATACCTTCCCCGCAAAACAGTTTTAGTGTTGCCATAAAATGGCAAGATAAGGCAGAGTTGCCACGTTTGGCGAGATATCGCCCATTTGGCGACAAAACTGGCGATATGCC
This sequence comes from Stegodyphus dumicola, assembly GCF_044657685.1. NCBI lineage: Eukaryota > Metazoa > Arthropoda > Arachnida > Araneae > Eresidae > Stegodyphus > Stegodyphus dumicola. Next base: position 5,225,577 of record NC_140773.1, read on the forward strand.
ATGGACGGATGGAGAACCTGCTGGAACGAATTCTTACTGGTTTAGCCCAGAATGTTCTCGAACACCAATAAACCCTGCTGGTACGCTAGTATCGAGTTGATGTCTCTTCTAGCGAGTCAATCCCTGCAGAGTCGATCGAGTTGACAGCCGGGCAGCGAGTGCCAAGTGGGTCGTCGAGTGCACTGAAAGCTGTTATCGCTGTTAATGCATCATCGAGAGGGCGTGTTGAGCTCCGGAAATGACTGAACCGAAGAGTCGGGAGCTGTGCTCTGTGTGTTGTCGAGTGCATCACGAGTCGCAGTGAGCAGAGTCTCGAGAGTACGTGGAGTCCCGAATTCCAGGTACAGGAAAATTCCGCTAGTGGTATGTAAAAAAACAGAATTCTCATTAAAAAAGCCAACTGAATGGCAAAAATGTCAACTTTAAAATTATAAAAACAATCAGCAAATTTGTTACCAACTTGAAAAGTATCACCATGCAAAAGCACATAAGTTTTTTAAATAACATTCAGTCAAAAAAGACACATATTTTGATTACTATAAAATCTCACTGTACCTGGAAAGTTGGCAAAGGTGTTGCCATTTTTTATTGGGCAACACAGAAATAGACATTTATATGAATTAAAGACATATATAACTTACCAAGGTCTTCGTTCAGAAACTTTTCATATTTTCATACTGATTAATCCATAGTGTGTCTTATGAAGATTTTGAATTTGAAGGTAGCCACAGATACCAAATTATGTATCCACTTTTCAGTAGCAAGGCAACAGTTTTCTAATTTGTTGGGCTTTTGCTACACCGCAATACATATGCTGGCTGGATCTAACTGATCTGGTTTCTACATGAATATTCCACACTTTGGGATTCAATGCTTTGACTGCAACATCAAAAGGTAATTCGCTGAATTCAATTCAGTGTAATGGTGGTGTAATTCAAGAGGACTTGTTTTCAATTATGGTACGTTTCCGAAAACATATTTATGCTTTTACAGCGGATATCAGAAAGATGTACCGAATGATATCAATTCATCCTACTCAACAGCAGCTACAGAGAATTTTTCGGAAAGAGTCAATTAATGGTCCAGTTAAAACTTCTGAGTTGAACACGGTCACTTATGAAAAAGTGCATCTTTTTTACCCATGAGAACATTACGTCAACTTGCTATGGATGAGCTCACAAATTTTCTATTAGCAGCTGCAGTTCTACAGAGTGATTTTTCGATGGATGATGTGCTAACAGGGTCCAATTCATTGAGTTCGGCAAAAGAGCTACAGCATGAATTAATTGAGATTTTAAAAAGTGCAACTATGACTCTGCACAAATGGTGTAGCAACAATTCTGAGCTTGCAATTAATGTTGATGATGAATACACATTTCAGTGCGAAAATGAAGTCTCAGCTATTGGTGTTTCCTGGAAAGCATATAAAGATTGTTTTAATTTTAAGGTTAGGTTAGGCTATTTAATTACGGCAAAGCCTTGAGGTCTTCGTGGAGGTCTCTCTAAGGGAAACTGGCTCGTATACACGTTGCACTTGGGGAAAACCACGAAAACATCCAAGCAGCCAGCCCGTTCGCGGGATTCGAATCTCGGGCCAAACTACCAGTGTTCAACGACTTTCCCGCTCGGCCGCTGGTGGGCTGTTTTAATTTTAAAGTGAAAGTAGAAAATGAGTGTGGAATTACTAAAAGGCAAGTTTTGTCGACAATAGCGAGAATCTTTGACCTACTTGGTTTATTGGATCCCGTGATAGCTAAAGGTAAAATATTTCTTTAGAGACTATGGTTTTCGAAGTTCAATCGGGACGATCTCCTGCCTGAAATAGAAGCCAAAGAATGGCAACGGTTTTTCTCTGAACTGCCAAATATTTGTAAATTAGAAATTAACAGATGCATTCTTGTCACAGAAGCAATTGTTATTGAAATAAAAGTTATGCTCCGAGTTAACTTATGTAGCTGTAGTTTATTGAAAATCCATCTCCCAATATGGTGAAGTGCTTGAATAAATGGTGACCAATATGGTGAAGAATAAGGCTTGTAACAAGTAAATCAAGAGTTTCTCCTATAAAGCAAATTACCATACCAAGATTACAGTTATGCGCAGCTGTATTGCTTGCGAAGTTATTGACTCGAGTAATATCTGCTCTATAATAATGTATTTTTCTGGAGTGACTCTATGAAAGTCTTTTCCTGGCTGCAAAAGGAGCTCTGCTGTATGAAAACTTTTGTTGCTAATCGAGTTGCAGTGGTTCAAGAAATAACAGATGTGCAACAGTGGCGGCACGTTCCATTCAGTGAAAATCCGGCTGATATTATCTCCAGGGGACTTGACTTAATCAAGTTTGTCCAAAGTGAACTATGGTATCCTGGTTTCTTGATGAAGGAGGAGTAGCCATGTAAAAGTGATTTCTACTGAACTTATTGTGAAAGATTTTCTTAATGAACTCAAAAAACTTAATGACTCTAAAATTTCACTTAATATAAAAGTCAATTATTTCCTAAGTGAATTCTTAAAATTCGAGTAATAATTATGTTAAACTTTTGCATATTTTAAGTTATATTTACAGGTTCTACAATAACTGCAAGGCTAAGAACAAGATTAGCAGTGAGGAAATTAAACATGCGGAATTAAAACTAATCAAAATCGTTCAAGAAGAAGAGTTTAAAAAAGAATTAGCTAGTCTCCAGAAAGATGGTAAAGTGGTTCCGAAATAGTAAGTTAAATAAAAGGTAATATAAGAAAAATATTTTGCGAATAGGCGGAAAGAAAATTTCCTATAATATTGCCGAAAAATTATAGATTAACGATCTTATATTTCTCTCTAATCTTGAGATGATCTATAAAAAATACATGCACATTGGACATCAAGGATTACTGTGCAATATTAGACAGAAATTTTGGCCTTCAGGTGCTCGTAATCTTTGTAGGAAAATAGACGATGACTGTATGATTTGCTTTAAAGCAAAACCAGCCCCTAGTGACCAGCTCATGGCCCATTTACCACAAGAAAGAGTTACACCAAACTTCCCAGGAGTTGACTTTTGTGGGCTATTTATGATAAACTACAAAAATCAGAGGAAAGGAGTTCTAAATAAAAGTGAGGAGTAAAGTTCTTAATAAAAGGCGTATTCTTCTAGTGAGGCCTTTATCACAGCATTAAAAAGATTTGTTAGCAGAAGAGGTGCACGTACCTCTTTTCCGACAACGCGAGAAATTTTGTTGGAAGTAATTTAGAACTGAAAAAAAAAACTGATCAAGTTGATCAACAAACCAGACGAGAAGTTGGGAATTATTTATGCATCGAAGGCATTGATTGGAATTTCATTCCTTCACGTGCTGCTAATCACAGAGGACTCTGGGAGGCAGCCGTCAAGTACGTCAAACATCATCTCAAACGTGTGGTGGGAAATTTAAAATTAACATTAGAGGAATTTTTAACTATAATTACTCATATTCATTTAACTATAATTACTCATATTCATTTAACTATAATTACTCATAATATTTTAACTATAAATACTCATTGAGGGGATACTTAATTCACGCCCACTGTATCCTATGTCAGCTGAGTTAGATGACTTTGACGTCTTGACGCCTGGTCGTTTTTTGATTGGAAGACCAATAACTGCATTAGTAGAATCCAGCATTTTAAATGCAAATGATAACATGTTAAACAACTGGAAAAAAATTAACGAAAGTAATTCAGTCCATCTGGAAATGTTGGTCAAACAATTATTTAAGTACACTTCAACAAAGAAATAAATGATATTATGGAAAAAATATTGTAGAAGTTGGTACTATGGTCATTCTATGAGAAGATAATACACCTGTTTAATAATACACCACTAGGTAGAATTATAGAAACGCGAGCAGGTAAAGATAATAAAGTAAGAGTCGTAAAAGTAAAAACAAAAAATGGAACTTTTAAAAGGCCAATTTCTAAAATTTTCATTTTACCTTTACTTAAATGAGTAAAATTAAAGTAATTACAAGATGTAGATTTATGTTATTATATTGTAATTAGATTGTGTTGCAATGCTTATGAAAATTTTAAATTGTTGAATGTAACCACGTCAACGCCGGGCGGTATGTTCATGCCTGCGAGTGCAACGCCCCTGGTGTAAAAAAATTGTTACTGGTAAGTTAGTCGCCAAGAGTACGAGATGCAGTAGGTTTAATAAATGACTGTCTTTATATTGAGTGCCAGTTTTATTTACAGTCCATTTTAGTGAATATAATAATATTATCTTTGAGAAAGTGAACCGGCCAACAGCCTCCTTATTCCTGTTATTAAAAAATTTCTCTTTCCTGTCCATCCCCCGGGGGGGGAAGTCAACGCAGAGAACTCTCTTAGGCTACTGGCTAGGATTGTACCTAGGCAGTCTCGGCCATGGCGGTATTATATCATTGAACTGTGTGGTTCCACATGCCCAGGAGGATATACCTCAGGACTAACTGTTGGCCTGCCTGGGTGGGTAGGCCTCGGTGTGGGACGGCACCGTAGTTTGCTAAGTAATGACAATATTGTGAACTGCAGCCCGCGTAGTACTGGTAGGTAGTCTTTAAATGACCAGTCAGATCTCCAAAGTGACATTTTTCCGCCACAGACCAGTCAGATCTCCAAAGTGACATTTTTCCGCCACAGTGAAACCTGAGAATCGGGAATGGTAGCCCCACGGGCACAGGAGGTAGCCGTGGTTATAGAGACCATTTTTAGTCTGCCACCCAGAATTGGGAACCCGGGGTGGTAGTATGATTAGCGTATGTTCTAATCTTGGAAGACTAAATTCTGGGATCCAGCCCCTTGCCTGATATGGGGGTTCCACAGTTGGTACCAGACGTGTAATGACAAAGAACGGGGCACGTAATATTTCTCTCTAATCTTGGGGGGAGGGGGCATCTGGGCTAGGTCCATCAACAGTAACTATGCTAGCACTTATACTGAAGTTTTAACTGCAGGCAAAGTAGCCTCACCTTTGCTTAGTTAGGCCTTGACCAAATTTATAGTTAAATTTCAGTTATAAATCACCAGGAATGAACCGGATATCTGTAAGTATGTATGTTAATAATCAGACAGAACTTAACATGGTTAATTTACCAGCATGTTAAGGTTACCCTGTCAGCCATCAGGATTAGTATTCATATCAATCATTGTGAAAATGTTCCAAATAAAATACAAATGAAAGTGAAAAAAGCTGTCAACAAAACTGTCTCAGAAAAGTAAAATTTGTTGCTACAATACCATGGAGATATTTAGATACCAAAGGCGAAAGTTGGCTCACCTTGCCAATTTTCGTCTTTGGTATGAGGCGAACTTTTTTGGTGATGTGAGATCATGAATCTAGGACCAATAAGATCATCATTTGAAGAAATAAATGAAAGTTTTGCTTGAATTATGCTCAAAAGATGAGACTAAAGATCATGATATATGTGGCACCATTACGCTTTCATTCGATTTTGCTCATACAACTCAGGTTTAAAGGTGTTAAATGCAAACTTAATAAGCACTATAGCATATTTGCGTTGCTACGCTACCAACATGTTACCAGTAAGAAATGTAAAGAAACCTTGCACATAGAATATCAGTGTGGGAAAATGCATGTCTTCCAGTTATTCTGTATATTTGAGTAATAAAGTTGCTTGTTCGTTCAAAATTAGAGAGATTTCTCTAAAAATTCATTACAGACGTATAAAAGAAATAAATATAGCAGTTTTTATGAATACTGTGCCATTTTATATGAAAATGTTTCATCTTATTATTCAATTCAACTAATAGAATGATATTCTAAGTTTGGATTAAGCATCAAAATACTTAAGCCTGATTACGATGTTCTTTTAAAATTTGAGCTCTTCTATTTAGAGTGGCAAATTTACTATGTTAATGTTAGAATATTTATATTATGAAATTTAAGCTCTTGTATTAGACTGACAAATTTCTTACGTTAATATTAGAATATTTCTACTATGAAATCTGAGATCTTGTATTAGAGTCTCAAATTTATTACATTAATATTAGATTACTTCTATTATAAAATTTGAGCTCTTGTATTTAGAGTGGCAAGTTTACTACATTGAGCCCCAAATCAAGAATTTTGTTGTGCGAATCAAGTTAAAGACTTTAATTTTTTTTTTTAATTTACTTTAGTGTAATTTATTAAGAGCAAGCTTTGTAAATTTTTGTTTCTCAGAAAACACATACGTTTATTGCATTATGTGTTTTAGAAAGGGGAAAAAATACGTTGTATCATACATTAATTTCTAATTTAAAAAAAAAAAAAAAAAAACCTAGATTGAGCAAGTTGATTTGAATTTTTTAATATTGACTAAAAGCCTTTTAAAATTAATTTTGAAACACTGTGACAACTTTTTTGGCATAATTACTGTGAGTGATCTCGCAGACCGCTTTAAAGAAACGCGTAAAAATACATACTTTTATGCCTTTTTAAGGAATGTTATAGACACTTTATGCATACTTATAGAATTCTAATTCATTTAAATCAATATATTTTAAATATAAATCATTAAATTTTATGCGGTTAAATCTTCAATAAAAATTACTATTTTCTTCGTTTTAAGGAACAGAGCGTTAAAGAACAAAGATTTTATTAAACATGCATGAAAATATGTGACTTTATTAAGCATTACTGTCAATTAAACCATAGCTATGAAAGAATGAATTTAGTTATTAAGAAATAATAGATTAGTATATTTGTTTACAAGGATGACTCATAAGATGATACACAGTCAAAACACATTTTTTGACAGCACTGAAGACACACTGCTTCCTTGCATCTGGTATGCTAGTTTTCTCTTCTTACAAGGTGAGCACAGATAATTTTTTTTTGGAAGGTGGGGATTTTATAAATCCATTCTCTTAATTTTCATTAAATTTTCTGCAGATTTCATTAAATTTTTTCATAAAATTTTATTTCATTAAATTTCATTTAATTTTACGCATTAAATTTAAATCCATTAAATTTTTTATTTATTCTTCTAATTGTTGTATTCAGTTCCCTTGGCAAAAAAGAGGGAATTATCCCAACTCTCAGATGCGGATTAATAATTAGCTAATAAAAGCATTAAATTTTTTCTTTTCACTTTTGTAGCGTCAGGATATGACTAGAACATTATATATGAACATTAATTCCAAGTATTTTCGGGCTCTGCTCTACAGCCTACTTTTGCAAGATGTTTCTGACTAAGGAGGTGAATTATTGTGTTATGCTTTGATGTTCGTGCTGCCCGATTTGGTCCTTTTTTGCACCATTTGAAATGCTTTTTTCATAAAATTTATCATTTCGTTCGCAGTCATTAGAGAAATTATTACATTCATGTGCAGCAAGCTCAGATTCACTTTTGCTTTCACTGTAAATACTACGTGATTCTTCAGATTCCGAGTATTTTACGTAAAAAAACATTGTTGACAAGATATTCAATTTCTTTTTGAGTGAGATATACGGGACTTTTTCTTCTAAAATTTGAAATCATATTTATCACTTTTACAAAAAACAAGCATCCGGATAAATAACGTCTATAGTCCACTACAACTTGTACACATCTGCTGTGAGGGGACTCTCAGACAACAACTTAAAAAGTAAAAAACGTAGTAACTGAAACCATAATAAAGCTAGAAGTGTAAAACTTGATATGTGACCCTAAGGGACGGATTTGCGAAGGTAGGAGGAAGGACAGGGACCATTCTCCGTTTTTAGGGGTGGAGACAACGGTTAGAAAATCCTCAGCGGTCTCTGAAACCGCTCACAGCAGTTGAAGGTTAATTTATGTGAAACTTTTCTTCTGTTCACAAACTATTCTATTAGAAAGTTCTAAATATCTATATGTGTATTTTAAAATAGGTAGGTTTCACGGAGTTAAAAAATTATTTTTCTCCAATTTACGAATTTCAGTAATTGAAAGAAAAATATTTTATTGCTGTTGCTATAAAATGATGCAGTATTAAGAACAAAATATTTTTATTCCCAGCAGAGAAGATTATATAATTTGAGACCGAAAATTGCTGGCACATATTAACAGAATGATTTGCTGAGCAAAAAAATATCTTTGACATATTTTCTACTTTCAAAGATTACTCGAATAAATCAGTTAAGAACTGTAGGACAGGGACCATTCTCCATTTTTAGGGGTGGAGACAACCAAAGACGGTTAGAAAATCCTCAGCGGTCTCCGAGACCGCTCACAGCAGCTGAAGGTTAAACGCGAAATTTTTTTTCTGTTCACAAGCTATTCTATTACTTTTGAAGGTTATAAATACCTATTTGTGTCTTTTAAAATAGGGAAGTTTTAGGGAGTTAAAAAATAATTTTTTTCCAATTTACAAGTTTCAGTAACTGAAAGAATTTTTTTTTTTTTTTCTTCTTCTTGTTGCTATAACTACTTTCAAAGATTACTCGAATAAATCGGTTAAGAACTGTAGGTTTTATCCAGTGCTGCCATCTATTGCCGATTAATAAGACAAAAAATTACTATTATTATTTTACTTTTTTCTAGTTGTCGTGAAAGAACAAAAATAATTTTGCTGTTGAACTGTATATGGCATAAGTACGAAGAAAATAAGGCTTAATAATAAAGCTAAAAAGACAAAACGAAATGTATTAGCAGGAGTGATTAGACCTGGTAGACTTCGAGCTCAGCAAGAGCATAAAAAAAACTTACCATACTCATAAAATCTAAGCCATTTCAGATTTTTTTTCTTTTCATTTGGGAAACAGTTACAAATACTTGTTGATCGGAACAGTTCTGCTGCCTGCGCCTAGGCCGGAATCCCGGCTATTTCAAGATATCAAAACAGCCATATCTCGGCTAGATCAGGTAAGACCAAGCACTGTGTCCACCCTCATACGATACTGTGAAATTTTAAATTTGAAATCCGAGATCAGAACTCTATGTTCTTTAAATAATTTAATGTTAATTTCGAATTTTTTTTTAATATTTTATATATAAAGTACTTACGAAAGGTACTCTTGAAGTTATATAGAAATTGTTTGGCGTGGAAACTTCCTGGCTTCAAATTAGTCATTTGCAAACATGGCAAATTTTGGAAAATATCGTAAATTTGTACGTCCCTTTAATAGCTGCTTAATGCTTTAATTTATTTGAATTGAATAAAATTGTATTTTTAACCAGATATAATAAAATAAACGAATTGAATAAAATTAATTTTTATTTGGTTTATTGCTTTTATGGTTGCTTTTTTTTTTGGGGGGGGGGGGTATACAATAGTAAATTTACTTGCGAATATCGAAAAATCAGATAACGGATATAAAAAAATCCAAGAGTTTTCTCTTTCCCAGTTATTTTTAACACCACCTTTTATTACTGTTTTTTTAATTCCCACAAAACGGGCTTTGAAAAGTAATTTTGTTTTCAAATCCAAATCAGAAGAACTTTCAATTAGCCCAATTTGCTGAACTTTTAAACAAAAATAAAAAACAAATGTTGTTACCTGAAGTTATGTGTAAGCCTAAGTTAATAATAACAAAATATCTAACAATATGGATATCCAAAATATCTAATCATGGATGTTTATTTTTATTCCATTTAATGATTTTAGTTCATATATATGTATATCATTATCATTTATCATTCATTGCTCACATATTATGTGTAAACCTATGTTAATAATAACAAAACCTCTGACCATGGATAGATTAGTGTTTAATGATTTTATAGTTAGTTCTATTTTCATTTATCCTAGTTTAACAACTTTGTTCCTAGATAATCATTTAAATACTAGCAGAGTAGAACAGAAATTTTTTAATATTCACAATTCCACCGGTTTCTCATATTTCACATGTGTCGAGCATTGTTATCAGTAATTGGTGCAGGAATTAGAATACTGCAATATTTTTTTTTTTTTCCCAAAAACAAAAAAATCAACATTTTCTTAAGGATTAAATGAAGAAATGACAGATGCGATGGATTAGAAGTTGTTGATATATGTTTATTGGTATTAATGCAATGAATAAGTTTTATATTAATGAATGTGTATGCAAATGTTTTTAATCATGCATAAATAATAAATCCATAAATTTGAAATATATCAGTATGTAACTTGATAAAAGTATAGTTTATAATGCATTTATAATCCAAAAAGTATTTCATTAATAACAAACATAAAGTAATTGAATACTAATTTAATGAATGGTTTACAAATTTTATAAAATTATTCTCTCTATATAAAAATTAAATATCACTTATGAGTTTTATATACCTCCTGCACAATATTCAACAAAACTATTCCTTCTCCTTACAAATTTAATTTAAAAAGTACTTTCTATTAGTTAAGAAGAAGCACTCTTTTAAACCTTTATTATGCCCCATCATTCATCCTCAAAAATATGAACAAAACAATATGAACAAAAATATAGAAACGACTTATTAAAAATACTAATAAATTAGTCCTTTAAAATATTTTATTAGGTATGTCAGCAAAATACTTACAAAATCAGAATATGTACGAACTAACATTTAATTTCTACATCTATCTAATGGAAAATAAGCTGAAGTGTATTTTAAGTTTCAGACATTCAAATCTGAAAATTTTTGTTCCAGCTCTTCACATAAAAATTAAATAAGAATCTGAATAATTTGAGGTATCAGACTATAACATGCAAATAGATGAAGGTTCCCTAACTTTTTCAACTGGTAGCGAACTTACAGGTTTAGTTATTTTGTCACACTGCCTTAGTCGTGTTGGACGAAGTGGTGCACAAGGTTTGTGCTTTACAACTTGCTTATTCATAGCAAATCACAACACTTCATTAAATACGACTCTATGATACACCTATGGGCACCACGGCGCACAATTTGGGAGCACCTGAAATAGAATATTTAAATAGCAGACGATGCTGGCTGATGAAATATTACTGTAAATGGGAAGTTTATTTATATATAGCAAATCACACTAGAGCCATCTGCCCAAAGGAAGGGATGCCTTTGTGGAGGAATTTCTTATTCAAAATGAATCATATTCACATCATATGCATATAAAGACATATGAAGGCAAAACAAAGTGACTTACATCCTCTCCTACAATTATTGTCATAAAATATTATAATTTTATAACCAGTTTTCTCTAAAAAATTTTACATCACATTCACATACTTTGTCGAAACTAAACTTAAACTGAGAAAAATTATTAACATTTAAAAAAATTATGACAAAATTATTTTTAAGCTTTAAGGAAGGAATGTACGCTGGGGAGCACGATAGGTGCAATAAAGTGAAACTACACTTGTGCCACATGCTTATGCTTACTTGAAAGAAGGGGAGGGGAGAGGAGATATATCAAAACAGTGGAGTCTCCCGAAGATCACTGTTTGTGCTAGTTCACTTGTTGTGCTAGTCCACTTGGCAAGTGAACTAGCCAGTTCTCTCCTCTGCATCTCCATTTGTTTGCCTGTGCTTTCTCTCGGAAATTTTTAGCTTCATCAGGAAGCCGAGATTGATTTATGGTTTCTGTCCTTCAAACAATCCAATCCGTTGGCCCTACAACTTTTAAAAGCTGTACACATGAGTAATATTTTTATATTCATACAATTTTGATAGTACAATACTTACTGAATAACATGAGAGATTCAAAAATATATTACAAATGCGTAATTACATTAACTTGTTTGTTGTAATATTTATAATAACTTACTCAATAACACATTACCGACCGGTAGCCTATTAATCGGCTTTTTATCGGCAACACGTACCGACCGATAGCCTATTAATCGACTTTTCATCACCAACGTCTACCGATCGATCGCCTATTAATCGGCTTTTTTAGGCGAAGCCTGCCAACCGACAGCCTATTAATTGGCTTTTTTTCGCCAACGCCTATGGACAGATAGCCTCTTTATCTCTTTTTTCTCGAGACTACCTAAAAATAGCCTATCAATCGGTTGCCAATGGGATAAACAATTGCCATTTGCTATATCAACTGCATTTTATTATTAGTATTTAGGCACATTGCTCACTTGCATTAAGTGCCTTGCTTCGTAAACTCCCACATTTTCACACCGTTTTTAAAAAAAATTCCCGATCACGATGAGCGAAAAAAATGGTACTGGAAAGTTTTATTTAGACGATTTATCAGGTTGTCCTGACAAGTTATTTAGAACATGAAGAATCTGCGGCTGAGCAGCCGGTCGGACGTGCGCATGCTGTTGAACCGCTAGCGATCGGTAAAGTGTTAACTTGTCAAATGTAATAACATGTAATCCTGGGTGTGTTACATATACTCGATTTATTTTTAATGCATTACAGTCTCCAGCTTTATGCTTGGTACTTGCCAAAGACAGGCGTAATCTTCTCCTTGCCACAATAAATTTCTGATAAAGTTAAATAAGTGAACCAAACAGAATAGAAAATTCACTGAAATACATTAGCAATTAAAATAAAGCAATAATAATTACAAAAAGGAACTGCCACCTCAAAAAAAAATCAAAAATTGAGGATGCACATAACAATAGTATGAACAAATTAATTTTTAAAAAATCTAAATTTACTGAGAATTAATTAAAAGATGAATGTTTAAATCAGGGAGATCCCATCCTTTTCGTCGCTAAGAGCACATTCTAGAATATCTGTTGTACGGCAGGCACCATTTACTTTTTTCCAAGGCGATTTCATAGTTGGATAGAGTTGCACATTAAAAAAAAACAGAGAGAGAGATCGCTCACATTTTGCTTCATGGTGGGCACAATTTGATACATGCACATAGGTTAATAATACATGCACAAAAAAAAGATTGATCGTATTTAGCTTTGCGCTGGTATCATCCATTTCATACAAAATAAGAAAACTTTCACATGGAATTTTTACAGAAATGGAAACATTTTTATTGTGATCGCACAGCATCTATTAAATGAACATTCGTTAAATGAAGCGTTAACTAAACCATTAAATGAACAGTGGGCAACGTTGTGCTTGCGGGGATATGGTTTGGGAACTCCTAGTTTAAACAATAAATAATTAGCACTATAGTTATAAAATTTATATAAATGAAATTGCAGTCCGTAACTTTAAAAACCAATGAAGACTGACTTGCAATGACGTCGGAGGTCATATGAACATATGTAACTATGATGTCATGTGCTACATTTACTAGTCTATACTTGTCAACTTTACTGTTCTTGTCTTGCTACTTTAATTAAAAAATTTCTGTCAACACTGTTACAAGCATCAATTAGCGTTTTCTTTCGATATAAGAAATGGATTGCAGTGTTGGTATACTGAAAATGTTTTAGGGATTTTCATTAATGGACATAATTAGTATTCCATAACAAGCTACTTATCAGTGAGAATAGAAAAAAGGTTTCCAAGATGCCCGTGAAATAACAGCATATGTACTCCATTTTGAATATTTTATCAGTACATATTAATCCATTTTATTGCAGAATTTTCTAATTTAAAATAAAGTTTTTGGGTTTTTCTGTTACTGCATACGTTTAAAAATTCTCAAATGTTTTAATGCACTTTGGTGGGTCTATGCGTGAAAATTTTTAATAGTGGCACTCAGAATTTCAAACTTAACATTTATAAAACATGTTCTTTTATTTATTTATTTTATTTGTTAAAAACTCCATGTTGGTCCAACATTTTCATATTACCTTTATATTTTTTTCACGCATACAGCCCGTTAAATATATTTAAAATTATTCATTTATTCCTCTCCTTATTTATTCTGCAATCATGTTTGTTACCTATTAACAGACATAGAGAACGCTCAATCTGTATAATTACTGTTAAGAACTCTCCACATGTTAAATTTTCACTGTCTACAACTATTTTAAAATGATACTTGAATGATTTAATTGCAACTTCTCAGAGGCCTCCAAACTTGCGTGCCCTAGGTGAAATGAATTTCCATTCAATATTCTCGAGAGATAAAAAATTAGCTAGAGTTTATCTTGGAATTTTAATTACGTTATGAAGTCTTTATATTTCTTTGTTGGCCGCAACAAGATTTATGGCACTGTCGCAACACAATGCTGCACAGTCCAATTCCACTAAATTAAAAAGGATAATCTACTACATCTCCGTCTGATGGGAGATTTCCCATTATTTGTCGACACACTATTGTTTGTTTGTAAGACATACAATACAATGAAGTACAACTTCATGACAAACAGACGGACCATTTAATGGACAGAAATTTCCGCGCACGTGACTCTATAATGCGACTGCATCAACATGCAAAAAAAATTTTTCATAATGTTCAATAACTATTAATAACACAAATTTGTGAATTTTTGGTAAGATTTGTCTTACCTAAACAGCCTCTGAGAGCTAAAATCAGAATCCAGGTAAGGATTCACATTTTTTAACTTACTTTTAGGCAAGTCAGTTCCGTGCTGTATTAATTGGTGGATGTCCTTTCCAAAACAATCATTTTCTGTTTGGTGTATGCTGAACACTAATTGGTCCTGAAAATCTTCCTCAGGGCCTTTTTCAAATAGACCTGAAAATATAACTAATCACATATAAAATAGTTATATAATTATTACTTAATTTCAGTAAATTATGTTAAAGGTTATTCACTTATATCTCAGATAATTACTGTCCACCAGAAGTGCCTGACCACACAATTTGTGATGCACTAGCTTATCAGGATTCTGATTCGATGCCATGGATGAACAGATGAAAAGTTCTTGAATTGTGGCCGCACTATGCTCAACAAACATCATATCATCCATAGGTTCCTTTTATACCCATTCGAAAGCTATCATTGAGTCTCTCCATAAGTAGACTTGAGTCACTGCTAATTTCAAGGCGATAAGAGCGTTTTTGACCAACTCGGGCAATAAGACACATAGCTCAAGCCTCGAGAATCATTAGGCTCTTAAGAGGAGCAACTCTTGATTTGCTCAAGATTAACCTTACCAATGTTCTCTCAGAAGAATCTAAAGACTTGCAATAAACTGCTCCTCCGAAATAATGTTCATAAGCATCGGCAAAACAATGGATTTCAACATTTTTAGCTTGATCAACCACTACATGTCTGTCATTATTGATGTTGTTTAGTGTCAAAAGAAATTGATGCCGTTCCTGATTTTCTGCAGTAGGAAGTCCATCATTTGAATCAATTTTAAGATGGTACAGTTTCTGCATAAAAATCTTTGCTTTGGCTATAGTTGGGCCAAAAAGACCAAAAGGATCAAATCACTTATGTATGTGATATGATAATCTCTTATGTATATGATAACACTACGCTCTACTTTAACTATAACTACTCTACTATTCTTCATTGGTTTCCATGACACACGAAGGTTTTTCTTTCAACTGGATCAGAAAAATACTATTCCTTCCTATTTAGAGAAATTTCAAAATGATTTGTACATCATTTATATGCAATTGGCATGCCTTCTTTTTACAAAACCACTATAAGCTGCTGTTTGCTGTTGTAACTCTTTGGGCTCGTTTAACGTCGAAGCTGCGCAGCATCACCCATGGAGACTCGTACGGCAGGAAAATGTGATCCTGCTAGTTGATGGGCGAAATACATCGCCAACACAATCCTATGGCCTCTGTTTCTGCCTAAACAGAAGGCACTTAGCTGTGACCCCTAGCGTCAACCGGCTAGTCACTAGTCCAACTGGTCAGTAGATTGAAGTCAAGCTTTCGGAAGACTAACACACAAAGCTAACACAAAATAAAGCACACACTATACCTAATAAGAGTAAAGAACCAAGGTGTTATGACTGTGAATGTATAGGGTGCATAATGTATGTGCATTCTTTACGCTCATGCGTAAAGCGTGCGTAATGCGTAAATCCTTTTGAGATGCCACTAAAGAACTGGAAAATTCAGTCTCTGAGCTAGTCAATACCAATCTTAATTTAATGTGCATTTCATATTTTTATTTTCTGTTAATTTCTTTAGAAAGAAGAGGTGGTGAATTGTCAGCACCAAGTACATGCATCTGTTTAATTTAGTTGAAATAATAAGGTTATTTCGAACCTTCTTCTGCAGTATTTATTCTTTAAAGACATATCGAGTATTTGCTACTTCGTCTTCTATACAGAGTTCACTCTGTATACTTCTAAAAAGAACACACTGACTCAATAAAGTGATGTTATTTACAGCCAGATCACTGTGAATTAGAGACACAAATACAGAAATGATATCCCTCTGTACAGATGGATCAAAATGTCAAGATCATGTTGGTGTAGCCTTTGTAGCAAAAAAAAAAAAAAAAAAATTCTGGGATATCGATTACACCCGGCTTGCTGCGTTTTTAGCTCCGAACTCACTGCAGTTTATCATATTCTAACATTTATGTCAAAAGAATGCTGCAAGACTTTCGTTACCTATACAGATTCCTTGAGTGTCCTAACATCATTCAAAGAGCTTAAGTATAAATTCATATCACAATATTACTAGAATACTGAAGCTTATCAGACTAAAATATCAGGGATATCAGATGCTTTATTCCTGGATCCCTGGCCAGGGTGCCATAAAAGCGAATGAACGTGCTGACATTACAGCTAAAACTGCTAATACAATATTTAATTCCCAGATTCCACTCATAGATATTAGTATGATGATCAATCTTTTTTAATAAATGGCAGAGGCATTGGGTGACCAAACGATGAACGAGCTGAGAAGTGTTAAATCCACAATTGAATGCTGGCTGTATATGGCAAATAGAGGAGAACAAGTTATCTTAACCCAGTTGAGAATAGGTCATTGTCGACTGACTCGGGAATATCTGCTGAAAGGTAAGAATCACCATTGCACAAATTGTAATGAAAATTTGACAGCAGGCCATATTTCGTTGTATTGTTAGAGTTTTACTTATCTTTGCCAAAAACATTTTAAATGTTTAAAATCAGATTTAAACAAATGAATAGAGAAAAACCATCATCACAAGTTGTTCCAGTTTTTAAAGGACACCGACTTTTATTATATATGACACCTAAAATAGACACCTTTATAAACGACACCTAAAATGTATACTAATTGTGTTTTTACCAAACCTAAAAGGTATAGTAATTATACATATGAAACTTTTAACATATTTTGTAATCCCTGCTTTTACCATTTTTGGGCACAGATAACCTCATAGGGTCGTGTGCCAAGAGCTGCAATAAATCAATGAATCAATCAATCTCTTTGTCTAATAAAAGCTGTTCTGTTTGAAATATGATCTTTTATTGATGACTTTGGATGAGCCGTCAAGCTTCAAATGACGTCCTCACTTTCTAACTAAATTTGCAGTATTATACACACAAGTCATCAATGACTGTGTAAGGTTTTAAGTTAAACTAACCTTTTTATTTTAAGTTACCCTTTCCTGTAAACTCTTATTTCAACTTCCCTTCAGAATGAGCGCACGGCTCAGCTTTACGCTAATTTGTGTTGGAGCCAAGTTTTGTATTTAAGGTTAGTGAGAAACTTCTCAAGTGTGAGAGAGCTTTCAGTCTCAGACCACGTCGGCTCGGTGGATGTTCGCCAGAATAGTTAGTATTTAAATTCTTACGCCTTAGTGCTATTTCTCAAATACTGATGGAAGTGATTTAAGTGTGTTAGTACTTAGCAAAGGCTTGCTACGCACCATAAATAGGCCAGTCTCGCGTTTAAGCTCTGTGACTGCAACTATTTAAATGTCTCCTGAAGTTTTATTTTTAACTTGCTTGATTGTTCAAGACCCAAGCGCGATTATTATTTGTTCTGTTATCACTCCCGAGTTGGGAGTTACTGTAAATAGTGATTTCAATAAAAGGGTCTTTTACACCCTTCGTACGTTGTAATTCTTCTAGCACTCTTAAGAACATAGCTGCATTCAGCTCACTGTTCGAGGTCAGGATATTGATACTAGCACCATTATGTTTGCCAAAAGTATGCACAGAATATTAAATCCTGATACTGGCGCCCGAGGGAAAATAAGAGGATGGCCTGAAAGGCAAGAAGATGAACCTGAGGTACCCAGCAGTACCTATACAGAACCCAGAATTACCACCTCCTGCCCTAGATGGTTTTGGCTACATTGTACAAACTATGCGGGCATCCATGAAACCAGCGGCAAGTTTCGACGGCAGGACAACCGTAAGTAATTTCCTGGAAAACCTAGATGCACATTTCACGTTATATCCAGTCCATGAGGTTCAGACAGTCACGCTTGCTACCAGCGCTTTGCTAATAACGTTCAGGATCAGATGGCATTTTAGTTTTATTACAATTTAAAAAATCACCATATTATGAAGATTAATCAGAATTTTAAAATTGTAACATTTTGGAAAAAACTATATGTTCTCAAATTTAAACATTCTTTTAATTTAGCTTCATTTAATTCCTTCTGGTACTTGTATTTTAATTTTGGATAAAGTCCAATCTGGAACAAAACAACGAAACTTTCAGGGAAAAAAAGTAACTCTAGTGGAGGACACATCTTTAATTTAAACAATGTGTAGATATGGAACTATACTCATTATAATAATTTGAAACACCATTTTAAAGAAATTCAGTGCTACCAGCAAATCCATACAATCAGCTCAATACAACATCAATCCAAATGGAGGCTTTGCTGTAAGCTTTGAGAAAGGAGCCAACTGATTTTCTTGTTACTTTGAGTTCAAGCCCAACTGGAGGCTTTGCTGTAAGCTCCGAGAAAGGAGCCTACTAATTTTAAATTCTTATTTTGAGAAATAAAAGGTTATTAACCCTTCTTGAATTTTACTTTGTTAAGTAAAGCGATTATTCGCTTATTCCTTAACGAGGTTCCTATGCATTTATCTGTCAGATAGAAGGTTGAAACACCACAAAGTGTTGGAGTTATATTGTGATTCAATATTATTATAAACTGGCATTAAAGACATGCCTTGGATGTTGAAGAAAATCTAACCAAGAAAAAATGCTATCACTCTCAGTGAAGATTTTTAACCCTCCAGGAGTAATGGCGGTGAAGATCTCATGTATCGACGTCTTTGGATTTACACTAGTGATTGGTAAATGTATTCAGTTTCAGTATACTGAATTTCCTAGATGCATTCATATACAGACAATTACATACAGTTACATACATTTTGCGATGCATCAGAGTTTGCTTATCCATCAGTGATTTCTCATGGGCAAGGATGAAGATAATGTAATAATTACAGTTATTCCTATTTAAGAATGTGAAGATGTTTAAAAATTCCTGTCTGAACTTGTAGTAGTGTTCAAGAAAAATAGATATATATTTTCTATTTTCATTGCAGCATTGGCAAGCAGAGAAAATATTTGGTGCTGAGTACTTGGGGCATACGAAAAGGATTCAAAAAAAGAAAAGGGAATTAGTAATTACTTTAGTATTTGATTATGAATAGGATAGGATTTCATAGAATTGACCAAAATTACAGAAAAGTACTTGAGCAGAATGTAGTTCAGATCTACTAACATAGTAAATAAAAATTGGAATATGAATGGAATTAATAAAATGGATTAAATTCTCTTACCTTATAAGGTATTTTCTCTCTTCCCTTCCACCACGCTTTAGTGCTGTAACTGTTCACAAACGAACTCCACTGTCCTCAGAAGCTGGCGCGTTGGGCAGTGTACTCGGAAACCAAATTGCTCATCAATAAGGACTTTTTGGCTTCAGAGAAAACTATTCAGGCTTTTAAGTGGCATAAATTCATATCTTAGATAATGAAGATAGGAGGCCGGTTGGGTCTGTCATTTTGCGGATTTGAACGGAACTACTTCTGGAATCGGCACTATGAGCGTGCACTTCCAGCCTTGAGGAAAACAGCAATGCAGTAATGTATAACTGATCAGCGTTGCTAAGAAAAATATATAACAGGTGGGAAGGTATTTAATCATACTTTGCTCATTGTTACATATTTTATCATAAATCTCTCCTACATGGAGAGTTAAAAAATCCTGCAACATCATGTCAGAAGGAAGTTGCGGTGTTAGCAAAAACTCCATCATTATGTGGTATGAACTAAGTTCGGAGAGTAACTCAGCTTTCTCCGTGTCTGTTTGGCAGGGCTTAATTTCTAAGATTAAAACTGCCGGAGCCCTATGAAAGAACGTTAGCAGAGAGGAACAAGAGTAAATAAATAAAATGACTATTAAACTCATTAATAAATTTAAAATTAAATAGTTAATTATTATCAAATTAATTAATAGCTACTTAATTAATGTTTATAATTGTTATTTAATCAATAATTATTATATCATTAATTATAATTTAATTCATTATTAATTGATTATTATTAAATAATTAATTATTTCTTGAAATAACTAAAGATTGAAGTAATTAACTAATTAAAATTAAATAAAATGTAAAGATTTCAATTGAAATTTAACACGCGTTTATTGTTAAAATAAAATTTTTGAGATAAAATTTCTCCTGAAATTGTTATTCAATTACATAAAAGAAGCGCCGCAGCCTTCTTATTCAGGGCTCCGGTGCGTTCCGGCTAGAAGTTCCGGAGTTTCTGCATAAAAATCTTTGCTTTGGCTATAGTTGGGCCAAAAAGACCAAAAGGATCAAATCACTTATGTATGTGATATGATAATCTCTTATGTATATGATAACACTACGCTCTACTTTAACTATAACTACTCTACTATTCTTCATTGGTTTCCATGACACACGAAGGTTTTTCTTTCAACTGGATCAGAAAAATACTATTCCTTCCTATTTAGAGAAATTTCAAAATGATTTGTACATCATTTATATGCAATTGGCATGCCTTCTTTTTACAAAACCACTATAAGCTGCTGTTTGCTGTTGTAACTCTTTGGGCTCGTTTAACGTCGAAGCTGCGCAGCATCACCCATGGAGACTCGTACGGCAGGAAAATGTGATCCTGCTAGTTGATGGGCGAAATACATCGCCAACACAATCCTATGGCCTCTGTTTCTGCCTAAACAGAAGGCACTTAGCTGTGACCCCTAGCGTCAACCGGCTAGTCACTAGTCCAACTGGTCAGTAGATTGAAGTCAAGCTTTCGGAAGACTAACACACAAAGCTAACACAAAATAAAGCACACACTATACCTAATAAGAGTAAAGAACCAAGGTGTTATGACTGTGAATGTATAGGGTGCATAATGTATGTGCATTCTTTACGCTCATGCGTAAAGCGTGCGTAATGCGTAAATCCTTTTGAGATGCCACTAAAGAACTGGAAAATTCAGTCTCTGAGCTAGTCAATACCAATCTTAATTTAATGTGCATTTCATATTTTTATTTTCTGTTAATTTCTTTAGAAAGAAGAGGTGGTGAATTGTCAGCACCAAGTACATGCATCTGTTTAATTTAGTTGAAATAATAAGGTTATTTCGAACCTTCTTCTGCAGTATTTATTCTTTAAAGACATATCGAGTATTTGCTACTTCGTCTTCTATACAGAGTTCACTCTGTATACTTCTAAAAAGAACACACTGACTCAATAAAGTGATGTTATTTACAGCCAGATCACTGTGAATTAGAGACACAAATACAGAAATGATATCCCTCTGTACAGATGGATCAAAATGTCAAGATCATGTTGGTGTAGCCTTTGTAGCAAAAAAAAAAAAAAAAAAAATTCTGGGATATCGATTACACCCGGCTTGCTGCGTTTTTAGCTCCGAACTCACTGCAGTTTATCATATTCTAACATTTATGTCAAAAGAATGCTGCAAGACTTTCGTTACCTATACAGATTCCTTGAGTGTCCTAACATCATTCAAAGAGCTTAAGTATAAATTCATATCACAATATTACTAGAATACTGAAGCTTATCAGACTAAAATATCAGGGATATCAGATGCTTTATTCCTGGATCCCTGGCCAGGGTGCCATAAAAGCGAATGAACGTGCTGACATTACAGCTAAAACTGCTAATACAATATTTAATTCCCAGATTCCACTCATAGATATTAGTATGATGATCAATCTTTTTTAATAAATGGCAGAGGCATTGGGTGACCAAACGATGAACGAGCTGAGAAGTGTTAAATCCACAATTGAATGCTGGCTGTATATGGCAAATAGAGGAGAACAAGTTATCTTAACCCAGTTGAGAATAGGTCATTGTCGACTGACTCGGGAATATCTGCTGAAAGGTAAGAATCACCATTGCACAAATTGTAATGAAAATTTGACAGCAGGCCATATTTCGTTGTATTGTTAGAGTTTTACTTATCTTTGCCAAAAACATTTTAAATGTTTAAAATCAGATTTAAACAAATGAATAGAGAAAAACCATCATCACAAGTTGTTCCAGTTTTTAAAGGACGCCGACTTTTATTATATATGACACCTAAAATAGACACCTTTATAAACGACACCTAAAATGTATACTAATTGTGTTTTTACCAAACCTAAAAGGTATAGTAATTATACATATGAAACTTTTAACATATTTTGTAATCCCTGCTTTTACCATTTTTGGGCACAGATAACCTCATAGGGTCGTGTGCCAAGAGCTGCAATAAATCAATGAATCAATCAATCTCTTTGTCTAATAAAAGCTGTTCTGTTTGAAATATGATCTTTTATTGATGACTTTGGATGAGCCGTCAAGCTTCAAATGACGTCCTCACTTTCTAACTAAATTTGCAGTATTATACACACAAGTCATCAATGACTGTGTAAGGTTTTAAGTTAAACTAACCTTTTTATTTTAAGTTACCCTTTCCTGTAAACTCTTATTTCAACTTCCCTTCAGAATGAGCGCACGGCTCAGCTTTACGCTAATTTGTGTTGGAGCCAAGTTTTGTATTTAAGGTTAGTGAGAAACTTCTCAAGTGTGAGAGAGCTTTCAGTCTCAGACCACGTCGGCTCGGTGGATGTTCGCCAGAATAGTTAGTATTTAAATTCTTACGCCTTAGTGCTATTTCTCAAATACTGATGGAAGTGATTTAAGTGTGTTAGTACTTAGCAAAGGCTTGCTACGCACCATAAATAGGCCAGTCTCGCGTTTAAGCTCTGTGACTGCAACTATTTAAATGTCTCCTGAAGTTTTATTTTTAACTTGCTTGATTGTTCAAGACCCAAGCGCGATTATTATTTGTTCTGTTATCACTCCCGAGTTGGGAGTTACTGTAAATAGTGATTTCAATAAAAGGGTCTTTTACACCCTTCGTACGTTGTAATTCTTCTAGCACTCTTAAGAACATAGCTGCATTCAGCTCACTGTTCGAGGTCAGGATATTGATACTAGCACCATTATGTTTGCCAAAAGTATGCACAGAATATTAAATCCTGATACTGGCGCCCGAGGGAAAATAAGAGGATGGCCTGAAAGGCAAGAAGATGAACCTGAGGTACCCAGCAGTACCTATACAGAACCCAGAATTACCACCTCCTGCCCTAGATGGTTTTGGCTACATTGTACAAACTATGCGGGCATCCATGAAACCAGCGGCAAGTTTCGACGGCAGGACAACCGTAAGTAATTTCCTGGAAAACCTAGATGCACATTTCACGTTATATCCAGTCCATGAGGTTCAGACAGTCACGCTTGCTACCAGCGCTTTGCTAATAACGTTCAGGATCAGACGGCATTTTAGTTTTATTACAATTTAAAAAATCACCATATTATGAAGATTAATCAGAATTTTAAAATTGTAACATTTTGGAAAAAACTATATGTTCTCAAATTTAAACATTCTTTTAATTTAGCTTCATTTAATTCCTTCTGGTACTTGTATTTTAATTTTGGATAAAGTCCAATCTGGAACAAAACAACGAAACTTTCAGGGAAAAAAATAACTCTAGTGGAGGACACATCTTTAATTTAAACAATGTGTAGATATGGAACTATACTCATTATAATAATTTGAAACACCATTTTAAAGAAATTCAGTGCTACCAGCAAATCCATACAATCAGCTCAATACAACATCAATCCAAATGGAGGCTTTGCTGTAAGCTTTGAGAAAGGAGCCAACTGATTTTCTTGTTACTTTGAGTTCAAGCCCAACTGGAGGCTTTGCTGTAAGCTCCGAGAAAGGAGCCTACTAATTTTAAATTCTTATTTTGAGAAATAAAAGGTTATTAACCCTTCTTGAATTTTACTTTGTTAAGTAAAGCGATTATTCGCTTATTCCTTAACGAGGTTCCTATGCATTTATCTGTCAGATAGAAGGTTGAAACACCACAAAGTGTTGGAGTTATATTGTGATTCAATATTATTATAAACTGGCATTAAAGACATGCCTTGGATGTTGAAGAAAATCTAACCAAGAAAAAATGCTATCACTCTCAGTGAAGATTTTTAACCCTCCAGGAGTAATGGCGGTGAAGATCTCATGTATCGACGTCTTTGGATTTACACTAGTGATTGGTAAATGTATTCAGTTTCAGTATACTGAATTTCCTAGATGCATTCATATACAGACAATTACATACAGTTACATACATTTTGCGATGCATCAGAGTTTGCTTATCCATCAGTGATTTCTCATGGGCAAGGATGAAGATAATGTAATAATTACAGTTATTCCTATTTAAGAATGTGAAGATGTTTAAAAATTCCTGTCTGAACTTGTAGTAGTGTTCAAGAAAAATAGATATATATTTTCTATTTTCATTGCAGCATTGGCAAGCAGAGAAAATATTTGGTGCTGAGTACTTGGGGCATACGAAAAGGATTCAAAAAAAGAAAAGGGAATTAGTAATTACTTTAGTATTTGATTATGAATAGGATAGGATTTCATAGAATTGACCAAAATTACAGAAAAGTACTTGAGCAGAATGTAGTTCAGATCTACTAACATAGTAAATAAAAATTGGAATATGAATGGAATTAATAAAATGGATTAAATTCTCTTACCTTATAAGGTATTTTCTCTCTTCCCTTCCACCACGCTTTAGTGCTGTAACTGTTCACAAACGAACTCCACTGTCCTCAGAAGCTGGCGCGTTGGGCAGTGTACTCGGAAACCAAATTGCTCATCAATAAGGACTTTTTGGCTTCAGAGAAAACTATTCAGGCTTTTAAGTGGCATAAATTCATATCTTAGATAATGAAGATAGGAGGCCGGTTGGGTCTGTCATTTTGCGGATTTGAACGGAACTACTTCTGGAATCGGCACTATGAGCGTGCACTTCCAGCCTTGAGGAAAACAGCAATGCAGTAATGTATAACTGATCAGCGTTGCTAAGAAAAATATATAACAGGTGGGAAGGTATTTAATCATACTTTGCTCATTGTTACATATTTTATCATAAATCTCTCCTACATGGAGAGTTAAAAAATCCTGCAACATCATGTCAGAAGGAAGTTGCGGTGTTAGCAAAAACTCCATCATTATGTGGTATGAACTAAGTTCGGAGAGTAACTCAGCTTTCTCCGTGTCTGTTTGGCAGGGCTTAATTTCTAAGATTAAAACTGCCGGAGCCCTATGAAAGAACGTTAGCAGAGAGGAACAAGAGTAAATAAATAAAATGACTATTAAACTCATTAATAAATTTAAAATTAAATAGTTAATTATTATCAAATTAATTAATAGCTACTTAATTAATGTTTATAATTGTTATTTAATCAATAATTATTATATCATTAATTATAATTTAATTCATTATTAATTGATTATTATTAAATAATTAATTATTTCTTGAAATAACTAAAGATTGAAGTAATTAACTAATTAAAATTAAATAAAATGTAAAGATTTCAATTGAAATTTAACACGCGTTTATTGTTAAAATAAAATTTTTGAGATAAAATTTCTCCTGAAATTGTTATTCAATTACATAAAAGAAGCGCCGCAGCCTTCTTATTCAGGGCTCCGGTGCGTTCCGGCTAGAAGTTCCGGAGTTTCTGCATAAAAATCTTTGCTTTGGCTATAGTTGGGCCAAAAAGACCAAAAGGATCAAATCACTTATGTATGTGATATGATAATCTCTTATGTATATGATAACACTACGCTCTACTTTAACTATAACTACTCTACTATTCTTCATTGGTTTCCATGACACACGAAGGTTTTTCTTTCAACTGGATCAGAAAAATACTATTCCTTCCTATTTAGAGAAATTTCAAAATGATTTGTACATCATTTATATGCAATTGGCATGCCTTCTTTTTACAAAACCACTATAAGCTGCTGTTTGCTGTTGTAACTCTTTGGGCTCGTTTAACGTCGAAGCTGCGCAGCATCACCCATGGAGACTCGTACGGCAGGAAAATGTGATCCTGCTAGTTGATGGGCGAAATACATCGCCAACACAATCCTATGGCCTCTGTTTCTGCCTAAACAGAAGGCACTTAGCTGTGACCCCTAGCGTCAACCGGCTAGTCACTAGTCCAACTGGTCAGTAGATTGAAGTCAAGCTTTCGGAAGACTAACACACAAAGCTAACACAAAATAAAGCACACACTATACCTAATAAGAGTAAAGAACCAAGGTGTTATGACTGTGAATGTATAGGGTGCATAATGTATGTGCATTCTTTACGCTCATGCGTAAAGCGTGCGTAATGCGTAAATCCTTTTGAGATGCCACTAAAGAACTGGAAAATTCAGTCTCTGAGCTAGTCAATACCAATCTTAATTTAATGTGCATTTCATATTTTTATTTTCTGTTAATTTCTTTAGAAAGAAGAGGTGGTGAATTGTCAGCACCAAGTACATGCATCTGTTTAATTTAGTTGAAATAATAAGGTTATTTCGAACCTTCTTCTGCAGTATTTATTCTTTAAAGACATATCGAGTATTTGCTACTTCGTCTTCTATACAGAGTTCACTCTGTATACTTCTAAAAAGAACACACTGACTCAATAAAGTGATGTTATTTACAGCCAGATCACTGTGAATTAGAGACACAAATACAGAAATGATATCCCTCTGTACAGATGGATCAAAATGTCAAGATCATGTTGGTGTAGCCTTTGTAGCAAAAAAAAAAAAAAAAAATTCTGGGATATCGATTACACCCGGCTTGCTGCGTTTTTAGCTCCGAACTCACTGCAGTTTATCATATTCTAACATTTATGTCAAAAGAATGCTGCAAGACTTTCGTTACCTATACAGATTCCTTGAGTGTCCTAACATCATTCAAAGAGCTTAAGTATAAATTCATATCACAATATTACTAGAATACTGAAGCTTATCAGACTAAAATATCAGGGATATCAGATGCTTTATTCCTGGATCCCTGGCCAGGGTGCCATAAAAGCGAATGAACGTGCTGACATTACAGCTAAAACTGCTAATACAATATTTAATTCCCAGATTCCACTCATAGATATTAGTATGATGATCAATCTTTTTTAATAAATGGCAGAGGCATTGGGTGACCAAACGATGAACGAGCTGAGAAGTGTTAAATCCACAATTGAATGCTGGCTGTATATGGCAAATAGAGGAGAACAAGTTATCTTAACCCAGTTGAGAATAGGTCATTGTCGACTGACTCGGGAATATCTGCTGAAAGGTAAGAATCACCATTGCACAAATTGTAATGAAAATTTGACAGCAGGCCATATTTCGTTGTATTGTTAGAGTTTTACTTATCTTTGCCAAAAACATTTTAAATGTTTAAAATCAGATTTAAACAAATGAATAGAGAAAAACCATCATCACAAGTTGTTCCAGTTTTTAAAGGACACCGACTTTTATTATATATGACACCTAAAATAGACACCTTTATAAACGACACCTAAAATGTATACTAATTGTGTTTTTACCAAACCTAAAAGGTATAGTAATTATACATATGAAACTTTTAACATATTTTGTAATCCCTGCTTTTACCATTTTTGGGCACAGATAACCTCATAGGGTCGTGTGCCAAGAGCTGCAATAAATCAATGAATCAATCAATCTCTTTGTCTAATAAAAGCTGTTCTGTTTGAAATATGATCTTTTATTGATGACTTTGGATGAGCCGTCAAGCTTCAAATGACGTCCTCACTTTCTAACTAAATTTGCAGTATTATACACACAAGTCATCAATGACTGTGTAAGGTTTTAAGTTAAACTAACCTTTTTATTTTAAGTTACCCTTTCCTGTAAACTCTTATTTCAACTTCCCTTCAGAATGAGCGCACGGCTCAGCTTTACGCTAATTTGTGTTGGAGCCAAGTTTTGTATTTAAGGTTAGTGAGAAACTTCTCAAGTGTGAGAGAGCTTTCAGTCTCAGACCACGTCGGCTCGGTGGATGTTCGCCAGAATAGTTAGTATTTAAATTCTTACGCCTTAGTGCTATTTCTCAAATACTGATGGAAGTGATTTAAGTGTGTTAGTACTTAGCAAAGGCTTGCTACGCACCATAAATAGGCCAGTCTCGCGTTTAAGCTCTGTGACTGCAACTATTTAAATGTCTCCTGAAGTTTTATTTTTAACTTGCTTGATTGTTCAAGACCCAAGCGCGATTATTATTTGTTCTGTTATCACTCCCGAGTTGGGAGTTACTGTAAATAGTGATTTCAATAAAAGGGTCTTTTACACCCTTCGTACGTTGTAATTCTTCTAGCACTCTTAAGAACATAGCTGCATTCAGCTCACTGTTCGAGGTCAGGATATTGATACTAGCACCATTATGTTTGCCAAAAGTATGCACAGAATATTAAATCCTGATACTGGCGCCCGAGGGAAAATAAGAGGATGGCCTGAAAGGCAAGAAGATGAACCTGAGGTACCCAGCAGTACCTATACAGAACCCAGAATTACCACCTCCTGCCCTAGATGGTTTTGGCTACATTGTACAAACTATGCGGGCATCCATGAAACCAGCGGCAAGTTTCGACGGCAGGACAACCGTAAGTAATTTCCTGGAAAACCTAGATGCACATTTCACGTTATATCCAGTCCATGAGGTTCAGACAGTCACGCTTGCTACCAGCGCTTTGCTAATAACGTTCAGGATCAGACGGCATTTTAGTTTTATTACAATTTAAAAAATCACCATATTATGAAGATTAATCAGAATTTTAAAATTGTAACATTTTGGAAAAAACTATATGTTCTCAAATTTAAACATTCTTTTAATTTAGCTTCATTTAATTCCTTCTGGTACTTGTATTTTAATTTTGGATAAAGTCCAATCTGGAACAAAACAACGAAACTTTCAGGGAAAAAAATAACTCTAGTGGAGGACACATCTTTAATTTAAACAATGTGTAGATATGGAACTATACTCATTATAATAATTTGAAACACCATTTTAAAGAAATTCAGTGCTACCAGCAAATCCATACAATCAGCTCAATACAACATCAATCCAAATGGAGGCTTTGCTGTAAGCTTTGAGAAAGGAGCCAACTGATTTTCTTGTTACTTTGAGTTCAAGCCCAACTGGAGGCTTTGCTGTAAGCTCCGAGAAAGGAGCCTACTAATTTTAAATTCTTATTTTGAGAAATAAAAGGTTATTAACCCTTCTTGAATTTTACTTTGTTAAGTAAAGCGATTATTCGCTTATTCCTTAACGAGGTTCCTATGCATTTATCTGTCAGATAGAAGGTTGAAACACCACAAAGTGTTGGAGTTATATTGTGATTCAATATTATTATAAACTGGCATTAAAGACATGCCTTGGATGTTGAAGAAAATCTAACCAAGAAAAAATGCTATCACTCTCAGTGAAGATTTTTAACCCTCCAGGAGTAATGGCGGTGAAGATCTCATGTATCGACGTCTTTGGATTTACACTAGTGATTGGTAAATGTATTCAGTTTCAGTATACTGAATTTCCTAGATGCATTCATATACAGACAATTACATACAGTTACATACATTTTGCGATGCATCAGAGTTTGCTTATCCATCAGTGATTTCTCATGGGCAAGGATGAAGATAATGTAATAATTACAGTTATTCCTATTTAAGAATGTGAAGATGTTTAAAAATTCCTGTCTGAACTTGTAGTAGTGTTCAAGAAAAATAGATATATATTTTCTATTTTCATTGCAGCATTGGCAAGCAGAGAAAATATTTGGTGCTGAGTACTTGGGGCATACGAAAAGGATTCAAAAAAAGAAAAGGGAATTAGTAATTACTTTAGTATTTGATTATGAATAGGATAGGATTTCATAGAATTGACCAAAATTACAGAAAAGTACTTGAGCAGAATGTAGTTCAGATCTACTAACATAGTAAATAAAAATTGGAATATGAATGGAATTAATAAAATGGATTAAATTCTCTTACCTTATAAGGTATTTTCTCTCTTCCCTTCCACCATGCTTTAGTGCTGTAACTGTTCACAAACGAACTCCACTGTCCTCAGAAGCTGGCGCGTTGGGCAGTGTACTCGGAAACCAAATTGCTCATCAATAAGGACTTTTTGGCTTCAGAGAAAACTATTCAGGCTTTTAAGTGGCATAAATTCATATCTTAGATAATGAAGATAGGAGGCCGGTTGGGTCTGTCATTTTGCGGATTTGAACGGAACTACTTCTGGAATCGGCACTATGAGCGTGCACTTCCAGCCTTGAGGAAAACAGCAATGCAGTAATGTATAACTGATCAGCGTTGCTAAGAAAAATATATAACAGGTGGGAAGGTATTTAATCATACTTTGCTCATTGTTACATATTTTATCATAAATCTCTCCTACATGGAGAGTTAAAAAATCCTGCAACATCATGTCAGAAGGAAGTTGCGGTGTTAGCAAAAACTCCATCATTATGTGGTATGAACTAAGTTCGGAGAGTAACTCAGCTTTCTCCGTGTCTGTTTGGCAGGGCTTAATTTCTAAGATTAAAACTGCCGGAGCCCTATGAAAGAACGTTAGCAGAGAGGAACAAGAGTAAATAAATAAAATGACTATTAAACTCATTAATAAATTTAAAATTAAATAGTTAATTATTATCAAATTAATTAATAGCTACTTAATTAATGTTTATAATTGTTATTTAATCAATAATTATTATATCATTAATTATAATTTAATTCATTATTAATTGATTATTATTAAATAATTAATTATTTCTTGAAATAACTAAAGATTGAAGTAATTAACTAATTAAAATTAAATAAAATGTAAAGATTTCAATTGAAATTTAACACGCGTTTATTGTTAAAATAAAATTTTTGAGATAAAATTTCTCCTGAAATTGTTATTCAATTACATAAAAGAAGTGCCGCAGCCTTCTTATTCAGGGCTCCGGTGCGTTCCGGCTAGAAGTTCCGGAGTTTCTGCATAAAAATCTTTGCTTTGGCTATAGTTGGGCCAAAAAGACCAAAAGCATCAAATCACTTATGTATGTGATATGATAATCTCTTATGTATATGATAACACTACACTCTACTTTAACTATAACTACTCTACTATTCTTTATTGGTTTCCATGACACACGAAGGTTTTTCTTTCAACTGGATCAGAGAAATTGTATTCTTTCCGATTTAGAGAAATTTCAAAATGATTTCTACATCATTTATATGCAATTGGCATGCCTTCTTTTGGCAAAACCACTATAAGCTGCTGTTTGCTGTTGTAACTCTTTGGGCTCGTCGAAGCTGCGCAGCATCACCCATGGAGACTCGTACGGCAGGAAAATGTGATCCTGCTAGTTGATGGGCGAAATACAAATGCCAACACAATCCTATGGCCTCTGTTTCTGCCTAAACAGAAGGCACTTAGCTGTGACCCCTAGTGTCAACCGGCTAGGCACTAATCCAACTGGTCAGTAGATTGAAGTCAAGCTTTCGGAAGGCTAACACACAAAGCTAACACAAAATGAAGCACACGCTATACCTAATAAGAGTAAAGAACCAAGGTGTTATGACTGTGGAAGTATAGGGCGCGTAATGTATGTGCATTCTTTACGCGCGACGTCCAGTTTACGGAGTTAGTACTGTATTTTGAATTCATGTCACAGATCCAGACCAGAATCCAATATGTCTACCTTTATTCAATGATTCATGCTCCCGTTTATATTGGGCATGCCCAAGATGTATCCCATCATTTGGTTTAAGAGTTAGCACCTTACAATATGACCAAGCTAAACACACTATATATATTTTAGGATGCCACTATAGGAGAACTGGAAAATTCCGTCTTTGAGCTAGTCGATACCTATCTTAATTTAATGTGCATTTTATATTTTTATTTTCTGTTAATTTCTTTAGCCATAAGTGGTGGTGAATTGTGAGCACCAAGTACATGCATCTGTTTAATTTACTTGAAATAAAAAAGGTTATTTACAACTTCTGCAGTATTTATTCTTGAAAGACATATTGAGTATTCGCTACTTCATCTTCTATACAGAGTTCACACTGTATACTTCCAAAAACAACACACCGCCTCAATAAAGTGATATTATTTACAGCCAGATCATTGTGTAACAGAGACACAAATACAGAAATGATATCCCTGTATACAGATGAATCAAAATGTCAAGATCACGTTGGTGTAGCCCTTGTAGCAGGGGAAAAAAATCTGGGATATCGATTACACCCGGCTTGCTGCGTTTTTACCTCTGAACTCACTGCAGTTTATCATGCTCTAACATTTATGTCAAAAGAATGTTGCAGGACTTTCGTTATTTATAAAGATTCCTTGAGTGTCCTAACATCATTGAAAGAGCTTAAATATAAATTCACATTGCAGTATTACCAGAATTTTGAAGCTTAATCAGACTAAAATATCAAAGATATCATATTCTTTATTTCTGGATCCCTGGCCAGGGTGGCATAAAAGCGAATGAACTTGCGGACATTACAGCTAAAACTGCTAACTACACTATCCAATTCCCAGATTCCACTCATAGATATTACTACGATGATGAAGCTTTTTTAAAAAATGAAAGAGCGGCATTGGGTGACCAAACGATTAACGAGCTGAGGAAATGCTAAATCCACAATTGAATGCTGGCTGTATATGGCAAATAGAGGAGAACAAGTTATTTTGACCCGGTTGAGAATAGGTCATTGTCGATGGACTTGGGAATATCTGCTGAAAGGCAAGAAATCCCCATTGCACAAATTGTAATGAAAATTTGACAGTAGGCCTTATTTTCTTATAATGTTAAGAGTTTTACTTATCTTTGCCAAAAACATTTTAAATGTTTAAAATCGGATTTAAACAAATTAATAGGGAAAAACCATCATTACAAGTTGTTCCAGTTTTTAAAGGACACTGACTTTAATTATATATGACACCTAAAATAGACACCTTTATATACGACACCTAAAATGTATACTAATTGTGTTTTTACCAGACCTAAAAGGTATAGTAATTATACATATAAAACTTTTAACATATTTTCTATTCCCTGTTTTTACCGTGTTTGGACGCAGATAACCTCGTAAGGTTTTGTGCCAGAAGCTGCAATAAATCAATGAATCAATCAATTTCTTCGTCTAATACAAGCTGTCCTGTTTGAAATATGATCTTTTATTGATGACTTTGGATGAGCCATCAAGCTTCAAATGACGTCCTCACTTTCTAACTAAATTTGTCAGCATTATACACGAAAGTCATCAATGACTGTTATAAAGCCTC
This sequence comes from Stegodyphus dumicola, assembly GCF_044657685.1. Taxonomy (NCBI): domain Eukaryota; kingdom Metazoa; phylum Arthropoda; class Arachnida; order Araneae; family Eresidae; genus Stegodyphus; species Stegodyphus dumicola. The sequence goes on from NC_140773.1 coordinate 5,258,960, forward strand.
TGCCCATACGGCTCTAACATTTTAAACGTTGCTTCAGTACACTGCTCAGTTTGCTTTGTTCATACATGAAAAAATTATTCCTATGTCTCATTTGTTAAACTGATAAGTATAAGGATTTATAATAATATTTGAATTATATAATGCCATTTATGTAGTTTTATAATAACGTTCATGATTAGATGGCATTTTAGTTTTATTACAATTTAAAAAATCCCCATATTATGAAAACTAATCAGAATTTTAAAATTGTAATATTTTGGAAAAAATTTATATGTTCTCAAATCTTCATTTAAATAATACTTGAAATTTCTTTCTGGTACTTGTATTATAATTTTGGATAAAATCCAATCTGGGGAAAAAACAACGAAACTTTCATGGAAAAAAAGTAACCGTAGTGGAGGACACATCTTTAATTTAAACAATGTGCACATACGGAACTATACTCATTATAATAATTTGGAACACCATTTTAAAGAAATGCACTACCAGCAAATCCATACAATCAGCTTAACGCAACATCAATCCAACTGGAGACTTTGCTATAAAGCTCTGAGAAAGGAGCCAACTGTTTTCTCTTGTTACTTTGAGTTCAAGCCCAACTGGAGGCTTTGCTGTAAGCTCTGAGAAAGGAGCCTACTACTTTTAAGTTCTTATTTTGAGAAATATAGGGTAATTAACCCTTCTTGAATTTTAGGTTTGTTTCTTAACTAAAGCGATTATTCGCTTATTCCTTAACGAGGTTCCTATGCATTTATCTGTCAGATAGAAGGTTGAAACACCACAAAGTGTTGGGGTTATATCGTGATTCAATATTATTATACACTGGGCGTTAAGAGAGCCTTGGATGTTGAAGAAAATCTAACCAAGCAGAAAATGCTATCACTCTCATCGAAGATTTTTAACCCTCCAGGAGTAATGGCGTTGAAGATCATGTATCGACGTCTTTGGATTTACACTAGTGATTGGTAAATGCATTCAGTTTCAGTATATTGAATTTCCTAGATGCATTCATATACAGACAATTACATACAGTTACATACATTTTGCGATGCATCAGAGTTTGCTTATCCATCAGTGATTTCTCATGGGCAAAGATGAAGATAATGTAATAATTACAGTTATTCCTATTTAAGAATGTGAAGATGTTTAAAAATTCCTGTCTGAACTTGTAGTAGTGTTCAAGAAAAATAGATATATATTTTCTATTTTCATTGCAGCATTGGCAAGCAGAGAAAACATTTGGTGCTGAGTACTTGGGGCATACGAAAAGGATTCAACAAAAGAAAAGGGAATTAGTAGGGATTTCATAGAATTGACCAAAATTACAGAAAAGTACTTGAGCAGAATGTAGTTCAGATCTACTAACCTAGTAAATAAAAATTGGAATATGAATGGAATTAATGAAATGGATTAAAATCTCTTACCTTATAAGGTATTTTCTCTCTTCCCTTCCACCATGCTTTAGTGCTGTAACTGTTCACAAACGAACTCCACTGTCCTCAGAAGCTGGCGCGTTGGGCAGTGTACTCGGAAACCAAATTGCTCGTCAATAAGGACTTTTTGGCTTCAGAGAAAACTATTCAGGCTTTTAAGTGGCATAAATTCATATCTTAGATAATGAAGATAGGAGGCCGGTTGGGTCTGTCATTTTGCGGATTTGAACGGTACTACTTCTGGAATCGGCACTATGAGCGTGCACTTCCAGCCTTGAGGAAAACAGCAATGCAGTAACGTATAACTGATCAGCGTTGCTAAGAAAAATATATAACAGGTGGGAAGGTATTTAATCATACTTTGCTCATTGTTACATATTTTATCATAAATCTCTCCTGCATGGAGAGTTAAGAAATCGTGCAACATCATGTCAGAAGGAAGTTGCGGTGTTAGCAAAAACTCCATCATTATGTGGTATGAACTAAGTTCGGAGAGTAACTCAGCTTTCTCCGCGTCTGTTTGGCAGGGCTTAATTTCCAAGATTAAAACTGCCGGAGCCCTATGAAAGACCGTTAGCAGAGAGGAACAAGAGTAAATAAACAAAATGACTATTAAACTCATTACAGTCAAAAGTCGTTAATTCGGACACCCATAATTCGGAATGATCTATAATCCGGACCTCAAAACTGAAAACTTTCTGCGCATGCGCCGCGTTGACACATGCGCATAGGCGTTTACGCATGCGCGTAAGACCTTTTACGACTGCGCATATGAGTGTGGGCAAGTGCAGAATACGTTTTCGCGTGCGCGTTTTATGTATAATGGACGTATAAGCTAAATAATTATCTATTTCAGTTAATGTTGTTGATTGCGTTGTTCCTTAATTTTCGAATTGGATCTGGCTTATTATTTTTTGCAGACTGTAAGAGCAATTTTATAAAAGTAAGTTTAAACTTGATTATATCAAATAGAATTTCCGATATATATTTGTTAACATGTAGAGGATCTAAAGCGAAAGTATGTTTTGAAATCCGAAATCTGTTTATCAATTTCACGCTGCTCGGCGGGGGGAACACGGCGGCGTGCGCGTAATGAAATGGAAGTTGATCTGTCAACACTATCCTTATCTTCAGAGCAGATGTTTTTATTTTATTTGGCTTATAATTCCTTATCAAATGTAGTATTTCATCTCGATGTGCTCCGTCTTTGATATGATTTAAAACAAGTTCCTCGTCATTATAATTCGCTTCCGATAGCGAAGAAAGTGACAGAGGTTATTGAAAACGAAAAAATTTCGATTGACAAATTAGTCAGTATTCTCGACACAGCAATTATAGGACTTGAACGGCGGAACTTTGTAACTGAACAAGAAATTACGTCTGTTTAATAGAATTAAAGAGAAAGTATTATCACATGAAACGAAGCAAAACTTAAACAACTTACATTGAAAGAAATGTTTAATAAAGTAAACAAATAAATATTAAGCTTTTTCTTTTTGCAAATTTTGATACCCTTTAGATCATAATTGTTCCTTATTTCATAAATTACGGTTTCATACTTTTAATTTTAGAATTTCTGCATGCCATCTTACGAGATTTAAACTGATGATCTATAATCCGGAAAAATCGATAATCCGGAATCGCCGAAGTCCCGACGAGTCCGGATTAACGACTTTTGACTGTAATAAATTTAAAATTAAATAGTTAATTATTATCAAATTAATTAATAGCTACTTAATTAATGTTTATAATTGTCATTTAATCAATAATTATAATATCATTAATTATAATTTAATTCATTATTAATTGATTATTATTAGATAATTAATTATTTCTTGAAATAATTAAAGATTGAAGTAATTAACTAATTAAAATTAAATAAAATGTAAAGATTTCAATTGAAATTTAACACGCGTTTATTGTTAAAATAAAATTTTTGAGATAAAATTTCTCCTGAAATCGTTATTCAATTACATAAAAGAAGTGCCGCAGCCTTCTCATTCAGGGCTCCGGTGCGTTCCGGCTAGAAGTTCCGAAGTTTCTGCATAAAAATCTTTGCTTTGGCTATAGTTGGGCCAAAAAGACCAAAAGGATCAAATCACTTATGTATGTGATATGATAATCTCTTATGTATATGATAACCAATAAAGAATAGTACTACTCTACTATTCTTTATTGGTTTCCATGACACACGAAGGTTTTTCTTTCAACTGGATCAGAGAAATTGTATTCTTTCCGATTTAGAGAAATTTCAAAATGATTTGTACATCATTTATATGCAATTGGCATGCCTTCTTTTGGCAAAACCACTATAAGCTGCTGTTTGCTGTTGTAACTCTTTGGGCTCGTTTAACGTCGAAGCTGCGCAGCATCACCCATGGAGACTCGTACGGCAGGAAAATGTGATCCTGCTAGTTGATGGGCGAAATACAAATGCCAACACAATCCTATGGCCTCTGTTTTTGCCTAAACAGAAGGCACTTAGCTGTGACCCCTAGTGTCAACTGGCTAGTCACTAGTCCAACTGGTCAGTAGATTGAAGTCAAGCTTTCGGAAGGCTAACACACAAAGCTAACACAAAATAAAGCACACGCTATACCTAATAAGAGTAAAGAACCAAGGTGTTATGACTGTGGAAGTATAGGGCGCGTAATGTATGTGCATTCTTTACGCGCGACGTCCAGTTTACGGACTTTGTACTGTATTTTGAATTCATGTCACAGATCCAGACCAGAATCCAATATGTCTACCTTTATTCAATGATTCATGCTCCCGTTTATATTGGGCATGCCCAAGATGTATCCCATCATTTGGTTTAAGAGTTAGCACCTTACAATATGACCAAGCTAAACACACTATATATATTTTAAGATGCCACTATAGGAGAACTGGAAAATTCCGTCTTTGAGCTAGTCGATACCTATCTTAATTTAATGTGCATTTTATATTTTTATTTTCTGTTAATTTCTTTAGCCATAAGTGGTGGTGAATTGTGAGCACCAAGTACATGCATCTGTTTAATTTACTTGAAATAAAAAAGGTTATTTACAACTTCTGCAGTATTTATTCTTGAAAGACATATTGAGTATTCGCTACTTCATCTTCTATACAGAGTTCACACCGTATACTTCCAAAAACAACACACCGACTCAATAAAGTGATATTATTTACAGCCAGATCATTGTGGAACAGAGACACAAATACAGAAATGATATCCCTGTATACAGATGAATCAAAATGTCAAGATCACGTTGGTGTAGCCCTTGTAGCAGGGGAAAAAAATCTGGGATATCGATTACACCCGGCTTGCTGCGTTTTTACCTCTGAACTCACTGCAGTTTATCATGCTCTAACATTTATGTCAAAAGAATGTTGCAGGTCTTTCGTTATTTATAAAGATTCCTTGAGTGTCCTAACATCATTGAAAGAGCTTAAATATAAATTCACATTGCAGTATTACCAGAATTTTGAAGCTTAATCAGACTAAAATATCAAAGATATCATATTCTTTATTTCTGGATCCCTGGCCAGGGTGGCATAAAAGCGAATGAACTTGCGGACATTACAGCTAAAACTGCTAACTACACTATCCAATTCCCAGATTCCACTCATAGATATTACTACGATGATGAAGCTTTTTTAAAAAATGAAAGAGCGGCATTGGGTGACCAAACGATTACCGAGCTGAGGAAATGTTAAATCCACAATTGAATGCTGGCTGTATATGGCAAATAGAGGAGAACAAGTTGTTTTGACCCGGTTGAGAATAGGTCATTGTCGATGGACTTGGGAATATCTGCTGAAAGGCAAGAAATCCCCATTTACAAATTGTAATGAAAATTTGACAGTAGGCCATATTTTGTTATAATGTTAAAAGTTTTACTTATCTTTGCCAAAAACATTTTAAATGTTTAAAATCGGATTTAAACAAATTAATAGGAAAAAACCATCATTACAAGTTGTTCCAGTTTTTAAAGGACACTGACTTTAATTATATATGACACCTAAAATAGACACCTTTATATACGACACCTAAAATGTATACTAATTGTGTTTTTAGCAGACCTAAAAAGTATAGTAATTATACATATAAAACGTTTTACATATTTTATATTCCCTGTTTTTACCGTATTTGGACGCAGATAACCTCGTAAGGTTTTGTGCCAGAAGCTGCAATAAATCAATGAATCAATCAATTTCTTCGTCTAATAAAAGCTGTTCTGTTTGAAATATGATCTTTTATTGATGACTTTGGATGAGCCATCAAGCTTCAAATGACGTCCACACTTTCTAACTAAATTTGTCAGCATTATACACAAAAGTCATCAATGACTGTTACAAAGCCTCTGCCCATACGGCTCTAACATTTTAAACGTTGCTTCAGTACACTGCTCAGTTTGCTTTGTTCATACATGAAAAAATTATTCCTATGTCTCATTTGTTAAACTGATAAGTATAAGGATTTATAATAATATTTGAATTATATAATGCCATTTATGTAGTTTTATAATAACGTTCATGATTAGATGGCATTTTACTTTTATTACAATTTAAAAAATCCCCATATTATGAAAATTAATCAGAATTTTAAAATTGTAATATTTTGGAAAAAATTTATATGTTCTCAAATCTTCATTTAAATAATACTTGAAATTTCTTTCTGGTACTTGTATTATAATTTTGGATAAAATCCAATCTGGGGAAAAAACAACGAAACTTTCATGGAAAAAAATTAACCGTAGTGGAGGACACATCTTTAATTTAAACAATGTGCACATACGGAACTATACTCATTATAATAATTTGGAACACTATTTTAAAGAAATGCACTACCAGCAAATCCATACAATCAGCTTAACGCAACATCAATCCAACTGGAGACTTTGCTATAAAGCTCTGAGAAAGGAGCCAACTGTTTTCTCTTGTTACTTTGAGTTCAAGCCCAACTGGAGGCTTTGCTGTAAGCTCTGAGAAAGGAGCCTACTACTTTTAAGTTCTTATTTTGAGAAATATAGGGTAATTAACCCTTCTTGAATTTTAGGTTTGTTTCTTAACTAAAGCGATTATTCGCTTATTCCTTAACGAGGTTCCTATGCATTTATCTGTCAGATAGAAGGTTGAAACACCACAAAGTGTTGGGGTTATATCGTGATTCAATATTATTATACACTGGGCGTTAAAACAGCCTTGGATGTTGAAGAAAATCTAACCAAGCAGAAAATGCTATCACTCTCATCGAAGATTTTTAACCCTCCAGGAGTAATGGCGTTGAAGATCATGTATCGACGTCTTTGGATTTGCACTAGTGATTGGTAAATGCATTCAGTTTCAGTATATTGAATTTCCTAGATGCATTCATATACAGACAATTACATACAGTTACATACATTTTGCGATGCATCAGAGTTTGCTTATACATCAGTGATTTCTCATGGGCAAGGATGAAGATAATGTAATAATTACAGTTATTCCTATTTAAGAATGTGAAGATGTTTAAAAATTCCTGTCTGAACTTGTAGTAGTGTTCAAGAAAAATAGATATATATTTTCTATTTTCATTGCAGCATTGGCAAGCAGAGAAAACATTTGGTGCTGTGTACTTGGGGCATACGAAAAGGATTCAACAAAAGAAAAGGGAATTAGTAGGGATTTCATAGAACTGACCAAAATTACAGAAAAGTACTTGAGCAGAATGTAGTTCAGATCTACTAACCTAGTAAATAAAAATTGGAATATGAATGGAATTAATGAAATGGATTAAATTCTCTTACCTTATAAGGTATTTTCTCTCTTCCCTTCCACCATGCTTTAGTGCTGTAACTGTTCACAAACGAACTCCACTGTCCTCAGAAGCTGGCGCGTTGGGCAGTGTACTCGGAAACCAAATTGCTCGTCAATAAGGACTTTTTGGCTTCAGAGAAAACTATTCAGGTTTTTAAGTGGCATAAATTCATATCTTAGATAATGAAGATAGGAGGCCGGTTGGGTCTGTCATTTTGCGGATTTGAACGGTACTACTTCTGGAATCGGCACTATGAGCGTGCACTTCCAGCCTTGAGGAAAACAGCAATGCAGTAACGTATAACTGATCAGCGTTGCTAAGAAAAATATATAACAGGTGGGAAGGTATTTAATCATACTTTGCTCATTGTTACATATTTTATCATAAATCTCTCCTGCATGGAGAGTTAAGAAATCGTGCAACATCATGTCAGAAGGAAGTTGCGGTGTTAGCAAAAACTCCATCATTATGTGGTATGAACTAAGTTCGGAGAGTAACTCAGCTTTCTCCGCGTCTGTTTGGCAGGGCTTAATTTCCAAGATTAAAACTGCCGGAGCCCTATGAAAGACCGTTAGCAGAGAGGAACAAGAGTAAATAAACAAAATGACTATTAAACTCATTACAGTCAAAAGTCGTTAATTCGGACACCCATAATTCGGAATGATCTATAATCCGGACCTCAAAACTGAAAACTTTCTGCGCATGCGCCGCGTTGACACATGCGCATAGGCGTTTACGCATGCGCGTAAGACCTTTTACGACTGCGCATATGAGTGTGGGCAAGTGCAGAATACGTTTTCGCGTGCGCGTTTTATGTATAATGGACGTATAAGCTAAATAATTATCTATTTCAGTTAATGTTGTTGATTGCGTTGTTCCTTAATTTTCGAATTGGATCTGGCTTATTATTTTTTGCAGACTGTAAGAGCAATTTTATAAAAGTAAGTTTAAACTTGATTATATCAAATAGAATTTCCGATATATATTTGTTAACATGTAGAGGATCTAAAGCGAAAGTATGTTTTGAAATCCGAAATCTGTTTATCAATTTCACGCTGCTCGGCGGGGGGAACACGGCGGCGTGCGCGTAATGAAATGGAAGTTGATCTGTCAACACTATCCTTATCTTCAGAGCAGATGTTTTTATTTTATTTGGCTTATAATTCCTTATCAAATGTAGTATTTCATCTCGATGTGCTCCGTCTTTGATATGATTTAAAACAAGTTCCTCGTCATTATAATTCGCTTCCGATAGCGAAGAAAGTGACAGAGGTTATTGAAAACGAAAAAATTTCGATTGACAAATTAGTCAGTATTCTCGACACAGCAATTATAGGACTTGAACGGCGGAACTTTGTAACTGAACAAGAAATTACATCTGTTTAATAGAATTAAAGAGAAAGTATTATCACATGAAACGAAGCAAAACTTAAACAACTTACATTGAAAGAAATGTTTAATAAAGTAAACAAATAAATATTAAGCTTTTTCTTTTTGCAAATTTTGATACCCTTTAGATCATAATTGTTCCTTATTTCATAAATTACGGTTTCATACTTTTAATTTTAGAATTTCTGCATGCCATCTTACGAGATTTAAACTGATGATCTATAATCCGGAAAAATCGATAATCCGGAATCGCCGAAGTCCCGACGAGTCCGGATTAACGACTTTTGACTGTAATAAATTTAAAATTAAATAGTTAATTATTATCAAATTAATTAATAGCTACTTAATTAATGTTTATAATTGTCATTTAATCAATAATTATAATATCATTAATTATAATTTAATTCATTATTAATTGATTATTATTAGATAATTAATTATTTCTTGAAATAATTAAAGATTGAAGTAATTAACTAATTAAAATTAAATAAAATGTAAAGATTTCAATTGAAATTTAACACGCGTTTATTGTTAAAATAAAATTTTTGAGATAAAATTTCTCCTGAAATTGTTATTCAATTACATAAAAGAAGTGCCGCAGCCTTCTCATTCAGGGCTCCGGTGCGTTCCGGCTAGAAGTTCCGAAGTTTCTGCATAAAAATCTTTGCTTTGGCTATAGTTGGGCCAAAAAGACCAAAAGGATCAAATCACTTATGTATGTGATATGATAATCTCTTATGTATATAACCAATAAAGAATAGTACTACTCTACTATTCTTTATTGGTTTCCATGACACACGAAGGTTTTTCTTTCAACTGGATCAGAGAAATTGTATTCTTTCCGATTTAGAGAAATTTCAAAATGATTTGTACATCATTTATATGCAATTGGCATGCCTTCTTTTGGCAAAACCACTATAAGCTGCTGTTTGCTGTTGTAACTCTTTGGGCTCGTTTAACGTCGAAGCTGCGCAGCATCACCCATGGAGACTCGTACGGCAGGAAAATGTGATCCTGCTAGTTGATGGGCGAAATACAAATGCCAACACAATCCTATGGCCTCTGTTTCTGCCTAAACAGAAGGCACTTAGCTGTGACCCCTAGTGTCAACCGGCTAGTCACTAGTCCAACTGGTCCGTAGATTGAAGTCAAGCTTTCGGAAGGCTAACACACAAAGCTAACACAAAATAAAGCACACGCTATACCTAATAAGAGTAAAGAACCAAGGTGTTATGACTGTGGAAGTATAGGGCGCGTAATGTATGTGCATTCTTTACGCGCGACGTCCAGTTTACGGACTTTGTACTGTATTTTGAATTCATGTCACAGATCCAGACCAGAATCCAATATGTCTACCTTTATTCAATGATTCATGCTCCCGTTTATATTGGGCATGCCCAAGATGTATCCCATCATTTGGTTTAAGAGTTAGCACCTTACAATATGACCAAGCTAAACACACTATATATATTTTAGGATGCCACTATAGGAGAACTGGAAAATTCCGTCTTTGAGCTAGTCGATACCTATCTTAATTTAATGTGCATTTTATATTTTTATTTTCTGTTAATTTCTTTAGCCATAAGTGGTGGTGAATTGTGAGCACCAAGTACATGCATCTGTTTAATTTACTTGAAATAAAAAAGGTTATTTACAACTTCTGCAGTATTTATTCTTGAAAGACATATTGAGTATTCGCTACTTCATCTTCTATACAGAGTTCACACCGTATACTTCCAAAAACAACACACCGACTCAATAAAGTGATATTATTTACAGCCAGATCATTGTGGAACAGAGACACAAATACAGAAATGATATCCCTGTATACAGATGAATCAAAATGTCAAGATCACGTTGGTGTAGCCCTTGTAGCAGGGGAAAAAAATCTGGGATATCGATTACACCCGGCTTGCTGCGTTTTTACCTCTGAACTCACTGCAGTTTATCATGCTCTAACATTTATGTCAAAAGAATGTTGCAGGACTTCCGTTATTTATAAAGATTCCTTGAGTGTCCTAACATCATTGAAAGAGCTTAAATATAAATTCACATTGCAGTATTACCAGAATTTTGAAGCTTAATCAGACTAAAATATCAAAGATATCATATTCTTTATTTCTGCATCCCTGGCCAGGGTGGCATAAAAGCGAATGAACTTGCGGACATTACAGCTAAAACTGCTAACTACACTATCCAATTCCCAGATTCCACTCATAGATATTACTACGATGATGAAGCTTTTTTAAAAAAATGAAAGAGAGGCATTGGGTGACCAAACGATTAACGAGCTGAGGAAATGTTAAATCCACAATTGACTGCTGGCTGTATATGGCAAATAGAGGAGAACAAGTTATTTTGACTCGGTTGAGAATAGGTCATTGTCGATGGACTTGGGAATATCTGCTGAAAGGCAAGAAATCCCCATTGCACAAATTGTAATGAAAATTTGACAGTAGGCCATATTTTGTTATAATGTTAAGAGTTTTACTTATCTTTGCCAAAAACATTTTAAATGTTTAAAATCGGATTTAAACAAATTAATAGGGAAAAACCATCATTACAAGTTGTTCCAGTTTTTAAAGGACACTGACTTTAATTATATATGACACCTAAAATAGACACCTTTATATACGACACCTAAAATGTATACTAATTGTGTTTTTACCAGACCTAAAAGGTATAGTAATTATACATATAAAACTTTTAACATATTTTATATTCCCTGTTTTTACCGTGTTTGGACGCAGATAACCTCGTAAGGTTTTCTGCCAGAAGCTGCAATAAATCAATGAATCAATCAATTTCTTCGTCTAATAAAAGCTGTCCTGTTTGAAATATGATCTTTTATTGATGACTTTGGATGAGCCATCAAGCTTCAAATGACGTCCTCACTTTCTAACTAAATTTGTCAGCATTATACACAAAAGTCATCAATGACTGTTATAAAGCCTCTGCCCATACGGCTCTAACATTTTAAACGTTGCTTCAGTACACTGCTCAGTTTGCTTTGTTCATACATGAAAAAATTATTCCTATGTCTCATTTGTTAAACTGATAAGTATAAGGATTTATAATAATATTTGAATTATATAATGCCATTTATGTAGTTTTATAATAACGTTCATGATTAGATGGCATTTTAGTTTTATTACAATTTAAAAAATCCCCATATTATGAAAATTAATCAGAATTTTAAAATTGTAATATTTTGGAAAAAATTTATATGTTCTCAAATCTTCATTTAAATAATACTTGAAATTTCTTTCTGGTACTTGTATTATAATTTTGGCTAAAATCCAATCTGGGGAAAAAACAACGAAACTTTCATGGAAAAAAAGTAACCGTAGTGGAGGACACATCTTTAATTTAAACAATGTGCACATACGGAACTATACTCATTATAATAATTTGGAACACTATTTTAAAGAAATGCACTACCAGCAAGTCCATACAATCAGCTTAACGCAACATCAATCCAACTGGAGACTTTGCTATAAAGCTCTGAGAAAGGAGCCAACAGTTTTCTCTTGTTACTTTGAGTTCAAGCCCAACTGGAGGCTTTGCTGTAAGCTCTGAGAAAGGAGCCTACTACTTTTAAGTTCTTATTTTGAGAAATATAGGGTAATTAACCGTTCTTGAATTTTAGGTTTGTTTCTTAACTAAAGCGATTATTCGCTTATTCCTTAACGAGGTTCCTATGCATTTATCTGTCAGATAGAAGGTTGAAACACCACAAAGTGTTGGGGTTATATCGTGATTCAATATTATTATACACTGGGCGTTAAGAGAGCCTTGGATGTTGAAGAAAATCTAACCAAGCAAAAAATGCTATCACTCTCATCGAAGATTTTTAACCCTCCAGGAGTAATGGCGTTGAATATCATGCATCGACGTCTTTGGATTTACACTAGTGATTGGTAAATGCATTCAGTTTCAGTATATTGAATTTCCTAGATGCATTCATATACACACAATTACATACAGTTACATACATTTTGCGATGCATCAGAGTTTGCTTATCCATCAGTGATTTCTCATGGGCAAGGATGAATATAATGTAATAATTACAGTTATTCCTATTTAAGAATGTGAAGATGTTTAAAAATTCCTGTCTGAACTTGTAGTAGTGTTCAAGAAAATTAGATATATATTTTCTATTTTCATTGCAGCATTGGCAAGTAGAGAAAACATTTGGTGCTGAGTACTTGGGGCATACGAAAAGGATTCAACAAAAGAAAAGGGAATTAGTAGGGATTTCATAGAAATCACCAAAATTACAGAAAAGTACTTGAGCAGAATGTAGTTCAGATCTACTAACATAGTAAATAAAAATTGGAATATGAATGGAATTAATGAAATGGATTAAATTCTCTTACCTTATAAGGTATTTTCTCTCTTCCCTTCCACCATGCTTTAGTGCTGTAACTGTTCACAAACGAACTCCACTGTCCTCAGAAGCTGGCGCGTTGGGCAGTGTACTCGGAAACCAAATTGCTCGTCAATAAGGACTTTTTGGCTTCAGAGAAAACTATTCAGGCTTTTAAGTGGCATAAATTCATATCTTAGATAATGAAGATAGGAGGCCGGTTGGGTCTGTCATTTTGCGGATTTGAACGGTACTACTTCTGGAATCGGCACTATGAGCGTGCACTTCCAGCCTTGAGGAAAACAGCAATGCAGTAATGTATAACTGATCAGCGTTGCTAAGAAAAATATATAACAGGTGGGAAGGTATTTAATCATACTTTGCTCATTGTTACATATTTTATCATAAATCTCTCCTGCATGGAGAGTTAAGAAATCGTGCAACATCATGTCAGAAGGAAGTTGCGGTGTTAGCAAAAACTCCATCATTATGTGGTATGAACTAAGTTCGGAGAGTAACTCAGCTTTCTCCGTGTCTGTTTGGCAGGGCTTAATTTCCAAGATTAAAACTGCCGGAGCCCTATGAAAGACCGTTAGCAGAGAGGAACAAGAGTAAATAAATAAAATGACTATTAAACTCATTACAGTCAAAAGTCGTTAATTCGGACACCCATAATTCGGAATGATCTATAATCCGGACCTCAAAACTGAAAACTTTCTGCGCATGCGCCGCGTTGACACATGCGCATAGGCGTTTACGCATGCGCGTAAGACCTTTTACGACTGCGCATATGAGTGTGGGCAAGTGCAGAATACGTTTTCGCGTGCGCGTTTTATGTATAATGGACGTATAATCTAAATAATTATCTATTTCAGTTAATGTTGTTGATTGCGTTGTTCCTTAATTTTCGAATTGGATCTGGCTTATTATTTTTTGCAGACTGTAAGAGCAATTTTATAAAAGTAAGTTTAAACTTGATTATATCAAATAGAATTTCCGATATATATTTGTTAACATGTAGAGGATCTAAAGCGAAAGTATGTTTTGAAATCCGAAATCTGTTTATCAATTTCACGCTGCTCGGCGGGGGGAACACGGCGGCGTGCGCGTAATGAAATGGAAGTTGATCTGTCAACACTATCCTTATCTTCAGAGCAGATGTTTTTATTTTATTTGGCTTATAATTCCTTATCAAATGTAGTATTGCATCTCGATGTGCTCCGTCTTTGATATGATTTAAAACAAGTTCCTCGTCATTATAATTCGCTTCCGATAGCGAAGAAAGTGACAGAGGTTATTGAAAACGAAAAAATTTCGATTGACAAATTAGTCAGTATTCTCGACACAGCAATTATAGGACTTGAACAGCGGAACTTTGTAACTGAACAAGAAATTACGTCTGTTTAATAGAATTAAAGAGAAAGTATTATCACATGAAACGAAGCAAAACTTAAACAACTTACATTGAAAGAAATGTTTAATAAAGTAAACAAATAAATATTAAGCTTTTTCTTTTTGCAAATTTTGATACCCTTTAGATCATAATTGTTCTTTATTTCATAAATTACGGTTTCATACTTTTAATTTTAGAATTTCTGCATGCTATCTTACGAGATTTAAACTGATGATCTATAATCCGGAAAAATCGATAATCCGGAATCGCCGAAGTCCCGACGAGTCCGGATTAACGACTTTTGACTGTAATAAATTTAAAATTAAATAGTTAATTATTATCAAATTAATTAATAGCTACTTAATTAATGTTTATAATTGTTATTTAATCAATAATTATTATATCATTAATTATAATTTAATTCATTATTAATTGATTATTATTAGATAATTAATTATTTCTTGAAATAATTAAAGATTGAAGTAATTAACTAATTAAAATTAAATAAAATGTAAAGATTTCAATTGAAATTTAACACGCGTTTATTGTTAAAATAAAATTTTTGAGATAAAATTTCTCCTGAAATTGTTATTCAATTACATAAAAGAAGTGCCGCAGCCTTCTCATTCAGGGCTCCGGTGCGTTCCGGCTAGAAGTTCCGGAGTTTCTGCATAAAAATCTTTGCTTTGGCTATAGTTGGGCCAAAAAGACCAAAAGGATCAAATCAGTTATGTATGTGATATGATAATCTCTTATGTATATGATAACCAATAAAGAATAGTACTACTCTACTATTCTTTATTGGTTTCCATGACACACGAAGGTTTTTCTTTCAACTGGATCAGAGAAATTGTATTCTTTCCGATTCAGAGGAATTTCAAAATGATTTGTACATCATTTATATGCAATTGGCATGCCTTCTTTTGGCAAAACCACTATAAGCTGCTGTTTGCTGTTGTAACTCTTTGGGCTCGTTTAACGTCGAAGCTGCGCAGCATCACCCATGGAGACTCGTACGGCAGGAAAATGTGATCCTGCTAGTTGATGGGCGAAATACAAATGCCAACACAATCCTATGGCCTCTGTTTCTGCCTAAACAGAAGGCACTTAGCTGTGACCCCTAGTGTCAACCGGCTAGTCACTAGTCCAACTGGTCAGTAGATTGAAGTCAAGCTTTCGGAAGGCTAACACACAAAGCTAACACAAAATAAAGCACACGCTATACCTAATAAGAGTAAAGAACCAAGGTGTTATGACTGTGGAAGTATAGGGCGCGTAATGTATGTGCATTCTTTACGCGCGACGTCCAGTTTACGGACTTTGTACTGTATTTTGAATTCATGTCACAGATCCAGACCAGAATCCAATATGTCTACCTTTATTCAATGATTCATGCTCCCGTTTATATTGGGCATGCCCAAGATGTATCCCATCATTTGGTTTAAGAGTTAGCACCTTACAATATGACCAAGCTAAACACACTATATATATTTTAAGATGCCACTATAGGAGAACTGGAAAATTCCGTCTTTGAGCTAGTCGATACCTATCTTAATTTAATGTGCATTTTATATTTTTATTTTCTGTTAATTTCTTTAGCCATAAGTGGTGGTGAATTGTGAGCACCAAGTACATGCATCTGTTTAATTTACTTGAAATAAAAAAGGTTATTTACAACTTCTGCAGTATTTATTCTTGAAAGACATATTGAGTATTCGCTACTTCATCTTCTATACAGAGTTCACACCGTATACTTCCAAAAACAACACACCGACTCAATAAAGTGATATTATTTACAGCCAGATCATTGTGGAACAGAGACACAAATACAGAAATGATATCCCTGTATACAGATGAATCAAAATGTCAAGATCACGTTGGTGTAGCCCTTGTAGCAGGGGAAAAAAATCTGGGATATCGATTACACCCGGCTTGCTGCGTTTTTACCTCTGAACTCACTGCAGTTTATCATGCTCTAACATTTATGTCAAAAGAATGTTGCAGGACTTTCGTTATTTATAAAAATTCCTTGAGTGTCCTAACATCATTGAAAGAGCTTAAATATAAATTCACATTGCAGTATTACCAGAATTTTGAAGCTTAATCAGACTAAAATATCAAAGATATCATATTCTTTATTTCTGCATCCCTGGCCAGGGTGGCATAAAAGCGAATGAACTTGCGGACATTACAGCTAAAACTGCTAACTACACTATCCAATTCCCAGATTCCACTCATAGATATTACTACGATGATGAAGCTTTTTTAAAAAATGAAAGAGAGGCATTGGGTGACCAAACGATTAACGAGCTGAGGAAATGTTAAATCCACAATTGACTGCTGGCTGTATATGGCAAATAGAGGAGAACAAGTTATTTTGACTCGGTTGAGAATAGGTCATTGTCGATGGACTTGGGAATATCTGCTGAAAGGCAAGAAATCCCCATTGCACAAATTGTAATGAAAATTTGACAGTAGGCCATATTTTGTTATAATGTTAAGAGTTTTACTTATCTTTGCCAAAAACATTTTAAATGTTTAAAATCGGATTTAAACAAATTAATAGGGAAAAACCATCATTACAAGTTGTTCCAGTTTTTAAAGGACACTGACTTTAATTATATATGACACCTAAAATAGACACCTTTATATACGACACCTAAAATGTATACTAATTGTGTTTTTACCAGACCTAAAAGGTATAGTAATTATACATATAAAACTTTTAACATATTTTATATTCCCTGTTTTTACCGTGTTTGGACGCAGATAACCTCGTAAGGTTTTGTGCCAGAAGCTGCAATAAATCAATGAATCAATCAATTTCTTCGTCTAATAAAAGCTGTCCTGTTTGAAATATGATCTTTTATTGATGACTTTGGATGAGCCATCAAGCTTCAAATGACGTCCTCACTTTCTAACTAAATTTGTCAGCATTATACACAAAAGTCATCAATGACTGTTATAAAGCCTCTGCCCATACGGCTCTAACATTTTAAACGTTGCTTCAGTACACTGCTCAGTTTGCTTTGTTCATACATGAAAAAATTATTCCTATGTCTCATTTGTTAAACTGATAAGTATAAGGATTTATAATAATATTTGAATTATATAATGCCATTTATGTAGTTTTATAATAACGTTCATGATTAGATGGCATTTTAGTTTTATTATAATTTAAAAAATCCCCATATTATGAAAATTAATCAGAATTTTAAAATTGTAATATTTTGGAAAAAATTTATATGTTCTCAAATCTTCATTTAAATAATACTTGAAATTTCTTTCTGGTACTTGTATTATAATTTTGGCTAAAATCCAATCTGGGGAAAAAACAACGAAACTTTCATGGAAAAAAAGTAACCGTAGTGGAGGACACATCTTTAATTTAAACAATGTGCACATACGGAACTATACTCATTATAATAATTTGGAACACCATTTTAAAGAAATGCACTACCAGCAAATCCATACAATCAGCTTAACGCAACATCAATCCAACTGGAGACTTTGCTATAAAGCTCTGAGAAAGCAGCCAACTGTTTTCTCTTGTTACTTTGAGTTCAAGCCCAACTGGAGGCTTTGCTGTAAGCTCTGAGAAAGGAGCCTACTACTTTTAAGTTCTTATTTTGAGAAATATAGGGTAATTAACCCTTCTTGAATTTTAGGTTTGTTTCTTAACTAAAGCGATTATTCGCTTATTCCTTAACGAGGTTCCTATGCATTTATCTGTCAGATAGAAGGTTGAAACACCACAAAGTGTTGGGGTTATATCGTGATTCAATATTATTATACACTGGGCGTTAAGACAGCCTTGGATGTTGAAGAAAATCTAACCAAGCAAAAAATGCTATCACTCTCATCGAAGATTTTTAACCCTCCAGGAGTAATGGCGTTGAAGATCATGTATCGACGTCTTTGGATTTACACTAGTGATTGGTAAATGCATTCAGTTTCAGTATATTGAATTTCCTAGATGCATTCATATACACACAATTACATACAGTTACATACATTTTGCGATGCATCAGAGTTTGCTTATCCATCAGTGATTTCTCATGGGCAAGGATGAAGATAATGTAATAATTACAGTTATTCCTATTTAAGAATGTGAAGATGTTTAAAAATTCCTGTCTGAACTTGTAGTAGTGTTCAAGAAAATTAGATATATATTTTCTATTTTCATTGCAGCATTGGCAAGCAGAGAAAACATTTGGTGCTGAGTACTTGGGGCATACGAAAAGGATTCAACAAAAGAAAAGGGAATTAGTAGGGATTTCATAGAATTGACCAAAATTACAGAAAAGTACTTGAGCAGAATGTAGTTCAGATCTACTAACCTAGTAAATAAAAATTGGAATATGAATGGAATTAATGAAATGGATTAAATTCTCTTACCTTATAAGGTATTTTTCTCTTCCCTTCCACCATGCTTTAGTGCTGTAACTGTTCACAAACGAACTCCACTGTCCTCAGAAACTGGCGCGTTGGGCAGTGTACTCGGAAACCAAATTGCTCGTCAATAAGGACTTTTTGGCTTCAGAGAAAACTATTCAGGCTTTTAAGTGGCATAAATTCATATCTTAGATAATGAAGATAGGAGGCCGGTTGGGTCTGTCATTTTGCGGATTTGAACGGTACTACTTCTGGAATCGGCACTATGAGCGTGCACTTCCAGCCTTGAGGAAAACAGCAATGCAGTAATGTATAACTGATCAGCGTTGCTAAGAAAAATATATAACAGGTGGGAAGGTATTTAATCATACTTTGCTCATTGTTACATATTTTATCATAAATCTCTCCTGCATGGAGAGTTAAGAAATCATGCAACATCATGTCAGAAGGAAGTTGCGGTGTTAGCAAAAACTCCATCATTATGTGGTATGAACTAAGTTCGGAGAGTAACTCAGCTTTCTCCGTGTCTGTTTGGCAGGGCTTAATTTCCAAGATTAAAACTGCCGGAGCCCTATGAAAGACCGTTAGCAGAGAGGAACAAGAGTAAATAAATAAAATGACTATTAAACTCATTACAGTCAAAAGTCGTTAATTCCGACACCCATAATTCGGAATGATCTATAATCCGGACCTCAAAACTGAAAACTTTCTGCGCATGCGCCGCGTTGACACATGCGCATAGGCGTTTACGCATGCGCGTAAGACCTTTTACGACTGCGCATATGAGTGTGGGCAAGTGCAGAATACGTTTTCGCGTGCGCGTTTTATGTATAATGGACGTATAAGCTAAATAATTATCTATTTCAGTTAATGTTGTTGATTGCGTTGTTCCTTAATTTTCGAATTGGATCTGGCTTATTATTTTTTGCAGACTGTAAGAGCAATTTTATAAAAGTAAGTTTAAACTTGATTATATCAAATAGAATTTCCGATATATATTTGTTAACATGTAGAGGATCTAAAGCGAAAGTATGTTTTGAAATCCGAAATCTGTTTATCAATTTCACGCTGCTCGGCGGGGGGAACACGGCGGCGTGCGCGTAATGAAATGGAAGTTGATCTGTCAACACTATCCTTATCTTCAGAGCAGATGTTTTTATTTTATTTGGCTTATAATTCCTTATCAAATGTAGTATTGCATCTCGATGTGCTCCGTCTTTGATATGATTTAAAACAAGTTCCTCGTCATTATAATTCGCTTCCGATAGCGAAGAAAGTGACAGAGGTTATTGAAAACGAAAAAATTTCGATTGACAAATTAGTCAGTATTCTCGACACAGCAATTATAGGACTTGAACAGCGGAACTTTGTAACTGAACAAGAAATTACGTCTGTTTAATAGAATTAAAGAGAAAGTATTATCACATGAAACGAAGCAAAACTTAAACAACTTACATTGAAAGAAATGTTTAATAAAGTAAACAAATAAATATTAAGCTTTTTCTTTTTGCAAATTTTGATACCCTTTAGATCATAATTGTTCTTTATTTCATAAATTACGGTTTCATACTTTTAATTTTAGAATTTCTGCATGCTATCTTACGAGATTTAAACTGATGATCTATAATCCGGAAAAATCGATAATCCGGAATCGCCGAAGTCCCGACGAGTCCGGATTAACGACTTTTGACTGTAATAAATTTAAAATTAAATAGTTAATTATTATCAAATTAATTAATAGCTACTTAATTAATGTTTATAATTGTTATTTAATCAATAATTATTATATCATTAATTATAATTTAATTCATTATTAATTGATTATTATTAGATAATTAATTATTTCTTGAAATAATTAAAGATTGAAGTAATTAACTAATTAAAATTAAATAAAATGTAAAGATTTCAATTGAAATTTAACACGCGTTTATTGTTAAAATAAAATTTTTGAGATAAAATTTCTCCTGAAATTGTTATTCAATTACATAAAAGAAGTGCCGCAGCCTTCTCATTCAGGGCTCCGGTGCGTTCCGGCTAGAAGTTCCGGAGTTTCTGCATAAAAATCTTTGCTTTGGCTATAGTTGGGCCAAAAAGACCAAAAGGATCAAATCAGTTATGTATGTGATATGATAATCTCTTATGTATATGATAACCAATAAAGAATAGTACTACTCTACTATTCTTTATTGGTTTCCATGACACACGAAGGTTTTTCTTTCAACTGGATCAGAGAAATTGTATTCTTTCCGATTCAGAGGAATTTCAAAATGATTTGTACATCATTTATATGCAATTGGCATGCCTTCTTTTGGCAAAACCACTATAAGCTGCTGTTTGCTGTTGTAACTCTTTGGGCTCGTTTAACGTCGAAGCTGCGCAGCATCACCCATGGAGACTCGTACGGCAGGAAAATGTGATCCTGCTAGTTGATGGGCGAAATACAAATGCCAACACAATCCTATGGCCTCTGTTTCTGCCTAAACAGAAGGCACTTAGCTGTGACCCCTAGTGTCAACCGGCTAGTCACTAGTCCAACTGGTCAGTAGATTGAAGTCAAGCTTTCGGAAGGCTAACACACAAAGCTAACACAAAATAAAGCACACGCTATACCTAATAAGAGTAAAGAACCAAGGTGTTATGACTGTGGAAGTATAGGGCGCGTAATGTATGTGCATTCTTTACGCGCGACGTCCAGTTTACGGACTTTGTACTGTATTTTGAATTCATGTCACAGATCCAGACCAGAATCCAATATGTCTACCTTTATTCAATGATTCATGCTCCCGTTTATATTGGGCATGCCCAAGATGTATCCCATCATTTGGTTTAAGAGTTAGCACCTTACAATATGACCAAGCTAAACACACTATATATATTTTAAGATGCCACTATAGGAGAACTGGAAAATTCCGTCTTTGAGCTAGTCGATACCTATCTTAATTTAATGTGCATTTTATATTTTTATTTTCTGTTAATTTCTTTAGCCATAAGTGGTGGTGAATTGTGAGCACCAAGTACATGCATCTGTTTAATTTACTTGAAATAAAAAAGGTTATTTACAACTTCTGCAGTATTTATTCTTGAAAGACATATTGAGTATTCGCTACTTCATCTTCTATACAGAGTTCACACCGTATACTTCCAAAAACAACACACCGACTCAATAAAGTGATATTATTTACAGCCAGATCATTGTGGAACAGAGACACAAATACAGAAATGATATCCCTGTATACAGATGAATCAAAATGTCAAGATCACGTTGGTGTAGCCCTTGTAGCAGGGGAAAAAAATCTGGGATATCGATTACACCCGGCTTGCTGCGTTTTTACCTCTGAACTCACTGCAGTTTATCATGCTCTAACATTTATGTCAAAAGAATGTTGCAGGACTTTCGTTATTTATAAAAATTCCTTGAGTGTCCTAACATCATTGAAAGAGCTTAAATATAAATTCACATTGCAGTATTACCAGAATTTTGAAGCTTAATCAGACTAAAATATCAAAGATATCATATTCTTTATTTCTGCATCCCTGGCCAGGGTGGCATAAAAGCGAATGAACTTGCGGACATTACAGCTAAAACTGCTAACTACACTATCCAATTCCCAGATTCCACTCATAGATATTACTACGATGATGAAGCTTTTTTAAAAAATGAAAGAGAGGCATTGGGTGACCAAACGATTAACGAGCTGAGGAAATGTTAAATCCACAATTGAATGCTGGCTGTATATGGCAAATAGAGGAGAACAAGTTATTTTGACCCGGTTGAGAATAGGTCATTGTCGATGGACTTGGGAATATCTGCTGAAAGGCAAGAAATCCCCATTGCACAAATTGTAATGAAAATTTGACAGTAGGCCATATTTTGTTATAATGTTAAGAGTTTTACTTATCTTTGCCAAAAACATTTTAAATGTTTAAAATCGGATTTAAACAAATTAATAGGGAAAAACCATCATTACAAGTTGTTACAGTTTTTAAAGGACACTGACTTTAATTATATATGACACCTAAAATAGACACCTTTATATACGACACCTAAAATGTATACTAATTGTGTTTTTACCAGACCTAAAAGGTATAGTAATTATACATATAAAACTTTTAACATATTTTATATTCCCTGTTTTTACCGTGTTTGGACGCAGATAACCTCGTAAGGTTTTGTGCCAGAAGCTGCAATAAATCAATGAATCAATCAATTTCTTCGTCTAATAAAAGCTGTCCTGTTTGAAATATGATCTTTTATTGATGACTTTGGATGAGCCATCAAGCTTCAAATGACGTCCTCACTTTCTAACTAAATTTGTCAGCATTATACACAAAAGTCATCAATGACTGTTATAAAGCCTCTGCCCATACGGCTCTAACATTTTAAACGTTGCTTCAGTACACTGCTCAGTTTGCTTTGTTCATACATGAAAAAATTATTCCTATGTCTCATTTGTTAAACTGATAAGTATAAGGATTTATAATAATATTTGAATTATATAATGCCATTTATGTAGTTTTATAATAACGTTCATGATTAGATGGCATTTTAGTTTTATTACAATTTAAAAAATCCCCATATTATGAAAATTAATCAGAATTTTAAAATTGTAATATTTTGGAAAAAATTTATATGTTCTCAAATCTTCATTTAAATAATACTTGAAATTTCTTTCTGGTACTTGTATTATAATTTTGGCTAAAATCCAATCTGGGGAAAAAACAACGAAACTTTCATGGAAAAAAAGTAACCGTAGTGGAGGACACATCTTTAATTTAAACAATGTGCACATACGGAACTATACTCATTATAATAATTTGGAACACTATTTTAAAGAAATGCACTACCAGCAAATCCATACAATCAGCTTAACGCAACATCAATCCAACTGGAGACTTTGCTATAAAGCTCTGAGAAAGGAGCCAACAGTTTTCTCTTGTTACTTTGAGTTCAAGCCCAACTGGAGGCTTTGCTGTAAGCTCTGAGAAAGGAGCCTACTACTTTTAAGTTCTTATTTTGAGAAATATAGGGTAATTAACCGTTCTTGAATTTTAGGTTTGTTTCTTAACTAAAGCGATTATTCGCTTATTCCTTAACGAGGTTCCTATGCATTTATCTGTCAGATAGAAGGTTGAAACACCACAAAGTGTTGGGGTTATATCGTGATTCAATATTATTATACACTGGGCGTTAAGAGAGCCTTGGATGTTGAAGAAAATCTAACCAAGCAAAAAATGCTATCACTCTCATCGAAGATTTTTAACCCTCCAGGAGTAATGGCGTTGAATATCATGCATCGACGTCTTTGGATTTACACTAGTGATTGGTAAATGCATTCAGTTTCAGTATATTGAATTTCCTAGATGCATTCATATACACACAATTACATACAGTTACATACATTTTGCGATGCATCAGAGTTTGCTTATCCATCAGTGATTTCTCATGGGCAAGGATGAATATAATGTAATAATTACAGTTATTCCTATTTAAGAATGTGAAGATGTTTAAAAATTCCTGTCTGAACTTGTAGTAGTGTTCAAGAAAATTAGATATATATTTTCTATTTTCATTGCAGCATTGGCAAGTAGAGAAAACATTTGGTGCTGAGTACTTGGGGCATACGAAAAGGATTCAACAAAAGAAAAGGGAATTAGTAGGGATTTCATAGAATTGACCAAAATTACAGAAAAGTACTTGAGCAGAATGCAGTTCAGATCTACTAACCTAGTAAATAAAAATTGGAATATGAATGGAATTAATGAAATGGATTAAATTCTCTTACCTTATAAGGTATTTTCTCTCTTCCCTTCCACCATGCTTTAGTGCTGTAACTGTTCACAAACGAACTCCACTGTCCTCAGAAGCTGGCGCGTTGGGCAGTGTACTCGGAAACCAAATTGCTCGTCAATAAGGACTTTTTGGCTTCAGAGAAAACTATTCAGGCTTTTAAGTGGCATAAATTCATATCTTAGATAATGAAGATAGGAGGCCGGTTGGGTCTGTCATTTTGCGGATTTGAACGGTACTACTTCTGGAATCGGCACTATGAGCGTGCACTTCCAGCCTTGAGGAAAACAGCAATGCAGTAATGTATAACTGATCAGCGTTGCTAAGAAAAATATATAACAGGTGGGAAGGTATTTAATCATACTTTGCTCATTGTTACATATTTTATCATAAATCTCTCCTGCATGGAGAGTTAAGAAATCGTGCAACATCATGTCAGAAGGAAGTTGCGGTGTTAGCAAAAACTCCATCATTATGTGGTATGAACTAAGTTCGGAGAGTAACTCAGCTTTCTCCGTGTCTGTTTGGCAGGGCTTAATTTCCAAGATTAAAACTGCCGGAGCCCTATGAAAGACCGTTAGCAGAGAGGAACAAGAGTAAATAAATAAAATGACTATTAAACTCATTACAGTCAAAAGTCGTTAATTCGGACACCCATAATTCGGAATGATCTATAATCCGGACCTCAAAACTGAAAACTTTCTGCGCATGCGCCGCGTTGACACATGCGCATAGGCGTTTACGCATGCGCGTAAGACCTTTTACGACTGCGCATATGAGTGTGGGCAAGTGCAGAATACGTTTTCGCGTGCGCGTTTTATGTATAATGGACGTATAATCTAAATAATTATCTATTTCAGTTAATGTTGTTGATTGCGTTGTTCCTTAATTTTCGAATTGGATCTGGCTTATTATTTTTTGCAGACTGTAAGAGCAATTTTATAAAAGTAAGTTTAAACTTGATTATATCAAATAGAATTTCCGATATATATTTGTTAACATGTAGAGGATCTAAAGCGAAAGTATGTTTTGAAATCCGAAATCTGTTTATCAATTTCACGCTGCTCGGCGGGGGGAACACGGCGGCGTGCGCGTAATGAAATGGAAGTTGATCTGTCAACACTATCCTTATCTTCAGAGCAGATGTTTTTATTTTATTTGGCTTATAATTCCTTATCAAATGTAGTATTGCATCTCGATGTGCTCCGTCTTTGATATGATTTAAAACAAGTTCCTCGTCATTATAATTCGCTTCCGATAGCGAAGAAAGTGACAGAGGTTATTGAAAACGAAAAAATTTCGATTGACAAATTAGTCAGTATTCTCGACACAGCAATTATAGGACTTGAACAGCGGAACTTTGTAACTGAACAAGAAATTACGTCTGTTTAATAGAATTAAAGAGAAAGTATTATCACATGAAACGAAGCAAAACTTAAACAACTTACATTGAAAGAAATGTTTAATAAAGTAAACAAATAAATATTAAGCTTTTTCTTTTTGCAAATTTTGATACCCTTTAGATCATAATTGTTCTTTATTTCATAAATTACGGTTTCATACTTTTAATTTTAGAATTTCTGCATGCTATCTTACGAGATTTAAACTGATGATCTATAATCCGGAAAAATCGATAATCCGGAATCGCCGAAGTCCCGACGAGTCCGGATTAACGACTTTTGACTGTAATAAATTTAAAATTAAATAGTTAATTATTATCAAATTAATTAATAGCTACTTAATTAATGTTTATAATTGTTATTTAATCAATAATTATTATATCATTAATTATTATTTAATTCATTATTAATTGATTATTATTAGATAATTAATTATTTCTTGAAATAATTAAAGATTGAAGTAATTAACTAATTAAAATTAAATAAAATGTAAAGATTTCAATTGAAATTTAACACGCGTTTATTGTTAAAATAAAATTTTTGAGATAAAATTTCTCCTGAAATTGTTATTCAATTACATAAAAGAAGTGCCGCAGCCTTCTCATTCAGGGCTCCGGTGCGTTCCGGCTAGAAGTTCCGGAGTTTCTGCATAAAAATCTTTGCTTTGGCTATAGTTGGGCCAAAAAGACCAAAAGGATCAAATCACTTATGTATGTGATATGATAATCTCTTATGTATATGATAACCAATAAAGAATAGTACTACTCTACTATTCTTTATTGGTTTCCATGACACACGAAGGTTTTTCTTTCAACTGGATCAGAGAAATTGTATTCTTTCCGATTTAGAGAAATTTCAAAATGATTTGTACATCATTTATATGCAATTGGCATGCCTTCTTTTGGCAAAACCACTATAAGCTGCTGTTTGCTGTTGTAACTCTTTGGGCTCGTTTAACGTCGAAGCTGCGCAGCATCACCCATGGAGACTCGTACGGCAGGAAAATGTGATCCTGCTAGTTGATGGGCGAAATACAAATGCCAACACAATCCTATGGCCTCTGTTTCTGCCTAAACAGAAGGCACTTAGCTGTGACCCCTAGTGTCAACCGGCTAGTCACTAGTCCAACTGGTCAGTAGATTGAAGTCAAGCTTTCGGAAGGCTAACACACAAAGCTAACACAAAATAAAGCACACGCTATACCTAATAAGAGTAAAGAACCAAGGTGTTATGACTGTGGAAGTATAGGGCGCGTAATGTATGTGCATTCTTTACGCGCGACGTCCAGTTTACGGACTTTGTACTGTATTTTGAATTCATGTCACAGATCCAGACCAGAATCCAATATGTCTACCTTTATTCAATGATTCATGCTCCCGTTTATATTGGGCATGCCCAAGATGTATCCCATCATTTGGTTTAAGAGTTAGCACCTTACAATATGACCAAGCTAATCATACTATATATATTTTAAGATGCCACTATAGGAGAACTGGAAAATTCCGTCTTTGAGCTAGTCGATACCTATCTTAATTTAATGTGCATTTTATATTTTTATTTTCTGTTAATTTCTTTAGCCATAAGTGGTGGTGAATTGTGAGCACCAAGTACATGCATCTGTTTAATTTACTTGAAATAAAAAAGGTTATTTACAACTTCTGCAGTATTTATTCTTGAAAGACATATTGAGTATTCGCTACTTCATCTTCTATACAGAGTTCACACCGTATACTTCCAAAAACAACACACCGACTCAATAAAGTGATATTATTTACAGCCAGATCATTGTGGAACAGAGACACAAATACAGAAATGATATCCCTGTATACAGATGAATCAAAATGTCAAGATCACGTTGGTGTAGCCCTTGTAGCAGGGGAAAAAAATCTGGGATATCGATTACACCCGGCTTGCTGCGTTTTTACCTCTGAACTCACTGCAGTTTATCATGCTCTAACATTTATGTCAAAAGAATGTTGCAGGACTTCCGTTATTTATAAAGATTCCTTGAGTGTCCTAACATCATTGAAAGAGCTTAAATATAAATTCAC
Source organism: Stegodyphus dumicola (assembly GCF_044657685.1). NCBI lineage: Eukaryota > Metazoa > Arthropoda > Arachnida > Araneae > Eresidae > Stegodyphus > Stegodyphus dumicola. The sequence goes on from NC_140773.1 coordinate 5,286,960, forward strand.
ATTGCAGTATTACCAGAATTTTGAAGCTTAATCAGACTAAAATATCAAAAATATCATATTCTTTATTTCTGCATCCCTGGCCAGGGTGGCATAAAAGCGAATGAACTTGCGGACATTACAGCTAAAACTGCTAACTACACTATCCAATTCCCAGATTCCACTCATAGATATTACTACGATGATGAAGCTTTTTTAAAAAAATGAAAGAGAGGCATTGGGTGACCAAACGATTAACGAGCTGAGGAAATGTTAAATCCACAATTGACTGCTGGCTGTATATGGCAAATAGAGGAGAACAAGTTATTTTGACTCGGTTGAGAATAGGTCATTGTCGATGGACTTGGGAATATCTGCTGAAAGGCAAGAAATCCCCATTGCACAAATTGTAATGAAAATTTGACAGTAGGCCATATTTTGTTATAATGTTAAGAGTTTTACTTATCTTTGCCAAAAACATTTTAAATGTTTAAAATCGGATTTAAACAAATTAATAGGGAAAAACCATCATTACAAGTTGTTCCAGTTTTTAAAGGACACTGACTTTAATTATATATGACACCTAAAATAGACACCTTTATATACGACACCTAAAATGTATACTAATTGTGTTTTTACCAGACCTAAAAGGTATAGTAATTATACATATAAAACTTTTAACATATTTTATATTCCCTGTTTTTACCGTGTTTGGACGCAGATAACCTCGTAAGGTTTTGTGCCAGAAGCTGCAATAAATCAATGAATCAATCAATTTCTTCGTCTAATAAAAGCTGTCCTGTTTGAAATATGATCTTTTATTGATGACTTTGGATGAGCCATCAAGCTTCAAATGACGTCCTCACTTTCTAACTAAATTTGTCAGCATTATACACAAAAGTCATCAATGACTGTTATAAAGCCTCTGCCCATACGGCTCTAACATTTTAAACGTTGCTTCAGTACACTGCTCAGTTTGCTTTGTTCATACATGAAAAAATTATTCCTATGTCTCATTTGTTAAACTGATAAGTATAAGGATTTATAATAATATTTGAATTATATAATGCCATTTATGTAGTTTTATAATAACGTTCATGATTAGATGGCATTTTAGTTTTATTACAATTTAAAAAATCCCCATATTATGAAAATTAATCAGAATTTTAAAATTGTAATATTTTGGAAAAAATTTATATGTTCTCAAATCTTCATTTAAATAATACTTGAAATTTCTTTCTGGTACTTGTATTATAATTTTGGCTAAAATCCAATCTGGGGAAAAAACAACGAAACTTTCATGGAAAAAAAGTAACCGTAGTGGAGGACACATCTTTAATTTAAACAATGTGCACATACGGAACTATACTCATTATAATAATTTGGAACACCATTTTAAAGAAATGCACTACCAGCAAATCCATACAATCAGCTTAACGCAACATCAATCCAACTGGAGACTTTGCTATAAAGCTCTGAGAAAGCAGCCAACTGTTTTCTCTTGTTACTTTGAGTTCAAGCCCAACTGGAGGCTTTGCTGTAAGCTCTGAGAAAGGAGCCTACTACTTTTAAGTTCTTATTTTGAGAAATATAGGGTAATTAACCCTTCTTGAATTTTAGGTTTGTTTCTTAACTAAAGCGATTATTCGCTTATTCCTTAACGAGGTTCCTATGCATTTATCTGTCAGATAGAAGGTTGAAACACCACAAAGTGTTGGGGTTATATCGTGATTCAATATTATTATACACTGGGCGTTAAGACAGCCTTGGATGTTGAAGAAAATCTAACCAAGCAAAAAATGCTATCACTCTCATCGAAGATTTTTAACCCTCCAGGAGTAATGGCGTTGAAGATCATGTATCGACGTCTTTGGATTTACACTAGTGATTGGTAAATGCATTCAGTTTCAGTATATTGAATTTCCTAGATGCATTCATATATACACAATTACATACAGTTACATACATTTTGCGATGCATCAGAGTTTGCTTATCCATCAGTGATTTCTCATGGGCAAGGATGAAGATAATGTAATAATTACAGTTATTCCTATTTAAGAATGTGAAGATGTTTAAAAATTCCTGTCTGAACTTGTAGTAGTGTTCAAGAAAATTAGATATATATTTTCTATTTTCATTGCAGCATTGGCAAGCAGAGAAAACATTTGGTGCTGAGTACTTGGGGCATACGAAAAGGATTCAACAAAAGAAAAGGGAATTAGTAGGGATTTCATAGAATTGACCAAAATTACAGAAAAGTACTTGAGCAGAATGTAGTTCAGATCTACTAACCTAGTAAATAAAAATTGGAATATGAATGGAATTAATGAAATGGATTAAATTCTCTTACCTTATAAGGTATTTTCTCTCTTCCCTTCCACCATGCTTTAGTGCTGTAACTGTTCACAAACGAACTCCACTGTCCTCAGAAACTGGCGCGTTGGGCAGTGTACTCGGAAACCAAATTGCTCGTCAATAAGGACTTTTTGGCTTCAGAGAAAACTATTCAGGCTTTTAAGTGGCATAAATTCATATCTTAGATAATGAAGATAGGAGGGTGGTTGGGTCTGTCATTTTGCGGATTTGAACGGTACTACTTCTGGAATCGGCACTATGAGCGTGCACTTCCAGCCTTGAGGAAAACAGCAATGCAGTAATGTATAACTGATCAGCGTTGCTAAGAAAAATATATAACAGGTGGGAAGGTATTTAATCATACTTTGCTCATTGTTACATATTTTATCATAAATCTCTCCTGCATGGAGAGTTAAGAAATCATGCAACATCATGTCAGAAGGAAGTTGCGGTGTTAGCAAAAACTCCATCATTATGTGGTATGAACTAAGTTCGGAGAGTAACTCAGCTTTCTCCGTGTCTGTTTGGCAGGGCTTAATTTCCAAGATTAAAACTGCCGGAGCCCTATGAAAGACCGTTAGCAGAGAGGAACAAGAGTAAATAAATAAAATGACTATTAAACTCATTACAGTCAAAAGTCGTTAATTCGGACACCCATAATTCGGAATGATCTATAATCCGGACCTCAAAACTGAAAACTTTCTGCGCATGCGCCGCGTTGACACATGCGCATAGGCGTTTACGCATGCGCGTAAGACCTTTTACGACTGCGCATATGAGTGTGGGCAAGTGCAGAATACGTTTTCGCGTGCGCGTTTTATGTATAATGGACGTATAAGCTAAATAATTATCTATTTCAGTTAATGTTGTTGATTGCGTTGTTCCTTAATTTTCGAATTGGATCTGGCTTATTATTTTTTGCAGACTGTAAGAGCAATTTTATAAAAGTAAGTTTAAACTTGATTATATCAAATAGAATTTCCGATATATATTTGTTAACATGTAGAGGATCTAAAGCGAAAGTATGTTTTGAAATCCGAAATCTGTTTATCAATTTCACGCTGCTCGGCGGGGGGAACACGGCGGCGTGCGCGTAATGAAATGGAAGTTGATCTGTCAACACTATCCTTATCTTCAGAGCAGATGTTTTTATTTTATTTGGCTTATAATTCCTTATCAAATGTAGTATTGCATCTCGATGTGCTCCGTCTTTGATATGATTTAAAACAAGTTCCTCGTCATTATAATTCGCTTCCGATAGCGAAGAAAGTGACAGAGGTTATTGAAAACGAAAAAATTTCGATTGACAAATTAGTCAGTATTCTCGACACAGCAATTATAGGACTTGAACAGCGGAACTTTGTAACTGAACAAGAAATTACGTCTGTTTAATAGAATTAAAGAGAAAGTATTATCACATGAAACGAAGCAAAACTTAAACAACTTACATTGAAAGAAATGTTTAATAAAGTAAACAAATAAATATTAAGCTTTTTCTTTTTGCAAATTTTGATACCCTTTAGATCATAATTGTTCTTTATTTCATAAATTACGGTTTCATACTTTTAATTTTAGAATTTCTGCATGCTATCTTACGAGATTTAAACTGATGATCTATAATCCGGAAAAATCGATAATCCGGAATCGCCGAAGTCCCGACGAGTCCGGATTAACGACTTTTGACTGTAATAAATTTAAAATTAAATAGTTAATTATTATCAAATTAATTAATAGCTACTTAATTAATGTTTATAATTGTTATTTAATCAATAATTATTATATCATTAATTATTATTTAATTCATTATTAATTGATTATTATTAGATAATTAATTATTTCTTGAAATAATTAAAGATTGAAGTAATTAACTAATTAAAATTAAATAAAATGTAAAGATTTCAATTGAAATTTAACACGCGTTTATTGTTAAAATAAAATTTTTGAGATAAAATTTCTCCTGAAATTGTTATTCAATTACATAAAAGAAGTGCCGCAGCCTTCTCATTCAGGGCTCCGGTGCGTTCCGGCTAGAAGTTCCGGAGTTTCTGCATAAAAATCTTTGCTTTGGCTATAGTTGGGCCAAAAAGACCAAAAGGATCAAATCACTTATGTATGTGATATGATAATCTCTTATGTATATGATAACCAATAAAGAATAGTACTACTCTACTATTCTTTATTGGTTTCCATGACACACGAAGGTTTTTCTTTCAACTGGATCAGAGAAATTGTATTCTTTCCGATTCAGAGGAATTTCAAAATGATTTGTACATCATTTATATGCAATTGGCATGCCTTCTTTTGGCAAAACCACTATAAGCTGCTGTTTGCTGTTGTAACTCTTTGGGCTCGTTTAACGTCGAAGCTGCGCAGCATCACCCATGGAGACTCGTACGGCAGGAAAATGTGATCCTGCTAGTTGATGGGCGAAATACAAATGCCAACACAATCCTATGGCCTCTGTTTCTGCCTAAACAGAAGGCACTTAGCTGTGACCCCTAGTGTCAACCGGCTAGTCACTAGTCCAACTGGTCAGTAGATTGAAGTCAAGCTTTCGGAAGGCTAACACACAAAGCTAACACAAAATAAAGCACACGCTATACCTAATAAGAGTAAAGAACCAAGGTGTTATGACTGTGGAAGTATAGGGCGCGTAATGTATGTGCATTCTTTACGCGCGACGTCCAGTTTACGGACTTTGTACTGTATTTTGAATTCATGTCACAGATCCAGACCAGAATCCAATATGTCTACCTTTATTCAATGATTCATGCTCCCGTTTATATTGGGCATGCCCAAGATGTATCCCATCATTTGGTTTAAGAGTTAGCACCTTACAATATGACCAAGCTAAACACACTATATATATTTTAAGATGCCACTATAGGAGAACTGGAAAATTCCGTCTTTGAGCTAGTCGATACCTATCTTAATTTAATGTGCATTTTATATTTTTATTTTCTGTTAATTTCTTTAGCCATAAGTGGTGGTGAATTGTGAGCACCAAGTACATGCATCTGTTTAATTTACTTGAAATAAAAAAGGTTATTTACAACTTCTGCAGTATTTATTCTTGAAAGACATATTGAGTATTCGCTACTTCATCTTCTATACAGAGTTCACACCGTATACTTCCAAAAACAACACACCGACTCAATAAAGTGATATTATTTACAGCCAGATCATTGTGGAACAGAGACACAAATACAGAAATGATATCCCTGTATACAGATGAATCAAAATGTCAAGATCACGTTGGTGTAGCCCTTGTAGCAGGGGAAAAAAATCTGGGATATCGATTACACCCGGCTTGCTGCGTTTTTACCTCTGAACTCACTGCAGTTTATCATGCTCTAACATTTATGTCAAAAGAATGTTGCAGGACTTTCGTTATTTATAAAAATTCCTTGAGTGTCCTAACATCATTGAAAGAGCTTAAATATAAATTCACATTGCAGTATTACCAGAATTTTGAAGCTTAATCAGACTAAAATATCAAAGATATCATATTCTTTATTTCTGCATCCCTGGCCAGGGTGGCATAAAAGCGAATGAACTTGCGGACATTACAGCTAAAACTGCTAACTACACTATCCAATTCCCAGATTCCACTCATAGATATTACTACGATGATGAAGCTTTTTTAAAAAATGAAAGAGAGGCATTGGGTGACCAAACGATTAACGAGCTGAGGAAATGTTAAATCCACAATTGAATGCTGGCTGTATATGGCAAATAGAGGAGAACAAGTTATTTTGACCCGGTTGAGAATAGGTCATTGTCGATGGACTTGGGAATATCTGCTGAAAGGCAAGAAATCCCCATTGCACAAATTGTAATGAAAATTTGACAGTAGGCCATATTTTGTTATAATGTTAAGAGTTTTACTTATCTTTGCCAAAAACATTTTAAATGTTTAAAATCGGATTTAAACAAATTAATAGGGAAAAACCATCATTACAAGTTGTTCCAGTTTTTAAAGGACACTGACTTTAATTATATATGACACCTAAAATAGACACCTTTATATACGACACCTAAAATGTATACTAATTGTGTTTTTACCAGACCTAAAAGGTATAGTAATTATACATATAAAACTTTTAACATATTTTATATTCCCTGTTTTTACCGTGTTTGGACGCAGATAACCTCGTAAGGTTTTGTGCCAGAAGCTGCAATAAATCAATGAATCAATCAATTTCTTCGTCTAATAAAAGCTGTCCTGTTTGAAATATGATCTTTTATTGATGACTTTGGATGAGCCATCAAGCTTCAAATGACGTCCTCACTTTCTAACTAAATTTGTCAGCATTATACACAAAAGTCATCAATGACTGTTATAAAGCCTCTGCCCATACGGCTCTAACATTTTAAACGTTGCTTCAGTACACTGCTCAGTTTGCTTTGTTCATACATGAAAAAATTATTCCTATGTCTCATTTGTTAAACTGATAAGTATAAGGATTTATAATAATATTTGAATTATATAATGCCATTTATGTAGTTTTATAATAACGTTCATGATTAGATGGCATTTTAGTTTTATTACAATTTAAAAAATCCCCATATTATGAAAATTAATCAGAATTTTAAAATTGTAATATTTTGGAAAAAATTTATATGTTCTCAAATCTTCATTTAAATAATACTTGAAATTTCTTTCTGGTACTTGTATTATAATTTTGGCTAAAATCCAATCTGGGGAAAAAACAACGAAACTTTCATGGAAAAAAAGTAACCGTAGTGGAGGACACATCTTTAATTTAAACAATGTGCACATACGGAACTATACTCATTATAATAATTTGGAACACTATTTTAAAGAAATGCACTACCAGCAAATCCATACAATCAGCTTAACGCAACATCAATCCAACTGGAGACTTTGCTATAAAGCTCTGAGAAAGGAGCCAACAGTTTTCTCTTGTTACTTTGAGTTCAAGCCCAACTGGAGGCTTTGCTGTAAGCTCTGAGAAAGGAGCCTACTACTTTTAAGTTCTTATTTTGAGAAATATAGGGTAATTAACCCTTCTTGAATTTTAGGTTTGTTTCTTAACTAAAGCGATTATTCGCTTATTCCTTAACGAGGTTCCTATGCATTTATCTGTCAGATAGAAGGTTGAAACACCACAAAGTGTTGGGGTTATATCGTGATTCAATATTATTATACACTGGGCGTTAAGAGAGCCTTGGATGTTGAAGAAAATCTAACCAAGCAAAAAATGCTATCACTCTCATCGAAGATTTTTAACCCTCCAGGAGTAATGGCGTTGAATATCATGCATCGACGTCTTTGGATTTACACTAGTGATTGGTAAATGCATTCAGTTTCAGTATATTGAATTTCCTAGATGCATTCATATACACACAATTACATACAGTTACATACATTTTGCGATGCATCAGAGTTTGCTTATCCATCAGTGATTTCTCATGGGCAAGGATGAATATAATGTAATAATTACAGTTATTCCTATTTAAGAATGTGAAGATGTTTAAAAATTCCTGTCTGAACTTGTAGTAGTGTTCAAGAAAATTAGATATATATTTTCTATTTTCATTGCAGCATTGGCAAGTAGAGAAAACATTTGGTGCTGAGTACTTGGGGCATACGAAAAGGATTCAACAAAAGAAAAGGGAATTAGTAGGGATTTCATAGAATTGACCAAAATTACAGAAAAGTACTTGAGCAGAATGTAGTTCAGATCTACTAACCTAGTAAATAAAAATTGGAATATGAATGGAATTAATGAAATGGATTAAATTCTCTTACCTTATAAGGTATTTTCTCTCTTCCCTTCCACCATGCTTTAGTGCTGTAACTGTTCACAAACGAACTCCACTGTCCTCAGAAGCTGGCGCGTTGGGCAGTGTACTCGGAAACCAAATTGCTCGTCAATAAGGACTTTTTGGCTTCAGAGAAAACTATTCAGGCTTTTAAGTGGCATAAATTCATATCTTAGATAATGAAGATAGGAGGCCGGTTGGGTCTGTCATTTTGCGGATTTGAACGGTACTACTTCTGGAATCGGCACTATGAGCGTGCACTTCCAGCCTTGAGGAAAACAGCAATGCAGTAATGTATAACTGATCAGCGTTGCTAAGAAAAATATATAACAGGTGGGAAGGTATTTAATCATACTTTGCTCATTGTTACATATTTTATCATAAATCTCTCCTGCATGGAGAGTTAAGAAATCGTGCAACATCATGTCAGAAGGAAGTTGCGGTGTTAGCAAAAACTCCATCATTATGTGGTATGAACTAAGTTCGGAGAGTAACTCAGCTTTCTCCGTGTCTGTTTGGCAGGGCTTAATTTCCAAGATTAAAACTGCCGGAGCCCTATGAAAGACCGTTAGCAGAGAGGAACAAGAGTAAATAAATAAAATGACTATTAAACTCATTACAGTCAAAAGTCGTTAATTCGGACACCCATAATTCGGAATGATCTATAATCCGGACCTCAAAACTGAAAACTTTCTGCGCATGCGCCGCGTTGACACATGCGCATAGGCGTTTACGCATGCGCGTAAGACCTTTTACGACTGCGCATATGAGTGTGGGCAAGTGCAGAATACGTTTTCGCGTGCGCGTTTTATGTATAATGGACGTATAAGCTAAATAATTATCTATTTCAGTTAATGTTGTTGATTGCGTTGTTCCTTAATTTTCGAATTGGATCTGGCTTATTATTTTTTGCAGACTGTAAGAGCAATTTTATAAAAGTAAGTTTAAACTTGATTATATCAAATAGAATTTCCGATATATATTTGTTAACATGTAGAGGATCTAAAGCGAAAGTATGTTTTGAAATCCGAAATCTGTTTATCAATTTCACGCTGCTCGGCGGGGGGAACACGGCGGCGTGCGCGTAATGAAATGGAAGTTGATCTGTCAACACTATCCTTATCTTCAGAGCAGATGTTTTTATTTTATTTGGCTTATAATTCCTTATCAAATGTAGTATTGCATCTCGATGTGCTCCGTCTTTGATATGATTTAAAACAAGTTCCTCGTCATTATAATTCGCTTCCGATAGCGAAGAAAGTGACAGAGGTTATTGAAAACGAAAAAATTTCGATTGACAAATTAGTCAGTATTCTCGACACAGCAATTATAGGACTTGAACAGCGGAACTTTGTAACTGAACAAGAAATTACGTCTGTTTAATAGAATTAAAGAGAAAGTATTATCACATGAAACGAAGCAAAACTTAAACAACTTACATTGAAAGAAATGTTTAATAAAGTAAACAAATAAATATTAAGCTTTTTCTTTTTGCAAATTTTGATACCCTTTAGATCATAATTGTTCTTTATTTCATAAATTACGGTTTCATACTTTTAATTTTAGAATTTCTGCATGCTATCTTACGAGATTTAAACTGATGATCTATAATCCGGAAAAATCGATAATCCGGAATCGCCGAAGTCCCGACGAGTCCGGATTAACGACTTTTGACTGTAATAAATTTAAAATTAAATAGTTAATTATTATCAAATTAATTAATAGCTACTTAATTAATGTTTATAATTGTTATTTAATCAATAATTATTATATCATTAATTATTATTTAATTCATTATTAATTGATTATTATTAGATAATTAATTATTTCTTGAAATAATTAAAGATTGAAGTAATTAACTAATTAAAATTAAATAAAATGTAAAGATTTCAATTGAAATTTAACACGCGTTTATTGTTAAAATAAAATTTTTGAGATAAAATTTCTCCTGAAATTGTTATTCAATTACATAAAAGAAGTGCCGCAGCCTTCTCATTCAGGGCTCCGGTGCGTTCCGGCTAGAAGTTCCGGAGTTTCTGCATAAAAATCTTTGCTTTGGCTATAGTTGGGCCAAAAAGACCAAAAGGATCAAATCACTTATGTATGTGATATGATAATCTCTTATGTATATGATAACCAATAAAGAATAGTACTACTCTACTATTCTTTATTGGTTTCCATGACACACGAAGGTTTTTCTTTCAACTGGATCAGAGAAATTGTATTCTTTCCGATTCAGAGGAATTTCAAAATGATTTGTACATCATTTATATGCAATTGGCATGCCTTCTTTTGGCAAAACCACTATAAGCTGCTGTTTGCTGTTGTAACTCTTTGGGCTCGTTTAACGTCGAAGCTGCGCAGCATCACCCATGGAGACTCGTACGGCAGGAAAATGTGATCCTGCTAGTTGATGGGCGAAATACAAATGCCAACACAATCCTATGGCCTCTGTTTCTGCCTAAACAGAAGGCACTTAGCTGTGACCCCTAGTGTCAACCGGCTAGTCACTAGTCCAACTGGTCAGTAGATTGAAGTCAAGCTTTCGGAAGGCTAACACACAAAGCTAACACAAAATAAAGCACACGTTATACCTAATAAGAGTAAAGAACCAAGGTGTTATGACTGTGGAAGTATAGGGCGCGTAATGTATGTGCATTCTTTACGCGCGACGTCCAGTTTACGGACTTTGTACTGTATTTTGAATTCATGTCACAGATCCAGACCAGAATCCAATATGTCTACCTTTATTCAATGATTCATGCTCCCGTTTATATTGGGCATGCCCAAGATGTATCCCATCATTTGGTTTAAGAGTTAGCACCTTACAATATGACCAAGCTAAACACACTATATATATTTTAAGATGCCACTATAGGAGAACTGGAAAATTCCGTCTTTGAGCTAGTCGATACCTATCTTAATTTAATGTGCATTTTATATTTTTATTTTCTGTTAATTTCTTTAGCCATAAGTGGTGGTGAATTGTGAGCACCAAGTACATGCATCTGTTTAATTTACTTGAAATAAAAAAGGTTATTTACAACTTCTGCAGTATTTATTCTTGAAAGACATATTGAGTATTCGCTACTTCATCTTCTATACAGAGTTCACACCGTATACTTCCAAAAACAACACACCGACTCAATAAAGTGATATTATTTACAGCCAGATCATTGTGGAACAGAGACACAAATACAGAAATGATATCCCTGTATACAGATGAATCAAAATGTCAAGATCACGTTGGTGTAGCCCTTGTAGCAGGGGAAAAAAATCTGGGATATCGATTACACCCGGCTTGCTGCGTTTTTACCTCTGAACTCACTGCAGTTTATCATGCTCTAACATTTATGTCAAAAGAATGTTGCAGGACTTTCGTTATTTATAAAAATTCCTTGAGTGTCCTAACATCATTGAAAGAGCTTAAATATAAATTCACATTGCAGTATTACCAGAATTTTGAAGCTTAATCAGACTAAAATATCAAAGATATCATATTCTTTATTTCTGCATCCCTGGCCAGGGTGGCATAAAAGCGAATGAACTTGCGGACATTACAGCTAAAACTGCTAACTACACTATCCAATTCCCAGATTCCACTCATAGATATTACTACGATGATGAAGCTTTTTTAAAAAATGAAAGAGAGGCATTGGGTGACCAAACGATTAACGAGCTGAGGAAATGTTAAATCCACAATTGAATGCTGGCTGTATATGGCAAATAGAGGAGAACAAGTTATTTTGACCCGGTTGAGAATAGGTCATTGTCGATGGACTTGGGAATATCTGCTGAAAGGCAAGAAATCCCCATTGCACAAATTGTAATGAAAATTTGACAGTAGGCCATATTTTGTTATAATGTTAAGAGTTTTACTTATCTTTGCCAAAAACATTTTAAATGTTTAAAATCGGATTTAAACAAATTAATAGGGAAAAACCATCATTACAAGTTGTTCCAGTTTTTAAAGGACACTGACTTTAATTATATATGACACCTAAAATAGACACCTTTATATACGACACCTAAAATGTATACTAATTGTGTTTTTACCAGACCTAAAAGGTATAGTAATTATACATATAAAACTTTTAACATATTTTATATTCCCTGTTTTTACCGTGTTTGGACGCAGATAACCTCGTAAGGTTTTGTGCCAGAAGCTGCAATAAATCAATGAATCAATCAATTTCTTCGTCTAATAAAAGCTGTCCTGTTTGAAATATGATCTTTTATTGATGACTTTGGATGAGCCATCAAGCTTCAAATGACGTCCTCACTTTCTAACTAAATTTGTCAGCATTATACACAAAAGTCATCAATGACTGTTATAAAGCCTCTGCCCATACGGCTCTAACATTTTAAACGTTGCTTCAGTACACTGCTCAGTTTGCTTTGTTCATACATGAAAAAATTATTCCTATGTCTCATTTGTTAAACTGATAAGTATAAGGATTTATAATAATATTTGAATTATATAATGCCATTTATGTAGTTTTATAATAACGTTCATGATTAGATGGCATTTTAGTTTTATTACAATTTAAAAAATCCCCATATTATGAAAATTAATCAGAATTTTAAAATTGTAATATTTTGGAAAAAATTTATATGTTCTCAAATCTTCATTTAAATAATACTTGAAATTTCTTTCTGGTACTTGTATTATAATTTTGGCTAAAATCCAATCTGGGGAAAAAACAACGAAACTTTCATGGAAAAAAAGTAACCGTAGTGGAGGACACATCTTTAATTTAAACAATGTGCACATACGGAACTATACTCATTATAATAATTTGGAACACTATTTTAAAGAAATGCACTACCAGCAAGTCCATACAATCAGCTTAACGCAACATCAATCCAACTGGAGACTTTGCTATAAAGCTCTGAGAAAGGAGCCAACAGTTTTCTCTTGTTACTTTGAGTTCAAGCCCAACTGGAGGCTTTGCTGTAAGCTCTGAGAAAGGAGCCTACTACTTTTAAGTTCTTATTTTGAGAAATATAGGGTAATTAACCGTTCTTGAATTTTAGGTTTGTTTCTTAACTAAAGCGATTATTCGCTTATTCCTTAACGAGGTTCCTATGCATTTATCTGTCAGATAGAAGGTTGAAACACCACAAAGTGTTGGGGTTATATCGTGATTCAATATTATTATACACTGGGCGTTAAGAGAGCCTTGGATGTTGAAGAAAATCTAACCAAGCAAAAAATGCTATCACTCTCATCGAAGATTTTTAACCCTCCAGGAGTAATGGCGTTGAATATCATGCATCGACGTCTTTGGATTTACACTAGTGATTGGTAAATGCATTCAGTTTCAGTATATTGAATTTCCTAGATGCATTCATATACACACAATTACATACAGTTACATACATTTTGCGATGCATCAGAGTTTGCTTATCCATCAGTGATTTCTCATGGGCAAGGATGAATATAATGTAATAATTACAGTTATTCCTATTTAAGAATGTGAAGATGTTTAAAAATTCCTGTCTGAACTTGTAGTAGTGTTCAAGAAAATTAGATATATATTTTCTATTTTCATTGCAGCATTGGCAAGTAGAGAAAACATTTGGTGCTGAGTACTTGGGGCATACGAAAAGGATTCAACAAAAGAAAAGGGAATTAGTAGGGATTTCATAGAATTGACCAAAATTACAGAAAAGTACTTGAGCAGAATGTAGTTCAGATCTACTAACCTAGTAAATAAAAATTGGAATATGAATGGAATTAATGAAATGGATTAAATTCTCTTACCTTATAAGGTATTTTCTCTCTTCCCTTCCACCATGCTTTAGTGCTGTAACTGTTCACAAACGAACTCCACTGTCCTCAGAAGCTGGCGCGTTGGGCAGTGTACTCGGAAACCAAATTGCTCGTCAATAAGGACTTTTTGGCTTCAGAGAAAACTATTCAGGCTTTTAAGTGGCATAAATTCATATCTTAGATAATGAAGATAGGAGGCCGGTTGGGTCTGTCATTTTGCGGATTTGAACGGTACTACTTCTGGAATCGGCACTATGAGCGTGCACTTCCAGCCTTGAGGAAAACAGCAATGCAGTAATGTATAACTGATCAGCGTTGCTAAGAAAAATATATAACAGGTGGGAAGGTATTTAATCATACTTTGCTCATTGTTACATATTTTATCATAAATCTCTCCTGCATGGAGAGTTAAGAAATCGTGCAACATCATGTCAGAAGGAAGTTGCGGTGTTAGCAAAAACTCCATCATTATGTGGTATGAACTAAGTTCGGAGAGTAACTCAGCTTTCTCCGTGTCTGTTTGGCAGGGCTTAATTTCCAAGATTAAAACTGCCGGAGCCCTATGAAAGACCGTTAGCAGAGAGGAACAAGAGTAAATAAATAAAATGACTATTAAACTCATTACAGTCAAAAGTCGTTAATTCGGACACCCATAATTCGGAATGATCTATAATCCGGACCTCAAAACTGAAAACTTTCTGCGCATGCGCCGCGTTGACACATGCGCATAGGCGTTTACGCATGCGCGTAAGACCTTTTACGACTGCGCATATGAGTGTGGGCAAGTGCAGAATACGTTTTCGCGTGCGCGTTTTATGTATAATGGACGTATAAGCTAAATAATTATCTATTTCAGTTAATGTTGTTGATTGCGTTGTTCCTTAATTTTCGAATTGGATCTGGCTTATTATTTTTTGCAGACTGTAAGAGCAATTTTATAAAAGTAAGTTTAAACTTGATTATATCAAATAGAATTTCCGATATATATTTGTTAACATGTAGAGGATCTAAAGCGAAAGTATGTTTTGAAATCCGAAATCTGTTTATCAATTTCACGCTGCTCGGCGGGGGGAACACGGCGGCGTGCGCGTAATGAAATGGAAGTTGATCTGTCAACACTATCCTTATCTTCAGAGCAGATGTTTTTATTTTATTTGGCTTATAATTCCTTATCAAATGTAGTATTGCATCTCGATGTGCTCCGTCTTTGATATGATTTAAAACAAGTTCCTCGTCATTATAATTCGCTTCCGATAGCGAAGAAAGTGACAGAGGTTATTGAAAACGAAAAAATTTCGATTGACAAATTAGTCAGTATTCTCGACACAGCAATTATAGGACTTGAACAGCGGAACTTTGTAACTGAACAAGAAATTACGTCTGTTTAATAGAATTAAAGAGAAAGTATTATCACATGAAACGAAGCAAAACTTAAACAACTTACATTGAAAGAAATGTTTAATAAAGTAAACAAATAAATATTAAGCTTTTTCTTTTTGCAAATTTTGATACCCTTTAGATCATAATTGTTCTTTATTTCATAAATTACGGTTTCATACTTTTAATTTTAGAATTTCTGCATGCTATCTTACGAGATTTAAACTGATGATCTATAATCCGGAAAAATCGATAATCCGGAATCGCCGAAGTCCCGACGAGTCCGGATTAACGACTTTTGACTGTAATAAATTTAAAATTAAATAGTTAATTATTATCAAATTAATTAATAGCTACTTAATTAATGTTTATAATTGTTATTTAATCAATAATTATTATATCATTAATTATTATTTAATTCATTATTAATTGATTATTATTAGATAATTAATTATTTCTTGAAATAATTAAAGATTGAAGTAATTAACTAATTAAAATTAAATAAAATGTAAAGATTTCAATTGAAATTTAACACGCGTTTATTGTTAAAATAAAATTTTTGAGATAAAATTTCTCCTGAAATTGTTATTCAATTACATAAAAGAAGTGCCGCAGCCTTCTCATTCAGGGCTCCGGTGCGTTCCGGCTAGAAGTTCCAGAGTTTCTCCATAAAAATCTTTGCTTTGGCTATAGTTGGGCCAAAAAGACCAAAAGGATCAAATCACTTATGTATGTGATATGATAATCTCTTATGTATATGATAACCAATAAAGAATAGTACTACTCTACTATTCTTTATTGGTTTCCATGACACACGAAGGTTTTTCTTTCAACTGGATCAGAGAAATTGTATTCTTTCCGATTCAGAGGAATTTCAAAATGATTTGTACATCATTTATATGCAATTGGCATGCCTTCTTTTGGCAAAACCACTATAAGCTGCTGTTTGCTGTTGTAACTCTTTGGGCTCGTTTAACGTCGAAGCTGCGCAGCATCACCCATGGAGACTCGTACGGCAGGAAAATGTGATCCTGCTAGTTGATGGGCGAAATACAAATGCCAACACAATCCTATGGCCTCTGTTTCTGCCTAAACAGAAGGCACTTAGCTGTGACCCCTAGTGTCAACCGGCTAGTCACTAGTCCAACTGGTCAGTAGATTGAAGTCAAGCTTTCGGAAGGCTAACACACAAAGCTAACACAAAATAAAGCACACGCTATACCTAATAAGAGTAAAGAACCAAGGTGTTATGACTGTGGAAGTATAGGGCGCGTAATGTATGTGCATTCTTTACGCGCGACGTCCAGTTTACGGACTTTGTACTGTATTTTGAATTCATGTCACAGATCCAGACCAGAATCCAATATGTCTACCTTTATTCAATGATTCATGCTCCCGTTTATATTGGGCATGCCCAAGATGTATCCCATCATTTGGTTTAAGAGTTAGCACCTTACAATATGACCAAGCTAAACACACTATATATATTTTAAGATGCCACTATAGGAGAACTGGAAAATTCCGTCTTTGAGCTAGTCGATACCTATCTTAATTTAATGTGCATTTTATATTTTTATTTTCTGTTAATTTCTTTAGCCATAAGTGGTGGTGAATTGTGAGCACCAAGTACATGCATCTGTTTAATTTACTTGAAATAAAAAAGGTTATTTACAACTTCTGCAGTATTTATTCTTGAAAGACATATTGAGTATTCGCTACTTCATCTTCTATACAGAGTTCACACCGTATACTTCCAAAAACAACACACCGACTCAATAAAGTGATATTATTTACAGCCAGATCATTGTGGAACAGAGACACAAATACAGAAATGATATCCCTGTATACAGATGAATCAAAATGTCAAGATCACGTTGGTGTAGCCCTTGTAGCAGGGGAAAAAAATCTGGGATATCGATTACACCCGGCTTGCTGCGTTTTTACCTCTGAACTCACTGCAGTTTATCATGCTCTAACATTTATGTCAAAAGAATGTTGCAGGACTTTCGTTATTTATAAAAATTCCTTGAGTGTCCTAACATCATTGAAAGAGCTTAAATATAAATTCACATTGCAGTATTACCAGAATTTTGAAGCTTAATCAGACTAAAATATCAAAGATATCATATTCTTTATTTCTGCATCCCTGGCCAGGGTGGCATAAAAGCGAATGAACTTGCGGACATTACAGCTAAAACTGCTAACTACACTATCCAATTCCCAGATTCCACTCATAGATATTACTACGATGATGAAGCTTTTTTAAAAAATGAAAGAGAGGCATTGGGTGACCAAACGATTAACGAGCTGAGGAAATGTTAAATCCACAATTGAATGCTGGCTGTATATGGCAAATAGAGGAGAACAAGTTATTTTGACCCGGTTGAGAATAGGTCATTGTCGATGGACTTGGGAATATCTGCTGAAAGGCAAGAAATCCCCATTGCACAAATTGTAATGAAAATTTGACAGTAGGCCATATTTTGTTATAATGTTAAGAGTTTTACTTATCTTTGCCAAAAACATTTTAAATGTTTAAAATCGGATTTAAACAAATTAATAGGGAAAAACCATCATTACAAGTTGTTCCAGTTTTTAAAGGACACTGACTTTAATTATATATGACACCTAAAATAGACACCTTTATATACGACACCTAAAATGTATACTAATTGTGTTTTTACCAGACCTAAAAGGTATAGTAATTATACATATAAAACTTTTAACATATTTTATATTCCCTGTTTTTACCGTGTTTGGACGCAGATAACCTCGTAAGGTTTTGTGCCAGAAGCTGCAATAAATCAATGAATCAATCAATTTCTTCGTCTAATAAAAGCTGTCCTGTTTGAAATATGATCTTTTATTGATGACTTTGGATGAGCCATCAAGCTTCAAATGACGTCCTCACTTTCTAACTAAATTTGTCAGCATTATACACAAAAGTCATCAATGACTGTTATAAAGCCTCTGCCCATACGGCTCTAACATTTTAAACGTTGCTTCAGTACACTGCTCAGTTTGCTTTGTTCATACATGAAAAAATTATTCCTATGTCTCATTTGTTAAACTGATAAGTATAAGGATTTATAATAATATTTGAATTATATAATGCCATTTATGTAGTTTTATAATAACGTTCATGATTAGATGGCATTTTAGTTTTATTACAATTTAAAAAATCCCCATATTATGAAAATTAATCAGAATTTTAAAATTGTAATATTTTGGAAAAAATTTATATGTTCTCAAATCTTCATTTAAATAATACTTGAAATTTCTTTCTGGTACTTGTATTATAATTTTGGATAAAATCCAATCTGGGGAAAAAACAACGAAACTTTCATGGAAAAAAAGTAACCGTAGTGGAGGACACATCTTTAATTTAAACAATGTGCACATACGGAACTATACTCATTATAATAATTTGGAACACTATTTTAAAGAAATGCACTACCAGCAAATCCATACAATCAGCTTAACGCAACATCAATCCAACTGGAGACTTTGCTATAAAGCTCTGAGAAAGGAGCCAACAGTTTTCTCTTGTTACTTTGAGTTTAAGCCCAACTGGAGGCTTTGCTGTAAGCTCTGAGAAAGGAGCCTACTACTTTTAAGTTCTTATTTTGAGAAATATAGGGTAATTAACCGTTCTTGAATTTTAGGTTTGTTTCTTAACTAAAGCGATTATTCGCTTATTCCTTAACGAGGTTCCTATGCATTTATCTGTCAGATAGAAGGTTGAAACACCACAAAGTGTTGGGGTTATATCGTGATTCAATATTATTATACACTGGGCGTTAAGAGAGCCTTGGATGTTGAAGAAAATCTAACCAAGCAAAAAATGCTATCACTCTCATCGAAGATTTTTAACCCTCCAGGAGTAATGGCGTTGAATATCATGCATCGACGTCTTTGGATTTACACTAGTGATTGGTAAATGCATTCAGTTTCAGTATATTGAATTTCCTAGATGCATTCATATACACACAATTACATACAGTTACATACATTTTGCGATGCATCAGAGTTTGCTTATCCATCAGTGATTTCTCATGGGCAAGGATGAATATAATGTAATAATTACAGTTATTCCTATTTAAGAATGTGAAGATGTTTAAAAATTCCTGTCTGAACTTGTAGTAGTGTTCAAGAAAATTAGATATATATTTTCTATTTTCATTGCAGCATTGGCAAGTAGAGAAAACATTTGGTGCTGAGTACTTGGGGCATACGAAAAGGATTCAACAAAAGAAAAGGGAATTAGTAGGGATTTCATAGAATTGACCAAAATTACAGAAAAGTACTTGAGCAGAATGTAGTTCAGATCTACTAACCTAGTAAATAAAAATTGGAATATGAATGGAATTAATGAAATGGATTAAATTCTCTTACCTTATAAGGTATTTTCTCTCTTCCCTTCCACCATGCTTTAGTGCTGTAACTGTTCACAAACGAACTCCACTGTCCTCAGAAGCTGGCGCGTTGGGCAGTGTACTCGGAAACCAAATTGCTCGTCAATAAGGACTTTTTGGCTTCAGAGAAAACTATTCAGGCTTTTAAGTGGCATAAATTCATATCTTAGATAATGAAGATAGGAGGCCGGTTGGGTCTGTCATTTTGCGGATTTGAACGGTACTACTTCTGGAATCGGCACTATGAGCGTGCACTTCCAGCCTTGAGGAAAACAGCAATGCAGTAATGTATAACTGATCAGCGTTGCTAAGAAAAATATATAACAGGTGGGAAGGTATTTAATCATACTTTGCTCATTGTTACATATTTTATCATAAATCTCTCCTGCATGGAGAGTTAAGAAATCATGCAACATCATGTCAGAAGGAAGTTGCGGTGTTAGCAAAAACTCCATCATTATGTGGTATGAACTAAGTTCGGAGAGTAACTCAGCTTTCTCCGTGTCTGTTTGGCAGGGCTTAATTTCCAAGATTAAAACTGCCGGAGCCCTATGAAAGACCGTTAGCAGAGAGGAACAAGAGTAAATAAATAAAATGACTATTAAACTCATTACAGTCAAAAGTCGTTAATTCCGACACCCATAATTCGGAATGATCTATAATCCGGACCTCAAAACTGAAAACTTTCTGCGCATGCGCCGCGTTGACACATGCGCATAGGCGTTTACGCATGCGCGTAAGACCTTTTACGACTGCGCATATGAGTGTGGGCAAGTGCAGAATACGTTTTCGCGTGCGCGTTTTATGTATAATGGACGTATAATCTAAATAATTATCTATTTCAGTTAATGTTGTTGATTGCGTTGTTCCTTAATTTTCGAATTGGATCTGGCTTATTATTTTTTGCAGACTGTAAGAGCAATTTTATAAAAGTAAGTTTAAACTTGATTATATCAAATAGAATTTCCGATATATATTTGTTAACATGTAGAGGATCTAAAGCGAAAGTATGTTTTGAAATCCGAAATCTGTTTATCAATTTCACGCTGCTCGGCGGGGGGAACACGGCGGCGTGCGCGTAATGAAATGGAAGTTGATCTGTCAACACTATCCTTATCTTCAGAGCAGATGTTTTTATTTTATTTGGCTTATAATTCCTTATCAAATGTAGTATTGCATCTCGATGTGCTCCGTCTTTGATATGATTTAAAACAAGTTCCTCGTCATTATAATTCGCTTCCGATAGCGAAGAAAGTGACAGAGGTTATTGAAAACGAAAAAATTTCGATTGACAAATTAGTCAGTATTCTCGACACAGCAATTATAGGACTTGAACAGCGGAACTTTGTAACTGAACAAGAAATTACGTCTGTTTAATAGAATTAAAGAGAAAGTATTATCACATGAAACGAAGCAAAACTTAAACAACTTACATTGAAAGAAATGTTTAATAAAGTAAACAAATAAATATTAAGCTTTTTCTTTTTGCAAATTTTGATACCCTTTAGATCATAATTGTTCTTTATTTCATAAATTACGGTTTCATACTTTTAATTTTAGAATTTCTGCATGCTATCTTACGAGATTTAAACTGATGATCTATAATCCGGAAAAATCGATAATCCGGAATCGCCGAAGTCCCGACGAGTCCGGATTAACGACTTTTGACTGTAATAAATTTAAAATTAAATAGTTAATTATTATCAAATTAATTAATAGCTACTTAATTAATGTTTATAATTGTTATTTAATCAATAATTATTATATCATTAATTATAATTTAATTCATTATTAATTGATTATTATTAGATAATTAATTATTTCTTGAAATAATTAAAGATTGAAGTAATTAACTAATTAAAATTAAATAAAATGTAAAGATTTCAATTGAAATTTAACACGCGTTTATTGTTAAAATAAAATTTTTGAGATAAAATTTCTCCTGAAATTGTTATTCAATTACATAAAAGAAGTGCCGCAGCCTTCTCATTCAGGGCTCCGGTGCGTTCCGGCTAGAAGTTCCGGAGTTTCTGCATAAAAATCTTTGCTTTGGCTATAGTTGGGCCAAAAAGACCAAAAGGATCAAATCACTTATGTATGTGATATGATAATCTCTTATGTATATGATAACCAATAAAGAATAGTACTACTCTACTATTCTTTATTGGTTTCCATGACACACGAAGGTTTTTCTTTCAACTGGATCAGAGAAATTGTATTCTTTCCGATTCAGAGGAATTTCAAAATGATTTGTACATCATTTATATGCAATTGGCATGCCTTCTTTTGGCAAAACCACTATAAGCTGCTGTTTGCTGTTGTAACTCTTTGGGCTCGTTTAACGTCGAAGCTGCGCAGCATCACCCATGGAGACTCGTACGGCAGGAAAATGTGATCCTGCTAGTTGATGGGCGAAATACAAATGCCAACACAATCCTATGGCCTCTGTTTCTGCCTAAACAGAAGGCACTTAGCTGTGACCCCTAGTGTCAACCGGCTAGTCACTAGTCCAACTGGTCAGTAGATTGAAGTCAAGCTTTCGGAAGGCTAACACACAAAGCTAACACAAAATAAAGCACACGCTATACCTAATAAGAGTAAAGAACCAAGGTGTTATGACTGTGGAAGTATAGGGCGCGTAATGTATGTGCATTCTTTACGCGCGACGTCCAGTTTACGGACTTTGTACTGTATTTTGAATTCATGTCACAGATCCAGACCAGAATCCAATATGTCTACCTTTATTCAATGATTCATGCTCCCGTTTATATTGGGCATGCCCAAGATGTATCCCATCATTTGGTTTAAGAGTTAGCACCTTACAATATGACCAAGCTAAACACACTATATATATTTTAAGATGCCACTATAGGAGAACTGGAAAATTCCGTCTTTGAGCTAGTCGATACCTATCTTAATTTAATGTGCATTTTATATTTTTATTTTCTGTTAATTTCTTTAGCCATAAGTGGTGGTGAATTGTGAGCACCAAGTACATGCATCTGTTTAATTTACTTGAAATAAAAAAGGTTATTTACAACTTCTGCAGTATTTATTCTTGAAAGACATATTGAGTATTCGCTACTTCATCTTCTATACAGAGTTCACACCGTATACTTCCAAAAACAACACACCGACTCAATAAAGTGATATTATTTACAGCCAGATCATTGTGGAACAGAGACACAAATACAGAAATGATATCCCTGTATACAGATGAATCAAAATGTCAAGATCACGTTGGTGTAGCCCTTGTAGCAGGGGAAAAAAATCTGGGATATCGATTACACCCGGCTTGCTGCGTTTTTACCTCTGAACTCACTGCAGTTTATCATGCTCTAACATTTATGTCAAAAGAATGTTGCAGGACTTCCGTTATTTATAAAGATTCCTTGAGTGTCCTAACATCATTGAAAGAGCTTAAATATAAATTCACATTGCAGTATTACCAGAATTTTGAAGCTTAATCAGACTAAAATATCAAAGATATCATATTCTTTATTTCTGCATCCCTGGCCAGGGTGGCATAAAAGCGAATGAACTTGCGGACATTACAGCTAAAACTGCTAACTACACTATCCAATTCCCAGATTCCACTCATAGATATTACTACGATGATGAAGCTTTTTTAAAAAAATGAAAGAGAGGCATTGGGTGACCAAACGATTAACGAGCTGAGGAAATGTTAAATCCACAATTGACTGCTGGCTGTATATGGCAAATAGAGGAGAACAAGTTATTTTGACTCGGTTGAGAATAGGTCATTGTCGATGGACTTGGGAATATCTGCTGAAAGGCAAGAAATCCCCATTGCACAAATTGTAATGAAAATTTGACAGTAGGCCATATTTTGTTATAATGTTAAGAGTTTTACTTATCTTTGCCAAAAACATTTTAAATGTTTAAAATCGGATTTAAACAAATTAATAGGGAAAAACCATCATTACAAGTTGTTCCAGTTTTTAAAGGACACTGACTTTAATTATATATGACACCTAAAATAGACACCTTTATATACGACACCTAAAATGTATACTAATTGTGTTTTTACCAGACCTAAAAGGTATAGTAATTATACATATAAAACTTTTAACATATTTTATATTCCCTGTTTTTACCGTGTTTGGACGCAGATAACCTCGTAAGGTTTTGTGCCAGAAGCTGCAATAAATCAATGAATCAATCAATTTCTTCGTCTAATAAAAGCTGTCCTGTTTGAAATATGATCTTTTATTGATGACTTTGGATGAGCCATCAAGCTTCAAATGACGTCCTCACTTTCTAACTAAATTTGTCAGCATTATACACAAAAGTCATCAATGACTGTTATAAAGCCTCTGCCCATACGGCTCTAACATTTTAAACGTTGCTTCAGTACACTGCTCAGTTTGCTTTGTTCATACATGAAAAAATTATTCCTATGTCTCATTTGTTAAACTGATAAGTATAAGGATTTATAATAATATTTGAATTATATAATGCCATTTATGTAGTTTTATAATAACGTTCATGATTAGATGGCATTTTAGTTTTATTACAATTTAAAAAATCCCCATATTATGAAAATTAATCAGAATTTTAAAATTGTAATATTTTGGAAAAAATTTATATGTTCTCAAATCTTCATTTAAATAATACTTGAAATTTCTTTCTGGTACTTGTATTATAATTTTGGCTAAAATCCAATCTGGGGAAAAAACAACGAAACTTTCATGGAAAAAAAGTAACCGTAGTGGAGGACACATCTTTAATTTAAACAATGTGCACATACGGAACTATACTCATTATAATAATTTGGAACACCATTTTAAAGAAATGCACTACCAGCAAATCCATACAATCAGCTTAACGCAACATCAATCCAACTGGAGACTTTGCTATAAAGCTCTGAGAAAGCAGCCAACTGTTTTCTCTTGTTACTTTGAGTTCAAGCCCAACTGGAGGCTTTGCTGTAAGCTCTGAGAAAGGAGCCTACTACTTTTAAGTTCTTATTTTGAGAAATATAGGGTAATTAACCCTTCTTGAATTTTAGGTTTGTTTCTTAACTAAAGCGATTATTCGCTTATTCCTTAACGAGGTTCCTATGCATTTATCTGTCAGATAGAAGGTTGAAACACCACAAAGTGTTGGGGTTATATCGTGATTCAATATTATTATACACTGGGCGTTAAGACAGCCTTGGATGTTGAAGAAAATCTAACCAAGCAAAAAATGCTATCACTCTCATCGAAGATTTTTAACCCTCCAGGAGTAATGGCGTTGAAGATCATGTATCGACGTCTTTGGATTTACACTAGTGATTGGTAAATGCATTCAGTTTCAGTATATTGAATTTCCTAGATGCATTCATATACACACAATTACATACAGTTACATACATTTTGCGATGCATCAGAGTTTGCTTATCCATCAGTGATTTCTCATGGGCAAGGATGAAGATAATGTAATAATTACAGTTATTCCTATTTAAGAATGTGAAGATGTTTAAAAATTCCTGTCTGAACTTGTAGTAGTGTTCAAGAAAATTAGATATATATTTTCTATTTTCATTGCAGCATTG
The DNA here is from genome assembly GCF_044657685.1 of Stegodyphus dumicola. Taxonomy (NCBI): domain Eukaryota; kingdom Metazoa; phylum Arthropoda; class Arachnida; order Araneae; family Eresidae; genus Stegodyphus; species Stegodyphus dumicola. The sequence continues at coordinate 5,312,209 of NC_140773.1, forward strand.
GCAAGCAGAGAAAACATTTGGTGCTGAGTACTTGGGGCATACGAAAAGGATTCAACAAAAGAAAAGGGAATTAGTAGGGATTTCATAGAATTGACCAAAATTACAGAAAAGTACTTGAGCAGAATGTAGTTCAGATCTACTAACCTAGTAAATAAAAATTGGAATATGAATGGAATTAATGAAATGGATTAAATTCTCTTACCTTATAAGGTATTTTCTCTCTTCCCTTCCACCATGCTTTAGTGCTGTAACTGTTCACAAACGAACTCCACTGTCCTCAGAAGCTGGCGCGTTGGGCAGTGTACTCGGAAACCAAATTGCTCGTCAATAAGGACTTTTTGGCTTCAGAGAAAACTATTCAGGCTTTTAAGTGGCATAAATTCATATCTTAGATAATGAAGATAGGACGGTGGTTGGGTCTGTCATTTTGCGGATTTGAACGGTACTACTTCTGGAATCGGCACTATGAGCGTGCACTTCCAGCCTTGAGGAAAACAGCAATGCAGTAATGTATAACTGATCAGCGTTGCTAAGAAAAATATATAACAGGTGGGAAGGTATTTAATCATACTTTGCTCATTGTTACATATTTTATCATAAATCTCTCCTGCATGGAGAGTTAAGAAATCATGCAACATCATGTCAGAAGGAAGTTGCGGTGTTAGCAAAAACTCCATCATTATGTGGTATGAACTAAGTTCGGAGAGTAACTCAGCTTTCTCCGTGTCTGTTTGGCAGGGCTTAATTTCCAAGATTAAAACTGCCGGAGCCCTATGAAAGACCGTTAGCAGAGAGGAACAAGAGTAAATAAATAAAATGACTATTAAACTCATTACAGTCAAAAGTCGTTAATTCGGACACCCATAATTCGGAATGATCTATAATCCGGACCTCAAAACTGAAAACTTTCTGCGCATGCGCCGCGTTGACACATGCGCATAGGCTTTTACGCATGCGCGTAAGACCTTTTACGACTGCGCATATGAGTGTGGGCAAGTGCAGAATACGTTTTCGCGTGCGCGTTTTATGTATAATGGACGTATAAGCTAAATAATTATCTATTTCAGTTAATGTTGTTGATTGCGTTGTTCCTTAATTTTCGAATTGGATCTGGCTTATTATTTTTTGCAGACTGTAAGAGCAATTTTATAAAAGTAAGTTTAAACTTGATTATATCAAATAGAATTTCCGATATATATTTGTTAACATGTAGAGGATCTAAAGCGAAAGTATGTTTTGAAATCCGAAATCTGTTTATCAATTTCACGCTGCTCGGCGGGGGGAACACGGCGGCGTGCGCGTAATGAAATGGAAGTTGATCTGTCAACACTATCCTTATCTTCAGAGCAGATGTTTTTATTTTATTTGGCTTATAATTCCTTATCAAATGTAGTATTGCATCTCGATGTGCTCCGTCTTTGATATGATTTAAAACAAGTTCCTCGTCATTATAATTCGCTTCCGATAGCGAAGAAAGTGACAGAGGTTATTGAAAACGAAAAAATTTCGATTGACAAATTAGTCAGTATTCTCGACACAGCAATTATAGGACTTGAACAGCGGAACTTTGTAACTGAACAAGAAATTACGTCTGTTTAATAGAATTAAAGAGAAAGTATTATCACATGAAACGAAGCAAAACTTAAACAACTTACATTGAAAGAAATGTTTAATAAAGTAAACAAATAAATATTAAGCTTTTTCTTTTTGCAAATTTTGATACCCTTTAGATCATAATTGTTCTTTATTTCATAAATTACGGTTTCATACTTTTAATTTTAGAATTTCTGCATGCTATCTTACGAGATTTAAACTGATGATCTATAATCCGGAAAAATCGATAATCCGGAATCGCCGAAGTCCCGACGAGTCCGGATTAACGACTTTTGACTGTAATAAATTTAAAATTAAATAGTTAATTATTATCAAATTAATTAATAGCTACTTAATTAATGTTTATAATTGTTATTTAATCAATAATTATTATATCATTAATTATAATTTAATTCATTATTAATTGATTATTATTAGATAATTAATTATTTCTTGAAATAATTAAAGATTGAAGTAATTAACTAATTAAAATTAAATAAAATGTAAAGATTTCAATTGAAATTTAACACGCGTTTATTGTTAAAATAAAATTTTTGAGATAAAATTTCTCCTGAAATTGTTATTCAATTACATAAAAGAAGTGCCGCAGCCTTCTCATTCAGGGCTCCGGTGCGTTCCGGCTAGAAGTTCCGGAGTTTCTGCATAAAAATCTTTGCTTTGGCTATAGTTGGGCCAAAAAGACCAAAAGGATCAAATCAGTTATGTATGTGATATGATAATCTCTTATGTATATGATAACCAATAAAGAATAGTACTACTCTACTATTCTTTATTGGTTTCCATGACACACGAAGGTTTTTCTTTCAACTGGATCAGAGAAATTGTATTCTTTCCGATTTAGAGAAATTTCAAAATGATTTGTACATCATTTATATGCAATTGGCATGCCTTCTTTTGGCAAAACCACTATAAGCTGCTGTTTGCTGTTGTAACTCTTTGGGCTCGTTTAACGTCGAAGCTGCGCAGCATCACCCATGGAGACTCGTACGGCAGGAAAATGTGATCCTGCTAGTTGATGGGCGAAATACAAATGCCAACACAATCCTATGGCCTCTGTTTCTGCCTAAACAGAAGGCACTTAGCTGTGACCCCTAGTGTCAACCGGCTAGTCACTAGTCCAACTGGTCAGTAGATTGAAGTCAAGCTTTCGGAAGGCTAACACACAAAGCTAACACAAAATAAAGCACACGCTATACCTAATAAGAGTAAAGAACCAAGGTGTTATGACTGTGGAAGTATAGGGCGCGTAATGTATGTGCATTCTTTACGCGCGACGTCCAGTTTACGGACTTTGTACTGTATTTTGAATTCATGTCACAGATCCAGACCAGAATCCAATATGTCTACCTTTATTCAATGATTCATGCTCCCGTTTATATTGGGCATGCCCAAGATGTATCCCATCATTTGGTTTAAGAGTTAGCACCTTACAATATGACCAAGCTAAACACACTATATATATTTTAAGATGCCACTATAGGAGAACTGGAAAATTCCGTCTTTGAGCTAGATACCTATCTTAATTTAATGTGCATTTTATATTTTTATTTTCTGTTAATTTCTTTAGCCATAAGTGGTGGTGAATTGTGAGCACCAAGTACATGCATCTGTTTAATTTACTTGAAATAAAAAAGGTTATTTACAACTTCTGCAGTATTTATTCTTGAAAGACATATTGAGTATTCGCTACTTCATCTTCTATACAGAGTTCACACCGTATACTTCCAAAAACAACACACCGACTCAATAAAGTGATATTATTTACAGCCAGATCATTGTGGAACAGAGACACAAATACAGAAATGATATCCCTGTATACAGATGAATCAAAATGTCAAGATCACGTTGGTGTAGCCCTTGTAGCAGGGGAAAAAAATCTGGGATATCGATTACACCCGGCTTGCTGCGTTTTTACCTCTGAACTCACTGCAGTTTATCATGCTCTAACATTTATGTCAAAAGAATGTTGCAGGACTTTCGTTATTTATAAAAATTCCTTGAGTGTCCTAACATCATTGAAAGAGCTTAAATATAAATTCACATTGCAGTATTACCAGAATTTTGAAGCTTAATCAGACTAAAATATCAAAGATATCATATTCTTTATTTCTGCATCCCTGGCCAGGGTGGCATAAAAGCGAATGAACTTGCGGACATTACAGCTAAAACTGCTAACTACACTATCCAATTCCCAGATTCCACTCATAGATATTACTACGATGATGAAGCTTTTTTAAAAAATGAAAGAGAGGCATTGGGTGACCAAACGATTAACGAGCTGAGGAAATGTTAAATCCACAATTGAATGCTGGCTGTATATGGCAAATAGAGGAGAACAAGTTATTTTGACCCGGTTGAGAATAGGTCATTGTCGATGGACTTGGGAATATCTGCTGAAAGGCAAGAAATCCCCATTGCACAAATTGTAATGAAAATTTGACAGTAGGCCATATTTTGTTATAATGTTAAGAGTTTTACTTATCTTTGCCAAAAACATTTTAAATGTTTAAAATCGGATTTAAACAAATTAATAGGGAAAAACCATCATTACAAGTTGTTCCAGTTTTTAAAGGACACTGACTTTAATTATATATGACACCTAAAATAGACACCTTTATATACGACACCTAAAATGTATACTAATTGTGTTTTTACCAGACCTAAAAGGTATAGTAATTATACATATAAAACTTTTAACATATTTTATATTCCCTGTTTTTACCGTGTTTGGACGCAGATAACCTCGTAAGGTTTTGTGCCAGAAGCTGCAATAAATCAATGAATCAATCAATTTCTTCGTCTAATAAAAGCTGTCCTGTTTGAAATATGATCTTTTATTGATGACTTTGGATGAGCCATCAAGCTTCAAATGACGTCCTCACTTTCTAACTAAATTTGTCAGCATTATACACAAAAGTCATCAATGACTGTTATAAAGCCTCTGCCCATACGGCTCTAACATTTTAAACGTTGCTTCAGTACACTGCTCAGTTTGCTTTGTTCATACATGAAAAAATTATTCCTATGTCTCATTTGTTAAACTGATAAGTATAAGGATTTATAATAATATTTGAATTATATAATGCCATTTATGTAGTTTTATAATAACGTTCATGATTAGATGGCATTTTAGTTTTATTACAATTTAAAAAATCCCCATATTATGAAAATTAATCAGAATTTTAAAATTGTAATATTTTGGAAAAAATTTATATGTTCTCAAATCTTCATTTAAATAATACTTGAAATTTCTTTCTGGTACTTGTATTATAATTTTGGATAAAATCCAATCTGGGGAAAAAACAACGAAACTTTCATGGAAAAAAAGTAACCGTAGTGGATGACACATCTTTAATTTAAACAATGTGCACATACGGAACTATACTCATTATAATAATTTGGAACACTATTTTAAAGAAATGCACTACCAGCAAGTCCATACAATCAGCTTAACGCAACATCAATCCAACTGGAGACTTTGCTATAAAGCTCTGAGAAAGGAGCCAACAGTTTTCTCTTGTTACTTTGAGTTCAAGCCCAACTGGAGGCTTTGCTGTAAGCTCTGAGAAAGGAGCCTACTACTTTTAAGTTCTTATTTTGAGAAATATAGGGTAATTAACCCTTCTTGAATTTTAGGTTTGTTTCTTAACTAAAGCGATTATTCGCTTATTCCTTAACGAGGTTCCTATGCATTTATCTGTCAGATAGAAGGTTGAAACACCACAAAGTGTTGGGGTTATATCGTGATTCAATATTATTATACACTGGGCGTTAAGAGAGCCTTGGATGTTGAAGAAAATCTAACCAAGCAAAAAATGCTATCACTCTCATCGAAGATTTTTAACCCTCCAGGAGTAATGGCGTTGAATATCATGCATCGACGTCTTTGGATTTACACTAGTGATTGGTAAATGCATTCAGTTTCAGTATATTGAATTTCCTAGATGCATTCATATACACACAATTACATACAGTTACATACATTTTGCGATGCATCAGAGTTTGCTTATCCATCAGTGATTTCTCATGGGCAAGGATGAATATAATGTAATAATTACAGTTATTCCTATTTAAGAATGTGAAGATGTTTAAAAATTCCTGTCTGAACTTGTAGTAGTGTTCAAGAAAATTAGATATATATTTTCTATTTTCATTGCAGCATTGGCAAGTAGAGAAAACATTTGGTGCTGAGTACTTGGGGCATACGAAAAGGATTCAACAAAAGAAAAGGGAATTAGTAGGGATTTCATAGAATTGACCAAAATTACAGAAAAGTACTTGAGCAGAATGTAGTTCAGATCTACTAACCTAGTAAATAAAAATTGGAATATGAATGGAATTAATGAAATGGATTAAATTCTCTTACCTTATAAGGTATTTTCTCTCTTCCCTTCCACCATGCTTTAGTGCTGTAACTGTTCACAAACGAACTCCACTGTCCTCAGAAGCTGGCGCGTTGGGCAGTGTACTCGGAAACCAAATTGCTCGTCAATAAGGACTTTTTGGCTTCAGAGAAAACTATTCAGGCTTTTAAGTGGCATAAATTCATATCTTAGATAATGAAGATAGGAGGCCGGTTGGGTCTGTCATTTTGCGGATTTGAACGGTACTACTTCTGGAATCGGCACTATGAGCGTGCACTTCCAGCCTTGAGGAAAACAGCAATGCAGTAATGTATAACTGATCAGCGTTGCTAAGAAAAATATATAACAGGTGGGAAGGTATTTAATCATACTTTGCTCATTGTTACATATTTTATCATAAATCTCTCCTGCATGGAGAGTTAAGAAATCGTGCAACATCATGTCAGAAGGAAGTTGCGGTGTTAGCAAAAACTCCATCATTATGTGGTATGAACTAAGTTCGGAGAGTAACTCAGCTTTCTCCGTGTCTGTTTGGCAGGGCTTAATTTCCAAGATTAAAACTGCCGGAGCCCTATGAAAGACCGTTAGCAGAGAGGAACAAGAGTAAATAAATAAAATGACTATTAAACTCATTACAGTCAAAAGTCGTTAATTCGGACACCCATAATTCGGAATGATCTATAATCCGGACCTCAAAACTGAAAACTTTCTGCGCATGCGCCGCGTTGACACATGCGCATAGGCTTTTACGCATGCGCGTAAGACCTTTTACGACTGCGCATATGAGTGTGGGCAAGTGCAGAATACGTTTTCGCGTGCGCGTTTTATGTATAATGGACGTATAAGCTAAATAATTATCTATTTCAGTTAATGTTGTTGATTGCGTTGTTCCTTAATTTTCGAATTGGATCTGGCTTATTATTTTTTGCAGACTGTAAGAGCAATTTTATAAAAGTAAGTTTAAACTTGATTATATCAAATAGAATTTCCGATATATATTTGTTAACATGTAGAGGATCTAAAGCGAAAGTATGTTTTGAAATCCGAAATCTGTTTATCAATTTCACGCTGCTCGGCGGGGGGAACACGGCGGCGTGCGCGTAATGAAATGGAAGTTGATCTGTCAACACTATCCTTATCTTCAGAGCAGATGTTTTTATTTTATTTGGCTTATAATTCCTTATCAAATGTAGTATTGCATCTCGATGTGCTCCGTCTTTGATATGATTTAAAACAAGTTCCTCGTCATTATAATTCGCTTCCGATAGCGAAGAAAGTGACAGAGGTTATTGAAAACGAAAAAATTTCGATTGACAAATTAGTCAGTATTCTCGACACAGCAATTATAGGACTTGAACAGCGGAACTTTGTAACTGAACAAGAAATTACGTCTGTTTAATAGAATTAAAGAGAAAGTATTATCACATGAAACGAAGCAAAACTTAAACAACTTACATTGAAAGAAATGTTTAATAAAGTAAACAAATAAATATTAAGCTTTTTCTTTTTGCAAATTTTGATACCCTTTAGATCATAATTGTTCTTTATTTCATAAATTACGGTTTCATACTTTTAATTTTAGAATTTCTGCATGCTATCTTACGAGATTTAAACTGATGATCTATAATCCGGAAAAATCGATAATCCGGAATCGCCGAAGTCCCGACGAGTCCGGATTAACGACTTTTGACTGTAATAAATTTAAAATTAAATAGTTAATTATTATCAAATTAATTAATAGCTACTTAATTAATGTTTATAATTGTTATTTAATCAATAATTATTATATCATTAATTATAATTTAATTCATTATTAATTGATTATTATTAGATAATTAATTATTTCTTGAAATAATTAAAGATTGAAGTAATTAACTAATTAAAATTAAATAAAATGTAAAGATTTCAATTGAAATTTAACACGCGTTTATTGTTAAAATAAAATTTTTGAGATAAAATTTCTGCTGAAATTGTTATTCAATTACATAAAAGAAGTGCCGCAGCCTTCTTATTCAGGGCTCCGGTGCGTTCCGGCGTTTCTGCATAAAAATCTTTGCTTTGGCTATAGTTGGGCCAAAAAGACCAAAAGGATCAAATCACTTATGTATGTGATATGATAATCTCTTATGTATATGATAACACTACACTCTACTTTAACTATAACTATACTATTCTTTATTGGTTTCCATGACACACGAAGGTTTTTCTTTCAACTGGATCAGAGAAATTGTATTCTTTCCGATTTAGAGAAATTTCAAAATGATTTGTATATCATTTATATGCAATTGGCATGCCTTCTTTTTGCAAAACCACTATAAGCTGCTGTTTGCTGTTGTAACTCTTTGGGCTCGTTTAACGTCGAAGCTGCGCAGCATCACCCATGGAGACTCGTACGGCAGGAAAATGTGATCCTGCTAGTTGATGGGCGAAATACAAATGCCAACACAATCCTATGGCCTCTGTTTCTGCCTAAACAGAAGGCACTTAGCTGTGACCCCTAGTGTCAACCGGCTAGTCACTAGTCCAACTGGTCAGTAGATTAAAGTCAAGCTTTCGGAAGACTAACACACAAAGCTAACACAAAATAAAGCAAACGCTATACCTAATAAGAGTAAAGAACCAAGGTGTTATGACTGTGGAAGTATAGGGCGCGTAATGTATGTGCATTCTTTACGTGCGACGTCCAGTTTACGGATTTTGTACTGTATTTTGAATTCATGTCACAGATCCAGACCAGAATCCAATATGTCTACCTTTATTCAATGATTCATGCTTCGTTTATATTGGGCATGCCCAAGATGTATCCCATCATTTGGTTTAAGAGTTAGCACCTTACAATATGACTAAGCTAAACACACTATATATATTTTAAGATGCCACTATAGGAGAACTGGAAAATTCCGTCGTTGAGCTAGTCGATACCTATCTTAATTTAATGTGCATTTTATATTTTTATTTTCTGTTAATTTCTTTAGCCATAAGTGGTGGTGAAGTGTGAGCACCAAGTACATGCATCTGTTTAATTTACTTGAAATAAAAAAGGTTATTTACAACTTCTGCACCCGAGGCTTGTCTATCATTTTGATAAAAATTATAATATGTAAGCCTGGGAGCTCTTACTGGCCGGAGTTTGGTCTCTAGGATAAAAATAATGTCAAAGCCCTTCTCATCTACGTACTCACGAATAATGCAATTACGAGGGCAATCCAAAAAAAAAGGTCTCCTAGATTTTTAGATATACAAAGAACCGTTTATTTTCTAAAATTGCTACATCACTTTAAAGATTGCAGAATGCTTTATTTTTCAACATAATCGCCATTTCGGTCGATGCATTTTGGTAGACGCTGTGGCAGTTTTACAATGCCCATGTCATACCAGCTTGCCGCCATGCCCTTCAGGAAGCGTTGAGGAGCTTCAGGAGCATCCAGATGATCCTCCGATCTTTACGCATTTTACGAACTCAACAATCGCGAAACTCAACGAATACGAACTCAACAATCGCGAAAGTTGAGTTGTCTCGTCGGCAATTGACGGCCTCCCGCTCCTTTCTTCGTCATGAATTTCAGTACGACCGGCTGTAAACTCTCTACACCACTTGCGAACGTTTTTGACATCCATGCACGACTGTCCATACACTTCTGTCAATAGGCGGTGAATTTCAACCGGTTTAACGCCTTTTGCGTTCAAAAATTGAATAACTGGGCGCACTTCGCACTTTGCGGTAACGTTTATCGGGAGCTCCATTTCGAATGGCTACCAAGCCAACACTGAGCATCCGAGCGAAGCGACTGCGTGTTTGTGTGGTAGCGGAGAAGGCAGCACTCACAACAGTGTTGCCAACAACCGTATTAAAACTTCCTCTACGTCCCAAAAAAATAGGAGACATTTTTTTGGGGGGATTGCCCTCGTAGCATTCCAGGTACATAATTTTAAAATATTCAAACCTCTTATAAAGTATTGAATGTTAATGATTGGGGGCATCAGAAAATTGCTGAGCTCGTGAAAACATTTGAGAGCGAAAATCCAGGGAGAACTTTAAGTAGAAGTGGTAAAAGTTGCAGCCGGTCATAATTTGAACTATTATTTGCATTGAAGATAGGACCAACGAAAGGACAGGATAGAGACAGGGTTGGGTAGTGGGTACTGAGTCTGAACTTTAGGTGCAGGGTTTATGGCCGGCTGCGGGGTATTATTTTCAGCATTAAGTTGAAATTTTCTAAGTTTTCAAACTGATTAGATGTGCTGGTATTAGAATCCCTGGGACTTATTAGAAAAAACGTCCCTGGGGCTTTCTTTGCAATAAGGCAAAGCAAATCCTTCGGAGCCTACTGGTCGAAATCGTTTTTTGTTCTCAGGCTTTTGAGAATTAGTTTTTGCAGAACTAAGTGAGAGGTTGAATACCAATAGCAGTACTGCTGCTGCTTTTAGAATTCAGTTTGTTGCAATTGAACAAAAATTTTTGTTCTTTGGCTGGTAGTGTAAACAAGTTAATACCCAAGGCTCGCACAAAGCATTTTTAAGTAAAATAAATTTTTCATACCATCGGCTCTCATCTGTTTCAGCATCGGCTCCTTGTTCGGCTTGACCTGAAGTGATTTGGAATATCTGCTCCGTGTGCTTCTTCAGTGCATAAATCTGTATCATATTTCTGAGAAGTTCATTTGGAGATAGTTCAGGTATCCATATCTGAGTTTGTAATAACATGAAGAGGTCCAAGAGGCTACATAATCGCCTTTATAGTAGGATGACTGCCAGCTGGTGGAGCCGCGTTCAGGTTAGCAATAGCTAAACTGTTGAGCTCAGAGCTTGTCAGCGAGCGACCGTAACTCTCGGCGGCCGTGATGCAAATCAAAATTAAAAAATCATCATACCTCGCCGGTTTGATTATACGTTTTTATGAACTCGAATTGATCGATCACGTGAATAAACGACACATGTGAAAAGTCAAATTTCTAAGCTACACCTCACGGACATCACGATGGACCACTGAACTCAGAGACAAGTCCATTTTTGTTTTCGCCTGCTTGAAAATTTTGTAAGTATTTTTTGCTTATTCTGTTCGCAAAGCATAGGGTGTCAGAAACAAGACGCATTTATTATCTTTCTTTCATAGTTTGCCATTGCAAAAGTGGTAACTGTCGGATCTGTGTTGTAACGTATAATCTGCGAGCACCACTTTCCTAGATGAAGTGTTTCTTCAAACACTATTAATTAATATTGATGCAAACAAAAGGCACAAGACCTTATCGACACAGAGTCGCAGTGTTCATATATATTAAAGGAGACTGCTGTAGACACACGGTGCCATACAATTGGATTTGAATATTTAATTCATGCACTTTTTGGAAAAGTAACAACAAAGTGAGAAATTCACAAATGCTATGAAGTGAACGTTAGAAGCCTATAATGTGATTTTTCTAGATGATTAATCTTGTTGGATCAGTCGATGATTTGTAAACCAGTAGTCAGTTTAAAGCCTGGACCATGGATAGAAGGCAGAAAAATATCTATATATCTGATGTAGTAAGAAGGGATTTTAAAATAGAAGTTCTTATTCGAGCTGATGCCGCAGGCGTAAGGTATTTCTCCCGCCTTCTTAGCATGTCTTCAGCATACTCGGCGCGTATTCGAGGTCCCGTGGTTCGAATCCCGGCGAGAGCATTGCTCATATTTCAACTTTTCTGCTTTCAAAAAATATTTAACGTCTCTAAGCGGCACCCGAACTAAAAAAGGTGGTGGAATTCTGATGTTCCACCACGAAAGTCCAGTTTAAAGCCTGGACCATGGATAGAAGGCAGAAAAATATCTATATATCTGATGTAGTAAGAAGGGATTTTAAAATAGAAGTTCTTATTCGAGCTGATGCCGCAGGCGTAAGGTATTTCTCCCGCCTTCTTAGCATGTCTTCAGCATACTCGGCGCGTATTCGAGGTCCCGTGGTTCGAATCCCGGCGAGAGCATTGCTCATATTTCAACTTTTCTGCTTTCAAAAAATATTTAACGTCTCTAAGCGGCACCCGAACTAAAAAAGGTGGTGGAATTCTGATGTTCCACCACGAGGATTTGGCGACTAGGTCCTCTAATCCCCAGTCACCTTTTAAAAGGGGGGAGCATATAAGATATTTCTCCCACCTTTTTATAGCATGCCTTCATGGTAACTTAACGGTTAGCAAACTTGGCACGTATTCGAAAAGTCCGTGGTTTCAAGTTCAAGCAATGGCAATGCTCATTTTTCATCTCTCCTGCTTCAAAATAATGTAATGTCTCTCTACAATCAGTAGAATTCAGAAATAGAAAATGGGCTGACTGCTGTGGAATCACCACTTGGATGGGCAGTCATGGGAAAGATAAAAGATCAAGTTTCAGAAAGAAACTACTTATCTATGACATAACAATAATATCCATGTTGACTCAAGAAAACTTGTGGAAGCACTAGGAATCAGATGCTAAAAGAAAATAAAACTCATTCAGAGTTAGAAGAAGCAATGTGGGATCATTTTCACAAGACTCGGTCGCACGGTCGATATGAAGTGAGTTTACTTTGGGTTCAGTGATAAAGAAGCTTTACCAAGTAACAGAGAAGTTGCTAAAAAATGATGGATTCCCATGAAAAAGAAGCTCCTGCTGAAAGATAAATTTGACACATAAAATGCAGTGTGTGAAGAATGGCTCGAATCTGGAGTAATACAAGAAGTACTGGAAGAAGAGGAACGAAATGAATTGAATTGATACCTAGATTGCTTCTTGAATTTAGTAAGAAAAAATATGGATTATCTCAGATAACAGAGATGTTCTTCAAATATCTGTTCAAAGAAATAATCGTGATTTCTTAGGATTCCTGTGGTGGCTAAACTGGGAACAAAAGGAAATAATAAAATTTCGCAGCTGTACAGTAGTCTTCGAACTAAAATGCAGTCCGTTTCTTTTAGGAGCAGTAATCAACACTCATTTAGACGAATGTGAACTTTCTTTGAAGAAGCATTTAAAAAACCTGAACAATTCCTTTTATGTTGACAACTGCGTCACTTCAGTGAATTCGAATAAAGAAGCAGAATAATTTATTGCAAAATCAACTCAGTTAATGGCAAATGCTAACTTCGGCTTAAGAGGGTGGGAATAAACAGAATTCAACAGTGAAAAATCTACAATGGGTGAACTACTGAAAGTACTTCATCTTCTGTGGCATAAATATGAAGAGTCATCCTTTTGTGACATCCCTAATCGCTTGACTGAGTTGTCAGTGACAAGACGAAACGTACTATGTACTTGTACAGAGAGTTTTTTACCGATGCTAGTGTAGTATATTTGAGAAGACAATATAAAGAAGTGACTCTACTACAAGCCAAAGCATGAGCAGCTCCCTTGAAAAAAACAAACATACCACAACTTGAATTGCTTGCTTGTCTTACTGGAGTGCGATAAGCCTCATTTGTCATGAAGAATAAGGTTGAAATTTCAAAGGCATATTACTGGACCGATTCTTCATCAGGACTTTTCTGAATATAGAACGCAGTAGTTCAGAGCACTTTTGTAAATATTAGTTTCAGAAATTAGAATCCTATCGGACCAGGAAAACTGGCACCATGTCCGGTGCAGAAACCCCATCCAATATGCTATCAAGAGGACGTTCTGTGAAGAAACTTATTGAATCAAGATGGTGGGACAGGTACCCTCGTTGACACAGTCGGTAGAAGAATGGCATCTTTCTATCCCAATCCATAATAAAGAAGAGGTTAAATATTGGCTGCTACAAACAATATCGACTGGAAGTTCAGTCCACCCACAGCACCATGGTGGGGCGGCCTTTGGGAACGACTTGTTCAAATGGTGGTTAAGCTCTTGTTTCGAGTCCTAGGCCAGTCGTATCTGAATTATTAAGAATTGATGAGTGTGATGTGCGACTGTGAATGCCAAACCACTCACTAATCTGTCAAAGGACTCTGATAATCTCATCCGTTTGACACCATCCTTATTTAAAGGTGAAATTCCTGTCTCTGTTCTGACTTGGATCACCTTGATAAAGTTGATTTTTGGAATATCCACAGAATTTACGAGAACTCTTGAGAAAGAGATTTAGAAATGGATATCTTGGGCTGTTAATGCAACATCCATCTACAGTAACAATTTCGCAACAATTAAAAATTCAGGGATATAGTTCTCATTGAGTGTGATGACAAACGCAAAATTCTGCGGCCTCTAGCAAAAGTGATTGATATAACCAGTAAAAAGAGGTGATGCTTATATTATTCGAGTAGTTCACTATAACCAGTAAAAAGAGGAAACATTCGAGTAGTTCGTGTCAGAACCATGTCTACAGAATTATTTCGACCAATCCAGAGAATATTCCCTCTCGAAATACCTTCATCTTTGGAGTTAGATGAAGCGAATGAAACTGAGGCAACAACAAAAATAAAAATTTAATTTTTTTTTTTAAATTACTAAAAACTTTGCTTAAAAGATTTTAATTTAATAATCAATTATATTAATTTTAAAATATTTCAGAAAATGTTTTAATATTCATTCATAAGATTTGTCATAACTAAAGGTAATTTTTAATTTCTAAATTACGAATGCAAGATTTCTGATTTAGAAATTTTCTGGTGGATTTACAATTTAATAAGTGGGCTGTAGAAAATATGAAATTATGGATTACTCTGTAGTTTGCAATATCCTTTGTTATTGCATAACAGCGGCATTAAAAAGTTATTTGTTTTATATTAAATTTCAGTGAAGGTTATTCAGTTCAATTAAAAGTTATTCCTTCACACTAAAATCCAAAGGACTTCACACAAAGGAACTTTACGTAATACTTCTGTTAAAACGGCTTATGAATGTACCCCAAAGATATCAACAGAATTTGAAAACATTATTATCTTTTCAGTAAACACTGTTCTTTATATAGTATGCTATGTAAATTAATAACCAATATTATGGAATTTAATTAGGAACATTTTTTATGCGCCACTGATTAATAAAACTGGTTTATCATGCATAGGACAAAAATGGACAATTTATATAAAGTTTACATAGAAGCAGATAATAAAACAATGAATGCAGCAGACAATTCATATTTTGAGAAAATGTGGGACAAACGAGCAGTGAATTTGAAGAAGAGTTGAAATGTATGTAATGTTTAATGAAAGAAAAATATATAAAACTCAGCATGTAAAAATAAAGCTCTGTATGTTCAACAGAAATAAAGAATCCTATTTTGCTGTACTTTAATTTATCAGGTGAATATTTTAATAAAAATCTTTAATCAATGCACTGAATTTTTAATTCCTAACAAATTGCTGGAAGAAACAGGACTCCTGCAAAATTTATTTTCTAAATTTAATAAATTTTTTATGTACAAAAACAATGAAAATCAAGCAATAAATAGTTACTCATACTGATGCTTATATTATTAGGTCAGTTATATTTTATGCAGAAAGATCTAAATATGCCTTTTTTAAGTTCATTATTTTATAAGTCAATTTGAGGTACTGAACAGTTTGTTTATGAACAGATGTAGTTTTATATTAAATATGCACAATATTCAGATGTTCTCAATAACAAGCAAGTAAATATATGTCGGAACTTAGGAAAAGAATGAATTAAAAAATTAAATCCTTTAATAAAACACTGAATAGTTCAACAAAACAGACTATATTTACAAAAAGGCTTTATAATGAGTCTTTGCATTAGTTTTGTAGTAATTGAGCAAAAATGGTATGTTTAGTACGTCATCACAATACCATATATTTACAACCTAAGATCGTATGTTTTTTGAAAGAATGTGGTATGGAAAGATGCGAAAGCAATATCTTTGCATGAAATTACATGAAGGTAAAGAGGGGGAAATCAACATCTTTGCGATGGTTGCAGAAGCATGGAATTTTGTGGACTTCTGGACATATTAAAGATGACATAATGTTACAACTTTGCAGCATTATGCACAATGAGATTGCTATGTGACTACAACATCAGCATGTAACTTTTGATATGAGAAATCAATCAGAAAACATGATACTCCTCATATTTGCTTCATAACTGGGTAACCTTCTGATGGAACGACAGTATTTGCCATGTCATCTGTATCAGCTTTCTCAATAACAAATGTGCAGAATTCAAACACATCACATTTACATGCTATTAGGACTCAGAAGATTGCATTAAAAGGCTCTATTATTAATTAGTTTCTAGCAGTAAGATGCTCTTCTATATGAATATAGGTTTCTAATTAATTAAATTTGGGACTGTAAACAAACAGATTAAAAATTTTTAAATAATTAAGAGTCTTCTTTTAAATACATATATAGTAAGTGGTTCCCTTAAATTGAGAAAAGGATAGATGACACAGATGCAGTTCTTTTTGCAGTAAATTGTGTTTCCTGGTTTTGCTTTAGGCAATTATGACAGACACTTATTTTTGCTACATTGTGAATTAGATAAAAATATATAATTAACATAAATATTTCTAATTTCAATGAACATACATTCAAAGTAATTATTTATTAATTTTTTAATTAATTTTTGTTAAAAATTTTTAGATATTCAATCTTTCAAGGTGCATTTAAACATTCAAAGCAATAAAAAATTATTTCTATTCTTAAGGCTATATAAAGAGTAGAAGTGCAGTAGAAATTGGTAAAAGCATTTACTGCTCTCTATATACTCTGCGAAATAGATGAAATATGATGATGTTACTTACCATCCTGATACCTTACTAAGTGTCTATTACTGGCCATAGTCTTGGACATCTTCTTATAGACAAGATAACTTCCAACTCCATCCCACTTGTGAGAGAATCAACTTCTCGTAACAGAAAACTTCTCCAAAAAGGACTTCCTGTACTGTACCGACTTTCATTACAGTAATTAACAGATTATGTATCTTACAGTTTCCATTTGTTTTAGATTAGTGTTAACTCGATATGGTAGCTATGGACTGCAAAGTGAATTTTCACTCAGAAAGTTTTAGACTTTATACAGGAGAACTGCATATTACATGCAAAGTGCCTCAAGATTTTATATATATAATATATGTAGATACAGTAGATGTGCAGTATCCCAGTAAGGCCAATGAGAGATGCTTCTAGTTGCTAAGGTAGATTTAATAAGGCAGGTAATATTTTGGGTATTATATTAATCAGTGGGTAACTGTTATTTTTGAAAGTACATTATATTAATCAGTGGGTAACTGTCATTTTTGAAAATACAACGATTTCAAACAATATAATGACAAAAAGAGATAACAATATCTCTATTAAAAACTTTTTCAGATTAACCAGTAACAAATCATTCAAGCTTACAGTGTTAGGGTGATGTTTCTAATGAGTTAATTCAGAACTTATATTCATTGCATGTAGAAGCTTCTACAAGAGAACAGTTGTTTTAATATTTATTTTGAGTCAAAACGTAGACTCCAATACTCATTATTTATGGTCTCAAAAAGTAGCTATTGACATTCCTTATGTGACAGCTTCTTAGACTTTAAGTAATAGATGTGCTTCATCAGAAATTCGTAATACTGAGCATGAAAAGAGACCTTAGCGAAAATGCCAATGTATTTCCAATACAAGTGCAAATAAAATTGCTTCTTATCATTCATTGTAAAGGAATAAATTATGTTTATTTGTTTAAAGAATGGGTACCATTAAAATATTTAAATTTAAGGAATTAGATGTAACAGAGGGAAAGATAACATAAAAAATATATAATCCATGCTTTAATTGCCTCTGTGGTACTTAACATACTTGCATTAGTTTTTCTAAATTTAAGTAATACACACTGCTACATGAGAACAGTAAGTCAGTTTTTTTACAACTGACTTAAATCCAGTTGTGATCTCAAATTCTTATAATTTAAAGCTTAACATGGAAAAAATAAGAAGTATTGTTTCCCACTGCAATCATTCAAGCACTTGATAGAATGGGAAACCAGCACAGTTGTTCTGTTCTGCATACTGGTAATGAATGCAGCTTTATTTCGGAGTCTTGTACACTGAAGTTACCACTGAAAAGAAGTTATGCTCTATCTACCGTTTATCCAGATGTGCTTTTCAGCCCATGATTCTAAAATTTCATTCTGCAAGAGAGTGTTATGCTAAATACGTTACCTCTCCTCTTCCACCGAGGCATACGGATCATAATATTCTGCCATCTGCAGATTCTGTTGTTAGCTGATCTTGAATATAGTGAGAAAAATTGACATTATTATTGGCAGTTATAATGGATTTGCCTTTTGTTGCCAGGTATAATTAAAAATTCAGTAGTGGCACAAAACACATATTTTGGTTGAGTACTTTCTGGAAGAATTCGAAACACATTTCGTGATAATGAAACCGCAATTGCATTACACAACTTTTGGACTGAGTTAAACACTGACAAAACCCTGAAGTCGTTTTATGAAACTAGTGAGTTACTTCAAAGGGTTACAGTGCTAGCACACAAAGAGAAATATTGTGTAAAACTTTTCAAAGTGAATTCTGATTAGACTTGTCGTAAAGCTTCCGTTTTGAGATTCTGCTGAAAATATGAGAGAATATAAAGAAGTGGCAATTTCACACTTAATTGCCATTGATCACAAATTTAAGTGAAATACTAGTTTGCAAAAAGGTTATAAAGAATACATGTCCAATTATGAAAAACTGAGTCTCTGAGTCTAGTTAATTTAACACACAGGTTTACCTGAAAATGCATAATACATTCCTCAACATTCTGCATTTATACCAAATAGTGCTATGGTTTTTCTAAACCTAATATAAAGGAAAGTCTCTGAATTCCATATTATTTGTAGGACTATTAGTTATTAGACACTAACTATCAAGTGTGATTAGTTTTGGTACTTGGAAGTTTCATAATACATGTTGTAGGGTTTATCTCTGATACTGCCGAATTGTATGAGCACATTCTTATAGCTAAAGAAGGTAGAAATACTTCGCAGAACAGAGGTATGGGATCGATTAATCATGGTAACTTATTTCATGCCTCCTTTTCATTTCTGCCAATGATACTTTGAAACAATTGTAGCGGATGGTGAAAAAGATTCGCCACGTATCAGAGATAATAAGAAATTATTTATATGCGATGATCTTTTCTTTAGATTGAAAAGCACTGAAAAAGCTTTTGATACTTGTAGGCAGTTTATATATCAGAAGCTATGAAATAGGTGACTAAAGAAATTAATGAACTAAAGAAGTGGTTTAAACTAAGGAAATGGGGAACCAATTAGCTTTTCCTAAAGCCAATATTTGTTGAACCAGGAAACTGGTTCTCTCAACATGCAAATTATGCCTAATAAATTGTCTAAATTGTTGAAATTATAATGTGATTCAACATTATTATTTAATAGGATTAAGACAGTCTTGGCTTTTGAAGAAAATTACTATTACAATCATCGAAGATTTTTTAACCTTCCAATAGCTGTAAAAGCGATGGAGATTATGTATCGACATCTTTGGATTTCCAATAGTGATTGGTATGATCTGGTTCCTAATAGTATTAATGAAAAATGGATAAAGTTTCTGTATATTAAAATTCTTAGATGCATTCACTTACAGACAATGCAGTTAAAATACATTTTGTGAGGCATCAGATTTTGCATACCAATAAGTGATTAATTATAACAGCAAGAACTTGATATTACAATAGCTGTGACTACAGTTATTCTTCTTTTCCTATATTAGAACTGAATGCTATCAAAGTTTGTTGGTTCCATCCAAAATATTCTGAGTTGCTATAAATTTCAAATCTTTGCATGGGATGACTCTAAAGTTGCACTAATAAGGTTATCATCACCTGATCGCAGATGGAAAACATTTATTGTTAACTGAAGTACGGAAATCTCAGAGTTTTACTGAGGTCTGGATCAGAATTACATTCCATCAAAATTATACCCAGCAGGCCTTGCTTCCTGGGGAGTCTGTTAGAAAAGCTCAAAATAAACTGACTGTGGTGTTTAAAAGAGGCCCCTTGAATTTGACTGAGTTTTGAATTCTGTAACATCACTGAGGATCAGATGCATTGATTGAAAAGAGGACTGATACCATACTTTCATGACATAGTTTAAAAACTGAAACTTTAAGTACTTCTTAAATAGCACAGCTCCCTTATCGAAAAGATACAAAACTGTTTGCCAAATTTCAAGAGTGAACATTTCCCTATAACTCTTTGGAATGTAGAAAAGCATCAAGGCATTATTTAGTATTGTGGGTATAGTAAGTGCATTAAGATGGCATACAATTATTAAGTTGCAAGAAACCTTTGAAAATTATAGTGTTGGCGGCATCAAATAATTTTTTTGAAGATGGCCTTCAACAAGTGGCAGGTTGTATTCAGCATACTAGAATAAATTATAATGCTAAGCATTCATTTATTATTCAATTATTCAGCATACTAGAATAAATTATAATGCTAAGCATTCATTTATTATTCAATCTCCTAATAGACTGGATGAACTCTTGATTGAGCTGAATGAAATTACATATGCAAGTTGTATAGTGGTAAATTCCATTTTAAAACACAACTGTTGGATCAATGGAGCAAAGAAAATTATTAAAAGTTTCAAAGCAAAATACATAGTTTGTAAATTATAAGGGCCATTTGCTAACTGTAGTATTAATTAAACAGTCCCAATAACTTAAAATTTAACTAAGAACATGGTAAATAAGACTGCTAACAGCTATGTTGCATTATTTGTTTGCATGGCAACAACAGCTAGCTATTCATTCAGCTATTAATAATATTCTTATTACTGAATTAATAATATAAGCTGTCTCAGATTTAACAATTGACTGTTGCATTCAAGAGGTTTGCTGCAAGCCAAGGCATAAATGACACATTTCCTGTGATAAGGAAGTAACTTTATTGCAGCAAAAAGAAAACTGAGTGAACTTTGAAAGAATTACGAGAAACTACTACAAGTGTTTCTGAATGTGACAGTATCAGGCCTCACCTTCATTCCATGAGGTTTCTGTTGCAGAAAATAAAGAAGATGAAGAAGAGAGAACACACAGTGAATGCTTGCATATGCTGAAATCCAGATCAGAATGGCCAATCCTGGAAATTGGTGATATTATTCTGCTAAAAGGTGACATTTTCCCAGCTACATGGCCGTTGAGAAGAATAGTAGATATATCCAGCACAACATGGACTTGATCTTGTAAATTCAAGTTTTATTTCAAGTAAGTTAATTAAGAATCCACTTCTTCAGGACAGATGTGATGGCTGTGTGCCACATGGGATCTGTGTTTTTACCTACATCTGCAGCATATAACAAGTGATGAAGATGGCTCATTACTGTTACAAATAGCCACGTCATCATAGCAGTGCTGCTGTATTCTCCGGACTGATTTACACTTTCGGTCATGCAGTGCAGCTGTCTTTTTTACCTCTTTACATTGTGTTAATTAATGTTCTCTTTTATTTTATAGCGTTTCATAACCTAGTTTATATTTCAAAAATTCTACATCCATCATAATTATTACATTCAGATACCAAAACATTTGCAATAAACTCTGAAGATAATTGGTAAACTGGTGATTGGTAAACAAGTTATGTAGATAATTGGACATCATTAGCTATCATGAATATTTATATATTCAGTGAAGAGATGTTGTTGAAAAGGTGAAACAAATTATGAATTTCTGTATTTCTTTTATGACAGCAGCAAAATAAATTTTTACATTTTTATTTAATTTAAATTTATAATTACATATTTCAAAATATCAACTATTTAATAGACAAATCTTTTCCTTTAATACATATTAAGCAGTTTAAAATGATCGTCATCTCAGAATTTCATATTTATGCTTAATCTCATATTATTTTAATTGAAAAAAGAAGTAAAAATTTGTTAAAAGACTATTCATTATTAAAGTCTCTCAACAATAAAATTCGAAAACTTGTCTCAAGGCAGTACTAACAATATTTATTTTACTCGATATGCAGTCCTCTGTCCGATGTATTAATTTTATTGTCATTTTGATTATTTAAAAATGTCATTAGTATTTCATATACAAAATAACATACGAGTTGAAGCATAGTTCATTTGAATAAGTATCAATTTTTAAGTGTTCAATTATACTCTGCCTATTTTCTATTCTTATTACTGAATTGATAATATTTATCTCTCCCATATATTTCAGCCTTCTGCTCAAAATGTATAAATTTATGCAAATATGATACATTTTGGTATAATTAAAATATGAAACCCAAAATATGTTCCATTTTTAGCAGCTATATTATTAATTCTGACATTAAATAACAAGTAATTCATTTCTACACAGTGCACAACGTATATTTCAGCGTATAACATGCACTTTTGCCAAAAATATGATCGAAATTTACGAGTGCATGTTATAGGAGTGCACGCCGGATATAAAAATAATAAATTAAAAATATGGAAAAAAATCGGCATACATAAGTTACATTTTTGTGTTTACTTATACTGTTTTAAAAGAAATGACATACCTTTTAAATTTAAAATCTTTTCATTATCGGATAGCATAAAATTTTCAACATGCTGGTATTCCGTTATATTCTCAGGCACATCATCGATTTCTGTTTTATCTTCGCCGTCACTGCAAATCTGGTACATAAACAAACATCACTGGGTCCATCATTCACCAACACCAAACATAATTGCTGCAGCACAATTTTCATTTTCTTTCACAAACTGAATGACTTTGCATTTGAAACCAGCAGTGTGTTTTTTGCAGGAACCATATTGACTACTAAAATTAACACAAGATGAACTGTATTTCAACTAAAACCTTCGATGTTAACTTGAAAAGCATGGCTTCATATGACTACAGAAAGAGAAAACATCTGAAATCTAATTCCCCGACTTCTCTCGTGTTGGAAGTGCATTCTTACTCCAGATTATATCCACCTTCTCTAGAAACCCTACCATAGCAATCTTTTGGACATTTGCATTGAATCCATCCTCTTTACAGGAATATTTACTCCCTCAAGCATTTAACCTACACCCATATTGTTCCTCTTATCCCTTGTCAATGCAGTATATTATTGTTCGAAAGGCGCGTTATATGACGATACACCCAAAAATTTAAAAATGTAGCATAAAATTATAGATGCACATTATACAATGGTGGGCGTCACATGCCGAAAAATACGGTAATTAATACGTAGTAATCTTTGACTTAAATTATCAACCATATAGAACAAATATTTCTTATTTATAATTTAGAAAAAATCATTTTAAAAGTTTATTCATTTTGTTTACTCATTTATATTTTAACTATATAATTTTTCAGCGGACATTTAAATATTTTCAACAATATAAATTTCAAACATAGCTTTTTATTAGAAAATGTGTTATTCCTGTGAAAGCCAAAAACAAAAACACATAATAACTAAAGTTATTAAATATATAACTGTTGCATTGCCTTGAGGATGAAATATTCATATCAGAACATTTATTCATATATATTAGAACAGAACTGCATATCAGGTCTATGCATAGAAAAATAAGTTGTTCAAATATGTCTGCTAAAACCATAGACTTTATTTTCCTTTTGCAAAATAAACAGTATCACTCACAGTAAGTATGGGGTGGGGGGGATACATTAAAAAATAAAATAAGAAGAAAAGACTAAAAATAAAAATAGAAACAGTTTAAGGCTATCTATACAATTTCCCGAGATTTTATACAAAGAATATAAAAGATTTCACTTAAGAATCTGTGATTTTAGAACCTCTTCCTATCATAGAAATACTGATATAACGGCATGCTCTGTTATCTTGAACTATTATGGACTTCATATTCACATGTACTGTAAATAGTTTTGATGGTTACCGAACAGTAAGGACAAAGCTAAGCTAATCATAATTAAGTAACTTGCTATAGTACACAGACAGTAGTTCAGCACAATGAAAATGATGAATGCAGAAAAAAGTGTAAAAAGTGGGGTAAGTCTCATAAGCATAAATATAAAACGCAATTTAAAAGCAGAAATTCTCACAGTACTTTCCTTTCAAATAATTCAAATATAGATTTAAAGCAAAAAAGTCGCACTTTTCATTCACTTCATCGCGACAGAGATATTAAGCTATACATTTAAAAAAAAAAAAAAAAAATTAAATAAGAAGGGTTTGGAATGAACGAAACTATTATTTAATAATTAAAATAATTTTAAGATTTAATTCTTAAATATCTCATGATTATTCATGCCTCACAAGCTATGTGTAAGCCTGGGTAAATGATAACACGCATGAAACATCAAGCCTAGTTTTGAGTATTTGGTGCAAAAATAAGAAAACTGCTTTAAATTAAATTTATTCTAAAACAAAAATCAACATTTTCTACTAGCAAGTGAATGGATGCAATCCTTCCATAAAATTATTTGTAAAGACATTTTACAACTTACCAAAATGAATGTTTTAGAAATTTTATAAATTATTCTCTCTATTTAAGTTTTTTTTTTTTTTTTTTTTTTTTTTTTGGGAATGCCTTTTCATTAGTTAAGCAAAAATCTTTATTAAGGCTTATCATTTGTCCCCCAAAATGTTAAATAAAAACAATATGCACATGGAAAGGTAGAAATGATTTGTTTAAGATTAAACTAATAAATTATTCCCATAAAATGATTTATCTGGTATCTCAGTAATATACTTACACAATTAAAATATACATGAACTAAAAATTAATTCTCTTAATTAATAAAATTAATTCTCTAAGCTAAAGGGTATTTTTATGTTTCAGACATTCAAGTTTTAAAACTTTCATTCTCGCTCCTCATAAATATTAAACAAAATATCCGATAAGAACATGCAAATAAATTATTTAAAAACGACAGGATACAGTCCTTCTACAATTAATTTGTTTTTACATCTCAATTTGTTTGACTTGTCCTTTCCTTGATACATGATACAGACATGATACATGATATTGACTGATGAAATGTTATTAAAAGGACTGCCTTCATGGAGAAATTTCCAATGCAAAATGGATCAAATTCACATTACATATCTATGAAGGGAAAAAAGTGATTTCCCTCCTTTCTCACAATTATTTTTTTAATAAAATATCATTTTATGACCAGTTTTTCACAAAAATTTATTTTACAACAGACATGCATACCTTTACCCAAACTAAACCATTTTAAAAAACTTGGATAAAATTATTTTTAAGCATTATTTTCCCCCTCTCCTGTAGTGAAAATTGCATTTCAACAATTTTATTATATGAATCGTGCTGATTTTTAAAAAAAAACACATGAAAGATGTTTAGGAATGAAGGAAGAAAATTACTTCATGTCTCCCTTTCACCACGTGCATTATCCTCTGAAGAGAGGTTGATGCACTTGCATACTACTCCTCAAAGATTATCTTTGCCTCCTTACAAAATACTCATTTATAATTAAAATAATATATTTTTATTATTTAATATATAAATTATATATTTATTATTTAATATATTATTAAAATAATATATTTTTTTACAATTAAAAAATTTATGCAGAATGTTTCAAAGCATAATTTGTTTACAGCTAAACGTTAAGGCACATCAGAATAAAAAATTATATTTTTCCTTAAAACTTAGCTTTGAACTCTACACATTTCACAGCTAGAAAAGTTTTAAAAAATTCAACATGGTCTTATATTTAAAGGAAAAAATTAACAAAAAATGTAGATTTCTTTAGAGTTGTGCCTGTGCTTTGATTTATCCTGCATAAAAATTCATGGGTTTTAACAGAAAACAATTAATTACAGGTTGAAACACTAATATTAAAATCCTCTTAGACATCATTTTTTTTAGCCTAAGATGTTTTTATTTTTATTTTATTTATTTTATTTTTTTTATTTTAATACAAGACCTTAAAATTCTTCTTGAATGCTAAAAATTAGCCCAGCTATAAAATGCAAAACTGTCATTTCCCATTTGAAATTTTCAGAGAAATGTAGCATTTAATGCTATGTAAATTTAAGTTTCACAAATGTATAATTAAAACAAAAATATCAAAAGATATTTCTTATGAAATATGAAATAGATGCAAAGTTTTTCTATGTAAAAAGATGCTATGTAATTCTTAGTAATACATGCATTTCCATAGTAACACATGGTACCACGGTTTGGTTTGCATAATAACAATTTTGCCAGCCTCCTTAATTTTTTTTCCACAACATATAAAATTTATTTCTGAAGCAATATTTAATTGTAATGATTTTCAGATATATAAAATAAAATGTTGAGGTAATAAATTGAATTCATATTAACAGTTACTGAATATTAGTTATTAATGAGAAATTTTCAAGACAGAAGCAATTCTATGAATAGTAAAAAAAATCTATTGAGAAGGATGTTCCCACCCTTCACCCTTTTTTTTATTAAAATTCTTGGAAATATGAAAAACACTTTATTTTCTTAAATAGTGTTTACAGATTTAGAAAATAAAAATATATTAATAACTTATGAATTAAGATAAGGAATTAACGTTTCTCAACAGAGAAAATTATAATTACAAATCATTTTTTTCCACAAGAAATGCTTCTTTTTTTTTTTTTTTTTTTTTTTTTTTTTTAATAGCAGTCATTGCCATACCTACTGTTTAGTGCAAGATATCTTGCATTAAATACATTGAACAACATAAAGCAATTAATAAAATTCAGAATAAATCTAATAATAGCTCTTCGAAAACTGACTGTAATTGTCAAAAAGAATCAATTTTAAAATCTTAAAAATACATCTTGTGGCATACTTTTTGCAACAATTTTTTTTGTTTTGACACAGAAAAAAAATTCAGATATCAAATTCAAAAATATCTTCTTTTAACAACTAATTAACATTAGATATTAACTGGAAAATTTCAAGGAGGAGGAAAAAAATAAATGTAAGAAATATAAAGTATTGAAAAGATTTTTCTCCTTTTTCAAAATATTTGTCAAATAATGCTTCCAAATTTAAAAAATGGCACAATTCTGAAATATTGAATTTTACGAATTATTCACTATTTCTGAATAATAATGCAATTCTCAATATTGAAATTACAAAGCATTATGTTGTTATTTAGTTCTAATTTACACAGAAATGCCAAATGAAGTTGCAATTTTGCAAGCAGAAAAACATGATCAGATATAACAACAAATATCAATAACAAAGACAACATATATCTTGGAGAATGCATATTTGGCAAATAATATCTCACAGTTAAATCCTGGCATCATGTATGAATTTTTTTTGGGGGGGGGGGTCTTCTTTGTGACAAATTACATCTTTACCTCCCCTCATTTCTTAGTTTTCTAAATTAAAATAATTATATAAATAAAAGAATTATGTATAATTTTATATAATATAAATTTTTAAAATGTTAAAAAATAGAAAGTAATTTTTAATATGAATGTTCAGAGCATTAAATGTTTATCAACAGCAGAAAAAGTTAATAAAAATTAATTTCAATATTTAAATTGAAAATTAATCAAGATACATAAATTTTAAAAAATTAATTATTTATTTATTAAATACACAAAATTATTTGTTTTCTAAAACATGTTCATATATTCACATTTCTTTTTTTAATTCATTTACATAAATTTTCTGTACATGTTTAAATACTACAGATCACTGGGGAGTGATGATTTTGTCACAAGCGTCAGTTATTTAACACAATACGAAAAGATAATAAATGCAAATACTCATTGCCATCATGTATATGTATCAATAAGTATTAATACTATGGGAGCTCGAGATACATACAGTTTCTCCCACTTAAATACTACGGGATCTTGAAATACAGTTTCTCCTGCTTAAGTAATGTTAGAAATACATTGTAAGTATTTCTGTGAGCAGGAGCAAGGAAACAAACATTTGAACAATGCAGACTGCAAGTCCTGAGTTAAATAACAAATAAGTGTTCTCTTTCATAATAAGTGTCCTTGCCTTTCAGGTAGTTAACATAGAAAGGAACTGCTACGAAAACACACACAGTAAACTTACAAACTTAGGCAAATCACAGCTTCAGTGATACTTCGCAGATATTCAGAGTGTTCCTTATGGAGTCTGGAAGTAAAAAGTACCTGATTTGCTTCCTCCGTTGGGGGCGGGTATGAAAAATTAATACAGATAGGCACTTCTTGCCTGTTTGCTCCGGAACTGTCCAGGCGAATCATTATTATGGAAACTGTCGACACCTTTACAGTTTTTTCTCGAAACAATATGCCAAGTCCAAGTGAACACAATTTTACAGTCTCTAAAATTTTGCACAGAAAGTCCTAAATCGTGGAGACCTTAAAACCGAAATTTTGGTCAAATTCCTTGTTTTCAAATTGTTTGACAAGTTTGGCTCGATTTTCGGATGGCATTTCGAAAAGTCAAAACTCTAGGCTTTCAGTTGAAGCTGGAATTTTCCTGGCTATGGCTGAGATGGAAAGGACATTTTGTAAAAGTGACCATATTTGTCTGAGTTCCATTTTATGCAACCCTGCATCTTCTGGGAACTTGCAGGTATATGATAAGCAGTAGAGACATCCAGAAGCCTAGAGTGCATCCAGTTTGCATATGCCCAAAGCGCTGACACCTGAAACAGCTGCTGGTTGGTTGCTTCCCTGATCTGTATTTTGCTTCTGGTGGAGTCAGGGTTTTCATCCACTGATTAGCCATATATGACAACCTTAAGTGGAAGTTCTTCTTTTGTACTGAAAGGCACTGACAGCCCTTTCTCTGCTGTGCCATTCATGGAACATTCAGGAACACTCTCCTAAATATTTACGATTTTGTAGAGTCTCACCTTCTTTGGGAATATATAAAGGTTACACTGCAGAGAGATGGCGGCATCAATATCATTTTTGCCGAAAACAGATTTCTTTCTACACGACTCGAGGTCACAGGCACATTATGGGAAGCAGACAACATTTCTTTTCCACAGGAGGTGGGATGCTGTATCCAATCAATCCATCTCCTCTAGGCAATAAAAGGAGTTCATAAAAATGTTGAAAGCTCTCATGTCAGATGTATGCTTTCATGTCTCATGTATGCAGTCAGTTTTCACCGTTAGGGAAGATTCAGGAATCATTCAGGAAGATTCTAGACAGAATGCACAATGAAGGCAACGGATTTTACTGTGGTTAAGAAGTTCATTTTTGAGGTCCAAAATTATATCACACAGTGTTGGCGCTCAATAACTCTCATCCAGTTTTCCAGACGATGTTGAAGTAGCAAATTCAGTCATAATTAGTAAACTGCTGGAGCTGGCAGTCCTGTGAGGTTGATGATTTCTAACATCAGAAAAAAAGTCAAAGAGAGGCAAGAATTGGTGACTTAATTTTAATGCACCAGTAATATCTCTCATTTCTGGCTGAGCTCATTTCTGGCTGAGCTCATTTCTGGCTGAATAACAGTTCAAATGCACAGAGAGGATCATTTAAAAGCAAAATGCTTAGATTTTATCCTCAAAATATAACAGAAGACGAAACTACAGAATTAAGCAGAATATACAGAGTTAACGTGTCAAACAAATACACAGAAATATAACCTAACAGAGATGAAATTTATAACAGTTTATGCCAGAATGGTTCAACATAACCAAGAACTGTGTATAATTTATTCTAAATTACAAATGTTAAATAAAATGAGGAAGATGTATTAAAATACATAAAACAAAATATTTTTGCATGCAAATGTAGTTTGGCTCACCAATATATAAAGAAAAAAACAATTTAAAAAAATACTCAGTTCTAATAAAATAGAACTTTTATGGAAAGTTAGCATTTCTGATAAAATATTTTTAGTTGTAAGACACACACAAAAAATAGAGATGGACATAATTATCCAAATAAAAAGTAAATTTGTTTTTATATAAATATAATACAAATGCATGTTAAAATTTCATTCAAAAATTGTATTTATGCATCTTCATAATACAATAATTTATGCATCTTCATAATACAATAATTTCACTAATTATTTTAAACAACAAAATCTATCATATTCACAAATTTTTTATAAAACAACATATTTCCTTAAACAGTCATGCTTCAACTAAGTGCAGTCATGTTTTTGTATTTTACAGAACTAGTACATGCTGCACACAAAAATAAGAAAATGCACAAATTAAAGCATATAATTTTATCATTTTCCCTCCTCATAATAAAATGACATTTTTTTTTTCAACAAACATTGATATTATTAAATTGATTAAAATTTCCCCAGAAAAGATTTACACAATTTTATATATTGTGCTACAGAATCTTTATTCTGCAATTTTTCTTCCTCTAATAACCTAATAACTGACTTTTCATGAACCACTTTGCATCTATTTAATAATTTTTTAAACATGAAGATTTTTTAAAACAAAAATATTCATTTAGAAATTATATGCATAACGGAAAAGATTTTTACTAAAACATTATTGTATAAATTTTCAATAGCCTTAATACAATAAACTTTTCTTTAAAAAAGTTTTCTATGATGAATTGTATTTAAACATAGTATCAAAAATTATAATAGTGTGCTTTGACAACTGTTTTAATGCACACACAAATTTAAAATGCCTAAAATGTATAAATTACATAATTACAGTTTAAGCTTTACACAAAAGACATGCTAACATTTAAAATTTAAATTAATTAAGGATAAAAGGATTACATTTATAAGTGACTGAATAGTATAAGAGGCTTTCAAATTAAAGTATTAGCTCAATACTCTGAGGTCAGCAAGACTGAGAAGGTAGTTTAATAATGTCATGAATAATATGAAATTTTTGTTCCACTTCATGTTTAAAAAAGTGAAATAAACAGTTTGAAATAAAAATATATCATCAGCCTTCATAAAATTTGTAATTTAATTCTCATAAAATTTGTAATAAATTCTCAGATGAATGCTTTATTGGAGTAGAACTCAGACAGTCTTGCATATTATTACTATATTATTATTATATTAGTTCTTATGATATTAAAAAATATATAAGAATGCAATTTTACATGCATAATAAATTATTTAAACCAGACTTGATGACAGAAAGGTATTTTTTATAAATTTTGTCACTGATTTAAGTTAAAGAAAGATTTTAGAGAAGGCAAAGATTTCCTACACAAAATTAAAAGCGTTCTGTTGCAAAGAAACCAGAACTTCGTATTAGTTCTGGTGAATCAGGGGGGCAAAAAAAAAAAAAGTTTAAACATAATTTTATCTGTTTTTTTGAATGACAATAATTTTGTCTCTGTCTTTTAGATGGTTTAGTGAAGCATGTGAATCTGATATAAAATAATTTTTTATGAAAAACTGGTTACACAATCATAATATTTTATTCCATAAAATAATAGTAGTGGAAGGGAATTAATTTTTTCCCCTCATAGGTATGTAGTGTGAATATGATCTGATTTGCATAATATATTTAGGCACTGAATGTATACATTAATACTAGTGCCAGCTATGGTCATAAGACATGTTGCCATTCACACATTACTTCATTCATTGCATTGTTTTTTTAATGATTTGTTTATTTTCTTTACAACAACTATGTAATTCTGAAAAATTCAGAAATCATGCAAACATGTGCCACAGAAAGTGCCCTAAAATGCTTGGTATGGGGATGAAGTAACTTCTTTTAGATATTTCACTTGTTACACAGAGAAAGAAAACTCAAAATAATTTTCAATTTTTTTTTCTTAAATTTATCCATTTGCCTTATAAAATAAATATTTAATTAAACTAAATTTTAAAATTTACATTTCCATGTGCATATTATGAAGATTATTACTATTTTATATATACATACTGTACATATAAAATATGTAGAGCCGGATTAAGACTAAGCCTCATATACCTTTTCTTCTTTCTTGGTCTTGGTTTAGATACATCATACCACAGTAAAGCTGGCATAAAATATTTTTTGTGGTGCATCCTTTCCTCGAGTTTCTAACGACCTTTTGTTCCTAATGACCATTTACTTGTTGCCCTAAACCTTGTTGCCTTGTTGTTATTATTTTGCTAAATGGTTAATCCAGTTCTAACTGTTGTATATATATCATATAATAATAGAGTTGTGACAGACTAGTGTTAAAATATTTTGTTCTTGATGTGAAATGCCATTCATGTTACAATACTGAGGATAATAATAAAATTTACGTCTTTTTTTTATTCTTTGCTTGCCTACCTACTGAATTTAATTTTATCTTATCATTTTTATTTTTCCAAATTGTATTTTAGAATGCCCCTCTCATTCTTTAACTTCATTTTTCTTT
Organism: Stegodyphus dumicola; assembly: GCF_044657685.1. Lineage (NCBI taxonomy): Eukaryota > Metazoa > Arthropoda > Arachnida > Araneae > Eresidae > Stegodyphus > Stegodyphus dumicola. Next base: position 5,344,369 of record NC_140773.1, read on the forward strand.
ACTTTAAAATTCTTCTTTGAGACATATATAATTTCCTCCAATTTTAGTACAAAATGGAGGAAAAAAAAGTACCTGGAAAATCTCAGTAACAATGGCGAGGTCCAGATTAAGTTAGAAATTAAACAATTTATTTCACAGCTGCAGTTTCAGCAGTGAAATTTCTTTTAAGGGAAACTCATAATTCACTTCTTTAAATCAACAGCTGACCTTCTATGTATAACATCACGAATAAAGAAATAAAATTAACTGTTATGTTTGCTTTAGTGAATAAGCTATTTTACTTTAGTGTATGTTTCTAGTTCCCAGCTTAGATGAAAATAATTTAAAGGACATTAAAGTTACTCATATCAGGTTCTAATTATTGTAATATTAAATCTGAGAAGTCTCATTTCACAAAAATTTCACAGAAAGCATAAAAGAAATAAATAAAATATAAAAACAAAGTCCATAATGGTAGCAGACATTTTTGCAAAATAATAATGTAGCTAAGCACAGTTTTACTGCGATCATTACACTGCTCCTCTTTCTCATCACTCTATGAAAAACGAAATTGGTACATTCCATACATAGATTTTCAGACACTGTTCTAAGATCTGGGATTCTAAGCCTCCTTGCCTGCACATCACCTCCTAATATCACTAAACTCAGTTCAAAGTATGATACCGACTTCGAAATTCGCTAAAAATTCTCATAATTTTTTTAATTTATCATCTCACTAAAAATCCTCATACTTTTTGTGTATAACTCTACCACCACCATAAAATTTGATCAACGGAATCACCTGCATAAAAACTTCAATCGCACCTGGGATCCTTATGCGAAAACCGAAAATCTAAAGTTGGTTTTTCCAGCTAAAAACCCTATGTATCACGAAATTACGAACTTCATAACTGATGGGATTTCCTCCCCAAAGAATATCCTGAAGACCTTATGCAACTCATTAAGTTAGATAAATTAATTACTAATATATTTCCACATATCTGCTTTAATTCCCACATCTAATGATGACCTTGCAATGCGAAATTAATTTTCTCATAGCATGGACCTGCTGACAGAATTCGTGTGACTTCAACCTTCCTGATTCGCTACTATAATGCTTCTGATTCATCAGCTGAACATATCAGCATTGTTCTGGCCCCTTCTGCCCCATGATTATCTTCTCCTTTCTGATCAGCAGATGGAGCCACATCTGCTGATCGGATGTGCCACCTGCTTCCAGTTCTCACCATTGTTTTCTATGTAGTGGATGGCTTTTGTGTTGTGGACGTTGATGGATAAAGTGTCCTCGCTTCTTAACTTATTTCTGTGATCTTTCCTGGGAAATTCTGTTAGCTAACTATCACTTTTGTCATGGCCTTCGGTGACCCTCGAAAGAGCTTGTAAGAGGTATTTTATAATAGTTGCATGGCAGCATAACAACTAGTTCCAAGTTCCAGTTGTACTGCTGATGTTAATGGAAACTGCTTTTCATTGGCATTACTTTCCAATTTGAGTTTTACAAATTTCATTCCCCACTTTTAGAGGGTTTCAGAATGATTTTCCCTTTTATTTCAACTTAACTGATTTTTTTTTCTTATTATATATATTAAATTTTTCATATTTAAATTTCATTTGATCTGAATAGTCTCATTCTACAGTAGCTATTTACAGACTTTTATATGAAGATTCAAGCACTGTTTAATGTGTTAATATTCACACTTTAATTTGTTTTGCTCCAATATAATATACTTCAAAGAAGTTTACCCACATTTGCGCTGTGTACATTCATTATTCATTTTATATTCCTCACTTTCTAATTCCTTCATAAATTAATGCTTTCCTACCCTACTCACAACTTCCTCTGTATAAAAGTGCAAGAAATTGTATCCTTAGTGATAACTGAACAATATTTTTTAAAATATAAAATTTAATCATCATTCGTATTTTTATTAACTTTGAATACTTGTACATATATTTAGCCACTTATCCATTTTTAATCTTGTATTAATCCTTTTTAGGTGCATTTTTATCAATAATCAAAGATTATAAATACCTGAGTAAACTGGTTCACAAAATGCATGAATAAAATAATAATGCTTAATTAAGCACGAACAAAAGTAAGAAATTATCACAGATGGCAGTATATTGGTGAAGATCAGCTCAATTTTACTGTTGTTACAGAAAGCACCACACATGCTAACAGGTGTTTTACATGAAAATTGGGAATCCTTGGATGAAAAGGAGCCCACAGAAGTTTCTCCACTATTCAACAGGAATGGACTGGGAGCTGCGTCATTAGTTCTGAGAAAAATTTTGGAAGTTAATGTGAAATCCAGACTGAGGAGAAAATTAATACAGACAATAATTCTGCCCTCTAAAAATTTAGCTTTCCATTTTTACCCAATAAAGGATGTAGTACTGAGGACTTTCTCCCCTTAATTCTACTCCAAATGCTGGTTATACATTCATTGATTTATCCTGAATTTTAGAGATCAGCCTGTTTGTCCTGTGTATGATTATGTACAAAGTTTCAAAGAACTCTTTAAATAACTAGACCAGATAATTCTCATTCACATAGGGAAGGGGGGGAAACACAAATCATGAGCTTTATGACATGTATTTATTATAATAAATGCCTTCTAATAAGAATATTGTATTTCATGAGTCATGAAACTGCAGTCACAGTGAATTCATGCAGTTGCATATTTATATTTACTTTTTTTTTTTTTTTTGACTAAAGCCCTGCAAAATGTTAAAGATATAAATGATTCATTTTTTACACATACAGTACACTCCCGATTATCTGCGGAATTGGGTGGCGTGGACGCCACGGATAACAAAAATGGCGGATAATCCGCAAAAAGATAAACGGGTATAGCAAAAGAGCAAACGGTCATTCCAACTTTGAAAAATCATTTTATGTACAATAAAACGTAAAATAAACAGCAGGAAATGTTTAACTAATGCTTAATATTTTAGTATATCACTCAAAACCAACCTAAAATGCATTTTGTTAATGAAAATAGAAAAGTGCTTTGTATACTTACGAGAGGCATCAAAGATACATAGAAAATTTAATACATATGTACTGTTTTAATACTGTAATGTATTATGCAATTACAAAAGCATAACTGTAAAATTACATCTTTCTGAAGAAATCAGTCATTTGTGTTTGCTTCTTGCTTTGGAAGAATTTTCTCTTGATCCGAGATTGCATTTTTTGTAGCATAAGTTTCTCGGCCAACTTTGCATCGTCTTGTTCTTCCAAATAGCTCAGCAGTCCATCGACTTGTTGCAAAGCCGCTTCGTGATTCTTCCGCATCTGCACAGTGGTCTCTTCTTCGCCTTCACTTCGCTGTCCTTCATTATCGGTCTCTCTCCCTGCTTTCTTCACAATTTCGTCATCTGCCAAGCATTCGAAGCCAGGTTCGTTGACTTCACACTCCAACCACTCATTAATGTTTTCAGCATCGACGTTCTCACCACTTGGAACTATTTTCATCATATCTGCAAGAGTTGCCATGGGCATGTTTACATCCCATGAAGTCCAATTTCTCGAATTCCACGTCACTGCCTTAAACGAGTCAACCAGCCAGAAGACGCATCAAAATTTCCTTTCAGGCCTAACAACTCAAAAAAGTTTTTGCCTTTACTGCAATGATAGGACCATTTACAGGAGTACCCTCTTTTCGAACATGAGCTAACCACTATGTCAATGCCGTGTCTAGCTCATCAAAGGCACAACTCTTCAGAGTTTTTCGCGTTTTCATTGCGGAAGCACTGTCCAACATTGATGCAAAGTTCACCAGATTGTTTTTTTGCTTTAGAATGTCACGTACTGCTGTTTCTACGATTCCATAATCCAATTCCATCTCTTGCCTTGTAGCGCCGTTTGCGATTTTGGTAATTAATTATAGTTTTTGCGAAATTGTCAACACAACCTTCTTTCCTTTTCCTGACATTTTAAATCGGTAGCGAAAAACGCAAAACCAAAAAGCACAAGCACTGAACACAATAAAAGATAAGAAATTAACTCCGACCGGTTCTCAAACACTATCAGGCTTAAACTAACAATGGCGAGTGGGAGGAAGTAGACGTGTCAGTAAGATTAAGACGAGAGAGGGCGGTCGAGCAGGCACTGAAAGGGTGAGTAAGAAATCATTGACTCATCAGAGGGGAAGGTTCCAAGAAGGCCTGAGATATTTTTGCCATAAATAAGCACGATGTTAGCAAATTTAACCTTTCACTCAGTTTTCTGAACATTTTCATTTTCTTTGCTTTAAGCTTGTTAAAAAAAAACTGTGTACAGCAAGTGTGTATAATCGGGAGTCAACTGTATAACACACCTTATTTCTTTCACATTCTGCTTATTGTTATTAATAAGAAAAATATTTTAAAGTTGAGCAATTTATTCAAAATATAATGGAAACGAAGCAACGTAAGTTTTTGGATACTAAAAGATGCCATTTGCATTTAAGAAAACTCAAAAAAGAAAAACACAGCCAGAATTTCTCACAATGCCTCCAAACGTTATTCATTCTTTTATCATGATCAAATTCCCACGTTCCAATTTTGCTTTTATCAGTTTCAGCAATCGCACCAGAAGCTCCAATCATATTCTCATACACATACTTTTCCAGAAAAGCTCTTCCAATCCATGACACACATCACCAAGACATCTCAAAAGAAATTAAATCACTAATGTCCAGATCTTTGCTGAGCTCTTTCAATGGAACTCCACAAATTCTCAACTAACTTTATGTGAGCCCCAGAAATAGGGTCTTTAAATGCTACACTATGACAGGCTGAAAGACAATTACATGCTTTTCAGCAATATCAGACAATTATAGCAACCTGCCTTATGTTCCTGTTCATAAATTCAAAGAAGTGGGGGGACATCACACTCCCTTTTAGTGCCAACAAACACCCAGGCTCCATTCACTCATTTATCACAACGAAATTTCCACTTTTCAAACTTGCTTTCATGAATTTCAACAATCACACCTGCATCTAAAATCATACTTTGATTTACACACACTATGACTCATACTTCTCGGCTAAAACTTCTCCACTGAGTGATATATTTTGTGATGCTTTTGCCTCAAAACAAATAAAATCACACCAGGTGAGTTCCATGCACGATCTGACTGACTGAAAGACAATTACATGCCTTCCAGCAATGCCAGACAATTACAGGAACCTGCCTTATGTTCCTCTTCATAACTTTAAAGAAGAGAGGAAAAAATAATCACCCTCCCTTTTAAGTGCCAACAAACATCCATTCACACTTATCACTATGAAATTTCCACCGTTTTCAAACTTCCTTTCATGAATTTCAACAATCAAAACAGCACCTTCAATCACATTGTTTTCACTCACATATATTTCTATTTTCACTTCTCTCCTAAATCTCTTGCATCTGTGTCACATATCGCCAAAGCTTCAATATGAAATTAAATCATGCCTGCCCAGTTCTATGCAAAAAAAACTTTAATGAAGATCCACAAGCCTTCCGTGAATTTTGTGTGAACCCTAAGAACAGAACCTTACATATCACATTATCACACCTTACATGTGACACAGACAATGAAGAATGTCTTTTTTCCTTGTAAGAATCTCAGACATTTACAGGACCTTGCCTTATACTAGGGCAATCCCAAAAAAAGGTCTCCTAGATTTTTAGATATACAAAGAACCGTTTATTTTCTATAAATGCTACATCACTTTAAAGATTGCAGAATGCTTTATTTTTCAACATAATCACCATTTCGGTCGATGCATTTTTGTAGACGCTGTGGCAGTTTTACAATGCCCATGTCATACCAGCTTGCCGCCATGCCCTTCAGGAAGCGTTGAGGAGCTTCAGGAGCATCCAGATGATCCTCTGATCTTTATGCATTTTACGAACTCAACAATCGCGAAACTCAATGAATACGAACTCAACAAATTGTTGGCAATTGACGGCCTCCCACTCCTTTCTTCGTCATGAATTTCAGTACGACCGGCTGTAAACTCTCTACAGCACTTGCGAACGTTTTTGACATCCATGCACGACTGTCCATACACTTCTGTCAATAGGCGGTGAATTTCAACCGGTTTAACGCATTTTGCATTCAAAAATTGAATAACTGTGCGCACTTCGCACTTGGCGGTAACATTTATCGGGAGCTCCATTTCGAATGGCTGCCAAGCCAAGACTGAGCATCCGAGCGAAGCGCCTGCGTGCTTATGTGGTAGCGGAGAAGCACCACTCACAACAGTGTTGCCAACAACCGTATTAAAACTTTCTCTACGTCCCCAAAAAATAGGAGACCTTTTTTTTTGGGATTGCCCTCATATTTTATATATATATATATATATATCTTGAAAAACAGTTTTCTTCAATTCTTTCCAGAACATCAAAAAAAAAATTTTTTTTTAAATTTTAAGTCATTTACGGTTTACATCTTGTTATGGTTAAATTTTAGATTTTTAAACTTGCTTTCGTCAGTCTTAAAAATCCCACTACAACCTCCAATCATGCTGTTTTTCATCATCACACACACATTCCTACACATAACTCTTTGGAAAATGTCATCCAGTCTGTGACAAAATTTTCAAAGTAATCTACATCAAAACAAATTAAACCATCGATGGCTTTTGTACCCATGTATGGCATTACCAACTGCACTCTTTCCAAACCACGTATATTTAATCATGGACATTCTAACATGATGCCCATTCATTTTGCTATTATGAAACTTCCCAGAAGAACCACTATTCATTTCTTTTTTTCCCCTACTAAGTACATCGCATTCTTCTATACAAAATATTAGCTTTATTTGGAATAAAATCCATTGCCGTACGTGGCAATTAAATAAAGGTAACACACAAAACATTTAAAAAATGCCTTTTGGGGCATAATGTAAAAAATGCCTTTTGGGGCATTTTTAATATATTTCCTTTCATTACGTTTTTTTAATTTTATTTTGTTATGCATGTTTTGTATTTTTATGCAAAACACGCATAAAAATTTTAATTTAATAATGCGTCTTTTTGTGCTCTTAACAGGGTTGCCACTCAAACAGGAGAATGAAATTCCCTGACTTTTCCAGGTTTTCCAGGTGCGTTTCAAGAAAATTCCAGTCTATCCGTGTAATGTACATTGGCTACGCTAAGAGGTAAATTATGGTATTACTTGTATTGTGTAGCAAATTCACTTAATTATTCAATAAATCCCAGAGGACATTTATTCTTAATTATTCTTGGTATACTTTGTTTGATAATTTTGTTTACTTTTCCACTTAAGAAACTTAATAAAATTTAAGATATATACATTGGATAACAAATGTATGTTTTATTTAATTATTACTCATGATCATCACCAGTTCAACACGAGGCTAATCCGGTCCTTATAAATCACAACACAATGCTAAATAGTTAGGTTAGATTTTAGGTAAATTTAATTTGTGTGAGGTATGTTCTTAAAAAGCACCTTAATACTTGAAAACACAAATATAATTATAATAGTTGTTGTTTTCTCCATTGAAGATTGAGATTAGAATCCTCCCAATCTGGAATAAAATAAGGCTTTTTTTGCAGACATTCTGCAGCTAAACAAAAGAAAGAAATCTATTTTAATGAATTGAGGTATTTTATATTTAGTTCGCAGCATACATAAGAAAAAAATATGTGCATTAAATTTCGTGATGGTATGTCATCATACTGCTAGAATTAATTTCAAGATTATGCCAGAGAAAATTTCCTGAAATTTAGAAATATTATTTACTAATAATTAATAAATTTAGAGGGAAGAAGCATCATTGAATTATATGAATAACATAAAAATAAAGATAATTACTTAAAAATTGAATTAGAATAATCAACGATATTTTAGCGAATATAGTTATATTACATGGTTAGCCTAGATGACAGATTACTATTTTTTATTTTACTGCAAAATGGCAAGGTAATTTATTAAAAAGAAAAGTTTAAAAAGATTTTGCGGTAAAATTCTAGTATACGGTAAGGCTTTGGCACGATTTTGAAAATTGTCGCCAAGACCAAAATGACCCGTTTACTGCGCATCATCGACATGATGATGCGCAGTAATGACATGATGATGCGCATCATCGACATGATGATGCGCAGTAATCCATACATGGAGATTATTTTAACCAAAAAACGTCTATGCAAAGAATCTCTAATTCTTTGGTCTATGTAAAGAAGAAAATTTTCCATACAAGTAAAATGCTATTACGCCGCTAGAATGCGGAGGGAAAATTTGCCAAGGGGTTCACGTCGCTCGCAGTTTGAAACAAAAACATCTTGACGTGCGTGGCACGTCTTTTTAGCGCAAGTGGTTAAAGAAATTTTAAAAGATATTCATTTAATGAACTCTTGATAACGTGACCTTCGAACTTCGACACCGGTTTCCAGCTTTGGCGGCAGATATATCACGCATGCACAGCTGTTTCCCTCTATGATGGAACGGAGCCACGTCTGTTGCAGAGAGGTTTTCCTTCTTTACAATACATATTCTTTGATTCTAACCTCCATGGTACCGTATACTAAGATTAAACCCATTTTGTTTTATACGAGAACAGGTACTTTCTTAGTTCATGCACTGCACATGCGATTCTCGAAAATACTGAAAACCAAAAGTTGCGGGAAACTTGCTTTGCCTTTCTAAAAGGCAATAAATTGGAGCTGCGAAAATTGGCTCTATGCCAGCAGACACTCACGTGATAGGCAATTCGCCAAAAAAGTTATCTCTTCCGACGTCGGCGCAAAAATCGCTTTTTTTGGCGGGATCATTGTATGAACTTCCCTGACTTTTCCAGATTTTGACAAAAATACTTAAATTCCCTGACTTTTCCCTGAATTTTTTGGTCAATTTTCGAATTCCCTGACTTTTCCCGGTTCTCCCGGTTTTCCAGGTAGCGTGGCAACCCTGTCTTAAGGTCCTACTGTTACTTTTTTTTATTCTTCCCCGACACCAGTTGTTGCATTATTTTCTTCCTTCATGTTCGTACGAGGTTCGTGAGGATCTGGAGTGAATAATGGAGACACTTGATGAAGTATCGAAACACACTTTATTTACTAATTCAGAAGTTATTTACTAATTCACACTTTATTTGCCAATAATGCCAGGACAGCTCCAAAACACGTTTTACAGTCATCGATGAACTACTATAAACACAATCAGCGACACAGCCTTCAGGTTATCAGGCACAGTGTCGCACAGCTTCACGTACTTTCAAGGCTCTCCACACTACAACTCATGATGCACTCGAGAACACACGAGCACAGCTCCCGTCTCTTCAGTTCAGTCGTTCCTGGAGCTAACATGCTCTCTCGACGATGCACTAACCCTGATACACTAACAGACTTCTTCGGTGCACTTGACGACCCACTTGGCACTCGCTGCTCGGCTGTCAACTCGATCGACTCCACAGGGATTGACTCGCTAGACGAGACACCAACTCGATACTAATTCGCACTCTAGACGAAGCACACACACTCGCCCTCTCGATAAAGTACACACTAACTGATTGCGGACCAGCAGGTTTTATATAGTTTTTGGCTTGTGTTCAGGAACATTCTGGGCTAAACTGGTAAGAATTCGTTCCAGAAAGTTCTCCATCCGTCCATGGTATATCGCCAAATTGTGCGATTTCTTACCAAATGTGGCAACCCTGAAACTGCTTTGCGGAGAAGCCATCTTACCGCGCTTGTACATTTCGTAACAATATTATTCATCTTAAGGTCACAAATTTTTAGATTATTTCATAAATCACTATTTCATATTTTCAGTTTTATAATTCCTACATGTCATCTTATCAGATTTAAACTGATGATGAAATATCGAGAAAAATCTCAAATCTAGAATGCCTGAGGTTATGACAAATCCAGGTCTTGAACTTTCTAATGTACCAGAACCTGTGTGATGCTGCAGCAAAACAAATTCAAAATGGTATCTAAATGGTATGCAATGTCTACAAATTCCTCAATATTTAACACATTCAGATTCAACAAAGATACTTTTGCTACCGAATGGTGGAGGCATAATATTTTGGGTATCTTTTACTGCCTCCAAATAAAAAAAACTTTAAATTTTCCTAACAAACACTATGGATGTATAAAATACAAAAGTTTCCTAAATGAATATACAACATATATGAACATACAAATATGAATAAGAATATGAAAATACAAAAGTTTCCTAATGACCTAAGACCTAAAAATAACTGCACATTAACTCAAATAAAAAAATTCTTCCAGGTTAAATATCCAAATAAAAGTTCTATGTGCTCATTTATAGAATTGCATATATAGAAGAACTGCACACATGTTGGCAAAATTCCTCCATATTCTGTGCACTTAAATGAGTTGGCCAACATGTAAACACTTACCCAACATGTAAAATGAGTTGCAAAACAGAATAAGGAAAGAATATAACTCTTGAAAAGTAATTTTCAATGGGTAGAAAAATTTAATCTCATGCCAGAGCATACATTAAAGTGCAATTTTAGCTAAAATATATTCAATTAATTAGTCCTTTATTTGTACATTCTTCTTAAACGTAAAATGCAGCCTCCAATGCCCAAACATTTAAGTTATATCTTTAATAAATTATACAACTTAAAAAATTCTTTTATTATTTATAACAATAAGCAGTATGTGACAGAAATAAGCAATATTATATGTGTTGAAAAATAAATCATTTATTTCTTTTAACATTTTCTAGGGCTGTTTAGCAAAAAGAAGTAAACCTAAATATTTAAAAAGAAGTGTAAGCCACTGCACGAATTCACTGTGGCAGCAGTTTCATGAACAATGAAATACAATATTCTTACAAGTTATTTTATTCTTATTAATACATACCATAAAGTTTATGATTTGTGTTCCCCCCCCCCTGCATGTAAACGACAATTATCTGTTCTACTTATTTAAAGAGATCTTTGAAACATCACATAATCATACACAGGACAAACAGACAAATCTCTAAAATTCAGGATAAATTAATGAATGTAACAAGCATTTGGAATAGAATTGGAAGGGGATCTTCAATACCAATATCTTTTATTGGATAAAAATAGCAAAAGATTAATTTTTAGAGGGCAGAATTATTGTCTGTATTAATTTTCTCCTCAGTCTGGATTTCATAGGAACTTCCAAAATTTTCCTCAATAATAATGCTAATGATTGCAGATTCTAGACCATTCCTGCTGGATAGTGGAGAAATGTCTTCTGTGGGGCAAAGAATTCCAAACTTCCATGTAAAATACTTGTTAACATCTGTGGTGCTTACTGTAACAACAGTAAAACTGAGCTGAGCTTCACCAATTTATTGCCATCAGGTGATAATTTCTTACTTTTCTTCATGCTTAATTAAGCATTATTTTATTTTATTCATGCATTTCATGAACCAATTTACTCAGGTATTTATAATCTTTGATTTTTGATCAGAATGCACCTAAAAGGATTAAAAATGGATTAGTAGCTAAATATATGTACAAATGTTCAATGTTAATAAAAACAATGATGAATAAATTCTATATTTTGAAAACTATCGTTATCATTATGGTTGTCCATTTTCACAATTAGCATTTTTGTTCATAAAAAAATTTGCATCATTTGGTGTATGGAAATCAATAATTAAGCAGAGTTCAATGCACTTTTCAGAATACAATTACTTGCAATTTTATAATAGGAAAATATTTTCCTTGATAAAAAATTAAAAAATAAGACATCTGTTGTTTACCAAATCACCAAGTTTACCAAATCATCAAGTTTACCAAATCTGCATTGCTTATACCAATACTGGTGACAATGATGGCCAAGTTTCTATCCTCCTCATTCGGAATCTGCAATGCTTATACCAATACTGGTGTCAATGATGGCCAAGGTTCTATCCTCCTCGTTCGGAATGATTTTTAACTCTCAGATCTTTACAGGTCCAGTTGGCTAGGATCTGTGAGACATTCACACCTGGTTTTGTCAAGTGCCTAAATAAAAAATTTATATCTTTAAATCAGATGCTAGTTTTTATATCACATTATATTTACTTATGTCATTCAAATGAACTAATTTTAAGCCATAAACTTGGTAGCTAAGATGTACTATATTACTCTAGCAGCAGTCATGCTAACAAAATTATTGAGGCCCTCGGTAAAACTGAAACAATCTATGACCAATAAAAATTTTTGCAACGAAATCAAATGATGGTCACAAGGGTCCTCCATTATTTCTTGACTTTGTATAGTACTTCATTTAGTTTGCAATCTTAACATGTTACAACACGTTAAATATACAACAGAATTACTTACATTCAATGAGTTTGAAATCAGTTCTCGAAGAAAGATTTCTTTATTGGAATAGGTGTTGATGATGATGCTCAATGAAGAGCCTTTCTTTATTGGAATAGAAGGTGTTGATGATGATGCTCAATGAGTAGCCTATCTCAGCTTGGAATGCAAACGTTTCCACATCATTGTCCTCCTCCTGCATACGAACTTCGTTCTTGTCTTGGCATCTAAAACAAAAATTCAAAATTTCAGCCATTTTGCCTCATGCAATTTTCTGATCATGTATCAGTTATTAAATACTGATGAACATTCATCCACTAATTTATAAACTTCGTTGTACTTCTGTACATTTATCAGTGTACAAAAATAATTTTCTCGATATAATTGTTTTCACATTTATCTAAAAGCATTTGTTTGCTGATCATTAAAAATAAGTTAATACGTTTCAACTACAAGCAGTAAAAGAACAAAAACGAACATGACGTGAAAGAATTATTTTCATCAACTTCACATATTGTGTTAACAGAAAAAGAAAGCCAATGCTTTAAACTATGACAAATTTGGAATATTTGTAAAAAATATTGCAAATTTATGTTAAAGACTTCAAACAGCCTCTGTTAGTAACATTAAGGGTAATATCAAACTTCCTACCAAACAACTGTTTTCCTCAGTATCATGAGATTTTGTACCTCAACTGATATTAATGCTCTTGCGTCATGCTTGTGTGCTCAATCGCTGTTGCATCATGCTTGTTTGCTGGTCACTCATAATCAGCTTGAGCTTTGAAAAGCTTCGCTCAGCAGACGCGACAGTTACTGGAAATGTCAAAGCTATAAGGAATGCAACAGATGTTTGGGAAAGAATTTAATGAACAGCAGATTTTTAAAAGCAGCAGTACTTTGTTGCACTAAACCTGTTAGTTGCCCAATTCAGCACATAAATCATGAGCATCAACATCCAACCCAGTAATTTTATCTGTTAAGATAACGCTCAGAACATCACAGGTCAGTTTCGCTCATTCCCGTAATGCATCGGAAATTGAGCAAGAAACCAAACTTGTCATAATGGGCTTTCATCCCATTATGACAAGTTTCATATAGTCCTGCAATCTGAGCTGTTGAAAACATTATTTCGCCCTCGTCCATCTCAAGTTCTGTAGCTAACTCTTTAGCTGCATCTTTGGCCAAATTAAAACCTGTTTCTTTGAAGGATTTTAGGAAGTTGATTGTGTTCTGAATACAATTCAAAGTAACATTAAATTACATAGCCTTACTTTGCTACATTTTGCTCACAATATTAACTTTCTCCAAGAGATCGTACCCTATTACTAACAATACCCAGAAAGGGTAGCGTTTAATTTGGTTTGCCAAACTGGCAGCCTTCATTGTTACCTTTGGGTAGTTTCTCTCAGAGACCTCAATTAATAATGCACCATAAATCAATTCTATCTGAAACCTCACAGATTTAACAAAATCTCTTCGACATTCGCACCATGTTTCTGAGGTTGGCTTCACTGTAAACAATTTAACATATCGCTTGAGCAAATACCATAACTGAATTGATGCAGCAAACAGCAAAAAATCCAAAAAAAGGTCGATAGTAGTAGTCGAAGATTTCACCATATCTCTGAACATTAAGCCATGAGAACCGCATGGAAGGTAAAACGCTTTCGGATTTAGCTGAAGTATGCGTTTTTGTTTGCCACTGTTCTGTCCTCTCATATTGGATCCATTATTAAATCCTTGCCCTCTGCAGTTTTGTATTTTCTGCAGCAAATTTAGTTCATCAAGCTTTTTCAAGCATGCTTCTGTCAAACCTGTACTACTACCTACTGCCAAAAAGCCTACAAATCACAATTTTTGTCACATAAACATTGGCAATTCATATTATCATAGTCATTTGCTCCTGATAGTTTGCATCAGGAGTATAATCTACCATGATGGAGACATATTTGATAGTGTGAGTGTCTGCAATTATTTTCTTGAGAACCACTTCGCCCATCAGATGGAGGTGTTCATTTTGGATGTGATTAACAAGATAATAGTCATGTATCTCTGCGTTTTTGATATGTTCTGTCAGCATTTTTGATAAGACAAATCCAGCAAAATTCCTTCCCTGGCCTTTACCTGCACAACTGTTTGTCTGTTTATCACAGATATACATACTTCCAGTTACAAAAATGTTTTAATTGACCCAAATACTTTTATTTTGGTATTTTTATATTTAAGAGATTATAAATTACAATATCTAACATTTCATACATTTCTTTGCATTACATTCATTTACATTTTCTTCCTCCCAAAAATTAAGTACAAAAAGTCCAAAGCTGCCCATATCATTATGAACGAAGTGCCACATATGAGATTGACCACCGATACCCACTGAATGAAATGCTGCTTCCAAAATTTTCTTAACTTTCCGAAACTATAAATATTTTATAGGAAAATCAACTAACAATAATCGTATTCGTAACATTAATGACATCCCTACTAACAAGGGGACTCAGTCCCTGCCACTCTTCCAGCCCTACCACCTTCAATGGATTTAAATAAGCAATCTTGCTGGTTCTTCCATCTGGCTGAGGATTTGTAGTGTAACGTTAATAGGAACAGAATTTTAAAAAATCATTCTTTGGAGAATTCCTAAAATACTTAGCTTTGGAACTTAGTTGCCTAGTAAGCCTAAGAATTGCCAAGACTGGGGCAGGTTCACACTATTGGAGAAAACCTTACATTACCAGCAGCTGAAGATATCGTTTTAACATTATTAAACGAAAAAGGAGCTAATGAACTTAATAATATCACGTTATCAAATGATCTAGTAAGTTGATGAATTCATGAAATGGCAAATTCATAACAAAGACACTTGTTCGGAAAATAAAACACAGCAAGTATTTTGCATTAAAGTTAGATGAAAATACTGATATAACGTACTCTATTCAATTATTAGTTTAAATAAGATAAATGAATTGCCGAAGAGTATTTATTTTAAGAATGTATTCATTACAGAGCAACTGTAAATGATATTTTCAAAATACAGTACAAAGTCTTTAATTCAGACATCCATAATCCAGAATGATCTTAATACTCAAAGCTGCAAACTTCCTGTGCATGCGTAAATGCATGCACAGAAATTATGCGTAAACGCATAATGCATTTACGAATGTGCTTAATACATTTACGCATGCACGTTTAATGTATAACGGATGGTATAAGCTAGGCTAAAATTATCTAATTATCTATTTCAGGAAATGTTGCAGATTGCACTGTTCCTTAATCTTCAAATTGATCCAGCTTATTATTTTTTTGCAGACTGTTAGAGCAATTTTATAAAAGTAAGCTCGAACTTTCGATTATCTCAAAAAGAGTTTCCGATTCTGGAGCTGCAAAAGGATCTACAAAGTGAAAGCATGTTTCGATGTCCATCAAACAAAAATTGGAATTGCTGCAAAACATGGATAAAGGCATATACTTTGTTTTCTCTAACCATTCCGAAATCTGTTTATCAATTTCACGCTGCTCTGCGGGCATGAAACATCGCTGCGCACAATGAACTGGAAGTTGATCTGTCAGCACTATCCTCATCTTCAGGGCAGATGTTTTTATTTTATTCGGCCTATAAGTTCTTACTAAATGTAGTATTTCATCTCTATGTACTTCGTCTTTGATTGATTTAAATCAAATTCCTTGTCATTATAAATATCACGAATAGACATCAAATAGTTTTCTGGTTGCAATTTTCTAATTTTGACTATGCATAATGTATGCTTTACACATGCGCGCATTGAAAGAAATGTGTAATAAAGTAAATATATATTAAACTTTTTTTTTTGTAAATTTTGATACCCTTTAGATCATAATTGCTCTTTATTTCACAAATTACAGTTTCATATTTTTAATTTTACAATTTCTGCATGCCATCTTACCAGATTTAAACTGATGATCTATAATCCGGAAAAAACCCTAATTCGAAATCGCCAAAGTCCCGACGAGTCCAGATTAAAGACTTTGTACTATAATTTGTTGTAATTGTCCTATATATGTTTATGTGCTATAAAGATCCCTTTAAATAATTAGGTCAGGTGATGCTTCTTTACACGTGTGTGGAGGGGGGGATATCAAATCATGTATTTTATATGGAATACATTAATGACAATAAATTATAATAAAAGTGCTATATTTAATTATTCATGAAACTGCATTCAGGAGGAATTCATTTAGTGTCTTACATTTGTTTCTGAATATTCATATTTACAAAATTTATTTGCAAAGCAGCCTTACAAAATGTTAAAAGAATCGAATTCATTTTTATACACATATGTTGCTGCTTATTTCTTTAAAAACCCTGTTTTAAGTAAAAAAAACAATTTCTTAAAATATATAATGGAAATTCTGTCATTTTAAGTTTTTGGACACAGGAACATGCCATTTATACTTATGAAAATGTACAAATAACAGACTAGTTAATCAAATGTGTTTTAGCTCAACATCCCCCTCAGTTTATGCCAATAAATTCTAAAGAAGAAAAAAGTGTTGCAGCTTCTTTCAGTGCCTCTAAACGTAGATTCTATTCAATCTTTTATCATGATTAAATTTCCATTTTCCGATTGTGCTTCCACTAATTTCAACAGTTACACGAATAACTCTATAATCATATTATTTTTATGCATATACATTTCTACATACACTTCTCTGCGAAAGTTCTTCCTACCCATGACATATTTCTCCTAGAAGCATTCCACACTCTCAACGGAGTAGTAAGAGTCCTAGAAATAGGCACACTATACGAAGTGTCACCTTAAATGACACACTATAAGAACACAATGTGCCTTCTAGCACAGGCAATTATAGGGCCCATCTTTAAATTTCACATCATAACTTCAATAAGGGTGTGGAAGTCATTCTCTCTTTCAGTGTCTCTAAATACCAAGCTCCATTCATCATTCGGAAATTTTTGCTTTCAACAATCACACCAACACCTAATGTCATATCTCACCTGCATTTCTACATATATTTCCCTGCAAAAATTTCTCAAATCTGTGACATGTTTGTCGGTCTTAAAAGAAATGAAATCACATAAAGCCTAGCCATGCATAGATCTCTCAATGGAACTCCCCAGATTCTCAACTGAATTTGTGTGAGCCATAGAAACAGAATCCTTAAATGTCACACTGTGACTCACTGGAAGACAATAACAGGCTCTCCAGCAGTGTCAGACAATTATAGATTCTGCTTTATGTTCTTCTTCATAACTTCATCAGATGGAGAACAAAAATCACATGATGTTTCATTACCTCCAAACACCCAGACTCCATTCACTCTTTAATCATTCAGAAATTTTTGATTTACAAGCTTATTTCCATCAATTTCAACAACCACACCAGCATCTAATATCATATTTTCATTCACACATATTTCTATTTGTATTTATCTGCTAAAATATCTCAAATCTGTGACAGATTTATCAGACATTTTGGTCTTAAATGAAATCACATGAAGCCTAGCCATGCATAGATCTTTCAATGGAACTCCCCAGATTCTCAACTGAATTTGTGTGAGCCATAGTGTTGTGAAATGAACTAAAGTAATAACTGGCGCGAGGTGCTGTTCGTGACGTACGTCAGCCTGCATGCCGAGTGTTTCGAATGTTTTGCTTGTAGACGGAACGAAAGCTGATCTCGGAAGAGAAAGACTGTTTTGATGAAAATAAAGAATGGCTTATTAAGAATTTTTTGTCTTTATTCATAACGCACCCAGCCTCGGGTAGAGAAAGACCGCAACTGAATGAACTGTTTTGAATATATTTGATTGATATATTTTTTGTGTTCTTTGCAACATAGTGGTACCCTCGGCGGGACCGGGTGTTATGAATTGTAATTTTCCGATTGAACTTTTGATTTTGAACTTCGATTTTGAATATACTTTGAAGATGGATTTGATCGCTTTAAAGGCTCAAAGAAGAGGACTTTGAATAGCATTTTCTCAAACCTCAAGGAAAACCAGAAGTGAATTAACTAAGGAAGTAAGAGATTTAAAAATACTTTCAATTTTGAAGTGTCAACTTTGTGATAAATTCCAGAGACTTGACGTATGGCAGAGTGCTATTTCGCAGCAGATTTTGCAGACTGAAGATGGAGAAAAATTATTTAGTGATGATTTTCAAGAAGCGGACGATTACCGAGATGATTACCGAGATAGGTTTCTAGAACAGAGTGTTCAAATAGATGCTGAAATACAAGCCCCCTCTTTTCCAAGTAACTCCGAATCTAGAAAATTTAAATTGCCTAAAATTGAGCTTAAGAAATTCAGTGGTGAAGCTAAAGATTACCTGACTTTTTGGAGTCAGTTCCAGAAAATCCACGACGACAAAAGTATCACTCAAGATAAAATGCAGTATCTGTTGCAGGCCATGGAACCCAAATCAAAGGCAGAACGTCTAGTCTTTAGCTTCCCGGCAACGGCAGCTAATTATCCTAAAGCCATCAAACAACTAAAAGAGCGCTTTGGACGCGAAGATTTACTTGTGCAAATCTATATGAGAGACTTGTTAAGCCTAGTGATGAAGAACGCTGTAACCGGAAGAGCAAAAACTGATCTACCATCCCTGTATGATGAACTAGAAGGAAACTTGCAAGCGTTGGAAAGTTTGGGGAGAACCCAAGAAAAATATGGGGATTTTTTGACCCCCTTAGTGGAAAGTTGCTTACCAGAAGAAGTATTGATGGCATGGGAAATAAGCAGAAATCACGATTACAATGAAACTAAAGGGACTCGATCCTTGCAACATTTAATGAATTTCTTAAAACACGAAGTTAAGGGGGAAGAGATGGTTCTACTTGCAAGAACTGGTTTCGCTTCCCAACAGAACCATCGGAAGAAAGACTTTAACCATGAACAGGTAAAGCAAAATGAACCCATAACAGCGTCAGCTCTAGTAAGTCTTGAGAATTCAGATAGGACTGTTCTGAACTGTAATTTTTTTTTTGTGAAAAGAAACATTTTAGTGAAACATGTTACTCTGCAAAAAAAAAAAATGACTTTAGCTTAAAAACAACAATTGTTATTGAAAAAAGGTGCTTGTTTCTCTTGTCTGAAAAGAGCGAGTCACATTAGTAAATTTTGTCCTTTGAAAGGTAAGTTAAGTTGTTCTATTTGCAAAAGTTGTAATCATTTTGATGTAATGTGTAATCAAAAGCTAAAAAATAACGATCAGATACATGTTTCAAAAGAGAGTTCTCTTTCTAACTGTGGTGGAAGTTAAACTGTATTTTTGCAAACGCTTTGCGTTCGAATTCGGTGTCAGGGTCGGGAGAAAATTATTCGCTGCATAATTGATAGCGGAAGCCAAAGTAGCTAAGTTAGTGAAAGTATGATTAGGAATGTTTGCATGTAGTTTTGAAGCACTTTCTGAGAAAGATTTGTGGTTTTATTCCTAAGGTTAAAGTTGTCTTAGTCTAAGAAATAAATAACTAACCAAAAGCAGTAGATCACATACTATATGATTACTGGAACCTGTACATTCTCGCAAGTATACTTCCAACCTGGCTTTCTGTCCCAATTTTGAGAGGCGTGGTCTGCAGGAATTAGTCCCTCTGATACCCTCTATGTTTCTTATCGAGAACAGAAATTCCAATGTTGAAGATCTTGAATTAAATTCGTCAAGTCTTAATAAGAGATTAAAGTATAGAACTACATTGTTAAATGATCTGAGACAACGATTTAGAAAAGAATACCTTAGTCAACTGGTTCAAAAGTATAATGAAAAACGATCTCGGGAACCTGTACTAGGAGAAATAGTACTGATGGAGGATGATAACAGAAAACATTTATTTTGACCCTTAGCAGATCTCGGAAGAGAAAGACTGTTGTGATGAAAATAAAGAATGGCTTATTAAGAATTTTTTGTCTTTATTCATAATGCACCCAGCCTCGGGTAGAGGCAGCCCGCAACTGAACAAACTGTTTTGAATATATTCGATTTATATATTTTCTGTGTTCTTCGTTAACAGTAGCTCTAAATGGCACTTTTATTTGGTGTCCATCCTTGACAATCAAGTACATTCATGCAAGCTGACAATTATCTATGTAATCTTTCTACAAGATACCACAGCCACAATCGAAGATATGATTTTTGCCATCCCATGTCTCCTAAAATGCTACCGGTATAGCTGCTTTTGCTCTGGCCTTGAATACTACATGTCATACAATCAGTGTTGCTTTCAAATAGTCTCACTGCAAGAACACTACTTCCAGGTAAGTCCTCACACTAAGTGTGAAAACTTTTGAGATTACTACAAGTTCAATAACCGTATTCTCTAAAAAAAAAACACCAAATGTCATGTTGCACAAAATGTGAGCAATTTTCACACTGCTGTAATATCTTGTTATTTAATAAATAAATATAACTATTGTTGAAGTGGCAACGCCATATTTGTATCAAACCATTACTCAGCAACGAGAGATATTGTTTTAAAAAGATTTTGTATTCTGAAGATTTTAACAGCTAGGAGTAGTATTAAAATTTTCCCACTTAAGAATTGTATAAAATTTGTCTATCACCGAGAACTAGAAATAAAATTTATGTTCTACTAAGAAGATTGTCTGTTTTGTAAATTACTGCAAAATACATTACAGTCATAATAAATTGGAGTTTCCACCGAGATACTGGAAATTAGGAGTGCAATTATCAATTCGATGGTGCTGGTCTCCTAATCCCAGAAATTTGCTGAATTTTTTAGAACAAGTTTGCTAATACCAATTGCTGAGTTTGTTTATTTCAAGGAGAAATGGATGTAAGAAGTCTGCCGTTTTAAAGCCAGATTTGAAGCAGATCATTCAAAGGTTATCTTCTGTGCTTCTATAGCTTGCGTCCGAGCAAAAAATCTGTCAAAACAGAATACTGCTGATCTCTGAAGATAAGAATAACTTTTGGTTTCTTAAAAAAGCTTTTACTGTATTTTAATAGATTGTTTCAGAATTATAGTTTATAGTGTAAGATTTTGTTTAAAATAACTGACCCCAAATTTATTCAGCTTAAATATATAATTGATATTTGTGGTAAAGAAGCATTTTAAAATTATTATTTATGCTTTACTTTTATTTGTATTGAATTTTTATGTTGATAATTGATATGTGTAAGCCATCCCGGCGTTTATATATACGACCATTTAGTGTGTCTACCATTAGCGGAAGTTGAAATTAATTGCGAATTTGGTCATATAAAGACAAAGGCAGCTGTTGTTACAAATGATCCAGGCAGATATGTATTGGGTAATAAAACTGCCCAATTGTTCAAAAGTAAATCATTTTTAAATTTAGAAAAAATAAATGCAGTTTTGACACGATCTCAAGTAAAAAGATCTCATGAAGATGATCGAAGCAGAGAAATTGAAATGGAGAAACTAGAAGAACTGAAGTTTATTGAAACTGATGAAGATATTTTACCTCAAGCTGATGAGGAAGACAAGGAACTTAAGAAAGTGATTAATGTTAATTCAGAGGAATTAATTGAATCTCAGCATCAAAGCAGAGATCTAGCGTCATTGCTTAACGAAGCTAAAAATGAAAATTCCAGCAAGACAAATGATTTCAAAGTAAAAGAAAACGGATTGTTGGTGAAAAGGAAAATAGATTAAAAGGGAATTCATTGTTATTCCTGAAAAATATAGGGATCAAATAAAGTCATTATGTCATGATAGCACATCTGGACATTTAGGCGTCTTCAAAACTATAGATAGATTAACAAGATACTTTTACTGGCCTAATTGCTATAAAGAAATAGAAGAGTATGTTAAAACTTGCGATCCATGTCAAAGAGTGGGAAAATCTAATGATAAAGCCAAAGCACCTTTGACTTTAGTACCAATTATTCCAGAAGTATTTTCAAAAATTAACTTTGGCCCATGCGGTCCTTTACCAATAACACCGAATGGCAATAGATATTTAATTACAGCTATTTGTGTAGCTTCAAAACATCCGGATGCTGTACCTGTTCCTAATATTGGCACAACGTCAGTAATTGAAGCCATGTTACAAATATTTAGTAGAATGGGTTTACTGAAAGAAATACAGACTGATCAAGGTACCTCTCCTTTATGAGCAATCTAGTTATTGAATTTGTAGAAAAATTTTGAATCAAAGTAACTAGAAGATCAGTACACCATCCGCAGAGAAACTTTGTTGAAAGATTTCACCGAACAATCAAACGAATTTTAAAAGTTTTATGTATCGAAGCAGACCCTGTGTGGGAGAAGCAAGTTCCCGCAGCTCTATTTGCTTTAAGAACAATAACGCACGAGAGTACAAGATTTACACCTGCAGAATTAGTATATAGTCGAAATCTTAGAACACCTGTAACATTATTATATGAACAATGGATGAATCCTGAAGACGAAGGAAATAATGTTGTTGAATACGTTTTTCAATTGATAAATCGGTTAAAAAGATGCAAAGAGCTGGCTACAGATAAAATGCTGGAAATGCAAACCAAAAGAAACGTGTGGTACGATCGTAAAGCTATCAAAAGAGAATTCTCTGAAGGGGATTTAGTATTAGTTGTATCAACGAATAAACCAAACAGACTAGCAGTTGAATGGAAAGGTCCTGGGAAGGTTGAGAAGAAATTATCCGAAACTAATTATGTTGTGAGTTTCGAAGGAAAAATGACTTTAACCAAGTCTACCATGTTAACATGATAAAACCTTATCATAGACGAGCAGAATCGGTTAACCTTATGATTACAGAAGATCAATCTGAAATTGATGATATGGAGAAAAATTTCCCAACAACTGACTCTGAACCAACATTGTTCGATATTGAGGACATTAAAGAAAACAGTTCCTTAAGTGATAAGCTAAATGAACAACAGGTTCAAGAATTGCATGATATGCTGCTGAAGTTTTCAAAAATCTTTTCTGAAAACCTGGAAAAACTCATTTAATAACGCATGATATTCAATTGACAGAAAACACCCCAATCCACTGTAAATCATGCAGAATATCTCCTAGACAAACGGATATATTAAAAACAGAAATCAATAAAATGCTTCAGCATAAAATAATTGAAATAGGAGATTCAGATTACACTTCTCCTATGATTTTAGTGGAAGTAGCAGGGAGGGATCCAAGACCTTGTATCGACTATAGAAAATTGAATAAGTTGACAAAAACACAATTCTTTCCCTTGCCTAACATCGAACAACGAGTAGAAACGGTAGCAGGCGCAAAATATATAACTCTTTTGAATTTAACAAAGGAATACTGGCAAATACCTTTAACACCTAATGCTCAAAGATTAGCAACTTTTGTTACAAGTTTTGGCACATTTAGACCTCTACGGATGCCTTTCGGACTTAATGCACCATTTTCATTTAGTAAAATGATGGCCGAAATCCTTCACGGTTGTGAAAACTTTGCTGTTCCATATTCAAATGATGTGGCAATCTTTTCAAACACCTGGGAAGAACATCGAAGTCACCTGAAAGCCGTTTTGTCCAAAATAAAGGACGCTGGTTTAACTATTAAACCAATAAAATGTAAATTTGCTCAAGATAGAGTAAAATATCTAGGACATATTGTAGGTCGTGGTATAAAAGTGCCAAGTGAAGTGAAAGTAAAAGCTATTCTTGATTTTCCAGTGCCATCCACAAAAAGTCAAGTCAGAGCATTTTTAGTATTACCGGGATATTATAATCATTACATTCCCATGTTCTCATCTATCACAGCACCTTTAACAGAAACTTTGAAAGGAAACTTAAAGAAAAGGAAAATAAATTGGACAGAAGAGTGCACAAAAGCATTTGAAGAGCTAAAGGAGAAAATGTCTCAAAGGCCCATACTACAAGCACCTGATTTCAATAAGGAGTTTATTTTGCAAACTGATGCTTCAAACTCTGGTACTCTGGTATAGCTCAAAAAGATGAACGAGACAATGAACATCCAGTATTATATCTCAGTAAGAAGTTTACAGAAACTGAAAAAAAGTACTCTACCACAGAAAAGGAATGTGCTGCCATAATATTTGCTGTAAAGAAACTTCAATGTTATTTAAACGGGCATACTAAATTCCTCATCATGACCGATCATAATCCCTTAGTTTGGCTCAAAAATAATGTGAGTCTAAATCCACGACTTATGAGATGGGCACTGGTACTACAACCCTACAATTACACAATCGTTCATCGAAGTGGTAAAAACCAAAAAATGTAGACGCATTAAGTCGTACTCCCTGGCCTGATTAAATAATTTGTTTCTCTATATAGATAAAAAAATATTTTGTTCCTTCCTCTCTTCTTCAGTGTATGTTATTATGTTATTTCTTGTTTAATTCTCCTTTAAATGCTGGTATTTTAATTCTGTGTTGTGCTGATATTATTGTTATAAAAACTGTAAACTTTAATTTATAAAAATATAAATTGAAGTTTTTCTGGAGGGGGAGAGGTTGTAATATCTTGTTATTTAATAAATAAATATAATTATTGTTGAAGTGACAGCGCCATATTTGTATCAAACCGTTACTCAGCAACGAGAGATATTGTTTTAAAAAGATTTTGTATTCTGAAGATTTTAACAGCTAGGAGTAGTATTAAAATTTTGCCACCTAAGAATTGTATAAAAATGTCTATCACCGAGAACTAGAAATAAAATTTATGTTCTACTAAGAAGATTGTCAGTTTTGTAAATTACTGCAAAATACATTACACTGCCAAAGATATCTGGAGAATACATCACTCCAGACACTTTATCAGACATTCAATATCTGAGTCACTTCCACAGCATCTGCCATTCATGCTGCCAGAGGCATTTACTTTGGACATTACTGGGTGGTCTTAACTACATAAATTACAATAAACATAAATATCAAGTTATCATATATTTTTGGTCCATTTATATTTTGTGATTAAAATTAACTTTAAAAAATTTTATCACAATAACTTGCAAATATTTTTAATGGGAAATATAATGACAAAAATCCAAGAAATGACTAACCATACACAGAATAATTAAAGAACATATATATAAATAATTCATTTCTCTTTTTCTTTAAATTCAGAAATTTCAAAAATTTAGAAAATTACTCATTTGAATGATGCAGATATTAATACCATGTTTGATTAAAGGTAAATTAATATTTTTATTCTTTGAAAAGCAAAAACTGCTTTCATAAATAAATTTTACTTTTATAATTATAGAGCATCTTAACAAGAATTGTTACTTACTTTTTCTTTTCCTCCTCTAAATCTATTGAGAATGGCTATTCAACTAACCAAGATGCAGTCTTCCTCTTATGGCAAAATATAATAGACACAGTACCATATATGTTACACAAAGCTTGAAATTTCTCTTCTTTATCTCTGGACACTATGTAATACTGATATATATTATCCAAACTGTCTTCTTTCCTTTTCAGTTTAATTATAATAGGATCAGAAACAATCAATTCTGCAAATTGCATGATTTCTTCAGAATAAGTAGCTGAGAACAGCATCATCTGACAATCTTTTGGTAGCTGCTTACGGATGCGAATAGACTGGTCTTGATATCCTTGAGTCGAGATCATAACATCTGCTTCATCTAAAACAAATACTTTTATTTTCCTGAGATCAAAAAACTTATAGCACATTGCCCCAATCATAAACTTTACCAGGAGTTCCAATCATAAACTGAGCAGTAATTTTTTCTCCTCTTTGCAAAACCTCACCTTTAACAGCAAAACAAAATTCAATGTTAGGACAAAATTTTGCCATTTGTTTTCCCACTTTTCCTGCTGCATGGCTAACTCATATGTTGGGGACAAAATAAGCACGTGAGGATATTTCAAATTTGTGTCCACTCTGCTCAAACTTGCCAAAAGAAAAGCAGCAGTTTTAAGCATACCACTCTGAGACTGAGCAATCATATTTTGTGGAGGATCTGCAATAAGAGTAGGAAGAGCAGTCTCTTGTATTTTTGAGGGTGAATTAAATCCCATACCATACACACATTTTAGAAGTTCAGGTCGCAGATTCAATTCTTCAAAAGATTTCACAGAATAAAAAGATGAATTAGGATTTCTCTGGATATCTATATCATGAGAAACTTCAATTAAATAAGATCTTACAAGTTTTTTCATCACAGATATCTCAGCAGGATTTTATTCAGGTTCATCATCTTTTTCATCATCCTCTTTTGATGCTTCATCAGGAATCTTTGGAGGAGGTATTGGAGGTGGCACAGGTGGTGGAATAGGATATTCCAAATTTAAATTGTCAACTAATTTTGAAATTCCTTTCTCTTGTATATCAGAAGAAAGACCCCAATAATCAACATCTGCCATGATAAAGCCTATTGAAAATGTAAATGTCAAAATATAGATTTATGTACATTCTAACATATGCAAAGACAAAGACATACTTAGAAAAACTGAAATCATAACAAATATAATGCATGTGTCCCAAATAATTAAAATGTATGAAGATCATAAAAAGCAGTTATTTTACTTATGTCACATTACTTTAAAGTGATAACTCTGTTGCTGCACAAAAACAACAACAACAACAAAAAAAAAAAAAAAATGATTATTATGCCTTTCATTAAATGGTATTCAATTCCATGTCCAAAAACTCATGAATATACAAGTTACCTACTAACTAAATGTAGAAAATGGTTCCCAGTGGAGAAATAGTATCTATTTCAATTTGGAACCATCTTGTTTAGTTACCATCTAGACTTTGGTTTTTAAACAAGACAGACTAAATAATCATAGTTTGTGAAGTTTTTACACAGGGTTCATAGCCACATTTTAGTTAAAAAAATAAGCACCTATAAGCACTTTTCAAGCACATTTTAAGAATAAAATAAGCACCTGTCTAATTACATTATACACAACTGCATAACCTTAAAAGAAAAATTAGACTTGTAATTTAAAATATGAGCAATGCAATATTTATTAAGAGAATGAGCATTACCTCAACAATGGAAAACAATTAACTTTTTTTTTTAATTTTAAATGACAGTTGAATTTACAGAATTAGTTTACAATGAGAGGAAAAAAAACTATGCAGAACTAAACTTTATTACAAAATTTAATGATGATATTTCAGTTGAAAATATAGAAAATAAATAATAATAAGCTATATTAATTGTATTCGTTCGGCACTTAATAATAAATACAATTTATTTTTCCACTCATATTACCATTTAAACAATTTAACTTAAATCAAAATTATGAACATTTTCTAAATTTTCATTGCATAACAGTTTTCCCTTAACATACTATATCCCAAGCAAAGTAATTTAAGTAAAAATGAGGCACATTTCTGAAATCAGAAGACGGGAAATTGCTTCATTCAGTCATCCTTTAACAGTAAAAGCTGAACTAGCCAGCATACTTGGAAATTCCTGAATTTTCCGGATAGTAACTGGAAAAAGAGGAGTGGGGGAGATTGTAGCCGTTCTTTAGATTTAAATTTAGGCTAAATAAATGATTTTGACATTTCGATATGTGCATCATATAAAAACCAACGGAACTGAGAAATATTCTGCTTAGAAAGCACAGTAAAACTCTTTTAATTGTTCATAAACAAATCTCAGACTGAACATCAAAATTAATTACCAATGCAAAATACCGCAAACGTTATTGCGCAATACGTCCAGCGTAATTCTTCCATATGTGATATTACGCAACTGGAATCAACACCTATCGGTATTCGGAGAAAGAACTAAATAAAGGAAAAGAAAGAGACTTACTAATCTGTGGTGTTTCTGATTCTAATTTTCAACAGACTGTATTAAATTTCCGAAATAGAATCAATCTTCACTTGGGTTGGGTAGACCGCAAAAACTTTTGGTCCTATTCAATCCAGATTGGACAGTGACAAAAAAAGTCCGCTGCTTCAATATTAGAGATTTTGCGGAGAAATTCCCAACCTCCGTACTGTATAATGTATTGGCAAAGAAAATGAAATTACTTTGACCATTCGATTACTTTCCTTTTATTTAAGCCATTCTGAATATTTTTCCTTAGAAAGCTAATCTGTGTAAAAACACACCCATTTTTGGAAGTTTATCTATACTTCAGCAGTTACTGCAATTATATTATTATAAATATTCATACATATGCTCATAATATAAGCATAACGATCATTATAAACACGAATATGAACTGACCACGCGGAACAAGAATGCAAATTTCTTAAAATCTTGATAGAAATTCAAACATGTGTAGTATTTGGGTGGGAGGACAAGAATTACCGAATGTACCGGAATTTTCTACGTTTTCGCAATTCTTTGGCCAATAGAACAACGTGCACCTTTCGCAATTCTTTGGCCAATAGAACGACGTGCAACTGTCTGTACTCTCGCACGCACCATAGGTTACGTTAATGCAGAGGAATGGGGGGAAGCAATTTTCAGGAGTATGATTCACCATCTGACGTTGCATATAAGGAAAAAAAGTTGTTTATTTAGTTTCGGCTTTGGTACGGGGAAAAAATGCGCGTTCATTAAAAACAAAGGATTAAAAAAAAAGCACTAGAAGCAAAAAATATACACTAAAAACAAAAAAAAAGGGGGGGCTTTAAAGAAAAAGTAAGCACCTATAAGGGCCTTTATATTTTTTAAATTCAGGTTCATCATCTTCTTCATCATCGTCTTTTGATGCTTTATCAGGAATCTTTGGAGGAGGTATTGGAGGTGGCACAGGTGGTGGAATAGGATCGTCCAAATTTAACTTGTCAACTAATTTCGAAATTCCTTTCTCTTGTATATCAGAAAAAAGACCCCAATCATCAACATCTGTCACGATAAAGCCTATTGAAAATGTAAATGTCAAAATATAGATTTCTGTAAATTCTAACATATGCAAAGACAAAGACATACTTAGAAAAACTGAAATCATAACAAATATAATGCATGTGTCCCAAATAATTAAAATGTATGAAGATCATAAAAAGCAGTTATTTTACTTATGTCACATTACTTTAAAGTGATAACTCTGTTGCTGCACAAAAACAACAACAACAACAACAAAAAAAAAAAAAAAAAAAAAACACCTGATTATTATGCCTTTCATTAAATGGTATTCAATTCTATGTCCAAAAACTCATGAATATACAAGTTACCTACTAACTAAATGTAGAAAATAGTTCCCAGTGGAGAAATAGTATCTATTTCAATTTGGAACCATCTTGTTTAGTTACCATCTAGACTTTGGTTTGTAAACAGGACAGACTAAATAATCATATTTTGTGAAATTTTTACATCATGAATATCTTTGTATCAACAGAGCCAGGTTGAAGAAAGGCCAGCACTTGGGAAATCATGTAATATGTGATCTAATTACTTAGCTATTTATTTTTAGAGGGTGATCCTAAAATTTGCTGTCTTCTCACCTTTATTTAATTGCATGCTCAAATTTAAAAAGAGTGTTTTAGTCTAAGAAATAAATAACTAACTAAAAGCAGTAGATCACATACTATATGATTACCGGAACCTGTACATTCTCGCAAGTATACTTCCAACCTGGCTTTCTGTCCCAATTTTGAGAGGTGTGGTCTGCAGGAATTAGTCCCTCTGAAACCCGCCATGTTTCTTATCGAGAACAGAAATTCCAATGTTGAAGATCTTGATGAATTAAATTCGTCAAGTCTTAATAAGAGATTAAAGTATAGAACTAATTTGTTAAATGATCTGAGACAACGATTTAGAAAAGAATACCTTAGACAACTGGTTCAAAAGCAAAATGAAAAATGATCTCGGGAACCTGTAGTAGGAGAAATAGTACTGATGGAGGATGATAACAGAAAACGTTTATTTTGGTCCTTAGCCCGAATTACAAAATTGATCCCTGGACGTGATGGAAAGATTTGTATGGTTAAACTTAAGACCTGGCATGGAACAGATGTACGACCATGCCAAACTATACAATGCACCTTTCCTCTGGAGATGCAGGCCAGTGATAGAAACATAATTCCTGATACGAAACTGGGTGCAGAGGAATCTAACAACTTTCACTCACAGTATCAACATGGGTGGATTATGGCTCCGATATTTCCGTGTAACCCAATTTTTCAGCATGTCTTCAAGTCTGCAGTGCATAATTTTCTTCTTTTAAAGTTTTGATTTCTTCAACGTAACAAGAAATCATCAATTATATCTCTCATACACGCAGAAATCGACTTTCCAAATTTCCGATGTCATACCAAGCATTGTCAATGGCGGCCAGAGCAGAGTGTTACTACAACAATATTTATGGTTTGTTTTTACGTTATTTCAACTATATTGACTGTTTTTCGTTCTTTGCATATGGAAGATTCTGAGTTTATGTCAATTCTACACGTGCGAGTGCTGTGACTCTTAATATATTTACTGTAGGAAGTGCTCATCACCTTGGCGATCATTACGGTGCATCATAGTGCAGATTCTTCGCGAATTTTTTTCGGGGTGAAATATTGACCGTACAGTTTCGTCCCCACTCCACTTTTTACAGCTCATGCATTGATACATCCGAATTTATATAAATTTTGTGGATGTGCTCATCGATATTGTGTAATAAAATTGCTTTAAAGTATCATCTGCCTGGCTCCTGATCCAGTGCTCTGTGGTTCAACGCATTAAAATAATTATTTCTTTGAAAATATTGCATATATAAACTTGTGCCCCCTCAACTTTTTTCTGCAAATGATATCAATAATCTGAATTTTCACCTTACTTGTATGTGTGACTTCTGATTTTGACGTCTATCAGCATTATAATTCTGCGTATCTTTACTACTACACTCAACAGTGCATCCTCTGTTTATAACGTATGGAAGAAATTATTGCAAATATTATGTGTTCTTCTCATCTATATGCCTTTAATACAGAAGCTGTGTAGTGTGTTACTACAAAGTGATAAAGTGATCATCTCCTGGTGTGTGCGCGCTATTACCTGTGCATCGGTGTGTGATTGTGTGTGATCTTGGCCACATACGAAGCTCATATAATTTCTTATATATATATTCTCATAATAATCTCATATTAATACTTAGTTTCTTTAATTTAGTGACTATCTATATTGTGTTGAATATTTTCTTTGATTTAAATCCCTTTAATTATTTAGTACAGTGTAATTATATAATTTTTTAACATATTATTGCATGTTAACATGCCTCCATTACTTGGCGATAACTCTGCTCACTTGATTATTATTATTCTATTCTTTTTAACAGCAAATTCATAAGTAAAATTACTTGTATTAGTTACTTAATCGCATATTCTTAAAATTGCATTGGCATTTTACGTTTATTATACATTTTAATCTCCTTTTGCCAACATTTTCAAAATCTCAGACTGCCATTTTGGCAGTATTATCGCCTGCAGATATCGCCAATTCATTCCCAATTATAGCGTGGTTTCAATTTGAGGATAATTATTAGGATTAATATTTTGCTCAGGGTCGGTGACGCCAACTTAGTTCATTTTACCTCGCAATATCTTATTTACGTCATTTCCGAATCATAAATTCTGAATCCAATGGTAATTTCCTCAAGAATGACGTCCTACTTGGTTGTATCTTGGACACTACCAGACCATCCATAGAAAGTTTACCTCACTTTGAATTGTAGTACCGATTGTTCCACTGTTTTGAAAACAATACCATATTATTCCTTGGAGATAAATCTCGTTGTAATACCTTTCCAAATTACTCTACGAACAATACTTTTTTTTAAAAAAAATAATTTTCGAAAATCTCAAACTTCAGCAATCGGTCTTCTCTCTCTATAGACTTTGTAATTGCTCTTGCAACTCCTATATTAGTTTCTTCATATTGCCTGTAAAAGTATTCTTCCGCAGGCATAGTTTGTATACAGGGAAGCCCATTTTACACCAAGTGCAACATGGTTTTCAAATTTTTTTGCACTAAAACTAATATTAGTACATATATTTTTATTGTTCAACTTAGTAATTATTTATGTCATATACTTTTAACTATTTTCAATTGTTTTTATCTACATTTTAACGTGTTTTACGAGTTTCCCTTTATTTATATAGCATGCTGAAATTGCCAAACCTTCCAGAGTCGTACAACAACCGATCGTACCTTTGCCTAAATTGGATATCTCCCAATTTTCTGATCCCCTATTTGATTTTCCTATAAGAAATCCTCATTTGTTAGACAATACTATTTCTTTAGATGCTTATGAACACACCGTGGACAATGATCCTTATTTATCCAGCCCTAGGCCTACCTGTCACACAGTCACGGAAACTGCACATAACATGTCTTTCTCTGATCATTCGCATCATTCTGAGGTAGATTACTCAACGATGGCTGAGGCTCACACTGTTTCGTCAACAATACATGATCCTTCCCTGAGCCACCAATCACCATTATTAAATTCTTTGGCCTTTTCTTTAGACACTGCCTCATCACAACATTCCAGTGCTGGATGTATGTTAAAAAGGGTTATTGCACCTGATAAAATAGTGATGCAACAATATTCCTCCTCTGGACGACTTCTGAAAGCTCCAAAAAAAATTTTGATCTTTTAAAATAATGTTTGTTATCAGCTTTGAGACTCAACCTGAGTCTCAAAGGGGGGGGGATGTTGTGAAATGAACTGCAGTAATAACTGGCGCGAGGTGCTGCTGTTTGTGACGTCAGCCTGCGTGCTGAGTTTTAAGAATGTTTTGCTTGCAGACAGAACGAGGCTGATCTCGGAAGAATGAGAATGTCGTGATGAAAATAAAGAATGGCTTATTAAGAATTTTTTGTCTTTATTCATAATGCACCCAGCCTCGGGTAGAGGCAGCCCGCAACTGAACAAACTGTTTTGAATATATTTGATTTATATATTTTCTGTGTTCTTCGTTAACAGTAGCTCTAAATGGCACTTTTATTTGGTGTACATCCTTGACAATCAAGAACATTCATGCAAGCTGACAATTATCTTATGTAATATTTCCACAAGATAACACAGCCACAATCGAAGATGTGATTTTTGCCATCCCATGTCTCCTAAAATGCTACTGGTATAGCTGCATTGGCTCTGGCCTTGAATACTACATGTCATACAATCAGAATTGCTTTCAAATAGTGTCACTGCAAGAACACTACTTCCAGGTAAGTCCTCACATTAAGTGTGAAAACTTTTGAGATTACTACAACTTCAATAACCGGATTCTCTAAAAAACACACCAAATGTCATGTTGCACAAAATGTGAGCAATTTTCACACTACCAAAGATATCTGGAGAATACATCATTCCAGACACCAGACATTCAATATCTGAGTCACTTCCACAGCATCTGCCATTCATGGTGCCAGAGGCATTTACTTTGGACATTACTGGGTGGTCTTAACTACATAAATTACAATATACATAAATATCAAGTTATCATATATTTTTGGTCCATTTATATTACATTGAATGATGCGAATCTTAATACCATGTTTGATTAAAGGTAAATTAATATTTTTATTCTTTGAAAAGCAAAAACTGCTTTCATAAATAAATTTTACTTTTATAATTAATTATAGAGCATCTTACCAAGAATTGTTACTTACTTTTTCTTTTCCTTCTGTAAATCTATTGAGAATGGCTATTCAACTAACCAAGATGCAGTCTTCCTCTTATGGCAAAATATAATAGCCTGTCCTATTGACACAGTACCATATATGTTACACAAAGCTTGAAATTTCTCTTCTTTATCTCTGGACACTATGTAATACTGATATATATTATCCAAACTGTCTTCTTTCCTTTTCAGTTTAATTATAATAGGATCAGAAACAATCAATTCTGCAAATTGCATGATTTCTTCAGAATAAGTAGCTGAGAACAGCATCATCTGACAATCTTTTGGTAGCTGCTTACGGATGCGAATAGACTGGTCTTGATATCCTTGAGTCGAGATCATAACATCTGCTTCATCTAAAACAAATACTTTTATTTTCCTGAGATCAAAAAACTTATAGCACATTGCCCCAATCATAAACTTTACCAGGAGTTCCAATCATAAACTGAGCAGTAATTTTTTCTCCTCTTTGCAAAACCTCACCTTTAACAGCAAAACAAAATTCAATGTTAGGACAAAATTTTGCCATTTGTTTTCCCACTTTTCCTGTCTGCATGGCTAACTCATATGTTGGGGACAAAATAAGCACGTGAGGATATTTCAAATTTGTGTCCACTCTGCTCAAACTTGCCAAAAGAAAAGCAGCAGTTTTAAGCATACCACTCTGAGACTGAGCAATCATATTTTGTGGAGGATCTGCAATAAGAGTAGGAAGAGCAGTCTCTTGTATTTTTGAGGGTGAATTAAATCCCATACCATACACACATTTTAGAAGTTTAGGTCGCAGATTCAATTCTTCAAAAGATTTCACAGAATAAAAAGATGAATTAGGATTTCTCTGGATATCTATATCATGAGAATCTTCAATTAAATGAGATCATACAAGTCTTTTCATCACAGATATCTCAGCAGGATTTAATTCAGGTTCATCATCTTTTTCATCATCCTCTTTTAATGCTTCATCAGGAATCTTTGGAGGAGGTATTGGAGGTGGCACTGGTGGAATGGGATATTCCAAATTTAAATTGTCAACTAATTTTAAAATTCCTTTCTCTTGTATATCAGAAGAAAGACCCCAATCATCAACATCTGCCATGATAAAGCCTATTGAAAATGTAAATGTCAAAATATAGATTTCTGCAAATTCTAATATATGAAAGACAAAGACATACTTAGAAAAACTGAAATCATAACAAATATAATGCATGTGTCCCAAATAATTAAAATGTATGAAGATCATAAAAAGCAGTTATTTTACTTATGTCACATTACTTTAAAGTGATAACTCTGTTGCTGCACAAAAACAACAACACTGATTATTATGCTTTTCATTAAATGGTTTTCAATTCTATGTACAAAAACTCATGAATATACAAGTTACCTACTAACTAAATGTAGAAAATGGTTCCCAGTGGAGAAATAGTATCTATTTGAATTTTGAACCATCTGGTTACCATTTAGTTACCATCTAGACTTTGGTTTGTAAACAGGACAGACTAAATATTCATATTTTGTGAAATTTTTACATCATGAATATCTTTGTATCAACAGAGCCAGGTTGAAGAAAGGCCAGCACCTGGGTAATCAGGTAATATGTGATCTAATTACTTAGCTATTTATTTTTAGAGGGTGATCCTAAAATTTGCTGTCTTCTCACCTTTATTTTATTACATGCTCAAATTTAAAAAGAGTGTTTTAGTCTAAGAAATAAATAACAAACTAAAAGCAGTAGATTACATACTATATGATTACTGGAACCTGTACATTCTCGCAAGTATACCTCCAACCTGGCTTTCTGTCCCAATTTTGAGAGGTGTGGTGGTACAAGAGACTCGCACCCTTCTCCCTCTATCACCAATCTCTTGAAAGGACTTCAGGTTTGCTGTATATTTTCAGTCATTTGCTGCAGACACTATATGCTTACATACATCCATGCTTTCTCCAGGATTTAAAGCCAGACCCATCAATATGTGTCACTAATCATTACAGTAACTGGACTCAGAGGTCGACAGGTTAAAACAAGGCAAATATTCAAGTAGGCATATTAGATATCACAAATCACAAAGCCTAACTGCTGATGAAATTCCAAAGGTCGCTAACCCCTCTTCTCCTACCATTTAACTCTCAAAAAGGTATCAGCTAGCTGCATATTTTTAGTGCCCCCTTGCCAACAAAACACTTACAAACACACATGCCTTCTCTGAGAATTGAACCTGGGCTCTCTGGGACAGCAGTCACCATCTCTAACCATTATCCCATCTTTATGTCAACAGCAGGATATGAACCAGTGCTTAATTAAAAATTAGAGGAACAAATTAGTTATTTCACCAACATTTTTTTTTTTTTTTTTTTTTTTTTTTTTTTTAAATTCTAAAGGTGACAAAGATTATTATTATTATAATTGACAAAGATTATTTGCCATAGAGATGTATATAGCATGAAGAAGGAAAAATTAAATGTTAAATCACTATCAGAGCACACAATGCAATTTCTCAATATTTCACTGAATGCAACTTTTCAAGTAATCTTCACTTAAATTTTCCCAATAAAGCCTAGTGATCTTTTCTTTCTTCCTTCCATGAGGTTAACAAACATAAAACATACAGTTGAACTTCTCTCCCATCATCATAAAAAACTGCAGATAGAAACCTCCTATTCAAACTATCACTCGTAAAGCACTTTTCTTGGTGAAGTTAGCATTGTGCTTTATGTTCATAGGTGGTTTTTAGAAAAAAAAAAAAAAACAAGCACTTTTCTAGGTGAAGTTAGCATTGTGCTTCATGTTCATAGGTGGTTTTTAGGGGGGGGGGAATTCTGGATATTTAATTGCTCCCTTGGATTTCATGAGAGATCCAAATGGTGACCTTGAGAGAGCAGCAGGCACAATAAATCCCTAATGACCATGTCACAAATGAATACATCTTCCAGATTCTGTAAAACAGTTGTTCCAGAATTTAGGTTTGGTAGGGTAAGACTGAATTAATTTAATGACCAGTGACCTATACTGGTGACTCTTCTAAACATAAAAAGTCATAATTACTGTACGAAGTCCAAAATATAGATGTCGAAACCCCCAGCAAATTTTTCTTTTACAGAGGTTTAGAAATGGGAAATATAATACTCAAAGCATGTGTGCTGTTAAAATGATTTTCTCCCTATTAATTAAAAACTCTGCCAGGCGCATTTGATCTGCTAGGCACACATCGAGCACTTTTGTTTGCTCTGCCTCCTTCTCTCCAGCGAATTAGCTGCCCCTCTTCTAGTGCCACTTATAGTCATAAGGTCAAACAGTGAATATATTTCTTCATTTCCAGTTAACAGATGAAATGCCCCAATAGGCTCCCTGTAACCTATTACGTTGCTATTTGACAAGTAAGTTTTCTGTGACTTTTTAATACTATATCACATTTTTGTTAGCAATTTCATATCACAAAATATTTTATTATTACCTACAAAACTGAGTATGTTTTAGGGCTCTGGCTTTTTTCCATGCACATTGTACCTGATCATGTCATGAATTGTAAAATATTTTAATAATTTAAAATATTGCTTATTACAAAAGTTGATAAAAACATTTTCATAACAACATTATAAGTATTTATTTGATTCAGGCTTCAAACTGTTAAATAAAAAAAGTCCGATTTGAGATACCCTCAAGACTTGATCAATGGCAATGACTTACTGCAAAGTGTGCAGTGTGAAATATTGTAAAAGCATCATAATTAATTGAACCAAGACATTTGGCTTAACTGAACGAACAAATAAACAGAAAACAAAAAGAGTCAGAAGTAAAAAATATCTAGATTTTTTATGTGGTTTGTTTTTACTTGACCTTGTACAAAAATAAAGTTGGCAACCCAGAATATTTTTGCGAATGGAAGCCGGCAACGCAACAGCTTGATCCTGCCATACTCATTACAATCTAACCTGAGAACACATATAAGACAAGAATTATTATTTGGCAATCTTTCTTTAACAAAAAGTCATAAAAGGTTGGTGATTTTTGTGATCTGGACACACATGGTCCAACAAAACCTTTTTACTTTTTCATCCGTAAAAAATCACATTGCACAAAGGTGGTTCTGCTAATATGCAAAATGTTCAAAATGGTAGTCACACAGTTCATAAAATTTATGCTGTATGTAGACAAAATACTGTTTCTCATGACATAATTCAAATGTGGTTCGAGAAGTTTAAGCTAGAAATTTCAGCCTCGAAGTTTATGCCCACACTGGATGGCCATCCTCCATAAACAAGGTTCTATTAAAAGTTATCATTGAAAATCCACATTAAACAGAGCAAGAGATTATGCCCACACTGGATGGCCATCCTCCATAAACAAGGTTCTGTTAAAAGTTATCATTGAAAATCCACATTAAACAGAGCAAGAAGTATCAGGCGAACTAAATATTTCAAATGCACTGTATGTCGTTAGAAGGCGACTAGGTAGGTAAGTTGCTATGATGTATGGGTACCCCATACTTTTAACAGAGCAGAATATGCTTGCTTCAGTTTCCACATGTGACTTCTTGCCAAAAAGAAATAAAGAAGCTCATTTTTTTAAATGGCTCATTACTGGAGACATGAACTGGATGCTATGCAATAATGTTACAAAAAAAAGATTACAGGATACACTAAATGATACACTTTCTTTGTAGGGGATGGTATCCCAAAAAAGTAATGCTTTGTGTACGGTGGGACAACAAAGAAATTGTGTAACATAAATTACTGCTACCAAGTCAGACAATATACGTTTTCAAATGATAGTTCTAAAAGCAGAAACTGAAGCTAAGTGCTCAGAACTGACCAATAGTTGAGGTGTTATCTTTCACCATGACAATGCTCGGACCTACACTTTAAAAAGTATCAGGCAAAGACCTATTCAGCATGGCTGAGATGTTTTGTGTCATCCCTAATATTCACCAGACCTTGACCCCCCCTCACATTTTCATCTCTTCAGGTCTCTTTGAAAGTCTCCGAGAGATTGTCAAACAGGGCCTCAGTAACTTCTTTATGAAAAACCTAATAACATTTTTATGAAAGGAATTTCTCAGCAGCCAGAAGGAAAGCAAAAAGTCACAGAACAAAATGATACTTACGTAATTCAATGAAACTTTCGGCTCTACTCTTATATGCACCCTAAGATCAACAAATGTGGTGATATGTGTTCAGCACTGGTTTCTGTCACCATTGCGACAAACCCTTTCGAAGTTGAAAACTCTTTTGCTGGAGTGGTTTAATTGCTTGTTGGTTCGTGTCATGCGTGTTTTGAAACGGCCTATGTTGCAATGAGAGACATGGTTGCAAGAGGGTCTGGGAGATTATTTTTAGTGGCTGTGCATGACAGAAGTAAGGTAACGCTGATGCAGTGTACTAAAGAGTGGATTGAGCCTTGTAAATTATTTTTTTGGATGGCTGGAAATCCTACAAGGATTTAGGAAAAGAAGGTTTTGAACATTTATTTGTGATCCATAGCATGAATTTTGTGGATAGCGAGTCTGGCTGTCATATAAATAACATAGAGAGCATGTGGCGGCATGTTAAAGCTACTGCTGTCCGAAAAAACACTGATTATGGTAAGTGCATTTTATTTTTTTTTTTTTTTTTTATTTTGTAGAATGTTATGTTCATTGTTTTTTTACTATGAATTTCTGTTGTTTTTTGAATTATTTGTAATTTATTTTAGTTTATTTTGTTGATTTGTGCGTAAAGCCTAGATTGTGCAATTCGTAGATGTTTTTT
The DNA here is from genome assembly GCF_044657685.1 of Stegodyphus dumicola. Taxonomy (NCBI): domain Eukaryota; kingdom Metazoa; phylum Arthropoda; class Arachnida; order Araneae; family Eresidae; genus Stegodyphus; species Stegodyphus dumicola. The sequence goes on from NC_140773.1 coordinate 5,383,914, forward strand.
GAAGTTTAAACAGAATGCTGCGTACATGGTTTTCTTTGAAATTTATTGTTGTTATTTTAATTTATTAAAGCAAGGTGTGCGTAGTTTGTAGATTCCTTCGCTGGCTAGATTGTGCAATACATAGATTTTTTTTTTTTTAAACTTAAAACATACCGCTGTGTACATGGATCGAATAAAATATTTCCGGTTAGAAACTACGTTTTTGCTATCTAAATTTTTTGTTTTTGGATTTTTTTTCATGCGAAAACCGGCTTTTTGGAGACATTTTAGGCATAAAGGTCGAAATGTAGACAAAAAATTTAGATACTAACGTGCCAGCATGGCGAGAAATTTTTCGCCACATTTGGCGACCTGACGGCGCATATAAGACTAGTTCCAAATTTTCTTATGTTTTTTTATTGCTTCATTAGTATTTATCATCAAAAACTTTTCAGATGATCCAATAAACGTATATGCTGAAACATTTGCCTAGCACTTACCATCTCCCTATGGAAGGGGAAGCTTTGCGATGAATTTTGAAAGTGTTTTTACTACTGCAAGTGCAAACATACATTGTATTTAATGAAAAAAAACCCAGACTGTATCACGAAGACAAAAATTTGACATGATGTGAAAAAATACCAAAATCCAGAAAGATTTAGTATGCATTTAGGTAAAATATTGATTGATATAATTTTTATAAAAATGACACAGCAGGAAATAATCACAAATTGGGTATTTTGGGTTTTATTGATGATTTAAGCTTTAAAAAAAATCAAGAAAGGAGAAGCACACTTAAACAAAGGAGTTTTAACTGAAATGTTTTTTTAAAAGAAAATAATTTCCAAACTTTTTACTTAAAAAAAAAAGTTATTTATGATACTTTTCAGTTATGTGCCTGCTATGCATTTTGGCAGGTTTTTTTATGGGTAAATAATTTTAAGTTGTAAGATTAGTTTACATAAGATTGCATACACACATGCTATATTTTTCCATTAGGTACACACTTTTCAAAATGTGTGGCAGGTGCATAACAGAAAAGTATCTAATTTATTTTTCATGTGGCCATATAACGACCACTATCAAGAATGTGACCTTTAAAGCAGCAAACCAGAAAATAACATGAAAGCCTCTTCCCTCCTGGCTATTTTACACACTGCATCTTCATATGATTTCCATGGATTTACATAACTCTATTTTATGCATATTTTCACAAATTTGCGCGTTATGTCAAATATGCTTTCATTCTCCCTTTATGATAAATCGACAGTTCTCAGAAATTATACATTTCTTATTATTTGGGTTTGCTTATCTTTGGTGACAAATGGCACCAGAAAAACCAATTAGGCCACATATTTGGTAATTCTACTAATTCAGCATATAGATTGCTTGTTTCTCACTGTATCAAAAAAAAATTAATTATAAAACGGAAATAAATTTAAAAAGTTTTAATCATATTACACTAAAAGAGAGTATTTAACATGTGGCAATGAGAAAATCTGATAAAGAATTGACAAACACTAAATATTTTTTCTGCATTTACTAATATTTCTTCCTCTTAAAAAGCAAAACATATTATATACGTATGTAAGATAGACAACTAAAAATAACAGACCTCTTACTCTAAGATACCTTTTATTCTCTTAAGGAAAGCATATTTAATTTAAAATATAGACCAAAAATGTAAAATGCCACATGCGTAAATGTCATCAACTTCACTTATTGCATATATATATATGTATATGTATATGTATATATATATATATATACATATATACATACATATATATGTATATGTATACATATAATCTATTTGGAAAAATGATTACAAATTTACTTAAAATCCATTTTAAATATCAATAGATAATTTTTAAAAAAGTGAACTTGTTTACGTTGTTTTTAAATAAAATGCCAGCATAAATTTATATTTAGTCAATTATTCCGAAAAAACACTCAACAGCAAATTTGAGATTCCATGTATTGTTACCATAACTCTTTTTAGAATAAAACATTTTTACTTCTATGAATAATATGAAATCTCACAGATAAGCTCTTTCATAGTAACTTCAAATATTAGTTACTTAAATCGCTCAGAAGAGACTGATTAATATGTAAAAGAAATCGAGTTTGGTTTCTTACTCTAAGCTAGTGCAATGTTATAATGACCAAACAGTTAAAATGATTTGGGAAATAAATTTTATTACACTAAGTTATGCAAAATCATTCATTCAACACAGACTGTTAATCTAAATAAGCCCAATAAGCTAATACAAGCACTTTTAAAATATATTCAAAATAATTTGACAGTGCTTCTTGATTTAGGAAGAGAAAATCTCGTACTATAATTCTACAGTCAACAATATTTACAGTGAGGAAAACGCTAGAATGCACCAAAATAGCACATCGGATATACACTATACAAAAATACACTTGTACCAGAATGGCATGCACTGCAAACTACAAGACAATATACGAAACCAATTAAAAGACATGAGATATTATGATACATACTTTTCGGCTTATACGATGAAAAGATAGCAGATTATCTCTCAAGCAATTATAATAATTTCTTTCTTTCTCCACTGAGGTGCTTGATTTTTATTACTCTCGCACAGATAGTGCTACTCAACGGTCGGCATCAGACCAACCATGAAAATCGTAATGCCAGTTAGTGTTGAATTTAAGTAGGATCACCGATAATCCTGATGGCTGACCACATAACGCATATAAATATAACTTACAAGGAAATTAAGGATTGGAAGTTGTTTAGAAGAGCGAATAATTTTTTCTATCCTTAATATTTCTACAGTCTGTTAGGACATGTGTAAAATTACATGCTTTTGAACCTAACCATTTAAAATCAGGTTTAGTAGATAGAACTTTGTTTAAGTGGCAACGTCTGCAATGTTTCTGACTCCGTCCGTGAAACATAAATGAACGTGGCTATTAATATTAGGAGCAAATTTTGATTGACCTATAATTAGTTAAAAATGAATATCATTTCCCACAAATTATCAGTTTTACAGACTGTATTTCTTGCAACAGTATTCTTGCCCTTCATTAACTGTTATTTTGTATGTGTAGATGCCCATGCAGAATAATGTTTTTTTGATAAAGTAACGGCCGGTACAAAAATGGGTTTGACATTTGAAGTAGCTGAAGGAGGCTTTTTGGATATTGACGTAATGGTAGGATGAATTTTTCATTATATACATCATTTAAATTGCTTTTAACTATATTCTTATCGTGATAGAAGCAGCATAATAGGGTATTTTAGCCAGCATCATCTGGCACCTCTTTTGATGAATATTTTGTGAATTTATTGGTAAGCAATTAAAAAGAGTGATGGTTGTCTTACAATAACGCATACAATTTGTAGATACGGGGATTTGTTTATCTCAAAATTACATATATTTATTTATGCACTGAGAGACAGGAAAATAATAGGTAATCACAAGGTTCGTATGGTCCTTAAAAGTTCTTAGATTTTTTGGAACGGATTTTTGGTCGTTTTAAGTCCTTAATTTTGGCCAAAATCAGCAGAAGGTCCTTAATTTTAATCATCTCAAACTTCTGTCTGTTTTTACTACTGCCATTTTGAGTGTGAATGAGCATTTTGGAGGAATATTTTTGGCGATTCACTGACGTATACATGGCTATCTTTTGAATGGGTTCATGAGTTATAATTTGTTTCTATTTCTAATATAAATGATGGGATCTTCGAGTTTCTAAGCAAGAAGTGAAACATAAGCATTTCGAAATTCATTTTCTCTAATAAAGACCTCTTACACAAATTTTCTCTTTTGGGGATGTGAATTCTTTTATTAAATGGTTCTAAATTTGGCGACTTATCAACATTTTGGCGATAAGATCAGTTTCTACAGAAAATATTTATTTCCGAGATCTGGGAATTTTTCAATCATATTTTTCAGAACATTGTAACACTGATAAATTTCATTTAAATAAGGGTAATATTTTGGAATTGTATTTAAGAAATAACATTAAAATAAAACATTTTTATTTTTCACTGTCATATTATAAAGTTTCATTTTGGCAACTTATTATACAATATTTTGAATCTGAAAAATAAACAAGGTACAGTCAAAAGTCGTTAATTCGGACACCCATAATCCAGACCTCAATCAGACCTGATCAATCCAGACCTCAAAGCTACAAACTTTCTGCGCATGTGTCGCGTTGACGCAAGACCTTTACGCTGCGAATATGCGTGTGCGCATGCGCAAAAGACGTTTACGCATGTGCAATTAATGTATAATGGACGGTATAAGCTAAGCTAAAATTATCTAATTCAGTTAATGTTGCAGATTGCGTTGTTTCTTAATCTTCGAATTGGATCCGGCTTATTATTTTTTGCAGACTGTTACAGCAATTTTATAAAAGTAAGCTTGAACTTTCGATTATGTCAAATAGAATTTCGGATATATATTTACTAATATGTAAAGGATCTACAAAGCGAAAGTATGTTTCGAAGTCCATTAAACAAAAAGTGGAACTGCAGCAAAAAATGGATAAAGGCATATCCTTTGTTTATCTAAACTTTAACGTTTGTTCATCTTTAACGCCACTCCACGCAATGTATTTTTAGTTGATCTGTCAGCACTATCCTTATCTTCAGAGCAGATGTTTTTATTTTATTTGGCTTATAATTCCTTACTAAATGTAGTATTTCATCTCGATGTACTCCGTCTTTGATATGATTAAAATCAAATTCCTCATCATTATAATTTGCTTCCTATAGTGAAGAAAGTGACACAGAAGTTATTGAAAACCGAAAAAATTTCAATTGACAAATTATTCGCTATTCTCGACACAGCAATTATAGGACTTGGAACAGCAGAACTCTGTAACTGAACAAGTAATTATGTCTGTTTATAGAATTAAAGAGAATGTATTATCACATAAAAAACGAAGCAACTTAAACAACTTACATTGAAAGAAATGTTTACTAAAGTAAACAAATAAATATTAAGCTTTTTTTTGTAAATTTTGATACCCTTTAGAACATAATTGTTCTTTATTTCACAAATTAGGGTTTCATATTTTTAATTTTATAATTTCTGCATGCCATCTTACCAGATTTAAACTGATGATCTATAATTCGGAAAAATCGACAACCCGGAATCGCCGAAGTCCCGAAGAGTCTGGATTAACAGCTTTTGACTGTATATAACAAAACATCACTGTTGCCACAAAAAATCTACATTATAATGAACATATTAAATTGTGTATTAACTGAGTTTGTGCACGTTCCTGAACAGGCCCATTTCCTTCCAATGGATTCACATATTGTCTTACAGCTACCAAACAGTTTACTAGATGAACAGAGACTATCTCCATCATCGATACAGAACAATTATGAAAAATTTCAAGCATTAAATTTTAGTTAACTCCTATAAAATTAGATTAAAACAGCTACATATTTTAAGAGGGAAAAAAAAGGAAACTAAAGAAGAGTGATAATTTTTACCTCATTTTGAAGCGTTATACTTTTCTCATCTTCATTTGCCCAAATTATTTGAAATCCATGGTCATCAGAAGTCCAAAAAGGTTCATCAAATATCAAGAATATTTTATCCATTGTTCCAAAACCAATATTAAATAAGGCTTTGATTTTCTTTTCAGGTAAACTAGGAATGAAAAACGTATCCATATTTTCCTTCAAAAACCCAACAGAAGCAGAAATTATTACACAATCCGCAGAAATCTTTTCACCATCTTCACATTCCACTCAAACAGGAAGTTTATCACAAGATCGATGCTTTAATGAAAATTCATTGAAACTATCGTAGCAAAAGTTTTTACACCACTTTAAATTCTTGACAGCCTTGTTTAGAAGCACAGTCTTATCAGGTAGTTGACAATTAAGAATGTCTATCAAAGAACTAAATCCATTCCATTTTTGAAGTTTATATGATATAAATCATCAGGACAATCAGCCCATTCAACATAACTCTAGACAGAAACATCACTTAAATCATCTGAACCATTGTCTATCATCTCAAATGTCAAAAACCAGTTAAATATTCCCCACTTAATAGATATATCATAGTCATCAAAACAACTAGCCAAATACTTCTGAAATGAGAAAAATATTCAGTTACTGATTGTGGAATATCACTGTCTGGATATCAGCTTTCACCAAGGGCATTTTTTGCATCATTTAAAAACTTTTTGAACTTCTCCTATAATCATTTTATCAACAGCCCCAGCAGGAGTACAAAATAGGCCTTTGTCTTCATAAGAGATTTCATTTAAATTATCAGCTAAGAGTTCATATGCTTTCGAAAATACATACAGTGGATTTTCGATGCCATGGATCCACTGAGCTCCAAGTTCTCTAACTGAACCACCTGCAGAAAGAGGAAAAAAATATCAGTTAAATATTTCAGCAATTTTAATTACATTGTGTCAAGAAAACTTTAAAAGAAATGCATAATCATAATTAAACTTGACAATTCTAATAAAAGAATTCGCAAGAGCATCTTATGATTTTTTAATTACTTATGTCCGAAATGCATCAAAAAAGGAGCAATGGAGCACAGCAAAACATGTAAAGCTTTAAGTGCATAAATTTAACTCATTAATTTTTAAAAAATTGTGAAATTTCTCAAGATCTCTCATGCTCTAGTGCTGCACAATTGGTATTAAAAATGTATGACAAGAGATCATGTTAGGATTACTTGAAATGAGAAACTTAATACACAAAATATTTTGCCACAATATAAGTTAGCTTGTTTCTTTGTTTTTTTGAACTGATAAAAACAAAGGCGAAACCAAAATAATGATAAGCTTGCTTGCTATTAATTGCACAAGTATAATACATTTTTAAATGAATTTACCAAATGTCAAGACATTTCTCCCACTGTGATAACCAATTTTCCGAAAATAAGGAAAATTAATTTTTAGATTATAATTAAACGTAAAATTAAATAAACTACTCGTATATTCTAAGCATTCACAAACTGTAATTAAAGTAACCGTATTCCTAAATAATGTTAAGATGTGTAGTTATTGCGTGAGTAATAATTATTTTTTATTTCAAGTATTTTATATTTTTGCATGTGTTTAATTATTTTGTAAAACTAACTTTAATGTTTTGTTAATATTCATATTTATATTTCTTTTATGGTGAATGGCAACAAGTAGTTATTCATATTTATATTTCTTTTACGCTGAATGGCAACTAGTAATGATTTGTGATTATTCCGTTTTCTAATGTTGATTCTATTGTTATTCAAGCAGCAGCTCATTTAATAGCAAAAAGATAAAAGCACTAACTTAGCTATTCGTTAGTGATTCTTGCTGTTTCTAATTATAATGCAGTTTTAATATCAGTAGTCAAGACATACTGGTGACCCTGTTTTATTTTTGAAATGACAACAAATGACTCATGGAGAAGAATTGGTGCAGTCGAAACTGCTGAGAAAGAATCGGTGCAGTGGCTGGAACTTCATCAGAGGAGTGTAAAAATACCTCCTCTTTGGGAATGATAAGCCAGAAATATGTTTTTTTCAAGTTAAGGTGCAGTTCAAAATCAGTAATATTGTTTCAGAAGAAACAAAATTAAATTATTTAATTTCACAACTTGAACCTAAGTTAGTCGGAAGTATCTGGGATATTGTAACGAATGAAAGTGCCACAAAATATTCAGATGCTAAAATCAGAATTTTACATGTATTTAAGGAAAGTGAAAATGTACATATTAAATGTTTGATTACTGGTATTGAGCTTGGAGACATAAAGACAAGATAACTTTTGCAAAAAATGAGGTCAGTTGCTACTACGGATGTGTCTGAAAATTTAATCAAATCATTTGGGCTTGAGAAGCTACCTAAATAAAGAATATATTATTAGTTAGTGATGAAGATATATGCAAGTTAGCATGTATGGCAGATAAAATTAGTGATATGAATCAGAAGTATTATCCTGCAGGGAGGGGGGTGGAACACCGCAACATGCAATGAATTCGAAGTTGATCTGTCAGAACTATCCTTATCTTTGGGGCAGATGTTATTATTTTATTTGGCTTATAATTCCTTACTAAATGTAGTATTTCATCTCGATGTATTCCGTCTTTAATATGATTTAAATAAAATTCCTCGTCATTATAATTTGCTTCCAGTAGTGAAGAAAGTGACACAGAGGTTATTGAAAATGAAAAAATTTCAATTGCGGTATTCTCGACACAGCAATTATAGGACTTGAACTTTGTAACTGAACAAGAAATTATGTCTGTTTATAGAATTAAAGAGAAAGTATTATCACATAAAACGAAGCAACTTAAACAACTTGCATTGAAAGAAATGTTTAATAAAGTAAACAAATAAATATTAAGCTTTTTCTTTTTGTAAATTTTGATATCCTCTAGATCATAATTGTTCTTTATTTTATAAATTACAGTTTCATATTTTTAATTTTATAATTTCTGCATGCCATCTTACCAGATTCAAACTGATGATCTATAAATCCGGAACAATCGATAATCCGGAAGCGCCGAAGTCCCGACGAGTCCGAATTAACGATTTTTGACTGTATTATGAGTGAACTTCACTTTTGTAACACCGAACAAAAAACTTTATGAAATTTATCAAGTAGAATTAAATAATTACACTTAATAGTTGGACATATTTGAAAGAAGTATAGTAATAGTTGGGCATATTTGAAAGAAGACAAGTGTCATTTTATTTACGTTTTACTAACAGTTCGCTTTATGTTCATTTTGTCACAGACTTGCTCAATCTAGAGGTTTAGTAAATAGTAAGTAAATTTTTATGTTAAGCGGCATAGATTAAGATGAGAAGTAAAGTCATAATCAGCATGATTCATAACAAAAGACTGGATGCTGTCACTGCTGCTGCTTGCCTAGAGAGACTTGCTAATTAGAACAAACCTGAAAGGCCTGATGTAGGCACGTTTGGATGAGTCCGGATTAACGACTTTTGACTGTATAAATAAATAAAAATAAAGCACAATTCACAAAGCAAAATTAGCTACGTAATTAATTAAAAATGTATTTGGTTAATCTTTGGATTATGGTAACTTCGCGATTTTTTGGTGAAAATTTGGCGACCAACCATGCCATAGCAACCTGCTTCTTTTTTTTTTTTTCACCCCATGCAATTTTGTTTTTACGAAGTAAAGGCATGTTTTTATTTATTTATTTACTCAAAATTTTTTTCTAACAATCTGCTAGCCGAATTACGTATATGCTAGAACTTTTATGGAACAAAAGTGCTTAATCATGACGAAGATTAGGTGCGAAATTGGGAGAAAGTGCAGAATCGCAAACTGCTTGCCGTGTTTTTAAGAATTGCACTTACACGGTATCCATGTACACGTCGACCTATTTTCACTTAAAAAAACATCCCAGAATTGCACAAAAATGGCATTGTGCACACTCTTGACTTTATCCACGTACACTGCTAAAGTACTAGCTAGTAACCTTTATGGCCTTACCAAAATGTCGCCAAACTACCTGTTACCATATTCCAAAGATTAGCCATGTATTTTTAATTTTTTCATAGTAAGAGTTTTTCCTGTGTAATTGTCTCAGAATGTGCATCAGTTTTCTCTATAAAATTAATTTTACATTTTTTCTTTTTCCCAAACTATTTATGGCTTTTTGCTGTTACAGAAATGGTAGGGATAATTTTTCTTTAGGATTTCAGACATTGCAGCTTGGAAAGTGAAAAAGGATTTGAAGGCAACCCACAATTCTAGAAGATTCGAGAAATATGTGACAAAATGAAAAATGTATGGTATCAACACATAATGGATGTATTTTATAGAAAGTGTGCAATTAATTTCTTACTTTTTGGAGAATGTCTGGAAGAACAATGAAAACATAATATTTGAATGTTTTACTTCTGATACTTGAATCTTAACATGTTTATCTTCCCTTTATTTTCTCTAGACACAAGCATGAAAAATATTTTTAAAAAAAATGCTTCTAATCCTATCACATGGGCAGGCATTATAAAAAGGATTTTTTCATTAATAAAGAAATTGAAAACTTACAATTTAAAAGATTCATCCAATGTGTCTTAATGCATCATTCACAGCTGGCAATAAGCATTTTCCCGCCTGATGCAATCTCTGTGGATCCTAAATTCTGCTGCCTAGTACCTTTCTAAATTCTGCTTCCAGTGCTTGCTCTAAATTCTAAAAGTTTTGCCTTTTCTAGATTTTGTTGGTCGGTGTATAACTAAATTCTAAAAATTCTGCCACGTCAGCACGTTACCATATATATTTCATATTTCTTCTGAATGTTCATATTACTAAAGAAATATAATTAGTCACTTTTTCTGAACATTCTAAACGCATTTAGTGTTTTTTAGAAAATAACAGAAATCCTTTATTAAATCCAAAAGTTATAAAATGAAAAGGAAACATGTTGAATAAAGAAACAATACATAACGAAAATTATTCTTCAATGATATGTGCAGTTATTAGTCCAAAGGGATTTGAGTCCCGAAGGACTATTACTTTCAATTTGGCATTTTGCGTCGGACTTCTATAAATGTCGGAGTTCACTTTTCAAATGTTGCCACAAAATGTTATGAGTCCTGCATTACATTTGAAGAAATTAAATAATGAAAAATATATGTATATTTCTCGTATTGTAATAAAACAATGGTATCTAGAGCCATCCAATTTTGAATGACATAATCCTACTGCGAATATAGGCATTTGGAATTTCTTTTATTATCGATTTCATATTTTGTAAAACTTTAACGAATTTTTGAATAACAAACTCAATGATTTGAAAACGAGCAATGGCAACTCACTAGGGGGGGACTTTTTATCTCCAGCGCGTCGAACTGTGTATCGGAAATTATAAAGAAATGCTCATTTTAAAATTATTTTGAGACATTGCCATAGACTCCAACTACTACGGATTCTCCATAGTTTCTACGGAAATTCATGAAAAACTACGAGCTACGAAAAGTATGGAAAAAACTACGGATTTTACAGAAACAGAACCAGTACGCAAAACGGAACCAACTAATTCATCCGATGATTGGCTGAATACTCGTGTTATCATATATCACGTGTTGAGTGCGTTCCTAGTTTTGAAGAATTAGCCAATCGTAGATCAGTAACTCCAACCGTTAACGACTTATCAATAGTTCCACCCAATTGTCTGTCTCCCAGGTTCCTCAAAGATGCGTGTTTAGGCTGCATTCGGCTGCATTGTGTAGCCGAATTGTGTTTACGGCGAGAGCTTAGCGTGTGTCTTGTGAACTGTGAATCAGGTGAAAGATTTTTAATCATAATGCTGCCTCGAATGAAGAAGCCAAAATTATCAAAGCAGAAGTTTAAAGATTCATATTCTTCAGAATTTCCATGCATTAAAGCGTCCGAAATTTCTGTGAATCACGCACACTGCAGTGTATGCAACAAAGACTTCTCAGTTGCTCATGGCGGAAAAGATGACTGTAAACGGCATGTGTTTTCTCAAAAGCATATAGAACTTGGCACTGTAAAATCTAAAGAAATAACAAATTTCTTAATAAAAGATGATGAAACAGATCCTATAAAAGCCGAATGCTATTTTGTTCGTTTTTTAATTGAACATAATCTACCACTTTCTGTTTCGGATCATTCCAAAGAGCTTTTCAAAGCAATGTTTCCGGATTCTGCCATAGCAAAAAAATTTAGCTGCGGTCATACCAAAACTGCTGCTATTGTGAAAACGCTTGCAGAAAATACTGTTGCTGATATTATAAAATCAGTGTGCAGTACATCATTTTCTCTAAGTACTGATGGAAGTAATGATAACAATGATAACAAACTGTACCCATTGGTTATAACATACTACAGTAAAGAAAAGGGAGTGATAATTACTTCATTGATTTCTATTTTAGAATGCACGAATAATACAGGAGAAGGTATTTTTAATTGTATAAATGAAAACTTTAAAAACAAAGGTTTAGAATGGAAAAATTGCTTATCATTTTCTTCAGATAATGCTAGTAATATGATTGGAAAGTTTAAAGGTGTAGCATCATTTATCAAAATGCATCAACCAAGTATAATCACCCGAGGTTGTCCGTGCCACCTCTTGCATATAGCTGCAAAAAAAGCTACTGAAAAATTAATTGGCTCAGAAATTGAAATGTTGATAATAGATATATATTTTTACTTGGAGAAAAGTTCAAAATGGAAGCATAGCTTCAAAGTTGCTCAACAAATTTTGGGACAGAATGCAAAATCTCATAAAATTTTGAAATATTGCAGTACGAGATGGTTGTCTCTTTTAGAATCTATAACAAGGATTTTGGAACAGTGGGATGCTGTGATAAATTTTTTTGGAGATAAACCAGATAACAGTGAGAATGAAGGAAAAGAGATTGCAAAACATTAAAAAAATTTTACAGTCACCGACCACCAAATTGTACTTGTTATTTTTGAAAAATACTTTGCCTTTGTTTATAACAGTAAATATTAATTTGCAACAACAAGCTCCTTATATACATAAATTGAGAAGAGAACTTTTTGAACTTTTAATGAATTTATTTGTTAGATTCGTAAAACCATCAGTAATTTCTAAAGAAAATGAAGATGTTACTCTAACGTCTATTCCATTTCAGAAGTATAGTAAACAAAAAGAAAATGAAAATTTAGTGATTGGTGCGGAAACAAGACTATATTTTAAAAATGCCAAGTTGAATGAAAGTGAAGTGAAATCATTTTTCAATTCTGTGCGAGCTTTTTTTGTAACTGCATGTTCATATATAATTGATAAATTTCCACTGAGTGATCTATTTCTAAAACATGCTGAAGTTGCTGACATCAACTTGAGAACTGAAGTCTCATTTTCATCTGTTCTTTACTTGATGAATACTTTTCCATCCATTATTGATGAAAAATGTCTTAATCAAGTAGAAATTGAATTTTCCATGTATCAAGTAGATGATTTGAAAGAAATTGTAGATTTGCGTATTGATATAGCATGGGGAGAAATTGCCAAATTAAGAAATATGAATGGGTGTATTAAATACAAAGTATTGCCTTCTGCAATGCTTGCTGTCTTAATAATACCTCATTCAAATGCAGCTTGCGAAAGAATTTTTTCTATTGTTCAAAAAAAAACAGACGGAATTTCGACCAAATTTAGATCTTAAAACTCTTGAAGCAGTTTTGATTGAAAAAATAAATATGCAGGCAAATGAAGAACTGTGTTATAAAAAAACATTCTCAAAATCAGAACTTAAGCTTGCTAAGCATGCTACATATAAATCTTTGCATTCATAAATTATGCGTATTTTGTTTAATACTTATATGTATCATTCTTGGTTATTTAAATTTTATTTCCCTGTAGAAATCATATCCAGAATAAAGATATGATTTATAGCTTCTGATTTTTTCTATGATTAGTAGTGATTTGAAGTACTTTTTATTAGTGAATGCTTGAGGAGTTAAAAGAAAATTTCTAATTAAATGTGCATATAATTTACAAGGTATATTTTTAATTATTCAGTTTTATATGTATATGGATTTTAAATGTAATAAAATTGATTACAATTAATTATTAATTTAAAATTAATGAATGGTTAATTACAACATACGCTACGCGCACATTTTCAAAGTTGTAAAAATGTCGTTCGCGCGTTGACTACTGACAAGGTTTGCTGAAGGTTGGAGTCTATGCATTGCTATTGAACTAAATTTTATGGTTTAAGTGCAAAGAACATGATATTTAATAAATAAAGGTAATGCACAAAACAGTAAAGAAACACCAATTAATCTTTGGATTATGGTAACATGGCGAAAATTTGACAATCAACCCTGCTACAGCAACCTGCTAGTTTTGTTTTGGACGCCATTCTGTTTTCCCGAAGTAAAGGCATTTTCCCCCCCCCTCAACATTTTTTCACTAATCTGCTAGCCGAATTACGCTTATACTAGAACTTTTATGGAACAAAAATGCTTAATCATGACGAAGATTAGGTGCGAAATTGGGAGGAAGTGCGGAATCACTGCTTGCCGCGTTTTTAAGAATTGCACATACATGTATATGTTATCATCCGTGTACACGTCGACCTATTTTCACTTGAAAAAACATCCCAGAATTGCACAAAAATGGCATTGCGCACACTCTTAACTTTATCCATGTATACTACTAAAGTAATAGCTAGTAACTTTTATCGCCTTACCAAAATGTTGCCAAACTACCTGTTACCATATTCCAAAGATTAGCCAAAATGCTCTTTGGATGTAATTTAAAATCTAAAACATTTCAGATTTTTTAAAATATTTTATTATTATGTAAATTAGCCAATTGTTTGTGATTTTAGCCTTTACTATAATTTCCCATTTCTATTTCCTCATATGATAGAGTTACTGAGCCAGATTAAATTTAAATTAAATTGTATAATCTTTGATGACTAGTCCACATTATTAGTTTGAATTTGACTGTTCCTGTTGTCATAAATTAAATGTATTTTAAACTGTGAAATTTTATTAGATTTTTATTTTAATAGGGGTTTTTTTAACAAATATTGTTAAAGCATAAAATTTAATAGCGGTCATGTAAATCCATGATGACTAAGATTATCAAACTACCTAATTTAATTATTTATAACTGCTTACCCTTAAAAATTATCTCTACATGTTAAAGCAAGTTATTGCCTTTCATTAATACTTACTGTGGTACAAAAATGTAAAAATTCAAGTAAAGCTTATTCTTTGCATCTACTGAGACTTAAAATAATACAAAACAACTTATCACCTCTGGTGCTTTAATGGCTTATTAGAACCTTAAAGTATATTAACTGGGTTACAACCCCTGGAACTCTACATGAAGCTACAACACTAACTGCATCAAACAGAACCTGGCTAACGTTCAACACTTCCCAACCATGCCTACATCAGGCCTTTTAGGTTTGTTCTAATCAGCAAGTCTCTCTCTAGACACGCAGCAGCAGTGGTCAGTCTTTTGTTATGAATCATGCTGATTATGATTCTGACTTCTTATTTTACCTATGCCGTTTGACATAAAATCTACCTGCTATTTACTAAACCTCTAGACTGACCAAGCATGTTACAAAATGAGACATAAAAAGATCAACATAAAGCTAACTGTTAGTAAAACGTAAATGTCACTTATCTTCTTTCAAATATGACCAACTATTATAAGTGTAAAATATTTAATGCTACTTGATAAATTGCATAAAGTTTATTTTATTCTCAAACTTTATAATTACGTTAATTAATTCATGTTTATTAACAATACATACTACTTAGGAATCTATTTTATTTTTAGGATGGCATTACAGAAAGGAAATTCAGACATAGATAATATTTTTAATTGAATTTATTCATTTCCCATTTGCTCATAGGTCCGTAATTTTTTTCATTAATTTTCCTTAAAAGTACTTAATTTCCATGTGCAGAAATGTGTACCAATCCTGTAATCAGTGGTATAGTTTTCAGTGTATCACTTCATATTTGGCTGATAAAGAAGCGACATTGTTACTGTCAAAATATATTATATTTTATCTTAAATACTTAATGTTGTTGGATGCAAATTCTGAGAATTTAGACAGCGGGTAAATTAAAGGCATTGCTTTATTTTAATAAAAGCCTTTAAAAAGAAATAGAATGGAGAGTTTCTTCCATTTTAAAATGAAAAACTGTATTTCCACTTGTATTTTCTGCATTAGCTTTTGAGCGCAAAGCTCTCAAGATTCTTTTCAAGTATTCATGTAATTTTCCTCCTTCCTCAAAGCATTCAAAAAGCGAGCTTTTTTAAATTTTGATGTACACTCGTTCACATAATAATTGTTTTTGTCGTACTAATTGATTTGTTTGTGGATTGTGGTTGCATGGGCTTTAATTGATAAAGCAATAATAGTGAAGTGCATGGTTCAAGAAATGGAGTAATAGTTCAAGAAACGAAGACATCTGATGCTCCTGAAGATCACTGCATATGAGAAAACAATGACACTGGTGATGATGCCAACAAATTAATTGTAAGTTGTAGTAGACTACAAAGACGCTGTTAATGATTTGAATTCTATAGAGCGGCAGTGGACAACAAAAACAGAAGATATTCGAGATACAAGAAGTAGAAATATATTAGATATTGGTAAAGTTTTGTAATTGCATCTTTTGGTAATTTAATTATTCACATAGTTTTTCTCTGAATTTTCATAGAAAAAGTAAAAGAAACTGAAAGATTTTGGGTATTAACAGTCACCTAGAAAGGTTTTTAATGCTCTTGCCAAGCTTGAAGTCTATCAGTCTGCTGTAATCAGAAATTTTGCCCAGTGCTGCTTACGCAGACATCCTTTACAGAACTTTTTTATTAAGCACTGTTTTCTTTGCCTTTACACCTCATACAGTACAACAGCAAAAACATTTTGAAAGCTGCATAGCAGTATGTTTAGAATTCACGATGAAGCGTCAGGCGTTCACATACACTTTTATATTTTTTCAGTCTCCTCAGTTTGTCATATCAATATTCAATTATCTTAGTCAGATGGCTAACAAATTTTTGTCTTTTTATTTATCACTTTTATGCATTATTTATTAAATATCATGTTTTTTGCTTTTATGCCACATAAAATTCAATTCAACAGCAAAACTACAAAATATTTAAAAACAGTGTAAAAATATATTTCAGGGTGAGCCTCGGCAAAAGTTGCCGATTTTTGGCCATTGGCCAGCAAGGGACACTTTAAAGATAGCCGCTATACGAAACCAAAATAACAAGTCAAAGGACTGCACTAACTCGATGTCCATGTACACATCGATCTATTCTCACTTTTAAAAAAATCTGAAAATTGCACAAACTCAGCCCATGTACACATTGATCTATTTACACTTTTAAAAATTCAGAAGAATTATGATGTCATATAATGTTAAAATAAAATTACTCATCACCAAAATTGAACACAATTTGTAGCTAATCAAAGCTCAATAAACTGCATTGTAAATCACACAATGAAATAACATAAAAAAGAAATACATCTTATTGCATATATGCACTACAGAAAGGAAATATCGACTTAGCATATTTAGAAATTTCTGTGTCTTCAGTCTGTGGCACACAGAATTCCTTAACAGCTTCCAAAAACTTTCTTAACTGATCCGAACTAAAATATGCATACTGCCGTCACCACATAAATTCACAAAAATAAGAGTAAAAAAATATCCTCCATAGTGGTAGACTGTCGGTGGCATTCCTTGCATGAACCTTTCTTGCGACAAACCCATTCAGAGCTAGCTGAACGATCTTTACGTTTGATCGTATGCATTTTCTTTGTACAAACAGGGCACTTATAATGACTAAGTAAACCTTTATTTACATACCAGTCAATTAATGTTTTCCCCCCCTTTCATTTCAAATCATACAAAACTTCACATTAATCTCATCACATACAGCCATTTTATGGTGTGCAACGCAAAATAAGCAACATACTTCCTAACTGACATCCAATGCTGAAATAAACCCTTACAAATATTTTCCCATCTGTTAAATTCACTGCAGTCTGCAACCAATCACGTCAAAATAGGTTTTCCATAACATTCAACTACTCAGGTTAACATAATGAAACAACAATTTGGTGATAAATGAAACAAGTTAGTGATAATATATTTGGCACCCTAAAACATAGACAAACCCTTCTTTTTTTATCAATTGCTTTATATTATTTCATCCTTGAATGAGACGTTCATTGCAACGGGCGCCTGGACTGGAGTCCTATCCGGATCAATGTTACGTCACTCATCGTAATGAGTAATAAATAATGATCATCGATCATTATTTACATATGGTGAGTGAAGGCATATCGTAATGAAAAGCAATAATTAAAGGCAATAGTCCTGGATAAGCATATCGAAACGTAGCATCGGGAATACGTGCAAGTAATGCGTGATGAGAGAAGTAACGTCTATCATTGAAGACATCAGTGCTGGAAATGGGCAGAAAATAGGCTGAACTATCTGAAGTTGAGGAAGGCCAGGTGACACTGAAACATCCAATGGCAGGTTGAGAAGGAATCACAATTTGAGAGGCTGAGGGAGATCACATGCAAGGTGCGATTTTTATAAATTTAAAGTGTATGAATTAACTTGGAAATAATTAACTTTTTTTTTTTAGGGGGGGGGCTTCTTCACATATATTGAAGAGTAGGAATAGCTTTTCCATAGGAGTTTCTGCCTTTCTTATCTGATCCATGTTGGATCTTAATAGATTGAATAATTTTGATACATTGCTATTTCCAAAAATAGTGTACAATTCTTTTAAAGTAGAGAATATGTCTGAAAAATTATTATTATTATCCTGGTTACTGTTGTTCTGGTATTTAACTGTTTGCATGTGCTTTGACGTGGCTTGGGCGTAACTTTTCCTTTCAGTGATTATAGCTCAGTGAGTAATGTTTTCTTAGTTGAAAATTAAACTTGGTGTACTATTATTATTTCTGGGTGTATTTTTAGGAAATTTTTTGCAACCGCGTTAGAACGTTGGATGACTTTTTAGGCAATTTGCACAGACTGGTTTATCTATTCGTCCTGGTGAAGGGCACTCTGAAGTTTTATGAATTTGTGCACATTTCGCACATTGAGGCAAAAAGAAGCAATTATCTGATGAGTGATGGAATCTTTGACAATTGTGACATTGTGGAACTATGCTTTTGTTGATGTACCTTTCAATAGTGATCATGAAAAGTCCTAGGTGTGTTTCATTATAGATATTTTCAATATTGGCAGTTTGAATTAGTTGGGCCTGAAATAAAGGCATAGGTTGTTTAGTTTTAAAACAAGTTATTTGTACTACTTTGTAAACTGACTATCCTAAGTTCGTTAATTCTGCTATTATTTCATCTTTATCTGTCGTGATGGGCAGTCCTCTGATAACAACTTTTACTGGTCTTTTATGTCTAGGTGTAATTACATAGTGTTCAATGTTATGCGTCTTTAAGTCTAAAGTTAATTGTCTGTGACTGTCTGGGGTGCTTGGCAGTAATTTGAGATATTCTCCACTGTGCCATAGAATACTGCTTTTGAAAGGTTTGAGATTTTTTTAAGATATGGGTTATATGTGGTGCCATCTTCCACCTTTACCATAATCGGAGTTGGATATTTACTATTTTCTTGATTATCGTTAACTGTTTGAGTGCTATTAATATTTTGGGATGGTTGATTATCATTTCTAGTGTCTGATTGAGTGGTAGAATTTGATAATGCACTGAAACTATTCTGAGTAGCAATTAAATTAGGAGGTGAGTTTTTTGGCAGTTTAGCTGTTTTGGTTAGCTTAGCAAATCCATCAGAATCCTTATCATTATCCGAATTTTCATCCTTTTGTTTCCGTTTAGTATTAGTGTGTGGGTGAGTGTAGCTTGCATGCTCATCAAAAAGCCATTATAAACTGTATAATAATAACCTAATTATTTACAAAAGCAAACCTTCAAAAACAGCATAACTTTTAAGCTCACGAATTAACTTCTAATGGCTGGAGATGCAAATAAACATATAGAGTACAAAGTCTGAAATCTAGACCACCAAATCAGCAGCAAATTTTTTTTGAAGGGGCATGTCCCGATTTTTGATTTTACTTCAGCACTGAATTAAATACCTCCCTATTGAAGAAATAATCATTTATAGGCATAGTTCTATGTGGTAAAAATAATTTGACTCTGTAGGCAGAATTTAAGACCCACAGAGTCTGAACCAGATTGCAAAATATCTATTGCCTGCCTGGATAATCCTGAAGTATATGTGGATATTTATTTGTTCAGGACTACCAAAAATCATGTGCAGGAAATAGATCTAAGTATACTAAATGACTAAATATAATTCTGGCTTAAATTCATAAGGGTGCAGTAGAAGCAAGGCAGAATTTAACAGAACAATATGTCTTTAATTACCAATCTTGCAATACACTGCCAATAGTGTATAGTGGATGGTAGCTAAGCTTTATGATGATAGTCAAGAATTAAAAGGTTTTCAGATATCACAAACAAAAATCGAAATTTTCCAATTGGGAAGAAGTAATATAACAGAACAGAAGTTTTTCATTGCGTTTACAATATCCAAATCATTAACCCAACAATATCTAAATCATCAATCAACTAATGGATGACAAAATCTGTAATACAGCTCTAAATCCAAAAAATATTACTACCAGTAGTGAAAAAGATAACAGATAGTTCATTGACAATAAAAAAATTTCAAATGACAATCTAGTGGGAATTTTTGAAACAGCCATTACAGCACTCTGTTGCCTTGTTACTGAAAAGTGGATATATAATTTGGTATCTGTGGCTACCTTCAAAATTAAAATCTTCATAAGACACACTATGAATTAATCAGTATGGAAATATGTCTGAATGAAGACCTGAAAGCATGTGCACAAAAACTGGAATAAAAATTCCTCCAAGATAAAGATCCCAAACAAACAGTAACTTAAGTACAGTTCTACAAACAGTAAGTTGAATAAGGTAACCCAATAAGAAATGATGTCTATCTATAGAATGAAAAAGAAAGTATAAGCACATGAAAACGAAACAACTTAAACAACCTACATTGAAAGTTTTTTTTTTGTGTGTGTGTGTAAATTTTGATTCCCATTATTTTGCAAATGCTTCATTATTTCATAAATCAATATTTTGTAATTTCTACATGCCATCTTACTAGATAGATGTAAACTGATGATATACTATACAGGAAAATACAAAATCCAGAATGGCTGAAGTACGAAGAAGTCCGTATCTCAGACTTCGTACTGAACCAGAATCTGTATAAGGGTGTAGCAAAACAAATATTAACAATATTTGCATTATGCAATATTTCCAAATTTCTCGTTATTTAATACATTTAGATCCAGCATATGTATTGCTGTGTAGCAAAAACCCAACAAATAATTGCATTAGAAAACTCTGTTGCCTTGTTACTGAAAAGTGGATATATAATTTGGTATCTGTGGCTACCTTCAAATTCAAAATCTTCATAAGACACACTATGGATTAATCAGTATGAAAATATGAAAAGTTTCTGAACGAAGACCTGAAAGCATGTGCACAAAATGTGGAATAAAAATTCCTCCAAGATAAAGATCCCAAACAAACAGTAATTTGAGTACAGTTCTACAAACAGTAAGTTGAATACAGTTCTTGAGTACAGTAAAAATTACTCCATATTCTGCATTTGACCATACCCAAAATGCAAAATTAGCTGTAAAACAAAATAAGGAAACAATATAATTCTTAAAAAGTAATTTTTAATGGAAATGAGAAGAAAAATTAAGAAAAATGTAATTTTAAATAAGTTTTAGCCATTAATTAGTCTTTTACTTGTACATTTTTAATATAAATGCATCCGACAGTGCCCAGAAATTTAAGTAATTGCATTCACATTATACCTCCCACAAGGTACACCTCTACTCAACACTTTTGTTGCTGATCTCACACCAGCATGGGACATGGTGTCGATGGTAAAAAGCAAATCATGCCAGCGTGGAGTGTCGAGTGATATCTCGATAGCCAGTTGTCCATTCGCGCAGAAAGAGCTGCAACTCAACGTTAATGTCTGCTGGTATTGGGTATTGGGTTATATGTTAAGTATGTCTGCTGGTATTGGGTGGATTATAGGTTAGAAGTAATTTTAAAAGCATATGGTTTAAAATTTATAGCCTTACTAGTTTGAAAAAAAGAATCTTTAATGAGTTTTACAGGGCCTTCATGCCCTCCCCAAAAAAAAGCAATCCAAGAAGCCTCTAACAGGTGATGAAATAGCAAATTTGTTGCCTGAACTTTTGGATGAGTACTTGAATGATGTTAGATATGACAGCGATGAAGATTTAATTTCTCCCCAAGATACCCATGATATTTTGGATTCTGAAGTAGATGAAGAGTTGAAAGATGTGCAAGAGGCGACATGACATCAGCTTGATTCTTCTACGGTACGAATTTGGGAAAATTCCCCAACAACAATGGAACAAAATCACAAAATCTTTCACAAAATCAGAGTGTTTGTTGCAGCCTATTTAGGGTTACAATCCAAATCATTATTTTGTCATTTACTTACTGAAAATATTTTGGATGAAGTAAGTACTCAAAAGAATGACTAGACTCATAAAGTACTTTGTTGCCGTGAAACAAATGCTTGGAAGGAATCCACAAAAGATGAAATGTTGGTATTTGTGGGATTAATTTTACATACGAGAACTATAAGAATAAACCACATTCAAGATTACCAGAAAACAGATACAATATTTGAGAAACACACTTGAGCGCACTATGAGCAGGAATCGTTTTCTTTTATTGCTGGAGCACTGCACTTTGTGAAACTACAAAATTCAGAAGCACCAAAGTATTGACTATGTAAAATTAGAAATATGGTGAATTTGCTCAAAATGCGGCTCACTGAAATACACTACCCAGGACAAGAGAATAATTAGATGGTGGTTGGCACGAAAAACTGAAGATAGGGGTAACGGTAGTGAAGTATGCTAATGGTGTATAATCAACAAATGGAAAGATAAAAGAAATGTAGTTTATATTTCTAATGAATACAAAAACGATATTGTAGAAACGACAAACAAGAGGCAAAAGGAAAATTATTTGTTGTCATTCAATGTAATAAATTTATGACAGGGATTGATAAGCAAGATCAGATGATCATTGTGGAGGAGGGACTCTAGATGGCCTACCAAAATATTTGTGCATATTTTGAAATTAATGATTTTCAAATTCTCACTTTCTCTATAACAAATATTCAACAGAAAATATCACTTTGACTTTTGTTTATTGGTGATATGCAGTTTATTGAAACCACAATTTGTCCCTCGTGATTCCGTGCATAATTCAGCTAATTAGAACATATGATCAATCAAAAAGAAGAAGAGAAAAGTGGAAAGATAGTTTGAAAGCAGTGCAAAAGTTGCTATTCCCAGTAAAACATACAGATATTACTTATATATGCAAAATTTACGACGGATCTTCCACTTATTGCTTGGATTGCACGAAGATGACCTACAAGTAAAATGTTTAAAAATACTGTTTGCAGTAATAATATATTTGTTACAAACTTATAATAATTCACGTATATTAAATATCTGCCACTGATAAAGTATCATATAAAATAATTTTTGTGTTTTATCACTTATTTTCATTATTTTGTTTCATTTTTACACATATGTACCAATGCGTAATGTGGCTTTTAGGAAATAATTTTACCCCTAGTGCCTATTGTTCACTAGCACGTGGTCAAAATATTCTATTAAAAAAGGCCTAAATAAAGTATAAGCAGTATGATACACATAATCACGTTTTATTACCACTTTTTTCAATCATATTTGCATAAAAAATAAGTGGCCTTCTGCGAAACTTTTCCAATTAAAAAAAAATTGATGATCATCATTGCTCATAGTGAAGGATTCAAAGATCAATCATCAGTGACTTTAATATCCATGTGGGAAAAAATGGTTGCAATGCACACACTTTTAAATAACCAGTGCAAAGGATTATTATTTACATGTTCTGCCCTTCGGCACTACACGGAAAGAGGAATGCTTTCGTGGAGGACTTTTTAAGGAAAATTGTATTTCTAAGGGGAGCTTATAAGGGGATTTAAGCACGTTACATATGGGGGAAAATCACAAAAATGCCCAAGCAGTCAGCCTGTTTGCGGTATTCGAACCTCAAACTGAACTACCAGTATTCAGAAACTTTTTCAGAATTCAAATAACAAAAATCAGCGTTAATTTACAAAATTTTCACAGGACTAGTTTCGATGGTTTTACTGAACCATCATCTTCAGCTGCAAAACCGCAAATGAACAAGATAGGAAATAATGTTTAGATAAGATAAGAAAGCCTGGACAAGAATAAGCAAGTGGCGCCATCTGTTGGCAAAACCAGAACTAAAACATAATTTCTCTAAAAGCCGAAGGCAAATTTGGATTGGAATTAGGATCGTTAACTAGAACAGAAAGATTTTTTTTAATGTGAAATGCCTCTAGAAAATCCAGTTCTCCAATGGAAGATGTTTTTTGAATAATTTTGGCAGCAGAAAAATTGAAAGTGTGATTTTCGGACCAACAATGTTGAGCAACAGAAGACTTCTGTGTTTCCTTTTTTCTAACATATGCCTCATGTTCTTTGACGTGAAATTTTAAGGCTCTCTTAGTTTGGCCAATGTAAATTAAACCGCACTGGCAGGGAATCCTATAAATACCCCAGGAATTCATATCCGGAATGGGGTCCTTGAGTATAGAAGTTGGAATTTTATTGATGGGAGAGCAAACAACCCGAAAGTTAAATTTCTGCAAAATATGTGCAACTTTATAGCTAATTGATGGAAAGAAGGGAATGACAACAGAATTTTTATAATCTCCTAAAATAAGAGTGTGGCTTTTAGTGTGTTGAGATGAGAATTTTTTAACTGCTTAAATAATAATGTTGGGTGAAAAGCCCCTGTCAATTGCTATTGCTTTTAAATAATTTAGTTCTTCATCAAGGGCTAGTTTGGAGGAGCAAACTTGAAGAGCACGGAAAACATAAGAATAAAATGAAGCTAACTTTTGTTTAGTCGGATGACATGATTTAAAGTGTGGTGGAAGGCAAACCGATGAAGGTTTACGGTAAACTGTAGTACTGAAGTTGGATGTGTTACGTGTGACCAGAATGTCGAGAAACGGAAGAGAATTGCATGTCTCAACTTCAAAAGTGAACTGAATAGCAGGATCAATAGAATTCATTGTTGAAAGAACTCTATTTAAATCATCTTTATTACCTTCAAACAGGGTAAAAGTATCGTCTACGTAGCGGAACCATGCCGGGAAGTTTAAAGTTTTAAACAATTTTGATTCATAATAATGCATGTAGATATCAGCCAGGATGGGACTGAGGGGGCTTCCCATGGCGAATCCCTCAGTTTGCTTGTAATATTTATTTTGGAAAACAAAATGTGTTTGTTTCAAACAGAGTTGAGTGAGAGAAATTAGCTCATCAATTTCGATGCAAGAGAAATGAAATTCGCGAAGTCTGGTTTCTAGACATCTTAATGCACCCTCCACTGGGACATTGGTGAATAATGATTTTACATCAAAAGAAACCATGAGTAAATTACAAGGAGAAATTTTTCAGAAACTTTACTGCTCAGCCGCTGGTGGGCCTATGCAAAGAATTTTTTCAACATATTTCTTAGTACAAAACTGTATAATTTATTTCATTTATTTTTGGAATAATTAAACTTTCTTGTTTAAAGATTTTCATTTTTCATTAATTTCCAAATTCAAATAAATACTTGTGACTATACCTTTTAAAAAAATATGTGCTCTTTTGCAAAAAAATCGAAGCACCAAGGACTTTTGCAATAAAGGACGAAATTTGGTATGCAAAAACATCTTGATCAAACATGCAAATGAACAGGAATTGGGATCATAGCGCACATTTCTAGTGCACAATTCACAAAGTATAAAACCAGTAACAGAGGTGAAAATTTATCCTCTTTTGTTGCTGGCATTGTAATTCCGTTAAGAAGCAACTAAAGATGCTATTATGTCGAAGACCTCACAGACAACTAAATGAATTTGAATGCAGTTGCATTGTAGGGATGTGTGAAGCTGAGTTGTAGTACCGAGCAATAGGTAAATTTAATTAAATTCAATAAGCTTAAATGAAATGAAGGGGAAAATGCATATAATTTAATATTCTGTACGAAGAAGTCATTTGATGTACGCATAAAATTTTGAATTTGATGTTTTCTTTAGCAAATAAAGCATTATAAATATTTACATACTGTAGTATGATTATTTCAAAAAAAAAATTTAAGACAGACTAATGCATTCTGTGGCTTATGTGTTAAAAAGGATCACTTCATTCATTCATCTATTTACTTTTAATATCATCAAGAAATTTTAATTCACAATAACTATATATTATGGCCAAAGGGGCAGTTATAAAACTTTTAATGTAACTGAACTGATCATCACTAATGTGACAGCTTGCACTCATTAAAAAGGAAAATGGAAAGTGAAAAACTCAGAGGTGCTTTAAATAAATTTTTTGAAATAGATAATGATGACAAAGGCGAAGAAGAAACTAATGACAAAGTTGAAGAAGAAAGTACTGATAAAAATGACAAGAAAATGACAAAAATGAAGAAGTTGATGATAAAGATGAAGAAGTTTAAGAATAAGTAAAGAATGAAGAAGAAACACAATTACACAGAATGGCGCCGGAACAGGAAGAAGTAAATATTGGAATGAAAATGGAATCACAGAATATAACTGATGATCCCGCGTCTTGGCCCGATATTATTACTAAAAAAATAAGAGATTTAGTTATAACAGTATCACTAAAAGATCGTTTTGAACAATTAAAAAATCATAATGAATTTTTTGAGTTTCTGTGAAAACTTCAAAATATGGAAAAAGAAGTACTTCAAAAACATGCAGCTGAATTAAAAATTTCTCAAACAGATTCTAAGTTAACAGAAAATTATGTACCAAAAGTGAAAGAAGCTGATGTAGACAGGAAAATGTTAGTTGAAGAACTGGAAGCTTTGAAATCTATTTTTCCTTCAGAATTTTTTGAAAATCCGTTTAAAATGTTTAAATTTTTATCAGATAATGATAGAGCACTGGCATTTCTAAACTTGTTTATTGCTCTCCGAATATTCTTAACAATTCCAGTATGTTTTGCTTCTGGAGAGAGATCATTTTCCAGAACAAAAAACTATCTGAGAGTGACAATGAATCAAGATAGATTATATAGTTTACGAATTATGACGATTGAAAGTGAAGACGCAAGGAAATTAGATTTTCAAACAATTTTAGAATTTACAGAACAAAAACTTAGAAATATGTAAATTCATGCATTCATATTCGGTGATGTAAATTTATATTAAATAAATGTTTTTGTATTTTGAACATTTTTATTTTTTAATTTATGTAGAAGTTTATATATCTGATGATCGACGACACTTGATATATTTATATATATATATATATATATACTGAATTTGAATTTTATTTAAATATTTAATTTTAGAGAGATGTCTCCGCAAAAAAAAAAAAAAAAAAAAATCCAATCGGGCCCCGCACCTTATTCGATCCGGGCCTGCATATAGATTACCATTTCAAAACTTAAATGAAGGTCAGAAGTGAGTGACATACTTCATTATTAGTTTTACTTGTTTGCAATCTTCCCAATTTTTTTAGCTTCATAACATAATATACAAATAGAAATAAATAGTCACAAATGTACCTAATTATTCACTATTTGTTACAACAGTTTAGCAATAATGAAAAAATTGCATAAAATAAAATGCATAAATTAAATGAAGCTTACCTCAGAGAGAGAGAGGTTTCAAAAATAAGGCCTTGGACCCCCCTTGACTTTTGCATTTGCCCTAGTCACCGGCTGGTATTTTGTCATTGCTCGGGTCCAAGGCCGGCGCTGTAATAAAATGTTTAAATTAGAAATAAAATCTTTTAACATGGAGTTCAAGCAAAAAGTTGCATTCAGGAACATTAAAAAATTTAACACTAGCACATTAAAAACATAGATACAAGCATAAAGAACAACGTATGAATTGATTTAATGAAACAAAAATTTGGCAATATACAATAAATAAGACTAGGGAAAGTTTTTTAAATGCAGGACAGCTCTCTAGTAATTCAGAGTGCCAATCGTTTCGATGGCATGGAAAGGGTACCGTTTAATATGATTTGCCAAACCGGCAACCTCCGTTCTTGCCTTTCTATCATTTGCACTCTCAGAGACCTCAATCAATGCAACATAAACTGATCCTAGCTGAAACCTCACAGCTTTAACGGAATCTATTCGACATTCACAACGTGTTTCTAAGATTGGCTTCACTGTAAACAATTTCACATATCACAGCAAACACCAGGTAAATCTCATGAGAAATCCCTGGTCGATAGCCGCAGTCAAAGAATTTGCCATATCGCTCTGCACTAAGCTGTGATAACCGCATGGAACGTAAAATGCTTTCGGATTTAGCTCGAGTACGCGTTTTGTACACCACTGTTCCGTCCCTACACACTGGATCCATTATCATATCCTTGCCTTCTGCAATTTTGTATTTGAAAATATCATTTATCAAGCTTTTTTAAGCATGCTTTTGTCAAACTCAAACCTGTGCTACTACAACAAAATGCTCGCAAATCTCAACTGTTGTCACATAAACATTGAAAATTCGTATTATCATAGACATTTGCTCCTGATGACTTGCATCAGGAGTCCAATCTAGCATGATGGACTAATATTTGGCAGTCTGAGCATCTGCAATTATTTTCTTGAGAACCGCTTCTCACATCAGATGGAGGTGTTCATTTTGGATGTGATTCCCTAGATAATGGTCAAGACAAATCCAGCAAAATTCCTTCCCCGGCCTTTACCTGCACAACTGTTTGTCTGTTTATCACAGATATACATACCAGTTACAAAAATGTTTTAATTGACCCAAATACTTTTATTTTGGTATTTTTTAATTTAAGAGATCATAAATTACAATATCTAACCTTTCATACATTTATTTGCACTACATTCATTTACATTTTCTTCCTTGCAAAATTTAAGTACAAAAAGTCCAAAGCTGCCCATATCATTATTAACAAAGTGCCACATATGAGACTGACCACTGATACCCACTGAATGAAATGCTGCTTCCAAAATTTTCCTAACTTTCTGTAATCATAAATATTTCATAGGAAAATTAACTAACAATAATCGTATTCTTAACATTAATGACATCACTACTACCAAGGGGAGTCAACCCCTGCCACTCTTCCAGCCCTACCACCTTCAATGGATTTAAATAAGCACTCTTGCTGGTTCTTCCATCTAGCTGACGATTTGCAGTATAACATTAATGTGAATAGAATTTCAAAAAATCATTCTTTGGAGAATTCATAGAATATTCTGAATCAGACACTAATAAAGAGAAATATGACTTACATGTAGTTTAGAATTAAATAAAAATATTTCTCAAATGGTTGATCCGAAATTTGCAAATCGTATTGAATTTGCGTACAGAACAGAATAAAAGTAACAAACAATATATGGCTAGGATTGAGTAAGTAAAAAGTGTGGATTCGCATGCAATGGACAATCTACCAGCACTAAGATTATTGAATAGAAATGACAAATTGTTTATGGAAAATGTAATGAAAGCTATCATTTCGGTTTCCTTGCAATGGAGATGAAAATGGAATCTCAACCTTGATCTTTTGTTTGCAGTGAACTGTTATGAATTTATGCAGTTAACTGTTATGAAAGTTGAGCCTAAACATGCTAATTTAAAGGATAAATCTAAAGAATATTTTAAGAGAAAATTTTCGGAGTTCAAAATAGTAAACAAGTATTGAAAGATTTTATTATTTTAAGTAAAAAAGCTCTGGAACTTAGAATTGCTAAGACTGGGGGCAGGTTCACACTTCGGAGTTCAAAATAGTAAACAAGTAATGAAAGGTTTCATCATTTCAAGTAAAAAAGCTTTGGAACTTAGAATTGCTAAGATTGGGGGCAGGTTCACACTTCGGAGTTCAAAATAGTAAACAAGTAATGAAAGGTTTCATTATTTCAAGTAAAAAAGCTTTGGAACTTAGAATTGCTAAGACTGGGGGCAGGTTCACACTATTGGAGAAAACTTTACATTACCAGCAGCTAAAGATATCGTTTTAACATTATTAAACTAAAAAGAAGCTAATTAACTTAATAATATTTCGTTATCAAATGATCCAGTAAGTTGATCCAACAAATTCATAACAGAGACACTTGTTCGAAAAATAAAACACAGCAAGTATTTCGCATTACAGTTGGATGAAAGTACTGATATAACGTACTCTGTTCAATTATTAGTTTAAATACGTTTTGAAGAAGATAAATGAATTGCCGAAGAGTATTTATTTTGAGAATGTCTTCATTACAGAGCAACTGTAAATGATATTTTCAAAGTACAGTACAAAGTCCTTAATCCGGACGTCCATAATCCGGAATGATCTATAATTCGGACCTCAAAGCTACAAACACTCTGCGCATGCGTATGCGCTTAATACATTTACGCATGCACATTTAATGTATAATGGGCAGTATAAGCTAGGCTAAAATTATCTAATTATATATTTCAGGTAATGTTGCAGATTGTGTTGCTCCTTAATCCTCTAATTGGATCCAGCTTATTATTTTTTGGAAACTGTTAGAGCAATTTTATAAAACGTAAGCTTGAACATAAGATTATGTCAAAAAGAGTTTCTGATTCTCGAGCTGCCAAAGGATCTACAAAGTGAAAGCATGTTTCGATGTCCATCAAACAAAAAGTGGAATTGCTGCAAAAAAATGGATAGAGGCATATCCTTTGTTTCTCTAACCATTCCGAAATCTGTTTATCAATTTCACGCTGCTCTGCGGGTAGGAAATGTCGCTGCGCGCAATGAACTGGAAGTTGATCTGTCAGCACTATCCTCATCTTTAGGGCAGATGTTTTTATTTTATTCAGCTTATAAGTCCTTACTAAATGTATTATTTTATCTCTATGTACTTCGTCTTTGATATGATTTAAATAAAATTCCTCGTCATTATAAATATCACGAATAGACATCAAATAGTTTTCTTGTTGCAATTTTCTAATTTCGACTATGTGTAATGTATGACGCAGCTCAGGCTTTAACAGGAAACATTAGGGTGTTAATTCTCAAATAAAAAATATTGCACCTGAAACTAAATTTACTCACTGGTTCATTCATTGTGAAGCTTTGGTAGCTAAAACAATCCCCGAAAACCTGGAAATTCTTTTGAATCAAGCTGTGAAAACTGTTAATTTTATTAAAAGCAGAGCTTTAAATTGAGGAATATTTACGATTTTATGCCAAGAGATGGGCAGCGAACACGAAACGCTTTTGCTATATTCTGAAGTAAGGTGGTTATCCAGAAGCAAAGTTTTAAATCTTCTGTTTAAACTTTGATCAGAAATTAAAATTTTCCTCTATGATTAAAAATTAGAATTATAAAAATGGTTATTTAGTGAATTGTGGTTGGCATGTTTAGCATATTTAGCTGATATTTTGGGAAAGTTAAATGAATAAAATTTAGGATTGCAAGGACAATGTGTTAATTTATTTACCAATAAATGCACTGTTAAAAAACTTGAGCTAATAATTAAAGAATTGTATAATAATATTTTAAACATTTTACCACCTTTTAGAAAAATTAATTTAAGAATATTTTGAAATAAAAAAATTTACGTCCAACATTAAAATTCATTGTTTTTTATTGTTAAATAATCTCAACATGTATTTTCCTAAGGATTATGAAAAAGAAATTTTTGCTCAAATGTACCTGAAATTTTATCTCGTTTGGAAAAAGAACAATTGAAAGAAATTTTCTGTGGTCAAACTCTAACTAAAGATTTCAAAAATAGCACATTTGTTAACTTCTGGCTAAACAAACAAAAATAAATAAATAAATAAAAATAAATAAATAAATAAATAAATAAATGCATTTTTAAATAAAGCTATTAAATTTATTGCCCTATTTGCACAACCTATTTGAGTGAACAAGGATTTTCTTCCATGTTAGATTTGAAAAATAGACACACAATAAAAAGAAAAGTGGATCCTAATTTATGGTTAAAACTAAGTGAAATAGGATCAAACATAAAGAGATTCATATATCTTAAGCACAGCCAAATTTCTGACTTAATTGTAAAATTAAAGCTATTAGAGGACATTTTGATAATTAAAATTGTAACCAATTTTTAATCTAATATTTTTATGTGTGCATATTAAATGCATACATCCGGTAGGTTGTGAAAATGGCAAAATATATTTCTTAATATGTCTATTGAGAAACTTAAAAATAATCATTGTAAAATGTGGTGGTACATAAGTTTTTCAGTTTTTGTTTAGATGGTACACATTGGCAAAAAGGTTGAGCCACTCGATAAACACATACAGATGATCGATTTTAAATAATAAACCTTTAATCACAACAATTACTCATCATAAATACTCGTTAAATCAACACCGAAGATATTTGAGTCAGAGAATAAATCAAACGACAGAACGTTAAGTGTTTTTCACGCATCTTGAAAATATCCGTTACAGTTACAGCTAGAAATTTGGGCATGCAGTTGGCGAGTAACAAAAAAAGGTTCCTTCAGTATCGCCACACTCCGAACAAAGGAGACTTAACTAACTTTTGGAAAATTACAGCTAAGTACTGATGTCTACTAAAACCACTGAAACTAAACAACTATGTTAAATCAATAAAAACTTACAGGTTGCTTGCGTCGAGGTGGCAGACGGCGATGCCTGGAACGCCCAGACTCCTGTAAAAGAAACAAATGTATTTAGAAGCTTTTAATAGTTAGTGCACATATTGCAAATATTTCTTACACTCAAATCAGGTACGAAAAATCTTGAGATAACTGTATGCCAGTTTTTAGGAGGTATGGACATCAAGTAGAATTAATATAAATTATAAAAACTATGAGTTGTTGGATGTAAATTTCTAAGCTTTTTCAAACAAATCTGTGTGCATTTTTCATGATCAGTGTATGTCGGATTTTGAAAGGGGAATGAAAACTGGAGTCTGATGAATGGGACATTACTTTGATACTGTTTTAGATACTCATTCTGTATTACTAAACCAGGGTTCGTACACATTTCTGCACATGAAAATTAAGTACTTTTACGGACTTTTAAGGACCATTAATGAAAAATATTAAGGAACTATGAGCGAATAGGAACTGAATAAATTCAATTAAAAATATTATATATCTACAAACTTCACTTTTGTAATACCATCCTAAAAATAAAATGGATTCGTAAGTAGGATGAATTGTTATTATTAAACATCACTTAATTAACATAATTATTATTAAGTCTGAGAATAAAATATATGAAATATATCACAGAGCATTATATATTTTACACTTATAAGAACTGAAGATATTTGAAAGGAGGTAAGTGACATTTTATTTACGTTTTACTAACAGTTTTACGCTGATTTTATTTTATATCTCATTTTGTCACACACTTGCTCAGTCTAGAGCTTTAGTAAATAGTAAGCTATGTCAAGCGGCATAGGTTAAGTTGAGAAGTAGAATCATAATCAGCATGATTCACAACAAAAGACTGGCTGTTGTCACTGCTGCTGCTTACCTAGAGAGATATCTACTGATCAAAACAAACCTGAAAGGCCTGATGTAGGCACGGTTTGGGCAAGTTCTGAAAGTTAGCTGGGCTCTGTCTGATGTCGTTAAAGCCGTAGCTTCGTGTAGAGTTCCAGGGGTTGTGACTCAGTTAATATACTTTAAGGTTCTAATAAGCCACTAAAGCACCATAGGTGATAAGTTGTTCTACGTTATTTTAAGTCTCACTACATGCGAAGAAAAAGTTTTACATGAATTTTAACATTTTTGTGTTTTATCTTGTGACTATGGTAAGGGTTAATGAAAGGCAATAACTCGCTTTAATATGCAGAGATAATTTTTAAGGGCAAAGTTTTAATTAATTAAATTAGGTATAAGATAACCTTAGTCATTACGGATTTACATGGCCACTATTAAATTTTATTTATTTTTTAACAATATTTGTTAAAAAAGCCCTATTAAAAGCCCAATATAATAAAATTTCACAGTTTAAAATACATGCAATTTATGACACATTCTTAAATGATATTCGGATAATTACACATTAAAAGCTACAAAACATTTATGTTAAGTATTGTTGCTACAAAACATTTATGTTTTGTAGCAACAATACTTAACAAAATATTTATGCATCTTTTTACTTTGAAGCCTTCCCAGACATTTTGGCTAATTTATATCAATTTCCTTCTCTTTAAGCACCTTTTCTAACAATTAGAAATTTCTCTCAGTACACAAAAAAATGTTCTCACTAGTTTCTGCATTTTTTTATCTCCTAACCTGTCAACCAGTCCACAATGTACCTATGAGGGTTTATTGGATCTGGTAAAAGTTAAACAGTCCAAAACACATCAACAGATATAAAGCAAATTATCGCAATGTCTGAAAGTAACTGCAATGTCCGACAAAGGTTTACATAAGATTCTTATTTTAAAAAGAACTTAAAAAATAAAGGCATGTTCTTATGCTAACAAAATCAATTACAGTTCGTAGTGATGTAATGAAACAAGAAGAGTCAAATTCAAACTAAAAATATGGAGTAGTGGTCAAAGACTATACAATTTAATTTCATTTTAGGTTGGCTCAGTAACTCTATCATCATAATAAACTCAAATGTCGGCAACGGTAATACAAGACGAATAATTACAAATTATCAGAGCTGGCAGGAACTAATGCAGGGAGCAAGTGGAGGTCAGAAACACACTCTGGTCTTACATTCCAAAACTGTCTAAGTGATTTATTTGCATTCTGGTGAGAAAGTGGAAATGGGAAATTATAGTAAGGGCTGAAATTGTAAACAAATGGGTAATATCTTTGAAGAATAATTTTGTTTTTCTTTATATATTCAGTTTCTTTCTTCCACGTTTCCTTTTCATTTTAGAATTTTTGGATTTAATTAAAGATTTCTGGTATTCTATATAAACTAAATGCATTTAGAATGTATAGAAAAAGCTGCTAATTTTATTTCTTTAGTAATATGAACATTTAGAAGAAATATGAAATATATATGGTAAGCTTCAGTTAGAGAGCAGATGTGGCATAAATTTTATAATTTAGTGACACACTTTGCAATAAAGTCTACAAATGGAAAAACTATTAGAATTTAGAACAGGCATTGGAAGCAGAATTTAGAAAGGCACCAGGCAGCAGAATTTAAGATCCACAGAGACTGCATCACATGGGAAAATGCCTAGTGCCAGCCAGCCCTGTGTATGATGCATTAAGATATATTAGATGAATCTTTTAAATTGTCAGTTTTCAATATCTTTGTTAATAAAAGAATTCCTTTCTATAATGCCTATCCATATAATAAGAAGCATTTCTGATATTTTCCATGTCTGTCTCTAGTGAAAAGTAGAGAAAATAAAGGGAAGATTAAAATGTTAAGAAAAAGATTCTACTATCAGAATAAAACATTCAACTATAATGTTTTCATTGTTCTTCCAGACATTCTCCAAAAAGTAAGAAATTACGTGTGTATTCTGGAATCTTCTAGAATCGTCGGTCTATAAATCTTGCCTTCAAATCTTTCTAAACCTTTCAAGCTGCAATCTCTAAAATCCTTAAAATATTACCGCTACCAATTCTGTAACAGCATTCAGCCAGAAGTATTTTGGAAAAAAAAAATCGGAGGGAAAAAGTGTAAGATTAATTTTTTAGAGAAAAACAGGGCTTAATTTCTGAAATTAGATGTGCTGGAGCCCCGTCGAACACAATCAGGAAAGAGGTACAAAAATAAATAAATAAAAATGGCTAATAAAATTACTAATAATTAAAAAACTTAATATTAATTATTAAAATAATTCAATAATTAATGATTAAAGAATTAAATAGTTTAAATAAAAAATTTAAATATGAAGAGATAAATTAAAATTTAATAAGCAGTTTTTAATATAATTTTATTACTAAAAATAAAATTTTCGATATTAAATTTCTACTGAAATTTTGTTCAGGTACAAAAAAGAAGTGTCACAGCTTTCTTATTTAGGGCTCTGGGTAGAATTATGATTTATCCCCAAAACAAGAAGTACGGGAGCATGGCTCGGGTACAATTTAAGCTCTGGAGAAAACTGATGTATGATTTGAGAATTCTGAACATTCTGAGACAATTACACGGAGAAAACTCTTACCATGAAAATATTAAAAACATATTTTTAATTAATTACACAGCTAGTTTGCTTTGAATAAGAACTGTTTCGTAAATGGTGCTTTATAGCATTATACCTTGCTTATTTTCTACATATTGTTACGAAACGTCAAGGCGCAGTGAGATGGCTTCAATGAAAGCTGAGATAAAAGCCGGATATGATGAGAGAAAAGCTGGATATAAAGAGATGACAGCTGAGATTAATGCCGAACTGAAAGAGATGAGAGCCGGATTAGAAGATAAAGCCCAGCGGGAAGAAATAAATGTCGGCCAAGAAAAGGTGCGAGAGCAACTCCAACCGCTGAAAGTGGAGATCGCAGAAGAAACTGGAGCCATAAAAGAAGATTTGAAAATGACAGTAGTGGCATCTGGAGAATTCAGGGATGAAGAAATGAAAGAAGTAGCTAACGAACTGCCTGAGAAAGATCTAGAAATGATCGATGAAATATCTAACGGGATTAAAGAAAAAGAACAAAAACATGAAGAAATAAAAGACGGGAAGGAAGATTTTGATCCTCACATGCCTGAAGTAGAGATAGAAGAAAGTAAAAATGCGACTGTCAAGTTCCTAGAAACTGATAGTAAAGTTCAGGGCTCAATTTCTAAGATTAGAAGTGCCGGAGCCCTATGGAAGACCGTCAGCAGAAAGGAACAAGAGTAAATAAATAAATGACTATTAAACTAATTAATAATTTTAAAATTAAATAGTTAATCATAATCAAATTAATTAACAGATATTTAATTAATGTTTATAAATTGTTATTTAATCAATAATTAATTAATTATAATTTAATTGCTAATTAATCAATAATTAATTATTATTCAGTGAAATAATTTAAAATTGAAGTAATTAACTAATTAAAATTAAATAAAATGTAAAGAGGTAAACTGAAATTTAATACGCGATTTTTTAATATAATTTTATTGCAAAAATAAAATTTGAGATAAAATTTCTAATGAAATTGTTATTCAATTACATAAAAGAAGTGCCGCAGCCTTCTTATTCAGGGCTCCGGTGTGTTCCGGTAAGAATTATGATTTATTACAAAAACTAAAAAGCACAGGAGCCAAGATCTGGTGGGTTCTGGCCCAATTTAAGTTCTGATCATGGGGGGGGGAGTTCTTTTATCAGTACAAAAATTAAATATACTTAAGTATAGCTGATGAAAATTCCAGGGCGAAACAGAATGAGGGTATGAGCGGGTGGAAATAAAAAATGAGAGGAATCTTGGTGTGAGAGAATGTTCTCTTTGACCGCAGCTATCTGTTGATATAATTATAGCCATCAAGCAGATGGGTGTCAGCAAATGAGTCCTGAATTGGACTCCTAAATGTAAAGTTGCTGGTTACGCTTCCCCCCCCCAACTAGTGGATACTGTGGGAAGACGATGTTATAGGACGTGTTTGAGCAGTTTTATCCCAGTATTTCACTCTTATTGTACTCGCTGTCACTTAACACACATTTCAGAACACAGATTTTCCTTCCTGCGAGGATAACTAACTGTAAGCATCGATAACAATACACTAGATACAATGGCATGGCGAGAAATTTAGGCGTTTTTAAACAAACTCCCCCGATTTTATTGCTTTTCTTAAAGGGAAAGTTTTCTTTATGTGAATGAGGGGACTTTACTTGAACGTCTCATGTTCTCATGAGTTCGTATTTGTAGGGAAATAGAGTATTGCCAAGTCTGCTTATTGTTAAACTAAAACATTAGGAATTATAATTTTTTTTCCCGTTTTAAATTGTGGTTTAGTTTTACAAGAAAAAGT
Organism: Stegodyphus dumicola; assembly: GCF_044657685.1. Lineage (NCBI taxonomy): Eukaryota > Metazoa > Arthropoda > Arachnida > Araneae > Eresidae > Stegodyphus > Stegodyphus dumicola. Next base: position 5,421,465 of record NC_140773.1, read on the forward strand.
ATCGGAGGTCATCTTATTTAGGGCTCCGGTGCGCTCCGGCTAAAATTGTAATTTAACTTAAAAATTGAGAAGCACTGGAGCTGGGCTCTGGTGGGCTCCAGTGCAATTTAAGCACTGGTGAAGTTATGAAAACGCACTCAGCAAGTCTCGAACCATCTGAAAGTGCATGTGATGCAGAGATGACCGAAGCTTAAGCAGTGCACTGGAGCATTGAAAGAAAATTCACCCACTTTCCAAACTATGTGTGCGTCTCATAGTGCAGATTTTGAAGACAAGGACTTGTTTCTAAACCTGGATACTTCTACTTGCAAAGGATCGGATTCTATTCATGCCCCTGGTGCAAACATCGGAACTGGCTTTCAGGAAATAGAGGTAAATAAGTATGCACCCTCTGCTAAAACTACCGAGGTGAACTGTACGGCTGCTGCGAATGAACTACAGAAGTGGGACATTTTTCTCTTCCTGACACCATTTGTTACGTTATTTTCTTCCTTCACGTTCCTAGATTTGGAGTGAATAATGACGACACTTGATGAAGTATCGAAACACACTTCATTTACCAATATCAATCAGGACAGCTCCAAAACACTTTTACAGTCAACGAAGATCTACTATAAACATGCTGCAATAATCAGCAACACAGCCGTCACACTGTCAGGCAATAATGGTGGAGACAGCTTCACTGCAAAGCACCAGAGTACAGCTTCCGACTCTGCTTGGTCGTTCTCGGAACTCCACGTACTTTCGAAACTCTCCACACTACAACTCGTGATGCACAAGAGCACAACTATCGACTCAGCACAGTCTAAGACGAAACTCGACGAAGCATTAATTTGCGATATATTAAAAGACTCTCTCGATGCACTCGATGACGAACTCGGCGCTAAACTTCGAGACACTTGCTCAATGACTGACTATCAGCTCGCTAGACGACGCACACACACCAACTCGTAACCAGAGGGCTTATATAGCTTTCGGCTTGTGTTCGAGAACATTCTGGGCTAAATTATATTGCCAAATAGGTGATTTCTCGCCAAATGTGGCAACCCGGCCTTCCCTTGCCGTTTTAAAACTGCCTTATGGGGAAGCCATCTCACCGCACCTTGACATTTCATAACAATATAATAAATGGCCAAAATGGAACTTTACAATATCACAGCAAAAATAAAAATACTTTATTTTAATCTCATAAATATTACCATTATTTAAATGAAATTTATCAGTGTTACAATGTTTAAAAAAAAACTGCCGAAAAATTCCTTGATCTCGGAAATAAAATCTTTCTATAGAAACAGATCTTAAAATTGCCAAAATGTTGCTAAATCGCCAAATTTAGAACAGTTTAATTAAACAATTCACATCCCAAAAAGTGAAAAGTTGTTTAAGAGCTCTTCATTAGAAAAAATGAAATAATTTCGAAATGCTTACGTTTCACTTCTTGTTAAGAACTCGAATATCCCACCATTTATATTAGAACTAGGAACAAATTATAACTCATGAACCCATTCAAAAGATAACCATATTTGTGAGCAAATCACCAAAAATATTATTCCAAAATGTTAATTCACACTCAAAATGGCAGTCATAAAATCAGACAGAAATTTCAGACGATTAAAATTAAGGACCTTCTGACGATTTTGGCCGAAATTAACGACTTTTAAGGACCAAAAATCGATTCTAAAAAAATTAAGGACTTTTAAGGACTCTTTAAGGACCGTACGAACCCTGTAAACCAGTCAAATTAAGCATGAAGCATTCAAATAGGAAACACATCTGGAATTCTGCATGCTTAAAATTGAAATATATTGTGTTAAAGAGGTACCAAATAAATATCCATGAGATCAGTGTAGCAATAATGTTTCACTATGATATTACAACAAAAGACCTACAGATCTTTCTATAGTAAATAATCAAGAAATATATCCTTCGTGTCTTATCGTGTTTAATCTTTCTAATCTTTAGATATTACAGCTGTAGAGGATGAGAAAATCATTTCCACAAACGACTCATTACGTCTATGAAACGAATGATTCCTTGCAATAACTACAAAAAAAAGTTACTAAATGTTATTTAAACATTAACCTTACAAAACAATACTCCCAATAGACGAGACTTCGACTCCAGATGGGAAATTAAAACTAAGCACAGACGTCTTCTAAAAGCTCCTACACTAAGCTGACTACTGATATCAAATCTCAAGACCTTTAGTTAAATTATGAATTAAAAACATTCAAAATCTTAATTCACAGATACTTAATCATACTCCTTATAATACATATGAAAATGCATAAAACTTACCTCAGGTGGGCAAGGTGGTGCAGGTGGTGGGGATGGTGCAGATGGTGTGAGTGGTGCAAGTGGTGCAGGTGGTGTGAGTGGTGCAAGTGGTGTGAGTGGTGCTGGTGGTGGGGGTGGTGCAGATGGTAGAGATGCTGCCCACTGTAAAAGCAACAAACATACTTAAGAAACTTTCAATACTATACATATGACAGATACAATTTCATACAATACTATACATACTCAACTTTCAATACAATACATATGAGAGCTTTTATGAGATACTGAAATCAAGTAAAAACTAATATAAATTATCAAACAATTGTTTTGCTGGATGTGAATTTTTGAGCTTTCCCCGACTTTTTACAACTGCAGCTACATCTTGCTAGTGCTGCTTTCCATTCCACACAAGCGGTCCAAAATGAAGTTATGTTTTTGGACTCACAGCCACCAAGTTTCTGAGCCAAAGGTTTTGAAAAAGTGCCAAAACATTGGCATAAAATCGTGGATTTAGGTGGTGGTTACTACCCACACTAAAGACACTGCTTTCATGTTTTTTTAATGTTATTAAGAACGTTTTTTGATGGAAAACTTTAAGCTCAGGCACATTTCAACGATACAATTCCATGACAATACTACAAGAAATGAAATTATGAAATACTGTACGAAACATAGATTATATGATATTTGAAACATTTACTAGATGAAAATAAATGATAAAATATAACTGCTATTGCAACACTGAAATAAGAGCAAGAAAATAATCCTTAAAGGAACAGCAGAAATCATTTAACTGAGTACCAGACATTTCCAAATATAAGCCGATCTGCATACAATTCAAGACTTTGTTTTAAAAATTCAGTCAAAATTGAAGACACACATGTGCAAATTGCATCAAAAGTCCAGTTATATGGCAAATCCAGCCAAGTACCTTTCCTGTCCTTTACTTGCACGACTGTTTGTCTGTTTATTATAGATATACATACTTCCACTTAAAAAAGTGTGTTAAATGACCCAAGTATTCATGTTTTAATTTACCAAGTATTCATTTTTAAATCCGAAGGATTATAAATTTTAAAATATAACATTTTATGCATTTCTTTGGCTATCGTATATTTGTGTTTAAGAAAATTATGCATTCCTTATTAAAAAAAAATCTTGATGTGAACACAATATGACTTTCTTGTATGGAACATTTATACACATTTTTAATGCATTTGAATTTATACTTAATTCCTCAAATTTGAGATATATTTTTCATTCATTTAATTCAGCTCTCACTTTGTGGCAAGAGAAAAATATGTAAAAACTCAAAATTCCTTCATTAAAAATTGAAAAATATGAAAAAACATAAATTTCATTTGTCTTACCAGAAATGACATGCCTGCCCGACCTTTTCCTTTTGTTATTGATCGTGTAATTGGCCGGTGCTGGAACAAAAATTTTTAATTAGCCATTTATAAATCTGAAAGATTATGAATTTCAAAATATAACATTTTAAACATTTCCCATATCTTTAACAAAGTAAGGAAGTATGGAAGTACCACATATCAGAGATTATCCGCTGAACGAAATGCTGCTTCCTAAATAACTATATATATTTCATAGGAAAATCAACTAACCATAATCATATTCTTAACATTAATGACACAACATTAATTAATTACTACGAAGAGGACTCAGCCCCTGCCACTCTTCCAGCCCTACTGCCTTCAACGTATTTAAATAAGTTTGCTGGTTTTCCCATCTAGCTGAGGATTTGCTGTATAATGTTAATATGAAAGAAAAAAAAATTTTTTTAATCCTTCTTTGCGGAATTCTTAACAGATTCTGAATCAGACACTCATAATAAGAAATATGACTTGTATGTAGTTTAGTGTTAAATAAAAAATGAAGACATTTTTCAAATGGTTATCTCAAATATACCTTTTGTGCTCAAATTATTTGCAAATCATATTGAATTTGTTTACAGAATAGAAGCAACATCATAACAAACAATACATTAAAAATTCTTGGCTTACACAGACAATTGAAATTTCAAAACTAATTTATTTTTGGTAAGTATATGACACATGAAGAAACATTAACTTTCTCGATATTTAATTATTACAAATAGAAATTGCAAACAAATGATTACAAATTATGTATAATTACATTATTTAAACTTGTACAAAACAAAACAATGCTCTTACAAACAAGACTTAACTTCAACTGGGAAATTAAGACAAAGAACTGATGTCTAATAAAAGCTCCAAAACTAACTCTAATGAGAATTCTAGTAACCAAGTTAAATGAAATATAAAAAAAAAGTTACTATACTTAATGTTATTTAAACATTAAGAAAACAATACTCCCAATAAACGAGACTTCGACTTCAGATGGGAAATTAAAACTAAGCACAGACGTCTTCTAAAAGCTCCTACACTAAGGTGACTACTGATATCAAATCTCAGGAACTTTAGTTAAATTATGAATTAAAAACATTCAAAATCTTAATTCACAGATACTTAATCATACTCCTTATAATACATATGAAAATGCATAAAACTTACCTCAGGTGGGCAAGGTGGTGGAGGGGGTGGACAAAGAGGAGCAGATGGACCAGATGGTGGGGGTGGTGCAGATGGTGCAGGTGGTGCAGATGGTGCGAGTGGTGGGGGTGGTGCAGATGGTGCGAGTGGTGGGGGTGGTGCCAGTGGTGCAGGTGGTGCAGATGGTGCGAGTGGTGCAAGTGGTGCAGATGGTGCAGGTGGTGCAGGTAGTGAGGGTGGTGCAGATGCTGCCCACTGTAAAAGCAACAAACATACTTAGAACCTTTCAATACTATACATATGAGAGATACAATTTCATACAATACTACACATACTCAACTTTCAATACAATATATATGAGAGCTTTTACGAGATCAGTGCAGCAATAATGTGCCGCTAAGATATTACATAAAAAAACCTACAAAGATCTTCGTAACAGTAAATAATCAAGACAAGTATCCTTCATGTCTTTCCTGTTTAATCTTTCTACTCTTTAGATGTTATAGCTGTAGAGGATGAGAAAGGCAGTTGCACAAACGACGCATTATGTCGGTCATTACTTAAAAGTCTCAGATAGGGCATAAACTTCGTTAGGATACGGATTAAAGTTAAATTATTTTCCAAGCTGCTCACAGCTTTACAACGGCATAAGATATTTTAAAATCTTTGAACTGACTTTCTTACACAGCTTTATAGGAAAATCTTAGGCTATTATTTTATGTTTCTTTACTGCTTCATTTCGATATACTACGAAGAACTTATCCATACACACCTCAAAATTATCTTCCATTAAAAAAAAGAGGAAGATTTCTTGCAATAACCATAAAGGACATTATTTTACATTATTTACACATTAACATAAATAATGCTCTCAAAAAGCAAGACTTAACTTCAACTGGGAAGTTAAAACTGAGGACGATGTCTAATAAAAGCTCCTACACTAAGTTGACTACTGATAAAAAAGCTAATAAGTAAGTTAAATAAAATTTTACATTTAAACTCCTAATTGCGAAATACTTATTCTCATTATAATATATATATGAAGTATAATATACAAAACTTACTTTGGGTGGTGGGGGTGGCGGTAAAGGAGGTGATGGTAGGCTCTGTAAAAGAAACAAATATATTTAGATTAGTGAACATATTCAAATAGTTCTTAAATTTACAATTAGATGTCAAATATCTAGAGCAGCAGTTCTCAACCTTTTGACTTAATTGTACCATCTAAACAAACATTGAAAACCTTTAGTATCACCACTACAAAGTAATACTAAACCTGTTTGGACTGCCTACATTTATTACTCTGTCTGCACCCATGTTAGTTATGACTGGATACCAGAAAGCCAGGAAAGTCTCTGCTTTTCATCCTGGCATCAACCAAAGACAAAACAAATGCATATTCTTTCTCTAAAGATGTTTATCGACTAATGATATTGACTGAAGGGAAAAAGGAAATGTTAAACAAATATTTTAAAGTAAGAAATTCTTTAATTTTTGGGGTGCAGACATTGTGTGGGTCACTTTTTTTAACATAAATTTTATCTGAAAAGTTTGGGTGCAGGCATTACATGAGTGTATACGGTAAATTTTCTTTAAAATTTGAAAAGAGAAACTGCTTAGATAGTATTTTGATGTTCAATAACCATTGATAACATTCCTGTTTAATAAAAATAGAAACTTTTCCGAGTTTTAAATCTCCATACTAAAAAAAATAATAAATCTACTAGGAATTTCCTAAACACAATACAGTCAAAAGTCGTTAATCTGCACTCGTCGGGACTTCGGCAATTCCGGATTATAGATCCATCTGTTTAAATCTCGTAAGATGGCATGCAGAAATTCTAAAATTAAAAATATGAAACCGTAATTTATGAAATAAAGAACAATTATGATCTAAAGGGTATCAAAATTTACAAAAAAAAAAAGCTTAATATTTATTTGTTTACTTTATTAAACATTTCTTTCAATGCAAGTTGTTTAAGTTGCTTCATTTTATGTGATAATACTTTCTCTTTAATTCTATAAACAGACATAATTTCTTGTTCAGTTACAAAGTTCCGCTGTTCAAGTCCCGTTAATTGCTGTGCTGAGAATACCGACTTACTTGTCAATCGAAATTTTTTCGTTTTCACTAACCTCTCTGTCACATTCTTCATGTCTTTATCCAATTTTTTGCAGCACTTTCACTTTTTGTTTGTTGGACATCAAAACATACTTTCGTTTTGTAGATCCTTTGGAAGTTCCAGCATCGGAAATTCTATTTGACATAATCGAAAGTTCAAGTTTACTTTTATAAAATTGCTCTTACAGTCTGCAAAAAATAATAAGTGGGATCCAATTCGAAGATTAAGGAACAACGCAATCATTAACTGAAATAGATAATTAGATAATTTTAGCTTACACCATCTGTTATACATTAAACGCGCAGGCGAAAATGTATTCTGCACTTGCGCACATGCATATGCACAGTAGTCAAGGTCTTACGCGCACGCGTAAAACGCATGCGCAGAAAGTTTTTAGCTTTGAGGTCCGGATTATAGATCATTCCGGATTATGGGTGTCTGAATTAACGACTTTTGACTGCACTCGAAAAAAATACTATGTTTTCCACTGCTAAAAATACTGCTGTAACAATAAAAATATATTTTGAATGTTAAAAATAAAAATACATCAAAATTCATGAATTTTTTTAAAGACATGCTTTAGAGAAATGTTGAGGGGGGAAATTGTTCTTACCTCTTCTGGTGCTGGCAACCTTTCCATTACTTTAAAAAAAGAGAAAAAAATTAATTGAACTGTATGTACACAGTGCATGATTAACAAAAATGCATATTCAACAAAAAATTAACATTAACATAGAATCTAACAACGAAATGGATTTTGGGGAAAAACACTTCATTTAAAAAGTAAATAAATAAATAAAAACCAAAATTGTAAACAAATCAAAAGGTAAATTTATTTTAAATTATCAATACTTTCTCTGTATCATCAGTTCACTCTTACTTTGACACAGATTTTTCTTCTAATTCCATTCATTTCCATTTCAAACAGAAATGGTATTGAGAGACCTTCCCTTTAATAATATCTGTTGTTACTGCATTTTAAGAATACTTATAACAAAACAATATGAAAAGCATAATATAAAGGAGAAAATCAGCATTTAGTCCTTATTTCTTAAAATGCATCTAATTAATAGTTCATTATTTGGCAACGAAATCTGTCGATTTTTTGATTTCTTCCAATATTGTCATCAAAATATTGTTCGGTACTTATGAGTTCATGGAATTGGATTTTGGATTACAACACTTGATGAAGAATGGAAACACAATTTATGAGACAGTATTACTCAGGACAGCTCCAAAAACATGTTTACAGTCATCGAAAAACTACGACAAATAACGCTAAAACAATCAGCAACACAAGCTTCAGGCTGTTAAGCTATAATGGTGAAGAAAGCCTCACAGTGATGCATCAGAGAATGGCTCCCGACTCTTCGTTCTCGGAACTCTACGTACTATCGAGGATTTCCGAGCTATGAATCGTGACGCACTCGATGCATCAATTCGCGATACTCGGGCTAGACACCTCGACGTTAGAATAGATCAACTCAATAGACTACGAGACACCACTACTTCGCATACCAGAAGGATTATATAGGTTTTGGGTTGCCTTCGAGAACATTCATGCCAAAACGGTAAGAATTTGTTCTAGAATGTTCTCCGTCAGTCCACGACATTTTGCCAACTTTGTCGCCACGTCGTTTGTTGTTTGAGTTTCTTTCGTGTTATTTTTTGCTTATTTTACTGTTTGTAAGATATTGAAAAGTTTTGCATGATTTTTTTTTTCTTCAATGGAAAGTTGGTTAATTTTTTTATTAGGATAATTAATATTTGTATTAAGAGATATAGCTTATTTCATTGTACTTTTTGATGCTACTTTGGTGGACAGTTGCACCGGTTTTGGCGAGTAATACGACTTATGGTAAACCCACTGCTAGATAAGTTATTATGGTAACCGATAATTTATTGTCCTTTTATTTAAAAAATAATGCGTTTTATTATGCATAAATTCCATGTTTTAAATATTATTTATGGTTTCTAAATATTAAAAATAAGTTTAATTTTACATTTTTATTTGAAGTAAAAATTTGTTCATAATATTTTATATAATTTTATGTTGTGGATGATGTAATCAATGATGTCACCTTACTTAAAAAGTAATTGGTTTTATTAATATCTATAAATTTAATCTAATGTTTTAAGCATTATTTATGGCTGTTAAATATTAAAATACAATTTAATTTTACATTTGTTTTAAAAATGATTTTATTATGAATGATTATTTAAACAATTTTAATTCTATGCGTGATGTAATCAGCTCCCTGATTGGTTACTGAATATTTGTGCATTACCACGCCATTTTAAAAGTTTATTATTCACCTCTTAGAATTCCTCAGATTTCAAATGGAATGGATATGTCCGTTTCAAAGATGAATGTTGTTATTGGTAATTACCAAGAATTATTGGTATCGGAATAAAAAATTTTCCCTTTGAGACCTTATATTGGCCAACCTGGCTTTTCTAATCAAAGATTTATTTATAAATTGTTAATAGCGTCAGAGGAAATTTATTTTAAATTTTTGGAGAAAACCTCGCTTATTGCTTCTTCAATGAAGTGTGAGAGATGTGTGTGGTTTTTATCAATATACGACAGGAAAAATACTTTAAAAAAATGTAAGTACATAATTTTCTTTTACTTTATAATTGTATACTTCCACTTTTATTAAAAATTAATACAATGTTTTCAAAAATTCCTGAGATATTTATTGCCACATATGTTTTAATGTTAAATAATTAAATCCTATAAAACTTATTTTAAAGTATATAAGTAATATTTTAATTCTTTTAAACGTTGGTATGATGTTTTTAATTCGATATTCAATTTAAGTAATATTTTTAACCAATTAAATGCTAGCACAATCTTTTTATAGCGGTGATTTTATTCTATTATATGAAAGTAATAATTTAACTTTTCTCTAGCATTTTATATTCTTAGTAAATGTATTTATTTACATTTGTCAGCCATCTTAAAAAACAATGTTTTCAACAAAAAATTAATCCATTATTTTTAACGATATTTATTTTTTTAAAGTTTCTAATACTTTACTATATGCGTAAAATATGTAAAAACAGCATTTTTCAAGATGGCTGATAACTGTAAAAACCGCGCCAACAATTGCGCCAATGTAAATCTCCAAAAATCCATGCAACCATATACCAAAGTAGCACCTAATTTTTTTTCGCTTGAAAATATAAGGTAAAATATCATTAATTATACTTTGCTTTTCAGAATTTTTTGTATTCTTTTATGTTATTTATTGCTCATTTCACCGTTTTAAGATATTAAAAAGTTTTGAGTGGTTTTTTTAGGAAACAAAGTTCTTAACCTCCTTTATACCATTTGAGTTCTTAAGAATTTGCAAAGGGAAGTTGGTTAATTTATTTATTAGGATAATTAATATTTGTATTAAGGGATATTGCTTATTTCATTGTAATTTTGTTATACGTAATAACTTTTTTTTTATGAAGTTTTTCTGCAGAGTAAAATTCTATGCAGTTTTTTAATTTAACGTTTGGCCATTTTTCCGGTACATTTAAAAGCCAGACGAAGGCTGGCAGCGAAGCTGCTAGTAATGAATAAAATAAGAAATGAAAACAATAATAATAATAGCTAAAATAAGAATATAATGATTCATGGTTAAATATAAGAAACAGATTTCAAAATGAGAAAAGCTAACTGAATTGTATACTGTCTATGGGTGAGGTTCGAACTCGCCACCTTTCCATCTGCAAGGCAGCGTGCTGACCACTCAGCTTATCTGTGATAGCAGTGTTTGTGAAAAATAATGTAACAAATAGAAGTCACTGCAAAGGTAATTTAATTAAACTTCAATAAATGATTGCTGTATGACACAAGTTGGAACTTTCCTCCCAAAATTTCGTAATTGTATTTTATTCAATACTCTTTCACAGTCACCTGCTTTATTTTAGAAGTTGTTACATTGCTGAAGTTAGTTTTTGGTGTATATAATATTGGGATACTTATAAAGCTTTTTATTACACATGATATATGCAATATTTATAATAATTAAGGAGAATTTTGTAAGGCAGAAACTATGATTTCGTAGAAACTGTAATTTATTTAGGTTCCTATTACTTAAGGTGTTATAAATAGGTGAAGCATATAAATATACTGGTCAGATCAAAGCTTTATAAATATGCAGTTTTCTCCTTTAATAAGAATTTTAAATTTATACCAATATATACGGTTTAAGAAATCTGAAGATAGCATGAACAATGCTGTTTATATTATTGCTGTATACAGTTATGATATTTCTAAGCAAAAACTCATCTCTGTGTGGTTCTGATGCCATATTGAAATGGGTATGCAAGAAGGTTTTCTGATTATGACACGTGATAAGAACTCGGTCGGCTATTGGCTATTCGCATGTCATTGGCTATTGGCTATTCGCCGGTGTCAAAAAAATAGCGGCAACTACGTCGCGAGCGTACTCATGTGGACGGGCCTTTAAATTTCGACCATCGGCCAGTAGAGCAAAAGATATAGAACTGTCCCCCTCCCTTTTTTGGGAGGAGCAAGGTGCACATTGGTTAATATATAATAAAAAGCAATATTAATAAAACCGAATAAAAAATGTTTGAATTCATGATTTCATTATATTTGAGTGCAAAGAAATTCATAATACAGTACAAAGTCCAAAATCCGGAATGGTCGGGACTTCGGCGATTCCGGATTATTGATTTTTCCGGATTATAGATTATCAATGTAAATCTGGTAAGATGGCATGCAGAAATTATACAATTAAAAATATGAAATCGTAATTTATGAAATAAAGAATAATTATGATCTAAAAGGTATCAAAATTTACAAAAAAAAAACTTAATATTTATTTGTTTGCTTGATTAAACATTTCTTTCAATGTAAGTTGTTTAAATTTATGTATAATGGACATCGAAACATGGTTTTGCTTTGTAGATGATTTGGTAAATCCAAAATTGGAAACTCTTTTCAACATAATCGAAAGTTTAAGCTTAGTTTTTATAAAATTTCCGTAATAATAACAGTCTGCAAAAAATAATAAGCTGGATAAAATTAGAAGATCAGGGAGCAGTGCAGTCTGCTACATTAATTGAATGATTATCTTTATTAATTAGAATCAATAAAGATAATTTTAACCTAGCTTAATAGCGTCCACTATAGATTATTGGCTATGTATCACAAGGTTGGCAACGAGAGACAAGACGTTTCGCTAAATTTTTTTGTCTTGCTCCTCTTGCGTACTGAATTAAACCTGAATTGTATTACTTTAGCTATTTATTACACCTATATTTATTTCTTGCACATGCTTTAAACTAATCCGAGTCCTGAATAAATAATCTCCCACATATACTTAAGGCTTCATCTAGGGCCGGCGCTCGATACCGCCTGGTGCAGTCTCTATGGGTTCTATATTCTGCTACAAAGCACTTTCCTATGTTCTAAATTTTCACTGTGCATAAACTTTGGATCCCAGTGCCTTCCCTAAATCATAAAAACTTCTCATCCCTTAACTTTGCCCCTTGGTGCTTCCCCAAATTCCAAAAATTTCGTCTTCCCTAAATTCTGTCGCCGCTTCTGGGCTTATGGTCAATAACATATCAGAGTTACTCTTAATTAAAATAGCACTAAATGTAATCTTTTGGCCTATGAGTTTCATTAACAAAATCTATTTTTAGCATATGAAAAAAAATTTTCATTCAATTTTTTTCTCGACAACATTTCTTAAGAGCATTTAAAAATCTATAATCATCGCCAAGCATAATGTTAGCATAAAAGTTTGCCATACTCGTTATTCATTTACTAATACAAAAAAAAAGTTTAGACATCACAGCATAAGTTATTACTGAAACCATGCGGTGATGAAAGCAAAATATAATAAATAATGACTGGACAGGTCGGCGTCAGGGATATAAAATAGGTGAATGTTTCGGTTTGAGATTTATGCCAAGCAGATACTCAGCTATGGAGCCAAATTATTAATCTCACAAATTTATGCTTACATGATTGTTTTTCCATAGCGAGGTATTTTGCTTATTGCCTAAGTGAAATTAAGCATCGGAATTTTTAAGTGAAAATCTCCACATGTTTTATTATGGAAGGAAAAATCAAATGCGCAAGCGTAAAGCATTTAAAAAAAAAATTGTGGCTTTGAGGTCCGGATTTTAGATCATTCGGGATAATGGACGTCCTATGTACTGTATTTGTCCTTTGTATTGTATGGACATTGTACTGTATAATAATTTACAACACAGATGGAAATGACACTAAACATATATAAAACATTAAATTACTGTATATGCCAAAAAAAGGTACTATTAATTACCTGCCCGAAGGACAGCTTCGGAAGAGGCCTTCACCTCCTTTATCTTTTTCATCGCCTGTCACAATTAGAATGCTGTATAAATTATTTTTGCATTGAAATAAAAACAGTTTAAGAGCAATTTATTGCACTTTATATAATCTCTAACATAGTTATTCTTCTCTTTATCATAGCTTACACCAGTGTACTTTTATGAGAAATCTGCACTTGTATTCGTGTTCGCTTACTGGAAAAAATTCTAAGAGTTTCTCTTACACCGGAGCTTCTGTACAGCTTTACACAATGCAAGTAACAGCCTATGGGCCACATAAGTGGAAACATGTATATCACAGATGCTGGTCGAGAGAAGAGCAAGATATTCTGTGCTGTTTCCAAGCTCTTTTTATAGCTATGCTATCTCAGTGTTCTCAGTCCCCTGTGGATTAAATCGAAGGAGTGTGCAGTTATTTTTGTGCTGTGTGTAATAATTTTCATTTGTGACTTTGGTTATTAACATGTGCGATGGAGGAGAGTGAATTCCCTCAACAAAATGGATGCTGCTGCCGTTCGTAATCACGTGGTGGGGCTACCTGATGAAATACATAAATGTGCAAGTGCATTGCTTGATGATAACCGGATTGAATTACTAAATGAAATACTCAATCTTTAAATGATTATGTCACTGTTGCTCAACAAGTTAGCATACTACAAAATGCCATTAGTCAGAGGAATTTGGATATTGATGAGATATTGGCTAGTACTAAGACTGAAGATGAAAAACAAGTGAAACTTAGTTGTTTTCACAAGAAAAAGGAATCTACCAAGGACTCGTACAACTATTCAAAGGTAAGCATGAATCTTTTGGTGTGCTCAATTCTGAGGAAATTCTTTTTACTACTACTATTGCCAATAATGTTATTTCTTTGTGTGCTAAAAGTGTTAAATCATTTATTGCCATTATATTTGTGCATTCTGTTTATATATTACATTAGAATTATTCATAACAGGATGCTGAGATCTGAAAACTGGTATCGATTTAACAATGAAAGTATTAAAACTCATTGGCAGTCCGCAATAAATTTGAATTCATTTAGCAAACATCTTCAACTTTGGCATATTCTTTGCCACGTAACAAGTAATATGACTGGCCCAAACAATTGAAACATCATAAAATGGGTCAATAAATATGTATATCATTTCTGTGGCAATAAATGAAAAGCTTATGTATAGGCTTCGGCCCTATCTCAGTGACATTATAAGATAACTAATAAGTGAAACGTTCACGACAAAATACTTATTTAAACTAACTAAACATACTAAAATACTTATTTAAATTACATAGTATCATTTTATTGTGGTTTTGATTAAGGAAGTAATATTTTAGTCGCATGCCGGCTGATGAAGCTCTGCATGCCGACTGTGGCACGCATGCTACAGGTTCGCCATCACTGGGCTATTGGTCTATAGACATAGCCCAGGTAGAAGAGCAAAACATTTCAGAGGAAATTAGATGAATATTCATTTAGACTGACATGAGAAACATTATGTATTTTCTGTACATTTAAAAAGTGAAAAAATATGTTATATAATCCTACAAAAATATTTAATGTTCTAATCTGATTAATTTTAATAAAATTCAAAATGAAGTATATTAACAAAAAAGAAAACTTTTCTACGGCAGTCGTCTCAAACTGGTGGCCTGGAGGCTGCATGTAACTCCCTGAAGCAGTTTCACACAGCTTGCAGATATATTTCCAGCAATTTAATTACCATTACTTTGAAGACAAAGTTCAATATTTAAATTCTTCAGCGTGCAGTTTTACATTATTTTACTTATCATTAAAAATAAGTATAAGAATCGGCCAAAAAATTCACAAATGAATCTAATTCATATAAATACATATATTAATACATAAATTTAATTCCTATAAATTTTTTCAAATATTTCGAGCTACAGATCTGACGAAATTTCATTCATTCTTATCATAAAATAAAATATCCTCATTTGTGAATGTTTGACAAAATAACAATCACTTTGTTTGCGTGTACGTTTATAAGTAGGCATTGTTTCTGCTCAGTTGAAAATTAATAAGGAAAAAATGAGATTGGAGGATGGTTAGCAGGTTCAGCAGCGCAAATCTGCAGCCAGAAATACTTGGAAATATTTTGTAAACCCTTTATTTTTAGCTTAAGTAAGTTAGTTAATCACTGATTCGACATACTAGAATTATTTGGACTAAGAAAGATGCTTGTGTTTGTTTGATGCTATGTTTGAGTCCACTGCTCTTAGATGACAACATTAACAGAAAATCAAATGGATAATGCTTAGAAACGTTTTATGAAAATTATACATACCACTTGAATCTCCTTTTGAAGATCCTGCTCCCTGTAAGCTGTTAAAAAAAAAAATCATATTATTTGACATTTTAAAAAAAGATATATACCAATTTTTTTTTTTTTTTTTTTTTTTTTTTTTAAGGAGCTCTTTTTGCTACAGAAAATATTTGTTTATTTGTATACAAATATTTTCAGGCAAGAGCAATTCGTGACATAAAAAAAAATTAAAGCTGCAGAAACAACAATAAACACTCTTTGAAGGAATGACAACTGCTGCTTTAAAGAATTACTTATCAATATGATTTTAAACATATTGATTTAACAATAAAATTTTCGGAAAAACAATTTTGTCACATAAGCAGTACCGCCGCTGGGGCTGATAAAACAGCATGCCGATATACTTGATAAAATTAAACTTACACTTTAGCGAATTTTTGTTTATTTGCATTTTAGCACATAAAATTTTAAGAGCCCACCAGCAGCCGACCGATAGAGACGCCGAACACTGGTCGTTCGGTCCGAGGTTCGAATCCCGCGAACGGGCTGGCTGCATGGGCGTTTTCGTGGTTTACCCCATGTGTAACGTGCATACGAGCCAGTTTCCCTTAGAAAGTCTTCCTCAAAGGCATTCCTTCCTTTAAACAGATAGCCCTCGTGTGCTTTGCCATAATTAAGTATTCCAATCCAAACCATAAAATTTTAAAATATGTACAAAATTTTTAAAGAATTTCATTCAAATCCTTCAAATACTTATTCAATTCAGAATTTGTCAATAAATCCAGAAATTCTTTTTCAGTCATTAGCGAGTTGTCATAAATTTCATCTCTCGATTTATCACAGCTGATGTCATTATCTTTACTTTAATATATTGCATCATATCTTCTCATATGGATAATGTTTTTCGGTTGAAAATAATCATGGGGGGGCAACTTATTGCTTATAAAATGGGAAGAATTAAGAAAAGTTTTGTGTTTTTAATATATTTTATAATCAAGTTTGCCAATGTGTCTACGTTACTGATATTCAACATGTGAACGGTGTAGAAAATTGACCAGCCGATGCTCTTTCTTGCATTCAAACAGTTACTGGTGCTATTCCTGTTAACACTTTACCGACCGGGGCGTCGATTAATCAACGTTTTGTTCTCAGCGCATACCGACCGGCCGTTGATTAATCGACGTTTGCTCCCCAGCGCATACCGACTGGTCGTCCATTAATCGACTTTTGATCTCCAGTGCTTACCAACGGGTCTTCGATTAATCGACTTTTGATCTTTCTGTTACATTTGGTTAGGTTAGATTGACAAGTAGCAAGCAGCAAGCATTTCGCATTCTTTATTCAGATAATCGGTGCTCCTTTCTAAGCTTTAGCCCTTAGAAATGAATGGAAAGGATAGTCTCGGCGAGTTTTATCTCAACGACATGTCAGATTGTCTTGACTGCCGTTCAGCAAGTAGTACTGATGACAAAAGTGATAGCAGCAGTATAGACATTCGAAAGCGACATCCTGTACCGCTAATATACAGATTCAGAAGACGAAGACATGAATAATAATGTTGAAGACAACAATGATACATGGTCAACGAACGACAACAGTATAATTTTGAAACCTTTCGAAGGCAGCTCTGGCGTAAAAATTGTGCCAAGTTCCTCTGAAAGCGTAATGGATATTGTGAATTTATTTATTGTAAGTGACCTGATTGAGCACTTCGTGAGGCAGTCTAATAGATACCATTATCAAATTGTGGGAAAATATAGAATTACATCAAAAACGAAAAAATGGAAAGACGTCACCGTGACTGAAATGAACAAATTTTTGGGCCTGATCATTCTCATGGGACAAGTAAAGAAGGACGTTCTCTACGATTATTGGTCTACAGACCCATCTATAGAAATGCCATGGAAAGTTATGAGCAGGAACAGATTTTTACAAATAATGCAAAGCTGGCATTTTTGTAATAATAACAACATTTCTCCCAATTCGCATAGGCTGGTGAAGGTCTAGCCTGTCATTGATTATTTCAAGGAAAAATTTAGCAACGTATATAAACCAGATCAACAATTGTCTCTAGAAGAATATTTAATTCCGTGGAGACGTAGACTGTCAATCAAAACATATAATCCGGCAAAAATTACAAAATATGGAATACTGGTTAGAGTGCTGTCTGAAGCTCGTATAGGATACGTATCCAACTTTTTGTGTGTATGCCGCTGATGGAAAAAAATTAGAAGAGACAGTATTATCGATCATTGGACCGTATAAGAACATGTGGCACCATATATATCAAGATAATTATTATAATAGTGTCAACATAGCTAAATTTTTTTGTAAAAATAAATTGCGAGCGTGCGGGACGATTCGAAAGAACAGAGGTCTTCCTCAAATACATCAAACGGTCAAGCTTTCAAGAGGCCAACATCAATTTCTTAGAAATGGCCATATTTTATTACAAGTACGGAATAATGGCAAAAGGAATGTAAACATGATATCGACAATACATTCTTCACAAATGGTGGAATCTAGAAACAGAAGCAGGACATCAGATTGCCCCATACAGAAGCCTATTTCAATAATTGATTATAATAAACATATGAAGGGCATAGATCGTGCAGATCAATATCTGTTCTATTACACCATTTTTAGGAAAACAAAAAAATGGATGAAACTTGTCGTACTGTTGTTCTTCAGCAATAGTGCACTTTTTAACTCCTTTAAAATATATCCAACTCTGAACGGACAGAAGATTACATATAAAAATTTTCTGCACAAAGCGGCACTTTCATTGATAGAAGACTGCGAAACTGAAGAACAAGGTAAGGATCTATCTAATTCTAAACCCATAAGAACCACATCCCGATTTGATCATCCCGGAAGACTGGCAAATTTCACAAAGCATAAACTAGTAAATACAGTCAAAAGTCGTTAATTCGG
Organism: Stegodyphus dumicola; assembly: GCF_044657685.1. Taxonomy (NCBI): domain Eukaryota; kingdom Metazoa; phylum Arthropoda; class Arachnida; order Araneae; family Eresidae; genus Stegodyphus; species Stegodyphus dumicola. The sequence continues at coordinate 5,439,960 of NC_140773.1, forward strand.
ACACCCATAATCCAGAATGAAATATAATCCGTACCTCAAAGCTACAAACTTTCTGCGAATGCGTCGCATGCGCGTAAGACCTTTACCGCTGCGAATTTGCGTGTGCGCGTGCGCAAAATACGTTTATGAATGCGCGTTTAATGTATAACGGACGGATAAGCTAAGCTAAAATTATCTAATTATCTATTTCAGTTAATGTTGCAGATTGCGTTGTTCCTTAATCTTCGAATTGGATCCGGATTATTATTTTTTGCAGACTGTTACAGCAATTTTATAAAAGTAATCTTGAACTTTCGATTATGTCAAATAGAATTTCCGATATATATTTACTAATATGTAAAGGATATACAAAGCGAAAGTATCTTTCGGAGTCCATTAAACAAAAAGTGGAATTCTTGCAAAAAATGGATAAAGGTATATCCTTTATTTATCTAAACTTTAAGGTTTGTTTAACTAAACTTTATTTATCTTTAACGCTGCAGCGTGCAACGAATTGGAAGTTGATCTGTCAGCACTATCCTTATCTTAAGAGCAAATGTTTTTATTTTATTTGGCTTATAATCGCTTACTCAATGTAGTAATCAAATGCCTCGTAATCCGGAAAAATCGATAATCCGGAATCGCCAAAGTCCCGACGAGTCCGGATTAACGACTTTTGACTGTATAGTGACCAGCGGTCAATGTAAAAAACCCCTACGACAATGCAGAGTTTGTGCAAGTAAAAAAAAAAAAAAAAACTAAGCAGAACAGGTTTCACTTTTAAATACTGCAACGTCCCACTACACAAAGGTGACTGTTTCGAGCACTATCATAGTTTAAAAAAATATTAAACAACTTCTTTTTTCGACAAATATTATTATATGGATTATGGTATATTTTATGTAAATAATGAACTGAAAACAATTGCAATAGATAAAATATATAAAACATTAAATTACTATATCTGCCAAAAAAAAATTGCTATTAATTACCAAGAGAGACTGCACAGCTGAGGATGCTGTGAGCCTCGTCACAGAGAGCAGTAATCTTCGCCAGAGCCTGAAAAGGATTAAAATCAAAATTAGAGTGCTGCATTTTTTTTAAACATTTAAATAAAAACTTCAGTGAATTTGAAAGCATTTTATTATACTTCATATGATTTCTAACACATAAATTCTTTGCTTTGTAATAGTTTACACCACTGCACTTTTAAGTGTATTTGTGTTTGCTTACTGAAAGCGATCCTAAAAATAGTTTTGCTTATACCGGGGCTTCTGTACAGATAACTCAAAATCGAGTAGCCTCAGAACGTTGAAATTTTGTATATAGGACTACTATAACATGTACATGTACAACTCGTATTTTGGTTGCAATCGGCCGCGCCAAACAGATATAAATATTTATATCTATATATATATCCACCATGTTACCCGGCTCAGTGATCTCAGTTTCTTTACTCTTATATGTTTGTAAATTGTACACTTTTTGCTTTAAAATTGATTGAGTTATGTTGTTCTTATCTTCTGGTTATGGTTTTTATGCCTTTAGTAAATCTGTATGCAATATTTTTAGAATTATCAACAATTTTAAAGTTGTTTAAGTGCCGCTAATCCTAATAATTTTTTTTTGATGGCAGCCATTGCTTGTTTACATTTGAAACAGCAGGATAGTGGATTTGTTGCCAATCTAGAGAAACTTAGCTTTGCAACAACAAAGATAACGCCCTCATTTATTATTGTGAATCACATCTTGCTTAATCCTTATAATAGTAATAAGTAATAAGTATCCTTATAGTAGGATAAGTGTTAATAAGTGTTTAAGATTTACTTCGTAATTTTTAATATAGATATTTTGAGTTTTAATGTATTTTTGCCTTCTTGCCAAGTGAGAATTGAATTAATAGAATGAGAAATACTGAATTATCAAGACATTATGGCGTAATGGATGATCGGATGCAATTTTAGAAGTACGACTAGTTTGATAGTTAACATTCATTCATTCTTGAATGTCTGAATACTGAATCGTCTGTGAAAAACTTTCTTTTTTGTATCATTTGTTTAATTTCTTTTGTTTTCTTTCAGATTTCCTTCGTAATTTTTAATAAGGTCGTTCAGAGACATCTCGACAACTTAAGGGAAAATTATGAATAACTGGCCGACATTTAAGGATTTTATCATTTATTTTTACAGAAAATAATTATTCCTGTATTAGTAACACATTATGAAAATTTTGCTTACCTTAAAAACATCATAGGTCATATACATGCAATGAAAAACCTAAAAGTAAGATGCCCACTTGTCCCTTAACTGCGGGACATCTCGATCTACGGGGCGGCAGGTAAAATGTGGAACACAGGCTTTTTTTTTTTTTAAGAAATAAGAACAAAACAAACAGAGTAGCACATATTTCAAAATATAAGACAACCTGCAAACAATGCAAGACTTTGTTGCAAAACTTCACTCCAAATCGAAGACACATATGTGCAAATTGCATCAAATCTAGCAAAGTTCCTTTCCTGGCCTTTACTTGCATAACCATTGGTCTGTTTACTTATGTCACAGATATACATTCTTCCACTTAAAAAAGTATTTTAAATGACCCAAATATTTATTATTTGTCATAAATGTGAAAGATTCTAAATTTCAAAATATAACATTTTATACATTTCTCTGCATTGGCAGAAATACGTAAAAACTCATATCTTCATTAAAAATTTAAAAATATGAAAAAATATAAAATTAAACTAAATTTGTTTTACTGAAATGTCCCCGTCCCAGGACCCTGTGATTTCGATATTGACCTTGTTACGGGCCGGCACTCGAACAAAAATTTATAAATTAGAAATAATCCTACTATCCTATGTTATGAAAAACTTAAGACCCCAAAATTATGAATTAAATAGAATCAACTATACATTTATTACTTTTGAAATTTCTCTGCTAAAATTTCAGATTCCACACAAAAATTATACCCTATGTGTCATTTATGTCAATGTTGTTATATTGAGATTCTATTCAAAAGTACATGAAATTTATTTCAAAATTTTTATTCAATATACTTCCTCTCAAGTTCTAAACAAAGAATTTTTATGTTATAAAGGCAACTCTTGCAGATCATAAAAACGCACATCTACATTGTCACTTTCCAAAACTGAGTCCCCCCCATAAAACAATGGCATGAAAAACATCTCTAAATCACAAAAATTATAAGGTATCTGAGATGGAACTATCATTGCTCCCGGATTAAAACCATTATTTACGTCTAGTTCTGCTGCAAAAAATGTGCATGAAGAAGTATAAAACTTACCTGTGGTGGGCATGGCATCGGGGAAGACAAGGAGGAGGTTGTCGAAGAGGATGATGATGAAATCCTCCTTGCCTTGCATCCTCTTGCCTATAAAAGCAACAAATATATTTAGAAACAACTATTACAAAAAGACTCTTTTACACCCAAAAAATTATAAAAACTGGTTTTTAAAATTTATTCTAAAGAGAATTTTTCATGGCATCTGTATGTACGTATCTCGCATAACTCAAAAACGAGTAGACTCAGAATATTGAAATTTTTTATATACGACTGCTATAACATGTAGATGTGCACCTCTTATTTTAGTTGCAATTAACCGCTTCAAACGTACATAAATATATGTATGTATGTATATATCCACTCTGTTAACCGGCTCGGTGATCTCAGTTTCTTTACTCTTATACGTTAAGTTGTGCATTTTTTGCTTTAAAAAGGATTGAATTAAGTTCTTCTTATTTTCCTGTTAAGATTTTTATGCTTTTAGTAAATCTGCATGCAATATTTGTGGAGTTATCAACAATTTAAAAGTTGCTTAAGTGTACCTAAGCCTAATGAATTTTGTGATTATGGACATATTTGCTTTCACTTCAAACTTGGCAAAATAGCGGATTTGTAGCCAATCTACAGAAACTAAGTTTCGCAACAACAAAAATATCATTTTCTTTTATTATTGTAAATTAAATCATGTTTAATCCATTCTGGAATTTATTCGAGGAAATAAGTGTTGCACATTTGCTTCGTAATTTTTAATAAGTTCGTTCAGGGACATCTCGACACCTTAAGGGAAAATTATGAATAACTGGTTGACATTTAAGGATTTGATCATTTCTTTTTACAGAAAATAATTATTCCTGTATTAGTAACACATTATGAAAATTAGGCTTACCTGAAAAACATCATAGGTTATATACATGCAATGAAAAACATAAAAGTTAGATGCCCACTTCTCCCTTAACTGCGGGAGATCTCGACAGGTATCTACGGGGCGGCAGGTACAATGCAGAACAATGGCTTCGTTTTAAGATATAAGGACAACGCACTATGGAAAAGAAACTAACACATTTTAATAATGCAACAATATATATCCATTCTTTTAACTATGTACATTTGTTGCATCTAAACTGGAGTCAATTCCAATTTAGCAGACATGCCTCACAGAATCACGTACTACACTCTCTAACACATTGCACCCACTTCTGTCTGGCAGTATCATCAAAATAGTTCCCACCACACTAGCCACAGTAATTTTCACTGTCTTCGAGATCCATCGAGGTACTGGGTTGAGTTCTTCCCTAGCGTCTAAGTCCCTGTGTTGGTGTTTTACTGTACAGTTGACTCCTGTATTCTGCGGATGTTATAACGACTGATTCTTGTTTTTTCTCCTATTCTGTACAGTGTGGTTCTGTACTTCTGGTACGGGGGATAATTCCGAAAATGATGTAGAAGCTGATTCAGTAGATGGTGGTGATGACCTCTGCAGGTTATCGTCTTCCTCTACCATAATTGGAATGGTGCCATTTGTAATAGACACGAGTTCATATTCAAACACATTGTTTTCCAAAATATCGAGATTGTATGGGTATATTCCACATTTTCGAAAGCCATTGACAAAATTGCCTGACTCGACTGTCGTGCTCTCCCCGTAACCTACTGTCGAAATCTCCCCGAGTTACACACTTCTATGAAAGATGGCAGCACCCCCCTCTGGCTCGCTATGAAACCTTTTTGCGTAGATATCCATGTTCCTGAATGCCTGATCTCACTAACCAGTCATTTGGAAATCGCCAAAAATCGAAGCCTTCGTCCCCATTTATCATCGTTATTAAAGCCAATCTTATACTTTATGCATAGCAAATTATTAAGAAATTACCTGACAGATTATTAATATTTATTTTCTTGATCAATATCTGACTTTACAACACTTTCGATTCACAACGACGCACTACATTCTTAGGTTATTCCAATACAGTGGTTTCCATATGCTACACCAGGGTGCAGACCACTCTACTAAGGGACTTATTTAAAAGTGTCGAGATGTCACCGAACGACTATATAGATATTTTCAGTTTTTATGTATCTTTGATTTGTCCAGAATTGAGAACTGAATTAATTCAATGTGTATTAACTGTGAAAAACTGTTTCTTTTTTCTTTTATTTGCTTAATTTCTTTTATACATCGTTTTAGATTTATTACAGTATTTGAATAGAACATGTGGCAATGATTAAATAATTCTTAAAATGATATAAATTTATGTGCATTTGGAGTTATAATATGGACGAAATGTAACTGTTTTAAGTGAAGCTAGCACTAGAGTGTCGCTATGATAAACAAATATAGTGAATTTTAAAGAGTGCATTTATTCTATTGTAGTTTATGCACTGCACACGAAGTATATTTAATTCAATACAGTAAGTTTAAATGAAATGCAAGAAAAAATGCGTATAATTTAATATTCCCTGCAAGAAAGTCATGTGGTGTACACATCAGACGTTTTATAACTGCAGTTACATGTATCTTCCACTCCACACAGGAAATCCAAACTGACGTTGATAAGTTTTTGGACACGAACTTAAGAGCGTTTTTTTTGACGGAAAACTTTCATTACAAACAGCTTCCATTCCACACAGGAAATCCAAACTGACGTTGATATGTTTTTGGACACGAACTTAAGAGCGTCTTTTTGACGGAAAACTTTCATTACAAACAGACACATTTCAACAATACAATTCCACGCCAATACTACAAGAAATGAAATTATTAAATACTGTAAACACGAAATATAGATTATATGATATATATGTAGGAAACATTTACTAGATGAAAATAAACGAAAAAATATAATTGCTATTGCAACACTGAAATAAGAGCAAGAAAACAATACTTGAACATCAGCGACCATTTAACAGAGTAGCACACTTTTCAAAATATAAGACAATCTGCAAACAATCCAAGATTTTGTTGCAAAAATTCAGTCAAAATCGAAGACACATATGTGCAAATTGCATCAAATCTAGCAAAGTTCCTTTCTTGGCCTTTACTTGCGTAACTGTTTGTCTGTTTACTTATGTCACAGATATACATTCTTCCACTTAAAAAAGTATTTTAAATGACCCAAATATTCATGTTTTAACATTTTAAATGTGAAAGATTCTAAACTTCATAATATAACATTTTATACATTTCTTTGCATTTTTATTTAAGAATATTATGCATTCCTTATTAAAAAAAATCTGATGTGAACAAAATATGACTTTCTTGTAAAGGGGTATTAAATAATAGATACATTTTGCAGCATTACAATTTAATTTCCTGAAATTCGGGAAATATTTCTTATTCATTCAGTTGTGACTTCATGGCAAGGCAGAAATACATAAAAACTCATATCTTCATTATAAATTTAAAAATATGAAAAAACATAAAATTAAACTAAATTTGTTTTACAGAAATGTCCCCGTCCCAGGACCCTGTGATTTCGATATTGACCTTGTTACGGGCCGGCACTGCAACAAAAATTTATAAATTAGAAATAATCCTACTATCCTATGTTGTGAAGAACTTAAGACCCCAAAATTATAAATTAAATAGTATCAACTATACATCTATTACTTTTGAAATTTCTCTGCTAAAATTTCAGATTTCACACAAATATGATACCCTATGTGTCATTTATGTCAATGTTGTTCTTTTAATCTCCTCGCAGATGACGTATTCCAAGTGCAGCGCCACTAATTTGCATATTGGAGTTTTACTCAGCTACTCTTACTTAACATATTCAAATTTGACACGGTTTGGCATATTTTTTAGGGAGTTATCGCTATTTTTGTGATTTTTCCTTATGTTTGATTGATGCATTGAAATTGACACTTCTCTTCCATCTTTAAAAGAATCAAATAACTTCAATCAAGATCGATGGAAACTTAACGTTATTTTTAGCGCATCAAGTACTTTCCAAATTTTATTTAAACTCTCATTTCTATTGCTTAATACAATGTCTAAAATCCTAAATATTGTGATTCTATTCAAAAGTAAACGAAATTTATTTCAAAATTTTTATTCAATATACTTTCTCTCGAGATCTAAAAAAAGAATTTTGATGTAATAACGGCAACTCCCGCAGATCATAAAAACGCACGTCTACATTGTCACTTTCCAAAACTGAGTTCCCCCGCCTAAAACAATGGCATGAAAAACATCTCTAAATCACAAAAATTATAAGTTATCTGAAATGGAACTATCGTGCTACCGGATTAGAACCATTATTTACGTCTAGTTCTGCTGCAAAAAATGTGCATGAAGAAGTATAAAACTTACCTGTGGTGGGCATGGCATCAGGGAAGACAAGGAGGAGGTTGTCGAAGAGGATGATGATGAAATCCTCCTTGCCTTGCGTCCTCTTGCCTATAAAAGCAACAAATATATTTAGAAACAACTATTATAAAAAGACTCTTTTACACCCAAAAAATTATAAAAACTGATTTTTAAAATTTATTCTAACACATATGTGCAAATTGCATCAAATCTAGCAAAGTTCCTTTCTTGGCCTTTACTTGCGTAACTGTTTGTCTGTTTACTTATGTCACAGATATACATTCTTCCACTTAAAAAAGTATTTTAAATGACCCAAATATTCATGTTTTAACATTTTAAATGTGAAAGATTCTAAACTTCATAATATAACATTTTATACATTTCTTTGCATTTTTATTTAGGAATATTATGCATTCCTTATTAAAAAAAAATCTGATGTGAACAAAATATGACTTTCTTGTAAAGGGGTATTAAATAATAGATACATTTTGCAGCATTACAATTTAATTTCCTGAAATTCGGGAAATATTTCTTATTCATTCAGTTCTGACTTCATGGCAAGGCAGAAACACATAAAAACTCATATCATCATTATAAATTTAAAAATATGAAAAAACATAAAATTAAACTAAATTTGTTTTACAGAAATGTCCCCGTCCCAGGACCCTGTGATTTTGATATTGACCTTGTTATGGGCTGGCACTGCAACAAAAATTTATAAATTAGAAATAATCCTACTATCCTATGTTGTAAAGAACTTAAGACCTCAAAATTTTGAATTAAATAGTATCGACTATACATCTATTACTTTTGAAATTTCTCTGCTAAAATTTCAGATTTCACACAAAAGTGATACCCTATGTGTCATTTATGTCAATGTTGTTCTTTTATTCTCCTCGCAGATGACGTATTCCGAGTGCAGCACCACTAATTTGCATATTGGAGTTTTACTCAGCTACTCTTACTTGACAACATATTCAAATTTTACACGGTTTGGCATATTTTTTAGGGAGTTATCGCTATTTTTGTGATTTTTCCTTATGTTTGATTGATGCATTGAAATTGACACTTCTTTTCCATCTTTAAAAGAATCAAATAACTTCAATCAAGATCGATGGAAACTTAACGTTATTTTTACTGCATCAAGTACTTTCCAAATTTTATTTAAACTCTCATTTCTATTGCTTAATACAATGTCTAAAATCCTAAATATTGTGATTCTATTCAAAAGTAAACGAAATTTATTTCAAAATTTTTATTCAATATACTTTCTCTCGAGATCTAAAAAAAGAATTTTGATGTAATAACGGCAACTCCCGCAGATCATAAAAACGCACGTCTACATTGTCACTTTCCAAAACTGAGTTCCCCCGCCTAAAACAATGGCATGAAAAACATCTCTAAATCACAAAAATTATAAGTTATCTGAAATGGAACTATCGTGCTACCGGATTAGAACCATTATTTACGTCTAGTTCTGCTGCAAAAAATGTGCATGAAGAAGTATAAAACTTACCTGTGGTGGGCATGGCATCAGGGAAGACAAGGAGGAGGTTGTCGAAGAGGATGATGATGAAATCCTCCTTGCCTTGCGTCCTCTTGCCTATAAAAGCAACAAATATATTTAGAAACAACTATTATAAAAAGACTCTTTTACACCCAAAAAATTATAAAACTGATTTTTTAAATTTATTCTAAAGAGAATTTTTCATGTCATCTGTACGTACGTATCTCGCATAACTCAAAAACGAGTAGCCTCAGAATATTGAAATTTTTTATATAGGACTGCTATAACATGTAGATGTGCACCTCTTATTTTATTTGCTATTAACCGCACCAAACGTACATAAATATATGTATGCATATATCCACTCTGTTAACCGGCTCGGTGATCTCAGTTTCTTTACTCTTATACGTTAAGTTGTGCATTTTTTGCTTTAAAAAGGATTGAATTATGTTGTTCTTATTTTCCGGTTAAGATTTTTATTTACATAAAAAATCATAATATCTTCATTAAAAATTTAAAGATATGAAAAGAAACAAATTTGTTTTACTGAGACATCCCTGTCTCAGAACCCTGTGATTTCGATATTGACCTTGATATGGGCTAGCGCTGGAGCAAAAATTTATAAATTAGAAAAAAGCCTACTATCCTATATTATGAAGAACTTAAAACCCCAAATTTATGAATTGAATAGAATCAACCATCCATTTATTACTTTTGAAATTTATCTGCTAAAATTTGAGATTCCACACAAAAACGATTTGCTATGTGTCATTTACGTCAACGTTGTTATATTGAGATTCTATTCAAAAGTAAATGAAATTTATTACAAAATTTTTATTAAATATACTTTCTTCCAAATTCTAAAGAAAGTATTTTGATGTCATAATTGCAACTCCCTCAAATCATAAAAACATGTATCTACATTGTCATTTTCCAAAACTGAGTTTCTTTTTCTCTAAAACAATGGCATGAAACACATCTCTAAATTACAAAAAGTCTAAGGTACCTGAAATGGAACTATCATGTTACCGGATTAGAACCATTATTTACTTCTAGTTCTGTTGCAGAAAAGTTGTATGTAGAAGCATAAAACTTACTTGTGGTGGGCAAGGAGACAGGGAAGATGAGGAGGAGGTTGTCGATGGCGAAGACGAAATCCTCCGCCTCTTGTGTCCTCTTTTCTGTAAAAATAACAAATATATTTAGAAACAACTATTACAATTGTTAGTGCACATATTACAAATATTTCTTACCTTTACAGAGTTGCCAACTCTCCCGATTTAGGCGGGAGACTCCCGATTTTCGACAGCTCTCCCGCCAACCCGATTTACAATATATTTCTCCCGACTTTTTCTTATTCTTAAAATTTCTCACGATTTTTATGGAACTTGGCTTAATACTTCGTTATAAAAAAAAATAAATAAATAAAGTGATTTTGGACGTCTGAAAGCAATTGAATTTTCTCTAGATTATATCTAAAACAAAACCTTGTGAATCAGATGAGAACTTCTGCTTTGTGAGTGAAAGCATATACGTATCAAGAAACGTCGTTCTCCAATGGGCATCGAGCTCCACTGCGTGTCATCTGGTATATATGAGCCAATGAGCACAAAGTAAGCTTAAGGCTGTTATTTGGATGTTCTTTAGTTATTTCATTCATCTTGTCCTGAGTTGTGTGAGTACACGTGCCTTCGGGAAATAGTTTTAGAAATTATCATCTTTTGTTATGTTTGCGAGAAAGGTGAAATACTTATGTACGTTTCAAAAATCGTACACATTTGACTTTCCTTCCATTACTTCCTCAAGGAAATGTAATAAATTTGCGGTGTGTACCGTATGTCATTGCGATTTTTCGATTTCGTATGGGGGAAGGGCGGATGTTCTCAAACATGTGCGTACACCAAGGACAACATAAATAGTTTTGAAAAAAACGAAAAATTAAATTTTTCTTCGGAAACAAAGGACTAAAAAGTTATTAATGTACAATGTCTGTTCTATGCTTTTTTACTGGAGCACAACCTGCCACTGAATGCATTGGATCACGCTGCAGCTTTATTTAGAAAAATGTTTCCCGATGGTGAAATCGCTAAGAAATACTCAAGTGCAAGGACCAAAACAGGTGCAATTGTTAAAAAAATGGGTTTGAAAAATAAATCTTCAGTTACTGATTGCATTAAAACAGCTTCATTCTGCCTCTCTACGGATGGAAGTAATGATACCAATTCAAAACTGTATCCAATTGTTGTTTCTTTTTTTAATATAGAGTCTTCAGAAATTGAGTACAGTTTACTTTCTGTCCTCACTTTAGAAGGACATACGTCAGGCTTTAATATAGCACAGCTAATTATGAAAACTTTAAAGGAAAATGCAGTCCCTCTGGATAATTGCTTAGCACTTGATGCCGATAATTCACCAGGTAACCGATAATGGTAGGCTTGAAGATTGGTGTTGCAGGCATCTTAAAAGAAAGGAAAATTCAGATTTGCAGATTAAAAGGTGCACCTGTCACCTCTTAAATTTAGCTGCTGAAAAAGGAGTAGCTTCTTTACCAATAAATGTGGATAAACACATTGTTGATATTTATTATTATCTTGAAAGGATTTCTAAAAGGAGGGAAAAATTGAAACAGTTCCAACAGCTGCATAATACTGAAATGAGAAAAATTTTGAAACGTGTGTACATGCTGGCTGTCTTTAAAGAAATGCTTATCTAGAATCCTCGATCAATGGAACCCACTTCTTGCATTTTTTAAAGAAGAAGTAAATGCTTCGAGATTTAAAATAAAAGGCTCTATTTAAAGTTATAAAATACCTAAAGTAAATGGAGATGTAGTTACTGCTTCGATTGTTAAAAATAGGTTTGAGAAAAACAAAGTAATTTCTCCACCATTCACCAATTCAACTGGCTGTTCTCAATAATACCGCAAAATATAAGCGTAAAGCTGATACAAATTTTTCTCAAAATAAAAAAATTGCTGAACACACGAAACATTTCCCGATTACTGTATGTTCGTCTTGTGAAGAACGAATATTTATGTTTTTTCTTCGGACCTTAACAAAGCATTTTGCTTTTTTTTTTTACAATTCATTTTGCCATCCTTCGATGTTCTTAACACAGTTCTACAAAGCAGAATTCCATTAATTCATGTTTTGCAATCAGTGATTTATGATCTGTTTAAAGACATTTTATCAAAATTTGTAAAACCAGTCTGTGTTTTGCCTTGTAATTTTGTATATGATGTGATGTATGGTGAAATAGAAAATCAGAAGAAAGATGAAGATTTGGTAATAGAAGCTGCAACTACAAAAGTAGAACTTTCAGAAGACAAAAATAAGTTTTATCTTTATGTTAGAAGTTACTTCTGTCGAGTATGTGATTACATACTACATAAATTTCCAGTCAACGATGAAGTGATTTTGCATGCTAAAGTTGCTGATTTTTCTGCTCTAGCAAATGCATCTTTTTCTGATATAAAGTACTTTTTGAACAGATTTCCTGTATTACTTCATTTAGTCATGAAAGATGATGATATTCATGTTGCCATTGATAATATTGCAGTCGCAATTTTGTAGTTTACGATTAGAAAACTGGATGAAGTTATAAAATCAGCTAGGTGGTTAAAAGGTGCACCTGTCACCAGTCCAGTGGAGTTTAATTGAAAAACTGAAAGGTTCTGATGGAATTTTAAAATATATTGAACTGTCTAGAATTATGTTGGCCATCTTGACAGTTCCCCCATAGTAATGCAGAATGTGAGAGGATTTTCAGTGCTGTTGCGAAAATGAAGACTAAATTTAGATCTAATATTAGTGATCACACATCAATAAAACTTTTATTAGCTAAAGCAGGCCTACATAGCAATTGCTATGAACAAAATTATGAAGTTTCTTTTTAAATGAAAGCAAAATCTGCCACTGTTCATAAAATTTGTACGAAAACTGATTAAAGTATGGTCCCCCCCTTAAATGATGCAAGTACTAAAAATTTTTTTTATGTGTAAGGTATTTTTGTGTTGCTTGCATTTAAGAATTAGTAACTATTTAAAGTTAATTCATTATTAAAAACTACATTTTTATCATTTAAAAAGTTTTTTTAACATTGTGAAAAATCTCCTGATTTCTTAAAAAGAATCTCCTGATTTTTGAGTGTCATAGGTTGGCAAGTATGCCTTTATAATCACATATCAAAACCTTGAGATTACTGCACCCCAGTTTTTACGAGGTATTGACATCAGATAAATCTAATATAAATTACGAAAAATGGAGTTGCTGGATGTGAATTTTTTTATTTCAACAGCTTTATGTGCATTTATAGCGAGCTGTGGTTGTCAGATTTCATTATACTATTTATTCTACATTATGAAGAACTTAAGACCCCAAGATTATGAGTTAAATATAACTGACTTCAATACATTTATTACTTCTGAAATTTTACTTCTGAAATTTATCCCCTAAAATTTCAGATTCCATACAAAATTGGATACCCTATGTGTTACTTATGTGCATGTTGCTATATTGAGATTTTATTCAAAAGTAAATGAAACTTATTTCAAAATTTTATTACATTTATTTCCTCTGAAATTTTAAGAAAGCATTTTGATGTTTTTTTTTAAATTTCGTTGTGTTTAATCTTTCCCATGTTTAGATAGTAGAGCTGTAGAGGAAGAGAACCATCGTTTTAGAGAAAGGCAGCTCCATGAGCAATTCATTATGTCGGTCATTACTTAAAGTCTCAGATGGGGCTTAGACTCCAGAAAGGAGACGGAACAAGAATTATTTTCCAAGTTTCTGGCAACTTTACAACAATGTAAGATATTTTCTTGACACGATATAAGTCCTATGGATTGACTTTTTACACATCTTTAGAGGAAATTCTTAGGCTATTATTTTATTTTACATTTTATTCTTAGGCTATTATTTACGTTACCTTATTTTACATTATTTAAACACTAACATGCAAGACTGAACTTTAACTGGGAAACTAAAACTAAGGACTGATGTCCAATAAAAGCTAATGCCAATAACTAAGTTAAATCAAATCTCAAGGAAAACTTTAGTTAAAGCATGAGTCATTCAACATCTGAATTGACAGATATTTAATTATTCTCTTTATAACATATATACACATATAGATATGCACGAAACTTACTTGAACCGGGCAAGTAGAAGGAGGAGACAATTTCACGCTCTGTAAAAAAAAAAGATATTTAGAAACTATCAACATTAAAAATCTGAATTGATATATATTTAATTATTCTCCTTATAATATATATATATATATATATATATTATCAAGATGGACAAAACTTACTTCAACTGGGAGAGCAGGAGGTGAAGGCGATGGAGGAGGCGATGCTGTGCTCTGTGAAAGTAAAAAATATATTAAGAAACTTTCAATAATTAGTGCACATATTACAAATGTTCTTTGCATTTACAAACGAATATCAAAAATCTTGAAAAAGTAATATGGGAGTTTTTATGAGGCGCTGACATAAGTAAAAACCAATATAAATTATGAAACAGTCATGTTTAGCTGTATGTGAATTCTTGAGCTTTTCCGGACCTCTACCTTTTCTTACAACTGCAGCTACATCTTGCTGGTGCTCCATTCCGCACAGGATGTCCAAAATGAAGTCTTTTTGGGGGGGGGAACTAACGGCCACCAAGTTTCTAGGCCAAAGGTTTTGAAAAACTACCAAAACATTGGCATAAAACTATTGATTTAGGTGGTGATTACTACCTGCACTAAAGACACTGCTTTCATGCCCCCCCCCTTTTTGCCTAATTTTATTAAGAACATTTTTTGCCGGAAAACTTTCATTACAACCAGACACATTTCAGCAATACAATTCCTTGACAATAATATCTGATATATGATCATATAGATGATCTGATATATGAAATATTTACTAGATGAAAATAAATGACAACAGAAAATAGAATCGTTATTATTGCAACACTGAAAAAAGTACAAGAAAAGAATACTTCAAGGAACAGCAGCAATCATTTAACAGAGTACCAAACATTTCCAAATATAAGCCAGCCTGCACATAAGCCAAGATTTTGTTGTAAAAATTCAATCAAAACTTAGAACATACATGTGCAAATTGCATCATAAGTCCATGTGATAAATTGATCCTTCCCTGGCCTTTACTTGCACAACTGTTTGTCTGTTTATCACAGATATACATATTTCCACTTAAAGTGTTTTAAATTACACAAATTACATTATTTAAACATTAACATAACAAAATTATGCTCCCAATAAACGAGACTTAACTTCAGCTGGGAAATTACAACTAAGCACTGATGTCTACTAAAAGCTAGCACAGTAAGCTGACTACTGATAAAAAAGCTAATAACTAAGTTAAATCAAAGCTTTATTGAAACTTTAGTTAAATTATGAATTAAAAACATCAATCAGAATCTCAATAGATGGATATTTAATTCTTGTCCTTATAATATATATATGAAGATGCAGAATACTTACTTGGAGCCAGAAAGGAGGTAGAACAGGCCATGCTAATACCTGCAAAAGTAACAAATATATTTTAAAACTTTCAATAGTTAGTGCACATATTACAAATGTTTTTTTTACATTGACAATCAGATGTCCAAAATCTTGAGAAAGCAGTATGCCAATTTTTATGAGCTACTGACACTAAGTAAAAACTAATATAAATTATGAAAAGTTCTGCATTGCTGGATGTGAATTTTTTAGCTTTTTTAAACAGCCTTGTGTGCATTTGACCTGAGCTATGTCCATCGTACTTTGAAAGGAGAATGAAAACAGGAGTCTAATGAATGGGACGTACTTTTGATACTGTTTTTTCGTTCTATATTTCCTGACCTCACAATAGCTTTATTAGGCATTCAAACAGCATTACACATTTGGAATTCCGCATGCTTAAAATCAAAAAACATTGTGCAGAATCAAATTAAAAGGCATCAAATATGTATCTATCAGAACAGTGCAGCAATAACAAACACCAATTAAGATATTACAACAGAAGACCTAGAAAGATCTGTTTATTAAGAGTAAATAATAATAATAAATAAAACAAATTTAAAAAAAAACTTTATGTCTTTCATGAAGTCTTTTGAGAAAGGCAGTTTCACACATGACTCATTGTGTCAGTCATTACTGACTAATAATTAAAGTCTCAGGTTTGGCATAAACTCCATTAGGATTGACTTATTTACACAACTTTAGGGTTAAATTCTTAGACTATTATTTTTAGTCCTCTTACCACTATTTTATGTTCCCTTACCACAACATTATGTTATGCTACATTATGAAGAACTTATCCATACAAAAGACCTCAGAATTGTTAATTAGATGGAACTGACTAGGATACATTTAATTCTGAAATATATCCCCTAAAAGTTCAGATTCCATGGGGGAGATGATAACCTATATGTTCTTGATATGCATTTTCCTATACTGAGTACTGAGAACCTATGCGAAAGTAACTGAAATATTTTCAAAATATTACATTTTTTCCTTTTAATTTTAAAAAAGCATTTTGATGTCAGGATGGTAACGTTTCACAGATCATAAGATCACATATCTGTATTCTCATTTCCCAAAACAAGATTTACTTTTTTCTGAAAGAGTGGAATGCAAAACTAGCATCTAAATCCCAAAACTAAAACAACCGAATTTATTTTTTAATAAATGTCAGTAAACTATTAGGCTCTATAAAAGGAAGGTTTTAAAATCTCTTACCACACAGAACTTACAATAAAGAAAATCTAACTGCAATTCAAAGATCATTGCATAATCTTAAAGATAACTGCATGACGGAAATTCTGAACATCTATTTTTCTGTTGCCAACATTATTTTGCAAAATGTGTTAAAGCGTCTTAAGCTCGATATATAGAAATTTTTACCATTTAAGAAACACATATGCACATGTGTAAAATAAATATGAAAAAATATTTTGAAGGATCCACATATATTGTACAGTATTACTATATATTACCATACCAATGAAAAGCACTCATTTTGGATAAAACAAGACATTCTATGGATTCCATAAAACAAAGGTACCATTTAGTAGTTTGGCCTCAAAATACCTGCAGCTTTGTAGATATCCCCATTAAGGATGCTTCAGGTTTTTAAACAACATTTACAGTTTCAACCCTACTTTTCTGTTCACCAAGAGAGAGATTTTTACAAAAATGAAATAGTGTTAAAGATTAACATATTTGGCAGTGCTAAAAATTCCAGTTGATATGCAAATGATGATATACAATTGTGCCTATAA
Source organism: Stegodyphus dumicola (assembly GCF_044657685.1). NCBI lineage: Eukaryota > Metazoa > Arthropoda > Arachnida > Araneae > Eresidae > Stegodyphus > Stegodyphus dumicola. The sequence continues at coordinate 5,457,331 of NC_140773.1, forward strand.
CCAGCATCTGACCACGAGTGCATGAGAATTGATATTAAAGCAAAATATATGCTGCTAAAGCCTTAAAATCATGAAAAGTGTAACTTAAATTTCCTCTAAAATTTGAAAAGAGAAACTGCTTAGGTAGTATTATGGTGTTTAAGAACTACTCATATTCCTGTCTTATAAAAATAGAAACTTTTTTTAGTCTCAATCTCCATACTAAAATGAATAATAAATCTACTAAGGATTTCCTAAATACAATACTCGTGAAAAATACAGCTGCAGCAATTAAAATATACTTTGAACGTTTAAAATAAGTCAAAACTCATGAATTTTTTTTAGATATATGCTTAGAGAAATATTAATTGAAAAAAAAATTACCTCATCCTCCTCTTCTGCTCCTCTTTCCTGAGGGTAAGGTCCCTCTCCTTAAAAAAAAGGGGGGGATCAATCTTTTCTGTATGTATGGTGCATGATTAACAAAAATGCACATTCAACAAAAAATTAACATTAACATGGAATCTAACAAAGAAATGGATTCTTGGGAAAAGCACTTCATTTAAAAAATAAATAAATAATAAAAAACCAAAATTATAAACAAATCAAAACAGAAATTTATTTTAAATTGTCAATACTTTATCTGTATCATAAGTTTTTCTGTATGATTAACAAAACAACAATACACTAAATATTGAGTTAAAAAAGAAGAAAATAACACTATATAAAACATTAAATTACCACATAATGCCAAAAAAAAATTACTGTTAATTACCTGCATCGAGCACGGCATCGGCTTCCGCCCTCAGGATATCATCAAATGTTCTCCTCATGTCGAACACTTTCTTCAACACCTGAAAAGGATAAAATCTCAATTAGAATGCTGTATAAATTATTTTTGCATTCAACTTCAGCAACTTTGAAAGCATTTTATTGCATTTCATATAATCTCTAACACAGATGCACAATATTATTCAATGCAAATAGATCTTATGGGTAACAAAAACTGGAAACTTATACAGTACAGATGCTAGCCAACAGAAAAAAGAATGTTTCAAAATATATTTTATTTCAAAGCAGTTTACTAAAGTGTTGTTTACTGAACTGCTTTGAAATAAAATTCATTACACTGGATAATGAAAAAGCAGGCACAGAAAGCAGGTACACAAATGCTATGTTTACAATGAAGACACATTTTTAATGTGATATAAAAGTCTCCTAAAAGGAGTGTTTCTTTTAAACCTATATACATGTACCATTTATTGTATACACAGCAGATTTTTCCATCCAATTCAGATCACAGTCCCCAGTCAAAAGGATTTCGCATTAAAACATCCTATGATGAGCCACAGCAAGATGGAAAGCCAGACATCAACAGATATTAGCATCTAACATTCGAGTGAGTTAAGAAGCAACCACCTAATTTGGTACCAAGAGATTTTGGTGAATGTTTTTTACAAGTTAACACTTCAAAGAATGACCTTATTTGCTAAAAATGGTCCCACTGAAGAGTTGACAAAATGTCACACAACTGCAAAAAAAAGCTTCCAGTGGCTATTACAAGAAGCTTACACAAAGAATTTACAAATGTATTTCCAGGTGTAGGCCAGGCTTGAAGGAACTAGACTTAAGAACTTTGCAATTGGAAGAAATGCCCAACGAAGCTTTTTACCCCCAAGGAATCCAGATTTGGTCAGAGACAGCTAATTCATGACTTCTGATCTGGACAAAATGCGACACTCAATACAATTTAGTGCGACACAATTTAAAAAAGGGATTGTTTTGCTGAAAATAATGGGTTTGTTTCAGCGTATATGGAGGTACTGACTTCTACATCATTCAAAATGGATCTCCTGATGGCTCAAGTGCACAGAGAAGAAATTCTTAAAACCTTGGTAATGCCTTGTACTGCTGTCACTGGTGATTCCATCCTTTTTATACATCAAAATGGCCTAGTTCATGAACTTGAACACACGAGGAAGAAATAACAGTGCATATGGAATGGTGTTCAGATCTGAATCCAGTAGAACATGATAGGGATACATTGTTGATAAGACTTTTAACTTGTCCGTTCAGTAGGGAAGCCTGGAGATAATCTCCCAAAACCTCATCTATCATATAATTAATTTAGTATTCCCAAAAACTCAAAATATCTACAATTTTTATTAAAAGTCTGACAAAATTCCTTAATGCACATCTCTTTTTTTTTCTCTGAAAAACATGCGTAAAAATGAATTTTTTATAATAGTTGTGTTTCCTATAAATTTATCCTTTCTTACATTTTTATTAAGTTCTCGCATTCATAAATATATTTAATCAGCAGCTGTTTATTTAAATTGCCTATTCCCTTATTAATTGAGCAGCATACATACTCAATATACAAAGCATTTTCTTTATACTGAAGACAGTTTTATGAAATAAAGAAACACTGAACAAGAAAGATTAGAATTGAAAGGGTTCAGATTTTAACAACTGCTCAAAAAGGATCATTTTAAATTTAATACAGTTTATCAGTTGTGATTGTCACCAGACAGTACCCAGGTGGAATAACAAAACATTTCATAGGAAATTAGATGAATATTCATTTAGAAAAATATTATGCATTTTCTGTAGATTTAAAGAGTGATAAAAAATAAGTTATATAATTCTATAAAGGTATTTAATGTTTTAATGCAATTCATTTAATGAGAATACATTAATTTTACATATTTTTATTTAAATCATTTACATTAAAAAATGAATGTAACAATATTCTTGCATCAACTGCTTTATGGCTTAGATCATTAATTCATAACAATATCATAAAGAATGTGGCCTGTCCTGAGCTTTTTCTTAAATACAATAAAACATCTCATTTTGATAATCTTTTAATAGAAGTATATTAACAAAAAGAAAAGTTTTCCAAGGCAGTTGTCTCAAACTAGTGGCCTGCCGGCTTGCAGTTTCACATGGTTTGGGAATATATTCTGAGCAATTTATTAAAACATTATTATGACAAGACTTAATTGATGAAGTTCAAGGTTTCAATGATTCATAGTCTACTTTTACATCATTTTGCTTACCCTCAAAAATATTCATAAACAAAAGTAGATTTTTCCAAAGATTTCAAGCTACAGAAGAGACTAAATTAGACTTTTTCAAAGATTTCAAGCTACAGATCTGACTAAATTTTATTCATACTTATCAAAAATATAAAATATCCTCAATTATTAATTACTGTGGTAAGAATAATTTTTTTTGAGCATTTGATGTGAACATTTTTTCTGAGCAGTTGAAATTTAATAAGAAAAGAATGAGATTGACTGATGGTTATATCAGGTGTAGCAGCTCAAATCAGTAGCCAAAAATAAAGAAATTCACTTACTGATATATAAATATTTTTTTTTAAATACATTGAAGCAAAGTTTAATAAATAAAAGAAAGATGAATAAGTTGTCATTATTCGTACTCAAGTTTTGGCCACTTGGAAATATTTTGTCAGCTGTTTATTTTTACCATAAGTAAGTTAGTCATTAATTCAACATAATTAGAATTATTTGGAATAAGCCGGTTTCATGCATCATGGCCACATTCAGTTTGTATTTGAGACCACTGCTCTCAGATGATAACGTCCACAAAAAGTTAAATGGATAATGGTCTTAGAAAAAATTTTCATAATTATACACACCTTCGCCAGATGTTCTTTCTCTCTCCGATGCCCTGAAAAAAAAATTAAGCTATTATCTAAAAGTTAAAGACAGATATGTACTGATTTCAAGTTTCTTACTGAAAAATATCTGTATACAAATATAGTGGCCATGGTTTTAAATATCAGTGGCAAAAGCGACATAACTGGCGACATATAAAATTCAAAATTGCAGAAAGAACACTTAAAAATGTTACAAGTTACTTGGTTACACACAAGTTAAACACTGTTTTAAAATGCTAAGGGTTTTTGTTTAAAGGAATAACATCTGCTGCTTTAGACAATTAGTTAATAATATGATTTGTTAATTTGTATAAAAGAGAAAATTAAAATTAAAATTTTTCAGGGACTATCTGAAGAATAAATTATTAATATTAAAGGTAACTTAAAAAATAGTTACAAACATTTTAAATTTAGGGGTGTGGGGAGGATGGATGGCACAAAACCTTAAATACGCGCCGAACTACATGTCAAGTACTTGAAACACAGCTGATAGATAAAACAGGACATATATACAAATAGACAGACAAGGTTAAAACCACATGAACTATATAACATCCAAAACTGATGAAATAATTCAGTGCTCAGATGAAGTTGCCGATACCTGATGACATTAAATGTTAAGTGCAAAATTCTAAAACAGGAAATAATTTAAAATACATTTCATTAAAACACCAAAGTGTAACAGCATAAACAAAATCAAATTAAATTATAAAGACTTGCCTCTTTCAGGTAGTCAAATAAATTTGTATTGGCCTCTTTCCCGGTTACTCTGATATAGGAGAACATCTTTATTAATATTAGGTAACTCTTTTTTGACACACTGTACACAATATAGAGTGGAAGCATTTGACGGATTATCAAGCCTCCCGTAAAGCAGTATTTAATTTCGAAAGCATAAGAGGCAAATTTAAAGCACAAAGTTAGAACACCAAATAGTCTAAGAAAAGGTTTAATTGTTCACGCCAACAATAGTTTAATTGTTCATGCCACAGGATGAAGGAGGACAGATACAATGTTCTGCTTCATAATCATTTACTTTAAAGGCCTGCTTGAAAACACAAGCCTAAAAGTGGGGAGAGCCATCTTGAAAGACATCCAAGCATAAAGTAAAAAGTATGGATGTGATCAGTTTGGATATTTTGAATTTCCCATATAATAGCAAGTGGGCAAGATTGCAGTGGAGATACAGCACATCATACATAGAGGTCATCACTTTCATAATTCACAGTCAGTAACACATACAGACATAAATCATACAGACATAAATTGCTCTGGGCGTCTCTAGACATGTCTTCAATGATTGTCACGACACAGTTGTAAACAGGTTTTGTCACTAAAGATTATATGTCCCCAGTCAGCATCATTCCAACCTCATCGAGTCAAGCACCACTGTAATCTGGCTCGAAACTGTGCAGGCTTGAGTGACAGGTGGCGTAACTGTTGGTACGAGCATAGATTTCGTTCTATCAGACATCTGTGAATGGGCATAGTGGACACTCGTGTGCGGATCGCACGCCTGATGGTTGATAGCAATGAATCAGGCGCTGTGACAGATTATCTGACAATCACTCTGTCCTCCTGATCTGTTGTGACCCTAGGTCAACCGTTACCATCACGATGCTGAAATCTGCCATTGTCTACTCATTCTTGCCAGCATCTTCTAATCGCTGCGTCACTTCGACTCTTATGATGAGCTATTCTCCGATTTGCCCAACCTGCCTCCTTCAATCCAATGATACCACCTCTTTCAAACTCTGACATTTGCTCATGAAGAGCTAGAATTTTGCTGCAAGGCGTTTTTTTCATTCATTGAAAGGTATCCTAAATCGCAACGCAACAGAAATTTTTAACAGTTCAACAACAGCTCCTTATATACGTCTGCTGGATGCACAGTTCCGATGTGCTGGAGATTGCATTATTTATTCATTGGACACCAAATTTTAATCACTTGCATATTTGGTTAAATCATTTACACATATGAAATTTCAAAGCAATTGGATGATTCCTTCTTGGTGCATCAATTCTTTTTGTTATAGCATGTATTTTGATACTTAGTTGGTATACTGTCCTGCATCAGGTGATAGAGTTCACTACTTGTGCTAGTTCTTGAAAAAGAGTCCCATTAGGTCCTGACTTGTGATGCAACTGTAAAGAATATTCTCCAAATGAGATAAGTACCTGACAGGGTCAGCATATACTTCTAAACAACCCTCAAATTATTGGAAATACAGCAACTTTAATATTGCTGTATAAAGATCGAAATCAAATATATAATAGGGCTTTTGTATGATCACTTTTGCTGCATTAAAACGAATGGAATCAAAGAAAAAAAGGAACTGGTCTATATTTTCAGAAACAACCAAGTGTGTATGCAGTTACACTTGCAAAATATTTTCCACATCAAAATCCAAATTAATTAGTGGTTTCCAAAATTGGAGATCTTTCACTGTAACATTGTCAGATCATGGTACCTCAAAGGAACATATATATCCTCTATGTGTACATCATACAGAAGATCTTCACCTTTAAATAGAATCGATTCTGATTTACTGAAACAGACTAATCACAACAAAAATTATGGAAAAGAATTACATCAACCAGAAAATTTTTAAATTAAATTATTTTTTAGCATTTAGACGTCATGATGAAAGTCAGCTCGAGAAAGAAAGTAAACTATTTCTTACGCTTGGAATACCTCAGTGAATATCACAATTTTTTGAAAATGCATTTAGAAAAGTATAGTAACTGAATTTTTCTAAATGCATTTAGAAAGGCTAGGAAATTCAAGTTATTTGTACCATGATATTTGTGAGGAATTCATCAGCATCATTTAAATCTGCAACTTACTACAGCCTTATACTAGACTCTACACCTGATATTTCCCATACGGATCAATTGGCATAAGTTAAGGTGTGTATTGTCAAGTGATGATGTAAAAGGAAGGTTTTTAGGGTTTATACGGATTGAAGATCACGTGGCATCATATTTGGAGAAACAGTATTGACCGCATTCGCAAAATTAGGTACAGACATTAAACTTTGTTGTGGGCAAACGTATGATGACGTGTCATATTAAATATTACAGTCAAAGCGCAATATACATTCCTTGTGCTAATCATTTGTTGAACTTAGTAGTCCAAGAGCAATATACATTCCCTGTGCTAATCATTCGTTGAACTTAGTAGGTAGTTTTGCTGCAGATAGTTGTAGTACCGCTATTAACTGTTTTATGTTTGTGCAAAAGTTCCCCCGCCCTGCATCTCCTCATCACTGTCAGATTTTCAATAGATAGGTGAAGAAGTGTGCAAATAATTTAAAGGTAAAAAAAAAATTGTAGTGGAGGCTACATCTTTATTTAAAGAAATGTGCAAATAGGAAACGATGCTCGAGACAGTAACTTGGAACACCATTTTACAGATAATGACTGCCACTGGCAAATCAACTCAGTGCAACATATTTAAAGGAGCTGATTTCTTAAAATCTTTCAAAAATTTTATTGCAGGATTCTGTCATGATCATGAATTTTTTGACATAGAAAAAGAAGCAACTTCTATAACATATCTGACGTTTGAAGTTTGAAGATAGGAATCGTAGTCACAAAAATGGGTTTTTTTTTTTTTTTTTTTTTTTTTTTTTTTGTGTGTGTGTGTGTGTATGAGAGAGAGAGAGTATTGAAGAATCTAAATCACCTTCACAACATCAAAATTTTACTTTATTTTTTTAGTTTCTTTTAATGTTTATTTTTTTAGTTAATAGAAATGAAGCATATAGCAAACATATAAAATTTTAAAATATTATTTAATTTTAATTTGTTGAATTTAGAACAAAAGTCTGTATAAAAAAATTAAAAGAGATTTATGATGATATAAGTGTTATACAATTTGATGATGAAGTAGGATATGTCATCAACTTTTCCTAATATAGAAAATTTTCTTGACCATTCAATTTCAAATGTGTCAAGAGAAACATTTTTCTCTGTTTTAAAAAAAACTGTTTAAGAAGTTCAATATCAGAACGAAGATAAAACTGTATAGCTCTATTATATATGGAATAAGAAGTGCTAAATAATATCGATACCTTGAAAATAATTGAGGAATTTGTTAGAACAAAAATCAAGGAAAAAATTTATTAAACTTTCTGTTGAAGAGTTATTTAATTTAATAATAATTATTTTAATTTAACAACATTTCAGAAAATGCAATACCTGTTTTATATTTTACTTTTCTTTCTCGCAGAAGATTTAATTTTTTGACACAATTTTAAATTTTATGTATTTTAGTCTTGATATGCAGTATTTTAGTCTTGAGTAAATATACTAATATTTAAAATTAAAAATATTACTCATAGTTTTATTAAAATATTAATAATATTAAGTAATAATATGCATTTAATTACTTATTATACTTCAGCCTTTATTGCGAACAAATATTTCAAACATATAGGTAAATAAATACTTTTCAGGGAGCCCAAAGTAATTTTACTACCACAGGCCCCCAACTGGTTTAACCTGCCCCTAGGTAAATGGAATGGAAAACAGAAGATTTGATAGGTAAAGAAGCTGTGGGATTTTATCCCCCCCCCCATTTCTTCAATGCAGACAACAGGTCTCGATTTCTCCTTCTAATGAATGCCTGATCAATCTCATCTCTAGGGGACTGCAAAGAATACCTCTTATCATCTGTTTTGTAAGTTCACTCTCTTTCTTACTCAGATTAATGTCATCTTAACTTATTAAAAGAAATTTATTCTTTAAAAATTGGTGTTTAATAATCATCTAGAAACCAAGCTGTAAATTTTAAATCTTAAAAACAATTGGCAACTCATGATGCTTCAGATGGGGGTGGGGGATATCCGCAGATACAGCTTTTGAGACATGCAAGGAGCTTATGACACAAGTTACAAATTCACAATTACATCTAGACCCAAAAAATAAAATTTTTCTTGTGTCTGATTCCCGAAACAAAACCACAAACGATCTGAGTCTACAAACTCCATGTACTAACATGGGAACCACTACGATTCTTTTTTAGAAAACTGAGTGATATTGACCAGAAATATCATACATAGGACAAAGAAGTTTTGGCAATATTTGATGCCATTAAATACTTCAGACATCTGTTTGAGAGAATGAACTTTATAGCATTTAACAGACCATAAGGCACTCACAAAAGTACTTCTCCAAAAGTATAACAAACTCCCCTTTGACAAAATAACTTAACTACATAGGTCAATTTACTATTGATATTCAACATGTGAATGGTGCAGAAAATTGACCAGTTGATGCTCTTTCTCACATCAAAATGGTTACTGATGTCATTTCTGTTATCCTCTCTCCCAAGTACAAGTCACTTCCTCCAAGTTTTCAGTGCCTCCTAATCTTCAGAGACCCAGCTTTCATCATCCAGCTTTTCCGAGATCTTCTTACCATTTCCACCACCATCAGATGGCAACACCTATCTTTACGCTTTTTCCCAAAGCCTCTCATGAACTTTGGCTATTTTTTTCCTGCTCTTCTACTGGTGTTCTGCTGTTCAATGATTCACTTGATGTACTTTCATTTCAAGTCATGCCCCCCCCGGAGATTCACTCAGGTTACTGGGAAGTACTGCTTTAATATGGCAGAACTCCAGCATGACCACTACAGTATACAAATATCCTGTTAACTATTAGTCTATTTTGCTAGCATTGGTAGGGTCCAGTATTAAACTAATTTACATTCAAAGATAAACTTTCTGCTAACTGATTGCCAAGAAGCCACAGAGTTTTAAAACATGTCATGCTTTTTGGTGAAAGCTTTTTCAATAAAACTCGCACTCAGTTCTTATTCTATAAATGAGACAATAACTTGCTTGTCTCTAGCACAAATAATTCCTGAGAAGAATATAATGCAAAATTCTAAGAATCCATATCTGACAGGGTTCAATGCATCTGAAGCAGCATGATTTTACTAAAACTTTTACTACCATTACAAGATTAACAAAAGCCAATTAGAAAATAATACACTAAAAATCAAGCTAAAAAGGACGAAAATGACAATAAATATATATAAAACATTCAATTCCAGCATAAGCCAAAAAGAAAAATTTCTTAATTACCTCCCCTTATTACTCTTAGGAGATGTATTTGGCATGTCTTGCAGACCTTCAGGATCTGGAAAGGAGAAAATTAGAATTAAAGTGCTGTATATTTTTTTTCCTACATTTAAATAAATACTTCAGTAACTTTGAAAGCATTGCATATATTTCATATAGATTATCATATTAAATATATTGCATATATTGCACTTCATATAATCTCTAATACACATATTCTTTAAAATAGTTTACATCAGTTTGAAAAACTCCACTTGTGTTTGCTTACTAGAAGAAATCCAAGAAAGTTCCACTTATACCAGGGCTTCTGCACAGCATCACACAATGCAAATAGAGCCTACAAATAGAGCCTGTGGTGATGGCGATAAGGAGCGCGCCTTGCGCCCTCCGATAAGTGTGGCAACCCTAGAGGAGAAGTTTCTTACGAGTAGCGAGCAGAGCGAAACAGGCAGGCTGTCGGGGAGTATGCGCGATGTTCCTAAATAAAGTTTAATTTTTATTGTGCACTATGTCTTGTTAATATTTATATTAATGCAGTAAGAACATAATCTGTGATATGGAATTTGAGGATTGGTGGTAAAAACATAACAGGAAATCACCAATGATGGTAACCTGGACTGTGTTAAATCGTATGAACAGTTCTCAAGCACTTTCGGTTTTGACTACAAGCCATCACTCAAGATCTCCAAACCAGAAGTAATGGATTACATCGGTTTTCATCCTCCGAATCACAGATGAGTAGTAATTATAGATCATTTTATAATTCTTTTTACTACTTATCATTTAATTTCATTTTCTTTAGTTAAATTTTTGCTTTTATTTTGGCTTAAAAACCTTGCACAATGTCTGATGTTTATGCCGTCCAAATTCCGGTTTATAACCGATCAGACCCCTCTTTATGGTTTATTATGTGTGAAAGTACCTTTGCTCTCGCCACCCCCAAACCTATCACAGAATCCATTACTAAATATAATTATGTAGTTGCTCATCTTCCTCCAGATATTGCATCAATAGTACGGGATTTACTTATGAAACCAGACCCTATTGATCCATATACAAAGCTCAAAACTGAGTTAATAAATCGTTCAGGAGAATCTTCTCAGCAAGAAATTCGCCAATTATTATCTGGAGAGGAATTAGGTTCTCGAAAACCTTCCGATTTGCTTATAAATATGAAACGTCGAGCAGAATCTTTAAATGTTCCTGATAACTTAATGTTAAAATTATTCCTTCAACGCTTGCCTTCGACTGTTCAGTCTATTTTGGCAGCGGTGTCCAATTTAACTGTAGATAAAGCTGCAGAAATTGCCAACAAAATTTTAGAAGTAAATCCAACCCCAGGGACTTGTGCCGTTTCTCGCACAGTCGATCAGTCTCTTGAGGATAAATTATTTAAACAAATAGAAAAATTAAACAAACGTATTGATCGCATTTCTCTTTCTCGTGGTCGCTCGCCAAACCGCGGAGATCGCAATAGAGAAAGAAGCAATTCCAAAAGGAGAGATTATTCTGTTTGCTGGTATCATAGACGTTTTGGGAAAAAGTGTAGAGATGACAAATGTACAAAACCTTGTTCATGGCAGGGAAACGAAACCAGCAAAGAATAGAGGCGACTTATTCTTTGCCTCAAGTTTCACGTCGCCTGTTCGTTCGTGACCGTAGAACAAACCTTTCATTCTTGGTCGATACCGGCTCTGACGTGTCCTTACTTCCAGCAAATAATTCTCAAAAACGGAATTCGTCCCAACAAACACTTTTCGCTGCTAATTCTTCTACTATTCATGTTTATGGTCAAAAAACACTTTCTTTGGATTTCAAATTAAGACGACAGTTTACATGGACTTTTCTTATAGCAAATGTTAGTACACCCATTCTTGGAGCAGATTTTCTCCATTTCTTTGAATTGGTGCCTGATCTCAGAAACAAATGTCTCAAAGATTTAAAAACGCATTTTAAAACCGTCGGTTGCGTGAAAAATGCAAGCATTTATTCAGTAAAAACTGTATTTAATGATACACCATATCACAAAATTTTAAAAGAATTTCCTTCAGTTACTAGATTACCAGATCCTAACCAACCTGTTAAACATAACACCGTTCATTATATCATAACTAAAGGTCCACCTGTGGTTGCAAAACCTCGTCGGTTAGCTCCAGATCGCTTAAAAATAGCAAAACAAGAATTTCAAACTATGATGCAATTGGGGCATTTGAGACCTTCGAGCAGCAATTATGCATCCCCACTTCACATGGTTCCAAAAAAGGGAAGTCTGGAATGGAGACCTGTAGGAGATTATCGAGCATTGAACGCTCAAACAATAAAAGACAAATACCCTATTCCATGCTTAGCCGATTTTACTGCTGCATTGCACGGTACTAAAATTTTTAGTCATGTCGACCTGATTAAGGCATACCATCAAATACCAATTAACCCAGCCGACATCCACAAAACCGCCATATGCACACCATTCGGTTTATTCGAAAGTATCCGTGTGCAATTCGGCTTATGCAATGCATCTGCGACTTTTCAACGTTTTATAGATGAAGTCACGCGGGATTTAGAAGGCGTTTACGCTTTTGTCGATGACTTGCTCATAGCCTCTAAAGATTCTGAGGAACATTGCAGGCATTTGAAAGCTTTATTTTCCAAACTTCAGGAATATGGACTTTGCATAAATGTTTCAAAATGCACCTTTGGTCAAACATCTATTGATTTCTTAGGTTTTCACCTTAGTGAAAATGGAATTGAACCTCTTCCTGACAAAGTCAAATGTATTTTAGATTTTCCTCAACCTACCACTCTCACTCAGCTTCGCCGATTTTTAGGCATGTTTAACTTTTATAGATGTTTCATACCTAAAGCAGCACATATTCTTTCTCCTTTAATAAAATTGTTAGAAGGCTATATTAATAAAAAGAAATCTCGTTCTCGTGTTCAGGATTCATCCCCACAATTAAATTGGAACGAGAATGCTGAACAAGCCTTTATTGCTGCCAAAAATGCCATTGCTCAGGCTACCCTTTTGAGACACCCTATTCCCGGAGCCCAGCTAAGCATCTGGGTAGATGCCTCAGACGTCGCAATAGGCGGCACACTTATGCAGTTGTCTCAACAAACATGGGAACCTATAGCATTTTTCTCTATGAAACTCAGTAAAAGTCAACAGAAATGGTCCGCATACGATAGGGAATTATTTTCTATTTATTCTGCAATTAAGAAATTCCGACACATGTTAGAGGGCAGAAATTTTATAATTTATACGGATCAAAAACCGTTAATATACGCTTTTAAACAGAACCCTCATAAATGTTCACCTCGACAATTGCGTCATTTAGATTTTATTTCTCAGTACTCTACTGATATTAGGCATGTGCAAGGTTCAAAAAACGTCGTTGCTGACGCTCTTTCAAGAATCGAAATTGATTCCATAACAAAATCTCCATTTTTGGATTTTAAAAAATTTTCGGAAGCTCAACGGCATGATCTGGAGGTACAAGACCTTCTCAAAAACAACACATCATCTTTGAAACTGGAATTTAAACCGTGCCAATATTCTGATGGTAATATTCTGTGTGACATATCAACAGACATTCCTCGTCCATTTGTTCCAAATTCCTTTCGCAGACTCATCTTTAATCATCTGCATAATCTGTCACATCCAGGAATTGCAGCTACTACGAAGCTTATTTGTTCTCGTTATGTATGGCCCGATATGAAACGTCATATCAAAAATTGGGTGAAATCCTGTGAATCTTGCCAAAAATCGAAAATTACTAGGCATACTAAAGCACGACTGGGCACATTCTCTCTTCCTGATGCACGTTTTTCAGAAATCCATATGGATATCGTTGGACCGTTACCTCCATCAGAAGGCAACGTGTACCTTTTGACTCTAATAGATAGATTCTCCAGATGGCCTGAAGCCATTCCCATCCCGGATATGAAAACGGAAACCATTTGCAGAGCCATCTTCAACTGTTGGATATCTCGTTTTGGCTGCCCATCGATCATAACAACAGACCAAGGTTCTCAAATGAGATCCGCACTTTTTGCAGAATTCACGCACATTTTGGGTACGAACAGAATCACAACAACAGCCTATCATCCAATGTCCAAAGGCATTGTTGAACGATTTCATCGACATTTAAAATCTTCTCTCAAGGCTCACGAGACCAATAACTGGACTGAAACACTACCAGTTGTTATGCTTGGTATTCGGACAGCCGTAAAGGAAGATCTACAGTCATCTTGTGCTGAACTGGTGTACGACACAACTCTCAAGCTGCCTAGTGATATGATAACGTCATCTAAGATATCTCCGTATGACACACAATTTATCACGAATCTTAGGCATAGAATGCAACAATTGAATCCAATAGCAACATCTGCACATTGCCAAGAAAAATGTTACGTAAGTGCTACCTTAAAGTCTTGTACGCATGTATACTTACGTGTCGATCGAGTAAAGCCACCTCTGTGCCAACCATATACAGGTCCGCATAAAGTCCTTTCTAGAACGGACAAAACTTTCACAATAGATGTTAACGGTCTGAAATCTACTGTGTCTATAGACCGTGTGAAACCAGCCTATTTGCTTTCGGACTCTAATTTGCCTGAACTGAAAACAAATAAAGACTTAAAGACAGTTCAGCAGAATAAATCAGCATACGAACTCTCTAAGACACAAACTGTCACCAGATCGGGAAGACATGTTCACTTCCCTAAGAAACTTGCTTCTTACATAACAATTTAAAACATTTTTTTTAATTCATATCTTAACATATTTTTTGTTATTTCATTTTTATTATATGTGTCAATACCTTGTTATATATTGAATTGCATTTTAATCTTTTCTAATTTTATATTCTAATTTTGTAATCATGTAAAAAATACCCGACAGCACGGATACTCTGAGATAATTTCATAACCTATGTCGTTCCTTTGAATAGCCATTAAAGGAACTGGGGGGAAACTCTGTGGTGATGGCGATAAGGAGCGCGCCTTGCGCCCTCCGATAAGTGTGGCAACCCTAGAGGAGAAGTTTCTTACGAGTAGCGAGCAGAGCGAAACAGGCAGGCTGTCGGGGAGTATGCGCGATGTTCCTAAATAAAGTTTAATTTTTATTGTGCACTATGTCTTGTTAATATTTATATTAATGCAGTAAGAACATAATCTGTGATATGGAATTTGAGGATTGGTGGTAAAAACATAACAGGAAATCACTATAAGCCTACGGGCCAAAAAAACTGAAAACGTATATGCTCAAGATGCTGGTCAACAGAAGAGAATTTTTCAAAATATATTTTATTTCAAACCAGTTCACTAAAACGTTTATTAAACTGCCTTGAAATAAAATCAATTACTCTGGATAACTAAAAGGCTGTTTCAAATGAAGATTAACAATAAAGACATTTTTTTAACGTGAGATGAGAAGTCTTCTAAAATGAGTGTTTCTTTTAAACCTGTATACATGTACCATTTATTGTAGTGACAGCAGATTTTTCCATCCTCCTCACATCAGAGTCTCGAGTCAAAAGGATTTCGCATCAAAGCATCGTATGATGAGCCACATCAAGATGGAAAGCCAGACATCAAAAGATATTAGCATCCAACATTCAAGTGAGCTAACAAGTAACCACCTACTTTGGTACCAAACGATATTGGTCAATGTCTTTCGCAAGTTACCACTTTAAAGAATGATCTTATTTGCTAATAATGACCCCTCTGAAGAGGTGACACAATATCATGCAACTGGAAAAAAAAGCTTCCAAAGACTATTACAAGAAACTTACACAAAGAATATACAAATGTATTTCCAGGTGTGGGCTAGTCCTATGCATTTCTGTCTTCAGAGCAGTTTAAAGCTTGAAGAAACTACACTTAAGAACTTTGAGATTGGACAAACGCACATCCAAGCTTTCATCCACAAAGAATCCAAATCTGGCCCAGAGGTGTCTAATCGATGACTTCTGATCCGGAGACAATGTGATACTCAATAACATTCAGTGTAACACAATCCATTACAGACATCTTTTTGCTGGAAATAGCCTGCCTGTTACAGCACATATGGATGTACTGACCTGTGCATCATTCAGAATGGATCCGCTGATGATCCAAATTTACAGAGACTAAATTCTTAAAATCTTAGTAATGGCATGTTACAGCTGCCACTGGCGATTTCCTCCTTTTCATGCATCAAAATGACCAGGTTCATGAACGTGATACATTAGGAGGAAATGGAATTGTGCTCAGTTCTGAATCCAATTGAGCATGATCAAGATACATTGTTGTCTTCAACTTCCAGTCAGAAAACCTGGTAAGAATACCCCAAAAACTTCATCATGTAAACAATTCCGTTTTTCACAGATGGAAAGCCTAGTGTCTCAGGGATTCAAGATAGCTACACTTTGAAGTCTGGTAAAATTCATTAATGCATACCTCCTTTTTTTTTTAATGAAAGATCTTTTTGCTATGGCAATTTCCTAAATACAGCTGTGCCACATGTCATAAAGATGCAAAAAATAGATCACGGTACTCTTTTCTTATATGGGTTAAAAATGAATCTTTTTATAACATCAGATTTGTATCTTATAAATTTGTCCTTTCTTATATTTTTATTTAGTTCTCCTTTCATAAATATATTTAATAGTGTGCAGCATATTTATCAGCAGCTATTTGTGTATTTATATTGCCTGCTCTTTTATCATTTCAGCAGAGTGCATACTCAATATACAAAGCATTTTCTTTATTTCGATATCAGTTTGTTAAAATAATAAAACATAACAAGAAAGCAAAAGAAGGAAAAAAATTGAAAAGGGATCAAATTTTAACAATTCCTCAAAAGGGATCATACTAAATTTAATACGGTTTACCAGATGACCGTATTAAATTTAGTATGGTCCAAGTGGAATAGCAAACAGTAGTAGGTTACAGACGTAGCTCAAGTGGAATAGAAAAACATTTCATAGGAAATTAGATGAATATTTGTTTAGACTGATATAAAAAATGTTATGTATTTTCTGTAGATTTAAAAAGTGAAAAAAAAAGTTATATAATTCTATAAAAATATTTAACGTTTTAATCCGATTCATTTAAATGTAAATTCATTAATTAAATGTATTTTTACTTAAATCAATTAGATTAAAAAAATTTTTAATAATATTCTTACAAACTACATCTACTACTTTCATATAGTTTATTTCATTAATTCATAATATGATAAATAATGTGGCCCTGTCCTGAACTTTTAGTGTGGAACTAAAGTGTTGAATCTTAAATACAATAAAACGTCTCATTTTGATAATCTTTTAAAACGAAGTATATTAACAAAAAGAAAAGTTTTCCAAGGTAGTTGTCTCAAACTGGTGGCCTGCCAGCTGCACAGGTCCCCTTGAAGTAGTTTCACATGGCTCGGGAATATATTCCCAGCAATTTAATATGCATTACTATGACAAGACTTTGAAGGGAAAAACAAAATTTTAATGATTCACAGTCCACTTTTACATTATTTTCCTTATCATTAAAAATAAACATCAGAATTGGCCAAAAAACTTCAGAAAGAGAATTAATTCCTTTATTTCATATAAATATATATATATTTAATTTGTATAAAATTTGTCAAACATTTCAAGCTACAGATATGACTAAATTTTATTCATACTTATCAAAAAAATAAAATATCCTCAGTTGTGGATTTTTGCAAAAAGAAAAATTACTTTGTTTGAGTGCACATTTATATGTGAATTTTTTTTTTTTTTTTTTTTTTTTTTTGCACAGCTGAAAACTAATACGAAAAGAACTAGATTGAACGATGGTAATCAGGCACTGCAGATCAAATCTGTAGACAGTAATACTTTGAAATAAATTGAAAACTATTTATTTTTAACTCAAGTAAGTTAATCATTGATTCAATGCTAGAATTATTTGCAACAAAATGCTTTCAACTCATGTATTTGGTCGAATTCAATTTATGTTTGAGATCACTCCACTTCAATAACAACATTTACAGAAAATTAAATGGATAGTGTCTTAGAAAACTTTCATTATATTTATACTAACCTCCTGAAAGACATGCCTTCTATACTCCTCATACTCTGTAAAAAAATAAAGAAAGAATCAAGGTTTTATCTGAAATTTAAAAAAACATATGTACTGATTATGAGTAAAAAACGACTTAAAATATCTCTATACAAATATAGCGGCCATGGTTTTAAATATCAATGACAAGAGCAATTGGTGACATATAAAATTCAAAACTGCAGAAACAACAATTAACAGTGAAAATGCTAAAGGTTTTTGTTTCAAGGTGCTGTGCTTTAGAGAAATAGTTAAATTTAGGGGTGGGAGAATAAGAGAAACAAAGAAGCCCCATATTGTGAAAAACCAGATAACAGCGCTTTTCTGTGTTAGAAATGTACACCTTACATTATGTAAAATTCTTATAAATCGAAACATAATTTTGATAGGGAATTCTAACCTTTAAAGCAGTGGTTCCCATCTATGTTCCATGTGTTCTTCCCAGAGGCTCCTTGATCAATCTAGCAAAATAATGCTCGGCTGTTCCTCGGAACCATACACACGAGAAATTTTTCACTCTCAGTCTTTCCAAATTTCTGAAACCTGCTTAAAGCTTCTCAAAACTAACATAAGTACAGTTCTGCTGTGTGTTTTACTGCTTCTTAGATTTAAACTAATACTGTGTGTTCTTGTGAATGGTATAAATTTAGTGTATTCACCACTATTTGTTAAAAAAACTTATTTACTTTCCTTTATTGTAGCTGATGGAGTATAAAATCAGATGATGTGCAAAATAATAAGAATGTCTGGGAAGAACAACTCTAATATAGGAAAACATCTTTATTAATATTAGTTTGGATAACTTCTTTTTAACACACTGTACACAATATAGAGTGGAAGCATTTGATGGAATATCAAGCCTCCCGTAAAGCAGTATCGAATTTCGAAAGCATAACTTGAGGCAAATTTCAAGTGAAATGTTTGAACACCAAATAGCCTCCAAATGTTTAATTGTTCATGCCATGGAATGAAGAAGGCCTGATACAATGTTATGTTTTGTAACCATATACTTTAAACAGGGTTCATAGTCACATTTTAGTTAAAAAAATAAGCACCTATAAGCACGTTTCAAGCACATTTTAAGAAACAAAATAAGCACCTGTCTAATTACATTATACACAACTGCATAACCTTAAAAATTAGACTTGTAATTTAAAATATGAGAAATGCAGTATTTATTAAGAGAGAATAAGCATTACCTCAACCATGGAAAATAATTACTTTTTTTTAAATTTTAAATAACAGTTCAATTTACAGAACTAGTTTACAATGAGAGGAAACACACTATCCAGAACTAAACTATATTACAAGATTTAATGATGAAATTTCAGTTCAAAATACAGAAAATAAATAATAAATAAGGCATATTTATTGTATTCGCTTGGAATCTAATAATAAATACAATTTATATTGATATTTAAATAATTTAAATCTAAATTCTGAACATTTTCTAATTTTCATTTCATATCAGTTTTCCCTTAACCCCTTCGCACCGACTGCACGTCTACATGCCAGCAACGAACACACTCACCTACCGGCTGACACGCAGGCGTGACAGAGCATTTTCCCGTTTACTACCGACTGTCACGTATTTGTGCCAGTGTCCTGGAACATTTTTCAAACTATAATTTCTGCCACAAGATGGCACTGTATGTCCATATGGTTTCAGATACATGTACATTAGATCTTCTACTCGAAATGAGAGAAGCATGACTCACATACACGTGTTTTTGATTATATAAACAAAATCATGTGGTAGTTGTTTATTGTATTATTGTAAGTAGAAGATTTATATATGCTAAAGCGTTGAGTATTTCACCAAGTTTTACAGTTCAGTTTTTAGAAAATAATTAGATCTTGTTAGACGTGAATTCTTTCTGTTTTTATCGTTGCAATGTCGAAGCGTCGAAAATGTTTAACAGAGCATGAAAAAGCAGAAATGATGCAAAATATTTCAGATACTGATTCTGAAATTTTGATATTTTGATATTGATTCTGAAAGATAAACTGAAAGACATTTCCCAAAACTTTGTTCAGAAGAGACTGATAAGAAAATGCGAAGACGATGCTTCGTTTGTTCACATTCCCAAAAAAATCCTCCAAAACGGCAAATGAGTTATTACGAGTTCAAGGAATGTAACGTAGGACTGTGTGTAGATCCCTGTTTTCAAATTTTTCATACGAAAAGAGAATTTTAAGTTATATACAGTCAAAAGTCGTTAATTCGGACACCCATAATTCGGAATAATCTATAATCCGGACCTCGAAGCTAAAAATTTTCTGCGCATGTGCCGCATTGACACATGCGCATAGGCATTTACGCGTGCGCATAAGACCTCTTACGACTGCGCATTTGCGTGTGCGCAAGCGCAGAATACGTTTTCGCGTGCGCGTTTTATGTATAAGGAACGATATAAGCTAATATTATCTAATTATCTATTTCAGTTAATGTTGATGATTGCGTTGTTCCTTAATTTTCGAATTAGATCCGGCTTATTATTTTTTGCAGACTAAGAGCAATACTATAAAAGTAAACTTGTGTAAAATCCCTACGTGATTTCGATTATGTCAAATAGAATTTCCGAATCTGGAGCTCCCAAAGGATCGTACAAAACGAAAGTATGTTTCGATGTCCATCAAACAAAAAGTGGAATTGCTACAAAAAATGGATAAAGACATGAAGAATGTGACAGAGAGGTTAGTGAAAACGAAAAAATTTCGATTGACAAGTTAGTCGGTATTCTCGGCACAGCAATTAACGGGACTTGAACAGCGGAACTTTGTAACTCAACAAAAAATTATGTCTGTTTATACAATTAAAGAGAAAGTATTATTACATAAAACGAAGCAACTTAAAACAACTTACATTGAAAGAAATGTGTAATAAAGTAAACAAATAAATATTAAGCTTTTTTTTTTGTAAATTTTGATACCCTTTAGATCATAATTGTTCTTTATTTCATAAATTACGGTTTCATATTTTTAATTTTAGAATTTCTGCATGCCATCTTACACGATTTAAACTGATGATCTATAATCCAGAAAAATCGATAATCCGGAATCGCCGAAGTCCCGACGAGTCTGGATTAATGACTTTTGACTGTATTTAGTTTTCAGATGTTTAATGTTAAAAGTCATAAAATGGTGAGTAATTAAAATAAAATGTGTAAAATATGCATTTAAACAAGAAATAAGGTAATTAAAGTATATGTATAAAAATATCTATAAGGCATAAGCCGTTTAAATACTCTATACAGCATTATTAAACAATGCGTTGATACTTCGAAAATTTCATGGCTTAGTAGCGAAAAAACCCCCATGCCAGGAGAGACGCTCGCGGAAGACACTGCCGGCCTCCACGATAAGCGCGCGTTTTCGCTACCCGGCTTGAAGGGGTTAGCAGATATTGCAAGCAAAGTAATTTAAGTAAAAAAGAGGAACATTTCTGAAATCAGAAGACAGAAATTTGCTTCATGCAGTCATCCTTTAACAGTAAAAGCTTAACTAACCCGCATACTTGGAAATTGGCGAATATTCGGACAGTCGAGCGTAACTTGAAAAAGGGGAGCAGAGGGGGGGAGACTGTAGCCGCTCTTTAGATTTTTCTGCTACATAAATGGTTTTGACATTTCGAAATGTGCATCATATAAAAATAAACCAATGGAACTGAAAGATATTCTGCTTAACAAGCACGGTAAAACTCTTTTAAGTGTTTATAAACAAATCTCGGAGAGAACATCAAAATTAATTATCTCACAAACGTTATTGCGCAATACGTGTGCCGTAATTCTTCCCTACGTGATATTACGCAATGGGAATCAACAGCTGCCGGTATTGGGAGAATAAAGAACTAAATAACTGGGGTGTTTTTAATTCTAATTTTCAACAGACGGCGTTAAATTTCCGGAATAGAATCATTCTTCACTTGGGTTGGTAGACCGCAGAACTTTTAGTCTCCAGATTGGAAAGTGACAAAAGAAAAAGTCTGTTGCTTGTTTTGCAGCGAACTGTAACAGTTTCAATATTCGAGATTTTGTGGAGAAAGGGAAGAACCTCCCAATCTTCATACTATATAATGTATTGGCCAAAAAAATGAAATTATTTTGACTATTCGATTACTTTCCCTTTATTTAAGCCATTCGGAATATTATTCCTTAGAAAGCTAATCTGTGTGAAAGCATAACCATTTTTGAAAGTTTACTATACTTCAGCAGTTACTGCAACTATGTTATTATAAACATTCATACATATGTTCATAATATAATGATCATAATAAACATGAATATGAAATGACCATGCGGAACGAGAATGCAAATTATAAGATCTTGATGTGTGTAGTATTTGGTTGGGAGGAAAAGAATGCCGAATGTACCGGAATTTTCTACTGCTTTCGCAATTCTTTGACCAATAGAACGACGGGCACCTGTCTGTACTCTTCGTGCACACCAAAGGTTATGTTAATGCAGAGAAAGGGGGAAAAGCTATTTCCGGGAGTATGACTCACCATCTGACATTCCATATTAGGAAGAAAAGTTGTTTATTTAGTTTCGGCTTTGGTACGGGGGGAAAAATAGTGCGTTCATTAAAAAAAAAGCACTAAAAACAAAAAAATAAGGGCTTTTAAGAAAAAGTAAGCACCTATAAGAGCCTTTATATTTTATTTTCAAATATAAGGACTTATAAGCACTTATAAGGACCGCTACGAACCCTGTTCAAAGGACTGCTTGAAAAAGCAAACCTAAAAATAGGGAGAGCCACTTTGAAAGGCAGAGCCAAGGAACAAAGCATAGAGGAAAGCATGGACGTCATCCATCTGGATATTTTGAATTTCCCATGTAAAATAACAAGTCAGAAAGACTGTAGTGGAGATACTGAACATCAATACATAGCCACCAATTTCATAATTTACAGTCAGCAAAACATACAGACATAAATGATTCTCTGGGCATTATTATACTTCAGCCCTGATTGCGAGCAAATATTTTAAGCATATAGGTAAATAAATACTTTTTAGGGAGCCCAAAGAAATTTTACTACCAGAGGCCCCCAACTGGTTTAACCTGCCCCTGGGTAAATGGAATGGAAAACAGAAGATTTGGAAGGTAAAGGAGCTGTAGTATTTTATCCCCCCCCCTTTTCTTCAACATAGTCATCATGTCCAGATTTCTCCTTCTAAAGCATGGCCAACCGCAATCTTCTCTCTGGTGGACTAAAAAGAATCTCTGTTACCATCTCTTTTGTATGTTCACTGCTCAGATTAGTCATTCTAATTACTATCTGCATATCTACAAATTGGTGTTTAATAATCGCTAGAAACAAAGCTGGTAATTTGAAAACCCAAAACAACTGACAATTGTATTACATGCTTAATAAAACCTAAAGACTCTCCAGCAGCAGCTAAGGTTAGATGTCTAGTGCCTCACAAACTGGCTGCTCCAAAAGCAGATTTCGCTTATTTAGTACGAAAAGGAATTCGTAGTCCTTCTAGAAGCTGATGGAGTAGCATTCTGCACATGGTAAAAGAATCGGATGGGTTTTTGTGACCTTGTAGCAACTACTGTAAATGAAATTCAATCACCATTCCAGATAATTATCCAATGAGGCATCAATATGATTTTATATCTACTTTAAACAATAAGGCTATTTTTTTTTTACATTATACCTCAAAAAAGTGTATCACCAGGTACCAATGAATAAAGAGGGCATACTAAAAACAGCAACAATTAGTCCTCTTGGATTATTTGAGTTCAACTGCATAACATTTGCCTTACATACTGCTGCACAAACTACACAAAGATTATTAGATCAAATTTTGTTACATTTAAATTACTATTTACTACATATAGCAAGGATAGTTTGATTCCTTCATCATCTCTTAATGAATGTATCTTTTATATCAAAGAGGTTTTAAGAGAGAAAAAAATCCTAATCCGACTGTCAACCTTCCTAAATGAAGGACGTGTCAAATTCTTCGGTTACATAACTGATGAAAATATAATCATTCTTTTTGAAGTTATCCAAGATTTTCTGAAGACAAAAACTATTTTTGAACTCTAACATTTTTTGGGAATTCTTAATTTCTATAAGAAGTTTTTAAATCACGCTGGTGAAGTTCAACTTCCTTTAAATGATACACTGGGAAGTTGTAAGAAAAATGACAAAATATCCTTAGATTGGTCAACTAAGACACTGAAACACTTTTAAGTCTTGTAAAGAACTTACGGCACAAGTTACAAATTCTGTCCACCCAGACAAAAAAAAAATCTTATATACGATGGCCTCAGAAAACCCATAGGCGCTTGAGTCCAGGAACTCCGTGTACTAAGACGGAAGCCACTAGAATACTTTTCTAGAAAATTGAGTCATATTGAAAAGAAATATAATACATTGGACATAGAGGTTTTGGCAATATTTGACACTATTAAATACTTCAGATATCTGTTTGAAGGAATGAACTTCTTTACGGTGTTTACAGAACATAAGGCACTCACAAAAGTTTTTTCACAACAATTTTCCCCCTTGCCAAATTAATAACACTTAATTTCATATGTCAGTTTACTACTGATACGCATTACATGTGAATGGTGCAGAAAATTGTCCAGCCAATGCTCTTTCTCACATCAAATGATGACTGATGCCCTTTCCTTTTAAGTATGAATCTATTTTGCAAGCATTGGTTCAATGCAAGCATCAATTTTGCAAGCATCCATCCAGTATTGAATGAATTTAAATTCAAATGTAAACTTTCTGCTAACTGATTGCCAAGAAGCCACAGAGTTTTAAAACATCAACAGACTCATGCTTTTGGTTCACCTAAAGCTTTATCAATAAAATAGTTTGCTTAATTCTTCTTGGAACTCGGTTCTCATTCTATGTCTCTAGCACAAATACTTCTTCAGAAGGATATAATGCAAATTTCTATGAGTTCATACCCAAGAAGGTTCAATGCATCTGAAGCAGCCTGATTTTACTGAAACTTTTATTAACATTGCAAGATTAACTAAAGATAATACTCTAACCACCGAGTTAAGAAAAAAAAATAATACAGTACAAAGTCCGAAATCCGGACTCATGGGGTCTTGAGCGATTCCGGATTTGGGATTTTTCCGGATAATAGATCATCAGTTTAAATCTATAAGATGGCATGTAGAAATTATAAAATTAAAAATGTGAAATTGCAACTTATGAAATAATGAGTATTTATGATCTAAACGGTATCAAAATTTACAAAAGAGAAAGCTTAATATTTGTTTGTTTAACATATTAAACATTTATTTCAATGTAAGTTGTTTTAAGTTACTTAGATTTTTGTGCTAATATTTTCTCTTTAATTCTGTAGACAGAGATAATCTTTTGTTTAGTAGTCCTGCAACTGTTGTTTCAAGGATTCCGACTAACTTGTCAATCGAAATTTTCTCGTTTTCAGTAACTTCTCTGTCACCTTCGTCACTATCGGTAGCGATATTTTCTGGATCTAGAACCATACTACAGATTTCTCTATTCATTAATTGATCGATGATTGAAAAGCATTGTCATCACAATGAAAAACTTCTTTAATATCACCTTCATTTATTACTGCTTCTCCACATTTCTTTACAAAATTCATTAACTCGAAAATTTCACCTTTGTTTTGCGATATTAGAAAACCTTTAAAATTAGCGGCTGTCATCAACAAATTTAGGTATTCTTCACTATACGTATTTGGCTATGCATCATGAGCTTGGTGACTAACGACAAGTTGTTCCACTAAATTTTATCTTGCTTATATCGTGCACTGAGACAACTAAGCCTGAATTGCATTAGCTCAGTTATTTATTATATTTATGTCTATTTTTTGCACAAGCTTAAGGCTTGAGTTTTGAATAAATAAATTCCCAAATATACTTCAGCTTTATTGAGGGTCAACGCTAGATATCTTACCGCCTAACGCAGTTTCTGTGGGTCCTAAATTCTTCGACTTGGCACGGCCATACGAGCCCCCGCACTAGTTCTGGGTTTATGCGAATAACAAATAAGTTATTCTTAATTAAAATAGCCCTAAGCGTAACCTTTGGGTCTATGAGTATCATAAAAAAAAAACTACTTTTAGCATATGGAAAGAAATTTTTGGTAAATTTTGCCTCCTCAACATTTTTTAGCGCATTTAACTGAAATCTGTAATCATCGCCAAGCATACTGTCAACATAAAAGGTTACCACATGCCTTTATTATTCAAATGCTAACATAAAAAAATTGTTTAGGCATCGCTACATGAGTCATTACTCAAGTTGTCATGTGTTGAGAAACCTACGGTAATGAAAGGTAAAGTATAATAAATAATGATTTGCCAGGTTGGCATCAGATCAACAATGTATCTATGTCAAATGTTTCGGTTTGAGGGTGTGTGCCAAGCAAATACGCAGCAACAGAATCAAATTACTGATCGTACAAATTTATGCTAAAATGATTGCTTCTTCAGTAACAAGGTATTTTATTTAGTTTCGAAGTGAAATTAAGAATTGGGACTCTGAAGGTGTTTTATTATGCTCAGAAAGGGAAATCAAATGTGCATGCGTAAAGCCTACAAGAAAAATTTTGTTGGTGATTTTGAGGTCCGGGTTTTAGATCATTCCAGATAATGGTGGTCTGGATTTCGGACTTTGAACTGTACTAAATATACATAAAAGATACAATTTCAGCATATACGAAAACCATTTTACTCTGAATTACCTCCTTGGATGAGGCGCTCTAATTGCTCCTCCCATTCTTGCAGCATGTCTAATTTCCTGCCCATTTCTTCAGGCTGAAAAAAATAAAATCAGAATTAAAGTGCTGTATAAATTATTTTTACATTTAAATGAAAACTTCAGTAAATTTCAAAGCATTAATTTCATAGAGGCCGTAACACATATATTCTTTGCTTTCTAAGTTTACACCACTGTACTGTTACAAGAAACCTGCAGTTGTACTCGTGTTTGCTTACCAAAAGAAATCCTAAAAAGAGTTTTGCTCAGACCAGGGCTTCTGTACAGCATTAGACAATGCAAGTAGAGCCTACATGTCATGAAACGGGAAACTTACGTAGTACAGATGTTGGTCAACAGAAGAGAATCTGTCAAAATATATCTTACCTCAACCCAGTTCACTATAGCGTTGTTTTCTGAACTGCTTTCAAATAAAATTCGTTACTCTGAATAGTGGAAAGACAGGCACAGAAAGCTGTTTAAAATGCAAATTAACAATGAAGACACTTTTTTAGTGCGATATGAAAGTATCCTAAAATGAATGTTTCTTTTGAACCGAAATACTTGTACCATTTGTCGTAACAGGAAATTTCTGCATATACTTCAGATCAGAATTGTGAGTGAAAAATATTTCACATTAAAACATCGTATGATGAGCCACAGCAAGATGGAAAGCCAGTCAACAACAGATCCTAACATTCGACATTCCAGTCAGCTAAGGAAGCTAAGAAGTAACCACCAAATATTTTTTCCAAGAGATAGGAAAAGTTTATGGACATACTGGTCAATGTTATTCACAAGTTGCCACTACACGTGACACCCTGAAGCAGTTTCACAAGTCTTGCAAATATATTCCGAGTAATTTAATCAACATTATTATGACAAGATTTTGAAGAAAAAGTTCAAGATTATAATGATTCACAGTCCACTTTTAAATTATTTTTCTTCTTAAAAATAGGTACGAGAATTTCCCAAAAAATTCGCAGACAGAACTAATTCATTTAATAAAATTTATATAAATATATAAATTTAGTTCATATAAATTTTTTCAAACATTTCAAGCTACAGATCTGACTCAATTTTATTCATACTCAACAAAAAATAAAACATCCTCAGCTGTGAATTTTTGCAAAAAGTAAAATCACTTTGTTTGGGTGTACCTTTATGAGTAAAAATGTTTTCTGCACAGTTGAAAATTAATAAGAAAAAAATTAGACTGACTGATGGTTAGCAGGTGTTGCAGCTCAAATCTGTAGCCAGAAACACTTGGAAATGATTTGTAAATCGTTTATTTTCAGCTTACGTTTCGACATACTAGAATTATTTGGAATAAGAAAAATGCTTTCAAATTTTCAATCAATTTATGTTTGAGACCACTGCTCTTAGATGACAACATCTAGAGAAAATCAAATTTATAATGCCTTAGAAAAGTTTTATTATGATTATACAAACCTGCTGCAAGACCGTCCTGGTGCGCTCCTCTGGCTCTGTTAAAAGGGGAAAAAAAAAAAAAAAAAAGAATCAAGATATTATCTGAAATTTAAAGAAAAATATATACTGATTTCGAGTTACAAAAAAACAAAGCTCTTTTTCCTACAGATAATATTTGTATGCAAATATAACAGCCATGGTTTTAAATACGAATGGCAAGAACAATTCGCAACATATAAAATTTACAGAAAAGTCCAGAAACAACAGTAAACATTCTTTGAACGTATTAAGGGTTTCTGTTTAAAGGAATGACAACTACTGCTTTAAAGAATTAGTTATCAAAATGATTTCTTCATTTCACAATGGGCAGTTACAAGAGAAAAAGTTAAATTTTTTTGGAGACTAACTGAAAAATATATTATTAACCCTCTAAGTGGCAAGAATATTTTTTGTCATATCTGTAAGAACTTAAATATACTTGCATATTAAAATATGTCAAAGAAATTAAGGCAATACATCAATAGTACACAAATCCAGGTATGAAATACCGGAAGAATTTTTACATTAAAAAAAAAAAAAGAAAGAAAGAAAGAAAAAAGGGGGAAAAAAAAAAAAAAACATTTGTTCTCATAGTAGTTTTGGGAAATTTGTGCTTTTTTAGTGAAAACCCTGGCCGCTCAGAGGGTTAATATTACTGTGACTTCAAAAACCAATTACAAACATGTTACATTTTTCTTGGGGGGGGGGGTTAGAGAGAACCAAGGCTCATATTTTGGAAATAATAATAGTAGATAGCCATTTTCTAACCTTACATGATGTAAAATTCTGATAAACAGAAACAAAATTTCGATAGGAAATTCTAATCTCTAAACCAGTAGTTATCAATCTATGTTCTATCAGGGTTCATAGCCACATTTTAGTTAAAAAAATAAGCACCTATAAGCACTTTTCAAGCACATTTTAAGAAAAAAAATAAGCACCTGTCTAATTGCATTATACACAACTGAATAACCTTAAAAATTAGACTTGTAATTTAAAATATGAGAAATGCAGTATTTATTAAGAGAGAATAAGCATTACCTCAACCATGGAAAATATTTTTTTTTAAATTTTAAATAACAGTTCAATTTACAGAACTAAACTATATTACAAGATTTAATGATGAAATTTCAGTTCAAAATACAGAAAATAAATAATAAATAAGGCATATTTATTGTATTCGCTTGGAATCTAATAATAAATACAGTTTATATTGATATTTAAATAATTTAAATCTAAATTCTGAACATTTTCTAAATTTTCATTGTATATCAGTTTTCCCTGAACAGATATTGCAAGCAAAGTAATTTAAGTAAAAAAGAGGAACATTTCTGAAATCAGAAGACAGAAATTTGCTTCATGCAGTCATCCTTTAACAGTAAAAGCTTAACTAACACGCATACTTGGAAATTGGCGAATATTCGGACAGTCGATCTTAGCTTGAAAAAGAGGAGCGGAAGGGGAGGGGGGTAGACAGTTGCCACTCTTTAAATTTTTCCAAATTTTTCTGCTAAATAAATGCTTTTGACATTTCGATATGTGCATCATATAAAAATAAATTAATGGAACTGAAAAATATTCTGCTTAGCAAGCACAGTAAAACTCTTTTAAGTGTTCATAAACAAATCTCGGACAGAACATAAAAATTAATTATCTCTGCAAAGTATTGTGAACGTTATTGTGCAATGTGTGCCGTAATTGTTCCCTACATGATATTACGCAATCGGAATCAACAGCTGCCGGTATTTGGGAGAATAAATGACTGGGGTGTTTTTCATTCTAATTTTCAACAGGCGGCGTTAAATTTCCAGAATAGAATTATTCTTCGCTTGGGTTGGTAGATTGCAGAACTTTTAGTCCTATTTAATCCAGGTTGGAAAATGACAAAAAAAAGGGGGGGTCCGTTGCTTGTTTTGCAGCAAACTGTAACAGTTTCAATATTCGAGATTATGCGGAGAAAGGGGAGAACCTCCCAATGTTCGTACTGTATAGTGTATTGGCCAAAAAAAAGAAATTATTTTGACTATTCGATTACTTTCCCTTTATTTAAGTCATTCCGAATATTATTCCTTAGAAAGCTAATCTGTGTCAAAACACAACGATATTTGGAAGTTTACTATACTTCAGCAGTTACTGCAACTATGTTATTATAAACATTCATACATATGCTCATAATATAACATAATTATCATAATAAACACGAATATGAACTGATCAAGCGGAACGAGAATGCAAATTATTGAGATCTTGATAGAAATTTAAACGTATGTAGTATTTGGGTGGAAGTAAAAGAATGCCGAATGTACCGGAATTTTCTACTGCTTTCGCAATTCTTTGACCAATAGAACGACGGGCACCTGTCTGTACTCTTCGTGAACCGTTCATTAGAAAAAAAAAAAAAAAACACTAAAAGCAAAATAATAAGGGCTTTAAAGAAAAAGTAAGGACCTATAAGGGCCTTTATATTTTATTTTCAAATATAAGGACTTAAGCACTTATTAAAGACCGCTACAAACCCTGTAAGCACTTACATAATTTACATTACAATATCAAACATTATACAAGGGTTGGAACTTTAATAGTGGCAACACAGCTGAAAAAAAGCTACGCAACAAAACCAAAGAATATCGCGTATACCACATGTGAACTACATACAGGGTTCATAGCCACATTTTAGTTAAAAATATAAGCACCTATAAGCACTTTTCAAGCACATTTTAAGGAAAAAATAAGCACCTGTCTAATTACATTATACACAACTGCATAATCTTAAAAATTAGACTTGTAATTTAAAATATGAGAAATGCAGTATTTATTAAGAGAGAATAAGCATTACCTCAACCATGGAAAACAATTAACTTTTTTTTAAATTTTAAATGACAGTTCAATTTACAGAATTAGTTTACAATGAGAGGAAAAAAAACTATGCAGAACTAAACAATATTACATGATTTAATGATGAAATTTCAGTTCAAAATACAGAAAATAAATAATAATAAGCCATATTAATTGTATTCACTTGGCACCTAATCATAAGTACATTTTTCCACTCATATTAATATATAAATAATTTAACTCAAATCAAAATTCTGAACATTTTCTAAATTTTCATTGCATAACAGTTTTCCCTTAACATATTTTCCAAGCAAAGTAATTTAAGTAAAAAAAAAAGGAATATTTCTGAAATCAGGAGATGGCAAATTGCTTTATGCAGTCATCCTTTAACAGAAAAAGCTTAACTAACACCCATACTAGGAAATTGCCGAATATTCCCTATAGCCGAGCGTAACTGGAAAAAGAGGAAGGGGGGGAGAGATTGTAGACCAATGGAACTGAGAAATATTCTGCTTAGAAAGCACAGTAAAACTCTTTTAAATGTTCATAAATAAATCTGAGACTGAACATGAAAATTAATTATCTCTGCAAAATATGGCAAATGTTATTGCGCAATATGTGCGGCGTAATTCTTCCATACGTGATATTACGCAATCGGAATCAACAGCTGGCGGTATTAGGAGAATAAAGAACTAAATAAAGAAAAGGAAAGAGACCTAATAATCTGGGGTGTTTTTGATTCTAATTTTGAACAGACTGCGTTAAATTTCCGGAATAGAATCATTCTTCGCTTGAGTTGGGTAGACCCCAAAACTTTTAGTCCTATTCAATCCAGATTGGACAGTGACCAAAAAAAAAGTCTGCTGCTTCAATATTAGAGATTTTGTGGTAAAAGGGGAGAACCTTGCAACCTCCATACTGTATAATATATTGGCAAAAAGAAAAAAAAAATAACATTATTTTGACTATTCGATTACTTTCTTTTTATTTAAGCCATTCCGAATATTATTCCTTAGAAAGCTAATCTGTATAAAAATACACCCATTTTTGGAAGTTTATATACACTTCAGCAGCTACTGCAACCCAACCCAAGTGACTTTTAGTCCAACTTTTAGTCCTATTCAATCCAGATTGGACAGTGACAAAAAAAAAAAAAAAAAAAAAAAAAGTCTGCTGCTTCAATATTAGAGATTTTGTGGTGAAAGGGGAGACTCCTAACCTCCATAGTGTATAATGTATTGGCAAAAAGAAAAAAAAAATGACATTATTTTGACTATTCGATTACTTTCTTTTTATTTAAGCCATTCCGAATATTATTCCTTAGAAAGCTAATCTGTGTAAAAATACACCCATTTTTGGAAGTTTAAACTTCAGCAGCTACTGCAACTATATTATTATAAATATTCATACATATGCTCATAATATAAACATAACGATCAGAATAAACACGAATATAAACTGACCACATGGAATGAGAATGCAAATTATTAAAAATCTTGATAGAAATTCAAGCGTGTGTAGTATTTGGGTGGGAGGAAAAGAATACCGAATGTACCGAAATTACCTACGGTTTTCGCAATTCTTTGACCAATAGAACGATGTGCACCTGTCTGTACACACCATAGGTTACGTTAATGCAGAGAAAGCAGGAAAAGCTATTTCCGGGAGTATGATTCACCATGTGACGTTCCATATAAGGAAAAAAAGTTGTTTATTTAGTTTCGGTTTGGTACGGGAGGAAAATGCGCGTTCATTAAAAAAAGCACTAAAAACAAAAAAATAAGGGCTTTAAGTAAGCACCTATAAGGGCCTTTACTTTAGAAAAAGTAAGCACCTATAAAGGCCTTTATATTTTTTTTTCCAAATATAAGGACTTATAAGCACTTGTAAGGACCGCTACGAACCCTGTCTATATGTACCTCCCAGAGGATCCTTCAGCAATCGAGGAAAATAATGCTCAGCTGTTCTTCAGAACAACACATACCAGAAATGTCTCGCTCCGATACTCAGCCCTTCCAGAATTCTGGAAATCAGCTTGAAGCTTCTCAAAGCTCAGCCTCCCATAAATATAGTTTTGCTGTTTGTTTTACTGCTTTCACACTAAAGGATGAAGGAGGGCAGACACAATGTTCTATTTCATAATCATGCACTTCAAAGGCCTGTTTTCAAAAAACCAAACCTAGAAATGTGGAGTGCCATCTTGAAAGGTAACTGATCTCAGTTAATAAAGTATAGAGAAAAGCATGGACATGATCGGTCTAGATATATTGAATTTTCCGTGTAAAATAACAAGTGCAGTCTGGATATTTTGAATTTCCCATGTAATAAATAAATGGAATAGAAGATTTGGAAGGTAAAGAAGCTATGGGATTTTACCTTCCCGCCCATTTGTCCAACGTAGACATCATGTTCCGATTTCCCCATCTAACGCATGGTCTATGACAATCTCATCTCTATGGGACTGCAAAGAATACCTCTTACCATCTGTTTTCTAGGTTCACTCTGTTCATTGGTCAGATTGATGTCATTCTAATATTAGATACACATCTTAATTTATTAAAAGAATTAATTCTTTACAAATTAGTGTTTAATAATCATCTGACGCAGAATGAGCTTTAGACTGTTTTGGGGATTTCCAGTTATTAATTTGAAATCCCCAAAACAATTGAAAGCTCATGCTGCATCAGATGACAAGATATCCCAAGATATTGTACCTAAAATTACAGGTTTTTTTTTTAAACCTTTACATGTATTTAACTATTTACTTTAAAAATGTGATTCTCTCTTTGAAGATGTTTTTAAAACAGGTTTTGGATATAATACCCATGGAAATACCCATGGAATACCACATGTGCGAATAAACACGTAATCAAAACTAAAGTTTCTCCAGTAGCGTCTAAGATTAGATGCCTAGTGCCTCATAAATCCGCTGCTCCAAAAGCAGATTTCCCTTATTTAGTATAAAAAGGTATTTTAGTCCTTCTAAAAGCTGCTGGAGTATCCCTCTACACATCGTAAAGCAAATCGGATGGGTCTTTGTGACCTTGCAGCAACTACCATTAAATTAAATTAAACCACTATTCCAGATAATTATCCAATGAGGCATCAATACGATTTTACATCTAATTTAAACAATAAAGGAATTTTCCTGGATTTATACCTCAAGTGTATCACCAGATGCCAATGAATAAAAGGGACATACCCAAAATAACTCCTTTGGGATTGCTGAATTCCATGACATTTGCTTTGCGTAATGCCACACAAACTATGCAAAGATTACCAAATCGAATTTTGTCAGATTTAAATTACTGTGTCCTACGTATGTGTATAGGATATTTTGATTACTTCTTCATCTCTGAATGAATATGTTATTCATATCAAAGAAGTTTTTAAGAGATTGAAAAAAGATAATTTGACTGTGAACCTTCCTAAATGCACATTTTGCTTCAGAATGTGTCAAATTCTCATTCCTCTTAAAGTTATTGAAGATTTCCCGAAAACAAAAAACTATTAATGAATTCAGACATTTTGGGGGAATTATTTATTTCTATAGGAAATTTTTAAATCATGCTGCTGAATTTCAACTACCTTTGAATGGTACACTCAGAAGTTATAAGAAAAATGACAAAATACCGTTAGAATGGTCATAAGACACTGGAAACAGCATATGACACAAGTTACAAATTTAGTACATCCAGACCGAAAAAAAGAAATTTTTTCTTATGTATGATGCCTGAGACAAACCCATAGGGGCTTGAGTCCTGCGAACCACTAGAGAAATATGATACACAGGACAGAAAGGTTTTGATGATATTTGCTGCTATTAAATACTTCAGATATCCGTTTGAAGGAATGAACTTCACAGTGTTTATAGAATGTAAGCACTCACAAAAATTTTTTTTGGAAAAATAAAACAAGCTCCTGTTGTCAAATTAACTTAATTTCATAGGTCAGTTCACTACTGATATTCAACATGTGAATGGTGCAGAAAATTCACCAGTCGATGCTCTTTCTCGCATCCAAATGGTTACTGACATCATTCCTGTTAACTATGAATCTATTTCGCAAGCATTCGTAGTCTCCAGTATTGCATGAATTTAAATTCAAAGATAAACTTTCTGCTAACTGATTGCCAAGAAGCCACAGAACTTTAAAACGTGAACACAAGTCATGCCTTTTGTTCACCTAAAGATTTTTTAATAAAAATTTTGCTTAAAACTTCTTTTCACTCAGTTCTTACTTCATAAATGATGCAATAACTTGCTTGTCTCTAGCAGAAATACTTCCTCAGAAGGAAATTATGCAAAATTCTACCAGTTCATAGGCTTCACTGCATCTGAAGCATCATGATTTTATTAAAACTTTTATTACCATTACAAGACTAATTAAAGCCAACTACTGGGAAATAGTACACTAACCGCCAAGTTAAAAAAGAAGAAGAAAATGGCAGTAAATATCCAATATTTAAAAGATTCAATTTCAGCATATGGCAAAAACATTTTTACTCTTATTTACCTGGTGTGGGAGCGCACTCTATTGTGTTGTTGATGTCTCCTACCAGGTCGAGCAGAATGTAGAAGTGGACGGACTGAAAAGGATAATATCAGAATTAGAGTGCTATATAAAATATTTTTACATTTTAATAAAAATTTCAGCAAATTTAAAAGTATTTTATTATACTTCATATAATCTCTAACACATACATTCTTTGCTTTATAATGAGAAGAGAAATTGTAGTTAGCTCGCCAAAAAGTTACCAGGAGCTGTGGCTCCAAGAAAAAGTTCCACATTTTTCAAAAAACAATGACTAGACCAAATTGGTCTTTTTGTATTGTACTTACAACCTAGCTTATTAGCTTTGCTTTATAATAGTTTACACCACTGCACTTTCACAAAAAACTTGCACTTGTATTTGTGTTTGATTATCAAAAGAAATCATAAAAAGAGTTTTGCTCACACCAGGGCTCCTGTACAGCATTAGAAAATGCAAATGGGAAACAAAAAACTGGAAACTTATATAATACAGATGCAGATCAACATAAGAGAATCTTTCAAAATACATTTTTTTTCAAACCAGTTCGCTAAAGCCTTGTTTATTGAATAGCTTTGAAATAAAATTCATTACTCTGGATAATGGAAAAACTGCCATAAAAAGCTGGTTAAAATGCAAATTATCTCATAAAATGAGTGATTCTTTCAAATCTGCATACTTCAGCCTTTCAGCAACAGCAGATTTTTGCATCTATTTCAGATCAGAATCCGGATTCAAAAGGATTCTGCATTAAAATATCATATGATGAGGCATAGCAAGACGGAATGCCAGTTATCAATAGATCCTAGTAGCCAACATTGAAGTGAGCTAAGAAGTAACACTGTCAAATATGGTTCCAAGAGACAGGAAGCATTTATAGACATATTGGTCAATGTCATTCACGAGTTAACACTTCAAAAGACTGACACTTATTTGCTAATAATAATAATCGCTCTGAGCAGGTGACAAAATGCCCCACAGATACAAATAAAGTTTCCAATGGCTATTACAAGAAGCTTATACAAAGAATTTAGAAATGTCTTTCCATGTATGGTTAGGATTTAAGGTACTGGACTTTAAGAATTTTGAGACTGGACAAATGCACAGACTTCCCTTAGAAATCCAGATTTCGCCCAGAGACGGCTAATCCATGACTTCTGATCTGGAGAGAATGTGCAATTTAGTGCAACACAATCTAAAAAAGAACTTGTTTGGCTGAAAGCTGCATGTTCGTTTCAGCGTATATGGATGTACAGACTTCTAAAGCATTCAGAGTGGATTCCCCTGATGGTTTAAATGTACACAGAAGAATTTTTAAAATCATGGTAATCATATGATATTTTAATGTACTGCTGCCACTGGCGCTTCCACTCTTTCTGTACATCAAAATTGCCAACTTCATAAACTGAACAGACGAGGATGAAATAACAGAGCATATGGAATGGTGTTCAGATCAGAATCTAGTAGAATACAGACGGGATACATTGTTTAGACTTTTCACTTCAGCTACTGTACTTTCAGTATGGAAAGAGAAAAATCTCCCATAACCTCATATATCATGTAATCGATTCAGTTTCTCAGAGACGTGAAGCCTAGTGTCTCCCCGATTCAAGACATCGACAATCTTTATTAAATTAAGTCTGACAGAATTCCTTAATGCATACCTCTTTTTTATCTCAAAGATATGAGTAAAAATGAGTTTTCTAGTTCTGACTTTCATAAACATATTTAACAGCATGAAGCATATTTATCAGCAGCTATCTCTTTATTCAAATACCCTGTCCTCTTATCAGCTGAGCAGTGTACATAATCACGGTGCATTTTCTTTATACTGATGCCAGTTTTATTAAATAATGAAATTATGAACAAGAAAGAAAAAAAGGGAGGAAAATTGAAAGGGTTCAAATTTAACATTTGCTTAAAAAAGATCATTCTAAATTTAACACGGTTTATCAGCTGGGACTGTCGACAGGCATAGCTCAGGTGGAAGAGCAAAACATTTCATAGGAAATTAAATGAATATCCATTTAGACTGACATGAGAAATATGTATTTTCTGTAGATTTAAAAAGTTAAAATATATGTTATATAATTCTATAAAAATATTTCATGTTTAAATCTGATTGATTTAAATAAAAATTCATGAATTAAATGTATTTTTATTTAGATCAATTAAAAAAAATTAAAGAAAAATATTCTTACGAACTGCATCTACTTCTTTTATATCGTTAAATCATAGAAATATTCTTTAGTTCGTTAATTCATAACAACATATTATCAATATAACAATATCCATAACAATATAATATTCATAACAATATAATATCCAGAACTTAAACTGCGATAGAAATAGACAAAGTGTTGTATATTAAATACAATAATACATCTCATTTTGATGATTTCTGAAAGTGAAGTATATTAACAAAAAAAAAGAACTTTTCTAAGGCAGTCATCTCAAACTGGTGGCCTGAAAGGTTCAAGTGTCCCCGGAAGCAATTTCACATATCTTATTAATATATCCACCAACTAAATTAACATTCTTATGGCAGGACTTTGAAGAGAAAGTTCCATATTTTAATGATTTGAAGTTTTACATTGTTTTCCTTATCACTTAAAACAAATATGAGAATGGCCCAAAAAATTTACAAATGGAACTAATTTGCTTAATATAACTCATATATATATATACTTAATTCATATAACATTTTTTTGGTAAAAGTATATTTTAGGATACACCTTGGCGAAACTTCGCGAGTTTTGGTGGTACATGGATACCGAGTTTGTGCGATTCTTTGACTTGTTATTTTGGCTTGCATAGTGGCATCTTTGACTTGTTATTTTGGCTTGTGTAGCGGCACACATTGACCTATTTTCACTTAAAAAAAATCTCCGAATTGCACAAAAGTGGCATTGTGCACTCCCTTGACTTTATCCATTTACACATCGACCTATTTTCACTTAAAAAAACATATCCCTGAATTGCACAAACCATGCTTTACGCACTCTCTTGAGTTTTTCCATATACACATCAATATATTTTCACTTAAAAAGACAAAGGAGCACCCAATTCTACAGTAGAGGCAAACAAAAAGTACATAATCTCAATAAACTACATTTTAAACCAAATAATAAAATAACATAAAGGAAAAAAACTGTTAAGTATTTTAGCACTATATAAAGTAAAAATCCCCTTACCTTATTTAGAAATTTGTTCGTCTTCAGTCTGTGGGACACAAAATTCCTTATCAGCATCCAAAAACTTCCTAAATTTATCTGATCTACAATCCGTATATTGGCATCGCCACAGAAATTCACAAGAATAAGAGTAAACAATATACTACGTAGTTCTGGACTATGGCTACTAAGTAAACCTTCATTTACACAATTAATTCACTCAATTAATGCACTTTTCCCCTTTCGTTCCAAATCGTACAGAAATTTCAAATTAATCCTACTACGTTCAGCCATTGTACTGTCTGAACAATGAAACAAGCAATGTACTTCCTAAGCAACACACACCACAAAAGCCTTTGCAAAACACCCCATGATTCAAAATTTTCCAGAATAATGCAAACGATTACATCATAATAGGGTTTCCATAACATTCGACTACTCAGGTTACCATAAATAATACAACTTGGCGATAAATGAAACAAAAACTTCACGATAATACAAGGGATACCTTAAATTCAACTCTAACCCATTTTGTTTAACATTTCAAGCTACAGATCTGACTAAATATTATTCATCCTTATCAAAAAAATAAAATATCCTCAGTCGTGATTTTTTGCTATAAGAATAATCACTTTGTTTGAGCATACATTTAGATATGATAATTTTTTTCTGTGCAGTTGGTAATTATGAGACAAGAATAAAAAGACAAGACAAGAATGAGACTGACTGATGGTTATCAGGTGGTGCAGCTAAAATCAGTAGCGAGAAATAAAGAAATTCACTTACTGCTGAACAAATATATGGATTTTTAGTGTATACATCAAAGGTAAACTGGTACTATTCCATTTTGAGGACCGTAAAAAATTGCAGCGAAAATGTATGCACAAAAGCGCCAAAATCTAGCAAACATGTCCATTTAACAGCGCGCCAAATCCAGTTGAAATCAGTATGTGCTCCAAATTGAAATCAGTACGTGCTGATTTCAAATTGCGTAGATAGTTCTATATTTCTCAAGATGCCATTGAAATATTAGTTTAATTTTTAAATCCTGTTTTGATATCCTATGGATTTAACAATTTGGAAATTGCCCATAACGAAACGTCTGCAATACAATTTTTTCAAAGAAAAGGCATCATTAATTATAGAAAATTATGTTTGAACAACCAACGGGATGAAATTATGCTTTAGCGATAACTCGATAGTGAAACAGCAATGCAGGAATCCATTTAGTTATGTTTAGTCTTTTTTTTATATAAATTATAATAATGATTTGAAATAGTTATTTACTCTCATGCTTCCATTCAGTTATGTTTAGCCTTTTTTACATAAATTATAATAATAAAAAAGTGTTACATGTTTAGCCTTTTTTATATAAATTATAATAATAAAAGTGTTATATATTTAGCCTTTTTTATATAAATTATAATAATAAAAAAGTGTTATATATTTAGCCTTTTTATATAAATTATAATAATAAAAAAGTGTTATATGTTTAGCCTTTTTATATAAATTATAATAATAAAAAAGTGTTATATGAAATTAACCTTTCATATAAATAATATCTTTAGATACAATAATCTTTAGATAGTTATTTCCTATTATACTTCCTTTCTTGCGTTAGGTTTGCCGCAATTATTTTTGACAGCACTGGCATCAGCAATAGTTTGGCGGTTTTTTATGGTCCTCAAAACGGAATAGTACCGGGAAACTTAAGTAAACGAAAGAGAATAAGTTCTCATTATTTGTACTCAACTTTTGCAAATTTGGAAATATTTTGTAAACTATTTATTTTTAGCTTAAGTAAGTAAGTTATTGATCAATTCAAAATAATTAGATGGCTTGGTTGGTTTATGTGATAATGGCCAAGCCTTGAGTGCTAAGAGGAGGGATACCTTCATGGAGGACTTTCCAAGGAAAAGTGGCTCACATGCACGTTACACCTGGGGAAAGCCAGGAAAACGCCCATGCAGTATGCGGGATTCCAATCTCTGACTGAACTACCAACGTTCAGTGACTTTACTGCTCGGCATCTGGTGGGCTGAACATAATTAGAATGATTTAGAATAAGCTGCTTTCATATTTTGCATTAGGCGCAAATTCAATGTTATGTTTGAGACCACTGCTCTTAGAAGACAGCTTCCACAGAAAATCAAATGGATAATGTTTCAGAATAGTTTTATTATAATTATACAAACCTCCACTGTCGACCTGGTTTCTTGGTGCCCTACAAAAGAAAAGAATTAATATATTATCTGAAATTTAAAAAAACATACATACTGATTCAGAGTTAAAAAAAAAAAAAAAAAAAAAAAAAAAAAAGGCTTATTTTCCTATAGAAAAATATATGTATACAAATTTAGCATCCATGATTTTAAAAAGCAATTGACACCATATAAAAAAATCAAAATTCCAGAAACAAAAGTAAACACTCTTTGAACATGTTAAGGTCCCTCCCCCCCCCTCGAGGCAGCATTTGCTGCTTATCTATATCATTTGTCAATCATTATCAAAGAATTAGTTATCAATATCATTTGTCAATTTCACAATGGCCAGGTAAAAGAGATAATGAAAGTTATTTTTTTAGACTACCTGAAGAACATAACTATTAATATTCCTGTGCCTTAAAAGCCAATTACAAACATGATACATATTTTTTAGGGGGTTTGAGTTAGAGAAATAAAGAAGCCCCATATTGTGAAAAGGCAGATAATAGACGTTCCCTATGTTAGAAATACACACCATACTTTTGTAAAACTCTGATACATAGAAACATAATTTTAATAGCAAATTCTAACCTCTAGAGCAGCAGTTCCCAACCTATACTCCACATCTACTTCCCACAGGCCCTTGATGAATCCAGCAAAATAATGCTCAGCTGTTCTTCATAATCACACATTCCTCGGTCTCATATTCAGTCTTTTTTTTTTTTTTTTTTTAAATCTGCTTGAAGCTTCTCAAAACTTAGCCTCACACATAAATAGTTTTGCTGTGTGTTTTACTGCTTCATGTACACTACTAATAAATACTGTGTATTCTTGTGAATGGTATAAATATAAGGTATTCACCACTATCTGTTAACTTTCGTCTATTGTAGCTGATGGGATATTAAATCAGATGGGGTACAAGATAAAAAGACCGTCTGGGAAGAACAACTCTGATAAAGAAAAACATCTTTATTAACCCCTTCGCGCCGACTGTCACGTATACGTGCCAGCAACGAACACACTTATCTACCGGCCAACACGCAGGCGTGACAGAGCATTGTTGCGTTTTCTACCGAGTGTCACGTATTTGTACCAGTACCTTGGAACGTTTTTCAAACTATAATTTCTGCCACAAGATGGCACTGTATGTCCATATGGTTTCAGATACATGTACATTAGACCTTCTACTTGAAATGAGAGAAGAATGACTCACATACACGTGTTTTTGATTATATAAACAAACGGGGAACTAAATGTTTCCGAATAGCGTGATTTATGACGTCTCTTTAAATCTCTCTTTATTCGCACGTGGTAGTTGTTTATTGTAAGTAGAAGTTTTATATGCGCTAAAGCGTTGAGTATTTCCGTTTACAGTTCAGTTTTTAGAAAATAATTAGATCTTGTTAGATCTGTTTTTACCGTTTCAATGTCGAAGCGTCGAAAATGTTTAACAGAGCATGAAATAGCAGAAATGATGCAAAATATTTCAGATATTGATTCTGAAATTCTGATATTCTGATATTGATTCTGAAAGATTAACTGAAAGACATTTTCCAAAACTTTGTTCAGAAGAGACTGATAAGAAAATGAGACGACGATGCTTCGTTTGTTCACATTCCCGGAAAAATCCTCCAAAACGACAAATGAGTTATTACGAATTCAAGGAATGTAATGTAGGACTGTGTGTAGATCCCTGTTTTCAAATTTTTCATACGAAAAGAGAATTTTAAGTAATATATTTAGTTTTCAGATGTATAATGTTAAAAGTCATAAAATGGTGAGTAATTAAAATAAAATGTGTAAAATATGCATTTAAACAAGAAATAAGGTAATTAAAGTATATGTATAAAAATATCTATAAGGCATAAGCCGTTTAAATACTCTATAGAGCATTATTAAACAATGTGTTGATACTTCGGAGATTTCATGGATTTAGGCTTAGTAGCAAAAAAGCCCGTGGCCCTGGAGAGACGCTCGCGGAAGACACTGCCAGCCCCCACGATAAGCGCGCGTTTTCGCTACCTCGCTTGAAGGGTAGCGAAATAAAGTACAGTAAAGTGTGCCAAAAGAGTTTTCATTACTCTTTTTGGCACACTTTACTGTACTGTATAGAGCAGAAGCATTTGATGGAGTATCAAGCCTCCTGTAAAGCATCATCTAATTTCAAAAGCACAACTGGATGCAAATTTCAAGCACAAAGTTTGAACATCAAACAGCCTCACAAATGTTTATGGCAGAGGATGAAGGAGTCAAATACAATGTCCTATTATGGTGTCATATTATGGCATTTCAGGTGTTGTCATGTAATTTTCCATCGATCCTACACACAGTCTGGAAGTTAATGCAGGGTAAGCATCTAGATAAGTTTACCTTTCAGTTCTTGAGCCAGATGAACCAACTCACGATAACAACTAAGAGCTGATACTCTCTAAGTTCTTATGTAGTTTTTACCCAGCCACTAAGTTATTTATTTCTAGTACTTTCTTCTTCCCAAAATGACTGGAAAGCACATGAGGCCTAGATTTGCTTAAAACTGATATAATGATCAATTATAGTTACTGAATTATAATACTTAGCATGGTAACACAGAGAGCGGATCAAAATGTTGCCAAATTTGGCGGCAAAATTTCGTTGAAAAAAAACCATTTCCAGCTTGGTGATATCTTGCCAATTTAGCGAGATAGCCGCTTACACGATGTTAAGCCCCTGTGTTTCCATTTTACCAGTGGAGCACCTTCTCATGTTACATTCATAGAAAAAATACAGTACAAAGTCCAACATCTGGACGTTCAATATCCAGAATTTCCGGACTTCAAAGCCACCAAATTTTTTGTTTGTGTGTGTGTTTGTGTATGGTTTACATATGTGCACTTGATTCCCCCACCAAACAATTAAACATATGGAGATTCCCAATTCTTAATTTCCCTTTGGCACAATAAAATAACTCGTTGTTCAAGAAACAATCATTTTAGCTTAAATTTATGTGATCAATAATTTGACTCGGTAGCTGCATATCTGCTAGGGCAACATCTCAAACTGATACATTCTACATAAAAACATCATTGGTTTTTACACCTACTAACATTTTATATCCCTGGCACCAATCAATTTTGCGAATTATTATTTATTATATTTTGGTTTCGTCACCAGCCTGTTTATGCAACACATGAAAATTGAGTAATGACTCATGAAGCAATGCCTAATTTTTTTATATATATATATTAGTAACTGAATAACAAAGAGTGGGATAAAATTTTCTGTTGGCATTACGCTTCCGCGTATGGCCGCACCGGGCGGCAGAATTTAGATAAGATTAGGATTTGCAGAGACTGCATCAGGCAGTAAGATATCTGGCACCAGACCTTGATAAGCCTTAAGTATATGTAAGAACTTATTTATTCAGGATT
Organism: Stegodyphus dumicola; assembly: GCF_044657685.1. NCBI lineage: Eukaryota > Metazoa > Arthropoda > Arachnida > Araneae > Eresidae > Stegodyphus > Stegodyphus dumicola. The sequence goes on from NC_140773.1 coordinate 5,501,508, forward strand.
CAGATAAGCCTTAGGCATGTGCAAGAAACAGATGTAAGTATGTATAATAAATAACAAATAAGTATATGTGGGAATTTACTTATTCAGGACTCGGATAAGCCTTAAACATGTGCAAGAAATAAGCTAATAACTAAATACAATTCAGGCTTAAGTGACTCAGTACATGATAGAAGCTAGACAAAACTTTAGCAGAACAATTTGCCTTTCATTGCCAATCTTGTGATAAATAGCCAGTAATATATAGCCGACACATTAAGCTAGGCTAGAATTATACTTTACTAATTCCAAGGAATTTCAATTAATATAGCAAATTACTTCGAGACATGACTTCGAGAATTTAGAGGAGTAAAGATTTTCCCCATTATATATTGTCGAAATAAAAACAGCATGGATGACGCAAGCATAAATAAATGAATGGTTTGAAAATCATTTCGTACCCAAGGCTCGGGAATATTCGAATTCGGTTTGTTTAACTGATGGCGCAAAAAGTTGTCCTAATTGTACACAACTGTTTGGCTCATAATTTAGTGAAAGTATATGTATTCATATTGGAGAAGTGGTAATAAATGATGATGACATGTAACAGAAGTTTTTCATTGCGATAACAATGCCTCAATCATCAATCAATTAACAGAAGGCGAAATCTGTAGCATGGTTCTAGATCCAGAAAATACCACCATCAATAGTGAAAAAAGTGACAAAGAGGTTATTCTTGAAATAGCAATTACAGGACTTGAACAATGACACTTTGTAACTGAAATTATTTCTTGTCTAGAGAATTAAAGTATTAGCACATAAAAGGAAGCAAGTTAAACATTTCTTTCAAGGTAAGTTTAGTAAACAAATAAATATTAAGCTTTTGGGGGGTTACTTCTGATACACTTTAGAACATAAATGCTTCATTATTACATAAATCATGATACTATATTTTTAATTTTATAACTTTTACAAGCCATGTTACTGTTAAACCCAAATCCGTGATCACCAAAGTCTGACAAGTCCGGATCTCGGACTTTCTACTGTACAATTTCACATACGATTTCACTAAAATTATCTACCTATATAGAAAATTTGTGACAGTATTTATAATAAAAAAATGGCTATTTTAATCAAATCAAGAATATGACTTCGAAAAAGGAAAGCTAAAAAATCTGAATACTTACCAACTTCTGGAGAAGAAGGCTCTTCTTCCTATTACAAAACACAGTGAAATAACATTAAAGAAAATTTTTTAAAAAAATATTAGTCATTATTATGGAACATATGAAAAATATAATTGCATACAAATTATGTATCTAAATCACTCCAATGTAGATATAGATATTATAGAAAAATATAAAATTATAGAAAGTATATAATTACATAGTAAACACTCATCTAAACCACTCAAAATGACAGATAGGGATTTAGGAGTTTTCTGCAAAATTATAAAATTCTAGAAAAAAATGCTTATTTTGCAAAAACAATTACAACAAAAAATACACCTAAAACTTAATGCTTGTTGTTAAAAGAGTGTAAACATTATTTTGCAACACCATGGAACTAACCATATAACAAGGCATACAATAACTTCCAAAGATCTTAATTTATTTTCTGAATAAAAAGAAAAGATTCCAAAGAAAAGACTGAACAGTCCTATTTCTAAAGAGAAAAATAAGCAATGGCTGATAGTAGGAACAGAGAATAAAAATGGACTGATAAAACTGTTTCAGGCAAAGGAAAGTCAGAGCCAAAAGCACACCAGGTGGCAGATTTTAGAGAAGGTAGTGGTGGGGGCACAAAATATAGAAACTGCAGAGAATGCACTGGGTAGTGAAAAACCTAACACCAGTTCTGCAAACTAATAAAGTTAATTAATGACAGCTAATGCTACTAAAGGCTCAAAGATTCCACCTTCATGAAAATAAACAAAACAACATCCTATAGATTCGATGACTAATTTGAATGAACATTGAATTTAATTATACTTAACTAACTACAGAATAAATATATTATTAAAACACTTATGTTTTTATTTGGAAATAAATAAATAAATAAATTGGACTAACCCAAGTTTATATTTTAAAAAAAATTATATTTAAATCCCGAATGGCAACGGATGCCAAGAACTGTCAGACTCTTAAAAAAACGGGAGAGGGGGGTCTGTTGCATCCAACTCCCTTAAAATGGGATGTCTAAAAACATGGTTTGGACAATGAGGTTGAAATTTCTGCATTTGAAATGCATTACGATATTTATAATTAATAATAAAAGGTCTGGATCTGGTTACAGGGATAGTTATTCAATTACAGTACCAAATGTTCCATACCTGTAACTTCATCGTTTGGCTGACGAAGCCCTTTCCCATCATATTTTTGTAATTGTGCATTTATGTTAATTTGTTAGATCTCCCAACAAAAAATAATGCATTACTTTCTGATAATTGGCAACTGGCATATTCCAAGATTCAAAGAAAGCTTACTCGCAAAATGTACTAGCTGTAATAACCATTTCTTTTCTCATTAAGAATAAATAATGAAATGATATTGTTAATAAATGCATCTTGTTTCTTATTACGCTAATTACATACCTTATCTATGCACACCAAACGTCCCCAGGTTTGGTAAATTTTGGCAATTTCTAACCAAATTTGGCATCTGAATTATACCGGTTGGCAAAAAACTTTACTTTCAATTAAAAATACTGCATTGAAGATAACAATTAAAATTAATAATTTAGTACATAAGTATAGCACACTCTTAGTATGGGAAACAAATAATATGAGTAAATATGATTTTACTTCTCAGTTAAAGATAATTTACAGCAAAGTCTTATTTTTCTTTTAGCTACTTTACAAATGTTAAATTCTGATGTATCATCAGATGAGACAAATTGACTTACTGGGAATTCCATCCCGACTTCCTCCTCCTCCTCTTCTCCAGAAGCTAAAAATAGGAAAAAAATGAATGCATCAAAATTTTCAGTCGTAGCATATAATAGAAACAGTAAGAAAAACTATGTATGTTTAGGAGGTAATGAAAAGATAAATTTCTTAACAGTTTTTGCCTAACTTCTCAAAATAAGGCTAAAAAAGGATGAGAACAAAACAATGTTAAATTTTTTATCAGAAAATACAAGCATGTCTAAGTGGTGGGGAAGGAAAAAAAACTTGGCAGTTTCAATATTATTAATATCAGCAGTGGTAGAAAAACAAAAAGCAATTTATTTATGACTATTGAAAAAATTCTTTCTTACACTGAATATCATACAGAAGAACTTTTCTGCTAAGCACTTACATAATTTACATTACAATATCAAACATTATACGAGGGTTGGAACTTTAATAGTGGCAACACAGCTGAAAAAAAGCTACGCAACAAAACCAACGAATATTGCATATACCACACGTGAACTACATACCTACCTTACCTCTCAGCAAAAAGACTCGTCCTGCTTACATCACGCGCATGTGGAGTGAAGCGAAGAACGGATCCTTGTGTTAGCTCACTGTCTAAAGTAAGTGTTGTCAGGATGTTTTCAAAACAAGAACAAAGATGTTGGATAAAAATTTAATGTGTCAGAGCTCGTACAACATGACAGTGTCATCAAGGGCTTCAAGCGGCTTGCGGGGAATCTGCATTGCCTTACAGAACCGTAGCAAGATGGGTGAAAGCATTCAATGAAGGACGCCAAAACGTGGCAGACATGCTGCGGCCAGGTCGTCCGAGTGTCAGCGATGCAGACGTGCAAGCTGTTGCCACACTAATGGACAGTGATCGCTGCCAAACGATTCATCAGCTGGCCGGACAAACAGGATTAGTGTATACGACTGTGCTGCACATTCTGAAGGCACGCCTGTCCATGAGAAAAATTGCTTCATGATGGGTTCCACATCAATTGACGGAAATGCAGAAATGGCTACGATACGATGCTGCCCAAACCCACCTGGAGCGCTATGAGCGCGAAGGAGATGCTTATTTACAAAATATCATTACGCTGGATGAAACTTGGGCCCGATCATACCAGCCAGAACTGAAACGCCAATCAAACGAATGGCGTCATCACGGGTCACCTCGAAATTTCGTCAGAACCCCAGCAATGTGAAAGTTATGGTGATTCTCTTGTACATAAATAGTCATCCTAACGCATACCGTTCCCCCACAGCAGACCGTCACTGTGCAGTATTACTGCTCATTTTTGGAGCACAATCTCCGACCAGCTTTGAGAAAAAAACGGCGACACTTTCTGCAGAACGCTCTTCTCATTTTGCATGACAATGCTCGGCCGCATGCAGCGCAAGCTGTGACTGATTTGTTCAAGCGATGGGGCTGGGAAGTGCTTTACCATCCACCATACTCCCCAGATCTAAGCCCTTGTGACTATGACTTAATTCCTAAGATGAAGGAACCACTTCGTGGCACTCACTTCCAAACTGTTCCTGAGATTCTTGCGGCAGTAGACCGGTCCTTTCAAACTATCAACAAAACAGGCGCTGCTACTGGTATTCTGCGACTTCCACATCGTTGGAAACGGATTGTACACAATGCTGGCGACTATATTGAAGGACTGTAAAACATGGTGACATGAATCACTTTTGCATTCCTTGTAAATAAATAGTTGCCACTATTAAATTTCCAACCCTCGTACAAAACCATTCCACCCCAAAATGCACATATAATGCTAAAAGAATGTTTAAAAAGACACTTTATAAATGGAGGGAAAAAACTTTTTGATAATTCAATCTGCATGTGATCTGCAATCTATCTGATATTGTTAAAAACAAATCAAACAATTGATCAAACATGGCACTGCACACAATCTTGGCAGAAGTCCTAAAATGAGTGGGCTAAAAGAGGTGCACGATGCCTTATGCCATATTAGGCTCTATACCTGCGGAAAGCTAAGAACAAGATTTCACTGAACATGATGAAAACTGCAGTGTGAGATCCACTGCTGAGCTAAAATAACCAAATCTCCAAAGCAAAGACCACAACACTATAAAAAATGTATGGAGAAGTGTTTGTAGTGATACACATATACTTGTGAGCTTGGTGTGTTAAACTTTTGACAGTCATCGAATGAGCTCGGCTCACATTCCAGTTATGTATCGCAGTGGGTGGATGAACTAAACTTTCTTGTTGAAATAGAACTTGAAAGTGCAAAGAGTGGAATCATTTAAAAATTTGGAAAAATTTAAAGTTTCTAAATAATTAGCAGCAGCTTCATGTATTGTAGACACCACTTATGTGATCGTGGTTAATGTCATCAATTTACTGAAGTTCTGCCCATTTGCATATAAAAACTTGGAAAATACACCACTTATCGTGATCAACAAACAATTAACGTAATCAAATGGTCATAAAATCAGTTAATATGACCAAACTGTTATAATACTACCAAATAAAAGGAAAATTTGCTAAATAAGGTAAAAAAAAATTTAAAAATTGCCAAGCAAAGAAAAATGTTGGCAAGTGAGGGGCTATGTTAAAAACTAAATTAGTTTCAATCAACCATTAAAAAACTAGGCAAAAAAGCAACCTTAGTTTGACATAGATTTTTGACTGCACCCATTTTGAGGGCAATCAAAAGTCTTTCTTCATCAGAAGCAAAATATATTCTGCAAATTTGTTTTTCTTTATCCTTGGAAAAAAATCCCTCAAAATATATACAAGCTAAAGTTAACTTCTCACTTAATTTAAAATTTTAGACTGACGCATTCTCTTCTAATAAGGGAGGCCTTCTGATTATTAAAATCAGGGATGCAGTATCAATCAATTAATATCCAGGAAGGTTATGGAATTTTTATATTAAAGACATGCAGAACACTTCCTGAATATACTTTACTAACTAAAGTGCTGTGATAATTACTTATTTAAATGTTTCTTGATAGTTTGATATCAAATTAGTTAAATTCCACTGCTACTTTAATGCTATCGACATAAGCATGGACATGCATGATCACATTGCCGTCTACAATAAAATGAGAGCTTTAGCAAGTATTCTATTGTGAAAACAATTTCTACAAAATATACTTTTACATGCTTTTCAAAAATGCAGCTTTAGCTGCAGAATCAGTAATAGTTATAAACAATATTTGCAAAGTATAAAATCCATTTAATGTTTTAAAAAAATTTGGTGTTTAGATTCAAATAGCTCAAAATTTGGTGTTTATATATATATTGTTAGATTCAGATAACTCAAACTCTTATGATAACAATACAATGTACAGCAGGAATTTTTCATACCAAACAAGATTAAGTACTCTTTTATAAGATTCTCAAAACCTAAGATATGCTAACCTGCTTCTTGTGCCTCTTCTACGGAAGGCACCTCTTCCTCCCGCGTGACCAGTTCCACCTCTGCGAGAGTGAGCTCCACAGGAGAGTTCCCCCTCCTCTCCTGCACCAGAGGTGGTCTGCAGGTCTCTATAAATGAAAAATTATCCATCATCATTAATTATAACAGCAAAAATTTGAAACTAAATCTGGCATGGATATATATAGTTGTAATTAAAAGAAGCTAATTACAATTTTTTTTATATAAAAGCAGTAATTTTTTAATCTGTGTACACTAATAATAACACTAACTGTGTACACTAATAATAATGTTTTATTAACCCAAAATATTTCTCTGACTATAAAAACCTAATCGGAAAATAAGTCTGTAACAGCTTTAAATAGTATTAAAATCTTGTAGTTTAAATAATTTAAATAGATGAACATTAAGTTATTTGTGAATGGCAATATTCGAAACCAGACTCGAGTGCCACGTGCGACTCTCGCACGAAGAATGTAATTTATTTTTAAATGTTAGAATATGTTTTCTCTTCTTGTTTGTATGTCGCCATTTTTTTGAGTGTTAAATAAAAGTTATTGCTGTGTTCCATCATTGGAATTGCTTCATTTCGTCAAAGAAGTATCACAAGTCCTAGCATTATTTTCCATGATTCTCAAACTAAAACCCAGGGCTCAAGGAAATTTTAAAGCTCATCCATGAAAAGAAAGTCAAAGCATCGGCAATGCAGCAGCATAATTAAGATCCTATTAATTACCAAAAATTATTGATAAAATTCATAATTGTTTCTTGATATAAATCTATATCAAATAGTAAGAAAGAAATCATAAAATAAGAGGAAAAGTATCCGAAAATATTTAATATATTTTAAAAATCAATTATATTTTTTTAAATATATAAATCTTTATACAATAACTGCAATATACAATAGAAGTCAATACTTAAGTCAAGCCAATAATTTACATTAGAAAATAAGAAACAGGCTGGATATTTTAGCATGATGAAATTTAGGAGAATGAAGAATTTTAGATCAAATACTTTAAGAAATTGCATCAGTAGATTAAACCACAGCCATCAAATTAAGTAATATCGAACTTTATGTGGAGTAAGAATCTGCGTTTCTGGGAACATGTTTATAAAATTAAAAATAACAGCAACACAAAAAATAACAAAAACATAAATCTAATAACAGTCATTTTTAAAACCTTCTCTTCTAATTATCTTAGATATTTACATGCAGTTTGTTTGTATTATGATTATGTTGTATGCTGTATATTATGTAAAATGTTAGGAGTTCAATGAAGAAAATCTTTCTTCTAGAAAGAGCTGAGGCAAGAAATGGGTTGGCAATATTTGCTAAAAGCCCAGAGGCAGAAGCACTCATGCCCACGGCCAATTTTATAATTTGCCAATTTCAACACTTATACAAACCACAAACCTATCGCCTTCGTTTTTCAACAAAATTTAGACAAAGCCTCTCCCAGACAAGCAAGACAATCGAGTTATATAGCTCAATTTTAAATAAATATTCACTTTGTCAGTGAAGAAGAAAGTGTTGTTGCAGATGTTCTTTTTAGAATTAATTCTATTTCCAAATGATTATGCAACTATTGCAGAATTTCAAGATGATGAAGAATTAACAATTTTCAGAAACAACACGAGGCTGAGACTGGTTCAGATTCCCATTTCAGGCACCGACATATTGATTTACTAAGATGTCTCCAACAACAGTAACTGCCCATAAAATCCCTTCAAACTTTCGCAGGTATTTTCTTCTATTCCTATCCTATCTCATACAGGAATTAGAAGCACAAGAAAATTATTCATGAAAAGATTGATATGGCCAAGTTTCAATAAAGATTGCCAGTTATGGTGTAGGGAATGCATGGAATGCCAACGTCTTTCTTACGCTCAGTATCATACAGAGGAACTTTCCTACTATACACTTATATAATTTAAATTACAATATTAAACATTATACCAAACCATTTCACCCAAAATGCACATATAATACAGTTACAAAATGCACAACTGTGGTAAGATAGCTAACCGGTAATGTGGGTTTAGGTTTGCTAGAGGTGGCAAGGGAAAGCAGGGTTGTATGATTTGGCAAGAAATCGCCCATTTGGTGACAAAATTGGGGCTATTCCATAGATGGCTGGAGAACATTTTAGAACGAATTCTTACCGGTTTGGCCCAGAGTGTTCTCAAAGGAAAGCCAAAAAGCTATATAAACCCTGCTTGTACAGAGTAACAGTATAGTATATCCTAGTTCGTCGTGAGTGCATCATCAAGTGTGTCGAGCTCCGAGAGCGATTGACCGAGTCGGGAGCTGTACTTTAGTGCTTTGCCGTGAAGCTGTCTTCACCATTATAACCTGAAGGCTGTGTTGTTGTAACAACACAGGGTGTTTGTCGTAGTTTTTTCGATGACTATAAATGTGATTTTGTAACCGTCCTGAGTAATATTGGCTAAATAAATTGTGTTTTGATTCTTCAAGTGTTGTCATCAATCACTCCAAATCCACGGACCTGTACAATGCAACAACACTAAAAGAATGCTTAAAAAATTATTTTTATAGAAGTGCGAAAAAAAACTTTTTGACAACTCAATCCGTATGTGATCTGCAATCTGTCCGATTTCGCTGAAAAAGAATCGAAGAATTGATCAAACATGGCACTGCACACAATCTTGGCACAAAAGTCCTAAAATGAGAAGGCTAAAAGAGACATATGATGCCTAAAGCCACATTAGGCTCTATAGCTGCAAAAAGCTAAGTCCAAGATTTCACTGAAGACAATGAGAACTGCAGGGTGTGATCCGCTGCAGAGCTAAAATGATGAAATCCCCAAAGTACACAACACTATCAAAAATTTATGGAGAAGTGCTTGTGGGGATACATGTATACTTGAGAGGTTCATGTGCTAACGTTTTATAGTCATCAGCTCATATTCCAGTTATATGCCACAATGCGTCGCAGTGGGCACAAACAAATGCTTACGCATCAAAAAAAAACTATTACGCTACCAGCGTATCACAGACTCTTAAGAGACTACTGAAAATATTATAAAGTGTTCATTTATTAACTTAAGTAAAACATCACTCATGTACATAACATGTTATTCTTCTTTCAAATAAGCCTAAACTACAGAAACATATTTTCCTAATTTTATAAATTGTTTTGTTGCCACTTCTAAGAAACTAAACTAACAATAATTATTAGTGGCCAAACTAATAATTATTGTTAGTTTAGTAACTAACCATAGTAACTAATAATTAAATAAAAAATTAAAGGAAAGTAAGTAATATTAAATTGAAGCACATATAAAATAAAAACTACTTTCATTTGAAAGCCAACAAATGCAGCTTGCATCACAAATTTGCCGCATGCTTAGGAAGAAAGAACTGCTAAATCTTGCAGCTGTGGAAGGGTTAATAAACAGGCTTATTTTAAATCTTTATCGGAATTTGTACTTAGATGGTCGAAGGGCACAATAAGTCATCTGAATCTTCTTTTGTCTTTACAGTTCTAGAAATTGGCATGTACAACTGGACACATAAGGTGAACTGCATAGTTTCATTTTTTTTTTTTAAACTTCTGTTCCTATAAGTCTAAATCAACTAAGTTCCTAAGTTGGTTGCACTAGCGTCCCACACCCTTACGAAGAATTGCTAACCTGACCAAGATTTTGAGACATCCATGTGAAAACCCTTATCTTAATAGTTGTGAACTTGCATAGAGGTGCTAGTATCATTAAAAAATCATTGGGATGCCGAGCCATGAATATTGACCTCTTCTACGCAGATGCAGCAAACATGAACTGTAAGTAATGAGTTAATGAGGATGAAGTTTTAACACAGTTAACCATTATTTTATTTTTTGGAGTGTGATTAAACTTCTTTATTATGTATATACGTTTTTGTTGCAAGAATCTTGCAATTATGATTCATGTTTTAACTACATTTTAAATGATCAATATCAGGTAAGAAGACAGGCCTATGTCCACAAGCTCTAGAACTGCCACAATTATCCAAGTAGTAAGGTATGATCCAAGAAAATATACCGTATTTGACGGCATATAAGACGCACCCTTATTTTAGAAGAGCCACACACATGTAGATGTAGAAAACGTTATATGTGTCTAGACCTTTATCCAGGCTAAAAACAGCATTCAGTATTGAAAGTTAACCTGTGTCCTTCACATATAAGATGCAGGTAACTTTTTTTGAGACCAAATTTAGGAGGGAAAATGCGTCATATGCCGTCAAATACGGTAACTGATTTAATGAGCGATTTGTGGTTTTGCCTTAATAAGGCTTGTACTTGGACATGCATGGCTTAATTTCTGAGATAAGCATATGACTACTGGCAAGATCAAAGCTTCTTTACATCCGTGAAATGCTCAAACTGTCTGCAACACAAATCTGCAAGTGATAACATACACCTTGGAATAATGGGCTGGAATAATGCTGTCTTACGATGGCCCGCTCATTTATTTCAAATGTACAGAATCTTAGTTCATACTTTTGGTAGCAGTTCAAAACTCGCTGCGTTGTCCATGGTATCAGTTCCAAGAGGCGAGCCTTCGTGGGCATCAAGAATTTACTGCATAAGACGCAGATGCAAAAAAATCAGTGTTTCAATCTTTAATACGTTTCTGCAAGGTGCAACAACAGCATAGGGGGGGGCGAGCTGCTTGCAAATATGCTGATAAGTCTGATTTAACCTCGCCTTGAGAGGATGAGAAGGAACAAGCAAAAATTGTATGCATGGTTTATATTTGGTTTGCAGGAGGGTAACACTCTCCCCCATACAAGATAACTCTGCAACGATGATACATTCCTGAAACCGCTCAAGGACAATACTAGCTAGTGGCAGTCACCATCTCAGCCACCAGACTGTACCTCATCCCTGCCCACAGATCTTAAACACTGTGAAGGAACAGTTTGTTTCATGGCATTCGTAAAAGCCATGACACGCTTCTCCCCTAAAGAACTCAGCAGAAAACACAAACGAATCAACATCCTGCTTTGGAGTCATAGTAGCAGCCATACCCTCAAGCCCTCCATGGCCATGCCGGTGAAAGGCTTTTAATGCCCAGGAGGTCTGCTGCTGAAAAGTTAATGGAATTGCCTGTGCCATTTTCCATCACAAAAGTTCCGAGCTAAAACTATACTCCACATTTCAGCGCTGATCAGAACTCCCAGAAAAACAGGAGAATTATTGTTGAATGACCAGTCTGAAAGGCTTTTAATGCCCAGGAGGTCTGCTGCTGAAAAGTTAATGGAATTGCCTGTGCCATTTTCCATCACAAAAGTTCCGAGCTGAAACTATACTCCATATTTCAGCGCTGATCAGAACTCCCAGAAAAACAGGAGAATTATTGTTGAATGACCAGTCTGAATGCAAAGAGAACACGCACACAACCTTAACAACAAATAGAAGTGAGACTGACTAATAAGAATCTTCATAATTTAGTATGCCGTGCACCTACCCGTGTCAAATATAGAAACAACACTTTTTTGAGGCTCATTATTCTTAACAGTTTTTATTTCCCACCCATCTTGTAAATCTTCAATTAACACTTGTTTTAACAATAGATTTAGAGAGAAAAGTATTCTGACACGAGTGCAAAAAGTGGCAAGATGTAAGCAAAAGTATTTTAAGGTTCCTAAAGATATATTCCATAGTTGTTACTTGTATTCAGTTTTGAAAATGAAAATGCATATAAAAGACAGAATCTTATTAAAAATGATATAAATGAAGGAATGACACAAAATGAAAAATAGTGTAAGATATAGCAAAGAAATTCATTAACAATTACGAAACATTTTTGAAATTAGTTTTTCAATTTAATGGTAAATATTTTCAAATTTAATAGACAGCGAACGGTTTTTTCTTTGAAAGAAAATATAAGCAGTATTGATATTTGAAATAGCTTTCAAATTTTTATACTGTCAAATGTTTGATATAATCAACCCGTAGTAAACTTGTTGGCCCACCAGCGGCCGAGCGGTAAAAGCCGCTGAACACTGGTAGTTCGTTCCGGGGTTCAAGTCCCGGCGAACGGGGGCTGGCTGCATGGGCGTTTTCGTGGTTTTCCCCATGTGTAACGTGGATACGAGCCAGTTTCCCTTAAAAAGACCTCCACGGGGCATCCCTTTCTTTCCGTGTAGTGCCTAAGGGCGGAGCACGTAATAAATAAATAAATAAATAAATAAATAGTAAACTTGTTTCAGTCAAAGAAAATAATCTGCAAAATTATTAAAATTGTAGCTATTGAAAAAGCTAATTCTTCCGCGAAACAAAAAATATTTTAGATTCCCAATTTTGATGACTTCACATGAAAAAGAACAATATCATCTTATAAAAGCATGATATCCAGCTACCAGTATAATATAAAAGTTCACTTTCCTAGAAGGACTTAAATCTGCAAAAATTTCCAATGCTGTTGTTTCATTTATTTTAGGTATCATAGAAGAAATTGCAGCATTTCAGATACAGTCAAAAGTCATTAATTCGGACACCCATAATCCGGAATGATCTATAATCCGGACCTCAAAGCCACAAACTTTCTGCACATGCGTCGCATTGACACATGCACATAGGCATTTACGCGTGCGTGTAAGACCTTTGCTGCGAATATGCGTGTGCGCATGCGCATAATACGTTTACGCATGCGCGTTTAATGTATAACGGATGGTATAAGCTAAGCTAAAATTATCTAATTCAGTTAATGTTGCAGATTGCGTTGTTCCTTAATCTCCGAATTGGATCCGGCTTATTATTTTTTGCAGACTGTTAGAGCAATTTTATAAAAGTAAGCTTGAACTTTTGATTATGTCAAATAGAATTTCCGATATATATTTACTAATATGTAAAGGTTCTACAAAGCGAAAGTATGTTTCGAAATCTGAAATCTGTTTATCAATTTCACGCTCTGCGGCCGGGGGGGGGGGGAATGAATTGGAAGTTGATCTGTCAGCATTATCCTTATCTTCAGGGCAGATGTTTTTATTTTATTTGGCTTATAACTCCTTACTAAATGTAGTATTTCATCTCGATGTACTCCGTCTTTGATATGATTTAAATCAAGTTCCTCGTCTTTGATATTATTTAAATCAAGTTCCTCGTCATTATAATTCGCCAGGACTTGAACAGCGGAAATTTGTAACTAAACAAGAAATTATGTCTGTTTAATAGAATTAAAGAGAAAGTATTATCTTATGAAATGAAGCAACTTAAACAATGTACATTGAAAGAAATGTTTAATAAAGTAAATAAATAAATATTAAGCTTTTTCTTTTTGTAAATTTTGATACCCTTTAGATCATAATTGTTCTTTATTTCATAAATTACGGTTTCATATTTTTAATTTTGTAATTTCTGCATGCCATCTTACCAGATTTAAACTGATGATCTATAATCCGGAAAAATCGATAATCCGGAATCGCCGAAGTCCCGATGAATCCGGATTAACGACTTTTGACTGTACTCACTTATCGTCAAATTGTTTTTCCTACAGTATTGCGGTAGTCTCTGAATACAATTGCAATATATTAAAAATGCCACTCAAAAGTCAAATTTAGCATCACGTAAAGCAAAAAAACCTATTTTTAGCATGCAAAAATTCATAAATTCAATTCTCAGAAAAAGACTTTCATTGAGGGTTTAAGAAAAAATGTTCTGCTATTTATGCAGTTAGGATGCATCTTGTGTTGAATCAGTCATAGTCCCTTCTCAGCACGATGAACAAAATCAATTTAATAACAAAGGAATTCTGGAATGCTAGTTGCTAGTTTGTGAAAGATTCCCTATTAATCCGATTTCAAATTGACCAGACCTCATCTAAAAAAAGTTTGTTATTGAGAACAGATGGGAAAATTACTATCCCAAATGCTTATCGTATAAAAGAAAACTGTTCATGAAAAGTACAAAAACGAAAATTAAAATAAAGTATTAATTTTACCTCGGTAGGCTCTCGACAAGGAGCATAGGGGCACCTGTCGTACCTCGATCCTACCTGCGGGGCGAATTGGGCCCGTGCGAATCCTGGCATGGGATGATAATGGGCAAATCCTTTTGGAGGATCTAAATAACAGAATATTATATTATTTGTTTAAACATAAGAACTTGTAAAGAATACTGTTCAGCAATTATAAAAATTACAATATGAATTATAATAACATTAATACACACTATTTTCTTACATAAATATTCAATGGATCAAGAAAATTGTTAGCATCATAGAAATTAAGAGATTAATTTATTAGCCCAAATGGGCCAATAGTCTTGAAATATAATTATACATTGTTTCGTTTTAACACGTTCACAAGTCTATGGCCATTCCGAAAAATATAAGATAATTATCTTTTAAAGTTATTTGGTCTCCTACTAATGAATAAACTAAGATATTTAAAAGCAACAGATGCAGTCCTTAATTTTTTTTTAAACTTTTGAATCCGATTCAGTTAAATAAAAATTCATGATATAGCTAATTTAAAACGTTTAATTCATGCAGAATTATTTATAATATATATTTTTTTAATTTTCAGATATAACCAATGTTCCCATCTTAGTCTAAATGTATATTCATCTAGCTGCTAGCACAGACTATTCATCTAGCAATGCTACCGATGCCAAAGATTCAATGACAATCCCGAAGGCTGCCTAAAATATGGAGAAAATCATTTTACTCGCAAATGTACCATAACTAAAAATAACCAACCTTTAAATTTTGGGAATGGCTACATTAGAGGTGTTTGACTATGTTAAGTTAGACAATTAGAGTTTTCTCTTTCTTACGAAAGCACTGCAGAGTGTAAGAAATTTTATGTGGACATTAAATTTTTCATGATGTATACTTCTTGTTCTTTGGATCTGGCTGCGCTGGTTGAATGCGTGTTAGACTTGAATAAACTTGGAAGTTTTGAAACCTGATTCGTAATGTTCTTTTACCTTGCTGTTATATGTGATTTGAATTAATATTTCTTGAACCAGGATAACTTCAAATCTTGATGGTGAATATAATATTTTATATTTTTGGCACCCAACTGTCGGCAAAAATAATAAATTATTATAATAGAATTTTAAAGGCGTTAGGTAGGACAGGATTGGACTTAAAATCATTCACTAAACATGTTAAATCCTTATGAATATAGAAAACCTCAAGAAAATCCACTTCTCCAACAGAAAAAGCCTTTTGGATAATTTTTGCAGAACCAAAGTCAAAATTATGATTAAATTTCCAACTATGATTTGCTATTGAAGACTTGTTAATTTTGACTTTTCAGACATAGGATTCATGTTCCTTGATACGCAACTTTAACGCTCTTTTTGTTTGGCCAATATATCTCAATCCACACTGACAAAATATACTATGAATTCCCCAAGAATTAGAGTCAGAAACACAATCTTTTAGAATTGAACTGTGAATTTTATTGATAGGGGAGTATATGACTTGAA
The DNA here is from genome assembly GCF_044657685.1 of Stegodyphus dumicola. Taxonomy (NCBI): domain Eukaryota; kingdom Metazoa; phylum Arthropoda; class Arachnida; order Araneae; family Eresidae; genus Stegodyphus; species Stegodyphus dumicola. Next base: position 5,517,247 of record NC_140773.1, read on the forward strand.
AATTGAATTTCTGGAGAACCCATGCAACTCTATAACTAACAGAAGGATAAAATGGAAGCACGACAAGGTCATTAATATTATTTCTAACAGTGGAATGTCTTCTTTGATAGGAATCTGAAAATTTTTAACGGCTTTATCAATAATCATGGGAGAAAACCCACGGTCAATCGCAACTGCTCTCAAATAATTAAGTTCATTGGTAAGCAAAGATTCTGAGGAGCAAACTTTGAGTGTGCGAAATACATAATAGTAAAAAGAAGAAAATTTTTTGCTTAACAGGGTGGCGTGACTTAGCATGGGGTGGTAAACAAACTGCAAAGGGTTTATGGTACACAGTATTGCTAAAATCAATTTCACAGTGGATTATAAGAATATCCAGGAAAGGAAGAGAATTGTTGGATTCAATTTAAAGAGTGAATTGGATGCCTGGATCAATTGAATTTATAATAGATTAAATCTCGGATAAATCATTTTTATTACTATCAAAAAGCGTGAAAGTGTCGTCTACATACCGAATCCAGAGATGAAAAGATAGTTTGTCAATTTTCATCTCAAAATAGTGCATATAAATATCAGCTAGTACAGGACTGAGAGGATTACCCATAGCCAATTCTTGAATTTGACGAAAATATTCATTTTGGAAAACAAAGTGGGTTTGACTCAGAGAGACTTTAGTAAGTGAAACCAACTCATCAATTTCAGTATGTGTGCGAAGCCTGGTTTCAAGACATTTTAGTGCTCCTTTGAATGGAAAATTAGTAAAGAGTGATTTGATATCAAATGAAACCATAATGGAATGCAGTGGAGAAATATCTTTAAGTTTATCGATGACTTCAAAAGAATTTTTTATGGTGCGAGTATTGTTAGCAAGTAGAGGAGAAAATCTGGAAACTATATATTTGGCCAAAGGATATGAAGCTGTACCTATGTTGGAAACAATTGGTCGAAAAGGAATACCAGTTTTGTGGACTTTGGGGAGAGCATAAAGCCTAGCACAGTTAGTAATAGTGATTTCTTCAACTGCGTTGGCAGAATATGAGAAGATTCTCAAACACGCAGAATATGAGAATCTTCTCATATTCGTGTTTCTCTTCTATTCTATTCTAAAGGTCGAGAAGTTTACCTATCTTAAATTCTGACTCGCAGGACGTGCTTTAAGTGCAGTATCTGGGTTTGCACTATCTAATGAAAATTATTACGCTTTTATAAGTTTAATTAAAGAAAGATTTGGATGAACAGACTTGGTTATATCTTCGCACATGAATAAACTCTTGAATCTTGAACCAGTTAGAAGTTCGTCCAGTGTGAAAGTACTAAGAGCACTTTACGATTCCTGTGAAATCAATATAAGAAGTTTAAACTCATTAGGTATTGTGTCAGAAGCTTACGGAACCCTATTAGGACCTATGAATCTGGAGTTTAATAGAAAAAGGAACTCTAAACAGCACTGCTTCCGCGTTAGCCACAGTGACTAAGCCATATTATTTCTAGTGTAATTAAAATACACAATGTAGGAAAATGTGAGAAAACAAATGAGCAAAAAAGAGGGATATTGAGAAACCATGGACATGTTTACAGATGTTTTAAGAAAGGTCATGTATCCTCCAGATGCAAAATGAAGCTTCAGCCTTGTGAGTTGTGCAATGGTTTAAATCATAATATATTATTTTGTTAAAATATTGTTCCTGAAGTGGAAGCAGTTTCAGATGTTAAACAGAAAGTAGTTACAGTATCAGATTCTAAGAAGAATGTAGTTGCATCCTTGCCTTTTAACTCTAAGACTGTTTCTGAAACTGCTGATAAAGGTGCATACTTACAAACTTGCACTGTTTATGTTTCAGATACAGATAATACTAGAAACCAAATAGTAAAAATCTTAATTGATGGTGGATCACAGAGATCATTTATCACAGAGGTCATTTTAAGTCCGTATAGTGTTTGATGCATCTTCGAAGTGTAATGGGCTATCTCTGAACAATTGTTTGATGCCTGGCCCAAATTTGAAGCCTTCTGTTTTGGACTTGATATTGTGATTCAGACAATAAAAACATGCATTCTCAGCAGACATTGAAAAGGCCTTTCTCCAGATTGGAATCTCTGAAATTGATAGAGATGTTTTATGGTTTTTATACTTTGATAATAATTACAATTTGAAAAATTATAGAAAGACTTGTGTTCCTTTCGGTGTGTCATGTAGCCCTTTCATTCTGGCGTGCACTATAAAAAAGCATATAAAGAAAATAGAGTTAGAAAATCCAGATATCTTTTAGATGTTGAACTGTTTTTTAGATGTCGATCTACGTAAATGATGTTTTTTATGGGACAAATTCTGTGGAACAGGCTTTTAAGTTAAGTACTGGAGCCTATTGCATGCTTAAAGATGCCGGAATGAATTTGCATCAGTTTAATACAAATTCAGAGAAACTCAAAAAAACTTTGGGATGCTTGTGGAATAATTAAATCAGAAAATGAACTAAATAGCTCCTTAAAAGTATTAGAGCTTAACTAGTGTACGAGTAAAGATGTAATTTCCTTGAACACGGATAACTTCTGCGAAACATTAAATAGTTGTAGAAACACCACAAAAAGAAATATATTAAAGTGACTGCTACTATTTTCTATCCAGTAGGTTTTTTAGCGCCATTTGTATTACGTGCAAAATTGATAATGCAAAACCTTTTGGCAGTTGGGTTTAGAATTTGACGACGAAGTTCCAACTGATTGTAAGCAGTTGTGGTCCGAGTGAAGTGGTGAAATCATCAAATTAAAGAAATTTGAAATTTCTCGAGAATATTGCCCCGGCAAATTGAATCAAAATAAAGATATCGAATTTCATTTATTTTGTGATGCATCTATTAAAGCGTATGGTTCAGTTGCATATTTTAGATTGGTTGAAGAAGGGCAGGTAGCATTCATTATGGCAAAATCTAGAATTGCACCAATAAAACAAAACTCACACTTCCAAGGTTAGAGTTGCTAGGAGCATTAGCCAGACTTGCTAAACATTTAAGAGAGCTGTTTTCAATTCATGAAGAAAATATTTATCTGTGGACTGACAGTATGATAGTGGTTCACTGGATTTATAGTGCTCCTGAACGATGGAAAATGTTTGTAAAAAATTGAGTATCTGAAATACAATCATTAACTTGCCCAAATAACTGGAGACATTGTAATGGGAAGTCCAATCCAGCGGACATTTTATCTCGAAGATGTTCAGCCGAATATTTGTTGTCTTCAAGATTATGGCAGTTTGGACCAGACTGGTTAGTTGAATCACTGAGTGCTTGACCTAGTAAATTTATTGCAACAATGGAGTTTTCTGATGCTGAATTAAAGCAGAAAAAGTGTATAAATGATACCACAATACTACCGTCTACTGCAGAAAACTCTAATTCTCTGTTGAATCTTGAAAATTTTAGTAAATTAATTAGAGCTATTAGAGTGACTGCATGGATATTTAGATTTATTCACAATCTGAAAAATAAAACTGACAAGAAAACAAGACCCTTGATTGCAGAAGAACTCTCTGCCACAGAATTATATTTGATAAAAGAAGTTCAATATGAACATTTTTCTGATGAAATTATTAGTATAAAGTCTGGACAGATGAATTTAAAAACTCAAAAATTTATGAATTGAATTCTTTTCTAAGTGAGGAAGCAGTTTTGTTAGTAAGAGGAAGACTACAAAAATCAAATTTAAGTTTTCATGAAAAGCATCCTATAATTATTCCTTCAAAAACTCATTTTACAGATCTTCTGGGACGTGATGCACATGAACAAGTTCTTCATACACGTGTAGCTAGTATTCTCATGTTCCTCGGTGAAAAATATTGGATAATTAGATCCAGACAAAATGTGACATGTGTTTTAAGAAACTGTGTACTGTGTAAGCATTATAACTCCCGACCGATGCGACAAGTCATAGCACCATTATCTCCATCTATTTGAAAAAGCAAATCCTTTTGATGTTATAGGACTGGATTATGCAGGTCTGCTTTTCGTGAAAAATGAAGATATGAAGCATTATATCCTATTATTTACCTACGCAGTAACTAGAGGTATTCATCTTAAACTAACAAAAGATTATACATCTTTCCTACTTGCTTTTCATTGATTCATGTCAAGAAGAGGGTTTTTTCTTTAATATCCTCAGATAACACGCAGCTGATGCAGAGCTCAGAAAGATGGGGCAGCAGGGTTCGTACACATTTCTGCACACAGAAATTAAGGACTTTTAAGGACCATTAATGAAAAAATTAAGGACCTATGAGCAAATGGGAACTGAATAAATTCAATTAAAAATACTATTCTATGCCTGAATTTCACTTTTGTAATACCATCCTAAAAATAAAATAAATCCCTGAGTAGTATGCATTATTACTAAACATGAATTAATTAACATAATGATTAATAAGTTTGAGAATAAAATAAACTTTATACAATTTATCAAGTAGGATTAAATATTTTACACTTATAATAGTTGGACATATTTGAAAGAAGATGTCATTTACTTACGTTTTACTAATAGTTAGATTTAAGTTGATTTTTTTATTGTCTCATTTTGTTACATACTTAGTCAGTCTAGAGGTTTAGTAAATAGCAGGTAGATTTTATGTCAAACGGTATAGATTAAAATGAGAAGTAAGATCATAATCAGCATGATTCATAACAAAAACCTGAATGTTGTCAACGCTGTTGCTTGTCTAGAGAGAGACCTGCTCATTAGAACAAACCTGAAAGGTCTGATGTAGACACAGTTGGCAAGTGTTGAAACTTAGTCAGGCTCTGTTTGATGCAGTTAGTGTCATAGCTTCGTGTAGAGAAGGATTGTAGCCCAGTTAATATACTTTAATGTTCCAATAACCGATTAAAGTACCAGAGATGGTAGGTTGTTTTTTATTATTTTTAAGTTTCACTAGATGCAAAGAATAAGTTTTACTTGAATTTTTTAATTTTTGTGTTTTATCTTGTGACCACAGTAAGTGTTAATGAAAGGCAATAACTCACTTTAATATGTAGAGATAACTTTTAAGGGTAAGCAGTTAGTTATAAATAATTAAATTAGGTAATTAGATAACCTTAGTCATTATGGATTTACATGGCCACTATTAAATTTTATTTTTTAACAATATTTGTTTAAAAAGCATATTAAAATTAAAATCTAATAAAATTTCACAATTTAAAATACATGTATTTTATGACATTGATCCTTAAACAATATTAGGATACACATTAAAAGCTACAAAACATTTATGTTTTGTAACACTCAACAAAATATTTATCCTTCATTTCAATTTGAAGCCTTTCCAAACATTTTGGCTAGTTTATATAGATTTCCTTCTCTTTAATCATCTTTTCTAAAAATTAGAGAGTTGTCTCAATATGCAAACCAATGCTCGCTAGTTTCTGTGTGCTTATCTCCTAACTTGTCAACATCTCCACAAGGTACCTATGAGGGTTTACTTGATCTGGTAAAAAATAAATAGTCCCAAACCCCCCACTGAATCATAAACTGAAAGGATGAAATTATAAACAATTGGGTAAGTTACATAATAATAACTGCACATATCTTTGAGGAGTAATTTTCTTTATGTATTCAGTTTCTTTCTTCAACATGGTTCCTTTTCATTTTAGAATTTTTGGATCCAATTATTTCTGTTATTCTAAAAAACACTAAATGCATTTAGAATGTATAGAAAAAATGGCTAATTCTATTTCTTTAGTAATATGAACATTCAGAAGAAATATGAAATATATATGGTAAAGCCCTGTTACAAAGCTGGTGTGGCAGAATTTTTAGAATTTAGTGACACACCGAACAACAAAATCTAGAAATAGCAAAACGTTTAGAGTTTAGGATTCACAGAGATTGCATCAGGTGGGAAAATGCTAGTGCCAGCTCTGTGTATGATGCATTAAGGCATATTAGATGAATCTTTTAAATTGTAAGTTTTCAATTTCTTTATGAATAAAAAAATCCCTTTCTATAATGCTTGCCCAGTGATAAGATTAGAAGCATTTTTGATATTTTTTATGCTTGTGTCTAGTGAAAGGTAGAGAAAATAAAGGGGAGGTAAACATGTTAAGAAAACGATTCTAGTATCAGGAGTAAAACATTTAAATATTATGTTTTCATTGTTCTTCCAGACGTTCTCCAAAAGGTAAGAAATTCATCGCAAATTTTCTGTAAAATACATCCATTATGTGTCGATATCATGGAGACATTTTTCATTTTGTCACATATTTCTCAAATCTTCTAGAATCGTGGGTCTATAAATCTTGACTTCAAACCCTTCTAAACTTTCCAAGCTGCAATGTCTAAAATACTAAAGAAAAATTATCCCTACCAATTCCGTAACAGCAAAAAGTCAGAAATATTTTGAAAAAAAAGAAAGAGGGAAAAAGTGTAAAATTAATTTTATAGAGAAAACTGGTGCATATTCTGAGAATTTTGAATATTCCGAGACAATTGCATGGGAAAAACGCTTACTATGAAAAAATTAAAAAGAAGACATTTTTAGTTAATTGCATAGCTAATTTTGCTCTTGCCAAGAGCTGTTTCGTAAATTATGCTTTATAGCAATATGCCTTATTTATCAGATGCATAATATTGTATAAGTTGCCAAAAAAACTTTAAAATATGACAGCAAAAAATAGAATGTTTTATTTTAATGTTATTTTTTATATATAATTTCAATATATTACCATTATTTTAATGAAATTTATCAATGTTATGATGCTTTAAAAAACTTGTTAAAAAATTGTCAGATCTCGGAATTAAAAATTTTCTATAGAAACTGATCCTAAAATCGCCAAAATGTTGACAATTTGCCAAATTTAGAGCTGTTTAATAAAAGAATTCACATCCCCAAAAGCGAAAAGTTGTTTAAGAGTTCTTTATTAGAAAAAAGGAATTTCAAAATGCTTATGTTCCACTTCTTGCTTAGAAACTCAAGTATCCCATCATTTTTATTAGAAATAGAAACAAATTATAACCCATGAACCCATTCAAAAGATAACCATATATGTCAGTGAATCGCCAAAAATATTCCTCCAAAATGCTAATTCACACTCAAAATGGCAGTCATAAAAACAGACAGAAATTTCAGATAATTAAAATTAAGAACCTTCTGCTGATTTTGACCAAAATTAAGGACTTTTAAGGACCAAAAATCAATTCCAAAAAATTTAAGGACTTGTAAGGACTCTTAAGGACCGTACGAACCCTGGGCAGGCATTAAGCCATGCCGATGTACAGAATTATTATGCAGCAAAGGACATTCAGTGGAGGTATATCATCAAAAGAGGAACATGGTGGGGTGGATTTTACAACTTTTAGACTTGTGCGATCTGTCAAAGCAATATTAAGAAAAATTCTTGGTAGAACATCACTGCTACCTGAAGAATTGGAAACTGTACTGACTGAAATTGAGGCAGTGATATCCTTCCTTGACTTGAGTCCATCCTTGACTTACGTCCAAGATAATGAGCCTCAAGTTCTGTTACCTGCTCATTTTCTGCTAGGGCAGAAACTTCCTAATTTGCCTCCTGTCAAATACACTCATGAAGTGTGCAGTACTAAAGAAATTTTTTTAAAGCGCACCTATATCGTGAAAAATTATTAAATAACTTTTGGAAAATCTTTTATAAAAATTATTTGTTGAATTTGAAATCTGCAAACTGTGTGAACAATCACTGTGCAAAGCACGACTTGAGTGTGAACGATATCATCATAATACATGATGAACATTTAACACGTAACATGTGGAGATTAGAAAAGGTCAAAATATTTACTGGTAGAGATGGACTAATTTGCAGTTGTGAAATAAAGACTGAAAAAGGCATTATAAAGAGATTTTTACAGTTATTAGTTAAGTTAGAATGCTAAGAGTATCAATATTGTGTGACAGTATACTTCTTACTGAAAAGTAATCTTAATGCTATTTAAAATATTCTATATTTAATATTTAAAAAAATGTATATATTAGAAAATTTTAAGGTTGTAGAAATATATAAGTGTATTTAAAATTTAATTAAATCCTGGAAAGAAAAAAAAAAGACAAGTTTCTTGTAATAATTCTAGTATTTTAGTTGGATTTTGAAACGTTATTTGCTTAATATTATCTTGAGATATAAATTCTTGATTTAAATTCCTGATGCTTGAACAGGAATGTTATAATAACAATTCTTGATTAATGAAAATTTACTTGATATTCTTGAAATATATGGTAAGTTTTACATGTTCTTGATGTTTATGTGACATTTCTTGATTGAATTTGTATTAAAATGCATAATGATTCTTGAAAATGTTCATGTATCACTGATAATCTTGATTGTTCTGAACTACTATTCAGCCGGGCCCAGTGTGTAAGAAATTTTACATGAAAATATATTTTAATTGCCAAAGAGGGCATAAACTTTTCATGATGTATACTCCCTGTTCTTTGGATCTGGGAGCGCCAGTTGAATGCGTGTTACACTTGAATAAACTTGGAAGTTTTGAAAACTGATTCGTAATGTTTTTTTACCTTGGTGTTATGTGTTATTTGAATTAATGTTTCTTGAACCAGGATAACTTGAAATCTTGATGGTGAATATAATATTTTATACGAGTGTTAGACCAGAAGCCAGACTTCCACAGCAATCAAATTTTAATCACAGCTCAATTCATTCAGACCTTTAAGACATAATTTTTTTTAAAGAGAGCATGGTAATTGGCCTTTAATTGAGAGGTAAATTTAAATTTCGTCCTGGTTTTGGAATGGGGACAACTGCTGTGATTTTCCAACAATCGAGAAAGTAGCTTCTCCTAAGCATATAATTAGTAAGACCCATAATCCAAACAATAAATATTAAAGGGGAAGCTTGTGATTATGCAGTTCAAAATAGAATCTAAGCCTGGGCCTTTTTGGGCTTTAGTTTTTCAATAAATTATAAAACCACCAAAAAAAAAAACACACCATGACGCACCGAGACGATATAAAGCAAATTGGACACAAGTTGATATGCATACAGGTTTCGACAGAAAACGCAAAATTTTACATTTTGGCTGCCAACGAATGAACGGATGCCACTACAGCACATCTAATCTGCGCAACTGGCAGGATATTTAAGAGGAGAAATTACGATTCTAGGTCACATATTCTTCACGAATTTCATTTCGTGTACTCTGGTAGACAGTAACTATGCCTCACATACAGGTGCACAAACGATATGCGCAAATGTCAGAATTTGAGAGAGGCCGTGCCGTTGGGCTCAAAGAAGCCGGTTAGTCTTACTGGCGAATAGCTCGACATTTGAGCATGAGCGTTGCCACTATTAAGCAATGTTGGCAGGAATGGGTGAACCATGGCCACACACAGCATCAAGAATGAAGCGGTAGGCCGCTTCATTCTCATTCATTCTAGCGGTAGCTAGAGAAATGACAGAACGTGAAGACCGAGCAATCGCAGAGCAGCACTCACAGCTCCAGATGCATCATTATCATCGATCGTATGTGCAACTAGTGCTTCAGTGACCACAAGGACCATTCATAGACGACCCACAGAAAGGGGGCTGAGGTCATGGCGCCCCTTGCGCCGACTACCACTGACATCTGTACAACGTCAAGCCCGTTTGCAGTGGTGTCGGGCTCATTCGCACTGGAATATCACTGACTGAAGAAGAATAGTCTTCAGTGATGAGACCCGCTTTGAACTGAGCCCCGATGACCAGCGAAGGCAAGTCTGGAGATGCATTGGACAGCGGTATGATACCAACCTGACTGTCTTCCGGCAGACAGGCCGACAACCAGGAGTGATGGTCTGGGTGCCATTTTATTTCATACTAGGCCCCCTTTGTTTGTCATCCGTCGCAACCTTACAGCACAGTGGTACATCGCCGAAGTTCTAAGGCCTGTTGTGTTGCCCTTCATGTCACGCCCCATGTGCTTACATTTCAGCAAGATAATGACCGCCCCCACACTGTACATGTTTCTACTGCTTGCCGAACATTACCTCAGCCAGCAAGGTTGCCGTACCTCTCTCCTATTAAGCACGTTTGGAGCATTATGGGCAGGGCCCTCCAACCAGCTCGGGATGATGATGATCTAACACGTCAGTTGGACAGAATTTGACACAATATCCCTCAGGAGGACATCCGCAACCTCTATCAATCAATGCCAAGCCGAATAACTGCTTGCATAAGGGCCAGAGGTGGATAATGCGATACTGAATTTTTCATTTTGTGGAGCTCTATCAACTTCAATAAATCATCCAATTTTTCTCAAACTGTAATCATTTGTTTTTCCATACATGTACATTACTTCTACCGATTTTCATCCCAAAAAGCAGCCAGATGAAGAACTGCAGCGGACCCTGATACAGTAGTAAGTCAGGAAGGTAGGAGCTATGATTTGTACATGGTTACTCTGGCAACATGAATTCAGACTTAATGTCATACCGATTCACACAAAACCATGCGATATGATATGAATTTAGATCACCTACTTCGTGATTTAAAACATTTAAAAATTTGTCAAAATCACTAATGGGAAAAATAGACCTTCTACATGCAGCTGATTGTGACAGCAAGCCAGCAAAAACAGCTATTAGTAAGTGTAAGAAAATCTGAAGGCAAATTTTGATTACGGTCACTTCCAGAACATTTAAATTGGAGGGGAGAGGGGATCAAACATTTCACATAAATACAGGTGTCACCACTCGCATTTCTGTCGTATGATAAAGTGTCGGTGCAGTACATGTCATAATTACCAATTTTGGGAGATCTCCGTTGGCAAGGTTAGTTCTTGAACCAAAAACATAATAAGTTTTCCCACTGATCATGCCAGTTAGAATACTTGGATCCGTAGGCTATCCATGAATCCCATAATTTGTCCGACCTTGTCGGAAGAAACTACGAAAGATGCAAATCATTCCCAGTAGAACAATTAAACAAAGTCAAAACATCTCATGGAAGAAGCAAACAACTGCAACAATGTCATCACCTGGTTCCAAGAACTTGCACATCAATGCAGTTATTATACAAGTTTGATAATACTCATACAAACTTTGGAAAAATGCAAGCGGGAATCCTATGTTTGAGAATTTTTCCCAAATGAGCACATCTAATGGCCTGTCTCAAATTTTTAACAACAGTGCTGTTCACACATACACATATTTTACCTTCTTCAAAGCTAATGGTTAAAAAAAACAAAAAACTGAAGTTGAAAAGTTCTTGAGCAGCCATAATGTTAAAGTGCATATATGAGTCATATTTACACTCATGTCCATAAATTAAGGATAATGCAAAATCAGGCAAAGTAAGAGTTAGAAGCAAAACAAATTTAACTTATTTATTAATTACACACAAACTAACAAACAACAAATTACACTTATTTGTAAAGCTTATTTATTAAACAAAAGGTAAAGAGCAAAAAAAGATGCTATATGTTTGATATTATTAAAAAAATTAGCGATTTTTTCTCCCTTGAACAATTTACAAAAAACACCTATTTACAAAATATCAATACTACATGGTTGGTATGATTGTTAATACATTGTATGTCTCCCAGAAGATGCAATACAGCCTAGGCACGCTGAGTATCAAATTATCGATCTGGTCTTGGGGGATATTACACCACTCAAAAAGCAATGCTCTCCGAAGTTCCGGTAGACATGTAGGAGGAGGTTGACGGGTTGCAACTCTTCGGACAAGCATGTCCCACACGTGCTCTATTGGATTCAAGTCCAGTGAGAATGCTGGCCAGTCCATACGGGTGATATCCTCCGAATGAAGGCATTCGCTTACGATGTTTGCACGGTTAGGACGAGCGTTGTCTTCCATAAACACAAATTGTGCGCCCATGGTGCCCCGAAACAAACATACATGTTGTTTCAGAATGATGTCCCGATAGATTTGGCTTGTCATGGTTCCAATTTCAGCATGCAGGTCAGTTCTGGAACCAAAATAATTCCACCCCAAATAAGCACTCCTGCACCACCGTAACGATGTCCTTCAATGATGTTTTCTTGGTGGTAACAAGTACCGGAAGCTCTCCATATGAAAGTCCGGTGAGAATCATGACTGCAAGCTAAACCTGGACTCATTGGAAAACATCACACAAGCCCACTGTTGCGGTGTCCACAATGCATGCTCTCTACTCCAGGCTAACCACAAGCGACAGTGAGTTGCAGTAAGTGGAATGCATTTGACAGGTCTACGAGCATATAGACCAATCTGCCCTAAGCGTCTGCACACGGTCTGCCTTGAAGTTGTCCTACCAGTGGCTGAAGTGAGCTGACGAGACAGGTCCGAGGCTGTGCTCCGCCTGTTTCTTTTAGCAGTAACTGCCAAATACCGGTCCTCATTAGGCGTTGTAACTCTGGGGCGACCTGTGCTGTAACATCTACTCACATTACCATCATCTTGGAATCGTTGCCAAAGCCTGGAGATGACACTCTGGGCAATTCGAAGTTTGTCTCATATTTCCAGTTGGGTACGCCCACATTCTAGACGGCCGATAATTCCTTCACGTAAAATATCATCCAAATGTGTCCTTTGTGTCATAACTATTCGGTTATTACACTGAAATGCTTATAAAGTGCCTGCGAACAATTTTACTTCTTTGCCTGTATTCCTTATATATCACTCTCTTACACTCTCGTCATTGTGACATACCATCAGTGTCATCTGGTTACTTTCTGAAACTTGCATATGATTCTTGAAGATGTGTGTAGTGGTTTTACAGGTGATATATTTATTTTAGAGTTCGATTTCCGCGTGACTCTGAATTATTCTTAATTTATGGACATGACTCTAAATCCATCTGACAACTTTAAAAGCTACACCATCATGAGAAAAGACAGAATACACAACAGCAAAAGTGGCACCACCAGTCTCAGTAAAAAACATATTAAGTTCTCAATCTTTGCGCTTACGGACATATTGACATAGGACATATTGACGTAGCTGAAGTACTTATTTATAGTAATAACAACAGAAATTGCCTGATCGCCATTAGCTCTATGTAAAATCCTCCAAACAGTGTTCTAAATTAAGATATAATAACACGCCGAACAAATATTAATTTAGAAGTCAAACAACAAAAATCAGCATTATATTTTCAAATTTCACGGGACTGGTTTCAATGATTTTACCAAACCATCATCCTCAGTTGCAAAAGCGCAAATGAACAAGATAAGATATAATAATAAGATAAGAAACCCTGGACAATATTACAAGCAAACTTAGGGATTAACCATGGGAAGCCCCATCAGTCCCATCCTGGCTGATGTCTACATGCATTATTTTGAATCAAAATTGTTTGAAACTTTAAACTTCGCGGTATGGTTCTGCTACGTAGACAATACTTTTACTCTGTTTGAAGGTAATAAAGATGATTTAAAAAAAGTTCTTTCAACAATTAATTCCAATTATCCTGCTATTCAGTTCACTTTTGAACTTGAGACTTGCAATTCTCTTCCGTTTCTCGACATTCTGGTCACACGTAACACATCCAACTTCAGTACTACGGTTTACCATAAATCTTCATCGATTTGCCTTACACCACACTTCAAATCATGTCATCCGACTAAACAAAAGTTAGCTTCATTTTATTCCTATTTTTTCCGTGCTCTTCAAGTTTGCTCCTTTAAACTATCCCTTGATGAAGAACTAAATTATTTAAAGCAATAGCTATTGACAGGGGTTTTTCACCCAACATTATTAAAAATTAGTTAATTTAGAAAAGCAGTTAAAAAATTCTCATCTCAACACATAAGGCCTACTCTTGTTTTAGGAGATTATAAAAATTCTGTTGTCATTCCCTTCTTTGCATCAATTAGCTATAAAGTTGCACGTACTTTGCAGAAATTTAACTTTCGGGTCGTTTATTCTACCATCAATAAAATTCTGCGTTCCATACTCAACGACCCCATTCCGGATATGAATTCCTAGGGTTATTTACAGGATTCCTTGCCAGTGTGGTTTAATTTACATTGGTCAAACTAAGAGAGCCTTAAAATTTCGCGTTAAGGAACATGAGGCATACGTTAGAAAAAAAGGAAACACTGTTGGTCCGAAAATCACGCTTTCAATTTTTCTGCTGCTAAAATTATTAAAAAAAACATCTTCCATTGGTGAACTGGATTTTCTAGAGGCATTTCACATTCAAAAAAGAAAATCTTTCTGTTCTAGTTAACGACCCTAATTCCAATTAATCTTTGCCTTCAGTCTTTAAAGAAATTATGTTTTAGTTCTGGTTTCATCAACAGATGGTGCCAGTAGCTTACCTTTCGTCTGGGGTTTCTTATCTTATCATTATATCTTATCTCGTTTATTTGCGCTTTTGAAGCTGATGATTATAGTTCGGTAAAACCATCGAAACTAGTCCTGTGAAATTTTAAAATATAATGCGGATATTTCTTGTTTGACTCCTAAATTAATACTGTTTTAAATACTGAAAATCTAAATAATATTTTCTGCTACCACTGTATCCTTGATAAGGAAGATTTTAATGAAAAAAGTAGATTAGAATTGTCAAAAACCGAATCACTGTAGCATTCATCTCTAAAATTATATCCTGCAAAATAAAAATAGTCTTACTCTTATGTCTCTGGATGAACCAACACACCTGGCTGCTAATAATACAACTAATATTTAGATATTCTGTTAATAAAAAGCTTAAACTTTTATCTTAGTGTTCATGTAATTTTTTATTCGAACTCAGACCATCTTCCAATTTACTTCAGTCTACATCATTACTTTTCACAAAATTACTTCAAAAATGAACATTACATCAATTGGAATACTTTTTGAAAATTAACAAAAATCCAGAAATAAATTATGAAGTTAATAAAAGATAATATCAGCAACTTTACTGGAGATATAAAGAATGCCATTACTAATGCTACCAGAGAAATTAATGACAAATACAATCTTCCCAGCAATATCAAAAACAAGATTAAAACAAGAAATCAAGTAAGAAAAAACTGTCAAAGATATCTGAATACCATAATAAAATCCAGCTCAACAGATTAAATAAAGAAATTAGACAACTTATCAAAAACCATAATTATGAAAAATGGGAACTGTGTATTGATAATATAAATTATAAGGCACTTCTCCCGCTTTCCTAGCATGCCTTCGTGGTGTAGTGGTCAGCGCACTGAGCTGGTATTTCAGAGGTCCGCGGTTCGATTCCCGGCGAAGGCGGTTGCTAATTTTTCATCTTGCCTGCTTCGAAAAATTACCTAATGTCTCTACAAAATCAAGACCAAAATGCAGTTTTGTCACTTGCTAAAAGCCATTAGATCCACTACTAATCCCATTTTTCCTCTTGAAACAAGTTCTGGAATTATTTACTCAGAAGAACAAATGTGAACTATTCAGAACAAATTTTTACTAATTCCAAAGAAAATGAAGAAACAGGAAAGTTGTAGAAATAATTATTAACCAAAAACTCAAAAAATTACACTTATTGCATCTCTCATACAGATATTAATGAAGTGAAAAGTATGATAAAAAATCTCAAGATAAGCACCCAGTTACGACAATGTCGACTATAAATCTCTCGAGATGCTGCCTCGAAACTACATCAGATATTTAGTCAACATTTTCGATAGTTTGTCTTGATTTAAATTACTATACAAAATGCTGGAAAATTCCCATTATACTTCTCGTCACAAAAATCTGGCAAAAGCTTAAAATTATATCAAAATGACTGCGCTATCAATCTCCTCTCTCCTACTGGTAAAGCTTTTGAGAGAGTTATACCGTGGCCTACGAGAAACAAGGCCCTACAGCTCAGTGATGTTGAGCGTGTGACGTCATTCCAGAGAGTGCATCCCTTCTTGGGGTGAAGAGTGCACCCCTTCGTGGGGTGAGGGCAACGTTGGGTCAAAGGTTGTCAGTCGCCATTGCTTCGAAAGAAGAGGTTAAACTGAAATTCTTGACCTAAAATCTTGAGATATTAACTGCATTCCGGATTTTTTCTTCAGCTGGATATATTAAATTTGAGGTTTTTGGCAATTTGTGAGTGGTTCCAGAAACAACATAATGCCTTACATGTGCTCAGTGCCGCGATGTAATGGCAATTACGAGGGCCATCCAGGAAGTAGATTACGTTTCCGTCTGTGTCCGCTAGGGGCGGGGCTAGCGCGGCCATCTTGGGGTCAGAGCGTTGCGCAGCTCAGTCTGCATCTAGCCGTGCTAGTGAGAGGTTCGTGCTGTGCTCCGTTCAGATACTGTGACGGTTTGAAATGTCTGCGTTAATTGAAAATCCCGCGAGCTGCGAGGTGCGCTCAGTAATAAGGTTTCTGACTGCAAAAAACTGTAAACCGATAGAAATCTATCGGCAGCTTCGTGAAGTGTATGGGGACAACATTATCACTGAAGGTGGAGTGCGTCAGTGGGTCATAAGATTTCAAAATGGCCGAACCAATGTTCACGACGAAGATCGAAGTGGGAGACCCAGCATAGTGACCGCCGAACTTCTCGAAAAAGTCGATGCTAAAGTCCGTGAAAATCGAAATTTCACAATAACGGAACTTTCTTTGAGTTTTCCACAAATTTCGCGAAGTTTGTTGCACGAAATCATCAGCGAAAAGCTTGGTTACCACAAGTTTTGTGCAAGATGGATTCCAAAAATCTTGACAGAGGACCACAAAAATCAGCAAATGGCTGCAGCATTGAACTTTTTGGACGCTTACCATAAGGATGGTGACTCTTTACTCGATCGCATCGTTACTGGTGACGAAACATGGGTGAAACATGTGAACTGTGAAACGAAATTGCAATCAATGCAGTGGGGGCACACAAGTTCTCCCCAAAAACCCAAGAAATGCATGCAAACAATGTCGGCAAGGAAGATGATGGCGACTGTTTTTTGGGACAGAAAAGGTGTAATTTTGGTGGACTTCCTGGAAAGAGGCACTACAATAAACTCTCAAAGGTATTGCCAAACTCTCCAAAAACTCAGAAGAGCAATTCAAAACAAGTGCAGAGGAATGTTGAGCTCTAAGATCTTGTTGATTCACGACAACGCCCGGCCCCACACGGCAAATGTCACTCGTAAAGTTCTTGAATCTTTTAAGTGGGAGTTGTTTCCTCATCCGCCGTACAGTCCCGACCTGGCACCAAGCGACTTCCACCTATTCCCAGCAATGAAGAAGTGGCTGGCTATGCAGCGTTTTGATGACGACGCACAGCTGCAAGAAGAGGTAACGAAGTGGTTGAAGGCGCAGGCGGCCGAATTTTTCGACGAAGGAATTTCCAAGCTCGTACGTCGCTACGATAAATGCCTTAATTTGTATGGTGACTATGTAGAAAAGTAGTATTTGAGTGTGGCTTTCATCTGTATATAATAAAAGTTGTTTCCTATACTTTATTTTTTTATTCCAAAACGTAATCTACTTTCTGGATAAGCCCTCGTACAAATCTGGACCTAAAGTGCACATTTTTGCTTTTCCTAATGATGCCGATCAGAAAGAAAAGTGGATCCGTGCAATAAAGCGAAAGGACTTCATTCCAACTAAAAATAGCAGGGTGAGCTTTTATTCTTATGATTTCATTGATATTCAAAGAAAAATTAAGTAAATTAAATATTTAATATGTTTAACATGTCTGTTTTTAAACCCAAAATCATTTCCAATGAAAAACTAGTGTTAAATATAATAGTAAACAATAACTAGTGTAAAATATAAAAGTATACAATAAATCATTGCCAATGTAAATAAGCAGTATAATAAGCTTTTGTTTCTTGCAATTTGTCTTAAAGTGAATTCTATAATTTTTTTAATAAATGCATGTTGCTTCATAAATTGCATGTGAATATTTTAATGGGTAATTAAGTTCATAATACTATAGTATTATTTAATGTATAATAAATTTTACTTCATATACTGCAGATTAAATATTCAGTAGAAAATTCAGTGCTTAATATAAAGCAATAATCGGGAAAATATACAAAATCTGGAACTTAAAATAGCATTTGTAATATCTAATTTATCTCGACTTTCATTTTAAAACCACTTGTCATTGTAAGTTTTAGAGATATGAAAGTAATAATGTTTTTCATTTAAAAATTCAAATTCATGTGCTTATAAATATTTTAAGGGAACACATTACCCTTTCAACTCTTTTTTTGTCACATGTTCAAGTTTATTCCGAAAATTGTAATTAACATATCTAAAAAAGATTACAAAAAAACTTGGAAAAAAATATCGTTAAACCAGTTGTATAGAAAACATAGAACTATTTTTTAAAAAATTTCATTTTTATAAATTTGTTATTACGTTTTTTATATTAATATTTTTGCTTTAAATAGTGTTTTTTGTGTATTCCTTGAAAATGTAAACAAAACTGTGCTTGGAATACTGTGCTTCTGTTACAAGATTTAATGAAACATTTTATTATCATCATTAGAAGAAAATAGAAAAAAAAGGAAATCTTATTAATTTAAATAATTTTTCAAAAATAACTATTGAAGGTGAAGTTTTGAGATTTTCCATATGTATTTTAAAAAGTTGCAGTTTAGCCTATAAAAAAATTCGATAGTTTGACGATATTGTTTAGTACTGTGTCCCCTTAAAGAGCTGTTTGAATGAAATGATATTAGAATTCCCTGTATAATGACGTGTTTAAAAAGAATTCTTCTTAAATGTGTTTCACTTGTTTCATTTTCGAGATATGTAGATATGCGAGCTCCATTTTCAGCCAGCTGACATCATACGTGAGGCAAGGGCTTTCGATGAAAAAACTGGGAAAGATATATCAGTATGCTTGACGGTTCCGAGATTAGTAAAAGGTGCAGTGCCATCGATTATGATTAATTGCGCATCATATTTGACTACTTCGAAAGCAATCCGTAAAGATCCTGTGACAAAAAAGATATGAGCTAGAAAATAAAAATCTTGCTGCCGCTATTCAAAGAAGCATGAAGGATAAGAAAAATATGATGAAGACAGAGAACTGCTAAGTTTGAACGATTTATGCAATAAGAAAAATATGCTACAGCTTTCGGATTTCTGGAAATTTTTGAAAATTGAAGATTATGTCTTGATTTTTAATATTCAAGATGAACCTGTACCTCAAATACAATATTCCATAAAAATTAATCATGAAATGTTGGTACAAGCATTTTCTAATAATGCTTCTTTGAAAAGTATTGGGAAATTAAAATTTCCCATGAAAATTACTAACATAAATATGCTAAATGAAGTCTTAAGTGAAATTAAACATGCTAGCAGTAATGAAGATGAAGTCATAAGATTAAAACTCCTTGCTGCATTAAATACACTCTCTGATATTAACTGCATTGATAATGAAAAAGAAAATGTTATTAAATTTATAATTGAACAAATCTCAATTCTTCTCCAAACTTCGAAAAGGTATAATCCAGATATACTAATCTTTGCCTCTATATGTTTCTATATATCACCTCAGTTGTACAAATTTTTGAGACAAAGTGGATACATTTTACTTCCACATCCAAACACCATTCGTAATATTAATTTAAAGCACAATGTTGATCCTAAACAAGAACAAATGGATTGTAATTTCTTATTGTACACAAAACAGAAATTTAGATTTTTAAATGAAAGTGATAAAAAGGTAGTTTTACTAATAGATGAAATTCATGTAAAATCTTATTTTGATTATAAAGGGGGTAATTTAACGGGAATGGCTTATAACAATTCAGGAGCTGCTTCAAGTGTACATGCATTCATGATTTCAAGTATATTATCATCATATAAAGATATTGTTCACATGCTCCCAGTGCATACATTAACTGCAAGTGCTCTGCATTCATGTATAGAACAGGTTATCATAGGACTCGAGAGGATAGGTTTTTTTTGTCATAGGAATCTTACAGATAATAATGCAATAAACAGCAAAGCTGTATTTTTATTTTCTAGTTCTAAAAAAATACAAATAGTTTATCCTCATCCTGTTGATAAAAAAAGACCATTATTTTTTCTGATAGATTCAGTGCATATCATTAAATGTGTCCGAAACAATTGGATTGCACAAAAAAATGCTGAAAAGTGTACGTACTGTCCGAAATGTAAGCATGATGATAAATCATCTAAAATCTTGTCAGCTTCGTTTTATGCTCTAAAGGATCTGCATTCTCTTGAAATGCACAGTCTTCTCAAGTATGGCCATAATTTATCTCTAAAAGCATTAACGCCAACTACTTTTGAAAAACAAAATGTAAAGCTTGTTCTTCAGGTTTTCAGTAACTTTGTTGTCAAAGCGTTATTAGAAACCCATAATAAAGAAAAAATAAAACACGCAGAAGATACAGCGGAGTATATCGAGATATTTTCCACATGGTTTAGCATCATGAACGTCAAATGTCCATACAAAGGCCAGCGCTTGAACGACAAATTTAAAACACCCCTCACGAACAGTGAGAGTGATGACAAATACATATTCTTAAATAAATTTCTGAATTGGCTAGATGATTGGAAGCTAATGAAGAATGACACAGGGACATTAACCAAGGAAACTCATCAAGCAGTAGCTTTGACAACGTATGCAATGATCGAAATCACTTCATATTGCATTTCAGAAGTCGGACCGAAACATATTCTTCCTGGGAAGTTCCAAACAGACAATCTTGAAGCTAGATTTAGTCAGTATAGACAATATGCTGGTGGACAATATCATGTATCTACTCGCCAAATATTTGAGATTGAAAATAAAATTCGACTTATGTCTTTGATGAAAATAAAGTTAAAAAGTAAAAAACTTGGAATTGTAGAAATTGATGATTTAAGTCTTGCAGAAAATTTTATAGAACACGAAAAAAATGATAACGAAATGTCTTTAAATATATTTATATCTGATGAAGACACAGCAGCAGCTGAAAGTTATTTGCCTGTGTCCGTATATTTAGGAGGATACTGTGTTAGGAGTGTTCTTAAAAAATTGCAATGCTCATTTTTTGAAGACTACCTTTCTTTAAAAAATGAATTAGCATTTGATGAAAGTTTCAGTTTTTGCAAAATGTTAGACCGTGATAAACTCTTTTATCCATCAAAGTATGTAGTAAATGTTGTTTTCTATAATTATATCATAATTCAAAAACTGTGTTCAGATTTCGAAAAAGAATTTTGGAAAGTTCAAGATCAACGGAAAGCAGCATTTAATGTAACATCAGAATATCTAATGAAGGAACAGTTTTTAGAAAAACAAGATTGTTGTGAAAATAGGCATATGTTTGAAAAAGCTCTAAAAATGATAATTTGGTCATCAACAAATGCAATGCTCAATAACTATTGTAAGAAAAAAAATGATTTATTGCAACAACAGTCCGTTAAAAAAAAGATGACAAAAATTCAAGATAACGAGCCACTAACAAAAAAAAAGAAAACTTCACACTTTAGCGCAATGATAAATTTTGGAAGAGCTATAAAATATATGGTGTTTCAAATAGATGCAACAGAATAAATAATTAAAAAGATAAAATATACTGGGGGGATGAAGTGCTTGTGCAAGGGACGTCCGGTATCCTATACTGTCATTGCACTTTCCCTGATATGATATAGGCTCTACCACGTGCACTTCGGTAACGAGATGTGGGAACCTCGGCTAACTACCTTGCAAATTTAAAATGTAATTTATAATTCTGTAGTGTGTCCGTTTCAAAAAAGTTATATCAAAACTCGCACATAGTTACAGGCACAACTTTCAATCTAGAGAGCTCGAAAATTAATTATTTTCATAAATTTTAATGTGGATATATCAAGATTTTGCTAAAGAGTAATTCAGATAATAGTAAGAATTCATATCTTAATCAAAATATTATTTAATAAAGACAGCCGACAAAACTAAAGTAATTTTCTGTGAAAGTTTAAAATAGATTTTTGGTTTTGATTCTATAAAAATTCTATTTGATTCTATTCCATAAGAATATTGCTCACTGTAGGTTCAATAATTATTTTTATGAAAAGGATTTTTTCAGTAACACCATTTTAAAATAATGCTGGCATTAAAAATTATCATAAAAATTACTTTTTAAATTATTTATACCAATAAATAAATGATGAACTATGCCTTTTTTAATATTTAGTTTATTGTAAAAGACCTTTTTTACACTAGATTTTGTTTTAAAAAAATAAATGTAATAATCGAAAATGCTCGTTCTTTTATCTTATCGCCATACTGAACAAAATTATGTACTACTTAGAAAAGGCTGTAAAGAAAAATCGGGTTCTTGTAAAATGCTCTCTTTATTCATAGTTTTCATCTTTATCTATAAATGAAAAATAATGTGCAGTATTTTCAGTTCGAAAGCATAACATTTTTGCGTTATAGCATTTAAGTATTGAAAAGTTTATCCAAACTATAGAAAGTAAAATGGGATTGAAATAAATAATTATTGATCATCCAGGTGAAAATTTTTATCAAGCGTTAAGAAAAATAAGCTCAGATACATGAAGTCTTAAAGCATGATATTTAATAAATGCTAAGAAAATATCACTTATTTAATAATTTCCTGTTTACTTTACATCCGAATAACATAGATAACATAAAATTAGCTTTTACTAGTAAATAAGCGCGCTGTGGAATCGCTCGCTTTCAGTGGAGAAGAAAGGTTTCTTCGCACTCCATACGGTGACGTCACGAGAGAGCTGGACGGCCTTGTTTCTCGAAGGCCACGGGTATACACAAGAGGCTGCAATATTTCCATGATCATCAAGGTATCGTATAATCAACAATTTGGCTTTTGCAAAGGTCACTCTACAATTCATCAAATTATTAACCCCAGAGATCGTGGCGTAAATAAGGGTATGGAAGAATTGCCATCGCATAGGGGTCCGAAGCCTTTAGGGTAAGGTGACCAGACGTCCCGCTTCCTGCGACATTTTAAAAATGTGCCGATTTTTGGACGCATGACAAGCTAGGAAATGGAATTCGACCACCATTGTTTAGCCTTAATGAACAATGCCATTTTTTGGCATTGGCAACGACGAAAACATTTTGTAACTGTCTCTCAGATGATACACATCGTACTCGTGCTAGTTAACCCTCTGGCTGATCATCCCGCAATTTCCACGGGCAACTGAAACGTTGCAAAATTTGCTCATCCCGTGATTTCCACGGGCATATGTTTTTCTTACTTTATTGAAGAGCACATCCCATTTTTTCCTCGTTTAACCATTGAAATAAATTATATATAGTATTAGGTGTTTAGTTTACATTTTGGCCAACAGATATCATTAGTTGTCCACTAAATTGCAGCATTTGAAGGCACGTGGTATTTAGCACTCAAACTTCACTTTTTGTCGCTTTTTTCTTACAGAAATGGCTGCTAGAAAACGTTCAGCGATTATCTTGATTATTTAATTAAATTATTGAATTATTGATTAGATTAATAATTAGATTGATTAATAATTAGATTGATTATTAATTAGAATTATTGAATCTGGTGCAAAGACTGTGAAGTTTGAACTCTATCATACTAAACTGCATTTTTAAGATACTTTTCCCTCAGTGCTTTATATTTTCTTAAATTTTATACATTTTACTTTTTTGTATCATGCAATAAATAGAAATTAATTGTAATTCAACTGAAAAAGATTTTAAAAAAGAATTTTTTACTGATAACATCTGAAATTCGTTTTTCTGGCAACATAGTCTCTCATGATAAAAATCTATATAAAAAATATTTTCTAGAAATATATATATATATATAACCATCGCAATGTTTGAAAGCGATTTTGGTCCACAAATTGAGCAGTCAGAGGGTTAAACAAGTATTGTCAACAAATGAATAAATTCAGATAATTTAGGTAAGTAATTTATTTCATAAATACATATATTTTCTTGAATTTAGCAGACATTGCTTGTGTTATTTATATTGTATAGTGGCGGCAAAATGTCTAGCGCCAGCCTTGAAAGTAACAATTATGGCCTACGTTACAGTAAACTCAGAGAAAAAATAATACAAGTTAGTATTGTTATTATTTAGAAAGAAATATTAAAATTTAAATAATTTTTAAAATATAGTTACTTTATAACAATCAAATTAATTTAATTTATAAAAACTAACCATAAATTATGTTCATGTAATTATGTACCTACTTACTTTGTTTTTAACCAATATGTATTTAATAATTTATAATATAATTTAATTTAATTTAATTTTTTTTTTAAGATTTTTAACATGAGTAAGAAAAGAGGATACAAATTTAATTATGCTCTAAGATGTGAATTTCCTTTTATTTAAAAAAAAAAAAAAAAAAAGCAATTACATGGTAAAACGTGCGAAATGTTATGCTGAATTTTTTATTTCGCACGGCAGGAAGAATGATATTTTTCAAAGCACTTGGAGACAGAAACATAAAAGATATTTAAATACTGCAGCAACTTTCTCCAAAATACATGAATTTTTTGAGGAAACAACTTATGGAGACGAATAAAAGAAATTATCATTAGCAGAAGGTCTTATGCCTTTTTACGCCATTAATCACAGTTTCCTTCAGATCTATGGACTGTAATCACAAGTTGTCCAAAAGTTATTCAACAAAAATTTGCCTGTGCCCCAAGGCAATTGTGTGTAATGTGATTGTGTGTATGCATTTTCAGAATTAAACAAAAATCTAAAAAAAAATTAATTTTATATCCATATATTATGATGCATCTAATTAGAATATAAAGTTATTTCCAATTATTATTAGATTTTTTTTATTCGGAAACTGGCATTTCGTTTCTTTGCCCGGCAAAACTTTTGAAATAATTCTCAGTTTCATTATTAATATTCTGAGAAAAAAACAATTTAACCTTCCAAGACGCGTGCATCGTGTTTTTTTTTGACATCCGTTAGTTTACCGTTTTGGGCACGAAAGACGACAGAAATGAGTGAATATTGATAATAAATTTGTTAAGAAATAAAATATTAATCTTATTATTGCAAAATACAAATGATATTGCATTTAAATATAAGTAAAATTTCTTATATTAGTGAGAGGGAAATGCAATGCAAAACTGAGTTTGTAGTAAATTTTGCGCATACGCGCATGCTGGAAAGTTAAAGCATAAAATGATCACCTATTGTGCAGATAACACGAATGCAAATTTTAGAGGAAAAGCAAGAGGTACAAATATTATCTTTTATAAATTAAACAAAAACCTTAATCAAAACATTATTGGTGTTAGCTACGCAGCGCATACGATACATAACGCCATTCAAACAGCTGCTGACTTGTGGCCCATAAATGGGGAAAATATTGTTAATAAAATATATTCTTACTTCTATGTATACACTGTACACGATGATATGCTTAAAGAATTTTGTGAAACCGCGGAAGTCGAATATCAGAAAATACTTGGATACAGTAAAACACACTACTTAGCTATTTTGCGAGCTGTCGAAAGAATTTTGAAAATATACGATCCTTTGAAATCCTACTTTCTACCACAGGATAAATACCCTAGAATTTTAGAATTCTTTGAAAGAGAATCTTAAAAAATTTGGCTAGAGTTTTTACACAATCAAGCAGTTCTTTTTCAAAATGCTATAAAACTTATTGAATGTGACAAAATTCCGGGTATTGAAGCAGCAAATGAAGTTCATAATTTAAAATTTCACTGTCCAGAACAGTTAGAAAATAATTTTCTTTTGTCAACTATCTATACTAGTATAAGTAAGCTGGAAAAACAAGGTGCAATAAATCGTGCAAATATCATGAATCACATTAAAAAGTTCTATAGTACCTGCATAGATTATTTAGAAGAATGGATAGTACATTACAATGATATTGAACATTTTCATTGGGTTACATTATAACAAAAATTTAATTGGAATGACTCATTCAATCATAAACTTTCCTACACAGTAATATTTCTGAAAATAATCTTTTTAATGAGATATCATTATTAAAAAATATATTGATAATTTTGGGCATCGGAAAAAATCACAATAGAAAAGAAATGGTTAGAAATATACCACCATTTAAAAACAAACCAATTCCAAACAATAATGTATTAAAAATTATGGAATATGCGCTGTCCTTACCAGGAACTAATGCTGCGACTGAATGTGATTTTTCTACGGTAAATAAAGTGTGAACATCACAAAAATCACAATTAAGTGTTGACACTTTGAAAGCTGTTTTAGGTATGTGTGTGTGTGTGTGATTATGGCAAAGCCTCAAGGGCTATCTGCATAAGGGGAGGGATGCCTTCGTGGAGGACTTACGTTACACATGGGGAAAACCACGAAATGCCCATGCAGCCAGCCCGTTCGCGGGATTCGAACCGCGGACCGAACTACCAGTGTTCAGCGACTTTACCGCTCGGCCGCTGGTGGGCCTGTTTTAGGTATGAAACATAATTTAACAAATTCTTGTGAAAAAAAAACTTCATGACCTTTTAAACAACAGCAATTTACTAAAAAAAATTCACTCAAATGAGAAATATGCCAAAGAATAAAGTAATACTATACATAATTTTTAATGTATTATATTTGTAAATTGTATTTATGCTGACATAAAAAAATATTAAAATATTATTTTTGCATTCTATGAAAATTTTAGTTGCTGCATTATATACCAAACTTTTAATCAAGATTCCCCCCTGGTCAACGGTGGCACGCTTTACCAATGTTAAAATCTAGTCTTCTTGATTCAAGAACTCCCTCCCCCCAGTCAATGGTGTCCCATTTTTTCAATGTTAAAACCTGGTCATGTTACTCTAGAAGGGCTTTGAATATCCTGCTGAGCTACATTTATATGTTTAGAGAAGATGGATACTCACAGTAAAATCCATCTTCTAAGTTTTTAAGGCCTCCTACCTGCCTCATATATATGTATATGATGCAGAGTGCCTTTGGAAACAGATAAAAGAGCCGAATTCAATTTTGCACACACCCAAACTTTAACTAAGAAAAAAAAAAAGTATGCTTTTTGTTTTGATTCCCTTATAGAAGAAAGCTTTCAAATCATTAGTTATAGCCAAGCCGGACTCCCCCCCCCCCCAGTTTATTGTGCTAACAAGTTCTGCATTTCTCAAGGCAAGCATGTGACAGAGATGGCAAAAATAAAGGTACAGGAAGTCAGAAACTCTTGAAGTTCACTGGAATTTCTAGTTTTAGGGGAAAATTTTATATTGTAGCCACATGTCGAACAAATGCAAAAAGAGTGAGTTGGCTGAGGGAAATATTCTAACTCTAATAACTACCAGCAGCTGGGATTTTTCTCATGTAAGCTATCCCCCACCGAACAAAAATACAGCACATAGCACAGAGAGTTATTAGCTATTTATGCAGCTATAAAATATTTCAGGCATAATCTCGAAGGTCTACACTTCACTATATTTACTGATCACCGACCTCTAACTTATGCCTTCACATCAAAACATAATGCCATTCTTAGGAAGCGAGCAGGATAGGGTGCAGTTATTCATCAAGCAACGTGATGAAAAAGTACATATTTGATGATATAGAGGTTGTTAGAATTAGGAACATTTTTAGAAGATGAAGATAACCCTAATGTTTCAGTAACAGGAAGACAGTGGAATGATCTTCAATAGACAGTGGAAGAATTGGAAACTCTTCTTTCTACATCGTATACAGCCACAAAAATGCTACCATCTGAAGAATTAACAGGAGGCAAGAATGGAAGAATGTGATGTTTGTTCTTTCTGAAATGGAGGGTTTATTGCAGAAGGAATCATTTCTTCAACGAAAAAAAGAGAAACTATTTTGCTAGACAATGAGATGTTGCTGGGTTCAATATATATAGATCCAAAACACCGAATTTAGAACACCGATAATGAACAAAGGCAAAGAAAGCCATCTATAAACTTTCAATAAGAATGAAATTATTTTCAGAGCAATTGGAGGATTCAAATCACTACAGTCAAACTGCAGACATTGCAACTTAGTCTCTATCATCCTCTTTCAGTGATGAATTAGATTTTGAGAAATATTTTTGGATAATATTGAAAGCGCTTGTAGAGACATTAGGAATTTTTTTCAGGCAAGATGAAAAATTAGCAATGCCTTAGGTGGGAATCGAACCACGGACTTCTGGAATACACGCCCAGCGTGCAGACCACCACACCACGATGGAATGCCAAATTCGGGCATTCCATCGTGGTGTGGAAGGGGGGAGAAATACCTTATATACTCCCCCTTTTAAAGGGCGACTGGGGTTTATTTAGGGGACCCCATCGCCAAATCTTGATATGGAAAACTATCATCCACCACCCTTTTAGTTCGGGTGCCACTGTAGAGACAGGTATTTTTTGGAAGTAGGCAAGGTATGCTGTGGTTTTCAAGTCCTTGAAAAATTCAAGGAATATGAAACAAACGTTGAAAATTTCCATCGACTCAAAAAATCACTACTCTATAAAGCAACAATGGAGGGGAATATGTCAACAATGTATTTGATGATTTCTTAACTAAAAATGGAATAACAAGACAACTCACAGTTCCCCAGACACCACAGCAAAGCACAGTTGCAGAAAAAAATGAACCATACTCTATTTGACATGACTAGATGTCTTCTCCTAGATTCCAACATTTCACTGGGCAGATGCTGGGACTATTGCCTGTTATTTGCGCAACAAATGTCCATCAAAAGCTACCAAAGGAAACATACCTGAAGAGGTCTGGATCAAGAAGCCTGTGCAAATTAGTCTCCTGAGAATATTTGGCTGTCAAGTTTTTGCTCAAATTGATAAAACGCTGCAGAAAGAAATGCTAGGGAAGTGTCTGTGTCTTTTTAGGATATCCCAAGGGGGTGAAAGGACACAAACTATGGAATACAGAGGAAGATAAGTTTTTAGTGAGTAGAAATGTTAAATTTGATGAGACTGTTTTTCCACTGAGAAGGAGCCAGATAGCTACTCAAGCAAAGAAGGAAACAAAATTAAATGATCTTTAACTTAAATCATAAGTACAATTCTGACAAGAAAGTAAATGTTGTTCTATTAGAAGTACCCATGAGTTGCACCACAACAGGAGTCGAAAATGTTGAAGCCCAATTAAATGACACAGCAGAAGAAATTGAAAACACAGAATCAGCATTACTGGGAGATTCTGACAGTAGTAAGGAAGACCTTACTGGAATCAGAAAAAGCACTAGAGAAAGGAAACCTAAGACGTACTATATGGAGATCCAGTGTTATGTTAACCTGCTTGTGAAGAACAACCTGCCATCAAAATCTGTCTGTAAGAACCCAACAAGTGTAAAAGAAGCAATGAATTCACCAAACGCAGAGATGTGGAAAGAAGCCATGAAGGAAGAATTGTCCAATTTGTACGAAAACCAGACATGGGAGTTGGTTCCAAAATCAGCTAGTATCAAACCCATAAGATGCAAGTGGGTACTCAAAGGAAAACAAAATGCAGAAGGAGAAATAATCAAATTTAAAGCTCAATTAGTAGCTAAAGGCTACTCACAAGTCCCTGGTAAAGATTTTTCAGAGACTTTCTCTCCTGTTGTCAAGTGAAAATCTATAAGAATCCTTCTAGCCCTTGCTGTAAAGTTACAAATGGAAATTCATCAAATGATCATCACAGCTGGCTATCTAAATGGCTTACTCAAGAAAGACATATAAATGGAACAACCTGAAGGATCTCCACTCTTCATCATCTACCAAAGCAGAAAATGAATAAGTTCCATATAGGTAGTCTATTATAACTTGCTTGTAGAACACATCTTGATATTACATTTAGTGCAACCTATATGAGCCAGTTTAATGACAGGCTATCTGAATTTCACTGCAGAGAATTTGCTGCACAAAATTTGGTTTTTTAGCCCTAATTTGAGTTGTAAAACTCAAATATGGAAAAAAAATTGCATTTCTTTTCAGAAAAAGTCCGATTTTGTGTCAAAGTACCTGTGATAGAATAATGCTATATATAAATCTAATATATATAATCGAGACATAAAGAACGTAATTTGAATTTTGTAAATCAGCCCAGTAGAACGGGAGATATAGAACTGTCCTCTCCCCCCCCCGATGTACCTGCACCACAGAATCAGCTTATTTAATTCAATTATTGATCCCCATGGCACCCCATGAAATGTAGCCTTGCTAGCAGCACAATTCTCCTATTCATTTAGGAAATGTTTACTCTAATGATTAAATAATTAATGTAGTGATTTACTACAAAGATAATAAAATACTGTACTGATTTGATTTTCAAGATCAATCTTTGGAAACTGTCAAATTTTAAGATGTTTTTTACAAGAAGTTATATAATTCGTGGAAGTACTATAGTCCTTTCCCCCCCCCGAGAAGGGCTATTGATTTTGTTATGCATTTTACATTAATTCACTATAAATGTTGGTTCACTTTTCAAATTGTTGCCACCAAATATTATCACCCTGTGCTATATTTAATTTTCTGAAGCCGGCTGGTACAGCAGTTGTACCAGGAAAATTACCTTCCTTAACGCCGGCTCTGGTACAACTGTTGTCCCACCCATTTCCTCCCTATTTTAGAGAATCGCCTATCTGTAGATCTCAGGGTGGTCCATTGTCACTGCTCAGAATAGCCGCTGGCTACGCATTATTTCCCTCTTCTTATCAGTTTGGCAACATTTTGGCAAAAACCGCAAAATTCGTCTCGCACCAATATACTTGAAAATCAAATAGAGGCCATCTCTAATTTTTTTAGTACTGACTTTTGCTATGAATAAAACGTCAGCGATTTTGCATGCTGTTTAAGCTTACCAGATTTAATGCTTTCTAATCATAGCAAATAAGAATAGATTAATTTTTTAGATTTAATGCCCTTCTAGAAAATAGCTAAAACTGCTTTTATCCTTTACTTCCTTTTTATACTTAATAATAAGAATAATAAGATTTTATTTTGACATATTTTTGGAGTGCATAAAACCTTTAAGAACTGTTAACTCTTTCAAAGTGCTTCTATTATGTAGGCAATTTTGTCTGATTTATCAGAAGATAAATAAGAGACAATTGAATGCATAATAGTTTTTGTGATTTTCATTCATTCAATGATTGCTTTCAATAATTTTTATTGATTGTAAATTAAATAAAATCAATTTATCTTTAAACTCTCTTTTAGGATGAGATCTGCCAAAAAGTGTTTAAATATCAATAAAGCTCACGTTACTTCCAAATTGAATCAAAACATCAGTTACATTGTATAAAATTTTGGCCAGTTTTATTTGCTGAAATTCTTATACTCCTCAAGAGATAAAGGAAATTCAGACAAGTTAAAAAAAAAAAAAAAAATCTTTAGAAAAGCTTGTTATTTTGCCTGTGTAATAAGGTGTATGTCAACTTACTATTAAATGTATGAGAATTAGGATTGGAATATGGAAAAGCACACGAACGCTATCTGCTTAAGGGGATGGATGTTTTCGTGTAAACCTTTTTTAAGAGAAAATTGCTCGCATTTACGTTCCTGGTGGAAAACTCCACATGTAATCAACCCATTCTTCGGGTTTGATTGGATTAATTTTATTCGCTTACTGAATTACATCAAAGCACACATCAATTACCTGTATAAGGGGAGCGATGCCTTCGCGGAGGACTTTCAGGGAAGCTGGCTCGCATTTACGTTACACAAAAAAAATGAATCCAACCCTTTAGCCTGGATTCAAACCAGAGCGAGCTACAAGTGTTCAGCCACCTTTACCACTCTACTGAAGGGCCCGTAAAAAAACTGATAAAGAAAAAGTATTGAAATAACGGATTTAATTTACTAACCTATATTTCTCAATCGACAGTACATAAATTACGCATATGAGGGGATTATTTGTGAATAAATAAACTGTATTGCACTTTTCTCCACTATTTCATATCACGATGGAATTATTGCATTTCAAAGTTATTTCTCATGAATTAATTTTGCTCCATTCATGATTTTTTTATTTTCAAAGAGAAAATTTCACACTTTAAATATAAAAATACACGAGAAGATACTTTTTGCAAAATTTGGCGTAAACGGTTTTCTTAATTTTGCTTTGAAAATATTCCAGAGTAATTGTTTTCATTACTGGAAGAAATATCAAAAACTGATTTACTACATTGTAAGTGTCAACCCCCAGTACAAGGTTCATAGCCACATTTTAGTTAAAAAAATAAGCACCTATAAGCACTTTTCAAGCACATTTTAAGAAATAAAATAGGCACCTATAAGCACTTTTTAAGCGCATTTTAAGAAAAAAAAAACAAGCACTTGTCTAATTACATTATACACAACTGCATAACCTTAAAAATTAGACTTGTAATTTGAAATATGAGAAATGCAGTATTTATTAAGAGAGAATAAGCATTACCTCAACCATGGAAAATATTTTTTTTTTAATTTTAAATAACAGTTCAATTTACAGAACTAAACTAAATTACAAAATTTAATGATGAAATTTCAGTTCAAAATAGAGAAAATAAATAATAACAAGGCATATTTATTGTATTCGCTTGGAACCTAATAATAAACACAATTTATTTTTCCACTCGTAATTTATATTTAAATAATTTAAATCTAAATTCTGAACATTTTCTAAATTTTCATTGTATA
Source organism: Stegodyphus dumicola (assembly GCF_044657685.1). Classification (NCBI taxonomy): domain Eukaryota; kingdom Metazoa; phylum Arthropoda; class Arachnida; order Araneae; family Eresidae; genus Stegodyphus; species Stegodyphus dumicola. Next base: position 5,549,742 of record NC_140773.1, read on the forward strand.
TCAGTTTTCCCTTAACAGATATTGCAAGCAAAGTAATTTAAGTAAAAAAGAGGAACATTTCTGAAATCAGAAGACAGAAATTTGCTTCATGCAGTCATCCTTTAACAGTAAAAGCTTAACTAACTCGCATACTTGGAAATTGGCGAATATTCGAACAGACGAGCATAACTTGAAAAAGAGGAGCGGAGGGGGGGGGGGGGGTAGACTGTAGCCTCTCTTTAAATTTTTCCGCTAAATAAATGCTTTTGACATTTCGATATGTGCTTCATATAAAAATAAACCAATGTAACTGAAACATATTCTGCTTAGCAAGCACAGTAAACCTCTTTTAAGTGTTCATAAACAAATCTCGGACAGAACATCAAAATTAATTATCTCTGCAAAACATCGCAAACGTTATTGCGCAATACGTGCGCCGTAATTCTTCCCTACGTGATATTACGCAACCGGAATCAACAGCTGCCGGTGGAGAATAAAGAACTAAATAACTGGGGTGTTTTTCATTCTAATTTTCAACAGACGGCGTTAAATTTCCGGAATAGAATCATTCTTCACTTGGGTTGGTAGACCGCAGAACTTTTAGTCCTATCCAATCCAGATTGGAAAAAGACAAAAAAAAAAAAAAAGTCCGTTGCTTGTTTTGCAGCGAACTTTTTTAAAGCTTTTTAAAGTAAACATTTTTTAAAGTTTACTATACTTCAGCAGTTACTGCAACTGTGTTATTATAAACATTCATACATATGCTCATAATATAAGCATAACTATCATAATAAACACGAATATGAACTGACCAAGTGGAACGAGAATGCAAATTATTAAGATCTTGATAGAAATTCAAACGTGTGTAGTATTTGGGTGGGAGGAAAAGTATGCCGGATGTACCGGAATTTTCTACTGCTTTCGCAATTCTTTGACCAACAGAACGACGGGCACCTGCCTACTCTTCGTGCACACCAAAGGTTATGTTAATGCAGAGAAAGGGGTAAAAGCTATTTCCGGGAGTATGACTCACCATCTGACATTCCATATTAGGAAGGAAAGTTGTTTATTTAGTTTCGGCTTTGAAACGGTAAATAATAGCTAGGGGGTTCATTAAAAAAAAAAAAAAAGCACTAAAAGCAAAAAAATAAGCACTAAAAACAAAAAAATAAGGGCTTTAAAGAAAAAGTAAGCACCTATAAGGGCCTTTATATTTTATTTTCAAATATAAAGACTTATAAGCACTTATAAGGACCGCTACGAACCCTGAATATCCAAGAAAACATGTTATTCCAAAAGAAGAGTTATGTTACAACATACAATAGCCAAAAGTGAAAACTAAGCTTTTATAAAATCCTGCAAATAATTTGGTGTCTGCCAGATTGGCAGGCCTAAATAAAGGGATCTTAATTTATTATTTGTTTCAATGGAAAAATTTGTAAAAGAATACTATTAAAAAAAATATAAAAACTACAATATAAATTATAAAAACATTATTACACAATATTTTCTTGCATAAATATTCAGCTGGTCAAGCAAATAGTTAGCATCAATTATTTGATTGCTTTAAAAAGTATACTAGAGACGAAAAAGTACAATGTGATTTTGTGTTGTTTCCCTTTTCATTCAATGTCTGTGACAATTAAAGAAATATAAGATACTAGCGACCCACTCCGGCTTCGCACGGGTATAAAATATATAGCCTATGTCACTCACTGAAAAAATGATTAAAATCAATCCAGTAGTTTTGATTTATTCATTACTGCCGGTGGCCCGCACGCGTTAAATTTGGAGTAAAACAATTCCCCTTTCCCTATACCATGAAGATTTCCTGCTATCTTTGGAATATCTAAATTCATACACTACATTTTTACTTATTTACTTTTTACATTTTTACCTATTTATTTTATTTTTACAACAATTAACATATTACAGAATGTCTTTATATACAACGTTCACAGCTTTCTTGTCATTAGTGAATGCCTAGTACAGTGATTGCCTAACTGATACATTGTCGCGCTGAAAAGCAAGTTTTTATTAAGTATATTGTTATTTTCCTCGCTAGAGAGTTTCGATAATAAATGCGTCCGATCGCTGCTAAATTCAAAGTGCTATAGGGAGAATCGCAGCCTCCGACGCACTATTTATAACGTACGTCGCGCAATTTTTAAATCTGTAGACCTTTTCAATGTGTACAATACTTAGTACATTATTTTGATAAATCTCGCAAGGTTCAGCCTGCGTTTGCAGTGCAAGCGGAAAAAATGTAATTATTTATGACATCACATTAGAAACCTCAAAAATAACAGTATTTCTCCACTATTTAATGGATGTTATTATACATATAAACCTTCCTCTTCAATCACTCTATCTATTAAAAAAAAACCGCATCAAAATCCGTTGCGTAGTTTTAAAGATTTAAGCATACATAGGGATATAGGGGACAGAGAATGTGACTTTGTTTTATACTATGTAGTGATTTACCTTACAGATTTAATCCGTCTGCTATTCATGAATAATTTAAGCTGTTTAAAAGCAACAGATGCAGTGTTCTTAAGAATGTTACTTTTTTACTTTTGAATCCAATTCAGTTAAATAAAAATGCATTTAATTCCTGATATAGCTAATGAAAAACATTAAATATCCTTAACGAATTAGATTACATATTTTTTCATTTTTCAAATACGTATACATCAGATACACAATATTTCCATGTTAGTCTAAATAAATAATCATCTAGTATCATATAAAATATTTCACTGTTTCACATGGGCCATGATGCTGACAAACCAAAATAAACTTCCAAAACACACTAAAATAAATTAATTAAAAGAGTCCTTTTAAACAAAAATTAACATTGGAAGCCTTTCATTTTATAAAATCTCTGTTTATATGCATAAGATAGCCATAAAAGTACCAATAGCATAAAATTACATAAACCAGAACAGCAAAACACACATAAATCCTACAAGCATCAAGACATGCTTTCGCATCTGGTAGATTAAACTTTTCTGCAATTAACATTTTTCTGATGTTAGGTAAACTGCATCTGATAGTCTGAGATAATCTGAGATAATCGTTTTTAAAATTTTAGAACAGAAATTTTTCCCATTCATTTGGTTTCTTTAATACAAAATTCATTTTTAACTGAATTACACTGAATTACACTGAATTTTCACTTATCAAGAATTTAGCATTTCCCAAGTTTTGGGTATAACTGAGGCTTTACTGTACTTCAAAATACACTCATGTCCAAAATTATCTTTACATACCCAAAAATGATGATATTCAATGAAATATCGAATCAATGGGATCCGTATTTGCAGGGAATGTGTGAAAACCAAGCCTAATTAGCATTATCCAATCAAAAGTAATCAAACGGTTTGTGATATGCAAATCTAGGCGTTACGTCATCCAAGGGTGAATCAAGCGCTTTGCGCAAAATGAATATTTGAGTGAATTTCTGCAACATAGCATTTGATTTCAGTGTGTAGGGACTCAAAGCAGTTTGTTATGGCTTCGAAGTATCATTTGGAAGAATCTGTAAAGTGGCGAATTATCGGCCGTTTAGAAGCAGAGCAGTCAATCATGGAAACAGCCACATGTCTGAATATTTCAAGACAGACAGTCTCTAAGCTATGGAAACAGTTTCAAAATGATGGAAGTGTTGTAAGGAGGCCTGGACAAGGTCGGAAACGAAAGACAACTGCTTCTGAAGATCGGTATCTGGCATTAACTGCCCGTCGTAACAGAAAGGCTACTGCTCGCCAGTTAAGTTCAGAGCTTGCAGCCGCCACTGGAACTGTTGCATCACGGCAAACAATATACAGAAGGCTTAATGAAAAAGGCCTTTATGCCAGAAAGCCAAGGGTATGTGTTTTACTTTCTTCACAGAAAAAGAGGGATCGCTTTAATTGGTGTAAAGAACATCAAAACTGGACTGAACATCAATGGTCCCATGTTCTCTTTACTGATGAGTCGCAGTTTAGTTTAACTGGTGATTCTAAACGTGTTCACATCTGGAGTGAGTCAGGAACACGAAATGATCCCTCGAACATTGTGGAACATAACCGTTTCGGTAGTGGAGGTGTGATGGTATGGGGTGGAATGATGATCGATGGACGTACATCCCTACACGCGTTCAGCAGTGGATCTGTGACAGGCCAGATATATCGAGATGAGGTCTTAGATCGTTATGTAAGACTTTTCAGGGGTGCATATGGACCTGACTTTTTATTTATGGATGATAATGCCCGTCCACATCGAGCAAACCTCGTTGATGAATTCCTTGAAAGTGAAGATATTAAGCGAATACCTTGGCCACCAAACTCTCCTGACCTTAACCCGATAGAGAACTTATGGGACTACCTTGGAAGAGCAATTGCACGTATACATCCTCCTCCTAGAGATGTAAATGCTCTGAAGACGGCATTGCTGGAAGAGTGGAGATTAATTCCCCAAACTGTGGTTAACAACGTTATTTCCAGCCTTAAAACACGTTGTGATATGTGTGTACAAGTCAGGGGAGATCATATTCCATATTAAATTCTTAAGACTTAATTCTTTTTCTGAATCATTCCTTTTTTTCTTAACTCTCTTTGTCACACTTTATTACCATTTTTATTGTTTCATGCTACAATTTTATATCATATGAGGTGATCATCAATTTTTTCTTTTGCATTTATGTGTCATCATGTTATGTATGATTCCACGAAAATTCATTAAATTATAAGTCATAGTCTCTGAGAAATCCGTGAATTTATGCATGTAAACATAATTTTGGACATGAGTGTAATATGTTATTGCAAGAAAGACGCAAGAAAATAAAGCTAACGGAAATTTTTAGTTTATATTTATATAAACTAAAAATATTTATTTCAAATCTGGTATTATATTAAATACTTTTCTCAACATTCTGAACAATTTTTTATACAGAACAAATTCCATGATACAGACTTATTTGGACTTCGGCAGTTCTGGATTTGGGATATTTTAGGATATTAGATCACGAGTTTAAATCTAATACGATGGCATGAAGGAATTGTAGAACTAAAAATTCAGAAAATTGGTTTATGAAAAAATAATGAAGCATTTATGAGATTAAGGGAATCAAATTTACAAAACAAAACAAAAAAAAAGTTTAATATTTACTTGTTCGCTTTATTAAACATTTCTTTCAATGTAAGTTGTTAAAGTTGCTTCATTTTTCCTAATACTTTCAAATCAAGAAAGTATGCAAAGAATCAGAAGTATGTTCCCCACTCCTCAAAATCCATGGCGAAAACTTTATTGTATACCATAGAAGAAAACATTAGAGAAGGAAGCATTGTTAAAGCTGCGTTCACACTGGTCCACTGGGGTGAAAAGCGTCAACGTGGGAAAAAACGCTTTCTGCGTACGCCAGTTCACACCAGCGCTGCAACTTTCGCTTTAAAAGTTGTCATATGCTCGCACTAGATGGCATTTCATATCGGAAATTTGGGGGAAAATATGAAATTTTTGTGTGGTATTTTGACTTTTTATGATTACATGTTTTATTTAAAATGGGTATAATTTCTACTCAATTAAAACTTATTTTACTTCTTGCTTTGTGTAAGAGAAGCAGAATTCAGTGGTTTATATTAATATCTGAGAGATGACTGTAGCAAGGAGATGCAGATAATGTAACTGAAGAAATGCACTTGGAACGAAACGAAATTTCTTTTAATTACTTTTCATGACAACTCATCAATTCGACGAGTTTCTAGCCTTCACTGAACTATTTAATCAAAAGCAGAACACTAATTTTTGTCAGAATATTGCAGAAAAGAATCGTTTGGAAGATAGGAATAGAATATTGAATGATAATTAAAAAATCCTAATTGCATGATTCTATTTTGGAGAGTAAATTTTTCATGGGGTAGAATACCATAAATGTTTTGCATGATGTACAAACTTTCCTTAAACACTTCCTTAAATAAACTTCCCTTAATTTGTTTAAATAATGAAATCAGAAAGTATACTTTGGTTATATATATGCAGGATTTACAACATTAAAATTAAATACCACACTTAAAAAAAGCAGTTATTTTAAGTTAATAAACAACAGCAATTTTTAAAAAAAATATTTTAGTTTCTGCCTTATGTACATATTTTTTACCTTAAACGTAACAGTAATTACTTCAATTAGTCATTCACATATTAACATTTTCGCAACGGCGCACCTTTGTTTAAGACGCTCGTGCGGTACGGAAGGGAATCAAAGGAAGTCACCATACAGGACGGAGGTTTTGCATCGCTAAGCCTAATTTTATAAAAAAATTCAGAAAAAAAAAAAAGTTTCGCTTCTAGCATCGTAATTTTTCGTATCATTTTAGATTATTACTTGAGCTCTTATATATGTTAAAATTAGCACTTAGTAACATTTTTTTCTTTATTTTACATGAAAATATAATTAAAAAATTGCTTATCTTGTAAAATAATTTTCAGAAGCGCTATTCAAATTATTCCAAAGTTTTAATTGATAAAATCCATCAATAAAGTTTTAAATTAATAAAACAACACAGTAAAGACTATTTACAGTAAGAAGTAACAAAATGTAAAATGAAGACTGTGGTAAATCTCGAGGCACGGAGAAGTATTACTTTCTAACTCTTAGAAAAAGTATCACTTTCTAACTCTTTAGAAAATGAATCATCACTTTCATTTGTGTTAGTAAATGGTTCACTAACCATATGAGGGTATTCTTCCTCTGATAAATAGTGCCTTTTCGCCATAATAGACTGGAGGTGAGGTTTTCCGAAATAAAAAGAGAAGAACCGGAAATATATCTGAAGGGCAATGCAAAACGTAACAATACTCCACATACTAACCCTAAAACCCCGTACATAGTAAGGGAAAAAATAGAATAAAAAAAGGAATTGGATATAAATCAGACATGCGAATGTTTTCACGCAAATGTTTTCACTAGCACTAGCACGCAGCGATTTAAAGAGCTCACCTCTGTTTACACTTTCCCTCCCAATCAATTTTTTAATTAGATGAAGCAGCATATATACTAATACCAGTATCGCTTTTGCTAGTCTTGTGTCAGCGGAAATAGAATCAAATCATAGTAGTCAGATCTTATGAATCAAACCAAAGACTCGTCAAAAGAAGGATAATGCACACAATGCTGAGTGAAAATTAGGTTTATATGAATGAAATGAAATGAAAAATAAATGGAAGCTTCTTCTGTTCCCCTCCCCCAAAAGTGTCGTGGTAGATTTTTTTTTTAAAAAAATCGTGTATTCATACCATTATCAAGGTAAGAAAAAAGCAATGCCCGTACCCGCAACACAAGTTCCTAGTAAAACTGAATTTTCTACTTGAGCGTGTTACCTCCACACTAACGTACCTTGCAGACAAGCTTGCTTTTCACACTTCCACCTTCAGGAAACTGAAGAAGCATCTGGGCTACTTTGAAACTAGCAATAATATTTCCTGTAAATATTTTTTTAAAAATACCAACTCCATTACAACACCACTCATGGTGATGCTTGAATCCAAAATCTTTAACTCTAGAAACCAACATTTTATCCCCCAAGGCAACAAGAGCAACCTTAAATTGATGTAGATATATTTTAAGAAAAATTTAAAATCTGGGATTTCGAAATCTGTCACTATTTTCTCGCAAGAATCTATTGCTTAAGATTATTCTGTAAAAATTATCAACCATATACCATTTATGGTTGATTATTAAGGTTTATTACTGCTAATACACCTGAGAATTTTCCTTTAAATAATTTATAAAGCTATTTATTTTATTAGCATACATATTTTTTTAATTAAGATTAGTTCATTTGACTTTTTTTTTTCCATCAAGAAGAATTTTTGAATGTGCAATCCTTTGTAAACCATGATATAAACTGAACATTTGAAATGAGACGGCTAAAACTGATACGTCAAGCGTCAAAAGGTTGAAGTTTAATGAACTCATGCGGTCTCCGGCCATCCGGCAAATGGTGCCTCTGAGCTCGCTTCTGATTAGTTAACGCTTTATACGTGAACGCAGCTTTATACTGTTTACTGCACAGCATATACAGTGGCTCCCCAAACTGTTTGTAACCTTAAATAACTTGTAGAAAAGCCCTGTAGCCCTGAGCTGAATTCGAATATATAAAGCTCAGTATTTTCTCATATCATATCATATACTTTTATTTCATATCATTGTGAATTTGATTTTTTTAACAATACTTTTTTTCTTTTCTCAAAATTGAAAAATGTGATCATACACTAAAATATTTTCGTAAAATTTCATAAATAAAATTAGCGTCTGCCACTTTTTTTTTTTTTTTTTAATTTTTGTGTTTTGTTGATGTTTAGAAATTCACTTGACTTTATTCTTTGCTAGCTTACTTTATTATGTTTTATTTAATTTTTCATTCTATAGACACACATAATTTTTTGTTAAGTTTCACTTTTAAAGATTTGCTATTGCTGGGAATCTGGATAATGGAAATTCTACTGAACATGTACAAAGACAAGCAAAGTGAAAAAGGATAAAATCTTACCTATCATCCTCTGCTTCTGCTGGTCGTTTTTGGCTCCTTCTAAATGAATAAAATGAAAAATTGTGAGTATTACAAATAAGAAATATAGTTTCATATTGTGTAATAATGAAAATTACAGTTTTCTATAATTAAAAAAGTATGTACAATTTCGTTACCGGGACCATATCAAATCGCAGTCACAGTATATCCACAAAAGCACCAAATCTGGCACACATGTGCTTTTAATAACAAACTGCACATAAATTTAGATTTCTCTGCATGCAAGTGAAGTGAATTTAGACTGCACCTTATATTTGGATATTTCTAGGCCCATTTTCAAATTTTGCTTACACATACTGTCCCAGAAAGAAAATTCAAGATTAGTTAGTATTTAAAGTTTAATTTGAAAAATGCATTGCATAAAATGATTATAAATATATTTCTATAATTTAAAATATAACAAAATCAATTGAAATTTTTTAGATATAAATCTTAAAAAATGTGATTGTTGGCAAAAATGCCTGTCCCTTTCAAATTTTATGTTATTCAACCTAACTTATATTTTTAAATAAAGAAGTTTAATTATTTTAAATATGTGTTATATTCATGATAAAAATTAATTACAGAAGTTTTTTTCTTACAGGCAGATTTACAAACTAATTGTGGGTAAAATAATGTCAAAGTAAGGGACTTGGCATGAAGTGGAAAACAAATTACTTTTATTGATTTGAAAAATATTTTAAGTGGAGAAATATATTTATAGCCATCTTTATGTAATGTCTTGCTCAAATTAAACTTTAAATATTTAAAGTTATCTTTAATTTTCTTTCTTTTCTTCTGGCACAGCATATGTAAAACTTTAAAATGGCCCTATAAATTTTTAAGTTGCCACTGAAATACTGCTTTAATTTTTAGGTTTTTTTAATATTCCTATGGATCTTACTATTTGGAAACAACTCGAAGGTAAAACATTTGCAACGCGAGTTTTCCACGGAAAAGGCATCATTCATGATAGAAAATTAAACTCAAAGAACCAGGAGATGAAACTGTTTTATGAATTATTCGACAACGAAATGACACTGCAGGGAAGAATCTTATAATTACAAGAAAGGATTAAGAACATAAAACTAGTTTGAAAGATACAGACATGATGTTCACCTATTTTTGATGTCAGAAACCTACTGAATTTTGTAACCTCTAACTTAATGCAGTCAAGTCTTTAATCCGGACGTCCATAATCTGGAATGATCTAGAATCCGGACTTCAAAGCAACTAACTTTCTGCGCATGCGTCAATGCATGCACATGTGCATTGACGCATGCGCGTTTAATGTATAACGGACGGTATAAGCTAAAATTATCTAATTATCTATTTCAGTTAATGTTGCAGATTGCGTTGCTCCTTAATCTTCTAATTGGATCCGCCTTATTACTTTTGCAGACTGTTAGAGCAATTTTATAAAAGTAAGCTTGAACTTTCGATTATGTCAAAAGAATTTCCGATTCTGGAGCTACCAAAGGATCTACAAAGCGAAAGCATGTTCCGATGTCCATCAAACAAAAAGTGGAATTGCTGAAACAAAAATGGATAAAGGCATATCCTTTGATTCTCTAATCATTCCGAAATATATTTCTCAATTTCATGCTGCTCTACGGGGGGGAGGGGCGTGGCTCGAAATGAACTGGAAGTTGATCTGTCAGCACTATCCTTATCTTCAGGGCAGATGTTTTTATTTGGCTTATAAATTTCTTACTAAATGCATGTTGAAAGAAATGTTTAATAAAGTAAACAAATAAGTATTAAGCTTTTTTTTTGTAAATTTTGATACCCTTTAGATCATAATTGCTCTTTATTTCATAACTTACGATTTCATATTTTTACTTTTATAATTTCTGCATGCCATCTTACCAGATTTAAACTGATGATCTATAATGTGGAAAAACTGATCATCGGAGTCTCGAAGAGTCCGGATTTAAAGACTTTTGACTGTATAAACAAATATACAACTGTGAACTGAAACAGTCACATGTGTGAGGTGTGTGCCACATACTTGATTTGTTCGGCCTATATTGATTATCAGTGGAGATGACAAAATTATTTAAGCACAGGAAAGACCTTTTTCACTCAATCTAAAAACAATGACAAGAGTTCTTTGGCCACAATGGATTTTTGGTGGATTGTGCAAAGAATCAAATGATTTTTTTTGGAGGAGGGGGCACTGTTCAAAATCTATTGGTTAAAACTTATTGGATGTCATATAGGTCGACACCTACCTCTCAGCTGTATTGGATGCTATTTCTTATGTTCTGATATGATTCTTATGTTATTTCATGTTTTTTATGTCATTTTAAAACTTTTTTTTTCCTCTCTTTTTAACCATATAGGTTTCATTAAAATATTTTCATATTTGGGAAAAATATTAATTAAATACTTAAATTCATTTAATATTTATTTTAAAGTTTTTCTAAAGAATTGTTGCTAAACATGCAACATTAAACTGCACATGTCAATATTATGACTCTTAAATATTATTTTAACATTTGATTTTGATACATATTTTTTTGTTAAAATATTTTCGTCTAACAAAAGGCTCCTAACTACTCAACTTTTGAAACTTTTGATATTTGTTTTCATTTTATTGTATCTCATTGTTTATATATTAATACAACATTTATCCAGGCATGCCAATACAGTCAAAAGTTGTTAATTCGGAAACCCATAATCAGGAATGATCTATAATCCGGACCTCACAGCTACAAACTTTCTGCACATGCGTCTCGTTGACGCATGTGCAGATAATGTATAACGGACGGTATAAGCTAAATTTATCTAATTATCTATTTCAGTTAATGTGCAGATTGCCTTGTTCCTTAATCTTCAAATTGGATCTGGCTTATTATTTTTTGCAGACTGTTAGAGCAATTTTCTAAAGGTAACCTTGAACTTTCCATTATGTCAAATAGAATTTCCGATGCTGGAGCTTCCAAAGGATCTACAAAGCGAAAGTATGTTTCGATGTCCATCAAACAAAAAGTGGAATTGCTGCAAAAAATGGATAAAGGCATATCCTTTGTTTCTCTAACCATTCCGAAATCTGTTTATCAATTTTACGCTCACGCATGGAGGGGGGGGGGAAGATGCAGTGCGCAATGAATTGGAAGTTGACCTGTCAGTACTATCCTTATATTCAGGGCAAATGTTTTTATTTGGCTTATAATTCCTTACTAAGTGTAGTATTTCATCTCCCGTCTTTGATATGATTTAAATCAAATTCCTCGTCATTATAATTCACTTCCGATAGTGAAGTGACACAGAGGTTATTGAAAACAAAAAAATTTCGATTGGCAAATTACTCGGTATTCTCGACACAGCAATTATAGGACTTGAACAGCGGATCTTCGTAACCGAACAAGAAATTATGTTTGTTTATAGAATTAAAGAGAAAGCATTATCACATAAAACAAAGCAACTTAAACAACATTTCTTTACACTGAAAGAAATGTTTAATAAAGTAAACAAATAAATATTAAGCTTTTTTTTTGTAACTTTTCATACCCTTTAGATCATAATTGTTCTTTATTTCATAAATTACAGTTTCATATTTTTAATTTTATAATTTCTGCATGCCATCTTACCAAATTTAAATTGATGATCTATAATTTGGAAAAATCGATAATCCGGAACCGCCGAAGTCCCGATGAGTCCGGATTAACGACTTTTGACTGTATTATTATCCATAAATAAATTGTTTTTATATTCGACTTTGATATTTACGACTATGCTTTAGTATAGCCCACCCATATTTTTCAATAAAAATATTGCCAAGCATAGCGATAAATGATAGGATGTGGGAACTTATACCATTCAGCAAATGCAATGTAAACAACCATAAATTTCCAGACTTGCGGTTACAGCTATTACTGGTCAATTACATTTATTCAATTTCAATACAAATTACTCAGATAGTCATTTACTCAAAGTTAAATATAAGTGACCCTATATTCTTACTTTTCCGGCATAGCTTTCTGTTAAAATTTGTCTCGCTCTGCATTGCATGAAGAAATACAATTTATACAACAATTTTAGTTATATTTCTACTAAAATTATCTATCTAAATATAAAATTCATAACACTATTACCGGCGATTATTTAACACTCGGACATCGTGGAGAAGGAGTTTTGGAGATAATATTTTTGGCTACTTTGGAGGTGAGATTTTTTGCATTTAGTTACCGCTTGCAATAAACCTGCTGTTAATGATGCTTAATCAAGTACAGTCAAAAGTCTTTAATCCGGACTCGGCGGGACTTCGGCGATTCCAGATTATCGATTTTTCCGGATTATAGATCATCAGTTTAAATCTGGTAAGATGGCATGCAGAAATTATAAAATTAAAAATATGAAACCGTAATTTATAAAATAATGAGCAATTATGATCTAAAGGGTATCAAAATTTACAAAAAAAAGAAGCTTAATATTTATTTGTTTACTTTATTAAAGATTTCTTTCAACGCGCGCATGCGTAAAGCATACACTACGCATAGCCGAAATTAGAAAATTGCAACCAGAAAACTATTTGATTTGTATTCCTGATATTTATAATGACGGGGAATTTGATTTAAATCATATCAAAGACGGAGTACATCCAGATGAAATACTACATTTAGTAAGGAATTATAAGCGGAATAAAATAAAAACATCTCCCCTGAAGATAATGATAGTGCTGACAGATCAACTTACAGTTCATTGGGCGCCGCAACGTTACCCCCCTTCCCTCCCTGTGCAGAGCAGTGTGAAATTGATAAACAGATTTCGGAATGGTTAGATAAACAAAGGATATGCTTTTATCCATTTTTTGTAGCAATTCGACTTTTTGTTTGATAGACATCGAAACATACTTTCGTTTTGTAGATCCTTTGGGAGCTCCAGCATCGGAAATTCTATTTGACGTAATCGAAAGTTCAAGCTTACTTTTATAAAATTGCTCTTACAGTCTGCAAAAAATAAGAAGTCGGATCCAATTCGAAGATTAAGGAACAACGCAATCATCAATATTAACTGAAATAGATAATTTGATAATTTTAGCTTACACCATCCGTTATACATTAAACGCACACGCGAAAACGTATTTGTTGGCTTTAGTTTTCCACATGCAAATTTTGATCGGAGGTCGATCGGCGGTAAGCTAACGTGGTTGCCGCTGATTGGCCGATGACGTCAAGATCGGCGGGTTGGCCAAATATAATATAGATGTACGCCAGTATCGCCGAAGTTGTTTTTGGTGTTCTTGTTCTCTTGTGTTATTATGAGTTAGCATAATGCTACTTTGCTTTCACTAAATGATTTTAAATGTAAAGGCTAAAGTGTTAGCTCTTTTATTTTATTTACGGAATAAAGCAAGGATTTTATTTAGTTTAATCTTAGCTTTATTTTAAGGGAAGCAAAACATGCTTTGCCTTTATCACCACTGCCAACAGGGTTATGGGCCCAGCATCAACAGCTAATCGTGTCATCCAGTTCAACTCAGCTTTGAAGGAATGTAGGTGAAGAGGGCCGTTATCCACGAAAAGAAGCTGACCTGTCTTAGAAGTTTGTTTAAGTCGTTGTGCTCACACTTAATTGAAGATGTCATTACTACCTGAAGGTTTTGAGTTGTTAAACCACGACAACTGGGATCGATGGAAAGTCGACATGAAAATGCTGTTACTGGATAGAAATTGTTGGAGCTTCATAGAGGACAAAGAAGAAGAATTAGATAAAAGTGCAACAAAGCGTGAAAAGCAGGAGTTCACACTAAGGGAGAACAGAGCCTTCACTACATTATATTACGGAATTAAAGCTGAGTTCAGGCCGCTGATACAAGAATGTTCAAGTGGTAAAGAAGCGTGGGAAGTTCTACAGAAGCAATTCGAACCCAAAACAAGAGCAAGGATAATTCAGTTACTGGATGAATTTTTTAGTATTAGATATACGCCAAATGAAGAAATAGGATTATTCATCGCAAGAATAAGAATGACTGCAAAGAAGTTGGCTGAAGCTGATCACAACTTGGCAGATCTTTTTAAAGGATTTCAGGCAATAAGGAGATTACCCCAAGAATACTTCGGCATTGAACAGTTGATATATAGATGGAAGGATGAAGATTTTACGCTGGAAAGAATTGCTGAAGAGCTGGTAAGGGAAGAAAGCCGACTTCGCCAGGTAATTGCCGATTTAGAAGACAGCAAGGTAAGCGTGTTTAATACTATTAGTTTAAACTCAGGAAAAGATAAAGTTGAAAACAAAACTAAATCTAAGGAAAAAAATGGGGAATATGGGAATAGGACCTTGTTTCAGATGTCATAAATTTGGGCACTTAATTGCTCAATGTAAAGAAAATGTAAGTAAAAATCGGAAGTTTAAAATAGACGATAAAAATGGACAGTTTAAAGATAAAGAATTAATGTTAGTAAAAAATTATGTAACAACTGCAGATAAAGGAGGTAACGCAGATAAATTTAATTGGCTCGTAGATACTGCAGCTACAACTCATTTCTGTAATAATAGAAATTTAATGACAAATTTCGAAGAAATAAACGATATACGTATGTCTTTAGCTGTAGGAAATTGTGAAAGTAAAGTACTAGGAAAGGGTACTGTCAAATTTGCAGTAAAAGTAGGCAATCGAATAAATTGGATTGAGTTAGATAATGTGTTATATAATCCAAATCTAAGAAGAAATTTATTATCGGGAGCAAGGTTAGAAAAGGCTGGTGCTCATTTTGTGATTTCAAAAGGGAAGATGTGGATATACTTTAATAATTGGGATAGATTATGCTACGCTAAACGATATGACGGACTTTATCACGTAAAACCATTTAGATATGCAACAGGTAAAAGGGAAGCTGGTTACGGTACAGAAATTGGAAAGTTAAATAAAATAGACGATGCAATGCTATGGCATCGGAGATTTAGCCACGTAAATTTTGATTATATTGAGAAAACTAGTAAGAATCAAAGCGTGAAAGGGTTACCAGAAATTGAAAAACCAATAGAGAGGTGTAAATCGTGTATTATTGCTAAATCTAGTAGAATAACTTTTAAATCTGTTCCGAAGAGATCGGATAAACCATTGCAGTTGGTTTATTTAGACGTTTGTGGCCCACTACCAGTTCCATCTAAGGGTGGGAGTAAATATTTTCTTGCTATTATAGATGACTATAGTGGATTAGTAACAGTGTATTGTATGAAAAATAAAAACGAATCGTTCTACAACTTTAAGAATTATCATAGGCAAATGGAAAGACTGACAAATAGAAAATTAATAAGTATACGCACTGATAATGGTGGGGATTTCTGTAATAGGCAATTCGAAGGGTACTTAGCCGAAAATGGAATTAGTGTTGAATGCACGAACGCGTACACCCCAGAAGAGAACGGTGTGTGTGAACGTTTTAACCGAACGGCATTAGACGCAGTTAAAGCTATGCTTAATAACAGTAAAATGGGAAAAGAATGGTGGGCAGAAGCTCTTGGCTGTTTCGTACATACGTGGAACAGAGTATGTCATAAAAGCAACCGAACCCCTTATGAAAAGTTGCTAAATAGAAAACCCAGTGTTGTTTATTTTAAAGTATTTGGTTGTAAAGCCTATGTTGGCGTGCCAAAACATATTAGGAATAAATTAGAAATGAGGTGCAAAGAAGGAATCATGGTAGGATATGCGAAGGAAACTAGAGGTTATAAAATATGGCTGCCAGAAGAACGCAAATTAACAGAAACCTGTAATGTGAAGTTCGATGAAAAACTGTATGCAGCAAATGGCATCCTGGAACAGAAATCAAAACCTAAATTTAAAAGATTAGAGGAATCTGAGCTATTAGTAGAATCAGATGAACAGGAAATTTCTAGAGAAGAAATAAAGTTGTCAGATGACAAATCTACTCCGAAAGAAGTATCAGACTTAAACTGGCAAAGAAAAGCAGTTAAAAGGCCGGATGGAACACGTACAGATATATATTATTATGTAGAGGGAACAGACACCCGTTTTAGATCCTATAATGATATTGAAAAGTATTGTGAGGCAAGAAATATTAAATATGAAAAAGATAAGTTCGATTTTAGTGGAAAAAACGAATACTCGGGGAAAGTTAATTTCGTGGAACAGGAGACTAGTTCTGCGTCTGAAGAGGCAAATTCCGTAGAAATAGTTATCCCACAAAATTTTAAAGAAGCACGAGAATCAGTAATTGCCGAAAAATGGGATAAGGCAATGAAAGAAGAAATCGACACAATAAAGAAAAGAAAGGTTTGGGAATTAGTCGAAAAGCCAGAAAATAAAACTATAATAGGAAACAAATGGGTCTATATGCTAAAAAGAAATGAAAAGAATCAAGTGGTTAGATACAAAGCACGCTTAGTAGCACAGGGATTCAGGCAGAAAAGGGGTGAAGATTTTGATGACGTTTACAGTCCTGTAGTAAATTTTTCAATCATAAGAATATTTTTCACTATACTGGTATGTTTATATGGATGGACTAATTGTCAGTTAGATGTAAAGAACGCATATTTATATGCAAACCTAAATGAGAAAATATATATGACCCAACCAGAGGGATTTATCGAAGAGAAAAATAAAGTGTGTTTATCACACAAGGCCATTTACGGTCTACATCAAAGCGGCTGTGAATGGTTTTGTGAATTTGAAAGTACTTTAGAAAATCTACATTTTAAGAAAATACAATGGTGTAATTGTGTTTATAAGGGTTCAAATGTAATTATCTTGTTATATGTAGATGATATGGTGATTTTTAGTAAAGATCAATATAGTATAGATAAAGTAATTTCACAGCTGAGTAAGTTTTTTGATCTTAAAGTATTAGGCAAAACTAAAACGTTACTTGGAATTGAATTCTTAGAGAATGAAAATGGGTTTTTTATACATCAGCAAAAATATATTGAAGAAATTTTTGAAAAATTTAAACATTTCCAGATACCAATAACTTCACTTCCCATAGCTAAGGGCACTATTCTTACAAAATTAGATTGTCCATCTACAAGTGCAGAAATTACGGAAATGCATACATTACCCTTTAGAAATCTGTTAGGATGTTTAGTTTTTGTAGCTAACAGGACAAGGCCTGATATTACATATGCAGTGAATATCTTATCACAATTTCAGGAGAATCCTGGAATTAGGCATTGGGAAGCATTGTTGAAATTGCTTGGTTATCTCAATAGTACTAAATAATATAAGTTAAACTTATCAAAGATTAAACATCTAAATTTACATTGTTATTCAGATGCTGATTATGCAAGTAATAGAGATGACAGCGTGTCCAAGGGAGGATTTATATTATATTTAGATGAAGTACCGGTAATCTGGAAAACTGTTAAACAAAAATGTGCAAGTTTATCAACCATGGAAGCGGAGTATATCGCCTTATCTGAAGCAGCGAAGGAATTAATGTGGACGAAAAATGTCTTACAAGATGAAATTTTAAAGTTTAATTTAAGAGAGTGTAAACTATTTTGTGATAACAAGTCTGCCATTGACTTTTCTAGATCGCCAATAGAAAATCGCCGAACTAAGCACATAGACGTAAAATATCACTTTGTTAGAAGACTAGTAAATGATGGAGTGTTTGACCTTGAATTTATCACCAGTAAATTAAATACTGCCGACTTATTTACAAAAGCAGTGACTGCTGTTAATTTAAGAAAGTTTTGTTTAGATGTTTTCAGTGTTTAAAGACAATAAGTGTTTTGTATAATAGAACTGAACTATGAACTTCTGTGAAAGTTTTGTTTTTGTCTTTGCATGGGGAAAAGAGGGCCGTTTGTTGGCTTTAGTTTTCCACATGCAAATTTTGATCGGAGGTCGATCGGCAGTAAGCTAACGTGGTTGCCGCTGATTGGCCGATGACGTCAAGATCGGCGGGTTGGCCGAATATAATATAGATGTACGCCGGTATCGCCGAAGTTGTTTTTGGTGTTCTTGTTCTCTTGTGTTATTATGAGTTAGCATAATGCTACTTTGCTTTCACTAAATGATTTTAAATGTAAAGGCTAAAGTGTTAGCTCTTTTATTTTATTTACGGAATAAAGCAAGGATTTTATTTAGTTTAGTCTTAGCTTTATTTTAAGGGAAGCAAAACATGCTTTGCCTTTATCACCACTGCCAACAGTATTCTGCGCTTGCACACACGCATATGCGCAGTCGTAAAGGTCTTGCGCGCATGCGTAAACGCCTATGCGCATGCGCAGAAAGATTTTAGCTTTGAGGTCCGGATTATAGATCATTCCGGATTATGAGTGTCCGAATTAACGACTTTTGACTGTATAAGGAGATCTTAAAGGAAAATTTAAGGTGGTAATTTTCAAACAAGCGTAAACGCTTGCGAAAACCGGGTATTCCAAACGGATATTTTATGTATCCACTCTAGTAGACAAAAGTTTAAATTTGTTTATTCTTCTGTAAATGTCTTAACAGATTCCATTCCTGTGTTTATTCATTCTATATTATTAGAACTTTGAACTGTCGATCATAGATGGCTGTATAGCATCACTAAGTAAAGCATTGCTATTTTGGAAAATGACTGCTACTTTTGTTTCCAAGTTAGTACAATTTCTCATAGTAAACATTCTATAATATTGCTTACATTTTCTTATAGTGTCATTTTATATTCTTAATTAGCAATTTTTGACATTTTATTTTAAATGTCAGTTTGAGAAAATTGTGCAGTGGGTAGATAAATATCTACCGAAAAGAGTCAATTGAAACCCAAATGTACTGCTTATCAAGCCAAAACACCACTGGAAATGTTTATATGTTTGGCAAGGAACTTCCAGAACATTTGACATTTGAATCCAATAGGTACATGTTACAAAAT
Organism: Stegodyphus dumicola; assembly: GCF_044657685.1. Lineage (NCBI taxonomy): Eukaryota > Metazoa > Arthropoda > Arachnida > Araneae > Eresidae > Stegodyphus > Stegodyphus dumicola. The sequence continues at coordinate 5,569,102 of NC_140773.1, forward strand.
CGTATTTGGGCATAGATTCTGACAGCAAAAATATGTTTTTGTAAAACCCTAAATTTAGTAAATCGTAGTTTTTTGTCGATAAATCCTTCTGTTTACCACAGTAAAATGATAAAACTCAGAAAAATGCTTATAAATGCTGCCTTTCAGCGTTTTATGAAATCATTTTGTTAAATGCCAGCATTTGCCAGCACTAATTAGGAAAAGCCCATTTGACACCACTGTAATTTTGTTTCTCGAATGAATGTGCGTGTATTTGGGGGGGGGGGGGGGGAAAGCAGGTTTTTTTTTTTTTTTTTTTAATTCTTTTTTGAACATGTAAGCTTTAAAATATTCTAGTAGTTATTTATCTTGGTAAATATTATGAAGCACAGTTATTAAATGACATAAATTTTACTGGATTCATATTTTTAATTATTATAGTTTATTTGAAAGCTGTGTACGCATGCCAAACACGGAACACGGCAACTTGTTGAGCCACCTAACGGATGTAAAATCCTCGACGACAATCGCTGGGTTTACAGAGTGAATCCAAATCCCGATGGCTTGAGAGATTCAAGGCCCGTTTAGTAGCAAAAGGGTACACGCAGTTGGTGAATATCGACTACGAAGACACATTTAGCCCGGTGTGTCGCTATGACACTATTCGAGCTCTAATTGCAATGGCAGCCAAGGAGAATCTCAACTTATATCAAATTGGCATGGAGACGGCACTTCTTTACGGTGACCTAACTGAAGAGATCTACATGCATCAACCCGAAGGCTATAGCGACGAAAGTAAGCTTGTATGCAAGATGCTTGGACCTTTATACAGCTTGAAACAAGCTGAACCATGTTGGAATGCCAGGCTAAAGAAACATGGCATGATTCAAAGTAAATCCGACAACTGCCTATTCATACGAAATGATTATGAACATAAGATGCTGATGGCATTGTCACTGTTCAGGACAAAGCAGCATTCTTCACATTTATGGATGAGCTCAAGCAACATTTCAACATTAAATTATTTCCTTGGTCTACAAGTTGAACATTTGAAAGACAGCTCATTCTTCCTGCACCAAGAAGCATTTACAAAGAAGATATTAAAGCGATATAGAGACGTTAAGCCATCACACATCCCAGTAAAGAAGTCTTGTCTCAAGGTCAACTATGGTCAACCAAATGACGGCATGATCAAGATCAGGGAAGTGAGGCCTCTCAGCAATGAAATTCCATACCAATCAGTAGTTGGCAGTTTTGTGTACTTGGCGATGGGGACCCGACCAGATATTGCTTATGCAGTGAGTTTGATGTCTCGAAAGCTGAACAATCCTACAGAGATTGATCGAGAAATTGTACAGACAACTTTAACATACCTTCGCAATACCATAGGGCATGGCATTGTGTACAATAATGAAGATGATAGAAGTTTGATGGTGTTAGTGACGCAGATAACAACAGCTGTGAAACACGCAGGTCTTGAACGAGTGTTATTTCTTTCTATGGTGGAGGCGCAATTACGTGGTGAAGCAAGCTACAGGAGGCCATATCTAATTCAACGACAGAGGCCGAGTTCATGGCAGCAGCTGATGCCACGAAAAACCAAATGGTTGAAGGGTTTGTTCAACGAGATAGCTAATAATGTCTCGTTGCCTATCCTACAAATTGATAATCAGAGTACTATCAAATACATCAAAAATCCAATATTCAAAAATCCAATATTATCGAGTTATTCTAGTTATAAAAGTCATGAAAAAATTCAATTTTATAATCTGTTTTAGGAAAAAGACACCTTCACAAAAAACTTTCTATAATGTACATCCATTACATGTTAATATCCAAGCTGCAATGTGTAAAATCCTAAAGTTAAACTACCCCTACCAATTCTGTAACAACAAAAAGCTAGAAATTTTTTTTGGGGGGGAAATCAGAGAGGGGGAGAAAAGTATAAAATTAATTTTATAGAGAAAACGGATACATATTCTGAGAACTCTGAGATAATTAATAGGAAAACACTTATCATGAAAAAATTAAAAAGAAGACATTTTTAATTAACTACATAGCTATATTGCTTTTGCTAAAAACTGTTTTTTGTAAACTGTGCTTTATAGTATTATATGATTGTGTATAATATATGGAAAAATAAAGAAAGCTGTTGAACTTTTACACCGACAGCGATTCTAGCACCGGAATTCAAAACCGGAAATCTTTGCATGTGGCGAAATAGGCAAACCTCGATGCTGTGTGTATATAATACAATGAATAATATAATCAATTTATATATGTAAATAATAATTTAATGCATATAATAAGTTATTACAATAATGTATATAATAATTTAATTAAATGTATCTAATACACCTTATTTATTTTTCACTTTTAGACCGAATATTATGCTTTATCTTTTCTGTCCTAAAATCTGCATAACCTCTGGTCCCAAGCTTTGCGGATTTCTAGACTTCTACTGTATTACCATTATTTTAATGAAATTTATCAATATTACAATGTTTAAAAAAAAATCGTCGTAAAATTCCTAGATCTCAGAATTAAAAATTTTCTGTAGAAACTGATCTTAATATCACCAAATTTAGAACTGTTTAATAAAAGAATTTTTATCTCCAAAAACAAAAAGTTGTTTAAGAGCTCGGTACTTTTCCGTTTTGCCGGCGCAAGCGATAAAGTCGCCAATAATGGTACAACCGATGCCAAACTGAATATTCTCGCTGGTAACCTTTTACGCCTCATTTTCAAAACAAGTCGCAGCTTTTTCTTATCAGATTGATTGTTTCTTTCAATGCTGGCATATTATTACATAGAATTTTTATCAGATAGTTCAGTTTTATGTCTAAGGCCATTTTTGGTAATTAAGTCAATTGGGATGCAATCACAACGCTTACCCGAAGCCGAAAATATAGAAAAGGAAAGTCAAGGGTTCATCAATTCTAATGAGAATGCATTAGTGAAGTTAAGCACTGCAGTTTAACATAATTTCTGAGTAAGCTATTCGTACGCATTGAAATATTTCTTGCATTTAAACTTGTGTTCCAAATTAAGATTTAACTTGAAATTAATGTAGATAATTACTGAGAGCATTAGATTTTTCTAGAGTAGTTTACGTGTGATGAGATCGCTTGGTGTCACGTGATATGAACCTGTGAATTACGAGGGCTATCCAGAAAGTAGATTACGTTTTGGAATAAAAAAATAAACAAAGTATAGGAAACAAATTTTATTATATACAGATGAAAGCCACACTCAAATACTACTTTTCTACATAGTCACCATACAAATTAAGGCATTTATCGTAGCGATGTACGAGCTTGGAAATTCCTTCGTCGAAAAATTCGGCCGCCTGCGCCTTCAACCACTTCGTTACCTCTTCTTGCAGCTGTGCGTCGTCATCAAAACGCTGCATAGCCAGCCACTTCTTCATTGCTGGGAATAGGTGGAAGTCGCTCGGTGCCAGGTCGAGACTGTACGGCGGATGAGGAAACAACTCCCACTTAAAAGATTCAAGAACTTTACGAGTGACATTTGCCGTGTGGGGCCGGGCGTTGTCGTGAATCAACAAGATCTTAGAGCTCAACATTCCTCTGCGCTTGTTTTGAATTGCTCTTCTGAGTTTTTGGAGAGTTTGGCAATACCTTTGAGAGTTTATTGTAGTGCCTCTTTCCAGGAAGTCCATACACTTCACGAAGCTGCCGATATAGATTTCTATCGGTTTACAGTTTTTTGCAGTCAGAAACCTTATTACTGAGCGCACCTCGCAGCTCGCGGGATTTTCAATTAACGCAGACATTTCAAACCGTCACAGTATCTGAACGGAGCACAGCACGAACCTCTCACTAGCACGGCTAGATGCAGACTGAGCTGCGCAACGCTCTGACCCCAAGATGGCCGCGCTAGCCCCGCCCCTAGCGGACACAGACGGAAACGTAATCTACTTCCTGGATGGCCCTCGTAGTATGTTGAACCATGAAAGCATAGTAAATTCTTAAATTAATGTCTTTTTACAAATTTATTGGCTTTTTATAAAGTTTTAAACGATATTAAAATGTTTATGCCTTCAAAAAGAGAATTCTTAGAACTAAAATTTTTTAAATATTTTTTATGTGTATACTGTTTGTTGTCGCCAATAAAGTCTGCTTGGCGAGATTTGCGCCGGCGAAACAGAAAAGTACCAAGAGCTCTTCATTAGAAAAAAATTAAATAATTTTGAAATGCAAATGTTTCACTTCTTGCTCGGAAACTCGAGTATTTCACCATTATGCAAACAAATTATATCACATGAATTTATTTACCTATTCAAAACATAACCATATTTCTTTGTGAATCACCAAAAATATTCCTCCAAAATGCTAATTCACACTCAAAATGGCAATCGTAAAAACAGAAATTTCAGATGTCAATACAACAGCTTTTTCTGCTGTCAATAACAAAAGCATATAGAACACCACCTACCAGTTCTCTACAAATCATTTCAGGTATTCCACCAATTAAAACAAAAGTTCCACGCCTAACGACAAACAAGTACATCTATCATCCAACAGAATATGAAAAACTCAAAAACAAAATATAAACTTACATCCAAATCAATTATATTCAGAAAATCCAAAGTAAATTCAAACATAGATCATTTTCGAATTCAAATTTTCACAGATGGATCAAAAACAGAGTTAGGCACAGGAAGTGTTTATTGCATTTTCCAAAACAGTAATCTTACATAAACCTGGAAAACAAAATTGAATCATACAAATTCAGTATTTCAAGCAGAACTATTGGCTATTATAGAAGCAATAACACAGGCAAAGCAATTCTCAATAACCAGTGTTATAATTTCTGACAGTGCCTCAAGCAATAGCTGGTCGTAGTCACTCTCCTTTGGTTCAAGGTATACAGTACTCACATATTTTGCAACAGGACAAAAACCTAAACTACATTGGACACGTGCCCATGTAGGAACATTGGGCAACAGAATGGCAGATAGCTTGACAAAAGAAGCAGCAAATTGTACTACAACAGCAATAACCTATTTACCAAATCCAGTATCACTTTTAAAATCAAGACTTGATCAAGATTTAATTTTTCAATGGAAACTCATGTAGTCACAACATAACACGGGCAGACGAACTTTTATGTTTCTACCAAAACCAACACAAAATTTAGTTACAACAAATAATGCAATAACATATCTTCAAACAGCACATGGATGCTTCTTTTCATATCTTTTTCATTTGGGCTTGTATCATACAGACAACTGCATATGTGGATCAACAGGAACAGTAGATCATTACCTGTTTGAATGTACAATCACTAAAGACCTCCACTTTCGCCCTTTCACAAGTGAAAATGCCCAAGGATAGTTCAAACAACTACACAGAAGTAAACCTCTCCACAAAAAAACTTCAAAATTTAATAGAATATCTCATAGAAAATTGTGAAAAATTAAGGCATCACAACTCTACATTAGCATTATTTCGACATAATTAGCATTACTTCAAAACAGCACAATTTCAATCAACAAATATGAAACTTACTCCAGACTAAGTATAAATTTTATCAGAACTTACTTCAGACTAAATATTAACTTCAACAGATAAATAAACTTTAACAGACTTACGAATTGTGAACTTTTATGAATAGTGAAGTATTTATGAATGTTTATTTTATTTATTGTTTATTTTATTTTAGGATTGATAGACACTAAATGCATTAAGTATACTATATATATCTCAGAAGTTATGATGCCAAAATCTAAATCCTTCAAGTATATCATCACTAGTTTTTTCTGATGTTACTTTATTACATGATGATGTTCATCTAACGATCAACTCTGCTACACCTCTTCAACATAACATAGATCCCAATGAAAGAATGACCGAAGATGATAGGATGATAACCAAAGAAGACCAGATGCAACAAATTTTAGAAGAATACAATAACTGTTTCAATTTACTCTAAAGTGGTAATAGTAACAAAAAAGTACCTCCCAGAAGACCTGTACAAAGAAATTAAAAGCATAGTTGACTTTCTCAAGGACTCAGCATTAAAATGAATATCTAATAACATAAACAGTAAACATCGTCACAAAGAATATGATGTCATCATTGCATTGTAAAATTGGGAGAAAGTGCAGAATTGCCCACTGCTTGCCGCATTTTTAAGAATTGCACATACACGGTATCCATGTACACGTAGACCTATTTTCACTTAAAAAAAATCCCAGAATTGCATAAGAATGGCATTGTGCACCCTCTTGACTTTATCCATATACACTGCCAAAGTCCTAGCTAGTAACCTTTATCGCCTTACTTAAATGTCGCCAAACTACCTGTTACCATATTCCAAAGATTAGCGGTAGATTTTTCTTCCCAAACACATCCTCAACAGCTCAAAAATACCACAACATCGCCAAAACATTTTAATCTAGAACTCATTCCAATAACTGCATCTGTGTAAGCCCATTATCATTCGATTGCTGTAATATGGCCACCTCTCGAATAAATGTTCCGAAAAGACAAACATAGCCTCCTTCCTTACTAATTCTTCCAAAGAATAACATGAATAATACCCAACTACAAGAAAATCTTGAACATTTTACATGAATAATACCCAACTACAAGAAAATCTTGAACATTTTACCCAATCTCCAAGATCGGAGTTAATATGAACAAAATTACACACCTAAACAAAGGCAGTATTATAATTTCTTGTGAAAATAAAGAAGATATTCACAAAATTAACACAGCCCTTAGAAAAAGTGACAATTTAAACCAAATTATCAACCTTAAAATTCCAACTAAACCCTTAAATGTGCCATCAATAACCTACAAAGAGATACAACACCAGAAGAACCAATGGAAATAATGTCAAAGAACCTTCAAATTGATAATACCTAAATAAAGCCTTTATTTAAACTAAATTTAAGAAGAATGATTTAAGAAGAATGATTTAAGAAGAAATAACGCTATTAAATGGATAGTTGAATGCTCCCCAAATGCATACAATAAACTTAAGAACAAAGGAATATTCCACCATGAATGGAGAAGTTGTAAAATTACAAAATTCTTTGGGATCGGGTGCAGGATTTCGGACAGTCAGTAAGAGATTGCAAGTGTAAAAGTTACAGCATATCTCACAGAGGCACACACAATATCAAGGAATGCAAATCTATCAACCCAATGTATATAAACTGCAAGCTACAAAATAATGCAAATAATATTTAAATTAATACACCTGATTAACAACCTTCTTATTCATCAAACTGTCCTATCTATCAGAGGGAGCAGCAAAAAGTCAACGATCAATGAATTATGAAAACTCAGATTAAATAAAATTGTCATTAAGCCTTTCCTTCTACCTTTAGCTTAAAACATTCTGCATATTTTTTTTTTTTTTTTTTTTTTTTTTTTTTTTTTTTTTTAATGATGGCTATGATTCCGATCAAAAACACCTCTTCAAGCTCCTCAAATATTCAACGAATCAATCTGCAAAGATCTTATTTTGCAACTGCAGAGTATAATCTAGCAGCGACCACACACTTGGCGACAAACTGGGACAGTGTGTAATGCTTTGCGTGCTTCTCAAAATCACCACCTTGAAAATAACTGGTCAAAGAATTGCACAAACTCTGTATCCATGTGCACATCGACCTATTTTCACTTGAAAAAAAATCAGAGAATTGCATAAACTTGGCATTGCACACTCCCTTGACTTTGTCCATGTACACATTGATAAGCCCCATAAACAAAACCATTTGCACCAAGGGTGTGCTAGGATCCAACCAACTGCAGACTTAGCGGTCCAATCCACAGAATTACATCTGGATATAATTCTTATTTAAGAAACATTGTATCAAAGGAAAAATAAGTGCAATATCAATATCATGGAACTGTTATCAGCATAGCCCAACAGACAACTCAAGAATAAGATCAGGAATAATTATTTTAAATAAATACTTGTCTTGTCTACAACATTAATTTTTGCCAATAAAGATATTGTTTCAATCTCAATATACATAAACCAAAAATAAATTATTATAACATCATTCTACTCTTCAGCAGCTGAAAATCTTGAAAGCAACCTACTAATACTGTCTTCAATATTAAAAAACTCAATAATGCACAGCATATAACTGGTGGAGACTTTAATGCACATCATACAGAAGGGTTTCTTAAACTGTGGGTCACCAAAACTTTTAACAGTTTTGATATTTCTTATTATAATAATTTTACAATTACCAAATATTTTTACACAATGTATTTGGAAATAGATAAAGATAAGACAATACAGACAAAGAAAAAAGGAAAATGTTTCCACGCATTCTTTTTATAACAGAAACGTTCATTTTACTTGCTTTGCACGTGACGCTGTCATTTCGTCCGTTACTTATTTAAAATTTTCACATTGTTCTATGTCAATTATTTCGTCAAGTTTCTCACGACCTTTTATCCAACTAAACTTGAACTAAAACTATTATCTAAAACATTTCGGCTATATCTCTAATAGGCCTTTATACGAACCTTATTATTTAAGAACTTTTCAATTTGAAACCAGATTTGAATTCGCTAGATTTGACACGCTGTTTTAAATAAGCGCGTCTGCTGTTTGTTGAAATTGTTAAATCCATACAGCTATCAAAAAAAGAATTAAAAAATTAAACTAGTATTTCAATGGTGACTTCCAACTATCTAAAGTTAATTTAAAATTAGTCAAAGCCGCCTTCAGCGGGCTTTGAACCAGCGCGTTCGCGAGATTTGATGCGCTGTTGGCTGATTTGGAGCACGTTGCGCCAAAATCTAGCAAACGGAATTGTACATACAACGTTACATTAAGACACAATACATAATTATACAAAAGTAATAATAATATTAAAATCTGATCCAACTATCTAAACTTAATTTAAAATTAGTCAAAGCCGCCTTTATTATGATTCTTTGAATTATTACTATTCTTTATTATTTAATTTTTTTTAATATAATACAGGGCGATAATATATCCGTGACATCAAAAATTAGGAAAGGGGGAATAGAGTTAGGAAATATACAACCCGGAAAACCGGCAACGATGAAAAAAAAATGAAATGAATAGTATAACAATAATAAATACGTAAATAGATAAAAATTTGCTTACCTGGAGCTCTTTCTTAATGCGCTCATGGTTATTTTTATTAAATATATACAAATTAATAAAATTTATAATAATAAAAATTTAATATAAATATATAGATAAGGTTAAATATAATACAAAGTTAAATATAATGTAAAAAGTTAAAGTTATAAATATAATATAAAATGTTAAGTATAATATAAAAAGTTAAATATAAAAAGTTATATAATAAAGTAAAAAGTTTAAAGATCAAATATATAAAAGTAGATATCAGATAAATTTAATTCGCCCTAGAACAGCAATCGCTAGATCCAGAATGAATTGCAATTCCTTCTGCGTTTCCAAAGTCACTCGCAAATGTCCAATCAAATATCACTGCATCCTTTCTAGCCAATTAGAAAAATTAGTTAAGAATAGCAGTAAATTTTATTGGATAGACTTTTATTAGCATTTTTCGAACAGTTTGAATTACTGCAGGTGGGTTTTTTTTTTTTTTTTTTTTTTTTCCCTTCCCCTCCCAGATTTATAAAATAAACACTTTCTTTCGTTTTCGAATAACTGACAGATACTTTTATAAACAGAACAAACTGGGGCTGAAAACTATTCGCACCTGCCCTATGATCTCAGGATCGACTAAATAGGCTTTTTTATTTATTTAATAACTTCTAAAGAGCTCCAAGACTCCGATATGCATAATTGCTGACGCAAGATGAGCATCGAGGAATAAATACTTCTACGCCTACAGTCACCAGCCAGCTCAATAGATGGCGCCTCTGCTGTTTTCTCTTTTCACCACACATTTCTTGTTAAACTATTTGGAGCTTCTTGAAAACTGGATGACGCTGTGGAGAATTGCCGATAACACTAACAAAATCTTTTTAAGCCATTATTTTCAGAAAAGGACAAACATTTCTTCCGCCTAAACCCATCTTCTTTGACAGCGATATTCAGTGGACGGATCAAGTGAAGTATCTGCTGTTTTCTCTTCTCGCCTTGTCACACTTGACAAAAAATTCACTTTTCGGCAACATTTACATGAAACTGTCAGGAAATTCAATATCTCAATAGCTACTATGCGTACTCTCCTCAGCAGCAGGGGCGCAGCTAGAGGGGGCATCTGTCCCCGGGCGCAGAATCCAAGGGGCGCCAAACTGATGTTACCACATTTTAGAATTAAATGTTTTCCGTCCTTGGCAAGCAGTAAGGGGCGCGAAATCTTCAGTTGTCCCTGGGCGCTGAAAACCCTAGCTACGAGTCTGCTCGGCAGAAATAGCAATCTGACTATCAACAATAAACTTGTTTAATACAAGGTCCATCCTTAGAGCTACTTTACTTAACGCCAGTCCGGTATGGGGACACGCCGCTAAAACCCACATAAAAAATCTGATGTGTACACCACATGACTTTCTTGTACGGAATATTAAATTATACGCATTTTTCTGGCATTTTATTTAAACTTATTGAATTGAATTAAATCTACTTCGCCGACAGCGCATAAAACACAATGAAATAAATGCATTCTTTAAAATTCACTCTAGTATTTGTTTACCATAGCGACACTCTGGCGCTAGATACACTTAATAGTATTATATTTCGTTCATATTATAACTCATAATGCACAAAATTTATATCATTTAACCAGAGTCGTAGCTAGGGTTTTCAGCGCCCAGGGACAACTGAAGATTTCGCGCCCCCTACTGCTTGCCAAGGATGGAAAACATTTCATTCTGAAATGTCGTAACATCAGTTTGGCGCCCTTTGGATTCTGCGCCCGGGGACAGATGCCCCCCTCTAGCTACGCATAGTTCGTTACGCTACGATTAGCCCCTGCATTTAACGAACTAATCGTTGCCACATGTTCTATTCAAATACTATAATAAAGCTACCCCCATAACACAAGACATCCTCAGGATATCCTATTTAAGTCGCAATCTCCCGGGAAGCAGTTAGGATATCCTGAGGATGTTGATTCTCAGATATCCTGAGGACTTCTTAAGTCAACATCCTGAGGATATCCTATTCAAGTCTCAAAGTCCCGGAATATATGAAGATCTCCTCAGGATGTTGATTTTCAGATATCCTGAGGACATCGTAAATCAACATCTTAAGGATGTCCTGTTCAAGTCGTAATGTCCCGGGATATATGAAGATCTTCTGAGAATGTTGTTTCTCAGATATCTTCAGTACTTACCTTTTATGGAAGCTCATATCTGAAAATATTAAAGTAACCTTGTACCACACGCAAGTCATGTTATAAGAATCGAAATCTTACTCTATGGATTACCTATTCTGCATATGAAAATTTAATTGTTATGCTTACACTAGATTTCGTCTTGTATATGTTGGCTGTAAATATTAAGTAATAATATTTTCAAATTTTTGTTGTTGTTTCACAGTGTCTATTGATCAGAGAACTTTCTTACAAGTTATAGGCACGCGTTTTCATTCGTTTTTGAGTTTCATATTGAAAGTGTGTTTACGATTAAATTCTAATTGCTACATAATATATTTTGTAAACATTATTTTAGATACTTTTCTAATATCTTTGAACACAAATATTATGTACGTTACAGGTTAACTCAGAAAATCTTTTACGAAGACATTTATCCTATGAACAGATGGGCATGATGTGCATCCATGCCTTATATGGTATTCGAACTTGAGCCCTTCTGTACGGCAATCTGTCAATATAATCACTTACCCGTCTCTGAGGCACTAATCAGAAATATCAAGTTATAAAAGTATTCTATTAAATTCATCGATAGTTCTTAGCATAGAAATAACTGTACTTTGAAACTGCAAACGAAAAAAAAATACTTTTTGATCTGTTACACTATGATATTAGTAATGAATGATGTTTAGTGCTGTGCAGTAAGAAGTAACAATATTTTTTTTTTTTTTTTTTTTTTTTTTTTTTTTAACAAACGAAATTTTAAATTACAGACGCAGTTAAAAACTAGTCTGTACGAGGTTTAACTTGCTTTAATTTGAATTTATAAACAGAAGAATAATTTTATTTGGCTAAAAATTCATTGCAGTTTCTTCGTTCATTTTCTGGTAAGTTCTTTAATAATGAGAATTAGTTTTTCAAAGCGACTGAGGTAAGAAGTAACTTATTTTTTACCTCTCTGTAATAGGAAAATAAGGTTTGAGAATGGGAAGAACTAACATTAAGTTCTTACTCTCCTCAAACCTCACTTTGCTACCTCTTTAACCATACAAATATTCGGTCTTCGCTAAAAAAAGCGCGAAAAAAATATATCCAGCGCTCTGCAGTCTTATACGTTATGCCGACAATGCTACATGACTCCTCATAATTTAACAATAATTGCTGCTTTATTAATTTATTTGTAACATCCAGAAAATGCAGTAAACACGTTTCTTCAAGGTATATAACACAAAGTTAAATGTTTTTATGAAAACTCAAAATTAGATAACTAGATGTTCAAACTTTAAATTAAAATGATTTAATTCTTAAATTAAACGCGTTCTTTAAACTCAGCAGTTTTATTACTTTATTTTATACTATAAATAACAATTGAAGTTGAAAATCTTAAAGTTTTGATCATCATTATCATTGGTCGTAAAACTGCTTCTCAAATTTTCTTTGCTTTTGAGAAACCGAGCTCCGCTCAGAATGTAACACCTCTGAGCACTTTTTCTGTAGCCGATGCCCCAAGAAGATTTCTCTTTTGTTAACGTGGCAGATTTATGTGTCAGACCTTCCCTTCTTTTGTATCCCCCTACAACGGAAACATCCCTTCACATCCCTTCCCCCTTCACAACAAAGTCGCAAAACGCCCCCCAACGGTTTTAATTGCTCCGTAATAGTGATATCCTTGAAGAACCCCACAAAGTGGAAAGTACACGTACTTACTTTCTGATTTCCAGAATTCAGCTATTCTGCTAAACGTTAATAGCCGTCGTTCCAAATTCTCTTTCAGTTACGAACTGACTTGCTGACGCTTGCAAGCGTTACATTGACTGAGTGTGAAAAGTAAGTTTCTAAATGTTTCCTTTATTCTACAAAAATGATCAGAACTAGAAAAAAAAAAAAATATCTCAGATATCTAAAAGACGGATTTACAGCAGAATAAATCAACGTATATTATCGGATTCGTCAGAAGATGAAGTAGTATTTAATTATGAAAAAGGACTGTGTCGAATTTTGGCGCTAGCAAATTCTTTATTCTTTAAGTTCCATTTCAAACTGTGATTCGAAATATGAACTTTTATGTCTCAAGAAGAACTGACTGATGACGATTACCAAAACGATTATCCCATTTTAAGGAATATTCCAAATATAGGACTAATAAATAGTCCGTTAGACTTTATGTCCCTTGTGTGCTTAGGAGTAGTACAAAAAATTATTACTATTAGGATAGGCGGAGGCACCTTACAAGCACGATTACCACATAAAAATGTTGAACTAATTTTTTTTTTTAAATGACCAGTTTTTAAAGTCTTATGTACCAATTGAATTTGCAAGAAAACCAAGGAACCAACTCTAAAAGAATTGAAACACTGGAAAGCTACAAAATACCGTCAATTTTTACTGTACACTAGCCCACTTACTTTTATTTATTTATTTTTTTAATTTAACAAAAAGCTACATGATCATTTTTTACTACTTCATATTTCGATTAGACTCTTATGTAAAATACAGAATCAGACGGCAATTGATGAATACGCACAGTCTCTATTAAAACTCTTCGTAGTAAATTTTGGGCTTTATTATGAAAAACAGTATATTGCTCATAATGTTCACGGCCTACTGCATATTTGCGAAGATGTAAAAATGTTTGGGCCGTTAGATAATTACAGTGCATTTAAATTTGAAAGCTATATATCTTCTATTAAAAAATTGATTAGAAAATCTTCCGCTCCATTACAGCAAATAGCAAGACGAACTCATGAACTGTTTAATCATATTGTAGCCATGAATAATGATTCAATCAACATAACCGACTTAAGTTCAGAATTTCAAAATTTACACACATCTGGTCCACTACTTAAAGGTTATTAAATGCTTCATTTTATTATTGAATTTTGAATACAAATTAACTGAAGTCAGAACTGCATTTGTAGAATAATTTAATTATGAATATATCGAAGAATTCAGTTTTGGGCTATTGAATGGTTAAAAATGATCGAAAGATTTTTAATACTTTAAAGCAAAATTTTCTCTTATAATATTTTGTATTAATAATTCATTTCAAGTCTCTTGCTCAGTTTTAGATATATTTACAAATTATTAAATAAATTGAAATTCAAATTAGAAAATAAATTGTATAAATATTCTTAACATTTCTTATTTTTCCATAGTAACCACAGATGGAGGACCTGAGACTGTCCGTGGAAAATAAGCAAATTTCAGGTTATCACAACACCTTCACACACTTTCACTGGAATATAAAGAAGATTTCTGGGGATATACATGGATGTAACATTAAGCAGTTGAGAGTATGTATTTAAGAGGTTAAAGGGATATTGTAACTAGTATTTCAAATCCTGATAACATCCCATACGCTGTCGGTGGGACCTAGATAGGATGTCCTAAGGATATACTGGAATGTGACATTAAGCACTAGGGAGGATGAGTTTAGGAGGAAACTGGGTTATTACGGGATGTCCTGAGGATGTAGTAAGTAGGACTTTAAATCCTAATAACATCCCATACGCTGTCGATGGGACATAGATAGGATGTTTTTAGGATATAATGGGATGTGTTTAGGAGGTTAGTGGGATATCCCGGGATGTCCTGAGGATGTAGTAAGTAGGAGTTCATATCCTAATAACATCCCGCACGCTGTCGATGGGACTTAGTTAGGATGTCCTGAGGATATCCCGGGATGTGACATTAAGCACTCGGTAGGAGGTGTTTAGGAGGTTAGCGGGATATTCCGGGATGTCCTGAGGATGTGCGCATATCCCGCGAGCAACATCCTCGGGATATCCCTAGGATGTTTTTGTGCTATGTGGGTAGAATGATGTATAAAAGAAATTAAGCAAATAAAACAAAAAAGAAACAGTTTTTCACAGACGATTGAGTATTCCTCATTCAATTAATTTAGTTCTCACTTCGCGAAAACTCAAAATATCTATATTAAAAATTACGAAGTAAATCTTAAATACTTATTTCCTCGAAAAAATTCCAGAAAGGATTAAGCATGATTTAATTGGCAATAATAAATGAAGGCGTTATCTTTATTGTTGCGAAGCTACGTTTCTCTAGATTGGCAACATATCCACTAGTCTGCTGTTTCAAATGTAAACAATCAATGAGCGCCATTAAAAAAAAAGGCTTAGCGGCACTTAAACAACTTTAAAATTGGTGATAATTCTAAAAATATTGCAAACAGATTTACTAAAGGCATAAAAACCTTAACCGAAAGATAAAAACAACATAATTCAATCCTTTTTAAAGCAAAAAATGTACAATTTACAAACATATAAGAGTAAAGAAAGTGAGATCACTGAGCCGGGTAACAGAGTGGATATATATATAAATATATTTATATACGTTTGGTGCGGCCGATTGCAACCAAAATACGAGGTGCACATCTACATGTTATAGCAGTCCTATATACAAAATTTCAACGTTCTGAGACTACTCGTTTTTGAGTATGCGAGGTACGTACGCACGTACGTACATACGTTCGTACAGACGCCACGAAAAATTCTCTTCAGAATTCATTTTAAAGCGGTTTTATAATTTTTTTGGGGGAAAAGAGTGTTTTATTCTGTCCTTACGTAAAGATATCACGCAAAAACATCGTTAAATTGCATTCGATAGCGGTCAAAATGGATATTTTCGTTGAAATATGCTGCCTGAAACTTTTCGCGATTACAATACTTACTTTTTACTTCGTACAAGGAAGTAAAAAAGAGCCAAGTTATTCGAAATAAAACCCTTCGTGAAATTATTAATGCACCCTGGTTCATCCCAAATTCATATATTCACAGAGATCTTCAAATTGCTACTATACAAAATTATATCAAAAATCTTGCAACAATTTTTTTCCTTTCTGTACAGCTGTATCAGTTCTTTGCCATGCTCACCTTTTCCTAGAGAAAAACACAAATATCCTTCAGATATTCTTACCTAACATTTTGTTAATTATTTGAAGTACTTACTACCTTACAGATCCAACTTTTTTTTTCTTTTCACATTGCATGTCTATTTTCATTCATTACATCTTTCTTCGCCGACTGCGATGGCGTCTAAGTGAAATATCCCATTCTACCATCTCGATTCTTCTGATTCTTTTGTTGTTACAGACATTCTTTTATCTGATGCAGAGTAAAAGCGCGCTGTCATTCTCTTTCAATTCGACACAAGAACATTCTTGTTTTACGCATAAAAAGTTCTGAATTTTCGTGTAGCGCTAAGGACTTGTTTTTATATTACCGCCAATGCCCTTACAAATTACCCCAAATGTAGGTAATAGCTCCATGTAGCTGAATGCCTAAGTACCTGTTCCAGTAACAGTAAGCCTAAGTCCAAGATTCAAGATTTTATTTGTTTATTATAAACTTATTTTATCAGATACCTTTTTAACATACAAGCGTTCTCCCTGTTCGCTAAATACAATTCGCCAGTTCGAACACTCGTTTAGTTCAATTATTTACCAACGAATTTACATTAAGGTTTATATTGGGGGCTAAATCCCACACGTTTGTTTTCACGTAGATTTTTCATCTAAGTAGCGCAAAAGTGTTTATTCTTTATTTACAATCAACGACTTAGATAGAACCAACGACAGAACCACGAAAACTAAACTGAGCTTCAGTTTTAGGCAAAGGAAATGATTTAATTAGCTATTTGGGGGGGATGTGTGATTGTAACATATATATAATAAATAATGTCAAAAATATACTGCAAGCGCACTTTAATGTGATCATGTTTGTCCATGAGTATTTTTGGTATCATAATAATCATGATGGTATCATGATAACACTAAATGCTTAGAAAAAATTGCCCTTCAAAACAGAAATGGAATTTAACTAACTAAATATAAATGTGATCAGAAATATATAAACATGTACTTAAATAAAATTCTAAACATTTATGAAGGGTTCATAGATTTCTGAAAATTATTTGACCGATGCAATGCCTAATCTTAATATTCGGAGGACATCCCTCGCTGAAGGAAAACATGCTAATGTAAAAAAATTATGCAAAAACTGTAACCTTACTAAATCGTTCCAAAAGTGCTTTCAGTATCGAAACACGATTTTGAGTTGTTTCACTTTTCATTCGAGTCAGTTGCCATCCGGGAAAACGACTGTTATTATTTGACAGTCGTTTCTCCATTCTGCTATTAATTAATAAATTAAAGTATTTAAAAGCATGTAAGAATTTTTTTTCCTGCTCTGAGCATACCTTCATGGAGTACCTGGAAGTATGTTCGACGCGTATTCGAAAGGTGCAGATTTCAAATCCCGGCGAGGTCACTGCACGCTTTTCCCGTTCTTGGGACATCGATATAAAGTAATGATCCTGTGAGCAATAGATGCATCAATAAATTTTTAAGCCCAAAGGAGCGTTAATTCGGATGGACTATTAATCTCGTTTTGGCATTTTACGTAGATTAACTATAAACGGCGAATCACTTGAAATTGTTGCCACCTAATATTAAAGCCCTGTATTATACTGAAATTAAATAATGAAGAATGTGCATAAACGTATGTGTGTTTCTCGCATTGTGATAAAACAACGGCGCCTAAAGCCATCCAATTTTGAATAACGTACGTCTCCACTCGAATATGGGCATCTGGAAGCCAAAATGTGGAATTCTTTTTATTATCTATTTCAGATTATGTAAAGCATTTATAAGTTTTTGATTAAGAAACTCGACCATTTCAAAGCGAGCCACGGCAACAATGTTACGGGGGGGGGGGTAATTATCTCCAGCGCGCAAGACTATGTATCGGAAATTTTAAAGATATGCCTCTTTTCGATATTTTGCGACATTGCTGTTGGATTGAATTTTATTATTTAAATGCAAAGAACCTGATATTTAATAAATAAAGGTAACACACAAAAAGTTTTAAAAAACGCCCACTTTGGAAGTATTTATATTTTACTTATGAATCGGATTGATTAAAAAATACATTTAATTAATGATAAGTCTAATTAAAAACATTCAATATTTTTACAGAATTACATTAAATATTTTTTTTTTCCTTTTCAAATATACAAAAGATGTTATGTTATATGTTAGTCTAAAGGCATATTCATCTAGTATCGTCTAAAATGTGTCGCTATTCCACTTGACCCATTTCTATCGATAAACTCCACTGATAAACCATATTAAAATTTAAAAGAACTCCTTACAAAAAAAAAAAAAGTATTCTGTAATATTTTGATCATATCAACCGAACTGTTGATCACAAAAAGCGTATTTTCCATGTTTTCGTGTAAACTGGAGGGACTTCGTCAATTCGATAACAATATCCAAATGATTATATTAAGCGATATCTAAATCAGTTTTCGATTAATAGGGGTGCTTCATACTCTTGGCTAATACAAAAGCGAATGAGCTGGCAGCACGATAGTTTGCGTGATGTTTTTATTTTGGTTATGAATGTCATGAAAGAATGGTTGCCAGAGCGTCAAAGATGTTGGACTTCTATTTCAACCCCAATTTTTAGGAAGAACACCCCGTAGGGTGGTCCGAGGGTCTTCCAACCCTGACGTTGAATTTGTTAATAAATATTTCGTTAAAGTTTTACAAAATAGGAAACAGGTAATGAAGCAAATTCAGAATTGAGGCGTCCCTGTGTCCATGTTCGGGTGGAGGATTACGTTATTCAAAATTGGTTGGCTCTAGTTACCGCCGTTGTTTCACAATGCGAGAAACATACATACACTCATTCAGATTCTTCATAATTTAATTTCTTTAAATATAATACAGAGTGGTAGTATTTGGTGGCAACAATTTGAAACGGGATTCGCCGTTTGTAGTGAAACGTCACAAAATGCCGTTTTGAGACTAAGACTTTCTGGCCCATCGTCCCTTTGGGTTAAAAAAACATGTTATGTTAATTGAATACACACAGCACTATAAGGGTATCAGCCTCAGGGATGGGAAGTCTTCATGGAGGACTTTCGCAGGAAACTAGCTCATATTCATGTTGAAAAACACGTGAGAAACCATGAGTACTCATGTAGTCAACTAGTTCAAATAGTTTCAAATTTTATTCGAACTACCGGTATTCAGTGGTCATTGATGAGATTTCAAATGTTACATTATGCCAAAAGGGACTTTTTTTTTCGGGGGGGGGAGACAGTTTTGCCACTGCTCGCTTTGAAATCGTTTAGTTCGTTAAAAATTCGTTAAAGTGTTTCGAAATATGAAATCAATAATAAAACAAATTCCAAATAAGAGCTTCCAGATGCCCATATTCAGTGGAGGATTTCGCTATTCAAAACTGGATGGCTCTAGGTACCGATGTTTTATGACAGTGTGAGAAACATACTTACATTAATGCAGATTCGTCATTATTTAATTTCTTTATTAGACACAGGGCGGTGGCAACAATTTGAAAAGTGATTCGCCGTTTAAAGTGAATCGACCCAAAATGCCAAAACGAAATTAATAGCCCTTCTGGGCTAAAATTTATTTGAACTTTTTTAGTTATTTATTTCTTATTTTCCCATTACGGGCCAATATTTTCTATTATGGCTCCATTTAATTTAACCTATGCATTTCTCGTTTTCAAAGCAACTGGAACTTTTTAAAGCGGCTCATTCTACTCCGTTACTTGTTTACTGAAACAGCTAACTCAAGACAGAGATGTAATTCTTAGTTTAGAAAAATTTAACCTTAATTTAAAAATTAGTCTTTCTGAAGAAAATTGCTTGGTGCGTGTTGTCTTGTCTCTGTCTCGACACCGACTTTTCTTAGCCGAAACGGACTATTAGTCTGGAAACGTAATTTTTCGTTGATTCACCTTTCATTCGAGTCTGTTGCCTTTTGGAAAAACGTAATTAACAAGCTAAGCTATTTGAAAGAAATTGAGGCGGTTCTTAAGAATATTATGTTTTTACATTTAAATATGTTTGATTTAAGTAAAAATGCATTTAATTCATCATATATATAATTGTAAAGAATTGCATTTCATATTTTTTCACTTTTTAAATACGCAAAAGATAAAGAACATTCATTCCCGAGTCAGTTAGTCTAAATGCGTATTCATGTAATATCCTTTGGAAATGTTCCGATATTCCACCTGGGACATCTCTGCCCGTAATCTCTACTTTAGGCCTTCTAGACGATCGTTAAAATTGACCCTTTCAGATTTTTCATTATTATTATTACTTAATATTGGTGACATAAACAATTTCGAAAAAAATTATAAACTGAAACACATTTTAACACTTAATCCTGGTAGTCGTAAATTCTAATAAAAACTAGCTTAATCCGACTAAAGTTTAGCTTTCTTTTTCTTTTTCTTTTTTTTTTTTTTTTCTTTTTTCCGAAACAGCATTTTACCTTGTTTGATTTTAAAGGGCGTACAACTTTTTAAATTGTTGCCACGAAATACTACCGCCCTGTATTATACTTAAAAAAATTAAATAATGAAGAATCTGCTTGAATGTATGTATGTTTCTCGCGTTGTGAAGAAAAAAACTGTACTTAATAGCCATCAAATTTTGAATAACGTGGTCCTCCACCCGCATATGGACACCTGAAAGCTTGAAATTGGAATTTGTTTTATTGTTTACTTCATATTTTCGAACACTTTTAACGAATTTTTGATTAATAAACTCAACGATTTCAAAACGAGAAATAGAAACAATGACGGAAAAAAAAAAAATCTCTCCCGCGCGCGAGACTGTGTATCGGAAATTCTAAAGGTATTCTAAAGATTTTAAAATATTTTTAGACCAAAAGGACATTACTCCAAATGCTTTCGAAATGTGCATGTGTAATGTAATGTAATATACGAACTTGCTGCAACCCTCCTGGCCGATAATAATGGGCCGCATGGCACGCAGCACAACCAACACAAACATGTATGTGTATGTAACGGAAAAAAAGGCCCCTTTGAGCGTAATAAGGCCTGAAACGGTGGTCATTTTACTATAAAAGGCACGTAACGGGTGGCCTCCTATGAAGGTTGGTTTCGGTTTGGTTTATAAGATTACTGCAAAGCACTCGAGGGCTATCTACCTTAAGGGAGGGATGCCTTCGTGGAGGACGTTTTAAGGAAACTGACTCGTATACACGTTACACAAGGGGAAAACCACAAAAACACCCATGTAGCCCGTTCGCGGGATTTGAACCTCGGACCGAACTACCAGTGTTCAGCGACGTTACCGCTAGGCCGCTGGTGGGCCCTCCTATGAAGGGACATACAATTTACATCCATGACTTCCCCGGGATTCGAATCCAGGCTCTTAGGTACGGCAGTCAGAGTCACTACCCACTTCCCCGTCAGGGCGGCACCTTACCTAAATTAATGCTTTTGTTTTGTTAAATTATTGCAAAGCAGGCGAGGGCTATCTGCCTGAGAGAAGAGATGCCTTCGTGGAGGGCTTCCGAAGTGAAATTGGCTGGTATGCACATTAGACGTGTTGAAAACTACGAAAACCCCCGTGCAGTCAGCCCTTTCGCCGGGACTCAAACCCCGGACCGAACTTCCAGTGTTCAACGATTCAACGACTTTACCGCTCGGCAGCTGTTGGGACTTCCTACGTTAAAATTTAACTGCTATGAATAGGAGTGGTTTATTTTACTCTGATAAAAAAAAAATCGATAAAGTTTGAGAAATCTAGAAAACGAATTAATAGAAATGATGTAAGACTAATCTTTTTTATGCCTTTATGTTGATTTTTACTACCTTAATTATATCCTGTTCTTCTTTCACATAATTATAAAACTGGGCGCAAGTCATTTTAAAATTATAATAGCAAATCAAATTGCTTCAACTGTCTCCACTGCAAATTTGTTACTTTTATTCGATTATTGAAGACCATTAGGGAAAATATTCTCTCGAAATTTACTTTGTGGGCTGGTATGGCAAATGCACGTACAGTGTTCGATACAATTTACGTTTTTGCATAGCTTTATTAGATGCGATTTCCGATCAATATGCTTTGTATCTGCAAGAAACTTAGCCATTTTCAAAGTAGCTACGCAGTTTTAAATGGTATTCTTTTTTCTCTAATTAATATTAGGTACCATATGGCAATTCTAGCTACTATGAAAACATCGGAGAAGAAAAAGCAGATGTAATGAAATTCATGACTCACAAAATTCGCTTCAGTTGTGGAGTGTTTTAAAAAGCAGCTGCAAAGTCCACAAACAACGTGTATTTCTTTGCTTTGGCGCCTAGCGAAAAATGCAATGTCAACAGAATTTTATTCGTATTTGCTATGTTATTATTAAGATATCTGCGTCCGTTAGTGATCCCACGCTCTAAAGCAAGGATCCTCAACCTTTCACGTCCGAGAGTCACATCAATAAATTCACAAAGATCCGCGGGCCACGTGTCTGTCAAAAAAAATAGTGTAGTCGGAAAATTTATCTAAAAAATATGATGTGTACACCACATGATTTCCTTGTACGGAATATTAAATTATACGCATTATTTCTTGCATTTCATTTAAACTTATTGGATTTAATTAAATCTACTTCGCTTCCAGCGCATAAACCACAATAGAATAAATGCATTCCTTAAAAGCATTGTTAAGCATTGATGATTGGATGTTTTTATGCTACATTTAAAATAGTTTATTTTACTCTGATAAAAAAATACACAAAAGTTTGAGGAATCTAAAAAATGAGTAATTAAAAATGATGTAAGACTAATTCGTTTTATGCCAGACAAGTTTATGCTGATTTTATTTCCTTTATTATATCCTTTTCTTCATTCAAAAAAATTTGTAATTACAAAATTGAGCGCAATTGACAAATCAAAATTGCTTCAACTGTCTCCACTCCAAACTTATTACTTTTATTCGATTACTGAGGATGATTAAGGCAACTATTCTCTGGAAATTTGCATTGTGGGCTGGAATGACAATTACACGTACAGTGTACAATACAATGTACGTATTAGCATAGCTTTCTTGGACCCAATCAGTATGCTTTGTATCTACAAGAAATTTAGCCATTTTCAAAGTCGATACACAGTTTTAAATGGTATTCTTTTTTCGCTAATTAATCTTAGTTACCATATGGCAACCCTAGCTACTACGAAAACGTTGGGAAACGAAAAGGCAGATGTAATGAAATTCATGACTCACAAAGTTCACTTCAACTGCAGTCTTTTAAGAGGCAGATGCAAAGTCTATAAACAATATCTATTTTTCTGCTTTGGCGCCTATCCAAAGTCAGCAGAATTTTATTCGCATTTTCTGTTATTATATTAAAACATGTCCGTTAGTGACTCGCTGGAAAATTTAACTTTGCTCTCGCTATAACCTTTCACCTCAAAAGAATTCAGACAAATCTATAAACGAAATGAAAGAACTTTTTTTTTTTCTTTCTTTCTTCCGGTTGGCTAGGCATTCACAGAGGCTGTTTGCACATTTCTTAGACCAGCGATTCTCAACCAATGGTACGCGTACCACTGGTAGTACTCAAGAGAAAAATAGGTGGTACGTAAAAAAAAAAGTATTTTTAACTATTAAATTCAGGGATATCGTGAAGAAAAAGAACAATTGACAGAAATTTCCTGTAATCGAACTGTAACTGAAGATTTCAAAAATAGCACTCTCGTTAACTTTTGGCTGAACCGAAAAAAAGAATTTAAAAGCATTTCAAATAAAGTTATTCAACTTTTATTGCCTTCTTGCATAACCTATTTGTGCGAACAAGGATTTTCATCCATGTCGTATTTGAAAAATAAATACAGAACAAAATTAAAACTGGATCATAATTTATGGTTAAAACTAACCGAACTTTAAGACCAGAAGTAACGAAACTAATCTCTCTTAAACAGGCCCAAATTTCACACTAAATTTTAGAATTAAATATTGTAACTTAAATTTTGATAATTAAAATGGCAACCAATTTTTAATCTAATATTTTTTGTGTGCATATTTAATACAAATATCCATTAGGTTGTGCAAATGGCAAATATATGTATGTTTTTTTTAATATTTCTATTGAGAGAAATTGAAAAAAAAATCATCGCAAAATGTAGCGGTGGCACTAAAAAAGTTTTCCAATTTTTTTTTAGATGAGGATGAGGAAAAGGATGAGAACTGCTGTCTTAGAAGATTTTCATTGTATTTACAGAAATACTTTACCTAAAATGTTTGTGTTTTAAATATTTCATTAAACAACACTTATTCTTCACTATCTTTCTACATCATAATTTCTAGGACAATAAAAATAAAGCCTTTCTTAACACCGAAAGAGGTATTTTATCCCATTCTTCTTGTACGTTTTGTAGGGTTGTAGGCCGATGTTCAGACAATTCGCATTCTAAAAGTCCAACAGTGCAAAAATCCATGGGTTGATACATCAGGAGATTTAGTATGGATATGAGTGATCCCGTTTCTTGTTCCATTTTTTCCAGGAAATTAACAGTGGATTTTGACGTATGGCTGGTTGCTTTATCTTGATGCAATTCTACTGATTGGTGGCATTGTGGGTGAAGAAAAAGTATTTCATATTTGAAAATTGGATAGAAAATATGTTCCTGATAATATGTGGAGTTGACTATCACAGTTTTCTGGACTCCATTTAATTTTTATTTGTCGTTATATGAAAAGCAAAGCATAAATCCCTTTAAAAAAAAAAACTTTCTTTAAATCCTTTGAACCAGATTCTAAAATTTTTTCTCTTCTTTGGTGATAATAAATGGATCTGATTTTATTGAAGTCATTTAAGTACATCCAAGATATTCATCTGTTGTGACAACGTTTTTCTATTCCCCCACCCCCGATAAATGTTTGTGTTCCGGGATATGTCGACGACGCACATTATGTTCTTTCGCCTGATTCAAATCGGCACTAATCACTTTATTTACAGTTGATAATGCGCATTCTAATGATTTTGCAACTGACCTTTGACTTGGCGGATTTTCTTTTAACATTAAAGATCTTATCTTTGCAAAATTAGAAACATTCCGAATGTTTCTTCTTGAAGCCAAACTTTTTTTTTTTCCTTTTTTATTGACAATATTATCCAGCATTGCTTTAGATACTGAAAAATCAAGGCTTTCGCAGCACTTTTTAATAATTAGAAAAGAATGATTTTCTTCTGAAAGAACCCAAACATAGCCTTACGTTCATTGCTTCTTCAAAAGCGCCATTTTGCATGAAAAAAAAATTTTTAAGTAGCGCACGATACTTTACATTTTTAAAAATGTAGCTGCAATTAATTTTGTTTTTCCCCAAGCAGGTGATTTTTTTGTAGCAAAGTCGTCTAAAAAATGCGTGATCAGCTTCTGTAATTAATATTCTAAAAATTCCTATGATTCGGAATTCAACCTCACATTTAAAATTCAACAAAAATTTGATTTATTAATTAAATAAGTTGGTCAGAGAAACACAACAGAAAAAGATGTGATCCGACACAGACCCAAAATAAATTACACGAATACTAAACACACACAATGTGGTCTCCGGTTTAATTTGAGCTCTGAATGTAATGTTACTACTTCAAGGGATGATAGAAGTGTAGACCATTTTTTTTTTCACCACACCGATAAAAAACGTTAAAATGGTTAAAGCGTCACTAATGAAAATGTAGATAATGCTATAAATAATTTTAGCGGATGCCCTGTAGGTATGAAAAAAAAAAAAAAAAAAAAAAAAAAAAGAGTCCAACATTTTCTGACCACGATCTCCTCTCAATATTAAGTCTAGCTGTTAAGCAGAATATGACAGGGGACCAAATTTTCAGCGAATCCGAGGATTAGCTGAAAAAAAAAAAAGTAACAAGTGATAATTTTCATCCCTCTACCCCATCTTTGGTTATCCCCTCTTTTGTAACCCCTTTTTTGGTTATATAGTTCTAAAACGTCTGCAGGTGCTCCTTTTCGCGGGAAGACGAAAACGAAAATTTACCCGCTGTCGTAAATTCATGGTACTTTCTACGAATTTTTGATTAACAAACTCAACGATTTCGAAGCGAGCAATAGCAACGCTGTATGAGGGGAAAAAATATTATCTCCAGCGCGCGAGACTGTGTATCGGAAATTCT
The DNA here is from genome assembly GCF_044657685.1 of Stegodyphus dumicola. Lineage (NCBI taxonomy): Eukaryota > Metazoa > Arthropoda > Arachnida > Araneae > Eresidae > Stegodyphus > Stegodyphus dumicola. The sequence goes on from NC_140773.1 coordinate 5,595,357, forward strand.
AAAGATAGCTGTTTTTAAATATTTTGTGATTTTGCTGGTGAATTGAATTTTACAAGAAGAACATGATATTAAATAAATAAAGTTAACACACAAAATGTTAGCGTAAAAAACCTTAACAAACTTTTTTGGACGACCGTTCGAAACTGAATTTTTTTTTCCCCTTCCCCGAATTGAAAAATTCCAGTCATTCGCAGTTTTATTTGAATATTGCAAAGCACACCAGGTTATCCGCTTAGCAGGAGGAATACTTTCTTGGAAAACTTTAGAAACTACAAAAACTCCAATGCAGCCAGCTCTTTGAGATGCATTCAAACTGTCAGTGATCAACGGGTTTAAAGAATGTCTATTACAAATACTATAATTCACTGCATGCAAACTTTCAACAAAGTAATTTTTTATTAAGTAACTCAACAAAATTTTGAGCTCTTAATATCACGCTTCGTCGTACTTAATTGGCGTATTCTGATTCGCTTGTTTTGAAAAAACGAGACACCCCCCCCACCGTATTATATAATCGAACCTTAACATATTGTTGAAAAATAGTTAGGTTAGATAAATCGATTAAGGTAAATAACTACAGGGGCTATCCGCCTCCGTGGAGGACTTTCTGTGGGAAACTGACTGGTATAGCAAAGCACTAAAACCGTATTTCTACTGTTATACAAATTCGTAAAATTAAATTTAAAAAAAAAAGGACGCTACATAAGAAAAGCATAACTACACTCTTAGGCACAAAAAGCACGACGCACTAAAAAGAGGGTTTAGGGTTATTCAATTATGGCAAAGCACACGAGGGCTATCTGCCTAAAGGGAGGGATGCCTTTGTGGAGGACTTTCTAAGGGAAAGCGGCTCGTATACACGTTACACATGGAAAAAACCACGAAAACGCTCACGCAGATAGCCCTTTCGCGGGATTCGAACCTCGGACCGAACTACCAGTGTTCAGCGTCTTTACCGCTCGGCCGCTGGTGGACCGCACCAAGAAGGAGTTATTCAAATGGGACGAAAATCGTTAGAAGTGATGTACATGTACAGAAAAACAAATGATTACAGTTTGAGAAAAATTGGATGATTTATTGAAGTTGATATAGCTTCACAAAGTGAAAAAGTCAGTAATGTGTTTGTCCACCTCTGGTCCTTATGCAAGCAGTTATTCGGCTTGGCATCGATTGATAGAGGTTGCGAATGCCCTTCTGAGGAATGGCGCAACTGGCGCGTTAGATCGTCAACATCCCGAGCTGGTTGGAGGGCCCTGCTCACAATGCTCCAAACGTGCTCAATAGGAGAGAGATCCAGCGACCTTGCTGACCAATGTTCGGCAAGCATTAAGGCAAGCAGCAGAAACATGTGCAGTGTGGGGGCTTGCATTATCTCGCTGAAATGTAAGCACAGGGTGGCGTTACATGAAGGGCAACACAACAGGCTTTAGAACTTTGTCGACGTACCGCTGTGCTGTAAAGTTGCGACGGACGACAACCAAAGGGGTCCTACTATGAAATGAAGTGGCACCCCAGACCATCACTTCTGGTTGTCGACCTGTCTGCCGGAAGATAGTCACAGGTTGGTATCACACCGCTGTCCGGGACGTCTCTAGACTCGCCTCCGCTGGCCATCGGGGCTCAGTTCAAAGCGGGACTCATCACTGAAGACTATTCTACTCCAGTCAATGACATTCCAGTGCGACACCACTGCAAACGAGCTTGACGTTGTACAGAGGTCAATGGTAGTCGGCGCAAGGGCCGCCGTGACCTCAGCCCCCTTTCTGTGAGCCGTCTAATGGTCCTTGCAGTCACTGAAGCACTAGTTGCGCGTACAATTGATGATAATGATGCATCTGGGGCTGAGAGTGCCGCTCTGACGATTGCTCGGTCTTCACGTTCTGTCGTTTCTCTAGGCCTACCGCTTCGTTCTTGACGCTGTGTGCGGCCATGGTTCACCCATTCTTGCCAACATCGTCTCTAATAGTGGCATCGCTCATGCTCAAATGTCGAGGTATTTTCTGATAAAACCAACTGGCTTCTTTGAGACCACTACACGACCTCTCTCAAATTCTGACATCTGTGCATATCGTTCGCCTACCTGTATGCGAGGCATAGTTACTGTCTACCAGAGTACACGGAATGAAATTCGTGAAGAATATATGACCTAGAATCGTAATTTCTCCTCTTAAATATCCTACCAGTTGCGCAGACCTGTAGTGGCAACCGTTCATTCTTTGGCAGCCAAAATGTAAAATTTTGCATTTTCCGTCGAAACCTGTATGCATATCAATTTGTGTCCAATTTGCTTTATATCTTCTCGGTGCATCCCCCCCCCTTTTTTTTGTCTAAGAATGTATATTCAGTTATAGTCGTTTTGCACTGCCTGAAATTCACTGCATCATTCTCCTCAGAATAATTTGTCTAAGGGAAATATTTCTAATATTTTACAAATATTATTAATATTTGTAAAATATTAGAAATCAAAAGCTAAGTTAGGCCAAGGTAGTAAGGGTCTAGCGAAAGTTTGTGCTCGCTTTACCATCAAGTGACTTTTTGAACAGCGGATGAAATGGGAAACAGAAAATCGGCGGGAAAAGGCAATGGGCTAAACGGCACTATTTCGAGCCGGGGATGAAACGAGAAAGGACAAAAGGACACTAAGCGGTGCCACTTAATCCTGGAGAAAATATGGATGTTTGTAAATGTATAGCGTTCATGCGGCATGGAGACACTCTAATTATGCGGCTAAAGTCCTCTCGAGAGGCTGGTGGTAGGGGAAGAGCGGTGGCAGGCCTTGGAGCCGTCCCGCGAGGTGCTTTCCATCAAAATTGGGGGCCGATCTGAGCGAAGTCGTATTGCCACATGTACTGTGGTCTTGCCAATGGTAAGCGTAATCTCACACTCCTTGCCACCTGAGCTTATATTGCGTCGGAGCTTACTGGAGCCTTTTGGGGATAAAATCTAAAATTTAGCCGGAGCCTCCGACACTTATTTTATATAACGGAGCACCAAGTTCAGAAGAAATTTGATCTCGAAAATTTTAATTTTAGTAGTAAAAGTGGATTAAAAATCGCTTTTTAATTTACCACTTTACGTTTTATTAAATTTTAATTTTAATTATTAGTCCAAAGGGGCTTTGCCTCTGAAGGACTATTGTTTTAGTTTTGCGTTGAATCACTGAAACGGCGAATCACTTTTGCCACCAAATGCGAGTCCTACATTATATTTGAAGAAATTAAATAATGAAAAATCTGCTACAATGTATGTATATTTCTCGCATTGTGATAAAACAACGGTACATACGGCCATTGAATTTTGAATGACGTAATCCTCCTACGAATATGGGCATGTGGAGGACCAAATTTGAAATTTGTTTTATTATCCATTTCATATTTTGTAAAACTTTAACGAATTTTTGAGTAACAAACTGAACGATTTAAAAGCAAGCAATAGTAACACTCTACGAGGAAAAAAAAAAACCTTTTTATCTCCATCGCGCGGAACTGTGTATTGGAAATCCTAAAGATAGGCTCATTTTAAACTTATTTTGCGACATTGCTATTGAACTGAATTTTATGGTTTAAGTACCAAGAATATGATATTTAATAAATAAAGGTAAATCACGAAACGTTAAAAAAAACGCCCCTTTGGACATAATTTAAAATCTGAAACGTTTCAGATTTTTATATTCATGTTTTATTTAATTATTTAGTCATTAATTATTTAACTGTTTTAGCAATTAATTAATAGCCCAAAAGCAATTAGTATCAAAACGGGATTTTGCGTTCAATCACTATAAAAGTCCGAATCACTTTTGAAATAAGTAAAAAAAAACTGAAAAGTTTCAAATTTTAAATTACGTCCGAAGGAGCGCTTTTTTTTTTTTTTTTTTTTTTGTGTGTGTGTGTGTGTGTGTTACCTTCATTTATTAAATATCATGTTCTACGTACTCAAACCATAAAATTCAGTTCAACAGAAATACCACAAAATAATTTTTTTAAATGAGCATATCTTTAGAATTTCCGATGCAGAGTCTTACGCGTTGGAAATAATATTTATTTATTTATTTGGTACAGTGTTGCCATTGCTCGCTTTGAAATCGTTCAGTTTGTTAATCAAAAATTTCTTGAAGTGATACAAATTATGGAACTGATAATAAAACAAATTTCAAATTCAAATTAGGGCTTCCACATGCCCATATTCTATGGAAGATTACATTATTCAAATTTTGATGGCTCAAGGTACCGTCATTTTATCACAATGCAAGAAACAAACATACATTTATGCAGATTCTTCATTATTTAATTTCTTTAAATATAATACAGGGCGATAATATTTGGCGACCACAATTTGAAAAGTGATTCGTCGTTTATAGTTTTCAACGCAAAATGCCAAAACGAAAGTAATAGTCCTTCAGGGCAAAATCCCCCTTTGGACTAATGAAGAATTTTCATGAATGTATGCATGTTTTTTGCATTGCGAAGAAAAGGACGGTACCTAGACCCATCACATTTTGAATAACGTAATCCTCCACCCATACATGTGCACCTGGAGGACCAAATTTTTTATTTATTTCAGATTTTAAAAAACCTTAAATTTCAAAGTGAGCAATAGCAACACTGTATAGAACAAACATTTTTATGGTCCAGCGCGCGAGACTCTATCGGAAATTCTAAAGGTATGCTGTTCTTAAATATTTTATTGTATATTTCAAATTTTGTAAAACGTAACGAATTTTTTGTTAACAAACTCAACGATTTCAAAGCGAGCGATGGCAACACTGTACCAAAAAAAAAAAAAAAAAAAAAAAAGAAATTATCTCCAACGCGCGAGACTGTCTATAGGAATTTCTACAGATGGGTATTTTTAAATAATATTAGCCTAAATGGTCTCGAAATGTTTATGCGCATGCAATGAAAAAAACGCCCCTTTGGGCGTAATATAAAATCTGAAAACTTTAAAAAAAATTTAATTACTAATTATTTTATTAGGCATTTTAAGCTTTCAGATTATTTAATTTTTTTATTTATTAATGATTTTTATCAGTCACTTTTATTTATTTATTTATTCTTGTTCCTATTTTCTGACAGTCTTCCATAGGCTCCGGCACTTTTAATTTTAGAACGATAAATGCTTGAAAACTGCTTGGAAAAGATAAATTTGAGCTTTGTTCTGGTGTTACTGTCAAACAAGTCAGATAAGTCACAAGCCATGGAAGCAGGATTAAAATACGAAAGGAAGGGGAAAGGTTGCTGCAAAATCGTGGACCTGCAGATGCTTTTCGAACTCTCTCACTAGATTCTTGGTTTAGAATTCAATGTTTACAGTATATTTCTGCTTATTCATCATTACACAACTAAATTATGATCGAAGAGGCACTCGAAAGAGTCGTTTCCCACTACAACCAGCTGCTGGATCAAGGCTCTTCAATTATTGAATTGGCATGAACTGAGGCAGTAATGAGTATTTAGTCTTTAAGACTTTGACTCGGAAGTTATTTACCCTACGGGGTACGTCATAGGGGTGAATGATATCCACTTTAGTAAATTTAAAGTGGAGACTTTTTTTAGTGTTAGTTGCTTGGTGAGGATACGGTGGCGCCATTTGTTGATCTTGGTAAAAGTTGTTGCCAGAGAAGCTCGAAGCAGTCTTGGTAAAATAGAGCAATAATTAATCTTCACTCTTAAGTTGATATATTCCAGTTTTATTTTGCCGGGTCTGGTAAGTGAACCTGGCAGTGGAAGATTTTTTTTTTCCCCCGTTTGAGAACATGCAGACTCCCCGTGCACCACATATGTACAACAAGGGGCGCAGTGGAAGATTTCAAACCAAAATCTGCTCGAGTGCTGCGTATTAAATTTGCAACGAGAGCATGATTAAAATGGCGAATTAGAACGGCTTACATAAAGCATTTAGCAATTGATGCCTCCAAATGCTGCTCTTATGAGGGGTCAGTGCAATAAGCGGTATTTTTTTAAAAATAATTATGATCTGAAATAGAAGCTGTGTTACGACACCCCTAATTAGTAGTTTTCTTCGAAATAATAAATAAAAGCGAAAGCTGATATTTTTGTTTTAGATAATATAATTTAGAGATTTTCCAGTTGACATTTTATAGCTCATTAGAACCTATTCATATATATAATTCAAACACTCATGGAAATTATAAGTAATAATAATAAAAAAATTTGAAAGGTTTCAGATTTTATATTACGCCCAGAGGGGCTTTTTTTAACGTTTTGTGTGTTACCTTTATTTATTAAATATCATGTTCTTCGCTCTTAAACCATAAAATTCACTTCAAACTAAATATCAAAAAATAATTTTAAATTGAGCATATCTTTAGAATTTTCGATACGCAGTATCGCGCGCTGGAGTTTTTTTTTTTTTTTTTCTGTACAATGTTGCCATGGCTCGCTTTGAAATCCTCGAGTTTGTTAGTCAAAAATTCGTAAAATTTTTACAAAATATGAAATCAATAATAAAATAAATCCGAAATTCGGACCTGTGTTCGGTTGGAGGACTACGTTATTCAAAATTTGATGGCTCTAGGTACCGCTGTTTCTTCACAATGCGAGAAACATTCATGCATTCATGCAGATTCTTCATTATATAGTTTCTTTACACATGGCGATAATATTTCGCAACAGTTTCAAAGGTGAATCGACGCAAAATGCCGTTTTGAAATTAATAGCCCTTCTGGGCTAATACCTTTTGGGCTAATAATCTTACGAATATAATATTTAGCAATCGTAAGTATAATTTTCAGTTCCGATTTTTCAAGAAATCACGAAGTCTACACGGTTTTGCAAGAGAACACACGATTTAATACTTTGCACCTTTATTTATTATGTTCTTCGCATTTAAAACATAAAATTCAATTCAACAACAATATCAAAATATTTAAATGCGCATATAGTTATAATTCCCGATACACAGTCTTGAGCGGTAGAGAGTACTCCACCCCCCTCCGTACATTGTTACCACTGCTGGCTTTTGGAATCGTTGAGTTTGTTAATCAAAAATTCGCCAAATCTTTACAAAATTTGAAATACACATAAAACAAATTCCAGTGTCGGGCTTTCAGGTGCTCATTTTTGGGTGGAGGACTACGTTATTCAAAATTTGATGGCTTTAGGTTTTTTCAGAATGCGAGAATTTCACATTAAGAAAAGTGGTGAAACGCTTTTACTGATTTTTAGGCGTTTTCTTCATTTACACATACATACACGTTTCGAGAACATTTGGGCTAATGTGCCTTTTTTTGGGGGGGGTTAGAAACATTTAAAAACAGCATATCGTCAGAATTTCCTTATAAATTTCCCTCCTTCCCCGTGAAGTGTAATCAACTGCTCGCTTTGGAATCCATGAGTTTGTTCGTTAACGCTTTACAAAATATGAAATAGACAATAAAATAAATATTCCAGATTCGGGCTTTCAGGTGCTTATATTCGGATGGATGACAACGTTAATTCAAAATTTAATGGCTTTGGGTAATGTTGTTTTTTTTTTTTTTAGTCCAAAGGGATTTGAATCCCGAAGGACTATTAGTTTCGTTTTGGCATTTTGCGTCGGACTCATAAATGTCGGTTCACTTTTCAAACTGTTGCCACAAAATGTTAGAGTCCTGCATTATATTTGAAAAAATTAAATAATGAAAAATCTGCATAAATGTATGTATATTTCTCGTATTGTGATAAAACAACGGTACATAGAGTCATCGAATTTTGAATAACGTAATCCTCCAACGAATATGAGCATGTGGAAGACCAAATTTGAAATTTGAAATTTGTTTTATGATCGATTTCCTATTTTTTAAAACTTTGACGAATTTTTGATTAACAAACTCAAGGATTTCAAAGCGAGCAATGGCAACGTTGTGCAGAAAAAAACATTTTTATCTCCAGCGCGTGAGTCTCTGTATCGGAAATTCTAAAGATATGCTCGTTTTAAAACTATTTTGCGATATTGCTGTTGCACTGGATCTTATGGTTTAAGTGCGAGGAACATGATATTTAATAAAGAAAGGTAACACACAAAATGTTAAAAAACGCCCCTTTGGACGTAATTTAAAATCTGAAACATTTCAGATTTTTTTTTTTTTTTCTTTTCTTTTTTTTTTTTTTTTTTTTTTTTCCCCACAATGTGATTTATATACGGTGGCAGCAATTTGAAAAGTGATAAAACGCTTTTAGTGATTTAACGCAAAATGCCGTTTCGAAATTAACAGCGCTTCTGCTGAACCAACGCTCCTTTGGGCTCTCTCTCTCTATATATATATGTGATGTACCAGCTTTTGTCGTAGCTTAAATAATCAGACGATAAGTTTAAAAAACAGGATCCATTTATTATTATTATTCAGGAGAAATAGCAGTTACAAAATCAGATATCCGGAGTAAATAAAAAGAATTACTAATAACTTTTTGTGTGAAGTTTACTGCATCGTGACATTTAAGGAAAAGCCTCCGATATTCCTTTGCGAGACCTTTTATAGCTTCGGGAAAGGCGGAGCTTCCAAGAAATCACGTCAGCCTAGTCAGCCAATCCAGTTCGCTTTAAATATTTCCAGAACATTCTAAAACTGTACGTGTAGAAAAGGTGGGAAAAACAACTTGACTACGGGGCTGTGAATTTAATTCCACGTACTTTCAAATAAGAGAACGTCGCCATTAAAAATGAAAAGAACATACAGTTAGAAATTTAAGTGTAATTTTCACTATGGAATTTTATTATTACATATATATATACATATAATAATTTATTTCCTAAACAGTATTGATTAATTGATTATATTATCTCCTAAGTTTAATTAAAGTAGAATTATTTTAAAAGTGTGCATCCATACTGGTAAGTTATATTTTGAAAGATGTTTTGAAGTAATTTGAAAGCAAAATGTTAATAATGTTTTAACGGGGACTGGAGTTAAATCATCACGAAGAATAATATTACAATTGTAAAAGGAAAAATTAAAACATGTAATTATTGTCATTGATCGGAAATTAGTTGACTTTTCAAGGGGAACAAGCCAACTCCCGTTCAATGAACAATAATTGATAAAAATACGTAAATATGAAACTGTTTCGTCTTTACTCGAGTTATAAGTAAGCCAGCCTCCCTTAATAAGTCTCCCACTAAGGCATCCTTAATTTATGAAAATAGTGCTTTGCCACAAGCTGTTAAACAAACTGAAAATGCAGAGCACTGATACATTTTTATCATAAATTGTTGTGGTATGGACGAAAATTTTATAATTAATAAAAACTTGCTCCAGCAAATTGGAGAGCCCATGCGGCTCCCTTCGTAATAAGCAGCAATTTTATTTATGAAGAACATAATTAAAATTTAACGAAAATATCTTCGCGCCACGACTCCTGTTTTTATGTATCAGTAACGTAATTTTTTGATAATATTTGCGTATAATAATTTCAAAATGCATACAACATACAACGCTTTAAATCTCTACAAATATTAAAAGAAAGAATCTCTCTGTGTGTGTCTTTCGTTTGCGCTTGCGCGTAAGCTAATAGACACACGGCTACGAAATTTGGTACATAGGTGCATCTAGACAAGAGCCAGTGCACCTCGAAGCGATTTTTTCGAAATTAGAATTCGAATTTTTTTAATTTTATGTTTTGTGACGAAATCGCGTCCTTTTGAGACATAATGGGCTATAGGAAAGCGAGATTTTACTCTACACACTCCATTTTCACATCGTTATGAAACGTAGGCACTTAGCTATTTTACGAACTTAAAATAAATTTCGTGTTTCAATAAATCGATTCAATACGAATTTATTTAACAAAGGGAGCTTAACACCTTTTCAACGGGATTTTTCTAAAAATGTTTATTTTTTAAAATGTACAGTTTATTTTTCTTTGATTTTTGGACACGTTAAACTTTCATGCTTGCGACTGCTTTTACAAAAAGAATTTTGGAAAAATGATAATATTTTGTATTTAAAAAAAAATTTAAATGAAGCTTCCGAGTACACTTCTCACATCTTTAAAAATGTGATTTTGGCAACAATTTTCCTGTCTTATTGTTGTTGATAGATTTTTTATGAAATCCCATCATTTTGAATAGTTTCATTCTTGTAGAAATATGGGTTTGGCAACAATTTTTCATCCTATTTCTTATGTCACTGTTTTTAAGAGATTGGCATATACCATTGTCATTTTGTTATATATATAATACATTTTTATTGATTTTTTTTTTATAAACGTGTTCTGCAGAGTAAAATTCTGCGCGGAATTTTTTGTTTTTTGAGTTTCTTTCATGTTATTTTTTGCTTATTTCACTGTTTGTAAGATATTGAAAAGTTTTGCATGTTTTTTTTTCTTCAACGGAAAGTTGGTTAAATTTTTATTAGGATAATTAATTTATTGCATTAAGGAATATAGCTTATTTCATTGTAATTTTTTTCTTTTGAAAATATGAGATAAAATATCATTAATTATACTTTGCTTTTCAGAATTTTTTTTTTTTTTTTTTTTTTTTTTTTTTTTTTTTTTTTTGTTCTTTTACGTTATTTATTGCTTATTTCACTGTTTTTAAGATATTGAAAAGTTTTGAGTGATTTTTTTAGGAAACAAAGTTCTTAACGTCCTTTATACCATTTGAGTTCTTAAGATTTTGCAAAGGGAAGTTGGTTAATTTATTTATTAGGATAATTAATATTGGTATTAAGGGATATTGCTTATTTCATTGTAATTTTCTTATACGTAATAACTTTTTTAAGAAGTTGTTCTGCAGAGTAAAATTCTACGCAGTTTTTAAATTTAACGTTTGGTGTTCCCTTCAGCCATTTTTCCGGTACATTTAAAAGCCAGACGAAGGCTGGCAGAGAAGCTGCTAAATAAAGTAATAAAAGAAAGACAAAAATTTCGTTTCTGGACTTTGGAGGCATTGTTTTTAGAATAGACATTGACTATCGAAGCAGCATAAAAGATATATACGTTGATAATAATATACTCTACCAAGATATCTTACTGAATAACATCACGGAAATAATAGAAGAAAAACAACGTCTAAGAAAAAGCAAGACTGTTTCATGTATTCCAGACATTGTACGACCAGAAATAGGAAAATATACAAATGAGTATCATACAAACATAATCGTGAAGAATTTGGCAGATTTATGAAGAATTTTTTTTCTATATTATTTGACAAAGATTTGGATTTCAAATCAGAAATTCTACAATTCTACATTATTATCAATATTAAAGCCGAACAGCTATACAAATTTACTGAAATGATTGAAACCTTGTTACAATACGTAATAGGAATGTATTTTAACCCTTTCCCGCACGCTACCTTTTAAAGTTGGAGTTTTGATTAAAAAAAAAAAAGGTAGGCAGTCTAATTAGTCCTAGAGGAGTACGCAAGTAAAATTTTGTGAAGATAGTACTTATCTTTTAATTATGTGGGTGTGCCCAAAGTGACACACTGATTGAATAGAGCTTCGAAAAGGGTGATAAAACGAGCATTGTTGTTAATGAACTGACCGATGAGATGCGCAGAAACAAAGAATACAGACTCTCAGTTGTCCTGGATGATCGGTGAGCCCGGTCTGGGCACATCTAGGGTTCGCCGTTTGATTTTAGGTAAGATTTCAAAGTAAAAATTTTAAAATAATATAGAATAAGGAGATTAGCATACAGCCAAAAAAATAACACAGAAATTTCTTTTCAAACAATTCCTTTTATACCCTAAAAATAATCTGGAAGACTTCCTTGAAAAATGAAGGTCTTAAATAACTAAACATGACTAAAATATATGGACTGGTTTGTGTTGAGCTGCCATCTACTATAAATAAAGAAGGTTCAGAGTAACTTATAGTAACCTATAAATCCTTTTTCATTCAATTTTTCTGTGCGTACAGAAGGAAATTTTTAGGTGTGTCCAAACCGGACGCACTGTGCCGCAGAGGGTTAACACTGGACGATAAACGATATAGTAGTTGCTACACAGAAATGACCTAAAGTGAAAAGGACAAACAAATATCTGCAGGGATCGAAATTTCTAAGTAATGAAATTGCGATAAATATGCGTTTTTAAAAATTGTTCATAATAAAGAAATTTGAATTTTTAAATTGCGTTTTATTTATTGACAAACAGGAAATGGAAAAAAAAAAAGTTTTTTTTAAACCTATTATTTATCCTATTCTGATGTATTAATTTTTCAGTTAGTCCAATTTTAAAAAGTCTGGGTAAATGGTGGACTTATTAGCCAGGCTGTGAAAGACTTTTGTTTTCAATTTAAGTTTAAATTACATTTCATTGTTAGCAATGTCAAATCAATGTGAATTTTATTTTACCATTATCGGGTAATTTCATGCCTGAAAGAGTAGAGCAAAACTTGCTTCTTGTCTTCCTTTTTAATTTAAAATTATTAGCGCAAAGGAGCGTTAACTCAGAAAAGCTATTAATTCCTTTTTGGCATTTTGCGTCGATTCACGATTAGCGTTGTTTCACTTTTCAAATTGTTGCCACCAAATATCATCGCCCTGTACTGTATTTAACCCGGCGGAAGGCGCACCAAGAAAAGTTACTAGAACGGGCGCGTGGGGTATCACATACCCCAATATTTAAAATACAATAAAAAATAGTAGTATTTAGTTTAAAATTTTTTTTTCTCGTGTATTATAAATAAGTGAATAATAATTGGGTTTCAAAAAATTAATTTCCGAAATAATCTTAGAGTTAAAATTAGGATAAATGAAAATAATAAACATCATGCCTCTAAGTTTCATTGCATCTCTAATACACCATGCTTTTTTTATTTCTTCACACTTTGAACGAAATACATTCATGTGTTCTTGGCACAGAATGTTTTCACATTTTAAACATTGCATCCACGTTCTTCTGTCCTTGGCGCGAGGGCAAAAAATTTAACACATCTTTCATACTTAGTTGTTTCTAATTTCATGTATTCGTTTTAATTCTTCATCGAAACTTCTGCTTTTGTTTTGCATGCAGTACGTCAATTTCTTGGAAAAGTATTAATCTCTGATCTTTGTTCAATACTTTTTTTCATTAATTGTAATGCTAAGTCCTTCAAAAACAGACTTCTGTTTCTTGTTGGTGGATTAGCAGTTGAATGTAATATAATTCAAGCATTTATTACAGCAACATTCAGTGCAGGAAAGAAAATTACCATTGGCCACCTCGTTATTCTGGCAATTGAATAATTGGCTGACATTTCATCCCCCATATCCACTGCTCCTTTAGTCATATTATTAAAACATATAATTCCTAACGTTTTATTTTCTTCAATAGTATCATCTATAGTATGATCGTTATATAATGTTATAATGATCGTTATATAAAGCATACGAACAGTTTTTCCTTTTTTAGGAACATCAGAAATTAATGTTTTATCTTTTTCGAAACCAAAACATTGTAGAAAATATTCTTAGTTTCATCTTCAGTTTCCGAAATGCAATCTTCATCGCTTTCAAATATTTCTAATAAATCTCGCATGCGTTGCATCTCCAGTTCATAGGGACTCATTCTTTTTACCATAATGCAGTTAGAAATTTTTAAGAATTTAATGTCAAGTACTTTAAAATCACTTGCGAGTAGAAATATTTACTGTTACACTCTAGAAATAAATTTCTGAACTAAATATTCAGTCAGAAAAACACTTACACGGACAGGCGCGTGGGGTGTCATACCCCAGTTCCAACAAAATACCGATAAATCTTTTTCTGAAACACACAGGCAAAGAAAAAGCGGTTCTGAAAGTCAACCACAACTAGAAACTCAGCTACTGAAAGCAGCACAGAATTTCAGTTTCACAAGTTAGGAATATTCCACTTTTATGTAGGGTTGGGGTATGATACACCCCACGCGCCTTCCCGCGGCTTAAAGAACAGTACCTGTACTATATTTAAAGAAATTAAATAATGAAGAATCTGCATGAATGTATGTATGTTTCCAGCACTGTGAAAAAACAGAGGTGCCCAGAGACTTCAAATTTTGAATAATGTAGTCATTCAAAATTCATTTCACTCAGATATAAGCATATTAAAGCCTAAATTTGGAATTTGTTTTATTATCCATTTCATATTTTGTAACACTTTAAACGAATTTTTGATTAACAAACTCAACGATTTCAAAGCGAGCAATGGCAACACTGTACGGGGGAAAAAAATTATCTTCACCGCGCGAGACTGTTTATCGGAAAAAGATATGCTCTTTTAAATATTTTGCGATATTGTTGTTGGATTGAATTTTATGGTTTAAGTGAGAAGAACATAATATTGAATAAAAAGGTAACAAACAAAACGTTAAAAGAACGCCCCTTCGGGTGTAATACAAAACTTGAAAGCTTTCAGGTTTTTTTTTTCGGGGGGGGGGGTAATTAACTTTAAACGTAGTTAAATTCATATAAATTTTATTTCACCGCTGTTCGACTGCCCTACAGAAGCCAAGTTTAGCAAGTTATCGCTAAACGTGCAGTCTTGCGTAGATAGTAGATAGTAATCTAAAGTGGTGCCAGACACCAGGTTACCTGGGTATTACTAACCCTACCCCTCATCGAACAAATTATAGTATAGTTTCGAATATATGTGAATTATAACTTAATGCATTAATGAACATATCTTAAAATGTTGTGGATATACATAATTATCAGGTAATGGTACATAATTTTTGACAGCATATCTCCTAACGGTAATTAAAGCAATAATCTGGATAGAAAGCCAGTCAAGCACAGAAGCTGTCGAGTGGTAGAGCTGGAAAGAGAACATAGACAAACATGGCAAAACAAAAGAGGTAAGTGCGCTACTTTGGTGCCATTAAACTGACAACATGCATGATACTAAAAAATAATATATAATACAATAACAGTACAGAAATTTATAGATTATGTATGTATAATGATAACCAGTCATTACACACAGAAATTAAGGTAGGTTAACACACATAATGGCCCGCGAGCGCTTAATATTCATAGGATTATTTACATCATAGTTATACTTAGTTATCGCAGGATTGTGAATAGCCTCCTGCTAGTCATAAAAATTCCGGAATAGGCGGGTGTAATAATCCTTGAGTTCCTCAAGTTTTAGCTCCTTGTGGAGCTGTCTATTCCTAACATACCAGGGGGCATTGCAAATTTGTCTAATTGCCTCATTCTGGGCTGCTTGCAGTCTTTTTTAAAGTGATTTACAAGAGTATGCCCATACCGGGCAGGCATGGAGTGGCGCAAACTGTTCATTCAGGCCACAGCTGATAAGAGTCGGGTTACTTGCACGTGTTCCTTAAGGTGGGGTGGCTTAGGGTGGGGGACAAGGGGGGACATTCCCGGGCGCAGCACCCAAATGGCGCCACATTGATGATACATACACCTTTCAGAATGAAATGTTTTCCATTCTTGGAACACAGAAAGGGGCGCAAAATCTTTAGGTGTCCCCGGGGCTAAGAAACCACTTTTTTCCTATCCGACTCAAAATCTACGGCTAGAAACGGATATCACCGTTTATGCACATGCACTCCCTGCAACCATCCCTCTGGACAGCAAGCGCAACATTTTCATAAAAATGCCAGCGACTTCAAGCAAATTGGTCATTGTTCGAAAAGGCAGACCTTTCAGAAGGACGCCAACGGGGATGCCCTCTTTATGCAAATCAATCGCTGTTCGAAAAAGAAAAAAATCCTTCGAGCAGCTTCCGATCTTTTATTTCTGCACCATAACCCCAACTGTTCCTTGAAATTTTGTTAATGATCTTATAGAACTCATATAGGGAATTTAAAGATTTTATTTCTACTCCCACACGTCCAAGAATATTATGACAAAGAAAACATTATTTTTAGTCCAAACGGGCAATTTGCACAGAAGGACCGTTAATTTCGTTTTGGCATTTTGCGTTGGTTCACTATAAATGTCAGTTTACATTTCGAATTGTTGCCACCAAATATCATCTCCTTGCATTATATTTAAAGAATTTAAATAATCAAGAATCTGCCTGAATGTATGTATGTTTCTCGCATTGTGATAAAACAACGGTACCTACAGCCATCCAGTTTTGAATAATGTAACGCTTCCATCCGAATTTGGGCATCTGGAAGCCCAAATTTGGAATTTATTTTATTATCTAGTTCATATTTTGTAAAGCTTTAACGAAATTTGGCAAACTCGACGACTTCAAAGCGAGCAACGGCAACACTGTACGAGAAGATACACCTCATTCATACTATATAATATTCTTCTGCAGGTTTTATAATTTCTGGGTCTTTAAAACTCTCATAAGTACACAGCAGTTACCAATTCAAAATAATCATTTAGAATAGGAAATAGATAATTTACATTTATACTAAACATAGTTAACAGCTTATACAAACAAAATTTAATGGCAAATTTGAAAAAACTCATTGTATCACATTACTTTTTTTTTCATGAAATTAATACGGCGATTTACTTGGAAAAAAAAATGTCTCAATCAGACAGAGAGATATAGGTATTAATTTTTCTGAAAACAAATCCCAGACTTAATTCTTGCAAAAGCATTTTCATTTTGCAACGTTGCTGTTTATGCATACAAAGTCCCGCAAACTCCACATAATGTGGACTAAAAAGACTGATGAGTTTCCGAAATGCCGCGTTTTACAGAATAAGCGGTGGGTTTTCCAAAACTCTTAATATTTAACCTTTTCGTGAGCGCGATATTATTTCTATAATGTTTTAACTAAAAAACTCTAGAATTATAGACAAATAATATATGAATTAATACTAGAAAGACTGAAACTTAGTATATACCTATATTGCCCCAAAGCAGTCAAAATAACTGCACTGCGAAAGAATAACTAATGTGTAAAGAAATTTGTTTAAAATTAATTTTTAATATTTTTATATTATTTACTTATTTGTAAGTGTTAACAATAAAAAAAATTACTTCACTTAGGAAAAACAAATTTATGCATTATTCGTACATTTTAAGCAACTGAAAGTAATTTATGTGTACATCCGTAAACATACTTTTACATTTTTCACATATATTATTTGTTTTGTTGTTGTGGCAAAGTCGTACTCGACAATTTTTTCGTTCGTTAGAATATGTTGTATTTGATGATGCTGCAGTTGATCTTTGTGGGACTTCATGTTCTGATGAAGTTTTCTGTCTTGCAGCTCTGTAATCGGTGTAAAGCTGTACTGCTAATTGGAAATAAGAACTATTTTCGTTGTATTTGTATTTCTGTCGCTTCTTTGTAAAAGATCCAAGCATTCATAGCAGCCACAACTGCAACTTATCTTGTATATGCCCAAATGGACAATTTATCATGAACTTGTATGTTATCATGTGACGGTAATAAAAATATATATATATAAACTGTTGTTCCAATCCAGAACCGAACTGGTCATATAAGAAATTTACTCAATTCAATAATAAAAGTAATTTGATTATTTAACATTTTCCAAGTAGTCAAAATGATTATTTTTGGGCAATACAGGTATAAAACATATATATACCGGAAATGAAGGAGGGGGAAGGCAACTACAATGATTAATAAACACATTTATATGTTGTACAAAAAGTCACAAAATTATAAGCAGCTGTGTCGTTATATACATAATTGTTTTTCTAATTGAAATTGAAAAGCAGTCAAAATGATTTCCTTAGGCAATCTAGTGTTAAAAAAAAAAAAAAAAAAAACTGCTTATGCCTCTTGATCAGTGGGTGGTGGTAGCCCTTTTTTCCATCCTTCGAGCCAGCCAGAACTAGCAGTAAATTCAGGCTCTCCTTGAAATGCGTCATAAAATTTTAGAGCTTCCTTTTAAAAATTGGTCCTGAAATGGGTGTTTCCTGTTTCCCTTTGCTGCCTGAACCACAAATAAAGTGCCTCGCTCATTTTTCCGTATTCACCACATTTTATAAACTATCCGTGCATACTCTTTTCACACACCAAGGACCTGTTCGGAACAGTTCTTTTTCCACCCTATCAAAGTAGTTCGTCCAACACCCAAATCAAAAGTAATTTTATTTACACTTTCCTTTGTTCAGTCTCTTTAAGGCATCTCGTTTCATTGCCATTGCCCTGTTAGTTTTCTTTTCAAACGACATTTTCATTTCACAGAATATCAAAAATTACCAAAACTATGTTAAGACTTGTACGCCTAGATGTGAACTGAGGAATATTACCCCCAATGAACTGGTGTGAGTTTAGTTTGCAATAAGATGCAGTCACAAAACTTCAGTCTCCTAACGCTGGGATTCTCAGCCGGTGGTACGCGTACCACTGGTAGTACGCAAGAGAAAAATAGGTGGTATGCAAAGAAGCAAAGTATTTTTAAATATTAAATTAAAAAATCACGTGAAGAAAACTGATTAACTTTTGGCTGAACCGGGGAAAAAAAAAAAAAAAAAGCAATTTAAAGGCATTTCAAATAAAGGTGTTAAAATTTTATTGCCTTTTTTGCAAAAACTATTTGTGTGAACAAAGATTTTCTTTCATGCTGTATTTGAAAAATAAATACAGAGCAAAATTAAAAGTGGATCGTAATTTCCAGTTAAAACTAAGTGAAATAAAACTAGACATAAATTGATCTCTCTTAAACGGGTCCAAATTTCGCACTAAATTTAAGAATTAAGTTATTATTAAATTATTATAACTTAAATTTTGATAATTAAAATGCTAACCAATTTTAATCGAATATTTTTTATGCGTGCATATTTAATACAAACAGCCAACAGTTTCTGCAAATGGCAAACTATACATTTTTTTAAAAAATATTTGAGAAACTAAAAAATAATCGTTGTAAAATGTAGGGGTGGAACTAAAGTTTTTAAATTTTTGTTTAGATGGTACGCATAAGACAAAAGGTTGAGAACTGCTGTCCCAACGTTTCGCACAGGGCTTAATTTCTAAAATTAGAAGAGCCGGAGCCCTACCGTAGACCCTCAGGAAAGAGGAACAAGAAGAAATAAATAAATGAAATAATTAATAAAATCACTGCAATAATTAATGATTAAAGTAATTAAAGAAATATATTAAAATTTATTTCTTTGGTGATTTTAAATATAATTATTATATATTACATATTAGATTATTAGTCGAAAAGGGGTTTTCCATGAAGGACTATAGTTTTTGTTTTGCAATTTTGCTTTGGTTCATTATAAATGTCCGTTTCACTTTTCAAACTGTTGCCACCAAATGTTAGAGTCCTGCATTATATTTGAAGAAATTAAATAATGAAAAATCTGCATAAATGTACGTACGTATTTCGCATTGTGTTAAAACAACGGTACCTAGAGCCATCCAATTTTGAATGACGTAATCCTACTGCGAATTTGGGCGTCTGAAAGCCCAAATTTGAAATTTATTTCATTATCGATTTCATATCTTGTAAAACTTTAACGAATTTTTGATTAACAAACTCTACGATTTCAAAGCGAGCAATGGCAATGTTGTACAGAAAAAAACATTTTTATCTCCAACAAGTGACATTGTGTATCGGAAATACTAAAGATATGCTCAATTTAAAATTATTTTGCGATATTGATCTTGAACTGAATTTTATTTACTTATTGGATTGAATTAAATCTACTTCGTCGATATCGCATAAACCACAATAGAATAAATGCACTCTTTAAAATTCACTATATTTGTTTACCATAGCGACACTCGCCCTAGGTTCACTTAACAGCGTTTACATTTCGTTCATTTTTTAACTCTATGTCGTAACGCAATTAACAGGCAATCGGCCTAGTGCGGCCTTTACCAATATATTATAAATAGGGTATCTTTAATGATGAGTTGAATCCAGTAAGATGAAACGTACGTTTTGCACCTACCTGCAGAGTCTCTAGAAGAGAAGTAAACGTGGCGCCATCTTTTGGAAAAAATTGAACATTTTAAAACTCAGAATCTACAAAATTTATATCATCTTAAGAATTATCTAATCGTTGCCACATTTAAATATTACAATAAATTTAAAACGATGTGTAAAAGAAATTAAGCAAAGAGAAACAACGACAACAAAAAAGAAAGAAAGAAACAGTCTTTCACAGACGATTCAGTATTTCTCATTCAATTAATTCAGTTCTCACTTCGCGACAAGGCAAAAATACATTAAAACTCAAGATGCCTGTATTGAAAATTATGAAGTAAATCTTAAACACTTATTTCCTCGAATAAATTCCAGAATGGATTAAACATGATTTAAGGGAGTTGAAACCCCAAAATCTTCAAAAAATTTTGATTTCGGATTTTCGCATTTTCAAATTCTCTACACTTTTATCTTTCTAAAAATACCATTCTTTAATCTCTATGAAAATTAGAACTGTAAAAAAACTAGTTTTAATTTGTCATCTACTGCTTTGATCAATGAGGATTTTTACATTAAAACGCGTTTTTCTCCATTTTTTTTACACTCGATGTACCTTTTCTCAGGAACTACTGCTCACAGGTATATAAACTTTTTATGGCTTATTTATTAGGTTCCCTAATATTTACTGAAATGAGCTTTTTGTAATAAACTTAGAAAAAAAAAATTTAATTTTTTTTTGTGTGAGAAAAGTGCTAAATTTTACTATGCCTAACAAAATATCCTGTAATTTACTCTAAAATTCAAAATGTTTCAAAAGCTCATTTCAGTATAATCAGATAGGTATACTTTAATTACAGAAAAAATTTCAAGCTTGTATCTACAGCAGATTTTGAGAAAAGGTACATCGAAAATGGCCAATTTAACATTGTCGGTATAAGGGTTTCTGATACCCCTTAATTCGCAATAATAAAAGAAGGCGTTATCTTCGTTATTGTACAGCTCACTTTCCCTAGATTGGCAACAAATCCGCTATTCTGCTGTTTCAAATGTAAACAAGCAATGGCCGCCATCGAAAAAATTATTAGGCTTAGCGGCACTTAAACAACTTTTAAATTGTTGATAATTCTAAAAATATTGCATACGGATTTACTAAAGGCATAAAAACCTTAACCGGAAGATAAGAACAACATAATTCAATCATTTTTAAAGTAAAATTTACCAACATATAAGCACAATTTACCAACATATAAGAATAAAAAAAATGAGATCACTGAGCCGAGTAACAGAGTGGATACATATATATAAATATATTTATATACTTTTGGTGCGACCGATTGCAACCAAAATACGAGATGCACATTTACATGTTATAGCAGTCCTATACAGTGGCGTAAATAAGGGTATGCAAGAAATGACGTCGCATAGGGGCCCGAAGGCTTAGGGGGCCCTTAAATGTCCTGCTGAACTACATTTACATGTTTAGAATTAGAATTTCTATAAAAGAAGATTAATTATTATTTTTATATTTTTTATCTTGTATTTTTTCCCTTACGTTTTTCATTTTTATGTTTAGAATTTGTACTACTATAAATTGTTATTTTAATTTTGATATGTTTTGATTTCGTGTTAAACCCCTTTTACACGATTGTTAATATTAATATAGTTGAGGAATAGCCTTGATTTGACTCCAATTCACTTTTAACTTGATAATCTTTAAGTATATGTAGATAATAGAATTCATTTTCTTTTAAGTTTTTAAGGCCCCCCTACCTATATGGTGCAGTGACGCAATTCTCTGTATGACGCAGATAGGAGGCCTTTGGAAACACCTAAAACAGCTATATTCAAGTGTCTGCAAAAGTTAAAATTCCAGCATTCGACCATGAAATAATAACTTCATGATCTACCTCAGTTTAGGGATAGCAGTGAGCGGAAAATAGGAAAAGTTCCTTTGAAATTCCTTAGTCTCAAACCTAAAAATTATTAAAGGCGATCCCCTAAAGAAAAGGTTTTTCCTTTTGCAATCCCCAAATCAAAAAGCGGTGGAAGTGGAAATTAATTGTAACTATTTATTATAAAGTACTTATTTTATATATTAATGTGTTTTTGTATAATTCGCATTATGATCGAATAATCAGTAGGCACATTTTCCAAGTATAAATCAAAGAAGTAACTAGGCAGGATTCTGGTACTTTGGAATGAACTTCGCAAGTTAAGAGAAATCGTGGTATATTATTTGCAGTTCGTAATTTTCCTAATATGTCATTCCGTAGCGTTTAATTTTGTTCATATATTGAATCTCTTACTAGCTTTTCCATTAAACGCAAGTCCAAAAATCAGTCCTAATATTCAATTTGAAATTGAATTTATTAATGTGAATGATTCTTAGAATTTAATATAACATGTATTTCGTTGGTTCGCTATAAACGGCGTATCACTTTTCAAATTGCTGCCACCAAATAATTTCACCCTGCATTATTTTTAAAGAAATTAAATAAGGAAGAATCTGCATGTTTGAATGTATAGTTCTCACAATGTAAAAAACGATGGTACTTGCAACCTGTGCAGTCGTACCAAGAGGCAAAGTAAGGGACAGAAACATTTTGTATTTAGAAGCACGATTGACTTTACAAAATGGCAAAATTAAAGGTGGATCGATTTTTTTTTCTCTGTTTTTTTTTACACTAATAAGCTGGAGGGGGAGAATCATTCGTAAGTATTAATTGCTAACTCCAGAATACATGCTTTTCTTTCTTAAGGACATAAAATTATTGACGTAAGTTGAGCAGTTGTGGCGTGAAGGAACTTTGCCCCATCCCCACGTCGAAATCATGGAAATGCAGTTCTAGTCCAGGAAACGCAAAGAATTTAAAGATCTTTGAATGAATTCAAGGTCCGAAAAAAAGGGGGGAAGTTTTACGACAGGCTACGAATACACAGATGCTCAAACATTAAGCGGCCAAATATTTCAGTTAATTTCCGGCGTAAAATTTCATTAAATTTATCGAAATTCATTACTTTTTCTCTCATAGGGGTAGGAAATGGAATGGTTGAATATTCTTACTTGAAATAATGAGTAAATAAATATTTATCCAATTTTTCATATCAAAATTTTCAAAATATTCTCACATTGCAGATAAAATTCAGGCTAGGAATTCTTTAGAATCCCTAATCGAGAATTAATTCTGAAAGCACAGAACTCGTTTGAGGATTTACATGATTTGCTTTAGAAAAGAGAAGAGCTGTAGTGTTTCTTAACCTGTAAATTACCCATCTACCAAAAATTCACACTTATCTGTAAAAGATAATTCTGAAGACATTAAATTTGTTTTGAAATTAATATATTAATCTCTCTTCGTTTGGAAAAAATATAGTAAATTACAATTTATTTTAACAACGTGAAACATTTAAGCGTATAATTGAGTAATGCGCAATAATTAGTACGTTATTTAAACGGCATTGAATTGAATTATTATTTAATAATAAAGCATTCCAGAACTATTTGCCTAAGGGGAAGAACGCCTAACCGTTATTTGCAATGAAATTTTACAATTTACTTTACTTTTGCTTTTAATTTACTTTCCACAGCATTCAGTACGTGAAATCATCAATATTAGTATAATAATGATAATAAAAATGGCATCATACAACTAAAAGTATATACTACTTCGTAAATTTCGATAAATTAATTACTGAAAATATTAAACATATCAATGGTAGCGTTGCCCTAATAGTTTTAAGTTGCATTTCAACATCTGAAAGAACGCGAATTACATTGCTATTTTCACTACACAAACGAATGGAATATTTCCGAAAAGAATGCTGCCCCGTTATTGTAATATTTCATTAATTTTCGCAAATTAAAAAATTTAATTAAAACGTTTTAATAGTAAAGATGCTTTTGTACATTATTCTCTTTCATTTCGGCATCACTGCATAACTTTTCTAAGACATAAATAGCTTCCGTTAATATATGTTCTCATACATTATATTTATTTTTTTATATTTTTGTCATTAATAAATTAATGATTAAGATAAAAAAATTTATACTGCTTAATTTATAAGCAATGTAAAGACTGGAAATCTGAGGTCATCAATTTCTGAGACATAAATAGCTTTCTAAGACGCAAATAAAACAGATAACAATAATCATAAATATTAATGCTCCTAAAATATAGCCGCTTTTCCAAACTGATTTTTGCTTTCTGATCCACCTGGGATACAACAAACGTATTTTCATTAAATGAAGTTTTGCACATTTCTCTACGAAGTACGCAAAACTTGTTTCATACAATTTTATTTTTACTAATTATGAAGAAACTTTATACTGGTTTCCTAAA
Organism: Stegodyphus dumicola; assembly: GCF_044657685.1. Lineage (NCBI taxonomy): Eukaryota > Metazoa > Arthropoda > Arachnida > Araneae > Eresidae > Stegodyphus > Stegodyphus dumicola. The sequence goes on from NC_140773.1 coordinate 5,619,450, forward strand.
CAAGTATTTATGTGTACTACTTTTAGAATCCATGCGACAGAGTGTGAGTACTCATCTTCAAATAAACATTAGTGTCAATAAGCTTAACTCTAAATTATTAAACATTTCTGGGACCTTAAAACTTGGAAATGAATCGTCATATTTTGCTACAGTGGGTATTTAAATTTAGATAAATCCTCATACCATAAGTATTTTGTGTTTAATTTTAAAATTTCCATTTCGTATTACACAATCATTTTCAAAGCTCTTTGGATACATATCAATAAAATTTGTTTCTACCTGTTTATGATTTCATCGTAAACTTGTGAAGAATTTCCTAAAAATATTCGAATATCCATAATTTTTACTGTTAAATATTATATAATTATACATTAACTGAAATGCATTTATAGTACAGAGGAAATGTAGAAAGATATTGCAGGTGTATCATTGGAATATGACAATAATAATAGTACAATTTGACTGAAGGGAAAAAGAAAAAAAAAACAGATGTTTCAGCGTTTTAAAAGGGAAATGGACAATGGACATCTTTACAGTAAAGTCTTGGATGAAAGTTATACTGTGACTCAACTTCCATTCCATTCCATTTTCCGCTGAAGACACTGTAAATTTATAGTGGAGGCGGGGTCCATTTCTTCGTTAAACAGCTGCATTGAAGGGGGATTTCGGATCCCTTTCTTCGTTAAGCCACCGCATTGAAGTGTGAAACGCTACCCCTCAAGTATACTTGTAAATTGGCTGATGACTCAGAACAGTAAACTGAAAACTTGCTCTTATTCTAATGCCATTTCTCTAGTTTATGGCGAGAACAAACAGAAGTTTTTCTTTAAAATTAAATTTCAAAGTGATCTCAAATATAATTCTTCATTATAAACGTAAGTTATCGATTTGTAATATCTAAATTAATCATAAACTAAATTCTTATAATTTAAAACTTGCTAAAAATTCAATTCAGCTAAATTTTTAATCCATTTATCTGAAAAATCCAAAATTATCACCATTAACAATGCAAATGTCTACTAATATTAATTTAATTAAATAGTTTTATGATAAATATGAAATATAAATATAATCTATGTTTCCATACATTACGAAACATCATAACAGGCCAAAATTAAAATTTTTTAAACACGTCCTGCGCTATAGTGCAGGATCGATCAACCAATCAATCGGCTCGACAATCGAAAATCAATCGACTTGAATGGAGCACATCAACATCTAAAAAGCGTTTCTATTAATATGCAAGATATGAGAAACAAGTTTTAAGATATTATGAAAGAAGCTGAGTTTATTGCAAATAAATGGGGCATAGAAACTAAATTTGGAAAATAAAATAGAAATAAAGAACCTAAAACACTGTCATTGTTAACAAATACGGAAATTATTAATAATGTTTCAAAAATACAGAAAACATATAAAGAAGACTTGCACTGGAAGTACAACTTTTATTATTTATAAATACTTTCAGAACAGAAATCCAATATTTGAAATCCGTTAAAGATTTAGCTAAATTAGGAATGGTAAAATATTATGACATGACAAGCAGTTATTCGGGTGTGTGCAATTCACTCATGTTGTATTTATCATTACCTGTAACCACAGCCACGAGTGAGAGGTCATTTTCAATACTGAAACTAATTAAAACACATTTAAGTAATAGTATGACACAAGATCGGTTGTCAAACCTTTCACTATTGAGCGTTGAAGCTGAGATGGCTGAGAAAATGGACGTCCAAGTATTGATAAATAATTTTGCTGAAATGAAGGTTAGGAGACGCAAATTAAGGATTTTTTTCTTTATGATGAATTTTGGCCACCAATGTTATCATTACACTTATTGAGGGAGGAAAAAAATTAGAGAAGAAAAGCAGTACGGACTGAGGAAAATTAAAAGGAAGCAGTAAAAAAACTTTAGCATTCATGTTTTTTATAAAATCATGCATTCAAGTAGTTTAGTGTACCAAAAGGTTTTTTAAAAAGACAGAAAAAAACTTTACCATACATATTTTCTACAAAAATTGTATATTCAAATCGTTTTCTGTATGAAGTTTATGATAAATATGGTTTATATTTAACAAATGTATCATTTACATTATAAAAATTCTTATTTATTACTTGTATATTATTGCATAAATCATGTTCGTAAGCTGAGTAAATCACAGAGTACTATACATTAATGCAATAGCTTTTCTGTACGTTTATCAGTTATTTTGTTTGTCAGTTTATAATATAACTAATTATTTATAAGTTTGCTAACTTAAGCGAAAATCTTAAGATAGGCGCAAATTTTATATAAAAATTTAAAACATTAGTATGTAAAACTTCTTGGATTTTATATAAAAATCTCCGCAAATCTAGGCTTTCTTCCTTTTCTTAATGCTATACGTCGACATGTTCCTTTTTTTATATAGACTTATTCATTTATTATCAGTATGCATCTCAGTGTAAGGAGAAAAAATCTGTCTCTCGCTCTCACACAAAAAGTCTTAAGTAACTGAATTAAATTCATCTGACGTCAAATACCCAGACTAAAGCAAATTTTCATTTCACCAGTTGGTCAAGGGAAATTATTTTTCTTTTTATTCTTTCTTCACGGTACGTACCTTTCAACTGGTTCCCCAAGAACATGCTTTTATTTTTTAACAATTAATCCAGACGTGCTAAAAATCATCATGAAAACATTGCCTCCTGGAATCCTTGATTTTTTTAAAAACTTTTCGTGGTTTTTTTTTTTTTTTTTTTAAAATTTAAATTTTATTTTTATTTTTATTTTTAAGTACATTAAATTTATTGGGAAAGGGCCCAGGAAATTTTTTTGCATAGGGGCCCAAGAGTTGTAGTTACGCTACTGGCCCCCTATATACAAAATTTCAACGTTCTGAGGATGTCGTTTTTGAGTTATGCGAGATAAATACGTGCGTACAGACGCCACAAAAAAAATCTCTTCAAAATTCATTTTAAATCAGTTTTATAATTTTTGTGGGAAAAAGAGTCCCTTATTCTGTCCTTGCTTGCGGATGTCGCGCAAAAACATCCTTAAATAGCATTGGATAAAGGTCAAAATCGATATTTTCGTTGAAATATGATACCCGAAATTTTTCATTTTTATTAAAAAAATATCAATTTTTGCATAGGAGCCCAAGAGTTGTAGTTACGCTACTGGTCCCCTATATACAAAATTTCACGTTCTGAGGATACTCGTTTTTGAGTTATGCGAGATAAGTACGTGCCTACAGACGCCCCGAAAAAAATCTCTTCAAAATTCATTTTAAATCAGTTTTATAATTTTTGTGGGAAAAAGAGTCCCTTATTCTGACCTTGCTTGCGGATGTCGCGCAAAAACATCCTTAAATAGCATTGGATAAAGGTCAAAATCGATATTTTCGTTGAAATATGATACCCGAAATTTTCATTTTTATTAAAAAAATATCAATTTTTGCATAGGGGCCCAAGAGTTGTAGTTACGCTACTGGTCCCCTATATGCAAAATTTCAACGTTCTGAGGATACTCGTTTTTGAGTTATGCGAGATAAGTACGTGACGCCACGAAAAAAATCTCTTCAAAATACATTTTAAATCAGTTTTATAATTTTTGTGGGAAAAAGAGTCCCTTATTCTGTCCTTGCTTACGGATGTCGCGCAAAAACATCCTTAAATAGCATTGGATAAAGGTCAAAATCGATATTTTCGTTGAAATATGATACCCGGAATTTTTCATTTTTATTAAAAAAATATCAAATTTTTGCAAAAGTGCCCAAGAGTTGTAGTTACGCTACTGGTCCTCTATACAAAATTTCAACGTTCTGAGAATACTCGTTTTTGAGTTATGCGAGATAAGTACGTGCGTACAGACGCCACGAAAAAAATCTCTTCAGAATTCATTTTAAATCAGTTTTATAATTTTTTTGGGGGGAAATGAGTCCCTTATTCTGTCCTTGCTTGCGGATGTCACGCAAAAACATACTTAAATAGCATTGGATAAAGGTCAAAATCGATATTTTCGTTGCAATATGATACCCGAAATTTTTCGCGATTACAATACTTCCTTTTTACTTCATACAAGGAAGCAAAAAAGGAACCCGAGATCATTTGGATGGAAAATTGCTTTCAGGTATATCTCAGAGAGATCATATTGCCATCTATCTTGCTACATTGTTATTTGAGCACAATTGCAAAAATATGATGTGGACACCCCATGACTTCTTTGACTTAAACACTTCTTTGACTACTTAAACATGTATTCCTGCAGTTCATTTAATCTTATTTCCTCGAATTTCATTAGAGATATATTTCTCATTCAACTTATATAAAAACTGTATAAGGTATTTCTCACGCCTTTTCTCGCCTGCATTCGTGGTGTAGCGATTCTGCACGCTGGGCCGGTATTCCAGAGGTCCATGGTTCGATTCCCGGCGAAAGCAGTTGCTAATTTTTACGCTAATTAGAAAAAAAAAAAAAAAAAGCCTCTTTAACGTAATTTGAAATCTGAAACACTTCAGATTTTCTTTTTTGTCTTTTTTTTATTTATCTCTAATTTTAATAAATCTAATAAGTAATTTTTAATATAATTTTTTTGCTAAAAATAAAATTTTCGAGATCAAATTTCTACTGAAACTGTAGTTTAATTCTACAAAAGAAGTACTTCAGATTTTCTTTTTTGTCTTTTTTTTTTATTTATTTATCTCTAATTTTAATAAATCTAATAAGTAATTTTTAATATAATTTTATTGCTAAAAATAAAATTTTCGAGATCAAATTTCTACTGAAACTGTAGTTTAATTCTACAAAAGATGTACTTCAGATTTTCTTTTTTGTCTTTTTTTTTATTTATTTATCTCTAATTTTAATAAATCTAATAAGTAATTTTTAATATAATTTTATTGCTAAAAATAAATTTTCGAGATCAAATTTCTACTGAAATTGTAGTTCAATTCCATAAAAGAAGTACTTCAGATTTTCTTTTTTCAGATTTTTTTTTATTTATCTCTAATCTCAATAAATCTAATAAGTAATTTTTAATATAATTTTTTTGCTAAAAATAAAATTTTCGAGATCAAATTTCTACTGAAACTGTAGTTTAATTCTACAAAAGAAGTACTTCAGATTTTCTTTTTTGTCTTTTTTTTTTTTATTTATTTATCTCTAATTTTAATAAATCTAATAAGTAATTTTTAATATAATTTTATTGCTAAAAATAAAATTTTCGAGATCAAATTTCTACTGAAACTGTAGTTTAATTCTACAAAAGAAGTACTTCAGATTTTCTTTTTTGTCTTTTTTTTTTATTTATTTATCTCTAATTTTAATAAATCTAATAAGTAATTTTTAATATAATTTTATTGCTAAAAATAAAATTTTCGAGATCAAATTTCTACTGAAACTGTAGTTTAATTCTACAAAAGAAGTACTTCAGATTTTCTTTTTTGTCTTTTTTTTTTATTTATTTATCTCTAATTTTAATAAATCTAATAAGTAATTTTTAATATAATTTTATTGCTAAAAATAAAATTTTCGAGATCAAATTTCTACTGAAACTGTAGTTTAATTCTACAAAAGATGTACTTCAGATTTTCTTTTTTGTCTTTTTTTTTATTTATTTATCTCTAATTTTAATAAATCTAATAAGTAATTTTTAATATAATTTTATTGCTAAAAATAAATTTTCGAGATCAAATTTCTACTGAAATTGTAGTTCAATTCCATAAAAGAAGTACTTCAGATTTTCTTTTTTGTCTTTTTTTTATTTATCTCTAATTTTAATAAATCTAATAAGTAATTTTTAATATAATTTTATTGCTAAAAATAAAATTTTCGAGATTAAATTTCTATTGAAATTGTAGTTCAATTCCATAAAAGAAGTACTACAGCTTTCTTCTTTAGGGCTCCGGTGCGCTCCAGCTAGAATTATAATTTATCCTAAACACTAAGAATTACCGGAGCCCGACTCCGATGCAATTTAAGCTTTGGTTTCGCAACAATAGAAAGGAATGTAAGCCAGCCGCTATCCGACTTTCTTCGTATCCTCCAAAGAAGCAAACAGCGTTGCCATATATTACAACATATCTTGAAATTTGTTACACACTTCCAAGAATTAATAGCAGAATGCGAAAACGGCAAAAATTACGGAAAAAGAACATTCAAATCCTTGAACAGAACAGGAAAGATAAACGCGTAAACAATAATTATATGTACTGTACGTAATATTTGCTCTGTTTGGACTAGACATATCTTAAAAAAGTTGTCGAGTTATACAAAATGTCGAGATATTGGGAGTCGAGTTTGCGGGATTCTATTTAATTTTAATTAGATTTATACGCATTTTCACATTTTAGTAATTCATTTTGTTATTACACATTTAGAACATGGATGTCTAAAGTGCGGCCCAAACGCAAACTATGAAAGTATTTAAATTTACACATTTTTATTAAAAAAATAAATGTTTGAATTAGATTCGTTGGCATTTATTTTTAAATAAAAATGTACATAAAAACGTCTTAGTATATCATGATGGCAAAGTGACATTCAACTGAAAGAAAAATTTGGAATTGTTGCTTTACTGGAGTTTTATAAAAGATTACCTAACCCGCAATAAATATCATAATTTTCACAATCATGCTTTATTAATATCTTCAGCTTTTGGCAGTACCTATATTGTGAAAATTATTTTCAAGAAATTTCACTTTAGACACCCATGTTCTAAGTGTTTGATAACAAAATGAGTTACTAAAGTGAGAAAAAGCGTATAAATCTAATTAAAATTAAACACAGTAGAGTCCTGCAGACTCGACTCCCGATATCTCGACATTTCATATAACTCGACAACTTTTTACAAATACATACAAAAATAGAACAAAGATCACTGACAACATCTTGAAAATGCATTAAGAATTGCAACCTCGTCTATTGAACCCGATATCGATTTGTTGTTCAACAAAAGCAAATTCAACCATCTTCATCAATTCGAATTTTTTCCATCTTTATGAAATCCAAACTAAATGAAATGAAAACTTTTACAGGTTAATAATAAATATGTACCTATACATATCTAATTAAAATTTTAAAAATAATTATTAATAAAAAGAAGTTAATTTATTTTAATAAAACAACAAAGAGCTAATTTTTAGCAAATTTTTTTTCTTTGCCAATGCGGCCCCGCAAGTTTTTTTTCCTTTACAACGCGGTCCTCAAACGGTCACAGTTTAGATACTCATGATTTAGAAGAAGGAAGAGGAATTGAGGCATATGGATTTATGTATCGTCTGCATCATACCAAAAATCAAGAATGTTTAAAAATGTTAAAAAGAGATTGAAAACAGAACAAACTATCGTTCCTAGAAAATAAATCTGTTCTATTCCTATCACAAAATATGCGTGTTCCCTTCTGATATAATGCGAAGCATTGAAAATAGTAAAAGTACAGATTAGCGACTTTCGAGTGGTGCTGAAGACGTACACTGCGCAAAAACAAAAAATCGGACACTTCCTGTATCTCCCGTTCTACTGGGCCGATTGACGAAATTCAAATTGCGTTTTTTATGTCTCGAAGGCGCGACTTAGGATGGGTGTACTCCAACTGCGCGAATGAAAATCCCCCACCGGGTCCAGCTATAGTCCAACTGCGCTAATCAAAATTTCTTCCCGTGTATACGAGCCAGTTTCCCTTAGAAAGTCCTCCACGAAGGCATCCCTCTCCTTAGGCAGATAGCCCTCGTGTACTTTGCCATAACTCAACACACCAACACACACCAACACCAAAATTTCTTCCCCTGTTGCCTACAGGTTTACAATTTAACTTTTTCGAAGCCAATTGTAGCCAAGAGGAAAATAAAAATAAAGAAATAGAATTACATATCACAAGAACAAGTAAAAAATAAAAAAATATATACCAAGCAGGCTAATTACTTGAATAACAATAATAAATGCGAGAGCTAACAAAAAAAAAAAAAAATAAAATAAAATAAAATAAAATAAAATAAAAGGATTGGTAAACATACATATTAGCGTTACAAACATCTTTCATTTATTATAATAATATCATAAATTAAATAATTATAAAGCATACCAATCATATTTTTTATAAATTACATCAATATTAGTCAAGATGTCTGAACTAGATTGGAAAATTTAATACAGTTCACTGGCGTGCAAAAGATTATTCCATATCAGTGTTAAAGTGTGCTAAAAACATTTTTTGTTAATTAAAGTAATCATGTAAATGTTTGCAGAAATTAATTGTTAAATTTAAAAAAAGCTTAGCATGAAATCTATTATAACAACATTACTATGCGTTTGGAACACTGACGTATGAATTGTAAATAAATTAAAATTATTACGCTAAGAATTTTTTTCTAAAATTTATCTAGAAGAAAAGAATTAGATAAACAGTATTGCAAATTAATATAATCAATCAGGCCTTTCAATACATAAAAGTTTGGTTTTTTAACCAAAAATTAAAAATTGGGATGCAAAAGTTTGTGTAATATACTTGGAAATATCTGAACATATAATTAATTAGAAATGGATAATAAAATTAATAACAAGCTAATTAACAGTAACATTAAGCTTAATTTCATTCAAGCTAAAACAAGCAATCGATCAGGAGCTCCGCATAACTGACGTTTTGTTGCTATTTTACGCAGATTTGCGTATAAAATAAATATTTGCACTTGTGAAATAAGTGAATAATGTACTGATAGTCAACAGGAATTAAAATACAGTGGTCAAAAATATAACTACTTGTCAGAAGGTATGCAAAGTTGCCACGGCTAGAGAAATTGAATGATTATGGAAAACTCATAAAGTTAAGCGCTACAGTATGAAAAGAAAATTCTGGAATAAACATGTTAAGAAAATTAGATGGAGAAATAAGCCTTAATTTATTGATATCCATATAAACATTATTATGCTTTTGGAAAAAGTTACATATAATTTGCACTGAGGAATCAATCACCGAAAACGAGTTAATTTCTTTCCTTATTTTTTCTTATTAGAGGGATTTCTAAAAAGGTATGACAAGGAGAAAATTTTTGCAATATTTTTAAAGAATCCCGCAGTTCGTGGATTAGATAAGAAGGGGGGAAGGATCTTAGATCAAATTTACCCTATCCTTAGGATCAAATTTACCTTATCCCGATCGTACCCTATCCTTAGGATACGTATGAGACTTATATGTAGCATTTGTTTTAACATAAGTCTTTTGGCACAAAAATTGTACTTTTCCTGAAATAACATACCAATTTCTTTCATTCGACTCAAATGATGCCAGATTGCAAAGTTTTGTAAAAATCGCACGAGTAATTTTTAAAAAAATTGGCTCTCAAAATTTTAGCTGCTCCATGTTAATTGAATTTGGTATATATATTTATTAATATCTCTTTTTTATTAAACTTTTTTTTTATTCTTCCTTTCACATTTCGAAATTTAGGTTCATTCCAAATCAAATTCCCCCATTTTTTATGATTTATTTTTTTAATTTGTATTTTTAAACAAATTTTATAAATTTTTCGAAACAAATTTTGAATTCTGACCTATAAAATTTTTACCATCATCTTAAAGTAGTTGTGTTTCTAAGCATATCTACAAAAATCAGAGTTTTTTTTTTTATTCAGAATTTCCTAAGATATACGTAAATTTACACATTTGGGCGTTTTGAAATTTGGCATATTTGTTATAAGCGATAATAACGCCAAATGTGATTTATGCACTTTGTTAAAATTAGTTGAAAGTAAGAATGATGACTTTTTCCAGCTGCTGTATAGTTAAAAAAAGGAACGGAAAATAGATTGCTATAAATTAAGAAGTTCGCCGAGTGAATTAATCTTGGCCCAAACTGGGGGGAAAAAAAAAAAAAAAGCGCCAAGGTGGATTTTTTAAAATTTCTCCATAAATTTTTTCATAAAAAATTAGAAAATTTAATATCTAGTCATAATTTAAGTCGTAGAATCGAAATATGGAGGGAAAAAATTGGTACGTTATTTCAGAAAAATTCCGATTTTGTGTCAAAATACCTATATCATAACAATGCTATATATAAATTTAATATATATCCTAAGTCGCGTTTTCGAGACATGAAAAATGCAAGTTGAATTTCGTCAATCGGCCCAGTAGAACGGGGAATAAAGAACTTTTCCCACCCTTTTTTTGCGCAGTGTAAAAACGTATGCACGTCTGTGTATACACGCACACATACAGGCACATACATAAGTCCCCACATACATACATGAGTCCACACATACATATACACATATAAACACATACATACATACGTCCGAACATACTACATACATATATGCACATACATACATACGTCCGAACATACTACATACATATATGCACATACAGTGGATGGACAAAAATATGGAAACACCTTGTGAAATGCATGTTTGAAAAGAAAGATTGATTTTAATGAAATATGTAGGTGGCGCTGGCGTTTTTGACTACTGACGCCACCTATACAACTTCGTAAATGTGCTAAAACAGTTCAGTTGTTGTCGGAGTACTGTTATGTGAGATTGTCATTGCATTATGTCAGAGTTAACAGACTTCGAACGTGGGCAAATTGTTGGAGCACGTATGGTAGGTGCTTCCGTAAGCAAAGTAGCCGAGGTGTTTAGTGTTTCAAGAGGTACTGTATCGAAGATTTATTCCGCATATTTGAAAAGCGGGAAAACATCATCTGTTAAATCACAGCGCGGACGAAAGTGTGTCCTGAGTGATCGTGACAGACGATCATTAAGGGCAATTGTGACGAAAAATAAGAAGACCACAGCTGCAAAAGTTACTGCTGAAATGAATGTTGTGTTACCGAACCCTGTGAGTACCAAAACAATTAGAAGGGAGCTTCATAAACAGGGAATTGCTGGCCGTGCTGCAATTGAGAAGCCACTCATCAGTGATGCTAATGCCCGTAACAGGAAAAGGTGTTGTTTAAGTCATAAAGCCTGGACTATAGAGCAGTGGAAGCGAGTAATATGGTCTGACGAGTCTTCTTTCACATTGTTTCCCACTTCTGGCCGAGTTTACGTCTGGAGAACGCCATCTCAAGCCTATAATACAGACTGCTTGTTGCCAAGAGTGAAACATGGCGGGGGTTCTGTTATGGTTTGGGCAGCCATATCGTGGTTCTCTGCTAGCCCCATGATAACTGTGTCAGGGCACATGACTGCCAAGACTTATGTGAGCATTTTGGCCGATCAAGTTCATCCCATGGTACAAACCTTGTTCCCCGATGGTGAGGGTGTCTTCCAAGACGACAAAGCACCTGTTCACGCAGCTCACATTGTCCAGGACTAGTTTCCTGAGCACGAGGATGAGTTGTCCCATCTCCCCTGGCCACCATAGTCACCAGACCTGAATATTATCGGACCTTTGCGGTCTACATCGGAACGGAAAGTGCGTTCTCGTTATCCACCGCCAACATCGTTATCTGAACTTGCCACCGTTTTGCAGGAAGAATGGTATAATATTCCCTTGGCAAACATACAGGAACTGTATTTATCCATTTCGAGAAGACTGCAAGCTGTTTTGGATGCCAAAGGGTTTCCTACACCATATTAAGCAAAGAAACATGTTTTTTTTAAAGGTGTTTCCATATTTTTGTCCAACCCCTGTACATACATACATACATACGTCCACACATACATACATTTCTGACTACAGTCCCGGTAATAGAAGAGTACCGTTATTGTTCAATATTAGTTATTGTTCGATATTTTACACTTTTGTCAGTATTTTTTAATTAATATTCTTGTACATCTGAAAACAAAAAAAGAAAAAATTCTCAGAATTTATAATTTGAACTTACCTTGAAGATTTAGGCTCAAAAACCATGATCTGTCACTCTTGTCAGGAAAACTCTGGTCAAGGATGGAATCAGCGGAAAACTAGTGATGCACCTCCCTTTACGTCAGAAGCAGCGAATCTGCTGTAAAAACTAACCACGTCGGGAAGCACAAAGCTTGGACCCACATAGCAATACGACCCAACCCCGGAAGTGAGTAATTTATGAGGTGGGGTGAATTTCCCTTTCGGTCAAGAAGTCTTAAATGGAGCAGTTTTAACTAAAGATGATAAGAAACAACTACAGGATAAGAAATTTCTCTGAATACACGTCAGTGTGGTACTGAAAATAATTCTAGAATCTAGGATCGTATCTTTTCTTCTGGCATCAACTTCTAAGAGTTCTAACCAGTAGTTAAACATTTTACCAAAAACCATTAGTAATCATAATAAAATAAGAGATGTATTGAAAAATACACCATACTCGAAGGCGAGATCGATGGCCTGAGATAAACTCAGTAAATAATCTAGCGCGCTGGAGATAAAGATGTTTTTTTTTTCGTATAGTATTGCCATTCTTCGCCTTGAAATCGTTCAGTTATTAATCAAAAATTCGTTAAAGTAGTACAAAATATGAAATCGATAATAAAGTGAATTCTAAATCCCAAATTAGGGCTTCTAAATGCCCATAATCGGTGGAGGATCACGTTATTCAAAATTGGATGGCTCTAGGTACCGTTGTTTTAAGACAGTGCGAGACACATACAAACATTTATGTAAATTCTTTATTATACAACTTGTTGAGATGTAACACAGGGGGATAATATTTGGTGCCGACAACTTGAAAAGTCAAGCGGACATTTAAAGTTTTCGACGCAAAACGCCCTTTTGGCTGAAAATAATAATAATAATAATAATATATAATGTTGTATGATCTTAAATTCATTTAGTGCGAAAACAAGTTACTACTACTTGCGCAATTACTGCAAATATATATATAAAACTGAAAGCTTTTCAGATTTTATATTACGCCCCAGAAGGGTGTTTTTTAACGTCTTGTATGTTACCTTTACTCTTTATTAAATATCATGTTCTTCATACTTAAACCATAAAAATCAATTCAATAGCAGTATCACAAAATGTTTAAAAGAGCATATCTAAGGAATTCCCGATAGACAGTCTCGTACGCTAGAGATTTTTTTTTTTTTTTCCGGTAATAGTTTTCAGTTATATGATTACAGTTTATTTATTTATTTATTTTTTTTTTTGATAGAAAATCATAAATCATTAGAGACAGACCGAGTTCTTCTTTTAAAAAAATAACTTTTCTTAGATGCGAATTTAATGAAAAAGCATCTGAATTAAAAAGAGGGATTAACGATTTTCAAGAAATAAAGCTATGAATTTTAAAGGTGGCGAGGTGTAGTGGTGTATTTAATTATGGCAAAGCACACTAGGGCTACCTGCCTAAGGGAAGGGATGCCTTCGTGGAGGACTTTCTAAGGGAAACTGGCTCGTATACACGTTACGCATGGGGAAAAACACGAAAACGCCCATGCAGCCAATCCGTTCGCGGGATTCGAACCTCGGACCGAACTACCAGTGTTCAGCGACTTTACCGCTCGGCCGCTGGTGGGCCGAATTTTAAAGAATATTATACCATTAATTTCATGTAAAATAGACCAGCCTGTTGAAATTCATCAAATTTCTATACCTAATTTACATAAAAAGAAAAATTTATTTGCAGAAGTAAGATAATAAAAATAATATCTATATGTAGTTTAGAACAGTGTTTCTCGACTGGATTTACTCCAAGAACCGGTAAAATATTTCGGTATGTTCTCGCAGACCGATAAGTTTAATAATTCGACCCACTGGCATAATTTTTTGACAGATAGCTGGATATTTCGCGGACCGGCGGTTGAGAAACACTTGTTTAGAACACATTTTCCGTCTTGTGCTAATTAACACTCCTTTTGTAGTATGAAGTTTATTAGCACACTGGGTGCGTAATCTAGAGGTCCAAGTTCGAGTCCCGGCGACGGCAATGGCGTAGCTAAGATGGGGCAAGGAGAGAGTTCTGTCACCGGGAGTAGCTAGGGTTCCCACCTCTCCCGATTGAGCCCTGAAAATTAAAATCTCCCGGCTCCCGGAAGGAATTTAAAATAAATATTACTCTCCCGGAATATCAAGTTTCTCGAAAATAACGACACAATGCGCACGGACGAAATGGTTGAGAACATCGAAAATCACGCGACCACGCACAGCAGCCAAAGAACGTCTATGTCAATAACATATTTGCAGCAGATTGATTTGCGGTGAGTAATTAGGGCCTTAGCGAATGAATAGTGGTTTCATGCCGGCGTGTCGCGTGCACGTGCCCTCATCTCCCCTCACCCTCTCATTTTCAAGCCATTCTTTCATCTCTCCAAAACTAGTAACAAGTTTCCCATTTTTCTATAGGGATGCTCTAAATCAGAAAATACCATAATTTATTTTTGACTTTTTAATAGACATATAACTATATTAAATATATTATGATTTTTTATAAAAAATTCACATTTAAATATTTAATATAAGTTAACTTATATTTTAACAATCAAGAAAATAAGTATAAAAAGAAAAATTGTGAAGGGGTCGTTTTAGATAAGGTCATAGAAGAGTCCGGTATAGTGTAACAAATATTTATTAACAGGTTTAAGTTACACACGGACATTACATTTAACTTTAAGAAAAATTACAGAGCAAGATCTGGTACAACCTATCAAGTGGGAGCCTTGGCTTTTACTGAAGTACTTCTCTGGCTACTCTACAGAGGAAGATTTGGTACAACCTATCAAGTGGGAGCCTTGGCTTTTACTGAAGTACTTCTCTGGCTACTCTACAGACCAAGATTTGGTACAGCCTATCAAGTGGGAGCCTTGGCTTTTACTGAAGTACTTCTCTGGCTACTCTACAGAGCAAGATTTGGTACAGCCTATCGAGTGGGAGCCTTGGCTTTTACTGAAGTACTTCTCTGGCTACTCTACAGAGGAAGATTTGGTACAACCTATCAAGTAGGAACCTTGGCTTTTACTGAAGTACTTCTCTGGCTACTCTACAGAGCAAGATTTTGTACAGCCTATCAAGTGGGAGCCTTGGCTTTTACTGAAGTACTTCTCTGGCTACTCTACAGAGCAAGATTTGGTATAGCCTATCGAGTGGGAGCCTTGGCTTTTACTGAAGTACTTCTCTGGCTACTCACCAGAGGGCAGCCTTGTTGTTACAGTTAGTCCAACACTTGATGTTAAAGAATGGTTACAAAATACAATTAAGGAAATGCATTTATAGAATAAGATTTTTTTTAAATGGCTTTAATAATTAAAGGACTTAAAATAGAAAAATGTTATCCTACAGTTTTATGATAACTGGGGCATTCAAAAATTCTCTTTACGGAACTGATCTACAGTTTTATGTAAGAAATTTTGCATTAAATAAAACACAGTTAATAAATTCAGATGTCTTCATTAGTGCATGATGTGTGTGTGTATTTTGTGTGTGTATTTAATTATGGCAAAGCACACTAGGGCTATCTGCCTAAGGGGAGGGATGCCTTCGTGTAGGACTTTCTAAGGGAAACTGGCTCGTATACACATTACACATGAGGAAAAACTACGAAAACACTCATGCAGCCAGCCCGTTCGCGGGATTCGAACCTCGGACCGAACTACCAGTGTTCAGCGACTTTACCGCTCGGCCGCTGATGGGCCATTAGTGCATGATGAAACTCGGCAACATGGAAAACAAACGAGAAATAAACGATATATAATGGGGAGAAAGGACCTATGCTTTGATTCAGAAGTCCTAAATCTTACGTTGTGTTTCATTCTTTTCAGCACGTTAGCTTTATTTTTTGGAACATACTCTTGACGTTAGTGCCTAATAGGTAAAAGCCTGAAGATATTGAAGGCTTATATATGAGTCTCTTATAAGTTCTTTTTTCAACACTTCAATTTAAATGTTTGTGAAAACTGTTAACTTTGATTTGTGTTCTATTTCAGTTAAGTGAACTTGTTAAATAAAAATTTCATAATTATTCTAACTTATGATTTTTTAATAAAACTGTGCTAAATAGAGAACAGTGTATTTAAACGCTTCAACTCTGTTAAATGCACACCATATCAATTACAAATAACGGTACTAACATGTACCCAATTTTCCCGCAAACTCGCCAATCGCTGCCACTAATACAGGGTGTTTATAAAGTCCCGGACCCATTTTGATGTTTAATAACTCATAATGAAGATATAAACAAACTTATGACATTTATTGATGGAATAACTTATATATTTTTCTTTTCAGGTTTGAATATCTTTACTTTTGTAAATATCGTCTGCGCGTGTGTTTAATTTCAGATAATTTAATTTTCCAGTCTAAATAAATATCTGTACCTGAATATCGTCTGCTTATTAATTGCATTTTTCTCTCTTTTGTTTTTGGCCTCTTTCTGGCATTGTTAATCGCCATAATGTGCGCACATGGGAATCTGAAAACCCCCATGAATACCGTGAGGCACAAAGGCATTCCCCAAAGGTTAATGTGTGGTGTGGACTAACGCACGACCGTGTCATTGAGCCTTTCTTTTTACAGGAAAGACGGTCTCATCAGTCGCATACTTAGACATGTTGGAAAAAACTTCGTATTTCCACAACTAGAAGAGCTTCAGCCACACGTCTTTTAGCAACAAGATGGTGCACCACCTCATTGGGATACCATCGTTCGTAGTTCTTCTAATGACCATTTTACAGGAAGGTGGATTGGGCGAGGAGGTCCAATTCTTTGGACACCCAGATCACCTGATATAACGCTTCTGGACTTTTTCCTTTGGGGATTTGTAACGTACAACGTTTACAGGAGGAGAGTGTCGAACATGGATGACCTAAAAGCCAGAATGACAACCGCAATAGCCTCTGGATGCCGACATGCTTGCCGGTACCTGGCGTGAAATTGAATATCGACTTGATATTCTCCGTGCGACGAAGGGGGCACACGTGGAAGTTCATTGACAAGGATCATGAAACTTTTTGAGTCTATCTAACCATTTATGTTATTAATTTTAATCTATCTTTATGATTTTATGAGTTATTAAACATCAAAATGGATCCGGGACTTTATAAACACTCTGTATTTTGTCAACATAACGCAGGAAAAATAGTTGCTATTTAAAAATAAAATGGTGGTGCACTGAATATTACATAAAACAGCAACGAATAAATGAAGTTAGAAACCCAAGAAACAACTGTAATAAAACATTTTCTACTTTCTCGATTTGTTTTAACTTAACAAGAACATTAGAGAACTACAGAATTCTAGGCATCGCAGAGCAACTTGGCACTGTTCTCCATGTACACATCTACATGTTTTAAAAATATGTCTTAAAAAGAAAAAAAATCAGAGAATTGCACTTGTTCGGAGAAAACTAATATTACATTCCCTGAGAACAACAGTTCATAAACTACTTTCGAGCCGTGAAATTTCTGTAATAATGTAACATTGCAGATAAATAATGCTAGGTAAATTCATCTATTTGAACACTTTACTAACAATTCTTTACAGTATATTTCCGTACAACTTGATCGTTTGCAAAATACAGCTTCATGGGATGTGCATTCCTACACTAAGCAAAACGCCATATTTTTGAAAAAAAAATTTCACTTTTTCTCTTTCATTAGTGGACAAACTCCACAGGTGCATTATGATTCATCACAAGGAAACAACTTCACTATTCTGAAACTATGTATGCAACAATTAGTGGGTTGCCAGATAAAATACATTGTCATAAAATTATGGGTTACATACTTCGGCGGCATAGCGCTTTACACAGTGATTCTTGTTACGGTTATTGCCCAGTAATTGGATGGATAATTTGATAGTATCAAAATATGTTTTAAAAATGCATGTGTTCAAATGCACTTTTTTATTCTAAAAATTGCAATATCGATGTCTACACATTTTTCTACTTTTCTCTTTTCTTTTTATATGACTGTCACTATTTATTATTCAATAAATTTTAAGGCTACATGTCATAATATACTTTGCAAGGTTTCAGCGGTTCAGATAATATTTTGACGGTTGTTTAGCTGCTAATTCTTATGCAAGTACTTTTAACATAGTTGTTGTCTAAATTCTCTTTCCATTCTACGTAAGTCTGTTTGTTTATCTCTGTAATAAGTCTTTCATTATCTAGTTTATTAGTTTTAATATTTTTCACTCAATTACATTAGCAGAATCTAATTCGTTGATACCTTGTTGCTGTTTAATTTCTACCATATTATTGATGACTTTAGCAAAATGAGTTTCAAAACCAATGAAATATGACATATTTTAATATTGACCTCACATTGGTTGCCATTAATTCATATCATGTTTTACATATATTTTTGATAATATTTCTAATTTTTATTATTCTAATTTTTATTATTCTAAATTTTTATTATTTTATTATTCTTTTTATTATTTCAGTATTTTATTTCTAATTTATTTTATAATTCTCTTTTTATTATTCTATTTATTTTCTAATTCTTATTATTTCTAATTTTTATTTATAAATGCGCCTACTTTAACGGACTTAAATAATTATTTTTATTATTATTTAAGTCCGTTAAAGTAGGCGCATTTTCTTTTGTTGCAGCTTTAATGGCTTGTGAAAAAATGTAAAGTAACTAATAACTTCTTAATTGTCAGAAAAACTTTGCTAAATACACTGGTTATCATAAATTAAAGAAAAATCACAAAAATCGTGATTACTGAAAACGTTACACGTAGAATTTAATGAAACTTACCCACAATATAGAACACATAGTAAGGTATCAAATAACATAAAAAGAAATTACCAGACAAATATGGTAGTATAGAAATTAGCACATGTATAAAATGAACAAATCGAAGGTGTCAGTTTGCTAAAGGAAAGGTACCTTCAATATGGAATATGATCGCCTCTAGAAGCAATACAGCACATACAGTGATGTGTGATGCTTTCAATTACGCGGTCTATCAGTTCCATAGGAAGCGAGAGCCATTGCTCGTGCAAAGCAATTGCAAGCGCGACAAGGGTCTGAGGGGGCGGATTGAGAGCAGCTAGACGTTTCCCTAAAGCATACTAAACGTGCTCGACAGGATTCAAGTCCGGGGATCGAGCTGGCCATTCCATGCGCATAATTGTTTCCTGTTGAAGATAATCATCTACGATGCAAGCCCTGTGTGGTCTTGCGTTGTGATCCTGTAACAGGAAAGCATCACCTATTGCCCCGGCATTATGGCGCACATAAACATTAAGGATGTCATCTCTATAAACCTGAGCACAAACGGTTCCCCTTGGAAAGACATGGAGGTCTGTGTGTCCACCCAAAGAGATGCCACACCAAACACAGACACTGCCCCTTCCGTATGCATCTCTTTCACGGATGTTTGACGGATGATAACGGGTTCTAGGTTCTCTCCATATCAAATAACGCCTACTGTCGCTTTCTAGACTAAACCTGGACTCATCCGTAAAGAGAACCGCCCTCCATTGATCAGGCGTCCAGTGGACATGTTGTCGTGCCCACTGAAAACGGTCCCTCCTATGGCGTGACGTGAGCGGCACACAAATGGCCGGTAGCCTCGCATACAGACCACCTTCGTGAAGCCTTCTACACATAGTTGACGTTGACACGAACCTTCCGGTGGCTGCAGCAAGGGAGGATCTAAGAAGAGTCGGAGTAGCGGTTCTATTCCTGCGTGCACATAATGTCAAATATCGGTCATCGGCGCTCGTCGTAGCAGTTGGCCGTCCTTCGCTGAACCTCCTAGATGCCGAATCTGTGGTTTGAAACTTCCTCCAAAGTCTATGAACCACAGAAGGACTCACATTTAGCCATCTGGCCACTTCTGTTTGACTTTGTCCTACCTCTAGTCTCCCTATGGCTCTCCATCGCAGTTCTGCAGGCAAATGATGCCTGGAGATCATTGTTACGAATTGGCTATCTCCGATTTCTGATGTCACAGTGAAATATGTGGGCTTGCTCTCAAACATGGACTTTTATGCTCCTCGCAGATGACGTATTCCGAAAGCAGCGCCACTAATTTGCATATCGTAGTTTTACTCAGCTACTCTTATTTGACAACATATTCAAATTATACACGGTTTGGAGGCCCACCAGCGGCCGAGCGGTAACGTGGCTGTAATGACCTTACGGATGAATAAGGCACCATAAGGAAAACGACACCAACATTTATTAAAAATTAACTTTCAAAGAATAATAGTAAAAAATTAACATTTAAAGAATAACGGCAAACTCGGAGCACTACCTCGCTCCTACAACATAATTAACCTACCACCTGCCTCCTCTGAGGCTAACATGCAACTGTTGTCTCTCTCACTTGCTGGGCTCTGCCAGGCAGCTGATTGGCTCACCGCTGCCAGATACATGACACCCCCCCCGGTAAGATTGTGCTACGCCAAAGCGAAGCAGAATCTGAAAACTGAACCAGCAAATACAAACTTAAATTGTATACTCCACATACCAAATTAATTCAAAATATATGAACATGTATACATGATGTAATAACATGCTTTGAAATAAATGCAATAAACATTCATCTCACAACAGATGAACAGATGGCTTGATACAATACCGGAGTTCTGTAATAAAACATATATGCAATACTATTTCTAAACACACTATTATAATGCAATATTAAATGGAAACCAGTAATTTGATTTTCAAAAGAGATGGAAAGTAGCTCTCGTACAATTCCGGAACAAAATAAAGTAACTAATGCAAAGTTTTAAAACATATTAGTTCATACTTAGTTCACACCTATTTCATTCCCCCACTAGTCTTGAAAGACCATCTGCATTTTTTAATTGTGCACCAGAGCAATGAGAAATATGAATATTATAGCGCTGAAGTGCCATTGCCCACCTCTGTAATTTGGCTGAATGCGGTGCCGACTTATACAAATATAATAATGGATTATGGTCTGTGATCAGCTCGATATTCGATCCAAACACCCAACACTCGAACTTTTTTAATGACCACACAACGGCATAAGCCTCGCGTTCAATAGTTGACCAGTTCTGCTGAGTTTTCGAAAGTTTTTGACTGGCAAAGCTGATAGGATGCAAACTGCCTTTGCTGTCTCGTTGTGACAAGCAAGCACCAACACCATATGAACTAGCATCACACTGTATGGTGTAAGGTTTTTCTGGTTCTGGAGTGTACAGTTTTGGTGCTTCACACAGTCGACGTTTCAGTTCTTGAAATGCTGATTCCTCAACAGCAGTCCATGGAATTATCTCAGGAATTTTCTTTTTTGTAAGCTCCGTCAATGGGCGAGCTATTTCTGCATAATTCTTTATGTAATCACGATAATAGTTGAATAAGCCTAATGCACTCTTTAGAGCAGTCTTTATTTTAGGACTTTTTATAATTTCAATGGCTTGTAATTTTTCAGGATCAGGTTGATGTCTTCCAGCTCCTATTATATGTCCTAGATACTTTATCTCCGAACGTGCAAAAACACATTTCTTCACGTTCACCGTAAACCTGAGATCACTTAATGTAGTTAGCACAGCATCTAAATGTTTGAGATGCGAATTCCAATCTGGTGAAAAGATAGCAATATCATCAATATATGCTTCGCAAAAATCACTATGTTTTCTTAAGGCATCATTCATCACTCGCTGAAAAGTAGAAGCTGCATTTTTTAATCCAAAAGGCATCACTTTCCAACGATATTGGGAACGATGTGTCTTGAATGATGTTAAATCACGACTTTCTTCTTCTAAAGGTATTTCCCAGTAACCTTTCAAGACATCTAAACAAGTAATAACATTCGCGTGTCCAATTTTATTGATTAGATCAGTCACATTCTCCACTGGAAAATCAACAGGCTTGGTTACTTGATTCAACAACCTGAAATCAATACATAAACGCATACTTCCGTCTTTCTTGGCAACACATACGACCGGGTATGCTATTTCAGCTTCACTTGGCTCAATAAGACCCAAGCTCTCCAATTCCTCGATCTGTTTATCTACTTCAGGTTTCAAAGATTCTGGGATCTTATAGATATATGGCTTTTTTCTTTCAGCTCCAGGTAACAACCGAATTCTATGTTCACCAACTCTGGCTATTTGGATCTCCCCAGCAAATAACGCGATGTGCTTGAGTAAGAGCTCGTGTAATTCCTTTTGTTTGCTATCCTCTAAATGACTAATATCCACCTCGATGTTCCTTCTAGTTACTGCGCAATCTCCTTTATTTGGAGTGGTATGAATTTCCCCAAACTCAGAATCATCTTCAAATATCACTCCCACAGTTTGTGCTCGAACATAAAATTTTCTTATTTTGTTCACATGAACATGCCTCACACTCCCATCGGGTAATTTAACTTTG
The DNA here is from genome assembly GCF_044657685.1 of Stegodyphus dumicola. Classification (NCBI taxonomy): domain Eukaryota; kingdom Metazoa; phylum Arthropoda; class Arachnida; order Araneae; family Eresidae; genus Stegodyphus; species Stegodyphus dumicola. The sequence continues at coordinate 5,641,649 of NC_140773.1, forward strand.
TAAGAATGAGGATTTACTCTTTCAACAATTTCACCTGGACCTGTCCACCTAGCATATAGCTTGTTGCTAGAGTCTGGTATAAGTAAATATACTAGATCACCATTTTTAAATTCTTTCAAACTTTTGCGACGGTTAAAATAATATGCATAAGCTTCTTGTTTTTCCGCGGCAGATAAAGAAGCGAGCTCAGATGCTTTCTCTAAATTTATCTTTAATTCTTGTAGATAATCAACTGCTGAATTACTCAGATTAAGAGGTAATGGTATTTCACCGGACCATGATGATTTTAACACAGCTAAGGGACTTCTAGCTTCACGACCGTACATAAGCATAAATGGAGATACACCGGTAGTGCAATTTGGAACTTCACGATACGCAAAAAGTAAATAAGGTATGTGCTTGTCCCAATTAACAGGATCTGTGCGAATTACATGATGTAACATTTGTTTAAATACCCGATTCCATTTTTCCATTGAGCCGTTTGATGCTGGGTAACCAGGTGTCGAAAAACGAGGATGAGTTCCTAACCTTTTTTCGAATTCTTGAGTTAATTGTGAGGTAAAATTAGTGCCTTGATCACTACAAATTATTTCTGGAATACCGGTTCTCATAAAAATATCTAAAAGAGCCTCACAAGTAGCTTTAGCAGAAAGACTTTTTAAAGGTATGACTTCTGGCCATTTTGAATGATTATCTATCAAACACAAACAATATTTATGTTTCCTTCCTGAAGGAGGTGAAATTTCACAAATAATATCTATATTTACTGTATGAAAGGGATATGGCGCGCGAACAATAGGAGTAATCGGAATTTTATCCGATTGTCTTTCCGGACTTTTTAATTGACATCTTTCGCATGTTCTACAATAATTTTCTACATCTTTGGATATGTTCGGCCAATAAAATGAAAGCTTAATTCTTTCTTTAGTTTTCCTCATACCTAAATGATTTCCGAATATAGAATCATGAGCTAATTGAAGGACTTTATTTCGATAATTCTCGGGCTGCTAACTGTTGTATGTTTTCCCCACAAATTTTTTCTTTATGAAATAATAATTCGTCCTGTAAAAAGAAATTATTCTTTCCTACTTCTGCGTCCTTAAAAGAATTTATTAACGTTTGGCAGTTTCTCTGATCGACCTTAAATTTATTCGATTCCGAATAACTGTTTAGTCTTTCATCATTCTGATTCGCAATTGAGCTATAAAAAAGATTTACATTTGACAGTTCAACGGCGCCAACCTCAAGATGTTTTTGTTTATGAGTTTCCGGTTTCGTCTCGGGGAAGACTGTTGATTCATTCTCGTCTTCAAATATGCGATCCCACACATCTGGTGTAATTAAACATTGGACATTTAGCTTATCTGTCAACGCGAAAAGAGCTTCTACGCGCGAATATAGACAACTGTTTGGTTTTTTTGTAATAAATGGGAATAGTTGCTAACGTTGCCTCTATGACGTCGCCAAATGCGGAACTTAAAATGATTTTACCCTTACTTTCTATTTTTAAATCAGGAATTAATGTAGTGTTCAAAATTGGTATTTCCGTACCTGAATCTTTTATAGCTTCTACTTGCTTCCCTGCAATGTAAATAGTAATCTTTTCCAAGGAATAAAAATTAAGTTTTCCGTCGGAACACTCGGGTTTTTGTAAATGTTTAGAATTTACATTTGTAACAACCGCATTGTCCTTCGGTTTAGTTGAAGTGTTAACTTTCGGTTTGACCGGGATATTATCGTTCTGTTTATTGGACTTCTCAAATTTATTTCGCCTGTTCGGGCAATCCTTAGCCAAATGTAAACTGCTACTACACACGTAACATTCTCGCGGTTTAAACGAATGTTTCTGTTCATTTACCACTAAATCTTTTCTTAGCGCTGGTGGAATATATTTAGAGTTTTTTTTGTATGAATCACGAAAATTAGCGCGTTTTTCACCTCTTATGTCATCAAAAGATTTACCTTTTGCGATGAAATAAGTGTCGCATTCCTTCGCTAGTTCTTCTGGACGTAGCCAACTTTCACCTTGTCGAACTGCAACATGGCACGCTAAATCACTATCCAATGTTTGAAAAAGTTTGTCAGAAATTATTAAGTTAATTAAAGACTCAAAATCATTGACGTTTCTACTTTTACAATAATGGATCCAACATGATCTTAAACGAGAGGCGAACTGCAAATGAGTTTCCCCCGTCAACCTTTGAGCTTGGCGAAAATTTTCTAAACATATAATTGGCGATGGTTCATATTTCTTAAGAATTAAAGATTTAATTTTTTCATAATCTTTCAAATCATCATCTTTAATATATACTAGAATATTAGAAGATTTATCACCTATCAGTTTAAGTAAAATTTCAGACTTAAACTCATTTGGTACGTTCTTATGCTTAAAAGCCCTTTCTATGGAATCAAAAAATAAGTTCCATGCTTCACCCTTTTTAGGTAGAGAAATCGATAATGCCTGTACAGCTTTCAAAAGCTTATCTAATGAAAGTGTATTTTCTACGTTATTACTAGATTCGTTGCTACTTTCGATTTGCATTAAACGCAATTTCACAATTTCTTCTGACTTTTTCCTTTCTTCAACCGTAGTATTAAGAAATTCAATAACAAAATCTTTATCTTTCAAATATTCTTTAGAACTTAAAAGCTTATCTTTTAATTCTACAACTTTTAAACTAGAATCGGCTTCTTCACCTAGTTCCTTCAACACCGAAATCAAATCACTTTTAACTACTCCTTTAAACATATTTAAAAGAAATTTTCCTTAAAGTTACAACAAAAATTTATCACCTTTTCTCCAAAATTCAGTCGGCTTCGTTAGATCTGGTTCTCGTAAGAGAGCGTGCTGTAATGACCTTACGGATGAATAAGGCACCATAAGGAAAACGACACCAACATTTATTAAAAATTAACTTTCAAAGAATAATGGTAAAAAATTAACATTTAAAGAATAACGGCAAACTCGGAGCACTACCTCGCTCCTACAACATAATTAACCTACCACCTGCCTCCTCTGAGGCTAACATGCAACTGTTGTCTCTCTCACTTGCTGGGCTCTGCCAGGCAGCTGATTGGCTCACCGCTGCCAGATACATGACAGTCGCTGAACACTGGTAGTTCGGTCCGAGGTTCGAATCCCGCGAACGGGCTGGCTGCATGGGCGTTTTCGTGGTTTTCCCCATGTGTAACGTGTATACGAGCCAGTTTCCCTTAGAAAGTCCTCCACGAAGGCATCCCTCCTCTTAGGCAGATAGCCCTCGAGGCTTTGCCATAATTACATACACACACGCACACACACCTATACACGGTTTGGCTTATTTTTGAGTTAGTTATCGCGATTTTTGTGATTTTTCCTTAATTTATGATAACCAGTGTAGAAGATAGTGTACTTAAACGACTTAACTGCGCTAAATACACAAACTATCAGAACCATTCTAAATTATTTAATTATAATAGTTAAGAAACTTTGTCAAATCTTAGAACATTGATTTAGATAATAAATACAGAAACTGAATCTGCAAATAAATTAAATTTAATAATTAATCTTATATTATCAGCAGCAGGGACATGATACGCGATATACGGAGAGTTCCGATACGTGCTGTATGTTATACCGCGAGGACGAAGGAAGCAGCATTGAATGCTTGCGAACATTTCATGAAAACCTTATTATTTATTTTATTTTACTTACAAATGCCTGGTTTTTGGCACTTGCGCACTACTCGTCTTGTTTCCCAGTACTTTCGGTCGACAGAATTAAAATTGTTAAGTGCAGAGTATGTGCTTAAATGTTGTTTGTCCATAATCCCAAAGAGAACGCAATGAAGAATTCCTGAATCTAACGTGAAGAAGATGAGCGTTGATGTCGTGTCCAATCAAAAGACAAAGTGATGACACAGCAATTGCAGAAAGAGAATTGAGGATATTATAGCCCATGTCCAACAGACATTACCAAGAGTTTCCTTCACGTTGATGCAAAAATTTTAATTATGAATCTTGCTAAATTTCATATCAATCTGTTAGCAGAATAAAAGTTCATAAAATTTCTCGTTTTGGGAAGACAACCATTCCTTTCTTTGCGAGGGATTTGTCACACCCGTTTCCTTTCAACAAAACCTTGATGTAGCTAGAATTACTTCGCCTTTTGTAACACATATGTATTAAATTTTTTTTAATAAATATAATAAACATATGTATTCAGTACAACACATTGGCATCGGATGGTAATTTTAGAGCCAATTTTGCTATAATTAGAAATGCAAAATGGTCGAAAACTACGATATAGGTCTTTTCATAGTTGATGGAATTTTTGCAGTTTAGTATCATCAAGTAATCCTCGAATACTTTAGCATACAGGTGATTCCTGGGATATACAAATGGAAGTTCTTCCAGTACTGTGCACCTTTTTAACGATAGTGTCAAATTACCATGAATTAGCGCTTTGAATGAATGATGTAAGTAGCCCAGAATTATTTATCGAATTTTATAATTTCTAGTTCTGATGTAGTGAGACAGACTACATCAGCTTAGAAGCATACACGCTTACAATCTCCACATTAGACTGTCACATAATGCAAGTGTAGCACATAAATAAAAGTGACATATTTTCCCTGATAACGAATTTTACTGAAGACGATTGACACTGACCTACAAATATTGTAACCGAACAGGAAATTTGATGCATACAGATGCATAAATCTGTTTTTTAGACAAAAATTACTTTTCACATTTTATCGCAGTCTATCACGAAATTTACATCTTAAGACACAAAATGGTTTTACAGTTTATTTCTTCGTATTTCTATTAATAACATTTGCTTTTTAACAGAGACGTAGCTAAGGTTTTCAACGCCCAGGGACAACTAAAGATTTTGCGCCCCTTTCTGTGTTTTCAGAATGAAAAACATTGTAAGGATTATGTTAATTTTATTAACAGTTAAATTTTAAGTTCCTTTCCTATCAAATTCTTAACTTCAACTTTACTACTTCCGGCCAGAACGCAGTTTTGGAATCTTGCTGAATATTTAATGAGGAGGAGCGGTATTTAAACCACGAAGTTACAGAGTCAGAGATAATCAGAGTTTCTGATTTACACGCGTCTGCCTTTTTGGCCACTATTTCTCTCTCTCAAAGCTGTTATTACGCTCGGCCGTACTCAGGTCTTTGCTAAGCTTCGTAGTCAAATAAGTTAAGGGGACAACTCGATTTGAATCTTGATAGCTTCGGCTATATTTCTTTAGTTAATCTTAGTTTTAGTTTAATTCTTAGTCTCTTAAGTTCAAGCCCAAGTGTCGGCTTTGTTTGTACACTCCCAGGCGGAGTTTTGTTAAATCTTATTGGAATAATAAAGGATTAGTTACCCTTCTATCTTGTTGTTTCTTGCCACACGAACTGATGCGATTATTCGATGTCTAGTTCTTAAGACTCGTCACTTTCTACAGTAACTGAGATTTACACAGTGAAAGTCTTACAACATTTCATTCTAAAATTTGTAGCATCAATTTGGCGCCCCTTGGATGCTACGCCCTGGAACAGTTTGTCTCCCCTTGCCTCACCCTACTTACGCCCCTGCTTTCTAAGTGCTATAAAACAAATTCATTCAAAAATTCAAATCGTATTTCCTGATTTAAGAAAAGTGATGTTATGTTATTTTAAAAAAGCTACGTGATTACAGATAAAATTTGCACTTTTTTAATGTTGATTCTTTCGTTTTATTACACAAACTTCGCATAGTATAAAAATATGACAGAATATTAATTATTAATACAGAACGTATACAAATGTATAAAAAGGAGCATGAATGCATTAAAATTTCTTAACAAGTGGCAATCATTCCAAAGCACCGTTCTACTTGGAGAGATGATTATGTTAGGAATGCTTTTTATTCTTCTTGTTGCTATTCATTATCAATTCATTTAGCACAGTCTTTTCAGTGCTTTACCTCAATTCCACCTTTGTTTACCTGATCAATATAATGCTCTTTATTAAGAAAAAATGGTATGTAGTGTTTATTATTATTTATAGGGCCTAAAGTTCCGCCAAGTTCTTCTGGAAGAATTTCGGGTGGCACAAGCTTGTGAAATTCTGTCAAATCACTAGTATGAACAAACACCTGAAAAGTAAGCAGAAATTTACTATGCATGTAAATTTTGATTTATGAAAAATTACAAAGTATTTGTAAAGTGAACTATTTAACTTGATAAACAGATTTAGAAACCATTTTTTTCCTCTCAGGATTTGATAAGTTAAACATTATATCATATTTTATAATGTAATAAATGTAATAATGTAATATTCTGGTAAAAATTCTATGTAATTGTACGCCGGAAATGAAAGAAACAATCAATCTGATAAGAAATGGCTGCGATTTGTTTTGAAAATGAGGTGCGAAAGGTTACCAGCGAGAATCATGAAAACTTTCTTACCTCCATGGCGAGAATATTCCGTTTAGCATCAGTTGTACTATTATTGGCGACTTTATCGCCTGCCCCGGCAAAACAAAAAAGTACCAGATATTCTAGTGGTGGTAATTTACCTCTTAGTACCTTACTGTTATTGTATTGCCTAGCTATTTAGAACACACTGAAGGTATTACAACTTAATTTTAATTTTGTGTTGCATTTAGTAACATTTTAAAAGCATTAAAAATTATACCTTGTATTGTGTATTGACTTCGATCAAGCAATTGTTTTCTATTCTAGTCGTTTCTTTAATATTTGCTTGTATGTATTCTATCGTATACGTCAGTGGTCTTAAAACTTGTCGATTCATAGAATGCTTAGAACTGTACGGTTTTTTTTGGGGAATTTCATATCATCCTTAGAAAAATATATCTTAAAATAATATTTAAAATAGATCAATATGTTATAGGTACTTTGTAGAGACAACTAAAGAAAAGTGTTGTATTTTTTATTAAAAAAAATTTCTTAACGTTCTTAACGCGGTTTTCGCGAATGCAAAAACCACGTTTTGAACACACAATTTAAGCTAAAAATCCGAAACAAAAACAAAAAATTTAGATAGCAAAACCTTAAAGTTTCTAACCAAAATTATTTGACAAGAGTCCATGTGCACAGCGATATGTTTTAACTTGAAAAAAACATCTATGAATGGCATAATCTAGGCAACGAACGAATCTACGAACTACGCACACCTCGCTTTAATAAATTAACATAACAACAATAAATTTCAAACAATACCACTTACACAGCGTCCTGTTTCAACTTAAAAAAACATCTACGAATTGTGCAATTTAGACGGTATGCACTAATCAACAAAATAACGACAGAAATTCATACTAAAAAAAAAAAAATGAACATAACATTCTACAAAATAAGAACAAGAATAAAATAAAACGCACTTACCATGAATTAATGCTTTTTCGAATAGCAGAAATACCAATTTCATACCGCAACGTAATCACTATCGTATTTATATGACAGCCAGACACACTATCCAGAAAATTCATACTACGGTTCGCAAATAAATAAAATAACAAATAATCACAAATCCCTACTTCTATCATGCACAGCCACTAAAAATAACTCCCAGACCCTCTTTGCACACCTCCAAATACCCAGTGCCCCTCAACAGGATGGCCACGACGATATTTCCTTTTGTCGAACTTCAATTCAACAACTTCCACCATTTTATCTTTCCCCCTTAACTTCTCAAACACAGAGCATGATGCGAACCAAGGAACTCCAGCAAAAGATTTTTCAACAGGGTTGCCATACAACACGCAATCGCGCCAAAAACCAGCGCAGAACACATATCGCCATATTTGGTGAAATTAGGGAGCATATCAGAGTTGTACCAAAACGGAAAACATAAAATTAACGCAGATTAGTCATTAATAATAGTAACTCGTGCTCCAGGTGTCACCTACTCTTACATTACATTTAGTGACAGGATTTTTTGCTTATTACGTGCTCCGCTCTTAGGCACTACACGGAAAGGGAGAGATGCCCCGTGGATGTCTTTTTTTAAGGGAAACTGGCTTGTACCGACGTTACACATGGGGAAAACGACGAAAACGTTCATGCAGCCAGCCCGTTCGCCGGGACTGGAAGCCCGGACCGAACAACCAGTGTTCAGCGGCTTTTACCGCTCGGCCGCTGGTGGGCACTAGTGACAGGGTCGTGCTTGCATGTTTTACACAAATTGTCGAAGTCCAAATCTATTCATATTATCTGCAGTCGTATATCATATTTAATTTGTTTCTCTGTTTCTCGGTAGGGGTATTTAATTTGTTTCTCTATCTTATTTTTTGTTGCCACATACGTTGAGAAAGATTTTTCACTTGAATACATACTTCTGAATGGTATTAATATTGTTGCCAAATGCCCAGGTGCGGTAAGCTAGCTTCCCTGCAAAGTGGAGATAGGGTTGCCAGAAAGTGGCAGGAAAGGCACGGGTGCCAGATTTAGCGCGAAATCTCCCATTTGGCGACGAAATTGGCGATATGCTATAGACGGAGCGAGAACATTCTAGAATAAGGTGACCAGATTTTAACATTGGTAAAGCGGGACACCATTGACCGGGGAGGGCATATTTCACAAGTGCACATCAGCGTAGCCACCGAGGGAAGGGTTTCGAAAATGGACCAATGAGCTTCTATTGCTCTTGTGACGCTAAATCTTCGTGCATGTGAGCGTTTACGTTTTAATTTGTATTTGCTTCGCAATTATAAATTTATGGCGTAATAGTAGAAAATCCCGTAGTAGTACTTCGTTTTATGATTTTAATTAATCGCTGACATTTCACTTTCGTGATTTTAATCACGCATTAATATTTGGATTGATGTTCACGGCATATTAACGCTCTTTACATCGAAAAAAGTGACTCAAGCTACAATTAGCCTCGAATATTATGCATTTATTATTTGTGGATTAAGAGAATTCAAGTGTATAGTTCTTTTTTTTTTTTTTTTTTTTTTTTTTAATTGAGCTGAGAAGGACTGGAAGTGTTACAATGAATATAGTGTTTTCTTATTTCAGTGCTTGCATTCTTTTGATTTTGAAAGTGTAAGATGCAGAATACATATTGTGTGTGACACGATTATATCCATTGTTAGTATTATATATTATATCTGAATAAATTGAATATAAGATGCAGAATACATATTGTGTATAACACGATTATATCCATTGTTAGTATTAAATGTTATATCTGAATAAATTGAATATATTCGTTGTGACTAAGATAAATTCATTCTGTTTGATGAGCATTGCTTGTCTAGACAGTACATTTAAGAGTGAGCAGTTATTAAATGTGAAATTTAACATACTAAATATATACGAATGCAAATTAGTAAAGTTTACTTTGAATAAATTTCTGTATTGGCTATTATTATAAAACATCTTTTTTCATATAGACTGCAATAAAAAGGGCTGACTTCTATTTACAAAATATATAATTAGTGCAAATATTTTTCTCCTATGCATAGTTTTATATAAAGATAGCATTTGGGCTCAGATGTTTATCACATATTTATTTCTTTGTGTTACTTACCACTTATTAAGTAATACTTCACATGGATATTTTTGGGGGGTGTCCAACATTTATTTCAAATTCTTTTAACCAAGTAGTGAAATTTTCACAACTGCTTATATTTGATCTAACTTCGCAATGAAAATTTTCAGAAGTAATCGACGATGCTTTAATTATTTTTTACAGAAAATTGCGTGGCAAAACGTTTTCAAACACATTAAAGCACGCGAAAGGTCATGTGACATGACAGAAATATTACTGGATCCTCATTGGTCCATCCTAGAAGCCACTCCCTCGGTGGCTACACAGATGTGCACTTGTGAAATATGCGACCGGGGGGTGATTAAACATTTGGTCTATACAGAGTAACACAAATTTTCATAGAACGAAAAATGGTATTGTAATATATTTTTAAAATTTCAACATAAATACAATTTACAAATACATTAAAAGCAATTACGTATAGTATTACTTTATTCTTTGGCATATTTCTCGCTTAAGTGAATTTTGTTTAGTAGATTGCTGTCGTTGTTTGAAAGGTCGTAACATTTTTCACAAGAATTTATTAAATTATACTTCACACATAAAATGGTTTTCAAAGTCTCAACACTTAATTGTGATTTTTCTTATGTCTGCACTTTATTTATCGTAGAAAAAAAGAGCTCAGTCACAACATTAGTTCCTGGGGTATTCCACAGTTTTGAGTGCATTATTGTATGGAACATGGTTTGTTTCAAAATGATGAAATATTTCTAACCATTTGTTTTCTACTGTGATTTTCGCTGATGTCCAAGATTTAACCTTTTCCTTATCAATATATTTTTTAATAATGATATCTAATTAAAAAGATAATTTTCAGAAATATTACTATATGGGAAATTTTGAGTAATATGATCGAATGAATTTTGCACATTCCAATTAAGTTCTTGTTTTAATATATTCCCTAGCTTGTCATGCATTTTTTCTAAAAATCGGGACTTTATTGAATTGCCGCGGGACGCGGGTCAAACTGTTAAAAATCGGGACGTCTGGTCACCTTATTCTAGAACGAAATCTTACCGGTTTTCCCGAGAATGTTCTCGAAGGCAGGTCGAAAGCTAAATATACCCTGCCTTTTCTCGGAGTAGGAGTTCGAGTGGACGATCCGCTGCAGAATCGACTCAAGGAACCGATTTCCTTAACGAATAATCAGCGCTCCACCGAAAACGAAATTGCAGTTCTTTCAGTTCACCGAGAGCCGTTGTTAAGCGTGCCAAAAATTGGATTCCTTTTAATGTAAACACTAGCAGTCTTTCCTTTATTATTTACCGGAAACATCTCTGACCTATTCTTATGTGTACATGTGTGTTATGTATGTATATATGTATGCTTTTGGCTTGCTTGTGTTCTATCTAGTGTTTAAAAAATAAAACATTAAATAAACCGACGCATCTCTGCGAAACTGATCACCTCTGTTTGCGAATGGATGGAGTTCTTCCTTTCCCATCTGTAGGCCCGCGCCGACAATAGGTGCAGGGTCGTGCGGCACACGAGGGCGTTGTGTCAAAATGGCGCCGGGTAGTCATAAAAACAAGCAGAACGTTATGCTGCCTGCCCGAACAGGAAAATTATAGCTTCTCGCTGACCTAATCCGACATTGACCTCCTCGAGGCCACGCTGGTAACCAGATTCGCCTGGGCTAACTGTGTTCTGATGACCACTCCTGGGGGTCGACTGGGACTGGCAATCCCAGCGTACTGGCTAGATCACTACCTAGACAGCTTCGAATTATGAGGAAAATAAACTGTCTTCACAGTGACTAGAACCTTCGTTTATTCGGTGGCAGGTTCAGGCTCGGTAAGGACCGTACTGGTACTGTCTTGTCTGCCCCTTGGTTGTGGGAGCGTTATATGGTCAGGTATCGCAGGTTACCTTTGGGGAATGGGCTGCCTTTGGTCAAAACTTGGGGGCCGGTCGATGTCTAACTATTTTACATGTCTCACTATTTTACGTCAAACATTTAACAACATAACTGCGTAGACTGGGGGATGGTGCCTCCTCAGATAGCCTCCAGGCACTGGGGCGATTTAACCGTGTAAAGGCTGCATTATGCATGCAGGTCTGGATGCCCCTTCTTTCTGGTGCACTGTCTTATTTGAACGCCCCCGGGGGGGGTCGACTCAGGTAAAACATGAGACGCTACTAGTTATAATCTGTAACTAGGTAGTCTCGACGGCCGCAAGGGTATAAAATCAGTCTTCACAGGACTAGAGTCATCGCTAGCGATGGCTGGTTCAGGCTCGGCAGGAATCATACTGTACTGTCTAGTCCGTTCCGTTGTTTGTGGTGGATCTATATAGTCAGATATTCATGGTTGTCTGGGGGGAAACACCTCCGTCCGTTCATTAACTGGAACGCAATTAGGTACAGATTTTCAAACTTAGTTCAAAGAAGTAAAAGTTAAAATATTGATAAAATATTGAGCAAGATAATTGTCATTACTTGAAAAAAAATGTGAATGCTAAATATCTGTATTATATAATAACCATTATTCTTTTCTGGGTTGACCAATTAAGTATGGCAAGGGGTTATACTTTCCTTTTGTTCAAAATTTGGTCATTAAGTATACAGGTTCCAAATCATGTAAAATTATTTTGAAAAATAGAAACATGTTTTATTGTTATTATTTAATTATTATTATCAGTATTTTCATTCCAAATGATTAGGGAATGCGCGAGTTTATAAAGTTAATGTGATTCATTTTATTATATGAGGCAATAAACAATACGCTTCTTTTTATGATGAGAAAAGTTCAGAAGAAAGAAAAATATTACATTAACGCTTTTGTCTATGCTTTGCTTTCACTACTTTTAATTCCATTGCGAACTTTATAATACAATTAGATATATTATCTGAGATCATTGATATCAGTAATTCAATTAATACTCCGGATTCAAAATCTAAACACAAAAATGTAAAGAAAAGAAAATTACTTACCATTCCGATGGAAACGACCGCAATCATCATCCAAGCGCATTCTTTTTTTTTAATTTTATTTTTATAGTCTTTAAGTCGATTATCCCATATAACGGAATGTCGCTGGATTTTGGCAATTAGACTACAATCTTTGCTCATGTCGTCAGCCATGTTGTTTATTGAATTTAGCGCGCTTCACGCTGCTGCTGCTGATTTGAAATACTCTCCTGATTGGTCGGTTCCATGTGTCGACTACCTCCGTTTTGCGTGAAGTTCAGATTTTTCAACTGGGCCCGTAGTGACAAAAATAACTGATTTTTTTTTTCTAGCTGATCGGCTGTGTTGGTTGCGACGGATGTGTTCGTTAGCTCCGATATGTCCCAGTGTGAACGGCGCTTCTGAATACTGTGAATACCTTTCCTAATATACATAGCTATACTACGACAGTATAGCTATGTATATTGGGAATTACCTTTTTTATACAATATTCTGTAATATTTATGTAAAATAATAAATTATGTTTTTATTTATTTACTTATTTTACTAACGTCTTGTAATCGTGAGCTGTAAATTTCTCTTTAATCTTCTTTAGAATTAGTATATATTTATAAACATAAATTTTTCCATCCATTGTATTTTTAACGTTGCAGAACAAAATACGGATCCTACCATATAAAAGGACCTCGAGCGATATTTAGTATCATTTTTACAAATTAGAAAATCGGTTCTTCGGGATCTGCATCATTTATTTTTTAGATTAAATTTGCTTTGCAGTACCAACAAAATATCAATTATAGTAATTAAATAATGTAATCTTTAACAACAGTGGATTTACCTTTCATTATTTTTTAACTTGTAGCAATTTTTTATCAGAATTTTATTGTTGTTATATGTAGAAAGGTTTTTTTGAGGGAGTCTCGAAAGTACAGTTGAAAGAAATCAGTCCAGGGAGGGAGCAGTTTGGTTGTGTTGATTCCTTGTTCAGTTCTTTCTGCTTTTCCACATCTTTGCGCACCACTCGCCTGTTCCGAACTCGTTCATCGAGGTCATTGCTAATGACCTTGATGAATCGTTAAAAACAATTGATTCACTTCAGTGAGCGGTTCTCATCTACTCCCTTAAAGGAGTGGTTTTGCCGATCTCTATCTTGACAGTAAATTGAGTTCAGTATTAGTGTCTTGAGTTCAAAAATCAGCTCGAAAGCGATCGGCCGAATCAAGAGCTATACTTAGAGCTTTGCTGTGAAGAACGCAACCCCGGCATTCGATATTCAGGCATCAAAAAGAATTGTTACTGGTAAAATCAAGGATTTCTATTATGATTACTGGAAAGAAAAATGGAACGTTTCGGGAAAAAGGAAAGATTATTTGTTGAGCTTTGAAGTTTTAAAAAATATGAAAATGATATGTGATTTTGATTACAGTCAAATATTTACTGGACACGGGGGCTTGCAGTTTATAAGTACTCTTCACTGAGTACTTCTGCTGAGAAAGGGTCTCCAAATACTAATTTGATGAAATAATTTAACAAAATATTAATCCGACTGAAGTCCTGCTGATAATAATAAGTGAATAGCTAAAGAGGATAAACTCTGTTCCCCCCCCTCCTCCATGTGTGTGATATGAATACGCTTCGGTTTCCGTTAAACATTTGTCCCCAGAAACACCTTTCCTGTGGCAGGTAATCCTAGAGTTTTCTCTTGTAAACACGTAATCTAATTGTTGGTAAAATAAAAGAACCGAAGATAACTGATTTTGATGAACTTATGAGCACTTCTTTGTTATACCCAGATAAAAGTTTCATTTTGGAAAAACTTTTGGAAAAAACTTCACTAATATTCTACAGATTTCTTACAAAATAGAAATTAAACGCTAATTTTGAATTTATCGATAAACGTTTTTAAGCTTTCTATGTAATAATGCCAAAGTTAACTGGACAGCGGTTATGTGTAATATAAATATAATTACATTTTTCTTTACAATCTTCAGTGAAACCGAGCCTTACAAGTGGTCGAATGGTTAACACTGATGAATACTTGTAGTTCAACCTGGTCTGGGTTCGATCCCAGGCAAATGGGCCAATTGCATGATTGGTTTTCGTGGTTTTTCCCTTGTGCAACGTGAATACGAGCCTGTTTCTCCTAAGAAAGTCCCCATTAAGGCACCTCTTCTCTTTGGCGTATGGCCCTTATCGCTTTTCCGTATTTGAATACTGTAAAGGCCCTTATTTTCGCAAGCCCGTCGTAATCGCGAAAATTTAAGCCTCGCGAAATACTTTTTTTTTTTTTTTTCCCCCCGTCTCAAATAATAATAAAAAATCAGAAATTTTTCCTTTACCCAAAATTTAATGATTTATTACACAGTTACAACCTTTTTCTTGACAACTTTCTTTCTTATAACTATTTTTTGAATAATATACAACTATATTTCTCGAATATAAAACAATAAAATTAATAGAAGGCAGCTCATTCACTTCAAATACTATTCATACCAGCTTCTTTGAAGCTATTCAAAATTAGATCATGTTTGGCTTCAATACCGTTAAATATGCGCACAAGTTAAGAAGCGTGAATTGGTTTTATCGTCATATTCGCCAAGTCCACAGATTCTTTTTCCTCTAGAAATTGAAGCTCATTAGAATACCACTCAACAAAACTCATTCTTGAGCAAACGCTTGAAACTCGCCATTTAGACGGGAACGGGTATGGGACGAACCTTTCGGACAAAAGGAAGTTTCTTAAAATGCTTTATGCAAAAGATGCACTTTTGGAATTTTTCAACTTCGAACTTTACTTAGGTACTTTTGAAATTTTTCAACTTTCGATTCTTTTCATATAAAATTCGCGAAATATTCAACTCACGAAATCACCGATATATTCATTTTCGCGAAAATAGGGCCTTTGCAGTAACTAATCCTCAGTGAAACCTCCTTTAAGATCTTGAAAGGCTTCGTTATATACAACAAAGTACTTGAATTTTGCTCATAAAGTATACTGCCTATGAAATTTTATGGAGTTAAGTTTTAATTTAAGATTTCTAAAATATTTATTAATGTAATTAGAAATTGATTATTTACAATTTAGAAGAAAAAAGTACAGTAATATTTATTAAAATACTTATTTAAAACTTGCATATTTTCAGTTTCTGTTTTTCAAGTTTCTGTAAACGACAACGAATGTAAATTTTCATTTACAATAAATATTGTTAATTATCATAAAAGGTTTCGTTACTGTAAGTGCAGTTAGAAATAATAAAATAAACGCAGCTTTCTGCATATCATTTCTTTTCCTTTGTAATAAGAAACCGATCTTCGGAAGAATGAATATTGAAAGAAAAAAGGGGAGAAGTCAGTAGCCTCTAGGATCGAGTACTTTTGTGAAAAGTTCAGAACTGTACAATGTTTCTTTTGGGAAAATAAATTTTATCAGGCTATCATCGGTTCTGTGTGCATTCAACACATTACGAATATTATGCACGTAACAGTATATATTTCTTTACGCACGTAATAGTATTTTACGCATCTAACAGTATATATTTCTTTTAAGCATACTACAGATTACTGTACTTAGAGATTCTACGTAACTTAATTGCATGCATCAACATATAATTATTTAAAGAGGTAAACCTTAAATAATTAGTTAACCTCATTACAAATTTCAGTGTTACAAAAAACTGCAAGGAGTAAAACTACTTACCCTTTTTAAGATCTTTTGTGGAAGCAAGATTTTTATCAAATTGTAGAAAATATTGAAAAAACTCGGTACATTAACCATATGTATACTTTTAACTCGGGAGGGAAGGCAGCGCTGAAATGACACAAAAATAATTTAAATTTTAAAACCTGAACTTATTCTTTATATGAAGTATACTTAGAAAAACTAATGATAGACGTTATTTTCGCTCAAAACAGTATTTTAGATGTGTAGCGAAATGTGATGTCATAACACGATAAGAGCCCCCCCCCCCCCACCTGAGGTAGAAAGGAGTTAGAAGTTAAATGTTAGACGTGGATGGCGTATTAAGTCATGTCTTTGATTTGTAGATTTTGTTATATGTAGATTCTTTAGCTGATTAACTATATATAGTGAATAAATAAATATTTAATTTAATCTTGTTTTCAGCCAATCGTAGATATCCCAAGTAGCACACGACGTTGCAAACTGGTCCCAGAGTTTGCAAAGTGGTCGTGGTAACTTTTACGACGTCTTTACAACGTTGCGAAGACGCAAAATATTTGCCGTTGCATCTTGGCAATTTGTCGACGTCGCTTAAACGTCATGATATGATCGCTTTTAGAAGTGCTCGTGTTAGCATCTTTTTCATAGTTCATCAGCGTTACTTTTAGAATGAAAAGAGACTAAATCTGCCCTTTCAAGAATCTGAAGCCCGCATAAGATTTATTTTGCAATGTTTCATTATTTTATTTCATCTGAATATTATTAATCTACGGTAGATTCATGTAATGAAATATAAATTTACTATAAATACTATAAATTTATTAAATTTAATTAGTACTAAAATTACGTGCTAAATTATTGTTTAAAAGTTTGAAAAATAATTAATACTTAAAATATTTTTTTATAAATATTATAGCAAAATATTTTAAAATGAAACTAATCTATAAAGTAAGTTGCATTTTATGTTCTATAAGTAATTATACATTTTATGTTCTATAAGTAGTTATGCATTTTATATATTAAAAAAAATTATATTTCTGAAATCAATTCAATTCAAATGTTAGCAATTATTTCACTGCTAAAACATGACTTTATTTATTATTTTTGAAGTAAGGACAAATTTATTTGAATTAATATGCTGACATAATATGAAACATTTTACCGCATACAGAGCAAAATGTACAATTTTCACGAAGATGTATAAACGGATAAAAATGGGGCGATTTTAAGAATTCCGAGAAAACGTCCAATTTTTTCCCCCCTTCTTCTTATTACGTGCTCCGCTTTTAGGCGCTTCACGGAAACGGAGGGATTTTTAAGGAAAAGTGGCTCGTGTCCAAGTTACACATGGGGAAAAACACGAAAACGCCCATGCAGCTAGCCCATGCACTCGAATCCCGGACCGAACTACCAGTATTCAGCGGCTTTTACCGCTCGGCCGCTGGTAGGCAGCGTCCAGTGTTAAAAGACGATGCATATCCATGCATTTTTAACGTCTGTCCAATATATATGACGGAAAACAATTTTAATGGAAAACGACAAAATTAATAGATATGATAAATTACTAATAAATGTTGACATCAGAATTACAGAAACTGTGAACAAAAATGCGAAATTCATTACCTATAAAAATTCTGATGAACTGTTTGTTATGTTTTTACGTTTTTCCCGTGCATTCAAAAATGCTTGGTTTAATCCTAGTATTACGGTACACTCGGGATTTGGCGACATTGACATTACAAATGTTTTAGCGAGCCCGATAAGTTTTTTTCAAAATTTTTTCCATTATTTTTATTTATTTATTTATTTTTAATTTCAAATATAACCTAGTGAACATTGTTCGTAATTCTATTCAGCTGAAATAGTTCTTCTAGGCCAGTGGTCGGCAAACTTATTAGCCAAATATGAACATTAGAACAATTTGAAAAAAAAATTGGGAGCCAAATCTGCTTGTTTAGTAAACTTTTATTACATTAAATAAAACTAAATTTAATACTTAATAAATATTTATTAATGCGAACAATGTGCTTGCATCTCCTTGGAAAGTTTGAGTAAGTAAGGTTTGTATGTTGTTGTTTTTAATTTTAGGCATGATTCATGATTTCAAGTTCTTATCAATAAGATGACTTCTCAGTTTATTCTTGATAATGTTCGTGCTTGAGAAAGATTGTTCGCATATATATGTAGAACCGAAAAGGGAAAGAACAGCAAACGCGAGCTTTTTCAGCTGATCGTAAGAGTCAGGAATACTCTTCCAAGCGTTGAAAATGATCATGTCTTCCTTCTCCAGATCATTAAAAGCAGACCATTTGTGTTGTGAACTAGGATCACATTTTTTCTTCTTCAGTTTTTCCAATTCAACACAAAGACGTTCGAATTTAGAGCGCCATATCTCGTTGTTTTTTAAATCCAGCAATTGTATTTCAAAGCTACCAGTGTCAATTTCAAAAGGAGAAAATTTCAACTCGGTTATCGTAGCATTAAGATGATTTTTGACAAATGCTAAAGTTGCTCTGCTGTTTTTAAATTCCTGAAACCTGCTGAGAAATGCTTCCCTCATATTTAAAATTCTTGTTTTAAAATGGTGTTTATCAACAGAGGAATTATTTTCTTGGCGATGCTTCAGCAGGCTCGGAAAGTGAAACAATGTTTCCCTTTCAAAATCCTGTGCAAAAATGGATAATTTGTTTTCAAATGTTATTACTTCTTCTAACATCGAAAAAATTAAGTTTCCTTTCGCTTGTAGTTTACGATTAAGAGACGTAACGTCTACCATGAAATAAAAGTTTTGGATCCATTGATCGTCTATTAGTTCTGGATAGTGAACGCCCTTCTCAAGGTGAAATGCTTTAATTTCCGGAAAAAGAGACGCGAAACGTTTTAAAACGTTCCCTCTTGATAACCAACGTACCTTGTTATGAAGCAGATGATCAGCGTACTCACTCTCCATTTCAAATAAAAATTCTTTGAATTGGCGATGATTAAGAGCTTTAGCTAAAATGGAGTTGATAATGGTAATCACTAATTTCATAAGTTTACAAATTTCTTCCGGAAATGTTTGCGCACAAAGCGCTTCTTGGTGAATGATACAATGGTAAACAAGTATCTCGTGATTAATTTTTCTTTCAAAATAGCAACAACCCCTTTTCTTATGCCGGTCATACTTTTGGCCCTATTTGTTGAAATCGACACAATTTTATCGAAGGGAATATGGTGTTTATCCATACACTCAATTACATTGGCGATATCTTCTCCACGCGTCTGATCTTTGAGTGGCAATAATCCTAAAAGTTCTTTAGGGCCTGAATGAGACATAAATCTTTCAAAAAGTGAAACTTGCTCTATATCATTTATGTCACAAGACTCGTCAACTGCTATTGATAAAGCCGAAACCAATTTCAGATCTTCGATATGCTGGGTGGTTATATTCGAACACATTTTAATTGTTCTATCTTTAATGGTTTTGGCAGACAATGGTAACTCTTTAATTCTTTTCCGAATATCTGCTTTGTTCTTAAAATCCCGAAATAGCTCTTCGGATGCATTTATAAAACAATTTTTTATGTATTCGCCGTCTGTGTACGGTTTTCCTCTTTTGGCTACAAACAAAACTTGCCGCATTAATATTGCTGGAAGATTGCATCCAGTTATTAAACACAGAACTCGACGACTCTCGACTCTTCTGAAGTTCCTCAACTGCTTTCTTCCTTGCATCAACGGTAGGATATTTAGTGCTAAATGACGTGTGCTTTCTTGTAAAGTGTCTCTCTAAATTTGACTTCTTGTTATGCGCGAATTTCTCCTTACAAAGAAGACATGTCGGAAGTCCATTCAAGTTTTGAATAAACGCCAAATTCTCGGTCCACTCAACTTTAAGTTCGCGGTTTTCAATTTTTTTCTAAAGCCACTAGTACAAGATTATTATCATTATTAAATTGATGAAAATAAAAATTAAAAAATCTTTTTAAAAAATTCAATTTTATTAATATATGTAACTGCACTAAAAAGAAAAAAAAAATATTTTTTTCCATTATCAGAATAACAAAACTTTTAACATGACCCAAAATGGAAGAAATGGAAGTCCGTTATACATTAACATATCGTCCGTTATACATTAAAAGCGTATGCGTAAACATATTATGCGCATGCGCACACGCATATTCGCAGCCGTAAAGGTCTTACGCGCACGCGTAAATGCCTATGCGCATGCGTTATTATCATTATTATAGATCATCAGTTTAAATCTGGTAAGATGGCATGCAGAAATTACAAAATTAAAAATATGAAACCGTAATTTATGAAATAAAGAACAATTATGATCTAAAGGCTATCAACGCGACGCATGCGCAGAAAGTTTGTAGCTTTGAGGTCCGGATTATAGATTATTCCGGATTATGGGTGTTCGAATTAACGACTTTTGACTGTATTGTGTTTGCCCAATCTTCAGTTGCTCCAGCAGTGCAATATTTGGATACACGGATTCGGTTATAACGTCCTAAGTGCTATATCGTATATCATTCATATTAATTGATTATTGTGTTCATTATACAGGTTGGTGCTCACACTTTGAGCATATGATCGAAAAAATAGTGTTAAGGAAACATTAGCATTACTATGAAATATTGCAATTTATAATTATGCCATACTTAACTGTGTAATATTGAAAAACAGTAATATTTTTTTATTGATTGCAAATTGCAGTTTTATTACTTGTCGTTTGGTATCTATTCTTCCAAAAACTGTGTAATTAGAGTTTTTTTTTCTTTTTTTTTCTTTTTCTTTTTTTTTTTTTTTTTTTAATATTGCCGTTATGTATGTCTATTAGATTATCATAAATGAATGTTGGAAATTAGGTTTTGTTCTTTATTAAATTTAAGCATATTCATTATACTTAAACAAGTATATTAAGTAAGTCATTTAAGTATATTATATCCATAATTTAAGTATATTCATTAATATATATCTTAATTTATTTACTAAAGAAATATTGATTATATTATCTCCTAATATTAATTTTAGTAGAAGTATCTAGAAAGAGTGAATCCATAGGTAGTAAGTTTAATTCTGAAAATTGTTTTAAAGTAACTTGAATGTAAATTGTTAAAAATGTTTTACGGGGACTTGAATTAAATCATGAATAACAAAATTTCAATTGGAAAAAGAAATTAAATTAAAAGCAAGTAATCATTGCCATTGATCGGAAATTAGTTGACTTTTCAATGGGAACAAACCAATTCCCGCTCAATGAACAATAATTAATAAATAAATACGAAGGTGTTTCGTCCTTTACTCAAGTAATAAGGTGATGCCAAACTGGCAAATTAAGTTAGGCCAAATATTTCCGTGATGTGAAGGGATCCAGAACAAATGCAAAGCACCAAAGAACTCATTCTGATTAAGCATTTTCCTTAATACAATTTTGAGTGAAAAGCAATTTATGCAGTAAAATTGATAAATTACTTAGTAATTTATTAATTAAATTACTTAGTATATTTTCCGAGGACAGGTCTTAGTACCATATCCACGGCTTGTTGGAATATGGCGGGTATTCCGCACAGGCCAAACGGCATTCTAAGAAAAGCTTGAACTCCTAATTTGTTTAATAAATGCAGTTTGGGCAGATTTTCTGGTTTGAAATATATCTAAAAGTATCCAGAAGTGAAGTCTAGTGTTGTCATGCATTTTGTAGATTTGATATTCATAATAATTTCCTAAGTTGTTGATAAAGGGTAAACAGGATACTTTGTTTTGATATTTAATTTTCTGCAGCCAATAGCAAAACTCCATACTTTAAAATCATTGCATGAAACATTACCTAAAGAGCAAGCTTAAATGTTACTTATGAGAATTATAATTTTCTTTTAGCAATCAGAATTATTTATTTTTAGCAATCAGAATTATTTATTTTTAGCAATCAGAATTATTTATTTTTAGCAATCAGAATTATTTATTTTTAACAATCAGAATTATTTATTTTTAGCAATCAGAATTATTTATTTTTAACAATCAGAATTATTTATTTTTAGCAATCAGAACCATTTCTTTTTAGCAATCAGAACAGGTATTTCGCATAATCTGAATCCACTAATAGAAGGCTTTGAATTTGCGCGCCAAATAAAACTTTCCATGCCATCTAGTATTACAACACTTAAAGGATTGTAACCTGAGAACGACGTTACAAATGTATTTTTGTTTAGAAAAAAAAAAAAAAAAAGACTAAATTTAGAGGTCATTACTGGAGTTTAACAAACACTGGAAGCAAATTTAATTTTTGATCATAGTTTTGTGATTACATGTGACATAGAGCAAATATTTTTAGTATTATATTTGTCCTTTTTCCAAGGGGTTAATGTCATTTAGAAGTTGTTCATGAAGTTACATGAGGAAGGTTCAATACTCATAGACAGCTCAATACCTCCTTTTATCGTTGCAAAACATTACTTATAAAGACGCAAACAGCTATGACGACGCAAGGCGTGTGCCCGATCTTAAATTGTTAGTTGCATCGTGTCTTTCACATTTTTTATATATTGTTACGAAATGTACAAGCGTGGTAAGATAGCTTCCCCGCAAAGCAGTTTTAGGGTTGCCATAACGTGGCAAGATATACAGGGTTGCCACATTTGGCAAGAAATCATCCATTTGGCGACAAAATTGGCGATATACTATGGACGGATGGAGAACCTTCTGGAACGAATTCTTACCGGTTTAGCCCAGAATGTTCTCGAACACAAGCCGAAAGCTATATAAACCAGTCAGTTAGTATCGAGAGTGAGTGCCTCGTCGAGAGGGCGAGTGAGCCTGTCTCGTCTAGAGAGCGAGTGTCTCATCTAGTTAGTCCGTGCGGAGACGATCGAGTTGACAGCTGGCCAACGAGTGCCGAGTGGGTCGTCGAGTGCACTGAAGGAGTCTCTTAGTGCATCGCGGTTAGGACATCGTTGAGAGAGCGTGTTGAGCTCCGGGAACGACTGAACCGAAGAGTCGGGACCTGTGCTCTGTGTGTCGAGTGCATTGCGAGTTGCAGCGGGGAGTCTCGAGAGTACGTGGAGTTCCGAGAACGACCAAGCAGAGTCGGGAGCTGTACTCTGATGCTTTGCAGTGAAGCTGTCTCCACCGTGATAGCCTGATAACCTGAAGGCTGTGTCGCTGATTGTTCCAGCGAGTGTTTATGGTAGAACTTCGACGACTTTGGAGCTGTCCTGATTAAATATTAGGCCAATAAAAATGTGTTTCGATACTTCATCTAGTGTCATCGTTATTCACTCCAAATCTACGAACCCTATACGAACGTGAAGGAAGAAAATAAAGTAACAACTGGTGTCAGAAAAGAAAAACGCAACAATATGATGAAAGAAAGCGAAGAAGCGTAGACCAAACTAGTAGAGGAGAGAGGCTGCGAACCTATATTCTGAATACATTTCGCAAGTCTCGATAAAACTGACACGCAGTTATCGTTAAAATTACGTTTGGTTTAATTTCATTCTTATTGGTTAATTTTAGCTCACAAATTTTACCTGAAACATTATGTAGAGTATTTGTGTCATCACCGTTATGTATGAATCATATGACAAGGATGAATTTTGAAATGAGGCAGATTAGAGACATTTATTATAATGAGTATTTGTTGTTAGAATAGAAATGCAACTAAACAACTATGTAAACTAAAGCTAGTAGTTATTCTACAAAATTTTTATTTTGTATAGTCCTCTCTTCATCTCAAAAGAAGGCTTGTCGACAGAAATGTCGTTTTTAGGAAAAAGCATTAGAAAATGAAGAGAAATATTATAAATCGAAAATCTAAGTCATGAATTTTGAATTAGATTTTTAACATTATATGAAAATGACCACACAATATATAAATATCAGCATTTAGAGCAATTTAAAAAAGTTTATGTTTTTGCAATGACCATATTATGCAAGAATTATATGACATGGATTAATTTTGAAATGACGCAGTTTTAGAGAGATTTGTTTTAAAAAATTATTATTTTTAGGACAGTAAGTGTGATATAATGAGTTAAAAAAAAGAGTATTAAATGACAACAGCAAATTAAAGTTAGTATTTTGGGTACTATTCGGTTTCGAGGGCCGTAAAAAAATTGCACCAAAAATGTATGCGCAAAAGCGCCACATCTAGCAAACGCGCCCATTTAACAGCGCGCCAAATCTAGCGTACGCGATGATTTCAAATTGCGTAAGTTTATATAGTTCTATATTTCTTAAGACGCCATTGACATTAAATCCTTTTTTTTTGATTTTAAATCCTTTTTTGATATCCTATGGATTTAACAATTTTGGGATTGCCCATGACGAAATGTCGACAAGAGAATTTTGGGTAAAGTGCAGAATCACCCACTGCTTGATGCGGTTTTAAGAATTGCACATACTCGGTATCCATGTGCACATCGACCTATTTTCACTTAAAAAAAATTTCTAGAATTGCACAAAAATGGCACTGCGCACACCCTTGACTTCATCTATGTACACATCGACCTATTTTCACTTAAAAAGTGAAAGAAAATTGACAAAAATTCAATTGTTTTTACCCTTGTAAAAAGCAGCAAACAAATAAGTGAGCGATTCTGCACTTTACTGAGAATATTTTCAAAGAAAAGGCATCATTCATTATAGAAAATTACGTTTGAACAACCAATGAGATGAAATTATGCTTTAGCGATAAGTCGGTAGCGAAATAGCGATGCAGGCATCCATTCAGTTATGTTTAGCAATTTTTATATAAATTATAAGAATGATCTGAAACAGATATTGACTCTTATGCTTCCATTCAGTCATGTTTAGCCTTTTTCATATAAATTATAATAATAAAAGAGTATTATATGAAATTAACCTTTCATCTAAATTAAAACATCTATCTTAGATAGTTATGCTTCCTTTCTTGCAGCAATTATTAGGGTTGCCGAAATTATTTTTGCAGCATTGGCATCAACAATAGTTTGGCGATTTTTTATGGCCTTAGAAACCGAATAGTACAGCATTTTGTTTTCCAAATGTTCATCCTATATATATATATACATATGCATATGTATATGTGTGTGTGCTTGTAAGATTGAAAATATGTAAATCAAAACCCTGTCTTTAACTTGCAATTGTCTCTTAGCGTTATTTCCACTTTTCATCGTAAAAATAATAATTGCTAACAATAAATCCTTTGAACTACTACATTTCAAAATTAGTCTCCGTCATAGGATTCCTCCATAACGTTCATGACGCAGACACTTACATAATGCTTCAGCCAATAACAGTTTCAAATTTAGAAACCGAAATATTATTAACGATGGGGATCTCTAAAATGAAGACAAATCATTCTAAAAAGTGATTTCTTCTTGGATATATCACATTCTTTCTCTCGTTTTTCTGCTACCAACTTGCTATTGCTTGCTTGTGTCTGTCTTTAACTATCTTTTCAAAATTTTACAGGTACCGAAGTTGTTCATCAACTACAGGAAGGAACGCTTACTGCGACAGTTTATTAGTGACGAGTCAAAAATGTTTGTTAAGGAAAATAACGAAATAATAAATCGACCACTACGACTGCAACAACTTCTTTACGCATTGACTCTCATCGTTAACAACTATAGCGACAACATTTGCCTTCAGCATCAAAACGATTTCATATATGTATAATAAATGCTAAACAATGTAAAATAAAACAAAAGCAATTAACCAATCGTAATTTTTTTAATTTGTGAAATAATTTAATAGAGCGATAATGACCAGTTATTAAACAGTATAGTCTTAACGATGCAAAATATAGTACATTCCAATGAAAAAAGAGCCAATATCAGAAATATGAAGAGAAATACAGAGGCTGTTCGCGCATTTTTTAGACGATTCTGGTAAGCGGTAATAAAAAATCGTTTGCTGAAAAAGAAGTAATTGCAATTGTACTATGTTTTTAAAAGTCAAAATTATCGTCTGTGGCTTGAAAGTTTTATTTTTATTCAAAATGGCGAATTTAACAAAGCAGTGGTTCGAAGGCTACATTTACGCTCTTTCCGAAGAGAAATATGCATACTCCGTTATCCAAAAACGATGTGAGAGTCATGGTTTTGTGATATCTAAAGGGTCGATAGGTAATATCATCAACAAGAAAGAAAAAAAATGTCAAATTGGAGCCTCAAGTGGGACAAAAATTCCAAACAAGTATCCAAGGAAAAAACGGACATCTTCGACTATTGCAAAGGTACGTTGTTTAATGTTAAAAGAAAATCCCCCTAGTCAAAGGACAGCTGCAAAATCATTAAAATGCTCGATGTCCACTGTAAACAAAATGATAAATGTTGATTTAAATCTTAAGAAAGCGAAAAAACGCAATATGCATCGTCTTCTTCCAAAGCATATCGCTCAACGCAGAACGCGCTGCAGAATTCTATATGCGAAACACTTATCCAAAGAAAAATGGAAAACAATTGTCACAATAGATGAAGCGTGGGTGTATTTAAATGATTGTAACAAAAAAAGAGCCATTTATTATCATAAAAGTAGAGAAAAAATTTAAGTACATGGTTCAAAGAATCGAAAGAAAGTTTTTCTAAGGGATTCATGATTGTTGCTGGTTTTTCTTATAATGGCATGTTAAAAATAAAGAGAATGAAAAAAAAAAAAAAAGTCATGACTGACTCCAAATACTATCAGGAACATATTTTATCACCAATTTTTCTGAATGAAATACCATCGCTTTACCCACAGTGCCATCAATCTGTGAGACTCCATCAGGACAAAGCTAGCAGTCACACATCAAAATCCACTGTAAATTTCCTAAAAGAAATGGAACAAAAAACTGGTATCAAGGCACCCTTCAATGACAACATCCCTACTAAATCTCCCGATGTGTCACCTATGGATTTTTATGCTTTCGGACTTTTAAAAACTGCGTTATCCAAACGTTGTCCCCAAACCCTAACAAGACTCTGGAAAGCTGTTCGGGAGGAATGGGATAGAATACTTCTTCTGTCACTTCAAAAGGCATTATACCGGAAATAGCGGTGTCGAAAAGATAGTTCAGAATAAGGGATGTCAAATAGAACATTTAAAACACAAGAATTTTATGTAATTTAGTTTTGTGAATACAATATACATCGTCTAAAAATGTGTGAACAGCCTCTGTATCATAAAGTGAAGCTTAGCTCTCTTTCCCGAGTTAAAATATCATTCAGCTGATCACACAGATCACGGTGCGAATATATATTGTTGCAACTTGGTTAATTCCTTCAGATAAGCATGAAGAAATTGGCAATTTATTACAAACAATAATGAAATACAGCAAAATAAAAAACGATAAACAACTGAAGGTAATTTAGCACAAGAGAAATATCGTCAATTCCTTAAACGGAGTAAACCCTAAAGCACAATTCAGTTAACTCTCTTTGAATACCGAATACCCATAGCTGAATAATAAAAAATTCGTTCTAATTTTCAGAACCATTTTTATATTGCGTTCCATGAACTTCTAGAATCTTCGAGAAAAAAATCGGTCCTAGGACTTCAAATGTTTTTTTCTCTGAATCTTCCAAGAAAACACAAAATCGAGAAATCCCGATATGTCTTCAACTTCAGGATAAAAATGTTTGCCAAAGGCCGTCAGGAGCGTTTTTGCCTATATCTTGTGTTCGATCTTCCTTTACAATTTAATTGATGATGGATTCAGAATTTAGAGATGTACAATTTTATACGCAAAATAAAACTTTATATATGAAACATCTGGTCGCATATTCAATTACACATTAAATGAACTCTGAAACTAATCTTACATGCAAAGAATTAAACAAATAAATAAGTAAAAAAAAAAATCTGAAAGGTTTCAGATTTTAAATTACGTCCAAAGGGGCGTTTTTTTAACGTTTTGTGTGTTATCTTTATTTATTAAATATTATGTTCTTTGCACTTAAACCATAAAATTCAGTTCAGTAGCAATGTCGCAAAATAATTTTAAAATGAGCGTATCTTTAGAATTTCCGATACACAGTTCCACGCCCGGTGGAGATTTGTAGCAACTGTATTGTAGCAATCTTGCTTTTAAGAAGAAAGGTGGTGTGGTGTGGTGTATTTAATTACGGCAAAGCACACTAGGGCTATCTGCCTAAGGGGAGAAGTGCCTTCGTGGAGGACTTTCTAAGGGAAACTGGCTCGTATACACGTTACACACGGGGAAAACCACGAAAACACCCATGCAGCCAGCCCGTTCGCGGGATTCGAACCTCGGACCGAACTACCAGTGTGCAGCGACTTTACCGCTCGGCCGCTGGTGGGCCAAGAAGAAAGGAGATGAGGACTTTGGCGAACGCCGTTTTCTCCAGTCCGTGGGGCTTGGTAAGTTCAATTCGTTCTTTAAAAGAGAGCACAATAAGACGCCTTTGTCCGCTGGAGATAAAAAAAGGTTTTTTCCCCTGCTGTAGACTGTTGCCATTGCTCGCTTTTAAATCGTTGAGTTTGTTAGTCAAAAATTCATGTTAAAGTTTTAAAAAATATGAAATCGATCATAAAACAAATTCCAAATTTCAAATTTGGTATTCCACATGCCCATATTCGTAGGAGGATTACATCATTCAAAATTCGATGGCTCTATGTACCGTTGTTTTATAACAATGCGAGAAATAGACATACATTTATGCAGATTTTCATTATTTAATTTCTTCAAATATAATGCAGGACTCTAACATTGGGTGGCAACAGTTTGAAAAGTGAAACGGACATTTATAATGATTCAACTCAAAATCGCAAAACGAAAACAATAGTCCTTCAGGGACAAAGCCCCTTTGGACTAATAACACATTATATTACAGAAGTACGCAACAACAACTGTTGAATAAATGAACTTAAAGCACCACCAGTGGCCAAGTGGTTAAGAGCCGCTGAATATTTGTCCTCCGAACTGGTTTGTGTTCGATCCCAAGCGGAAAGGCTGCCTGCATGGTGCGTTTTTGTGTTTTTTGCCATGTTTAACGTGAAAACCAGCCAGTTTCTCTCAGAATGTTCTCCACGGAGACGACCTTTTCTCAGACAGATCTCTCGTGGATTTACTGTATTCAAATAACTTAACCTCCTAATGAAATGAACTTAAATATTTACATATGTATATATATATATATGTCTGTGAGGGTGTGTGTGCATGAGAGAGTGAGTATTCTCGCCCCTCTCCCCGCTCCTCCAGAAGTATCATGGAGGTAGGAAAGGGAGGAGGGGCCATTCCGCGCTAGAAGTGAAGCACTGCTTTGAAGCTAGGGTCACCAGACGGGGTGTTATTTGTTTACATTCAGAAGCTCGCTTGACAAGATTCTGATAGTATTTCGACACACGACAGTTCCATAGAAATCGAAAAAGGGACACTCTCGCATGAAAGAAACATTCATGGTGTGATCGATAATAGCAATTTGTATAGTTTAGTGACATTTACGCAAAAATCACATCTTGGTTATTTTTCGATAACTAACAACAGCGATTTTGATTATGAATTTGTTTTATAAAATTCTAAGCTGTTGCACTACAAAAATATAGATTTTAAGAAAATTGCTAAAAGAGATCTGCCAAAATTTATTTTCTAGAAGATTTGAAAAGTTTGAAACATTGATGGCTAAATTTAAATATAAAATTATGTATGTTAAAATATTTGTAATTAGGCACATAGGTCAGATTAAGTTTTTATTAAATAGAGTAACGCATGCAAGGGCTATCTGCCTAAAGAGAGAGATGCCATCGTGGAGGAATTTTGAAGAAAAACTGACCTTTGAGTGGGTATTAAAAATAATACTTATAATTTTCATTCAAATTATATTCATATATATTTTTTATGTAAAACTTTCGGGTGTATGCTAAATTAGTGTAAATTACTGTATGTATCTGCCTTTGGCAAAATACTTAAATATTCATTAAATTATTTATAAATGTATTTGAAATGAAGAATTTATTCACTTATAAAAAACTGTGAAAGTACTGTGAAGAAATCTAATGATTAAATGTATCTAATTTATAATGATTATAAATGTTATCTAAATATATAATAACCTTAATATTGAATTGTAAACATAAATTGAAATCCTGTTGACAAATACGTTATAAAACTATTTAAGCAAGAAGTGTTCGTATTGGAAAGCAATCACTTAAAAGGTATTGTAAAGCAAATGCTATGAGATGCGCACTTAAGAACGTAATAAAGAGTTTTGGAATATGTATTGTTGAAATGAAGGGTAAAAAAAAAAAACCTGATAAGTATAATTAAAAGAATTATTCCCTTTACATTTTATAATAACTCAGTTACAAGTTTTAAATAATACTTAAAAAAAAAACTTATTTTATTCCCTTTCAGAAATGTTCAGAGAAAGTCAAATACTATTTAATACCTATTTAATTATTAGGAATTAGCGAAATACGTATTTAAAGTATTTCGCTAATTCCTAATAATTCTCTAATTTAAAATGAACCGAATAGAGCATTAATTACAAATTGACTTACATTTTTCGATTTAAAAGAAGCCAAAAAATCATGTCATATTTAAGAAAGTATTTTAGGAAGAAGCTCTATAAATAGAAAAGAAATAATGCATAATTTTAATATTAATAATACAATAAACTTTGATCTTAATTTTTGTACCTTAACCGAATAAAATCGAATCACCTTAATTTTTTTTCCTAATGTAATTGAGAAAACTTGTGAAAATATTTCATTCAAATTAAACCATTCTGAGAAAACTGTCCTGTGAAAAGTATAGCATTTAATTCCGTTCAGAATGAAATGTTGTTTAAAAATATGTTGTTTTCACATACTTAGGACTCTGAAGTGTTGTAGAAAAAGAAAATATATACATTTATATGTATATTTGCGACGTAATTACAAAATATTTACACCCGAACGCGTCAAATCCCATAGAACTCAATGGTAAATGACCCAATGTTTTGGTCACCACGTAGGGATCGTCGGTGCTTCAGAGCAGGGTACGGAGAAACTTGTTTAGGGCGACTCCTTCTTACTTCCTACTTCCATGAGAAGTATTAAGATCAGGTTTTGTAGATACGTCGTAAGGTCTTGGTTTGGCTTATTTCATCGTGCCAAAGCGCTCAACGGCTATCTGCCTAAAGGGAGGGATGCCTTCGTGGAAAACCTTTCAAGGGAAACTGTCTAGTATACACGTTATACGCGGGAAAAACCACGAAAACGGCCTGCAGCCTGTCCATTCGTGGGATTCAAACCTCGGACCGAACTACCAGTGTTCAGCGAAAATTTTGCCTCGGCCGCTGGTGGACGCTTATTCCTTGTAAAGAAAAATAGCGTTAGAGTTTGCTTTGTGCTTTCTAATTTTTTAAATTCAGTTGAAATATGCGAAAGACTTTCAATTTACTATTGGGTCTAAAATCAAATTGTCAGCTTAATTTGTTTTGAAATATACTTACCAAAACTTCAATAGCAAAGTAGATTCGGCGGGGATTCGCTAGCACTTTAAATGTCTCGTATGATAGATCCTTCCAGTCGCTTATCAAAACGGCACCACAAATTTGGAAAGCTTCCATCTCACTTGTAGCTAGCCACATACACATAATTGTAGCATATAGCTCCTCAGGTGTTGCAACTTTGAGATCGTGGTAGCCTAGAAATAATAAAATGTATTTAGTAGCAAATAATTGAATAATTATCATTAAGAAATAGAAAATTTCATTACCTTTCAAAAAGTTAAAACTATTACGGTGAAACATCTGTTCACGAATTTAATTATCCCCCCCCCCGGAATTAACGTAAAATGGAGAAATTCGTTCCAGAACAACATACTACTGATTATTTAATCTCTACAGCGGTGCTTTGTGCACAAAAATATAAAAAATTACTTAAAATTATCAAAATTTAAGCAAGTTCCATAAATACAAAACAAAAAAGATAAACAGAGTATTAAATAGATAAAATACTATATTTATTAAACAGATAAAATAGACGAAAATTTAATGTAGTTTTACTATGCCATGTACGAAGGAGACTGAATGATAAATGAGACTGGAAGTGAAAAATTATTAAAAATTGTCTTACTGTTTGGATGAGAAATTAGCTTTCACCACATCTCAAGTAGATATCTTTAGGAGACATCTTTTATCTTTCATCTTTTTATCTTTTATCTTTCATTATTCTTTTCATCCCTAAGTATCAGTTAACTTTACATGAAACTCAATGGACTTTGGTTTCACTCGAAATCATAGCTGATTAAAAAGCTCAAAGTCTCAAAATGCTTAGTCTTTGTCTGAAGCCAGGTCTGGCCAAAATTTCCTCCAGATTGAATTTATGAACCTGTTAAGTCACTTACTGGAGCACTTTGCTAATGAGTAGTAAGTAATGGAACGTTTTAAAATAATATTTCCAAAGGTCCGTAAGTTTTAATTATGTGACGTAAGTTACCTCAAATTATGTCTGAATACCACACGTCTTCGACATGAGTTTTCGTAAATTGAGACATCGTTCATCAAACGAGGTATCCATTGTTCACACAGTTTGTCTACTGATGTTTCATTTATATTCTGAAAGATACAGGTAACAATCAAACTATTGTAAAGAGTTGGTCGACACAGTGTTTGTATATTATTATTTCTTCACTGCATTATATTCCAGGATTCATCCTTACTTCGACATAAAACATCTATGTATATGCGTGTCAAAATAAGCTGGCAGGGTGTTGCTAACAGTGATAAACGAGTTTTAAGAGGATAGCAAGTATGCTAACTTTGAACTCTTTGTTAAATTTCTTAATTTGCAAGTCCTTTATTTATTTATTTATTTTGCTTGCTTGTTTATTTAATATTTTTACTTGTAATAGTGTTTCTCTTCCTGAAATGTAGGGTTTCGTCTAGTTTGGATTAAATTTGGTTTAGTGCATTGTAGGTAACTTAAAATTTAAGCAGATGCTAGAAAGCACCATCACTTGGCAATACATTTCTCATTAGGTATCAAATTGTTAAACAAGCTGATGTGACTAAATGTCATTGTATAATTTCCCAATTAAAGAACAAATACAAATATATGCAATGGGATACAGAACTATATGTATATATTTATAATCAAATCAATAATATATATATAACCAGTTATGATTCGCAACCGTCAAATGATATGTATATACTATATTGGGTCATATAAAAAGTCTCCGCGGTTTTTTGCCACTAGATGGTGTTGATGCCTATATATCTGGCACTGACCCCATTGTCTAAAACGAACATATGATTAAAAGGTGACATCCAGCTTCCATTGTTTGTGTAGATAGTTTTCTAATTCCTTGCTCGTGTAAAAAGTTATATTAATTTGAAAATGAGTGAAATATCTGAAGAAATACGCTATGTGATGCTTTTTTTTTTTACTATAAAAAAAGTTAAACGCTGCAAAAAGCATGCAGAAAAATTTGTGATGTGTCTGGTGAGAATGCTGTGGGTGAATGAAAGACCCAGGTGTGGTTTGCTCGATTCCATTCGGGAAATTTCGATGTAAAAAGTGCACCTCGCTCTAGTCGGCCAGTCACTGAAAAAGACGATGAAATTTTGCAACGGGTGGGGCAAGACCAGCACGCAAGCTCTCAGGAAATAGCGGAGATATTGAATATCAACCACATGACATTTTGGAATCACTTGAAAAGAGCAGGCCACAAAAGAAGCTCGCTGTTTGGGTGCCACATGAGGAACTGTCCATTATGAGCTGATGCAACGTCGCAAAACCATCAACTTGGCCCTCTACTGTGCACAACTCGACCTTTTGAATGAAGCAATCCAGAAAGAGCAACCTGAATTGGCCAACAGACAGGGAATTGTATTCCATCATGACAATGCGCGGGCACACACATTTTTGATGACTCGGAACAAATTGACGGAACTTGGTTGGAAAGTTTTGATGCATCCATCGTATACCCTGGACCTTGCACCGTCTGACTACCATTTGTCTTTGAAACCTCTCGTTAAGGTAAAACATTGGCCGACCAAAGGCGCCTCTGAAAATCACTTGTCCAAGTTTTTCCACGATAAACTACACAAGATCTACACCGATGGAATTATAAAGCTTCTCGAAAATGGCGAAAAGTCATAGATAATAATGGCCAAGATGTATTTGATTAAAATTTATTTTCAATAAAGAATTTTTTTTTTTCAAAAATGTGCCAAAAAACCGCGGAGACTTTTTATATGGCCTAATATATATAATTAAAGTCATGATTCGCAACCTCTGATATGTATATGTATTATATATATATCGTTTCATAAGAATAAATTGAATTTAATTAAAAAAATTAAATTTAAATACATATTTAATTAAATATTCAAATTTAAATTTAAACAAATTTAAATTCTTAACAAATACGTACGTATAAAAGTAAAAAAGCAAATTTAAATTCTAAAAAAAAGGAAAAAAGCCAAAATTTAAAATAATTAAAAAAATATGTGCAAACATGTAAAAGATTTAATTCTCGAACTAATCTACAATATCATTTAAATTCAGAAGCATAAGCAAATCAAGTGCAAAATCTATCCATGAAAATAAATCTACTAATTTAATAAATTAAAATTAAATTAAACAATTTTTTTAAAAAATGCATATGTGAATGACCCTAGAGTAGGCAGGAGACAGACTTATCAAGGGGAAGTTGCCTCCAAACCTAACTCTCCAATCATTCAATTTGTGTTTCGTCATTCATGCAGGCAAGGGTAAAAGTCAAAATAGAGTCTGTAGTCGAATGCAAGCGGTTGAATCTGTAATGAACAGAAAGAATTTTGATGGCTTAGAGATATTGAAACTCCAATCCACAATGAATAAGAGATTTGGCAGTCGAGGAGATTTAATTCAACTTTTATTTCAGCAAACATGTTGCAGCCACAAACAAGTTGACACATTATTTATGCCTATTCCAAAAGTTTTTTGATAAATTTGTAGTAAAAAAGAAGGAGCAGACAGATTCCAGTCCAGCTAGGCCAAAGCGTAGAAAGCAAGTGCGTTATGATGAGGGTGAAATCTTAATTCAGACTGAGTTAGTTTTGGTTCTCAATGCATTTTGATTTGATATTTAGTACTGCTGTAAAATTACTATTGGATGTTTGAGTTTTGGTTCCATTTACATCATCAGGATTATGTAAGAGTCATATGACATGGATTAATCTCGAAATGATGCAGTGCAGAGAAATTACTGTTTAGACTAGAGATGGAAAATTAATTTCATGCTGCTAATTTAATTTTTACATATTCTTTATTTATCTTACACACACACACATATATATATACATATATCATTTGATGTTTGTGAATCATGACTTTGATTATTATCTTTCTATTAATTTTATTTTCAAAATTATATAAAGGGAGTTAAAAATTTGTAAAGAGAATTTATACAGTCAAAAGTCTTTAATCCGGACTCGTCGGGACTTCGGCGATTCCGGATTATCGAATTTTCCGGATTATAGATCATCAGTTTAAATCTGGTAAGATGGCATGCAGAAATTATAAAATTAAAAATATGAAACCGTAATTTATAAAATAATGAGCAATTATGATCTAAAGAGTATCCAAATTTACCAAAATAGAAGCCTAATATTTATTTGTTTACTTTATTAAACATTTCTTTTAACGCGCGGATGCGTAAAGCATACCTTACTCATAGCCGAAATTAGAAAATTGCAACCAGAAAACTATGTGATTTGTATTCGTGATATTTATAATGACGAGGAATTTGATTTAAATCATATCAAAGACGGAGTACATCGAAATTAAATACTACATTTAGTAAGGAATTAAAAGCCGACTAAAATAAAAACATCTGCCCTGAAGATAACGATAGTGTTGACAGATCAACTTTCAGTTCATTGCGCGCCGCGAAGTGCCCCCCCCCCCGCGCAGAGCAGCGTGAAATTGATAAACAGATTTCGGAACGGTTAGATAAACAAAGGATATGCTTTTATCCATTTTTTGTAGCAATTCGTTTTTTGTTTGATGGACATCGAAACATACTTTCGTTTTCTAGATCCTTTGGGAGCTCCAGCATCGGAAATTCTATTTGACATAATCGAAAGTTCAAGCTTACTTTTAGAAAGGTGCTCTTACAGTCTGCAAAAAATAATAAGCCGAATCCAATTTGAAGATTAAGGAACAACGCAATTATCAACATTAACTGAAATAGATAATTTTACCTTTTACCGTCCGTTACACATTAAACGCGCACGCGAAAACGTATTCTGCACTTGCGCAGATGCATATGCGCAGTGGTAAATGTCTTGCGCGCACGAATAAAACGCCTATGCGCATGCGTCAATGCGGCGCATGCGCAGAAAGATTTTAGCTTTGAGGTCCGGATTATAGATCATTCCGGATTACGGGTGTCCGAATTAACGACTTTTGACTGTACAAATATTTTGTAATATGTTTATAGATGCATTGAGAAGGTCAGGGGCTTGTAGGCTTCTAGATATTTTAAACATTTTATTAAGTTTATTCACATTGAATTTTATTTAAAACTACATGCTTTCTCCACCATTTAGTTCCGTACATTTCATCAGTGCTAATTATATAGTTCTGTTGGTTTATGTTTTTAATCACTAGTTTTTATGGAAATTTGATCTACAGTTATATTTTTGTGATTCTATGTATGGGTACTCTGCTACGATATAATTCTATTGGTTTTGTTTATAGGGTTTTGTCAACTGTTTTTGTACAGCGATTTTGCCAAGAGGTACTTTTGTTGGTCTGTAGATTTTTGTGTACTGGTTTTTACAGGGATTTGGTCTATGGGTACATATATAGGTGTAGGGTATTTTCTCTGCTGGTTTTTATGAGGAATAGACCTACGAAATATCCATTTTTTAATGGAGATTTGTCCTATGGAAACTTATAAAGTTCTGATTCCTGGCTATGGGTTTTTACTGGAATTTCGTTTATGGTGCCCATGCAGTTCTGCAGGTTTCTATGGGTTTTTACGGAGATTTGGCCTACTCATAGCCGTACAGTTGTACGTATTGTTTATAGGTTTTTACGGGGATTTTATCTATGGGTACCCGTACAGTTATACGGGTTTCCGTTTATGGGTTTTTACGGGGATTTGGCGTACAGGTTTCTTTCTATGTGTTTTTACGGGGATTTGGCCTATGGGTACCCTTACGTACGGGTTCCCGTCTGTGGGTTCTTACGGAACCCATAGGCCGATTCCCTGTAAAAATATTTTATGGGTTTCTACGGCGCATTGTTACCAGGGTAGGTACCGTTGTTTTTTCACGCTGCTGGAAACGTGCATACATTCATGCAGATTCTTCGTTACTTAATTTCAATAAATATAATACAGGGCGATAATATTTGTTGGCAACAATTTGAAAAGTGGTACGCCTTTTTTAGTTAGTTTAAGCAAAAACCGTTTCGGGACTAATATCCCATTTTTGAGCTAACAAATATTCAACTTTCCGTCGACTAGTAGGTACAGCAATTCGCCCTGCCTAGCTGCAGTTATTGACTAGATTATGCTTGCAGCAAAACCCTAATTGAATTTTCAACATCGTTCTGTCGAAAGGGGAAAAAAAAAAAAACTAGCTTTCGATACTTACTGAACGTGGCTAACGTCTAACGTTCACACCTTCTATTCTAACAGGCGGCTCCTGACAACAAAGCATCAGTAGAACGGCGAGAGTTAATCTTAGAATTACATCCCAGTTTGAATCTACGCCGCTTACCAAACACTTTGCACAGTTTTTTGGTCTGAGAGAATACATAATAAAGCAAAGCCTAAAGAAAAGAAATCACTATACAACTAACTATTAGTGAAACTTAAATTATAAATGTCGCATATTTATTAAATTCCTTTTGTCATGTTTCAGGTAGTCTTGCACTGTGCAAGCTGTTTCTTCAGATGCTCCAAGGGTAACTTTAAACAATTTAACTTGTGATGCAACCTACTTCAGCAGGGAACTCTTGATCTTTAGCTCTCTTGATCAGAAGAACAGAAAAGCACTCATAGCGAGTCTTTCACGCAAAAACGAACTAACAATGGTTTTGTAGATTTCCTTCAAGATGATGATGTTTTCAGACGTCCAGTGCTAAATTTTAAACGAATTTTTTGATTTTTGTAATGGTGATACGTACCAATACGTATGATAAATTCGAAATAATCAGAATAGAAGCCACAAAAGCAGTTAAATACTTACTAAATTTTCACCAAAATGTAAGTTCAATAGTTGAAGTGCATGAAAAATAGTTGAATAGCAATAACTTGCTGTTTTAAATTAAGACTGAGAGGTATTTATTTCTGAATAAGAATCGAGCCCAACGATAACTTTCTCTTTTAAAACAAAAGTTTCAGATTTAAAACCTTGAAATATAAGACCTGAAAGCCATCAGCAGATATGGAATAAACGAGATTTTGTGTCAATGTAAATGAGATTTTGAAAGTTTTCTTCAATCTTTAGGGTGAAGAATTGGTAAGAGCAATACCAGATAAATTTAGGGAAAATTAACCAACAATGCACAGAGATTTTTTTTATTAATCAGTACTTCTAAGATATAAGATTATTCTTCCAAAAATAGTTACGAAGATACAATAAAATAAAAAGCTATTATATAATATCTTGTAATAAGGTATACTAGCGGGCTGCAGCCAAACCAAAATTTGTAAGTTTTATGCAAATTTTCAAATTTGTGATTGTAAAACTTATGCCCCACAAAATTGAAAAAAATAAAAAATAAAAACTTGTTATTTTTTTTCATAAATCCGTTTGGTGAGGAATTCTTATGATTCTTCATGATCTACTTTTGGGAGGGTGTCTCAATGGTATCAGTATTCTCAACGGAATTATCGTGAATAGTTTTGACAGATATATCACTTTTTCTAGAAGCCTTCAAGACATCAACATCAATTTTTGTTGACGCTTCTAATGGATAGTCTTTGGGAAATGGACGTATCCTGTCACACTTGTAGGTTCTTACTCTCGCAACTCTCAGAACAGAAGCTAATACGGTGGTAGAATCAGTCCAGAAATAAATGTTGTCTGTTTGAACTCCTTCAGAACCTCCGAAGAAAGACAAGCAGAAATAGTGGCACCAAGAAGTTCCAACCTAGCAATTATTGATTCTTTTTCACCACAAGAAGCAATTCCAATTTTACTCAGTACCAGTTGTACACGAGTAGTACTTCCCCTACAAACGCACACAAAGACTACAGTCGAATAAGCAAGTTTGCTCGCATCATTGAAAAAAATGTAATAAAATGTGCCCGAGTCCTTCATCACAGTGGAACCATCTTGGTACCTTAACATGTTGCAAATACACCACACATATTATCAAGAGCAATTACGATAGCAAACACTACGTGTTAATATAATAAGTTACTTATAGGGTCAAAGTTTACAGTTTTGCTACTGTTGAGTAGATCGTTGGACTACCGATATTTATCATAAGTCGGAAAGCATTAGCAACATATCAAAATCAAACAATTAAAAATACAATTTAAATAAATAATAAAAAAAAAAAAAAAAAAAAAAGATGACTAATATATAATTTCCAATTAAAACAACAATACAAATTTTAAATACACAAACGATATCTTACATAATGCACATAAAATACGTTGCATTACTGCTCGGCATCATACACAACCTAGCTTCGCCCATGTGCTCAATGACTTGTATTCGCTCGAAAAACATCAAAGAATTGCACAAACTTGGTATCCATGTACACATCGGGCTATTTTCACTTAAAAACATAAAAGAATTGCACAAACTAGGTATTGCGCACTGGTATTCGCACAAATTG
Source organism: Stegodyphus dumicola (assembly GCF_044657685.1). Classification (NCBI taxonomy): domain Eukaryota; kingdom Metazoa; phylum Arthropoda; class Arachnida; order Araneae; family Eresidae; genus Stegodyphus; species Stegodyphus dumicola. Next base: position 5,681,522 of record NC_140773.1, read on the forward strand.
GGTATTCGCTTTGCCCCCCATGTACACATCGATCTATTTTCACTTCAAAAAACATCATAGAATTGCACAAACTCGGGATTGTGCACTACATTTGGCTTTGCCCATGTACACATCGATCTAGTTTCACTTGAAAAACTCAGAGAATTGCACAAACTCGGAATTGGCTTTGTCAATGCACACACCGATCTATTTTTCACTTAAAAAACATCAGAGCATTGCATAAACCCGGCATTACGCTTTACCTTGGCTTTATCCATGTACAGAGCGATCTCTTTTCCCTTAAAAAAATCAGACAGTTGAGTAAACTCTGCATTGCTCATATACTCAGCAATTTGCTTTCACTACTCGCATATAACCAACTCCATTGATTCGTGTTATATATATATGTAATAATAAAATTCCATAGTCAAGAATACACTTAAATTCTAACTCTATGTTCTTTTCATTTTTAACGGTGACGGTCTCTTATTTGAAAGTACATGGAATTAAATCCACAGCCCCGTAGTCAAGTTGTTTTTCCCGCCTTTTCTACACGTACAGTTTTAGAATGTTCTAGAGATATTTAAAGCGAACTGGATTGGCTGACGAGGCTGACGTCATTTCTTGGAAGCTCCGCCTTTCCAGAGGCTATAGAAAGACTCTCAAAAGAATATGGGGATTTTTTCTTAAATGTCACGAGGGAGTAAACTTCATACAAAAAGTTATTAGTAATTCTTTTTATTTACTCCAGATATCTGATTTTGTAACTGCTATTTTCTCCTGAAATATAATAAATGGATCCTGTTTTTTAAAACTTATCGTCTGATAATTTAACCTACGACAAAAGCTGGTACATCACATATATATCATTAAAAAAAAAGAGTTTCCAGAAAAATGACACGAGAACAAATATAGAGCTACGAGAATAAAGTAATTACCTAACATCGGAAATGTCATATTGTACTCGACATGCACTCGAACTGATAACAAAGTCCAGATTCAGATAATCATCCATACTGCAGCAAGGACCAAATCAGAAATTCTTTTTCTGTATTTTGAGCAGTTACGGTTATAATTTTTAAATCATTCATTCAATGTTTTTAATCGTTTGGGAAATTTTAATGATACATTTTTAGAGATAACTCGTTGCACTAAATGTTTACAGTACCACATAACACACAAAATTATATTAATAATAAAAAAAATCTTGCACAGTAATATTATAACTCAGTTAAAATAAAATTTTTCTTTAAATATGAAGCTTTAGCATAATTTGTTTTCAGAAAGAGGCGTAGCCAATATTAAAAAAAAGGGCGTGTGGTATGGGTTATCACATGCTCGTACGCCGGTATGAATTGCCGGTATTTATCGCCATGCTTGGCGATATTATTTTTGTGAAAATTCTGGGTTGACTGTACTAAAGGATATTCAAAAGGGATGTTATTTTGTGGATTTCTTAATCGGATTCTATAACATGTTTGTTAACATTTTTCAGAATTAATTCCTCAAGATAAAGAGTGTATAAGAATTTCTTTTCTCACTAGGCTGTATCCCATTTCTTCGCTAAAATTTTCAATATGTATGTTTTTGGAACCCTGAATCTAGGATTGCTCTAATAAGTACTTCCTTATTATCTGACACTAGCTTTTTTTTTCATAGCTTGAAGGAACACCTTTGGGCCATAAGTGATGTAGTCATACTAATTTCAGATCTTGTCCGATTTCCTGTTTCGATCATCTAGAATATCACACAAAAGTGGACATGATTTTTTACCACTTACTACAAATTTAAGAAACACTTTGCACTTACGAACTGGATGTTCAGCTGTTAGCCAAGCGAACCAACACTGTTTATCTCTTAAAATATTCTGCTTCTCAGCCAAAATCATCTTTTGAGCGGAAAAACAGTCTCAGCTCGCATGTTTCCCTAAACAGAAAATATATGCTTTCTTCACATCCTTTGAAGCTGTAGTGTGTAAATTGGCAGCTCTTGGTACTCTTTCTGTGGTCAAATGCTTTCCTCGTTTCTTAAATATTAGCGATTTTCACTTCAACATACATCAAAACCAGACATGGCTAAATTTATTCTTTCTTCCCTTTCAGTTTCAGCCTTAAGGATGAACATCAAATTAGTACAACCAACCTTTAGCATCAGTTGAGGTTGCGGAAGAATCACTTTTGTCACATGGAGGTAGGAAAGGGAGGAGGGGCCATTCCGCGCTAGAAGTGAAGCACTGCTTTGAAGCTTGGGTCACCAGACGGGGTGTTATTTGTTTACATTCAGAAGCTCGCTTGACAAGATTCTGATAGTATTTCGACACACGACAGTTCCATAGAAATCGAAAAAGGGACACTCTCGCATGAAAGAAACATTCATAGTGGGATGGATAATAGCAATTTGTATAGTTTACTGACATTTACGCAAAAATCACATCTTGGTTATTTTTCGATAACTAACAACAGCGATTTTGATTATAAATTTGTTTTATAAAATTCTAAGCTGTTGCACTACAAAAATATAGATTTTAAGAAAATTGCTAAAAGAGATCTGCCAAAATTTATTTTCAAGAAGATTTGAAAAGTTTGAAACTTGATGGCTAAATGTAAATATAAAATTATGTATGTTAAAATATTTGTAATTAGGCACATAGATCAGATTAAGTTTTTATTAAATAGAGTAATGCATGCAAGGGCTATCTGCCTAAAGAGAAAGATGCCGTCGTGGAGGAATTTTGAAGAAAAACTGACCTTTGAGTGGGTATTAAAAATAATACTTATAATTTTCATTCAAATTATATTCATATATATTTTTTATGTAAAACTTTCGGGTGTATGCTAAATTAGTGTAAATTACTTTACACGAAAAATATAGTGAATGCACAGAAATTAAAGATTTGCACATGCCGGGAATAATAAATAGGAAATATGTATGGGTATTTATGCATGTGCTTGCAAAAAGCATGTATCTGCCTTTGGCAAAATACTTAAATATTCATTAAATTATTTATAAATGTATTTGAAATGAAGAATTTATTCACTTATAAAAAACTGTGAAAGTACTGTGAAGAAATCTAATGATTAAATGTATCTAATTTATAATGATTATAAATATTATCTAAATATATAATAACCTTAATATTGAATTGTAAACATAAATTGAAATCCTGCTGACAAATACGTTATAAAACTATTTAAGCAAGAATTGTTTGCATTGGAAAGCAATCTGTTAAAAGGTATTGTAAAGCAAATACTATGAGATACGCACTTAAGAACGTAATAAAGAGTTTTGGAATATGTATTGTTGAAATGAAGGGTAAAAAAAAATCTGATAAGTATAATTAAAAGAATTATTCCCTTTACATTTTATAATAACTCAGTTACAAGTTTTAAATAATACTTAAAAAAAAAACTTATTTTATTCCCTTTCAGAAATGTTCAGAGAAAGTCAAATACTATTTAATACCTATTTAATTATTAGGAATTAGCGAAATACTTATTTAAAGTATTTCGCTAATTTCTAATAATTCTCTAATTTAAAATGAACCGAATAGAGCATTAATTATAAATTGACTTACATTTTTCGATTTAAAAGAAGCCAAAAAATCATGTCATATTTAAGAAAGTATTTTAGGAAGAAGCTCTATAAATAGAAAAAAAATAATGCATAATTTTAATATTAATAATACTGATCTTAATTTTTGTACCTTAACCGAATAAAATCGAATTACCTTAATTTTTTTTTCTAATGTAATTAACGAAAACTTGTGAAAATATTTCATTCAAATTAAACCATTCTGAGAAAACTGTCTTGTGAAAAGTATAGCATTTAATTCAGTTCAGAATGAAATGTTGTTTAAAAATATGTTGTTTTCACATACTTAGGACTCTGAAGTGTTGTAGAAAAAGAAAATATATACATTTATATGTATATTTGCGACGTAATTACAAAATATTTACACCCGAACGCGTCAAATCCCATAGAACTCAATGGTAAATGACCCAATGTTTTGGTCACCACGTAGGGATCGCCGGTGCTTCAGAGCAGGGTACGGAGAAACTTGTTTAGGGCGACTCCTTCTTACTTCCTACCTCCATGTTTTGTCACAGCCGCTGTGTGGGTATTAGGCTCCCCTTGTACAAATTGAAATTTGGCGCCCCTTTATGGGGTTCTGTTGCACTCCTATAAAGTGCTGCAAATTATATGTGAAATACTCTTTTACAGTATTTCAAAATTTGACTTTCAAATTGAAAAGCTTTAAAATTATAATATTAAAACACGTGTTTGTCTTATTATTTTTTTATTATTTCATAAGTTTAAAAAACAAAACAATGATAACCATTTTTTAAGCAAAATACAAAAATTAGAATATATATTCAAATATTGATTCTCCTTGCTTTATCAGCTAAAAACGCGCGCATCAATTCCTTCATATTTAATTTATTCAAAATTTCTCTCTCTATGGATGTAATTGACAAGTCCGATAATCTCTCCTGCGCCATGGTAGATCGCATGTAGTTTTTTTCATAATTTTAAGTTTTGGAAAACTTTCTCGAGTAGCCACCGAAACTGACAGGGTTAAAGAAATCCGTAAAGCTATTGCAATATTTTGAAATGTATCGGTAAGATTGTTTTCATAAATATAATTTAAAACATCAATAGGTGACATATCCTCTTTGGTAAAACATTGCAAGATTTTATTTCTTCGAACAAATTTAATCCATCAATATCCTTTTCATTAACATTTTTAGTATCCATTAATTTTTGTTCGAATTCTTTACAAGGTTTTAAAATTTCATTGCCACTCCAGTTTTTTAAATTAGGTATATAGTGAACTACTAATGTTACATACTACTTACCTTGAAGTAATTGTAATGTTCTTTTAATTAACTGAATATTTCAGTAATTGAAGAATAGTAGTGTTTAATATTATATTGTTACGAATTTGGTATTTAAAAAGCTAATGTTAGTTCAATTATAGATTGAATGGTTTTGTTTCTCGCGCAGTGCAGCGCGTGGCGAGTGTTGGAAGAAGGCTGGGCCGGAGGGGTTAAAAGTATAAGAGCGCGTGCGTTGGATAAATAAGTGTCTCTTTTTGATTTTGGGAGGGTGCTGGAGGGTTCTAGCGCGTGATTTTGGAATCTTATAGAAGGAGGAAAACATCTCAGTTTGTAGCAGTTGTTTAGTTTGTTGTTGTTTAGAAAACTACTGTTGTGGATTGTAGCGAATTCGCGGATTAGCTTTCTTTAGTTGTTTTGAATTACGTTCTATTGGACATTTGAGTAGTTAAAAGATAACTACTGTGAGATATTGTAATACTGCATGATAATTTGAGAAAATTTAAGCATTTTTGTTGTGATAATAATAAATTTTTGTTCATTTTTCATCGGACTTGTGCATTCATTTCATAACGAAGCCGTACGCACGCAACAATTTTTGGTGTCAGAAGTGGGATTTGAATGCCAATAACAAGAGCGATGGAAGAACAATTCAGGCAAATGATGACTGCATTTGCTGCTTTCCAAGAAAAGATGGAAGGAGCCGTCAACTCCGTTAAGGAAGATATAAAAGCTGTACAAGAGAAAATGGATGCTGGTCAAATATCCGTTAAGGAAGAAATGAAATTGGGCCAGGAATGCGTTAAGGAAGAGATGAAATCCCTTAAAGACGAGATGAAAGCAGGTCAGGACGAAATGAAAAGAGAAATTACCTGCGTAATAGAAAATAAATTTGAGGCTATGGAAGGCAGAATAGACGCGGTTGAAACTAAAGTTGGACAAATAGAAGAAAGAGTTTCTTCGGTAAAAGAACAAGTAGAAGAAAGAATTTCTTCTGTAAAAGAACATATAGAAGAGAGAGTTTCTGCCGTCGAACAACAAATTGATGATAGGGTTTCTGCTGCCGTCACCAAAGAAGTTGACAGCCTAAAGAAGTGCATAGCGACGGTAGGAAACAATTCTGAAGGTTTTAAATTTTTATCGATGCCTGCTCGTTCCGTTCTGAAACTATCTACATATGATGGGAAGACCTCCTGGCAGGTGTATAGGACACAATTTTCTATCGTTGCGGATGCGAATGGATGGGATTCCCAAGCTAAGGCCTGTCATCTCGCCGCTTCTCTGAGAGCAGATGCAGCGGATATCCTGCAGACGCTTCCCGAAAATCAAAGGCTAGATTTCGAAGCTCTATCCGGCGCTTTGGAGCTGCGCTTCGGCGAGAAATGTTTAAAAGACTACAGCAGGCTCCAATTAAAATCTCGTCAACAGCAGCCTACCGAAACACTTCAGGAGCTCGCCGCGGATGTTGAAAGGCTGTCCCATCTCGCCTTTTCGGAATGCCCGACAGAAACAAGGGAAATCCTGTCCTTACAATACTTTATCGACGGCATCCAAGATGCTGAAATACAGAAAGCTCTTCGAATGGCAGATGTAAAGGACATAAAAAGCGCTCTGTTGTACGCCATGAAGTTCGAGGCAGCCCAGCAAGCAACTAGTAGAGATCGCTACCCAGTTAGAGCTGTGCGAGTCCATGAGCCAGTGGATCAACTGATGGCTCGTTTAGATGATTTAGCCAGACAAGTCGAAGATTTGATACGGAGTAGGAGCGAGAAGAAAGTGGCTCTAAGGTGTTGGAGATGTGGTAGTGAAGGTCACCTAAGACGGAAATGCAGAACACCCCAGGGTACGGAATATAAAGCAGATGATTTTACCAAGCTCACCTTAAAGTCAGTGGCTTGAGACGGAACAGAAGTGAAAAGAAACTAATTCTTAAGTGCTGGAACTGCGGAGTCGAAGGCCACATACGAAGAAACTGCAGAACACCCCGAGGTACGGAAAATAAGACCATTTCCCAGCAACAACGCAGTAAACAAATTAGTGACCATGTCGAGGAACGGAGGTTGCCAGATAGTGAAAAACCTTGTTTTAAAGCTCTTAAAATTTACACAGTGAGTGGCAACAATAACGGACTGTCCATCAATGGGAATATCGATGGAGTTCCTTGCAGTATGATCATTGACACAGGAGCTAATGTTACCATCATTAGGAAAGATTTAGCTGAACAGTTTAAAGATAAACTTATTTGGACGCCATCCTGTGTTACCCTGAAGACTGCGTCTGGTGACAAGATCGACATAACTGGGAAGTTAAACGTAAACATCACGTTTGGAAGTGCCGCCTACCATCACACAGCATATGTGGCGGATATTACAGATCCATGCATACTCGGATTGGACTTTTTAAGGAAATACAATTTTTCCTTAGACTTGAAAAACAACAAACTGCTTTCAGGATCTGAAGACATGACTATCCGTCCTAAGAAGGGATCCTCACCTGGAAATGCCGACGCTTTGTCCGAAAGAACCAGCTCGAGAAACAGCCGAAATCATGCTAGGGTCGAAAAGAAACACCAGACTACCAGCTATTCTCCATCTCAGATGCTCTTCGGTCGAGACCTTCGTCTGCCTTGTGACCGCCTGTTTCATCGCCGTACGGATGCGCCTTCATCGCCTGAGGAACACATCCAAGATGTCAAGGCCCGTTTTGAAGTGATGCACCGTTCCGCACGAAAGCGAGTGAACTTGGCGACGGAGAAAGTGAAGACCAGATGCGACACAAGAGCTACTAGACAGAGATCCAACAAAGGAGACAAGGTGTGGTTGTGGAACCCAATTCAACGAAAAAGACTGAGCCCTAAATTACAGTCACCTTCGGATGGTCCATATACAGTGCTGAACACGAATGACGTCGTGGTTCGGATCCGTGAGTCTTCGAACTCTTACGACAGGTTAGCTTATTACTATGGCCATAGTACGTAATGTAAATAATTGTAAATAGTATCAGACCATGGTCCTTTTTGTTTATAAATGTGTATTTGATTTGATTTGTATTTAGTATTTGATTTGCATTCAGTATTTGATTTGTATTTAGTATTTGATTTGTATTTAGTATTTGTTTTGTATTTAGTATTTGATAGCATTTGATTTGTTTAAGTTAGTTATTGCATTTATTGTTTATATTGTTTGATATTGTAATGTAATGTTTATGCTTCAGTTGCATTTATGCCACAGTTGTAAGTTTAGCTTCCTGTCCAGGGATTGTACTGCCCGGGACGTGCAGTCCTTGGGAAGGGGGCAGTGTTACGAATTTGGTATTTAAAAAGCTAATGTTAGTTCAATTATAGATTGAATGGTTTTGTTTCTCGCGCAGTGCAGCGCGTGGCGAGTGTTGGAAGAAGGCTGGGCCGGAGGGGTTAAAAGTACAAGAGCGCGTGCGTTGGATAAATAAGTGTCTCTTTTTGATTTCGGGAGGGTGCTGGAGGGTTCTAGCGCGTGATTTTGGAATCTTATAGAAGGATCTCAGTTTGTAGTAGTTGTTTAGTTTGTTGTTGTTTAGAAAACTACTGTTGTGGATTGTAGCGAATTCGCGGATTAGCGTTCTTTAGCTGTTTTGAATTACGTTCTATTGGACATTTGAGTAGTTAAAAGATAACTACTGTGAGATATTGTAATACTGCATGATAATTTGAGAAAATTTAAGCATTTTTGTTGTGATAATAATAAATTTTTGTTCATTTTTCATCGGACTTGTGCATTCATTTCATAACGAACCCGTACGCACGCAACAATATTGTAAAATTCAACCTTAAAGTTTTGTTGGTTGGTTTGTTCATCTTGACATAGTTTCTTTCTCAACCTGTTTCGACTTCGTGGAAAATCAGTATCCACCCCCAAGTCATCAGCAATGATACTTGCATTGGCAATTGCATGTTCATACGTTTCATCTGATCTACGATTATTTAATTCTGATATAAGATTTTTGTATTTCATTTACCGCATTTACTAAATTTAAAATATCGTCTCAGATGTTAATGGAATTTAAACGACAAATGAATTTAAACGACGAAATTATCTGAATCAACTTTTTTTCTTGAGTTCTTGATTCCATGTGTCTTGTTTGACCTTCTTGATTATTTATTAACGCTCTCAAATTTCCCTTTAAATCGTTTTCCAACGGTCTTAAAGCTTGAATTCTACTTTCCGATCTGGTGCAGGAGAGCGGCTTTAAATTTTCAACATACCGTTGCAAAATAGACCAACGTTTAACGTAATGAAAAAATCTGATGTGTACACCACATGACTTCCTTGTACGGAATATTAAATTATGCGCATTTTTTCTTGCATTTCATTTAAACTTATTGGATTGAATTAAATCTACTTCACCGACAGCGCATAAACCACAATAGAATAAATGCATTCTTTAAAATTCACTCTAGTATTTGTTTACCATAGCGACACTCTGGCGCTAGATTCACTTAACAGTATTATATTTCGTTCATATTATAACTCATAATGCACAAAATTTATATCATTTAAAGAATTATCTAATCGTTGTCACATGTTCTATTCAAATACTATAATAAAGCTAGAACGCTGTATAAAAGAAATTAAGCAAACAAAAGAAAAAAGAAACAGTTTTTCACAGACGATTAAGTATTTCTAATTCAATTAATTCAGTTCTCACTTCGCGACAAGGCAAAAATACATAAAAAGTCAAAATATCTGTATTAAAAGTTACGAAGTAAATCTCAAACACTTATTTCCTCGAAAAAATTCCAGAAAGGATTAAGCATGATTTAATTCGCAATAATAAATGAAGGCGTTATCTTTGTTATTGCGAAGCTAAGTTTCTCCAGATTGACAACAAATCCACTATTCTGCTGTTTCAAATGTAAACAAGCAATGGCCGCCATCAAACACATTATTAGGCTTAGTGGCGCTTAAACAACTTTAAAATTGTTGATAATTCTAAAAATATTGCATACAGATTTACTAAAGACATAAAAACCTTAAACGGAAGATAAGAACAACATAATTCAATCATTTTTAAAGCAAAAAATGTACAATTTACAAACATGTAAGCGTAAAGAAACTGAGATCACTGAGCAGGGTAACAGAGTGGATACATATATAAATATATTTATATACGTTTGGTGCGGCCGATTGCAACCAAAATACGAGGTGCACATTTACATGTATTAGCAGTCCTATATACAAAATTTCAACGTTCTGAGGCTACTCGTTTTTGAGTTATGCTAGATACGTACGTACGTACATACGTTCGTACAGACGCCACGAAAAATTCTTTTTAAATTTAGAATTTAAAATTCAGAATTCATTTTAAAGCAGTTTTATAATTTTTTTGGTGGAAGAGAGTCTTTTATTCTGTCCTTACGTACAGCTATCACGCAAAAACATCGTCAAATTTCATTCGTCAAACATCGTTAAACATTCAAAATGGATATTTTCGTTGAAATATGGTGCCTGAAACTTTTCGCGATTACAATACTTCCTTTTTACTTCGTACAAGGAAGTAAAAAAGTAGTTGTAAAGTTTCTGCACTACTCCGAAAAAATTAAACCGTTTCGAAGGAAATTTTAGGTGCATCATTTACAACTAGATTAGAGAATGGGCAGGGCAAGGGATATAGAGTGCCCTCAAATTATTTTCAATAATTTTTTGTTGCAATCCTTTGTGCTTTCCTCTCATATTAGCACCATTATCATAAGATTGGCCTCGTAAATCTGATAAATTTAGTTCTAACGATTTTAAATGTCCATTTATGAATTTAAACAAGACTTGTCCAGTAGTGACGTCGACAGATTGAAATACTAAAACATGTTCTTCAATTTTGGGCTTTATTCGTTTCTCGTTCGTATAAACAAATCGAATTACAACAGTCAATTGTTCGGTATGACTAACATCAGGTGTAGTATCCAGAATTAGTGAGTAATATTTTGACGATTTAATAATATGTAGTAAATGCTTTTTAATTCCTTCTGAAACAATGCTTATAATTTCATTCCTTATTTGATCCCCTAAGTAAGGAGGAATGTTCTTTTGAGACGTTTGAATTTTGTGGAAATGTTCAACGATTATTGGATCAAACTGTACTATGGTTTCAACGAACTTCAAAAAATTTCCATTATCACTATGATACAACTCTTTCGAAAAACCTCTAAATGCAAGGCATTGCCGTGCTAAATATTGAATTAAATAACTAAGCCGTTCAATAACCGATTGCCAGTTAACCTTTTCTGCATCATAAAAGTCTTTATTGAGCTACATCAATAGTACATAAATTACGCAAAGACATTTCTCAAGTTCACTGCATTTTGAACTATATTTTAGGTGATTGCTTTCATGTACTTCTAAAAGGTGGGTTAAATGTGCCCAATCATTACCTCCATCCTTAATAAGCTGTGAATACTTCTTACTGAATAGTTTACATGGGAAGCCAAAAACTGCATTTCGGGAATTTGAATGTACTAAATAATTTCTAAATACTTTTTCTCCATTCGGTAATAGAACGATTCTGAAAACTTTCTGCCAGAATTATCTCTCGGAAAATGTTTGGTTATCAAGCGGGGAGGGTCATTTTCAATTAAATAATCTCCGATTTTTATAGAAATTGTATCAGGCCAGGTAGTTGGATCGTTTAATTGAAAGTCAAAATCTTCATTTTGAGATATTACGTTATTACTCGGCTAATTTTCTACGTCAACATCTACTATTGGTACAAATCGTGGCTTCTTCTTGACCATATTCTGATGAATTTGCATTTTGAGATAAATTTTCATTATGAAATTCCAAACCAGTCCTAGTTTAAATAGTCCTAGTTCAATTGCTTGTCCGCCTAATCCTATTTTGTTTCTGAGATATTTATTTAGAGATCCCGCCAGTTTTTGATTAGCTTCCTCTCGTTGCAATTTGCTTTTTCTATTTTGTGCTCCAGACTTATTCAACTTTTTTAACATCTTTCTAAAAAAAATGTTTATTGCACTAAATAAACAAATTTAATTTTCATTCCATATACAAAATGCATCATATGATTTTCTCTCAATATACTATTTCGAAATCGAAATCGAGTCAATGGCTAGGCGGCAATTAGTAGCCAACCGCTACTTTAACCGTCTCTGTTGGTAAATTGCCCTAAGGCGTTAATATACTATTTGAAATCGATAGCCCATTTATGTCACTTGCTACTAAATAAAGATTCAGATAAAAAAAAGTAATTTGACTGAAAATTTAGATTTTTTTTTTTTTCCCCAGAAAATTTATTTCTAAGAATATAGTGCGAAATTTTTTCTTCTTTCTGCTGATTCAAAATATTTAAGTAAATTGAACCAATATCAATACAAATTACTAAAACGCATTTTTTATAAGCAATTGAAATATTGAAAACATCTCAGGTGCGTGATGATTATAAACTATTCATGAAAAAGAGCTATAATTATTAGTAATTTTTTTCGATTATTTGGAAATTGTAATTGTATATCAGAAATAGATAAATCAAATTCTGCCCAATTAGGGGTAAGATTTATCTGGGTTTTATAGAGATAAATGAAAATTTGCTTTTTTTTTTTTTGTGTGTGTGTGTGTATATGTAATTATGGCAAAGCCTCGAGGGCTATCTGCCTAAGAGGAGGGATGCCTTCGTGGAGGACTTTCTAAGGGAAACTGTCTCGTATACACGTTACACATGGGGAAAACCACGAAAACGCCCATGCAGCCAGCCCGTTCGCGGGATTCGAACCTCGGACCGAACTACCAGTGTTCAGCAACGTTACCGCTCGGCCGCTGGTGGGCCTTAAATTTGCTTTTTTAATTATTTTGTTAATTTGAAATATAAAAATTTTTCTTAATGAATTGTTTCTGCGTGTGTGCCCTTGAATGTAAGAATCAGTAATCCGTCACATGGCCCTTTTTGGGACTAAAATGGTAAACTAGAACCTGCGATAGGTATCTGGTTTACCTCACAAAGTGTAACTAAATCTAAAATAAAAAGACTGAATAAATTTGCATGTAGTACTCAGAAAAGACAGCCACTTGAGAGGATCGAGCGAGCGCATTGCTGAGTTGTTTTACCACATGCAAAAATACCAAGAACGAATACTATTAAACACACAAAACAAAGAAAAAATAGAAAATAAAAAATAGCAAAATACATGTGCCCTTAACGTGATGAAAATATATTTGAGAATACAATAATAATTTTGAATGGCTAGTTTTGGTTGCCACATTTGAAAAATGTATGTATATTATCATTGCGGGAAAAAAAATTAAACAACGACTTGGAGCCGCAACACCTTCTCAGTACATAAAGAATAAATACTTATACGCCGATACAAAACATTCCCAATTCCTGTTGTTACATGTTACAAATTTTTAGATTTTTAACACGTTCCGTGTGGTAGCGCAGACTCCATACGGAACGTGCTTTTATTGTTCATATCGGCAATCAAGTTTTGTTTTACACAAACGAAAACAACCCGCAGAAAAGAAAACAAAAGTAAAAAAAAAAAAAAAAAAATTAAAATATAAAATTAAAGTAAAAAATAAAATCTCATTTTATTGCATAGACAATATAAAACAGGCAAAATTGCAAGCGTATAATTAACAACTTAAGTAACATTAAATTAAAAAAAAGTATAAGTACTATAAATTTTAGAGCCCCACCTGGCTCAGGAGTCCTTGTGCGGTGAACAATTTCGCCACACCCAACGCGTCGGCCCTGACTTCTGTTTCATGTTTTTAAGAACACTTCTTGAAAACAAGATTCAACCACAGGATTAAAGTATTGAAGCACATTTATCTGTCAAAAAACTGACAGACGCGCACAGATTTAAAAAAAAAAGTACAAATAATATCTTTTATAATAAGATATTTTACCTGGTCTCAGAATCCCCACATTGCAACCGTCAGGATCTCTCAATGGTTGGTTCGTCAAGTGATTCATTTGTAGTACGTGTATCAGCTTTGAAGGCTTGATGTCAAAATACACACCAGAATATTTCTCCTTAAGATAATAGAAATTACAGAGAGCTTGAAATGCTTTCTCAATATGAAATTTTTTCCATCGAAGGAATGATAAAAGAAAGATGTTGTCCATGAAAGGCTCGAAACCAGTTTTTTCTATGAAAAAAAAAGTAAATAAGATAAATCAAAGTTCATAAAAGATATAAATTTAAGACATAATTTTTGAAATAAATAAAATTTAAAAGATAGTACAATATTTCATTTCTAAATTACTAAAGCGAATTAGAAACATTAAATAGATCCCAAAACGTTTTATATATACATAATATCAAATGTTGTATGATCTTAAATTCATTTAGTGCGAAAACAAGTTATTACTACTTGCGCAATTGCTGCAAAGTAAGTTAATAATAATTTATTTACTAAATAATATTGATTAATTGATTATATTATCTCCTAAGTTTAATTATAGTATTATTATCTTAAAAGAGTGAATCCATACTAGTAAGTTATATTTTGAAAGATGTTTGAAGTAACTTGAAAGTAAAATGTTAAAAATGTTTTAACGGGGACTGGAATTAAATCATGAATAACAAAATTTCAATTGTAAGATGAATAAATTAAAGGCAAGAATTAGATTAAGTGCATGTAATCATTGTCATTGATCGGAAATTAGTTGACTTTTCAGGGGGAATAAACCAACTCCCGTTCAATGAACAATAATTAATAAATAAATACGAAGGTGCTTCGTCTTTATTCGAGCAATAAGGTTAAGCGAAACCGGCAATTCAAGTCAGGCCAAATATTTCCGTGAATAGAAGGGATTATGAACCAATGCTGATATTCAAAGAACTTATTCCAATTAAGCATTTTAGTCAATACAATTTTGAGTGAAAAGCAATTTCTGCAGATAATTTCGAAAATGCTCGAGTAACCATCCCTCGACAACCTCGTGTTTATGCATTTGAGTTCAATATTATTTGTAAAAATTAAACATTGGAAATTGTCATTATGAAATAGAATTCAAAGTAGTTGAAATAAACATTAGAAAATTACAAAATATAAGATAAATAATGCAAACTTTGTAAAAACAAATCAAAAATAATATAAAAATAAAAAAATATAAGAAGAAAAGTGAATGTACATGAAGATATAAAGGCCAGAAAAAGTATTAATTAACTTACGTTCTTTCTAGTGGGGAGTGGGTCAAGTGTTCTCTTCGCGTCTGACTCAGAAGTGTAGTGTTTCCGAAAATTCTTAGTGGCAGCGGGGGCTATGAATAATATCAGTCGGTAAGACTTGGACTTTGCATTATTTATCTTTATTTTGTAATTGGTAATTTGTAAAGATATATATAATATTATAATGTATACTTGTATATACTAATATATATATAGTACATATTTATAAATATATGCTATATATAAGTATATATTATATATATATCGCAATATCTCACAGTAGTTATATTTTAAACTACTAAAACGTTGAACAGAATTCAATTCAAAATACTGAGAAATCTAATTCGATCTCACCGTGAATTCGCTACAATCAATAACAGAACTAAGTAAACAACTAAATTGAGATGTTTTCCTCCAGCTTTTATAAGCTTTTTAATCATGCATGAGATCATTCTAGTATTTTCTCGATTTGTCTGGATAGCAAACGAGTACAATTACGGGATATCTATTTATTAAAATGTTAAATGCGCGTGCTGCTTTATTTCAATTTTTCCAGCGTAACATTCTCTTCAAATAAGTCTCGTGCTGCATTGCATGGGAATATAAAACAATTTTAATTACAAATTCTACTAAAAATAACTAAATAATTATAAAAACCATAACAGTATATATATATAATATATACTTATGTATAGTATATATTAATAAAAATGTATACTTATTCTACCTCAACTTCAACTATTACCGCATTCAGTAGAATCATTTGGGGCACTATTTACAGGGTTCGTACACATTTCTGCACACGGAAATTAAGTACTTTTAAGGACCATTAATGAAAAAAATTAAGGACCTATGAGCAAATGGGAACTGAATAAATTCAATTAAAAATATTATTCTATGCCTGAATTTCACTTTTGTAATACCATCCTAAAAATAAAATAGATCCCGAAGTAGTATGCATTATTACTAAACATGAATTAACTAACATAATTATTAATACGTTTGAGAATAAAATAAACTTCATGCGGTTTATCAAGTAGCATTAAATATTTTATACTTATAATAGTTGGCCATATGTAAAAGAAGATAAGTGACATTCACGTTTTACTAACAGTTAGTTTTATGCTTTTTTTTTTTTTTTTTTTTTTTTTTTTTTTATGTCTCATTTTGTCACATACTTGGTCAGTCTAGAGGTTTAGTAAATAGTAGGGAGATTTTATGTCAAACGGCATAGGTTAAAATGAGAAGTGAGATCATAATCAGCATGATTCATAACAAAAGACTGAATGTTGTCCCTCTGCTGCTTGCGTATAGAGAGACCTGCTGATTGGAACAAACCTGAAAGGCTTGATGTAGGCACGGTTGGCAAGTGTTGAAAGTTATTCAAGCTCTGCTTAATGCAGTTAATGTCACAGCTTTGTGTAGAGTTTCAGGGGTTGTAACCCAGTTAATGTACTTTAAGGCTCCAATAAGCCATTAAAGCGCCAGAGGTGATAAGATGTTTTATATATAAGTCTCAGTAGATGCAAGGAATAAGTTTTACTTGATGGTGTTGATGGTTACTTGATGGGTGTTGGATGATGGTTCTCCACACAAAGGATTTGGCGATTGGATTCTCTAAAACCCCCAGTCGCCCTTTAAAAGGGAGAGTATATAAGGTATTCCTCCCACCTTCTTGGCGACCCTTCGTGGTGTAGCACACCACTGGTAGCGGTATTCCAGATATCCGCGGTTCGATTCCCGGCGAAGGCGTTGTTAATTTTTTATCTTTCCTGCTTTCAAAAATACCTAATGTCTCTACAAGCCTTCCCAAACCTTTTTTGCTAGTTTATATCGATTTCCTTCTCTTTAATTATCGATCTTTTGTGACAATAATTAGTTTATTTATTTTATTAGATTATGGCAAAGCACTCAAGGGCTATCTGCCTTAAGGGAGGGATGCCTTCGTGGAGGAATTTCTAAGGGAAACTGGCTCGTATACACGTTACACATGGGGAAAACCACGAAAACGCCCATGCAGCCAGCCCGTTCGCGGGATTCGAATCTCGGACCGAACTACCAGTGTTCAGCGACGTTACCGCTCGGCCGCTAGTGGGCCCATTGTGACAATAATTAGAAATGTGTCTCAATATGCAAACCAATGTTCTCGCTAGTTTCTGTGTGCTTTATCTATTAACTTGTCAACCTCTCCACAATGTACCTATGAGGGTTTACTTGATCTGGTAAAAGTTAAATAGTCCCCCCCCCCGCCGATAGACGTGAAGCAAATTATCGCTGTATCTGAAAGTAACTACAATATCAGACAAAGAACTTAAAACATGAATTCATGTTCTGATGCTAACAAAGTTAATTACAGCTCACGGTGACGTAATTAAACAAGAACAGTCAAATTCAAACTAAAAATGTGGACTAGTGGTCAAAGATAATACAATTTAATTTTAATTTATTCTGGCTCAGTAACTCTATCATATGAGGAAACAGAAATGGGAAGTTATAGTAAAGGCTGAAATGATAAACAATTGGGTAATTTACATAATAATAACTGTACATATCTTTGAAGAATAATTTTCTTTATGTATTCGGTTTCTTTCTTCAACGTATTTCCTTTTAATTTTAGAATTTTTGGATTTAATTAAGGATTTCTGTTACTCTAAAAAACACTAAATGCATTTAGAATGTACACAAAAAGTGGCTAATTTTATTTCTTTAGTAATATGAACATTCAGAAGAAATATGAAATATCTATGGTTAAGGCCGGTTACAGAGCAGGTGTGGCAGAATTTTTAGAATTTAGTGACACACAGAACAACAAAATCTAGAAATGGAATTGCATCAGGTGGGAAAATTTATAGCACCAGTTCTGTGTAAGATGTACTTAGACACATTAGATGAATCTTTTAAATTGTAAGTTTTCAATTTCTTTATTAATGCCTGCCCAAGTGATAAGATTAGAAGCATTTTTGATATTTTCCATGCTTTTGTCTAGTGAAAAGTAGAGAAAATAAAGTGAAGATAAACATGTTAAGAAAAAAAGATTCTAGTATCAGGAGTAAAACATTCAAATAGTATTATGTTTCCATTGTTCTCCCAGACGTTCTCCAAAAAAAAAAAAAAAAGAAATTCATCGCAAACTTTCTGTAAAATGCATCCATTACGTGTTGATATGTTGAGACCATGGAGATATTTTTCATTTTGTCACATATTTCTCGAATCTCCTAGAATCGTGGGTCTATAAATTTTGCCTTCGAATCCTTCTAAACTTTCCATGCTGCAATGTCAAAAATACTAAAGAAAAATTATCCCTACCAATTCCGTAACAGCAAAAAGTCAGAAATATTTTGAAAAAAAAGAAGGAGAGAAGAAGTGTAAAATTAATTTTATAGAGAAAACTGATGCATATTCTGAGAATTTTGAATATTCCGAGACAATTACATGGGAAAAACGCTTACTATGATAAAATTAAAAAGAAGACATTTTAATTAATTACATAGCTAATTTTGCTTTTACTAAGAGCTGTTTCGTAAATTATGCTTTATAGCTATATACCTTGTTTATTTTTCATATTTAAAATATTGTATAATAAGTTGCCAAATGAAACTTTATAATATGACAGCGAAAAATAAAAATGTTTTATTTTAATGTTATTTTTGAAATATAATTCAAATATATTACCATTATTTTAATGAAATTTATCAATGTTATGATGTTTTCAAAAAATCGCCGAAAAATTCTCAGATTCCGGAATAAAAAAATTTCTATAGAAACTGATCTTAAAATCGCCAAAATGTTGACAAGTTGTCAAATTTAGAACCATTTAATAAAAGAATTCACAACCCCCAAAGCGAAAAGTTGTTTAAAAGCTCTTTATTAGAAAAAATGAATTTCGAAATGATTATGTTTCACTTTTTGCTTAGAAACTCGAGTATCTCATCATTTATATTAGAAATAGAAACAAATTATAGTCATGCAACAGATCAAGAATCCTTAGAACAAAATTTTATTTATTAATTACTTACTAAACTACATTAAATATATTTTATGAAGGTTTATGCTGTCTTATTTCTGCATTATCATTCATCAGTTTCGACGTGTTAGGATTAGTTAAAAATCTTATTCCAGGTTTTGAAATACTGTTGTACTTTTGTTCTAAGGATTCTTGATCTGTTGCATAATTTGTGTTTTATAATTTAATTAATTTAATTCAGAATGATTTTAATCATTAACATGGCTTCTGACATAAAAATAAAACTTTGGTTTCTGGCCTACAAATCACTTTGTTAGGACGAGTATCTTGATTTGGTCCAAATTATAGTATTATTATTTTTAATTAATGAATTATATTGCTAAAGTTGGTTTGTTTTAACACATTCCTTAAATCAAGTAAATGGTTTTGGTACTGATTTTATAGTATTTCATTCATAACTTTCCGCCCTGTAGGGTTTGGAATGAAAAGTGCACAACTTCTTTTTTTTTTTATTTTATTAATTGAATATTATTTTTTAATTGCTGTAAATTTGTGTTTTTTGCAAACGTAGGTTAATTCCTTTACTTCTCTCGATAAACCAACTCCCCGAAGATAGCTGTTAAATTGGGACAACCTAAGCATCCATTTATGATCAACTGCAATTTGTACTTTTTTACATCTTCACAACAGTATTTTTTCATGAAGCATGAAAGCGATGGTAAATTACCATAGTAGTAAGATAAGAAAGTGAGAATCATACTGTTAAAGTTTGGTTAAGAATAATTCAGTTGTGGTTTTATTTTGTTCCTGATGGCTAATTAAGGATTTAGTTCGCAAATTTTGACATCAGTATTGGCTGAAGCATTAAGTAAGTAATGCTACCATCATTAGCGTTACTGTACATAATAATGGTATTGCAACTATTAGCTTCGTCACATAAAGTCTGGACGGAACGCAAACGGCGAGCTGCTAAGTGGTATTGTACATGGTAGAAAAAGGATCGGTCCTCGTACCCAACGGCATAACAAGCAAAATATCTTGGAATCATAATTAATGACAACCTCACCTGGGGAAATCACATTCAACATGTCAAGAAGAAAGCTAATTATGTTTTCCACTGCCTTCTCCCACTACTAGGTAAATACTCAAGATTGGACTTGGGCAAGAAAAGGCATATCTATCTCTCAGTCATAAGACCAATAATGACTTATGCCTCCCCTGCCTGGGCCGCTGCAATGGAAGCAAACATTAACTAGCTACAAATTCTACAGTCTAAAATCCTAAGATGCATGACAAATACGCACTACTTTGTGAGAAACGAACAACTTCATCAGGATCTGAAAATTGAATATGTAAAAGACTACCTCCTTTTAACAAATAGGAAATTCTTCAACTCTGCCAAATAATGCGATTTCCTTACTTATTTTGGAACCTTCCATCATGAATGAGGATAGATATCTCCGACCTCTCGCAGCTCATATGTTTGCCGAAAATCAGAATTTTTCCACCGAACTGAATTTATCGTGTATTTTCCGGATTGGATATGACGTCACTGCCTACCATCAGTTTATTATTCTCATTCCAGGGCGTGCTGTTTTATTATTTCTCAGATCTGTGCTGTCTTGCGGTCTCCCCTTCTCACAATGCTTTCAAGCACCAGGAAAACTTTACTGTCAAGCGGCCCACAGGACAGTTATTTCAAAGAGCCATTCGCGGCATTTGGACTTTACTGTCAAGCGGCCCACCGGACAGTTATTTCAAAGAGCCATTCGCGGCATATCAGCGGCATTTGGACTTGGACCCAACGGCATTTTCTACCGTAGATGGCGGAGACGATGTCTGGTTATACGAACTACGAAATTTCCGGGGCGGGTGGATTGGTGGAGGTGGTCCCATAGCTTGGCCACCAAGATCACCAAATCTCTCGTGTATAGACTTTTTCCTGTGGGGCCATATGAAAACCCTTAATCTGCGAATGCTCCGTTGGAACGGATATGGATCTAGTCGCCAGACTGGCCGTTGTTGCCGGCGATACTCGGGAAATGTCTGGTTCTTCGCAAATGTGCGTCAGTCCATATTGCGCAAGTGTGAAGCCTGCATTACAGCTGGAGAAAGATCTTTTGAGTAATTTCTTTGAACATGTACATCAATTACATTTCTGTTAATATATAATCTGAAGTATCTCCTCTCATTCTTGCGTTGATTCTTTAAATATATTAGTGAAAAACTACCTTCTCACCGTTTGCATTCCGACCATACATTGCTCATGTAGCTACGTTCTTTCACTCCGTAAAGTTTTGCCCCTTGTTCAGGTTTACTTGGTATACATGTGTGTATGTGTAATGATAGCAGACTTAAAAGTAACAATATTGTAGAAACATTCATGGTGCAGAATGTTGATTCATAATGAAGAGCAAATTTAGCTATAATTGTTCCGTCTTTTCGGTAGATAGGTGGCGCTCTTGATGCGCGCCGATGAAAAATATTTCACTTGACGCTTGAACTTGAAGAATGACGCATGTTATACCTTTTTGACGCTTGATTGTATTTTCATGGCCGCTATAGGCGGAAGTAACATACTATATCATTAAGTTTATTGTTAACAAATGTTATTTCTATGTTCTGTGAAATCTTGAAGTTTTGATTTGAAATTCTAATGCTCTCCCAACTTGTTTCCTGAAAACGAAATCAACTTGAGAAATTATGACTCATGAAGAGACATCACACAATAATGATGTAGAGATTTTGATTGCGTAGATACTGAAGATGTCGATCCGTAATGAATAGGAACTAGGAGGCAGATTAAATATTCACCTTTATTTCAAAAAACATGTTCGGCCCAAAAACAACTTGGAATTCTAATCCATGGATTTCAAAATGTTTACATTTTTGACAGCTTTGCGGTTAAAAGAGAGCAGCAAGCAGTAGTCCAGTAGACTGAGATTTAAAAAAAAAAAAACAAGTCATTTATGTTCAGAATGAAGTCTTAATTCAGAATGAGTTAGTTTCGGCTTTCAATGCATTTGATTTGATAACTAATACTGCTATAAAATTATTGGCTGTTTTGAGTGTTTAGTTCCACTTATGTCACCAGCGCTATGTAAGAGCCATGTGACATGGATTAGTCTCGAAATGACGCAGTGCAAGAAAGAATTATTATTTTTAGAATAGAGAGGGGAAATACCCAAATTAAAACTAAGCCTCAAGGGGCATATTCAAAATTAAGAAAAGCCATGACTGACGAATTTTCGTTTGAAATAAATTCTACTAATTTAAATGAGCTGTTAAGTCAGAGGAAAGTGAAAAATACTAAATCGGCTCAAGAATATTTATTAAAGATGAAATAATTATGTAACTTTGAATAAATGACACCCGTGAAAACAAAATTATATTGTACGGCTGTGAAAACGTGCTTGAATTTAAAGAAAAACTGAAAGTATACGAAGAAATGAACGATGATTTTGCAAAAAATAAAGGTGCTTTCGATAGAACGAAAACGAAACGTGATTTTTAATGAGAGTTAACTCAAAAAACTAAAGTTTGAATTAAATTAAAGTATGATAGTAAATCTTACATGAAATGTAATAATGTTGCGTGCAAACGGGTTGCAATAGACTGAATGAATACAGGTCCGATGATAGATTGGTAAAATTTATTTCTATCAAAAGAAATACTTCAGAGATCTGGAAGTTTCCACAGAAATAGTCGTACAGCTTTTCACAATAACACACAGTACAATCAGTAACGGATATATCTCAGTACTGCGATCTCACGCTGAACTAACTGCCAGCAAAAACTGCCGACAGCAGATGCTTAGAAAATCTGTTTTCAATCAATTAAATACTAAGGAATTCATAAAGGTTCATAAAGATAAGGAATTCATAAAGAAATAAGACATAAATGTTTTAAACGTGAAGCTTTTGGTTATAAAGCTTCGGAATGTTCTAAAACAAATTCGAAAACAGAAGTAGCCACTTTTAATGCTGAATCAAAATTGAACAAAATTTTAATGATTGGTAATTTAACGGTAAAATCATTAATAGGCACTGGAAGTCAAGCTGCATTGCTTAGAAAATCTGTTTTCAATAAATTAAATAGCAAGGAAATACGTCCTTCGAATTCTGCTCTGATGAGATTTGGAGTATGCTGAGTGGGACCAATAAGCTTTTTTAAAGAAAGTATTCATATTGATGATTTTAACCCTTTGTTGCATCACGTCCACTCTAGTCGACAAAAGTTTAAATTTGTTTATTCTTCTGTAAATGCCTTAACAGATTCCATTCCTGTGTTTATTCATTCTATATTATTAGAACTTTCAACTGTCGATCATAGATGGCTGTATAGCATCACTAAGTAAAGCATTGCTATTTGGAAAATGGCTGCTACTTCTGTTTCCAAGTTAGTACAACTTCTCATAGTAAACATTATATAATATTGCTTACATTTCCTTATACTGCTATTTTTTATTCATAATTAGTCATTTCAGACATTTTATTTTAAATGTGAATTTGAGAAAATTGTGGAGTGGGTAGATAAAGACCTACCGAAAAGAGTGAATTGAAACCCAAATGTACTGCTTATCAAGCCGAAACACCACTGGAAATGTTTACGTTTGGCAAGGAATTGCTAGAACATTTGACATTTGAATCCAATAGGTACAGGTTACAAAATCGTAGCAAAATGAATTCAATCACAATCGACGAAATGAAGGTATTTTGGGGGGATCTGTATGTACATGTCAGTTGTAGATTTGCCATTTAGAAGATGGTAATGATCCCTGCAAACAAGGGAGGAAATGATTTCGAATCCAATGACCGTAAATCGTTGGGAAGAGATTTGTATGCATGGTACGTATATGCATGCTGTTCACTGTAGTGAACAAAGTGTAGCCATTATTTTAAACGAAATTTGAAAATTAATTTTTTTATTATTACTAAGGTTATTTTAAGTAGAAAAAATACAAACATTTTCGTTTAACTTCTCTAGATTATTTGTATGCAACAAAGGGTTAAGTGTAACGTTGATATTTGTCTGGTGAAATACGATGTTATGTCTTGTGACGTCATCGTAGGGTTTGTATGCAACAAAGGGTTAAGTGTAACGTTGATATTTGTCTGGTGAAATACGATGTTATGTCTTGTGACGTCATCGTAGGGTTTATTGTGCATGGTGAAAGTCTAATGGATGAAAATGGAGTTACGATTAGAAATAAATCTCAGCGCATATAAGAAATAAATACGTTTTCTATTCTTACAATAGATTTATCATGAAACTGAAATAAATATTGAACCTGATGTTCCAGATATTTTCAGAGACAAGGTGCAACAATTAGTTTCGAGTTATGTATTGTGTAAAACTAAAACAGCAAATACAAAAATGAACATTTTGATAAAAAATAATGTGTCTATATTTCATCAGCTTCGTAGAATGCCAATTTCAGAAAAAAGAATTTGCGAAGAATTGTAGGCAAATGGTTACCACAAGGAATAGTAGAACCCAGTTTTCAGAACATTTGTACTCGTTAAAACCCAGTTGTACTCGTTAAAAAATGATTAAACCCCTCGTTTATGCATAGATTACAGGAGATCTAATAAAGCAATTGCAAAGGACAGATTTCCAATTCCATTTGTTGAAGCCTTCTAGATCGGTTACAGGGATCACATGTGTTTAGTGCGATTGATCTTATAAATGGGTTTCTCCATTGTTGACGTAAACAGCGATAGTAGGAAGTATACTTCATTTGTAACATACGCAGGGTAATATTAATTTCTCAAGGTTCCTTTTGGAATGTGCAGTTTTCCTGTTGTATTTGAGGTACATTAACAGCATTTTTCGACCTTTAGTTAATGATGGTATTGTTTTGCCGTATATAAGCGACTTAATAATCTTGTCCTTCTTCCTTGAATTCAATGGCTTGAAGGAGTCTTAAAGCTTGATAACGAATACAGATTCGAGATTAATTTCAAGAAGTTTCACTTTTTGAAGAAGCGAATCGAATTTTTGTGTCATGTTATCGGAGAAGGAAAATTTTTACTATCCACATTAAAAACAAAAGCGGTCATTAAATATCCAGAGTTCACCAATTTGAAACATAGTTTTCTTCGATTTACCGGATATTTCAGGAAGTTTATTCCAAAATATTCCATTATTGCTAAACCCTTGAGTGATTTCTAGAAAAAAAAGATCGCGAATTTAAGTCTGATGAGGAGGAAAGAAATTCTTTCAATCGATTAAAGTCATTATTATCTGAAAATCCTGTGTTAGGAATCTATAATCTCAATTATGAGACTGAATTGCATACTGAGCAATTTTAATGTACAGGTCTCGAAACGATAATAGTTTCCACCCTACCTATTTCATGAACAAGAAGACCACAGACGCTGAAAAGAAGTATTCTATTCTGAACTTGAAGTTCTTCCAATCATAGAAGCATTAAAGAAATTCTGTGTATACCTACATGAAATTCCTTTTTAAATTATCACTGACTGTTTCGCATTTGATTGAAAAGATTATGTCAAACCATGACTTGTCAACTCGTATTGCTCGTCGGGGTTTATTACTACAGGAATTTACTTATGTGATTGAGCATCGCTCTGGTACCAGGATGGCTCATGTCGACGTCCTAAGTAAATATCTCCCATTAATACTTGTTTCATAAGAATAAATTGAATTTATTAAATAAATTTAAATTAAATACAAATTTAATTAAAGATTCTTTGCGCCATTGCTGCAAGGAATGAAATTTAAATTTAAACAAATTTAAATTTAAATTTTAACAAACACGTATAAAAGTAATAAGGCAAATTTAAAGCCAAAATAAAGAAAAAAAGCCAAAATAATTTTTAAAAAAATTAAAAAAAAAAAAATGTGCAAACATATAAAAGATTTAATTCTCGAACTAATCTACAGTATCATTTAAATTCAGAAGCATAAGCAAATCAAGTGCAAAACCAATCCATGAAAATAAATTCACTAATTTAGCAAATTAAAATTAAACCAAACAATTTTTTTAAAAATGCATAAGTGAATGACTGTTGAGTAGGCAGGAGACAGACTTATCAAGGGGAAGTTGCCTCCAAACCTAACTCTCCAATCATTCAATTCGTGTTTTGTCATTCATGCAAGCAAGGGTAAAGTCAAAAACAAAAGTAAAAAAAAAAAAAAAAAAAAAAAAAAAAAAAAAAACCAAAAGTAAAAAGAATTTTTTTTTTTTAATTTTTTTAAAAATTATTTTGGCTTTTTTTCTTTATTTTGGCTTTAAATTTGCTTTATTACTTTTATACGTGTTTGTTAAAATTTAAATTTAAATTTGTTTAAATTCCCATTAATACTTTATGTTTCAGTTGATAATATCTTGCTAAAATTAAAACCAGCCCAGGATAATGATAATGATGATGTTCTAGTTATGACGATTATTGCGACAGAAATGAAATTTTGTTTAAACTTGTTGATAGTAAAGAATTAGTGGTTGTGCCTGAAAGTATGCGGTTAATCTTAGGATTATGGTAACTTGGCGATTTTTTGGCGAAAATTTGGCGACCAACCCTGCTACAGCAATTTGCTAGTTTTTGTTTGGACGCCATTTTGTTTTCACAAAGTAAAGGCATTTTTTCCCCCCTTCAACATTTTTTTTCCAACAATCTGCTAGCCGAATTACGCTTAATCTAGAACTTTTATGGAACAAAAGTGCTTAATCATGACGAAGATTACGTGCGAAATTGGGAGAAAGTGCAGAATCGCAAACTGCTTGCCGCGTTTTTAAGAATTGCACATACACGGTATCCATGTACACGTCGACCTATTTTCACTTAAAAAAAATCCCAGAATTGCACAAAAATGACATTGCGCACACTCTTGACTTTATCCATGTACACTGCTAAAGCCCTAGCAAGTAACCTTTATCGCTTTACCAAAATGTCGCCAAACTACCTGTTACCATATTCCAAAGATTATCCAAGTATGCAAACAGAAATCATACGAAGTGCCCGTGAGAAAGCACATTCAGAAGCCAAATGTACTGAGAAAAGTATCGAAAAGTAGTACTTTATCCCCAAACTCAGACAGAAAGTACAAAATATTATGGAAGTGCGTTCATTGCATTCTTGTGAATTATGCAAAAGGAAAGAAAGGTTTCTTACATCCATTGCACAAAGAAGATGTGCCGTTAAAAACGCATCATTTACATCCCCTCGGACCTTTGGAGAGTACACATAAAAACTACAGCTTTGTAATTATTGATGCATTTACTAAATTTATATAGATTACGAAGTCCCCAAAATCTGCTTAAGTTATAGATAAATTGGAGATGCAAAAAGCTATATTTGGCAGTCCTTTTCAAATAACCTCGAAAAGAAGTACAGCATTTACCTCAAGCGAATTTGCTGATTACTGCTATCAGGAGAAAATTAAGCATCATTTGATTACTACCGATCTGTCTAGAGCAAGCGGTCAAGTCGAACGTATCAATCAGACTATCATATTAGTTCTTTCAAAATAGTCTTTAGAAAATTCGGCTCAGTGGTACAAACATAAAAATGAACTGCAGCAGGCTATTATTTCAACATATCAGCGAAGTACAAATACCATGTACAACAAATACTACACCCTTTGAACTGCTCTTTGGTACAAAGATGAATGTTAAAGTTACTGACAAATTGATTGAAATAATCGAAGCTGAATTTCTAGCGAATTTTGAAGCTAAAAGAGATGAACTTAGAAAGCATGCGAAGAAACAGATCTTTAAAATTCAAGAAGAAATCATATAATTTAAGAAGCGAACCAAGACTTGACAAAGTCTAAGATTTTGTAGCTATAAAAAAACGCAGTTTAGGCCGCATTTGAAATCAAAACCAAAGTATCTTGGACCGCATAGAATAACTCAAGTTAAAGGAGGGAACACATACGACGTAGTGAAAGAAGGAAGTCACGAAGGTCCCAAATGTACGACGATGGGCTTTGAATTTTTAAAACCATGGTACATGAATTTTTAAAACCATGCTAAACAGTAATTGCTAAGACTACTACAGACAAAAGAAGATTGCAGAGAAGTTGTATATGTTCTGCATGAAGACGAAAGCTTAAAAAAAAAAAAAAAAAAAGAAAAAAAAAATTAGGACAAAATGAAAGAAGTTAAGACGAAACAAAAGATGCTTAAAGACGAAAAAAGACGTCTAAAAAAGAATGAAAAGATGCCATGTAAGGATTATGTTTATTTCTTTAATAGTTAAGTTTTGAGTTAAACTCCCTTTCCTGTCCCTTCTGAACTTCAATTATGGCAAAGCACACTAGGGCTATCTGCCTAAGAGGAGGGATGCCTTCGTGGAGGACTTTCTAAGGGAAACTGGCTCGTATACACGTTACACATGGGGAAAAACCACGAAAACGCCCATGCAGCCAGCCCGTTCGCGGGATTCGAACCTCGGACCGAACTCCCAGTGTTCAGCGAACTTTACCGCTCGGCCGCTGGTGGGCCCTTGAATGCAAATTGAGGAAGAGCGGTATTTAACCGCGAAGTTCTACTGCCTTAGTTAGAGAGAGCCAGAGATTCTGACTAGCACGCGTCCGCCTTTTTAGGCTACTCTCTGAAGCCATTATTACGATCGGCCGTAATTTAGGCCCTTGATAACCTCGCAGCTTATTAGGGTTAAGGGGCCAACTCCGTTAGAATTTTGATAGCTTCGGCTATATCTTTTTAGTTAAGATTAGTTTAGTTTAGTTCTTAGTCTCTTAAGTTGAAGCCCGAGTGTCGACTTATTGTACAACTCCAAGACGGAGTTCTGTTAAACTTTAATTTGGAATAATAAAGGGTCTTTAACCCTTTTCAAGTCTTATTCACTGTCTCACGAACTCAAGCGATTATTCGCTTATTAGTTCTGAAGATTCTTCACATTAACTGTAACTTTAAAGTAAACAGTCTAGAATCTTACAGTCTAAAGAAGAAGAAACTGCGGTTAAAGACGTTAATTGCTGTTTCTATGGCAAATGAAGCTTGAAGACCATTTTGCTTATCTTGTCGTTCTTGAAGTTGAAAGACGATCAATATATATAAATAAACACATGTATATATGCATACACAAATAAGTTATACCACTAAAACAAAATAAACAAATGCACAGTAGCACTGAAAATGGATAAAAATTGCTAAAAAACAATAAATAGAGAAAGAAAATAAACAATAAAAAAATAAAATCTGATAGCTTTCAGATTTTACATTACGTCCAAAGGGGCATTTTTTTTCACGGGGGATTCAAAGCGGGATTTGAAAAGTGATACAGACAACAGACATTCAAAGTCATTCGACGAAAAATACCGTTACATATTGTAACGTCTTAAAGCTGCTGTGCTTTCAATACAATACCAGTAAGAAATGTAACGAAATCTTGCGCATAAAGTATCCGTGCGATGTTAATGTTAATGGAACGCTTTGAAATCATTGACTTTGCTTATCAAAAATTCATTAAAGTTTTACAATGTACGAAATAGATTGTAGAGATATTAGGTATTTTTTGGAAGCAGGTAAGATGAATAATGAGGAATCGCCTTCGCCGGGAATCGAACCACGGACCTCTGAAATACCGGCACAGCGTGCAGAACCACTACACCACGAAGGCACGCTAAGAAGGAGAGAGAAATACCTTATAAGATAATAAGACAAATTCCAAATTTGTGCTTCCAGATGCCCATATTCGAGTGGACGTTATTCAAAATTTCATGTCTCTATTCACCTTCTTTTTTTCACAATGCGAGACGTATACATACATTCATGCAGATTCTTCATTATTTAATTTCTTTAAATATAATACAGGGCTCTAATATTTGGTGGCAACAATTTGAAAAGTGATTCAGACTTTTATAATGAACCAAAGCATTAAACGAAATTAAGAACCCTTTTAAGCTAACGCCCATTTAGGGTAATAAAAGTAAAACAAAAATAAGAAAGAAAGCAATTAAAAGAAAAAGAAAATAAAATCTAATAAAATAATGATAACTCAATAAATCTAAATTGAGAATGAAATTTCAGAAAGCAGAAAATTTCTCTTTAGTCCAAAAATGTCCAAAAAAAATTGGTGGCTAAAGGCTAAGGCGTATGCTAATTTTTCCTCTTGCCTGCTTCGAAAAATCTCAATGTCTCTACGGTGTCGCCCGAACTAAAAAAGGGTGTTGGATCATGATTCCCCTCACCCAGGATTTGACGAATGGGTCCAGTAAAAACCCCAGTCGCCCTTTAAAAGGGGGAGTATATAACATATTTCTCCCGCCTTCCTAACGTGCCTTCGTGGTGTAGTGGTTTGCCCACTGAACTGGTATTCCAGAGGTCCGTGGTTCGTAACGTATATCAGGCTAGAAGAATGGACAGCACTTATCATTTGGCATCTGTCTAGCAGAGAAATGCCGATAGCCAAGCTACCGTAACCCTAGTAATTGAAAATTTTTATTTCAAAATTTTTAAATATAAAAGTACAGTTTGAAATTTAACCTATCTCTTTATGTATGCTTATGATACAGTGGGTTCTTTACCGATGTCATTCACTTTTCATTCCTCTCACGAAGTCTATTGTAACTGATAGTCAGTACCGTGAATATTTGAAGCAAACGTATAAAACTATTCGCTGCTCTTCCGCAAATATAGATATAATTTTGCACCTTTTTTTGTAGATAATATGAATGACATCGTTGAGTATTTCTCACTTGAGTCTGTTATGTTTCAATAACTGAAACCACTTGAAATAATTTCTGTTCAACCGAGCGGGGGGATTGTTATGAAATAAAGAACCCACTCCTTCCCTCAGAATTTAGATATCGTTTTTTCACATAAACCAGTTCTTTCCCAGTTCACAGTACAAATAATTTCCACATGGTCAAACGCCCATGCCGCTTTCTTCCTAGCACACCTTAAATTTTTCAAACATTTTCTCTTTTCCATAAAGAGTAATTATGGTATCTGTTCGGTTTAATATAGCGCCCTCTAGGATCAGCGCCCTCTTGTGAGAGGAGCCAAATTTAGTTGAGTTGGTTGTTGAAGAAGGTACCAGCGGACCTATGGTGCGTTCGCTCGTTCTACTTTGTCTGTGCTAATGGAGCACTTAACTTGTAACCTTGTACATTATGTAAATAATTAAATATTTGTGTGGCCTAACTTAGTTAGTTTTATTTTGGAACCAGCGCCATTATCTCTCGTAACTCATCGCATTTTATATCAACCAGTATCAAAGTACAAAGCATCGCTGGGCAGAGGAAAAATAAATGTTATTTAAATGCTGATATCCACTAAAACTTGGTATCAACAATATTGAAACTGAAAACTTATTGCAGGAAAAAGTAAACTGATATTTTGGGGTAAAAATACGAGGATGGGGTTAGAAAGGAAGAAGGGAAAAAAAAAAGTCAAATAAAAAATTTTATTGCTTAATTAAACAGCACTTAATGTTTTTTTTATTCCATGGAGGAAAAAAAGGGAGAGGGAAAATCCTAAGATTAAACATTAAATTACTGATCAAATAGTGCACGAATACTTTTCTAATCCGGAAAAAAATATTTTAATTTCCGGACCATTAATAAAAGAAATGACTTAACATAATGACGCTGAAACAGTATTGTTTTTAACCAGTGTAATTTACCGGTTTTATACTCGCTCTCTTCCTCTCTACAATTAGTTGCAATAAATAAGAAACACGAAAGAAGACGTATCTATTATCTACTTTTTAAAAAAATGATTACCATTCTATTTCCAAATACAATCCGATCCGTGTGTAAGCCAAGAAATAAGACTTTGGTGCAATAATATCTAAACAAAATTTAAAAATCTATGTATAATTCGACTCCAAAATCGCCCAGTGTGCTACATCGTCAAAAGTGGCAATAATCTGAAACATGTGCAAATACTTTAGTTAACCCTAATCTAATAAACTAAATCTTCGTGTTTTCATTTCCGATTCGAAAAATAAGGACAAAAACCTTTGTAGGATGAATGGCCATTTTGGTTCCAATTGTGCCTTGATTATCCCCATTTCTTTGGTTTTCAGTTTCGCCTCCAGTTGCCAGTATTTTTTTTCGTCTCCAGTTGCGCTTCTGCTTTTGTGAGTAAAACGCAGTTTATTACTTCCACTACGCATTCAAAGATGCTCAAATAAAAAGACTGCATATTCTGCTAGTTTTAATCTAAAGGTTATCTTTACCTTTGCGGGGCAATAATTTTTCAGTTCCAATTTTTATATATATAAATTAAATGATATTTCTTCAATTATTTAATATTTAATATTATTTTGGGGATTGAATTACTCTGACACGATTTTGAACTCATATTCAACCTGACTCTGAAACATCTGCAGTCTCAAATATTGTAAAAATTCTCTGAATAATGCATATAATAGGTTGCTGCTAAGTTAAGAAACTTTGTTATTGAGAAAGGAAACATTAAATAACCTAAAAGTTGTCCAATATTTTAAAATCTTTAAAACCAAAAACCTTTTAGGAAATTTTAATGAAGATTTGGTGGAATAGCACTGAAACAGATGAGTTCGTATCGTGTTCGAAAATAGTTAAGAAGCCAATATAAATTGTAAATAAAAATAATAAATTTAAAGGCAAAAGAAGTAGTTCTAAAACCTCTTAGGGCGATGTGCCGAGAGATGTAAATTCTTTATATATTATGTCTTTATTCTTTGCACTAACCTTTTTTGAACGAATTTCGCTCTTTAATATTTGCCCTTCTGAACCATTTACTTCAGAGGTTTATAGCTTGCATGTAAGCTTACATTTCATTAAGCTTTACACTGAAGAGTTTACTTAAACGTAACCTTACTTCAGTGGTTTATAGCTTTATAGATTTTTCTACAGTGGTAATTTTTCCACAGTGGATTTTCCTACAGTAGCTTACGCAAACAATTTTATTTTTTATTTTTTAATTAGCAGTAGTCTGAATATGTACTGAATTTAAATGTTTTTAATATTTACAATATTACCATCAGTTGTTATATATATATGAAAAGCAACTGATGGTAATACTGTGTATATATATAAGAAAGTAGCAAGACAACATGTGTGTGTATTTAATTATGGCAAAGCACACTAGGGCTATCTGCCTAAGGGGAGGGATGCCTTCGTACAGGACTTTCTAAGGGAAACTGGCTCGTATACACGTTACACATGGGGAAAACCACGAAAACATCCATGCAGCCAGCCCGTTCGCGGGATTCGAAACTCGGACCGAACTACCAGTGTTCAGCGACTTTACCGCTCGGCCGCTGGTGGGCCAGCAAGACATGAATTAGAAAGACCTTAGGATAAAGCATTTTCTTATTGATTAGTAAGTTTTACAGTTACAATTTAAATTACCGTGCGTCGGGAAAAGAAGCGATATAATTGAGACTTACTAAACTTTTTTAGATTATTAAGTTGGAATATTCTATTTAGTGAAATTACGTTTATAGTCTCAATTATTATCGTTTGACGAAACGCGCTGTAGGTATTAACTTAATTCGAGTTTTGAGTTGCTTTTCCCTTGATAAATCCGGCTCAAACCTGGAGTTGAGCTATTTACCATTTATTGCAATTTTTTGTACATAATTACTGTGTCTTTGAAATGTATTTAATTTTTACAAAAGTTCTTTTTAAAATTGTTTGTGCGTTAAAATTTCTTAATTTTTTCTCCCCCTTTTTGATTTTGAAGTCATCTTAATTTTTAATTTTTACATTTAGTTTTTACGAGATAGCTTTTACTACTTTATTATTGTTTCTAGTTGTTACATTATTTTACATTTTTGATAAAGAACTATAGTGTCAAATGTATTTTTTAGCATTAGCTTTTTAACATACCTCTTATTTATAATATATATAGCCTGTGTAGTGATAATAATAATTGTAATTGACTTGATGACTGGTCGATAGGTATAACAGATCTCTGGGCAGTTGTTTTCTCTGCGTAATATGATGATGCATACCGGAGGAGATACTTGTAGACATAGGTGGTCGAATCGAACAGCTGGACACGAACTAATTGTTAAACACATGTTTTTCATCGCACATGATCATGGGCACAATACGCAGCCCCCAATTTTGTACGTTCTATCACATTTTCGATAACGACGTACTTAGCAGTGTATGTAAATATAATTATGAACTTCAATACTACTTCAATACTAGTACATATGAATATTTTATTTTAAGAGATCAGTAAATACATTTATATTAGTAAAAATCTGTTTGATTAGGTATAGAAGCCAGAATTGTTCAATGTTAATCAAATACTGATTATTCTGTAGAATTAAGTAAATGAGTTTATAATATGAGTAATATGAGTAATGATATATGTATCTTGTAATACAGTAAGAATTTTATATACGCAGAAAATCTCTGAATATATTATTTGCTATAAAGCATGTTCGTAAATATGATTGTGTTATTACTAATAGTTGAATGTTATTATCTTGCTTGCTGTCTGTAATTGAATAGAACTGTTTACATTGTAATTTTAATTATATTTCTTTTGTATGTATGTATTATTCTGAACAAAGGTCGACATGACCCTGCTGGCAAGGCCGGTAAATCTTTCTCGGAAAGCCAGAGGAAGGACGAGTTGTCCTCATCCTATAGTTTAGTTTCAGTCTTTTATTATTTGGTTTGTTTTAATTTGCCAGTTGTGGCCAGTTTGGCGGTACTGTTTATAATCCTTAGGTTAGGTTAAGTTTCCAAGCAAGAATCAATTCGTAAATGTTTCTTTTTTTCTTTTTTTGCCAACCCAGGAGAAAAAACTTTTGTCATTTCAGGTTAATACGTATCACGTCATAATTTACATTTCATGTAATATAACAACTCTTTTCAATATCAATTGTAAGGATTATGTTATTTTCTTTAAGGGTCTCATACACCTTAAAACCCATAAAATCTTCGAATATGTAACTGTTGCAAGTATTAGGATAACTTATTTATTTTAAAAGCAATTACTTCCAACTTTTTACAGCTGACTACATAATATGGCTGCTTTGTGAAATAGTAATCAGAAAGTTTGTGTTGCCACAAATATTTCTATAATTTAATCCGCTTTGTGACAAAAGTTTTCCTCATGTTTTCACTTTGCGCGCACAGTTTAAAACATTCTGTCGCATAATTTAGTTCCATATATAATATACAGCATTTATAACATTTGGAAACTACTGTGAACCAAAAATTCTAAGAATTTCATATTAAGTTTTTATTTTGTTTGGAGTTGAGTTTATCAAACGTATTTTATTAAAAACGTCTGTAATGTTTTCGTGCATAAATTTTTTAATATTAAAATATTCATCAGTTTTTTGGTTCAGTTAGAAAATAGTGCCCATATAAAGAATTTCATCAAATTTCAAGTATGTACCATTAGCCATTTTTAAAATATCATGCGCGCAAGGTGGGAACATGACAAAAAATTTTGTCACAAAGTGGATTAAATTACAAAAATATTTGTGGCAACACTAACTTTCTGGTTACTAGTTCCCAAAGCAGCTATATTATGCAGTCAGCTGTAAAAAGTTGGAAGTAATTGCTTTTAAATAAATAAAATACCCAAATTCTTGCAACAGTCACATATTCGAAGATCATAAGGGGTTTAAGGTGTATGAGCCCCCTTAACAGTTAAATTTTGAGCAAATGAGGAGAAGTATTTAACCATGAAGTTCTACTGACTTCGTGAGAGAGAACCAGTGATTCTGGCTAGCACGCGTCCGCCTTTTTTAGGCTACTCTCTCTTAAGCTATTATTACGCTCGGCCGTACTTTAGGCTCTTGATAACTTTGCCGTTATTCAGCTTTAAGGGACCAACTCGGTTAGAATCTTGATAGCTTCAGCTGTATCTTTTTAGTTAGTTCTTTCCCAAGTTCAAGCCCGAGTGGCGGCTTTATTGTAAAACTCCAAGTCACAGTTCTCTTAAACCTTATTGGAATAATAAAGGGTAATTTCACCCTTCTTACGTGTTGTCTCTATCTCACGAATTCAAGCGATTATTCGCTGATCAGTTCTTAAGATTCTTCAACTTCAACTGTAACTTAAAAGTACACAGGATAGAATCTTACACAATAAAAGAATTAACGTGGCAATAGCATATCGTGTCAATTATCCTAACTTGAAAGTTGCCAACATCAGCTATTTATTTGAATTGCTCACATTAACGAAATATTGTCGACATACAATGACGTCACATGCAATCGTGTGCTCTCTTCAACGTCAGAATATGTTCGTATATAATAATAATACGTTTAATATTTGGCAATTGTAATTTTATTAGTCCAAAGGGATTTGAATCCCGAAGGACTATTAGTTTCGTTTTGGCATTTTGCGTCGGACTCATAAATGTCGGTTCACTTTTCAAACTGTTGCCACAAAATGTTAGAGTCCTGCATTATATTTGAAGAAATTAAATAATGAAAAATCTGCATAAATGTATGTATATTTCTCGTATTGTGATAAAACAACGGTACATAGAGTCATCGAATTTTGAATAACGTAATCCTCCAACGAATATGAGCATGTGGAAGACCCAATTTGAAATTTGAAATTTGTTTTATGATCGATTTCCTATTTTTTAAAACTTTGACGAATTTTTGATTAACAAACTCAAGGATTTCAAAGCGAGCAATGGCAACGTTGTGCAGAAAAAACATTTTTATCTCCAGCGCGTGAGTGTCTGTAGCGGAAATTCTAAAGATATGCTCGTTTTAAAACTATTTTGCGATATTGCTGTTGCACTGGATCTTATGGTTTAAGTGCGAGGAACATGATATTTAATAAAGAAAGGTAACACACAAAATGTTAAAAAACGCCCCTTTGGACGTAATTTAAAATCTGAAACATTTCAGATTTTTTTTTTTTTTTTTCCATATTTTGT
This sequence comes from Stegodyphus dumicola, assembly GCF_044657685.1. Lineage (NCBI taxonomy): Eukaryota > Metazoa > Arthropoda > Arachnida > Araneae > Eresidae > Stegodyphus > Stegodyphus dumicola. Next base: position 5,718,313 of record NC_140773.1, read on the forward strand.
AAAACTTACAGATTTTTGATTAACAAACCTCTACGATTTGAAAGCGAGCATTGGCAACGCTCTTCGAAATAAAGCATTTTTATATCCAGCGCGCAGAGACTGTTGCCACTCGGAAAAATGAGTGCGAAAATTAGCGTTTTCAGAGTTTTTAATTAATATCTCGGCTGATTAAAGTCGTACGAAGATGAGAATGGTCGAAATGGCTTCCCAGACATTTTCAGGAAACCGGGGTACCTCTCTCAAGACTCTCAACTCCCTGCCGTTCCGTGGGAGATGATGTCATAAACAAACAGACAGGCAGACGCGAACAAATTTAAATAGCATGGATTCTTTGAAAACGTGACTTTCATCACGGAGGAGAAAGTTGAGCCATATGTAGAAAAATTGACATTTATGGCTATCTGCCGAACGGAGTTCGGGACTTTGTTTCCAGCCGGTACTAATATCCCCAGTCGCGTTTTTCAGCCTTTTTCAATTTTCCTTGTTTCGTGTGGAATTCGTTCTTCGGAATTATTTAAAGTATACGAAATTCACTTTTTAATTTCTGCCTCTTAGGTGGACAGAGGAAGGGTTTTCATGCTTATAAACACTCGATGGCCCAAGAAGACCATCAAATTTAATGCCAAGCAAGTGTAGTACTCACAAAATTCAATTTTAATATATGATGCGTTCTTTTCTGGAGGGGTATGTATTTGAACAAAGAATTTTTTCCACAATATAAAGAAATGGTACGATTTTCGATGCTCTGATCGTGAACTCTCGCAGAAGAAAAGATGAAGCCTAAAATGGCATGATTATTGTTGCCACCTCCAGAAGCATTGACGTGGAAAACGTTACAATGTGACATCACAAACTGAAAGGTGGCATGAGATTATTGCATAAATTGAACTACGTTTTTTTTTTAACATTCACTCAATAAAGTTTTGCTTCGCAATTTTCAAGTACCCTACATATTACGAGATATTTTGAAATGATTGCACAGCAAAATATGCAGCATAATATATATTTAATGAGCTTTACTTTAACTTCTGCTTTCGTCAACTTTCACAAGACTGCAAATTAGTTAAAGTAAAGGAGAAAATACCCTATATTCTCTTTCACTCAAAAGTCGAATGGGAGGGAGGAGATTCTGTCGCTAAATTCAGGTGGTGATAATATTTAATTATTTAATATAATATAAAATATTTATTGATTTCATTTTATTCGTCGTTTTGCTGGAGTAAAATAAAGAATTATAAACTAAAATATTTTGGAAGACTAGAGTTTTAAAAATTAAATGATTCACAAGAAGATCCAAAGCGAACTTCATTTAGGCTTTGATAGTGTAAAAGAAAATAATTTTAATTTCAATTTAGATAACTATTTGATATTAATACAATTACATAATGTGATAGTAAACTTAACAACGCAAGTTTAAAAACTGATCTTCCGTTAACATTACTGTGTAAGAAAATCGATTCGTTTTTTTTTTCCGTCTTACATAGAAAATGCGTTATACGATTATGCGTAAGAGGAGTCAATAACGGCACAAATTTGAATGACATCTACACAGTTCGTATGGCATTTATACGGTTCGTTCAAATTCTTTTTCGAGCTTGAAGTGTTTAAAAATATGATTGTAATTGAACTGAGATTTAGTATCTGATTGAATAACAAAAACAAATAAAGTGATTATTGACAGGTAAGTATATGTAACAATAAAAGTAACGAAAAATTCAAAATGTATTTACTTCTAATGAGCCTCTTCAATTCTTCTAGTGAATTTTGTTTTACTTCAGGAGTCTCTCCGAGTTCTAAAGTCGCTTTTTTCTCCATCTCTGGTGTCAAAGTTTTTAATACGAAGGGCAAAGGTTTGAATGTCATTTTGCTGCAAAAGCGCAGGAGAATCTAAGCACCTGTAATGAGAGAATAACTTAAAGGCGCTCTCCAGTGAACGTCATTATCTCAAATGCAGTATGAAAATGAAAAAATAATAAAAAAAGGGGGATGATAAATTTGCGTATCAAACTTTCCTCTAACGGATCACGTGCTGTAGCGCTCAGTGGCCTTGGCATAGATTAGATTTGTTGAATTTCAGCAATCAACGCATCCCTTAAATTTCGCTTGAGATTATGTTTTTCTTAAGTGGTATCAGAAACCCCTATACCAACAATGTTAAATTGGCCATTTTCGATGTACCTTTTCTCAAAATGCGCTGTAGATACAAGCTTGAAATTTTTTCTGTAATCAAAGTATACCTATCTGATTATACTGAAATGAGCTTTTGAATCATTTTGAATTTTGGAGTAAATTACAGAATATTTTGTTAGGCATAGTAAAATTTAGCACTTTTCTCACACAAAAAAATTTAAAGAATTTTTTTTCAAAGTTTATTACAAAAAGCTCATTTCAGTAAATATTAGGGAACCTAATAAATAAGCCATAAAAAGTTTAGGTACCTGTGAGCAGTAGTTCCTGAGAAAAGGTACATCGAGTACACAAAAATCACGTTTGGAGAAAAATGCGTTTTTATGTAAAAATCCTCATTGATCAAAGCAGTGGATGACAAATTAAAACTAGATTTTTTTACAGTTCTAATTTTCATAGAGATTAAAGAATGGTATTTTTAGAAAGATAAAAATGTAGAGAATTTGAAAATTCAAAAATCCGAAATCACAATTTTTTGAAGATTTTGAGGTTCTAACACTTAATAATAATGCAGTTGAGCTATTAATTATTTTGCGTATTATATTGAAAGTTCAAAATTTAATAATATTGCTTTTCAAGTTAATTCTTTGAAAAGAAGAAACAGCTTTTCAAATTAATTCTTTGAAAAGAAGAAATTCAACACTGAATTTGAAGAATTACTCACGCAGCTGGATATTGTTTTGTAGTGATTCTTGAAACTCTCTAAACACCTTATTAACTTTAATAAAATGTACCAATTATACCACTGGCGTTGAGTTCTAGAAAATTCAGTTATGCATGACGGTGACAACGTAGTTAGCAAGAATGTTGGTTTCAGGAATCAAATAACAACAACTAATTTACATCAAAGTTATTTCTTTTTGTTATGACTCTTCAACGGAAGCTATTATTTACTTAACTGAAGAACTGATCTCAACTGATGGACCAAATGACGAATGGATGTCGCCGGGAAAGGAAAGCACCTTGGTCCCGGTGTGTGAGTCTACGAAGTTTCAGTCTGCTGGAGTAGATATCTATGTAGATAAGGTACCGGGTTGGGAACTGATGAGTGCCGGAAAGAGGTTTACAGGTCCGTCTGGAGAAATGGCCGGGAGAAAGAAGCTCCGCTCCGCTGTCAGTAAAAGGATGTTGAGGATCTATACAGGATCTCCTTCACTAGCAGCATCTTCTTTAGATTTTTGGATGGGTTACAGCATCGGGTTTTGCTACCACCGCGAGAGATGTTTAGATTACTTAGGCATCTTAGCTGAGTTAAGGCATATGGATTTAACTATCAGCGAGGTACACTCATGTCCATAAATTAAGGATAATGCAAAATCAGGCAAAGGAAGAGTTAGAAGCAAAAGAAATTTGACTTATTTGTAAAGCTTATTTATTAAACAAAAGGTAAAGAGCAAAAAAAGATGCTATATGTTTGATATCATTAAAAAAAATTAGCGATTTTTTTCTCCCTGGAGCAAATTACAAAAAAAAAAAAAAAAAAAAAAAAAACTATTTATAAAAAAACCAATATTACATGGTTGGTATGATTATTAATACATTGTATGTCTCCCAGACGATGCAATACAGTACGTACAACGCCTAGGCATGCTGAGTATCAAATTATCGATCTGATCTTGGGGGATACTACACCACTCAAAACGCAATGTTCTCCGAAGTTCCGGCAGACATGTAGAAGGAGGTTGACGGGCTGCAACTCGTCGGTCAAGCATGTCCCACACGTGCTCTACTGGATTAAAGTCCGGTGATAATGCTCGCCAGTCCATACGGGTGATATCCTCCGATTGAAGGCATTCGCTTACGATGTTTGCACGTTGAGGACGGGCGCTGTCATCCATAAACACAAATTGTGCGCCCATGGCGCCCCGAAAGAAACGTACATGTTGTTCCAGAATGACGTTCCGATAGATTTGGCTTGTCATGGTTCCAATTTGAACATGCAGGTCAGTTCTGGAACCCAGAATAATTCCACCCCAAACGAGCACTCCTGCACCACCGTAACGGTGTCGTTCAATGATGTTTTCTTGGTGGTAACGGGTACCTGGAGCTCTCCATATGAAAGTCCGGCGACAATCAGATTGCAAGCTAAACCTAGACTCGTCGGAAAACATCACACAAGCCCACTGTTGCGGTGTCCACAATGCATGCTCTCTACTCCAGGCTAACCGCAGGCGAAAGTGGGTTGCAGTAAGTGGAACGCATCTGACAGGTCTACGACCATATAGACCAATCTGTCCTAAGCGTCTGTACACGGTCTGCTTTGAAATTGTCGTACCAGTGGCTGAAGAGAGCTGACGAGACAGGTCTGAGGCTGTGCTCTGCCTGTTTCTTTTGGCAGTAACTGCCAAATACCGGTCCTCATTCGGCGTTGTAACTCTGGGGCGACCTGTGCTGGAACGTCTACTCACATTACTATCATCTTGGAATCTTTGCCAAAGCCTGGAGATTACACTCTGGGCCAAGTTGCCAAGTTCGTCTGATACTTCCAGTTGGGTACGCCCACATTCCAGACGGCCGATAATTCTACCACGTAAAAAATCATCCAAATGCGTCCTTTGTGTCATAACTATTCGGTTATTGCAATGAAATGCTTATAAAGCGCCTGCGAACAATTTTACTTCTTTGCCTGTATTCCTTATATATCACTCTCTTACACTCTTGTCGTTGTGACGTACCATCGGTGTCATCTGGTTACTTCCTGAAATTTGATATGATTCTTGAAGATGTGAGTAGTGATTTTACAGGTGATATATTTATTTTTGAGTTCGATTTCCGCGTGACTCCGAATTATCCTTAATTTATGGACATGAGTGTATAACAATTAGGTTGTCATTTTATTTCGTTGTTGTTGCAAGCGCTCCTTGAGCAAGGTGACAGCTTTTGGCGGGACAGTCCCGATTTTTAACAATTTGTCTCGCGGCGTTTTAAAAAAATCCCGATTTTTGGAAAGAATGCACGACAAGCTAGGGAACGACGGGGGAATGCGGTTTTCGGGGGCCATGTGGCTACTTCGCCAGGATATCAGTATTATATTATTTTTGTTAATTTTATAACGTTAAATTTTAATAATAACAAATAATTATTGACGACTGATTATCAAGAACTGCTTATTAAAGTTCGAATTGTTGATCAGTTGTTAGAATTCGACCACCATTGTTTGGCATTGGCAATGACGAAAAACATTTTGTAACTGTCTCTCAGACGATACACATCGCACTGTGTGCTAGTGCTTGTTAAACCAATGATGTCAACAAATCAGCTATTCAGATAATTTAGGTACGTAAATTATTTATTTATTTCATAAATACATACATTTTCTTGAATTTAGCAGACGGTACTCTTATTATTTATATTTTATAATGGCGGCTAAAGGTCTAGCGTCGGCCTTGAAAGTGACGCTTACGACTTACGTTACGGCAAATTCAGGAGGAAAACAATACAAGTTAGTACTGTTCTTATTTAGAAGGGAATATAGGATTCAAATTAAAATAACTTTTAAAATATAATTACTTTATAACAAACAAATTAATTTAACTTTTAAACTAACAATAAAATATCTTCATGTAATTATGTACCTACTTACTGTGATTTTAAGCAATATATATAGATCAAAAATATATATTGATTATATATAACATTATAATTGATAAATTTATAATAAACTACTTCTTTAGATTTTTAACGTAATGATTTAAATAACGTAATGATTTTTAACGTAATGAGTTTTTAACGTAATGAGAAAATGCAAATTAAAAGATGATCTAAGAAGTGAATTTCCTTTTGCTAAAAAAACCAAAAGCTATTACATGGTAAAATGTGAGAAATGTAATGGCGAATTTTCTATTTCACCCAGCTGGAAGAATGATATTTCAAAGCACTCGTAGACACAGAAACATAAACGATATTTAAATACTACTACATCGTCCTCCAAAATGCAGGAACTCTTTCGGAAAACAATTTATGGAGACGAAGAAAAGAAATTAGCATTAGCAGAAGGACTTATGTATTTTCTTGCTAATAATCACAATCATTCCTTTACATCTTGTACATCACAAGTTGTCCAAAAGTTATTCAACAAAAAACGACATCAATCTACTAAAAGAATCCACTCAAATGAGAAATATACCAAAGAAGAAAATAATACTATTCGTAATTTTTTAATGTATTTGTAAATTATGTTGAAATTTTAAAAAAAACTTACAATATTTTTGCGTTCTAAGAAAATTTATGTTGCTCCATACAGACCAACTTTTTAATCAAGATTCCCCCCCCCCGGTTAATGGTGTCCCGCTTTACCAATGTTAAAATATGGTCACTTTATCCTTGAGGTATCCGAACTAGTATCGACGATATATCGCACAAAGAGCAGCGTTTCCTGCTCTTGCAAAGAGGCTCAAAAGGGACAGTAGAGAAGTCTGAACCAGTAAATTAGAGGTCTAAGTTGAGAGAAAGGGGAATGACCATGCGTCACAAAGCCGAAAAAAAGGTGGAAGTCGAACTGCTGACGACGATCCCATGCAGCCGTGAAGAGGTAAAACTGGCGAGCATCTTATTGTTGAGCACGAAAGCAGAGACAAGTCATGAAAAATAATACTTAAAATATTTTAAAATCAGGTCCGGTACAAACGCGTGCATACAAGAATTAAAGAACGTTAGAGAACAAAATAGCAAATATACAAATACTATATCCATAGGAATACATAGAAATAAAGTTAAAATATGAATAATAAATAAAATTGTATGCGATGACAATTCAAGACAAAGGGAAATTTGAGTCACGAGTGAGTTGGGGCATGATCGGTCTTAGGTCTGAGTCTTCCTCTAGTATAACGCAATCAAAAACTCTTTTAAGTTTTGAGAGATAGTTATAATTTCTTGCTTTTTCTGAAGAAATTTTCATTCATCCTGTGCAAGTAATTTTCGAGTGTTTCAATCTGTAAGTCTTTATGGAGAGTGCTACTGAAAAAAATTCAAAAAGGAAGTGTGCATTAGTCATGACTATTAGTAAAATTTTGAGTGATCTGTAACTTGCTTAACTCCTTTTTTTCGGGCTAAAGCCCAGGTAGGCGATGCATAGGCAAATATAGGTCTGATAATTGCGATTTAAATGCGCCTCTTGCGGCGAAGATAAAAGTTTAGAGTTTGCGTTGAGTAGAGTGGTAAGACTTTGAATAACTCTTAAGGTCTTTCCTTTTACATATTTGATGTGTTCGTTCCATTTGAAATTCTCCGTGAGCCTTATACCGAGGTACGAGGCTTTAGTTACTAACGCACCTCGGTGTTGAATAGTTTCAGTTTGCTGTTCGGCGACGTTCTAGAGTGTTTCTTCGTGATAATAAGCAGTTGGGACTTATCAGCCTTAATAGCTATCCTCTATTTTGTGCACCAATGCTCTAGCTGCGGCATGAATCTTTGAAGTTTGTCTACTGCAAAATCTTGGCTAGCCGATTTAACGGCGACTGCCTTGTCATCGGCGTAGCACCGATGAAAACGTTATGATCATCTCAGGTGTCTGCCACATAAAACAGATGTAGAATTGGCCCCAAGATCGAGTCCTGAGGCACGCCAGGATGTATTCTTTTAACTCTGACAGGAGTTTTTTTCCTATGTTGACAAAAAATCTTCTTCCCTTTGAAAATCAATGCAGGAGAAGAATGAGCTTTTTACTGAAGTTGAGGCTGATAAGATTGAAAATTAGCTCCTCATGCCAGACGCGGTCGAAAGCTTTCGCCATGTCCAGGATGAGTGCATTCTGTCTACTGCCTATAAATTCATTCAACATAACTAGTTGTTTGGTGGTTGATAGAGTCTTACGAAAGCTAAATTGTTCCAACCCGGCTTTGGGAGAACAATCATTTTCGCATTTTCCCCCTGTCTGGGAAAATAGGTATTATACAAACAGGCTTCCCGGTGTACCTGGAATTGTACCTGTGGTTAAAATCCCGTTGTACCTGGAAATTATAACTGGGGGTAACCATTTGATTGCAATATTCGTAATATCGTCAAAGCCCGGCGCTTTTCTAGTCTTAAGCTTCTTGATAATTTCATTCACTTCACACGGAGAGGTAAGCTCAATATTGGTTACCTGTGAGAAGAGTGTTTAACTAATCATTTAAACAATATCTAACATCAAAGGCGCAGGGGCTCTTGTTGGGCTTCAACTGATTTTAAAAGTGCTCAGCTAGCACTGAAGCTTTCTCATGATTTGACAGAGCAAGCTTATTATCAACACGTTTACCGTGGCTTTTTTTTTTTTTTTTTTTTTGAGTCTCTTAATAAAGGACCCAAATGCATTGTTAGGCCCATTAAAGCTTGTAATTATCTCATCCCTTTTCGATGAACTGCCATTACTCTTAATGGCTCTATTTAATTTGTTCAGATTCTTTTTCGTAGCGGGGTCCCACGTTAAATTAAACCTCTTTCTAAGCTTGTAAGGTACCTTTCCCGCTTTCTTAGCATGTCTTCGTAGTGTAGTAGTCAGCACTCTCGGCGCGTATTCGAGAGGTCTGTGGTTCGAATTCCGGCGAGGGCACTGCTCATTTTTTACATATCCTGCTTCAAAAAAAAAAAAAAAAAAAAAAACTCTTATGTCTCTACAGTGGCGCCCCAACTGAAAAAGGTGGTGGATGATGAATCTCCACCACCAGGATTTGGCGATTGGGTATCCTGGTCCCCAGTCGCCCTTTAAAAGGGTAGTATATAAGGTATTGCTTCCGCCTTCTTAGCATGCCTTCGTAGTGTAGTGGTCAGCACGCTTGGCGCGTATTCGTGAGGTCCGTGGTTCGAATCCCGGCGAGGGCATTGCTCATTTTTCATCTCTCCTGTTTCGAAATAATATCATGTCTCTACAAGCTTTTTTTTTTTTTTTTTTTTTTTTTTTATTTGCTCCCTTATGTATCGCGGAAATTTTTTAGGAAAATGATGATTCAGAAATTTTTTTATAGCTTTATTGTAAGTTGTATGAATTTTCCTGGTTATCTGGCTGACGGTAAAGTCAAGATCTTGAGTCGCTCTGGGATAGTTAATGTCTGGTAGATTTTCACAAAGCAGATGATTAAATAATATTCAGTCCGAGATCTTAAGATTGTCATTTCCTATATTTTTAGTAGTGCCTAAAGGGGCAATTACTGGACAGTGATCAGAATTTAGTTCTTGTAAAACTTCCAGTTAAATAGGGATAGCCAGTGGTGGAAATATAAACACATCCAGCAATACCACCTCGCTCCGGAATAATGGGGTTAGATGTACTCAGTTGGTGCATAGAAATACACAGGGTATTTATTAATAAATTCGAATAATTTTTCACCATTACGATTTGTCTTTTTCCAGAACTATTCAGTACTTTTTGCGAAGAGATTACCCGCAAGTATGACTTGCTTATTCATGTCCAAACTACTAGTAAGAGTGCACTATTTTAAGGATTTCTGTGGCGAGTTGTAAAGTGCAGAAAAATATACATTTCCAATAATATGGTAAAAGCACAGAAACAGTGACAAATTCTTGCCCATTGTTCCTACTCTTGTTAATCAGGCAGGATTGAAGTGAGTTTTTATCATGGATGGTGACACTCCCACATCTGTGACTCAATCTATCACATCGATAACATTTCAGAGTTAGAAATACTTATACTTGAACTAGGTGTAGCATACGTCTGTGAGCATGGCTATGTCAGTCTCATATTTAATTATAAAATCAGTGAGTTCATGTAGTTTGTATTGAACGCTGCAAGCTTGCCACGTCACTAATTTGGTAGGGGCTCTGATGGGTCTAATTCTTCCCATTATCAGTAACTGAGGGGTAGCTTTGCTCTCGATTGGTTCGTGTTAACTGTTTGACCTGTTCTGATATTTGGAAAAATGCACTCTTAAAATTACGAACGCTAGTTCCGTAAGATCCATGAATCCATCCTTTCTGGCTTCACTCTGTTGGAATTTTTTTTTTTCCTTTGAAACTATATGTATCTGATGAACATGATTGAGAAAGTATACAAATTCAGAAACTGTATAACAGTAATTTTGAAATATGACGTATTCAAGTGAAAATGGTTTTAATCCAGTCAGAACTTTGGGATGTCGCGAGTGGGCAATTAGGCAAGTCAGAAACATCCGAAAGTAGCTTAGCTGAAGTTGACAAGTGGATTTCAAAAGATCAAAAAGCTTTAGCAATTATTGCTCTGAGCGTGAAATCAGCTGAGGTAGTACACATTAAAAAATGTCAAACCTCGTACGAAGCATGGATGTAATTTACACGAAGTACATCAGCCTAAAGACCCTATTACTAAATTAGTCTCATGAAACAACTTATCTCGAAAACGATGAATTCGAACGAAAGCAAGCAGGAGTATTTAACTCTTTTCTTCGAAGTTGTAGATATACTAGCAGAAATATGATCTGAAATTCCCGAAGAATTTCTTACAGTTTTACTATTATGTAGCTTAACGGAAGAATTTGAAAGTTTTAGAATCTCGTGATAAATTGTCAGACTTAAGCACGCTAAAAGTTAACTAGAAGTTAAAAGTCGCCAATTTAAAACGCAAGAAAACAGCCAAGTTCAGGATGCGTTAGTTACTAAATATCACGGCAACGCGGAAAAGTGTAAACAGGCCGAAACCTTCAAGTGTAATAATTGTAACAGAAAAGGCTACAAAGTATCAGAATGCAGACAACCCAAAAACAAAAATCCTAATCAAGAATCCCCTAAAGCAAGTTCTCTCACGATTGTGAATACAACGCGAGAATTAGGAACACATAATTGGTGCCTTGATTCGGGAGCACCTAGTGATGAGTCGGTACTACCGAACCGGGTATTTTGTAACGGGTACTGAAAATCGGTACATCCAAGTACCCGTTACTTCAGTACCGAAATCGGTACTTTTCGGTATTCGTTACTTCTGTACCGAAACGGGCACTTTTCGGTATTCGTTACTTCTGTACTGAAACGGATACTTTTCGGTATTCGTTACTTCTGTACCGAAACGGGTACTTTTCGGTATTCGTTACTTCTGTACCGAAACGGGTGCTTTTCGGTATTCGTTACTTTGTAACGAAAATATGCGTCTCTTCTCGGTATTTCGGTATTCGTTACTGGAGGATCGATGAGGGTTCAGCTCACTTCGGTTTTGGTACGAGGACAGTAGTATCTGGTTGTATTTGCGAAATGGTGATATGCGCTCCTTGTGTCCATGAATTGTCTGCTCCTCAGACACTTCCGTAGTTGACATGTTTTCTGATATTCAAAATCTTACTCCCTACAGATAAAATCAAACACGTGGTGACGTGGCAGAGTTCCTTCAGTGCGCAAAATCGTTAGCTGCGTATTTCGGTACTCCAAATCGTTACTAGGGTACTCCGGTACAATAAACCGTTACTAAGGTACTCCGGTACAGCAAACCGTTACTCCAAATCGTTACTTGGCTACTCGGTACTTGAAATCGGTTTTCGGTACTTTTCAAAGTAACGGTTACTTGAGTAACGGGTATTTTGTACCGGGTACTTGTCTGTACCCGTTACTCTCGTACCGGGTACAAGAATGTACAGAAGTTGCTCATTACTAGGAGCACCTGCGCACATGTGCAATGACAAAAATGTATTTACGTCAATAACTGAGACAAAAAGTGAAGTTCAATTAGCAAATAATGAGTTTTTAGAGATTAAAGGGAAAGGGATTATATGTTTCCAACCTAAAAATGAATTTAATTTCAGTTAATGCGGAAACGCAACGTAAATGTATTGTTTATTTTTTAAATAATCATGAGTGGATTAAAGACAAAAATAAATGCGTAGTTTAATATGCAACAAAGCAAAATGGTCTATCTGTTGTAAGTCAACAGGATGTAATTGAGCTTTCAAATGAGAGATGTGGTCACTTAAATGTAGCCGACTTAAAAATATTGCATTCCCACAAGTTGGTACATAGTCTAAATATGCCAAAACGTAATAGTCAAATTCTGTTTTGTGAAATTTGTACCAAATGCAAACAAACAAGATTTACCATTCTCAAAGGAAACGCGCACAGTAAACCATGACGAGCTTGACCTTTGTACACACCGGGATATATGTGGTCCTATGAATGTCACATCTTTAGGTGGTACAAAATATTTCATAACATTCATTGACTACAAATCGCGGAAAATTACTGTGTACACCTTACGGAAAATGTCCGAAGCTCTTGAAGTATTTAAAAAATACAAATTTCAGGCTGAGAAGCAAACTGGGAAGCAACTGAAAATACTCCGAAAGCGATTATGCAAGAGAATTTAAAAGTCAAGAATTTAATCAATTCTTAGAAAAGCAGGCATTAAACGCCAATTTTCAGTGGCGTACAGATCGCAACAGAATGGAGTTGCAGAACACGCCAATCGAACCTGTATCATAATAGCTATTTATATGTAGATGATTTAATTATTATAGCTAAAAGCGGATCTTCTATGATACATATTAAGAAACCTCTCAGCAAAACCTTTCAAATGAGAGATTTGGGTAAAATAAAACAGTCTTTAGGAATTAACATCGAGCATAATGAAAATATATCAATTAGCCAAATTCAATACATAAAAGGACTTTGGGCTAAATACGGTATGTAAGAATGTAAACACCGTTAGATCCCAACATTAAACTATGCAATTCATCAAACGTCGCCAGAGAAAATGAAAGTAGACAAAATTAAGAATCAATCATTAATTGGATTTTTAATTTACTTAGCTGTATCTACACGACCTGACATTGCAAATTTTGTTACTAGGCTTAGTCAATTTAACAGTAACCTGAAATATTTTCACTGTATTCAAGCAAAATATCACTCTAAATTCGAAAGAGTCCTATCCGACTCTAAAGGAGTGATATCCCACCTCCCTCTAATGCCAAAATGGCACCAACCTCGAAGGAGCAATATTTCACTCTAGTAAAAAGCGGTCCCTTTTCACACAAAAATAGGAGTGACTCTTCCTTCGTTCGCTCTTCTTCGATAGTCAGAACTCGCCCGATATTCGGGTGAAACCACACACATTACAAGGAGTTATAATAATAGTCTGCTCACTCCTTGATGATGCGATTTTTATATAATTATTTTATAGGCAAACTAAAAATTGGTATTTGCTATGTAAACTTTATAGCTGATGTATTGTTTTAGATATCTGGTTAATATTATCTCTTGAAAAAAATATTTTACACTACTTTTTATACAATACCTTAAAATCTACGATAAGCGTGAAGATAACTTATCGCAAAACAAATGAAAATCTTAAATGTTATGTAGACGTGGATTAGGCCGAAAATACTCTCGACAGGAAATCATTGAGTGGCTATAGTTTCATATTAGCAGGAAGCCCGATTTCTTGTCAATCACGCAAGCAAAGAATTGTAACGTTATCAAGCACTGAAGAAGAATACATAGCATTAACTGAAGCTTCAAAAGAAGCGATGCACTTACGTTCGCTATTAGAGAGCTAGGTTCTGTTTTTTTTTTCGGAAAAGGTAACAGAAGCAACTGTGTTGCACAATGAAAATCAAAATGATAAACATTTAGTGAAAAATCCAGTTCATCACTCTCGAACAAAACACACTGATACTCGACTTCATTACATAAGAGAGTTATACGACAATAAAGAAATTAAGAATGTGTCTACAACAGAAATGCCAGCCGATATTTTAACCAAGACTCTCGGCAAAGAGATACATAGGAAATGCATGAACCTATTAGGATTTTAACTAATGAATATCGTTTTTGTTGTATTCTCTTTTCAGCTCATCGAGGGAAAGTGTTGGAAACAGAAATTTGAATTTTTCAAGTTGGCGATTACGCTGAGCAAAAAAGGTGAACTATATAGACGCACCGAAGGTTCCTCCCGACCAGGGTAGTGTGTCTTCCCGATTCTGATGCTGCTGAAGTCTGACCTTTGTGCTATGCAGTGGCGTAGCTAGGGTGGGGTAAGGGGGGACATCTGTCCTCGGGCGCAGCATCCAAAGGGCGCCAAATTCATGCTACAAAATTTTTTAATGAAATTTTTCTGCTTCTGGCACACAGAAAGGGGCGCAAATTCTTCAGTTGTCCTCGGGCGCTGGAAACTCTTGCTACGCCCCTGGTGCTATGCCTATCTGATGGCATTTGACGACGTGGCCAGCGGCTGTGATTCTCTCAAGCGTGGTGCAGAAACATGATGTACGAGTCCTAACAAGGAACAGCATAGTAGAGATAAGAATCAAGCCTTCTGGATTATCTTTCCACATCGCCAAATACCTGCCTATATGAATGGACTGTTCAGCAGGATCAAATCATATTGTACCAATCTAGTACACTCGTACGTTATCCATCGTATAATTTCATTAATGTGTCATAGTCTGACAACTTACGTTCATCTATGTTGTTAAATTTTAAAGATAGAAAGTCACTGATTAAATCTTATGTTCATTTTAAACTTGGTGCAATTTATACTTCTGTAGCAGAGAACCTCGGTTTTACACCCACCACTACGCATAAATTCTCAAGGTTCTTCAAAGAACACAAATTTTCAAATACAACTCTCTTAATGTATCAGAATAGATGCCAGTAGACAGTGCTTGAGCGTAAAACTTATTTTCAACCACTCTACTGGAGTAGGTATTTGTTTTGTCGATTTTGCTCTTCAGAAACTTCTCACATCCCCTAAAACTTGAGGTGAGGAAACCACCGCATTTCACGTAATATAAAGGTTTTTCACTATTGTTTCTATCAAGATAGTCTTTTATGTAATGTTCTTTGCCACATCTAACATTTAGGTGCGTAATTATACCCAGATTGAGTATGATTGAACCCAGATTGAGTATCATTGAGTAGCAAATTTAAAATTGACAACCCCTTGTGTGTTCAGTATAAAGAGGTTTTTAAAGGATTACGAGTTAAAACAGATTATTGAACCAGTTCAGGAAGACAATCGCAATGTTAAATCCCTATTATATTTACATCACAGTGCAGACATCAGAAATAATAGAACAACAAGCAGACTAAGAATAGTTTTTGATGTTTCAGCCCACTAACCAAATAGACTTTCTTTAAACGATTGTTTATACGTATATTGGTCCAAACTTATATCCTGATATTTTTTATTTAATGATAAAATTTAGGTAAAATTTGACAGCCGTTACAGCTGACATTACACGCCATTTTACAGATAGAGTTAAATTGGAGAAAACAGGGCCATTACACGGTTCTTTTCGAAAGATGATCCTTATGATAGAATGAAAATTTGATAACTTTTGGATTTACAAATGTTTTCTACGGAGTAAAATTTAGGCAATTTCTGCTTGCTGCTACCATTCAGTATTACAATAAGAAATATTCATAAATATATCCTGAAACAGGAGAACTCTTAAACAACTGTTTGTATGTTGACGATATTATTGACGGACAACAAAAAATTTAGAACGAGTCCTGAAAACAAGTTTAGAATCTGTGGTTTGGTTTGGTTTGGTTTGGTTTTATTAAATTACGGCAAAGCACTCGAGGGCTATCTGCCTTAAGGAAGAGATGTCTTCGTGAAGGACTTTCTAAGGAAAACTGGCTCGTATACACGTTACCCATGGGGAAAACCACGAAAATGCCCATGCAGCCAGCCCATTCGCGGGATTCGAACTTCGGACCGAACTACCAGTGTTCAGCGACATTACCGCTCGGCCGCTGGTGGGCCTGTTTAGAAACTGTGAACATATTCTATGAATGTGAGACGTCTCTATATAAGTGGCATATTAATTCAAAAGAACTTGCAAGATATTTGGTATTACAAAAAATTTTCGATACAAGAATCTTCTGAAATTGTCCCGATCAGAGTGTTAGGAATTTCCTGGGATACGGATAATGATAATCCCCATATGAGGTTAAGAGAATAGATAGATAATAAATGCTAGACGGTAATGGCGTATTAAGCCATGTCCTTTGATTTATAGGTATTTTAAGTATGGATTCATTCGCTAATTAACCTGTAAAAAGTGCATTAATAAATATTTATCTTAATCAAGCTTTGAATTAATTTATCGATATAGAAAACGCTGCATAAATATAGGATTTTAAAACAGAATTACGATTTGACATAGAACAGTTTCGTTTTGATCTCTCTTTTATTTTATTGTTGCTCCTGTGTCATTAGGAATAAGAAACATACTAGAAACACAAAATTCATATAAAACATATAAAAATACATTTTTTAAGTGAAAATTATATAATTATATGGTAAAAATAACTTTATATTTTAATTTCCCTCTAGATGAAAATCTTGGTAGGGTGTCAGTCAAAATAACAGGAATTTCAGATTATCTTTCAGCTTACTCTTATTAAGTATGCTTAATATCCAAGTTTTTCTTTCTCTGCAAAAATATGACGACAATTTCAAAGAATATGTTGATTACGAAAACTTTGATTGAGCATCAGAGCAGAACTGAAGTAATCAGTTGACTTAATGTATTTGGAATATTTTGTTGAAGAAGCAAGCTCTTTATTCCTTTGCTAAAACTTTTGTTTATTTAATCTTATTGTTTTATTAAATCTTTTTTGAAATATTATCTAAGATTTCCTTTTTTGACAAGAATTTTTTTTTATCAAGATTCATTGAATTTTAGTTTTTACTTCCTTGTACGAAGTAAAAAGGAAGTATTGTAATCGCGAAAAGTTTCAGGCAGCATATTTCAACGAAAATATCCATTTTGACCGCTATCGAATGCAATTTAACGATGTTTTTGCGTGATATCTGTACGTAAGGACAGAATAAAATACTCGTTTCCTCCAAAAAACTGATAAAACTGCTTTAAAATGAATTCCGAAGAGAAATTTCGTGGCGTCTGTACGTGCGTACGAACGTATCTCTCATAACTCGAAAACGAGTAGCCTCAGAACGTTGAAATTTTGTATATAGGACTGCTATAACATGTAGATGTGCACTTCGTATTTTGGTTGCCATCGGCCGCACCAAACGTATATAAATATATTTATATATATATCCACTCTGTTACCCGGCTCAGTGATCTTAGTTTCTTTACTCTTATATGTTTGTAAATTGTACATTTTTTGCTTTAAAAATGATTGAATTATGTTGTTTTTATCTTCCGGTCAAGGTTTTTATGCCTTTAGTAAATCTGTGTGCAATATTTTAGAATTATCAACAATTTTAAAGTTGTTTAAGTGCCGCTAAGCCTTTTTTTTTATGGCGGCCATTGATTGTTTACATTTGAAACAGCAGACTAGTGAATTTGTTGCCAATCTAGAGAAACTTAGGTTCGCAACAACAAAGATAACGCCTTCATTTATTATTGCCAATTAAATCACGCTTAATCCTTTCTGGAATTTTTTCGAGGAAATAAGTGTTTAAGATTACTTCGTAATTTTTAATATATATATTTTGAGTTTTTATGTATTGTTGCCTTCTCGCCAAGTGAGAACTGAACTAATTGAATGAGAAATACTCAATCGTCTGTGAAACACTGTTTCTTTTTTGTTTTGTTTGCTTAATTTCTTTTATACATCATTCTAGCTTTATTATGGTATTTGAATAGAACATGTGGCAACGATAATTCTGTTCTTTAAATGATATAAATTTTGTTCATTATGAGTTATAATATGAACGAAATATAATACTATTAAGTGAATCTAGCGCCAGAGTGTCGCTATGGTAAACAAATACTAGAGAGAATTTTAAAGAATGCATTTATTCTATTGTGGTTTATGCACTGTCGGCGAAGTAGATTTAATTTAATCCAATAAGTTTAAATGAAATGCAAGAAAAAATGCGTATAATTTAATATTCCGTACAAGGAAGTCATGTGGTGTACACATCAGATTTTTTATTTTCTGAATTAGATGTAATAAAATGAGCAACACCGTAAATTCATCCAATTTGAATCACCATTCTGTTTTGCAGAGAGAAGACATAGAAAACAAAACAGCCTCTTAGTTGATTCGCATTCACAAATTTGAACATTTCTCATAAAAATCGGGTTTGAATTCCCTTTTGAAATCTATATATATATATAACCTGGATAAAGTTTAATACTGGAAGATACAATTGCTTTAGTTCCGAAGTTACTGATTTTACTAAGTACCATCTTAACTGTTTACATTAATTCGCAAAAAATATGTGCTGAAAAACAACAATTAAAAAAATAATAATAAAAAGAAATTGGAAAAACGAACTAACTAATCGAATATAGCAAACCAAGGGAGAATTCGGGCGAGATAAGTGCAAACAGTGCGAACTCTCGCACACTGAATATGTGCGAGTGGAATGGTATTGTTACCGGCAATGTATAGAATGCCTAGGCATTTTACAAAACGCCCGACGTTTTTAGGCAAAGTATCAAATATGAAAATTATTTATATATTTTACCTAGGAATTGTGTATAATACTTAGGCATTCTATAAAGTGACAAATGAGCTTTAGGTAAAGTATGAAAAAAGGTCATGATGAGTTATGTTCATTCCGGAAGAAAACAAATGTTATTTTGAAAAAAATAATGGAAAACTACCATTAAAAAACTTTTATTCTAAATACATTACCGAAAAATGAGTGAGGTGATCTTAGTGCACCATAATGAATTTGTATTCTCTATCTGACTGAAAATCAATAAGATCTACCCGACAATGCTAATTAAATTCAGAAAAATCATAGGTTTCACAATATTGCCTTTTTTAACCCTTTGCCGCACAGTGTGTCCGGTCTGGACACACCTAAAAATGTCCTTCTGTACGTACAGAAAAATTGAATGAAAAATGACTTATAAGTTACTGTTGGTTACTCTGAGCCTTCTTTATTTATAGTAGATGGCAGCTCAACACAGACCAGTCCATATATTTTAGCCATGTTTAGTTTTTTAAGACCCTCATTTTTCAAAGAAATCTTCCAGATTTTCCTTTTATACCCTAAAAGGGTATAAAAGGAATTGTTTGAAAAGAAATTTTTATGTTATTTTTTTGGCTGTATGCTAATCTCCTTATTCTATGTTAGTTTCAAATTTTTACCTTGAAATCTTGCCTAAAATCAAAGGGCGAACCCTAGGTGTGCCCAGACCGGGCTCACCGATCATCTAGGACAACTGAGAGTCTGTTTTCTTTGTTTCTATACATCTCATCGGTCAGTTCATTGACAACAATGCTCGTTTCAGCACTCTTTTCGAAGTTCTATTCAATCAATATGCCACTTTGGGCACACCCACAGAATTAAAACGATAAGTGCTATCTACACAAAATTTTACTTGTGTACGTCTCTAGGCCTAATTAGACTGCCTACCTTTATGTTTCATCAAAACTCCGACTTTAAAAGGTAACGTACCGGAAAGGTTTTTTTTTGGGGGGGGGGGCAGGGCTCACAAAGGTGGATGTACAATTCCGTGGTATTTGGCTTAAAGTTCCCTCAACATTCTGTCACAGCCTCCGTGCCGAATGAATTTCATGAAGTACATGAAGTAACTGACGCCTTTTTGACGATAAACGAGTTTACTTTTGTTTTGCACAAACATCACATCATAGAGATTCAGCAAACCAAAATTTCCGCGGTTCCTTCTTAGCAGTCATTTTGGCTTTTTTCTCGGTACTTTTCCGTTTCGCCGGCGCAAATCGCGCCAAGCTTTTCATACTTTGCCAGTTAACTTTATTGGTGAGTATACACATAAAAAATTGACACATATAAAAACTTTATTGACATACAGTATACACATAAAAAATGTTAACAAATGTTAGTTCTAAGATTTTTTTTTTATTTTGAAGACATAAACATTTTAATATCGTTTAAAATTTTGTAAAAAGCCAATATATAAAGACAATAAATTTGTAAAAAGACATTAATTTAAGAATTTAAAGAATTTACTATGCTTTCATGGTTCAATATCCTGATTCGCCAGTTCATATCACGTGATCCCAAGTGATCTCATCTCAAGCAATCTACGCTACAAAAAATCTAATTCTCTCAGTAATTATCTACATTAATTTCAAGTTAAATCTTGATTTGGAATACAAGAATTATTTCAATTCGTGCGAATAGCTTACTCAGAAATTATGTAAAACCGCAGTGCTTTACTTCGCTAGTGCATTCCGATTATAATTAATACATTTAACCCTTGACCTTGCCTTTTCTATATTTTCGCCTTCGGGTGAGCGGTGTGATTGCATCCTAATTGATTTAATTACCACGAATGGTCTTGCAAAATTGAACTATCTGGTAAAAATGCTATCTAATGTGTCCACCAATAATAATACACAAATGGCAAGGAGCCCTTAGGGACTTTAATAGTGTTTTCCAAAGTGAAGCTATAGCCATGGAACAGGCCATACAATATCTAAAAAAAAAAAAAAAAAAAAATTAGGGAAGCAACCATTAAGACAGACAGTCTATCCGTTTTACACGCCATTAATAATGCGGAACATTCATCACCCACCATAGCATCCATACAAGAAAGATTGCGAGAGAACAATGGACAGTCCTACATGCTGGAATGGACTAAGGCACATGTAGGAGATTACGGAAATGAGATGGCAGACAGTCTAGCTAAGGACGCGGCTCTAGGTGGAACTTCAGGTCCAGTCAACATCCCCTGGCCCATTTCCCACCTCAAAAAATCCTTGAGACTCCACGCTACGTCTAAATGGCAGGAAGAATGGGACCAAGGAGAGACAGGACGCAGAACTTACTATCACCTATCATATGTTGATCCGGGAAGGACTATAAGTAATCCACAGCTCATACGCTACATTACGGGGCATGGTCCCTTCCCGGAGTACTTTGCAAAACGCGGCATCAGTGAGACGGATATATGCAGCTGCGGAGAAGTGGGAACTCCGGAACACTATGTCACAACATGTCCACTAACAACTGGACTACATATACCCATCCCGCAGACCAATCGCCAAGCGTTCTGTAAATTTCTTATAAAGCAACGTCATTTCATATACAAACTTAACAAAAGTAATGGATAAACTCTCTGCGCTTGGCACAGATCTCTGTCAAACAGCCTAAAGGTGTGCAGCAGCATACAAACATACCGTTGGCAGGTCGATGCAAAACAAGACAGAGTATATTTCGTGCTAGTTCTAACATGCACAATTATTACAATGTACATATATTGAGTACACATTGAGTTATTGTGAGTATATTGGTGTATAAATGGTCAGTATAAAATCATGTATATATAATAAAAAGTCAACTGTGCTATGTATCTCAGCTAAATGTGTAATATATCAGTATTATGTATATATCAGTATAGTGTATATAATATATAGTATAATGTATATAGCAGCATAGTGTATAATGTATCAGTATAGTGTATAATGTAAAAGTATAGTGTATATAACGTATAATGTATGCATAATTTACATGTCATAAGTTCTGATGTAAGACATATGAACCATTGCAACACGATATTGCCCTTGGATCACATGTAAATCTTAATATAATTTCCTATATCTAAAATATTCCCATGCACATAATCAAATTAATGTAATGTAATATGCATATTTTAAATGTATTTGTCTTTGTATATGTAAGATTATGTACTATGTACCTTATTTGTAATACGCCATCATACGTAATATGTACCTCAACTGTAACATGCTGTATGAACCAAAATATTATTGTATGGCAATGTACTATCTGCCAAGGCCCTTGTATGGCACTGTATTTTAAATCGGTGACTGGTGTCAGGGGTTCATGTGGCCCCTCACCCTTTCCCATACCATCTTGGGGTGCTCTAGACAAGGGGGACGCGGCGCTATACCAGTTAACCGTTATGGTAGAGGGGTGGTGCTCGCGTCCTCCGTCACTTATCACTTATCTAATTGTATGCAGTATTGAAAGAAAGAGTCAAGAAATGGCTGCGACTTGTTTTGAAAATGAGGCGTAAAGGTTACCAGCGAGGATCATGGAGGTAGGAAGTTCCTCCATCCTTTCTTACCTCCATAGCAAGGATATTCCGTTTGGCATCAGTTGTACCAATATTGGCGACTTTATCGCCTGCGCCGGCAAAACGGAAAAATATCTTTTCTCAATTATTAACTTCTGGTAAGTAGTTTGGGTTATTCCGAAATAATCGCAAATGTATGTCCTACTTTGCGGGTTTGTCATTTGGCATTCTATAAAATGCCTAGGCAATGTGTGAATCGTTTCAGACATCGCCGGCCAGTTTTCGGCATTCTATAGAATGCCGGATTTCATACTTTGCCAGTTAACAGTATTTTTCATTGGTACCTTTGCCCTCCCGCTCCTCTGTCCCCACAAAAAGGTTTTCAAGGGCGTTTCTTCGATCGCACGTGCGATGGATTGCCGTATTGAGATTTAAAAAAATCAAGCAAACAACTTTTCTCCTTAGTGTCCCATTTCACATATTTCCAGAAGACTGAGTGTGAATAAAAAAAATTAGTAAAAATCACTTTCTTTTTTTTTAAATTAGTGCTTTATTCTTCACACAAGTGAAAAGCCTTTTTATTTATTTATTTATTTTTGTATTCGTTAGGACCATTACGATTCCTTCTTTCGATTTCAGGTTATTTCTCCTAAAACAAGTAAAAAAAATAAATAGGAAGGGAAACCAGAAGAAATGCTTAGCTTTTTGTCTGAAAATCGATGTTCAGCTGCATCTTACAATCTAAGGAATTAAGGCAGGGCCGGATAAAGGGCGATTGGAGCGATTGGGCCCCGCGTTGCCATCATGTTCATTTGAACAAAAAAAAAAAAAAAAAAAAAAAAAAAAAAAAAAAAAAAAAAAAATCGAAATTTAAAGCAAATTGCTTTTGACGATAATGGATAAATTGTGAATTATTCAAATAATTAAGAATATATTTATAAGTTCGCATTGCTGGATGAGATTTATTAATGTGTTTATTATTATATAATATATACATTATAATATAGAAAACTGACACCCGTAAAAGTTCATGTCAAATGTATTGAATTTAATCGGGATAATCCTATGTTAGAGAGATTTTGCACTACGTACGTGAACTACTTTACGTACGTAAATTACACTATGCAGGTATATGCACGCGCAACTAGTTGCGCAACCGTACCAGCCAGTGGTAGATGTATCTAGTGGTGGATGTATAGCTAGTATTAAATGTCAGTTGTTTCTTGCATTTGTAGTTCGCTATTCTTCTAATTGTTATAATTATTAGAGTCGTATTTTATAACTACAGTTACTAATTGTTGAATAAGGTAAGTACTAATTATATTACATAATCTTTATTAACAAACAATTATTTTTTAAAAATTAAACATTTAAGTATATTATGTGATTAAAAATGAATACCTAACCTATAATTTTATCATTAGATGTCGAATCCACTGAAACGAGAAAGAGAACACATGAAAAATAAAAAAATCATTTGGTAGCTCTGTTAAAATGTACAGAGCTTCAAAAAACACTTTCTGCTGAGCAAACAATAGATAAGGTTCAACAGAAGTTGTTGAACCAAGAAAAAATTCGTTTGTATAAAATATTTGAAAGGGGCCCCGGAAAAAAAAAAATCCAATCGGGCCCCGCACCTATTCGATCCGAGCCTGAATTAAGGTTCGTGAATATAAAACAGGAGACACATAAATCTTCGTTTTATGCAACCACATTAATTTAACAAAGAAAAACGCCAAATTTAGATTAATTTAAAATAAACATCCGATTCCAATATGCTGCATAAATATTAAACTTAATAATTATAAGTCTTAGAGTAAAATATACCGAATATACTGCTTTGTCGTTTCCATTTAGTTTTGGAAAAATAATTTTAAGTCGAACTACGCTCTTCCAAACTTCCACTAAGGATAATATGAACAGAGTAAAATTACTACTGGCTTTTAAAAGAAGTTGATGTGGACAATTTATTACATCTCCTTTTTGCTTTCGCATCAATTTCATGGGATAACGAAATTTCTAAGCAAACGATTAAAAAGCTATTGCATAACTTAGTGGCGCCATCTCTGATTTAAATAATCTACTAAAGGTTTTTTGTACTTCATTCAAAGACAGATATCTATACAGTTCAGCATACATAATACAAACTTTTATATTATCTCCCTTGTTCTGATTTTATTTTAATAGTAACGTTTTCTTCTCATAATAAGTATTATTAATAAAACTGAAGTATTTAAATGACTTCGTATTGACTTCATTGGAGTAAAGCTCTCTGCATAGAAGCAATTTCTATTCAGTTATATATCATGCATATACACTTTTTCATGGAAAAATATTTTCGGATTTTACAGCCAAATAGGAAAACAATGTCAAATGGTGGAAATAAATTCCTAATTTTGCAGCCTCATATGCTTTGCACAGAAAGGATTATGAAATCATCAGTCGAGCAAGTCTTTAAAATAAATTAAATTAAAATACTGTTACGGATTTGGTATTTAAATAGCTTATGTTAATTGAATTGTAAATTGAATGGTTTTATTTCCCGCGCAGTGCAGCGAGTGACGAATATCGAAAGAAAACTAAGCCGGAAAATTAAAAATACAAGAGCGCGTGCATGTAACATTTAATAAGTATCTCTTTTTTTGATTTCGAAAAAGTACTAGAAAATTCTCGCGCGCGATTTTAAAATTTTATAAAAGGAGGAAAACCTCTAAGTTCGTCGTAGTTAGTTAGTTTGTTGTTGTTTAAGAGTTTGTTTAGAAAACTGCTGTTGTTGATTGTAGCGAATTCGCGGATTAGCTTTCTTTAGCTGTTTTAAATTAAGTTCTTTTGAACGCTTGAGTAGTTAAAAGATAACTACTGTGAGATTTTGTAATACTGCACGAATATTTTAGGAAATTTAAGCATATTTGTTGTGATAATAATAAATTTTTGTTAATTTTTTTCATCGGACTTGTGCATTCATTTCGTAACGAACCCGTATGCATGCAACAATACTATTATTGTTATTAGTTTTTATCAAACAATAATTCGCCTTTATAAAGGAAAAATCTAGCTGGGTAATACAATAAACAGTGCGATATGGAAGACAAAATTAATTTACACATGTAATCAGGCTTTAAAGGGGGTGGCAGCAAGGCAGGGTGACTGCCCAGAGCTCCGAATGGCAGAGGGCTGGTAACTGATTAATTAAGATTTTTTTGTGAACACCCCAAAAACATCTTTTGGTAAACATTCCATCATGATCATTAATATATCCAAGATATATTAAAGATCGGTCCTTTCTGTTGGAAAATGGAAGATTTAGTTTAGTTTAGTTTATTATGTCAAAGCACAGTTGGGCTGTCTGCATAAAGGGAGGGATGCCTTTGTGGAGGACTTTCTAAGGGAAACTGGAAGAACAAGTTTTTATTCCTGCCCTCTCGAATCATTGCTAACAAATTAAAGTTAAGTGGAGATAAATAAACTTTTTTTAATGCTAATAAAACTTCGACTTATCGAAATAGTTTTCCTATTCTCTAGGTTCCTCATTTAAGTTTGAAGCAAAAGAGGCAATAAAGTATTTCAAAACCATACAAACTATAAAGAAAAATCTATGGTTTTTCTTTTAATGCGTGGATTTTGGAATTTTATGAATTCTTTATTTTATATGCTTTTACATTTGTTATGCCGAAAGCATTTCCACGCAAGTAATTATAAGTTTTCAAACGCTAAATATGCGGTAATAATATTCACATTCTTATTACTTTAGAATCACAATATAAAAAATTCATAGTCTTGAAATATGTTTCATTTTTAACTTATGTTAATAATGTATTGATTATGTACCAGTACCTGAAATACGGCACAGAACTTGCAATTGATACAGGAGAAAAAAAAAAAAAAAAAAAAAAAAAAAAAAAAAAACTTGTCCGAAATTTTTATAGACGCACTCCGTATATTGCAGACTGTGTTTTTTCTGACTCTCTCTGCATCAAAAGGAAACGAAAGAACAGTGGCATCACCAACCCACTCGTTCCCTTTTGATGCAGAGAGTGAAGCGTATTTAGATAAAAATAGCCATGATGTTAGAAATATGCTATCTGTACATATTTCGTAATTACTGAATGTTTCCAAATACTATAAGCCAATCCGTGTATAAGATTCTATTGCAAAATCTCAACCAAAATTAAACACTCGTATACAAGCAAAATTTAAAATCAACTTCATTGCAGTAAAGCTCTTTTTAATAAATCCCCAAATGTGTGGATAATTGTTTAATTTAATTTAGCTAGACCTATCGCACAAGCTGCAGAGGTCCAGTGGCGAGAGCAGCAGCACCACAGGTCCGGGGTTCAATCCCCGGGCTGGGCACATGGAGGTAGGAAGTTCTTACCTCCATGGCTGGGCAAGGTTGACTCAGCTTTGCATTCCTGGAGTGAGTCCATAAAATGAGTACCAAGTTCGCTTGGGGACTAAACACCGGGGGGGGGAGTGTCCTGCGACAAGCTGACCACTCGTTAAGATACCACTCCGTTTAAAATATTAAACTAGAGTTATTCATAAGTTACCTCAAAATGCTTAGATCTGAAAAATCGAATCTATTTAACAATGAAAGTATTAAAAACTCACCCGCAATCTGCAATAAATTTTAATTCGTTTAGCAAACATTAGCTGCTACAACTTTGGAGTATTCTGTGCCATGTAACAAGTAATATGATTGGCCCAAACAATTTAAACGTCTTAAATTCGGTCAATAAATATGTACATAATTTCTATCCTGATATATGAAAATAATATATCCTTCACAAATATCTGCAAAGGAACAGAACACTTCTCATCTGATGCAGATTTTCGGGGCGTCTCCAGTCTTTACCTGTTGACACTTGTTCTGGTAGACGTACCTTCGGCAGAGATGACATGATCGATGTAACTCATTTCCGGTCTGAATAATTTACATTTGGCGGGACTTACCTTTAGAATGGCTTTTTGATGTAGATGTCATCCAGGTATATCAGACAAGCTTCGTAGGAAAGACCTCTCAACGCACGCGGTCTCCATGCGGCGTTCGAATGTTGCCGGCGCTTTACATAATCCAAGCGGCATCACATTGAAAGCCAAACTCCTTGTCCGGTAGGCATATTTCACAAGTGCACATCAGCGTAGCCACTGAGGGAGGGGGTTTTGAAAATGGACCAATGAGCTTCTATTGCTCTTGTGACGCTAAATCTTCGTGCATGTGAGCGTATGTCGTTTATATTTTAATGAGTATTTGTTTCGCAATTATAAATGTGTGGCGTAATAGTAGAAAATCTAGTAGTGCTTTCATTTTGTGAGTTTAATTAATTGCTGACAGTTCACTTTCGCGATATTTTATCGCGCATTAATATTTGGATTGATGTTCACGGCATATTATCGCTCTTTACATCGAGAAAATGACTCCAGCTACAATTAGCCTCGAATAATACGCATTTACCAACACCTGTGGATTAAAAGAATTCAAGTATATAGGTTTTTTTTTTTTTTTTTTTTTTTTTTTTTTTTACTTGAGCTGAAGAGGACTGGAAGTGTGGCAATGAATCCAGTGATTCTTATTTCAGTGCTTGCATTCTTTTGATTTTGAATGTGTAAAATTCAGAACACATGTTGTGTATGATCTGATTATATCCAACGTTAACATTAAGATATATGTGAATAAATTGAATATATTCGTTGCGAATAAGATAAATTAATTCTGTTTGAAGAGTAGTTCTTATGCCGACAAGACGTTTAATAGTGAACTGTTTTTAATGTAAAATTTTACACACTAAATGTATACGAACGCAAATTAGTAAAGTTCATTTTGAATAAAATTCTACATTGGCTATTATTATAGAACATCTTTTTCATACAGACTGCAAAAAATGGTCCTGACTTCTATTTACATATGTAATTGGTGTAAATATTTTTCACATATGCATAGTTTTATGTAAAGATAGTATTTGGGCTTAAATGTTTATCACATATTTCTTTCTTCATCTTATTTACCCCCTATTAAGTAATATTTTGCTTGGATATTTTTGCGGAGTATCCGACATATGTTTGTATTTATTTCAAATTCTTTCAATCAGGTATGAAATCTTCACAATTGTTTATATTTAATCCAACTTTACAATGAACATTTTCAGAAGAAATCGACGATGCATTAATTATTTTGTACAGAAATTTGCGTGGCAGAATATTTTCAACCATCTTGCTTAAATAAGGCACGCGAAAGGTCATGTGACACGAGAGAAATATTATTGGATGCCCATTGGTCAATCCTAGAAGCCACTCCCTCGGTGGCTACACAGATGTGCACTTGTGAAATATGCGTCCGGTAGTAAAAGCCGTCTTTTCTTGGTTATCAAGATGTATCTCTACCTCCCAATATCTACTACTTAAATTAAGCGTCGAAAACCACTAGCTTCCAGAAACAATGTCCAGAATGTCGTCAGTTTTAAAAAGAGGGTAATTGTCTTTCTTCGTAACCTCGTTAAACCGCCGATAGTCAACGCAAAATCTAGTTGAACCGTCTTTCTTTCTGACCAGGAGGCTGGAAGATGCCCATGGACTTGCTGAAGGCTCGATAACGTCGCTCTCCTTGTATGTCCTTCCTACCTCTTCCTGTTTAGCAATCGGTAGACGTCTTGGATGTTGCTTGATTGGTGAATGATTCTCGTTATCGATTCTACGCTGTGTCAAACAGGTACGACCTACGTCAGAAGACGAGTGGGAGAAAACATTGTGGAATTCTTGAATGACACATTCGGCAGCATTCCTCTCTTCGCGTCTTAACTCTTTGAAATCCAGACCCTTCCCTAAGCTGTATCCTCAAAACACCCGAACCGCCCGAAATACTTTTCCAGTTTCACAGCAATTTCCTCCCCTTCCCGTCCATTAACGCAGAAAATAGGTGTGAAGATTTCCAGTGACATCCTTTGTACTTTCTAACAAATATTCCATTAGCCTTTGACGCCGTTCTTTATAAAACTATTCTGAAGGTCAGATCAACAAGGCTTTCCGGCTTTGTTATGATCACGACTGAGATTTGTTTATTTCCGTTATTTTTATAAGAAGGAAAAAATTGTTTAAAAATAAATATAATCCTTAAATTTTTAAACTGCTCTTTTATTATTGTTTAAAGCTTAATTAAAAGCACACTGTACCACAAAAGAATCAACAACGAAATGTCACGATCATCTAAAAGATAAAAAAATTTCTTAGGACAAGCTGTCTGCAGTAAACTGATACAATGCATTTGGGGAAAGTATACCTGCTATTGCATACCTCAGGGGGAGGGAAGAAAAGAAGATTACAATCTCGGCCGTTTTCGGGCGGTTCTGGTTGTTTGAATGTAGGGCCGTGTCGGGCGGATTGAATATGAAGGAGTTAATTGTGCATTCGGCAACAATTCCGATGTAATTCTGTCTGAAGTCCTGGAATCCGTAGGATTACTGTTTCGTTAAACGCTGATCATTGGAGTGCATTCTATAACCACTTCGCCTTTTCTAATAATTTTAACTTATCACTGACGCTGGCAACTGTCATCGGGGTAACTATTTTCGATAAGTCGACGAGTGCCCTGACTATTAGTACTCCACGCGCGATGTTAGAATTCTTGGGATATTCCAATGCACCGAAACGGAAATTTTTGTTTTCGGCTATGGATGCAGGAAGTAAAAATTCTGTTCTTGCTGGTATTGATATTGTCTTGAGATTGATTTGATGGAAAGATTTAATTCCTTCATTATTAATTGCGAATAGGGTGTAGAGACATTAGGTATTTTTTGGAAGCAGGCAAGATGAAAAATTAGCAGCGTTTTCGAAGGGAATCGAACCTCTGAAATACGCGCCCAGCGTGCAGACCAGTAAACCACGAAGGCATACTAGGAAGGCGGGGGAAATACCTTATATACCCCATTTTAAAGGGTGACTGGGGTATTTAGGGGACCCAATCGCCAACTCCTGGGTGTGGAGAATGATCATCCACCA
This sequence comes from Stegodyphus dumicola, assembly GCF_044657685.1. Classification (NCBI taxonomy): domain Eukaryota; kingdom Metazoa; phylum Arthropoda; class Arachnida; order Araneae; family Eresidae; genus Stegodyphus; species Stegodyphus dumicola. The sequence continues at coordinate 5,748,342 of NC_140773.1, forward strand.
CCCTTTTAGTTCGCGCGCCACTGTACAGACATTATGTATTTTAGAAGCAGAAGTGAAAAATTAGCAATGCCTTCTCCAGGAATCGAACCGCGGAGCTCTGGAATAAGCGCCCAGCGTGCGTCCTCAGAGGCAGAATGCATTTCGTTATTTTTAAAGTCAAAGAAAAATTGTATTTGCTTAGAAAGTACCAATCCGAGTATGCAAGGATCTGAAATATCTACCACGTATGGCATGTGATGGTATCGGCACATCAAACGTGATGCCAAGGTTTAATTGTCCGTCGATGTCGATCTTCTCCCCAGACACTGTCTGAAGGGCAACGCAGGGCGGCGTCCAGATAAGTTTATCTTCCAGTTGTTCAGCCAAGATCTTTTCGAATGATTGTAAAATTCGCTCCTTTATCGATGGTCTTACTGCAAGGAACTCCATTGACATGTCCCATGATGAAGAGTCCATTACTGCTGCCATTCTGAAGCGCTTTGAAATTGGGCTCATCATTATCTCTCAACCACTGGCCGCAAGATGGCCAATAATTTGACGTCATATAAAGACGCCGTATTTGGCGGCATATAAGACGCATTCTTATTTTTAGACGGCCACACACAAGGAAAAAAAAAGTTTTCTTTTAGTTCTCACGTTTCGTAAAAGCCAAATAAACAAATATTGAATGCAATTACCTTCACGTACAAGACTGTGTCCTTCACGTATAAGACGCAGGTAACTTTTTTGAGACCAAATTTAGGAAAAACAGTGCGTCTTATATGCCGTCAAATACGGTAGTTTCCGTGCTTTCTGCTAGGAGAGATAATAGCGTCCGTGCCCTGGGGTGTTCTGCAGTTTCTCCGTATGTTGCCTTCAGAACCGCAGTTCCAGCATTTTAGTATCAGTTTCTTGTCTCTTCTATTTCATCTCCAGGCACTGACTTGTCAGATTAAATCATCTAAAGTTTAGAGGATATTTGTGCGTTTGCTATCAGAGGAGCGGCGAGATAACAGGCCTTAGCCTGAGAATCCTATCCATTCGCGTCCGCCACTATAGAAAATCGTGACTTATACACTTACCAGGAAGTCTTGCCATCATATGTGGATAGCTTCAGAGAGGTATTTCAGCTGGTTGAAATATTTTCTGAGTTTCGCAATCTCCCAAATTTTGCGTTAGGGGCAAATGCGACATAAGAGAACTGAGATCGACATGAAAAAAAATCTGAGATCCAAAGATATTAATTTGAAATATTTTAAAAATTTGGATTATTATGAATTTCAACAAATTTACCAGTTTTTAAAGAAACAAAAAGAGATTTTTTGCACGACAGAACTGATAGAATGTCAAGCAACATTAACGGAGAAATTTTAAAAATCTAAACCAATCGCATGATAAACTGAATTACTGTAGTTCGTTAATATTCTGAAACAGCGCTTATTAAAGCTTTTATTTAATGCATCGAATACTCTTTAATGGGTTTATGTTAATACCTTCCTCAAATAAATCATTCTCACACATCTTTTCTATAATACTAGAAATGAATTTTTCAGATTAAAACAATGAGAAAGTTTTAAATAATAAAATTATATTAGGATTACAGGAAAGCTGAACAAAAATTGACGTAAGTTTACCTCTTCCTCGAAAATAAATTTCTTATTACTTAGTATTATTATATTACTTATTACTTATTTCCTTATTACCGCCCTTATCAGGTGGTTACATAAGTAATCCATCCTTATCAGGTGGTCTGTTATCATGAACTCGCAGATGTCCAAGTACATTTAATATGCCGATTTCTTGTGTAATTTCATTGTGTTTACTTATTGTCTGCATATGCGATAATTTCTATCCCACTATCAATAGGAATCTTGTTCCTTTATGCAGCGTTGTACGTGAATTTCGGCGATCATAAGGAAGACTTAAGAATACTTAAGCAACAAAAATACTTAAGGTAAATAACCTAATAACCTACAGGAAAGCACTTAAAAAGAAAGTATACAAAGAAGAATTTGTTTTTAAATTTCAGTGTTCTTTTAATAAGACTCTTACTATATATTAGCAATTCCTTCCCCACATAAAATACTCTCGAACACTACAGAAAGGAAAAGGTTGTATTGATTTTAACTAATACATATGCAAATTACTGTAAGTATATTTAGTAATAATTCGAATGATTTTACTAGCGCCAAAATGGGATATGTCTTGAGCTTATCTAGTAATGTAAGCCTCGAACTTCTCTAGTGATATTAGGGGTGATGGTCATTTGGTAATGAAAAAAAGTGTTATGGATCATTGGAGTTATTTGAAGTTAAAGTGGGACATAGAAACTTTTCTGAAGTATGAAAGACAAAAACCTTTGCCGATACTTTTTAATTTTTTTTTTTAAGAAACTGCTAATAAAGAGTTAATGCTTCGTCTGAGTTCCTGTACAGTAAGCAATTAATTCCGTCACAATTCAATTCGACTAATATTTAATGCACTAAAGATACCTTGTTGGTCTTCATTCCTTTCTAATTTTTTTCCCAGATTTTTCTTTCTCATCCTTATCAGTTACAGATCCGTGATTTCGGGATAAAGTAAACTGAAACGAGTGAAATAAGCCGATATTTAAATGTTAAAGTTGCCCAGTCTACGATCACTCATTTTTATTCAGACTAACAGGCTGGATGTATGAGAGTTTTCGTGTTTTTCCCCATGTATACTAGCCAGTTTCCCTTAAAACGTTCTCCACCAAGGCATGCCTTCCTGCTGGAAGATAGCCCTCGAGCTCCTTAATAAATTAAACTCAACATGCGATTCACTGTTTTATAGCCGGGTTTTCGTTCAAGGCATTTAAATTTTATTTTTAATATTGTTACGAAATGACCAAGCGCGGTAAGATGGCTTCTCCGCAAAGCAGTTTTATGGTTGCCATAAAATGGCAAGGAAAGGCAGGGTTGCCACATTTGGCGAGAAATCGTCCAATTTGGCGACAAATTTGACGATATACCATGGACGGTTGGAGAACCTTCTGGAACCAATTCTTACCGGTTTAGCCCAGAATGTTCTCGAACACAAGCCGAAAGCTACATAAACCCTGCTGGTCCGCAGTCAGTGAGTGAGTGCCTCATAAAGTGTGAGTTAGTTAGTACCGAGTTGGTGTCCCGTCTAGCGAGTCAAGGGAACGACTGAACCGAAGAGTCGGGAGCCGTGCTCTGTGTGTCGTCGAGTGCATCGCGAGTTGTAGCGTGGAGAGTCTCGAGAGTACGTGGAGTTCCGAGAACGACCGTGCAGAGTCGGAAGCTGTATTCTCGTGCTTTGCAGTGAAGCTGTCTCCATCGTGATAGCTTGATAACCTGAAAGCTGTGTTGCTGATCCTGTCAGCGTGTTTACAACAGTTCGACGACTGTAAAAGAGATTTTGAAGCTGTCCTGATTAATACCGGCCAATAAAGTGTGTTTCGATACTTCATCCAGTGTCGTCGTTATTCACTCCAAATCTACAAACCCCGTACGAACGTGAAGGAAGAAAATAACGTAACAACTGGTGTCAGAAGAAAAACGCAACAATATTGTTACGAAAAGCCCAGCTGCGGTAAGGTAGCTTCTCTACAAAGTGGGTTTAGGGATGCTAGATTTGGACCGAAATCGTCCATTCGGCAACAAAATTGATGATAAGCTATAAACGGAGCGAGAAGTTTCTAGAACGAATTCTTACCGGCTTTCCCCAGAATGTTCTCGAAGACAGGTCAAAAGCTATAAATACCCTGCCTGTATGCAGAGTAGCAGTTTATCGTGAAGTGCATCTTGAGCTACTAGAGATCAGTAGTAGTGTCGTGAGTTCAGAGGTTAGCTCGAGAGACAATGAACCGAGTCGGCAGTTGCACCTTAGTGCTTTGCCGTGAAGCTGTCTTCACCGGTGTAGCCTAAAAGCTATGTTGCTGATTCTTTCAGCATGTTTATTGTAGTTTTTCGACTGCCGTAAACGCGTCCTTGGAATTCTTCTGTGTAATACTGATGAATAAATTGTATTTTGATTCTTTATCAAGTATTATCATCAGTCACTCAAAATCTACGAACGCGTAGAATACAACAGCTGGTGTCAGGGGTGGAGCTTACGAGTGAATGGCAGTGACCCGCCTATAGGAAAAAAATACCCTGGAGGAGGATCAAGTTGACGAACTTGTTAGCAGCAGTAAAAGTCGGACTGGAAGTGTTGAAAGCCGGACAGAAAGAGATGAAGGCTGCGATGAAAGCCGAATATGAAGAGATGAAGGCAGCGACGAAAGCTGGATATTAAGAGATGAAGGCTGGATAAGAAGAAATAGTGAGCGAAATAAAATCGTGTTCAGAAGAAATAAAAGCCGGACAAGTAAAGCTACAAATGCAACTCCAACGGATGGAGGTGACGTAAAAGAAGATTAGAAATGACATCGTGGAGTTAGAGAGAAAATTGGAGGCAAAACAGAAGATGTGGAAATAACAGTAGTGGCACCTGAAGGGGAAAAAAAAAGATGGAGAAATGAAGGAAGTAGCTGATGAAGTGTCTGGGAAAGATCAAGAAATAAAGGATGACCACCTAACGAGATTAAAGAAAGAGAACGAAATGATGAAGAAGCCTTTGATTCTCAAGTACCTGAAGTGGAAACGGAAGAAAGTGATAATACTGTTCGTAAAGATGAAGAAATAAAAGAAGTGGCTAGTAAAGCATCTAGAAAAGGTGAAGAAATAATTCATGGAAATAAGGTTCCATGAAAGATGGAAGAAAGTGAAAATGTAACTGTTAAGTTGGTAGAAACTGAGAGTGAAGTTCAATTAGTAAGTAGGCATTGAACCATCTGAAAATTCATGTGATGCAGAGATGGGAGAAGCAGATGCACAAAGTGCTCCAGCATTGCAAGAAAATACATCCACTGCACAAACTAAATGTATGTCTCCTAATACAAGTTGTACAGACGCAAACTTATTTTAAACCAGAATACTTCGGTTTGCAAAGAGTTGGATTCTATTCATAGCTTTAATGCATAATTTGGAACTGGTTCTCAGGAATTAAAGGTAAATAAGTATATGCTAACTGCTAAAAATACAGAGGTGAACTGTACACATGATGCGAATAAACTACTAAAACTGTTTCAGATCTTGTTGTGGATGAAAAATCTGAAAAGATTGAATCTTCAGACTGTGGTACGCAAAAGAGAATACACTTGAGAATTGCAGTGAAAAAAGTATTTAACCCGGGTAAAACTTACTGAGAAGCCTAACACTGAAATACATTTCGAACTTGCAGTGAAAAAAGTATTTAACCCGGGTAAAACTTACTGAGAAGCCTAACACTGAAATACATTCCGAACTTCATTTATAAAACTTAAAATTGTTAAGTGGTTAATTTGTGTATATAACTTGTAAGATAGCTTTCCGGCAAAGCGGTTTTAGGGTTGCCAGAAAATGAAAAAGAAAGGCAAGGTTGCCATATTTGGCGGGAAATCGCCTATTTGGCTATAAAATTGGCGACCTGCTGTAGACGGAGCGAGAACATTCTAGAACGAATTCTTGCTGGTTTTCCCCAGAACGTTCTTGAAGACAGGTCAAAAGCTACAAATACCCGGACTGTAAACGGAGTAGCAGTTTATCGTAAAGTGCACCTTGAACACTTGAGTTCAGTAGTAGTACCGTGAGTTAGGTTAGTTCGGGAGCGACAGAACCAATTAGGAAGTCGTGCTCTGCCGTGAAGCTGTTTTCACCGTTGTAGAGTGAAGGCCGTGTTGCTGGTTCTTTCGGCGTATTTATGGTAGTTTTTCGACGCCTGTAAACATATCTTTGGAACTCTCCTGTGTAACACTGAAGAATAAATTGTTTTTTGATTTTTCATCAAGTGTTTTCATCAATCACTCCAAATCCACGAACCCGCAGAACGCAACAATATTCTTGATTGATTTTTAAATGAGAGTAAGTTTGAATCGTTGTAATTTTTAACTGTCATAATTTGGAAGTGGACTGTACAAGTCTGGAAATAAAAATTATTTAAAAAGTAAGAAAACCAGATCAGGACATAGACTGGATTACTATTACGAAACGCACTAGGGCTAAGCGCCTAGGGGGAAGGATACTTTAGAGAAGGGCTCTTTAAGGAAAACTGGCTCGTATTCATGTTACATATTCCAAATCTGGGCATAATTAAAGGTTACATATCATTTGTTTGAAAGAAACTTAGTTTTTGCATTCACACACACACACACACATACATACAAAAAAAAAGTCTGAGTTTATCATATGCATCGTATTTTCTACGTTTCTTTATACACACACGCATTTCCCAAAAATTACTCAATAATTGTTTTCTGCTTAATCCCTTGAATGTATAAATGGACCGTGTTAAACACTGTTGTCATACTGCATCTTTGAGTAATTCTTCCTCTAAGCCCCTTAGATGCTTATCTTTATTTATTTATTTACATTTTAGCTCGATCTGATCATGAAATTTTAAACTTAGCAGTATTATTTAAACCTCTGTAAACCCATTTTTGTAAGTACTGGGCATAAAATATATGTTTTACAAAAAAAATTAGAAAATTAACTTTTCGTTTATTTTATTATTTCATCTTTTTTTTTTTTTTTTTTTTTTGAAATTCTAGTGAATTTACCAAAAAGCTAACTCATTTGTTAGAAAAAAGGAACAGTTGTTTCGAAGAGGGGGAAAAAAAAAAAACTAACAATTATTTTCACATTCAAGGAGAAAAAAAAACAAACTGACAGTTATCATTTTCCGAAACAATAATGATTCATTCTAATTCTATTTAAACAGGATTCTTTTATCTCGGTAACATCCGGTGTCAATCTGACAGGAACTTTGTAACCTGAAAGTGTATCAGCAGTTTTATGATATTTTCGGCATAATACATCTAATTGAGACGAATTCAAAAATGCAAGAATATTAGTACAGTTGAAAAACTACCAATAATTTCCGTTCAATTTGATTAACACTCGTATTTTTAATATTCGCAATTTGTAGTAACACTGTCTTAAACATTGTGCTGTTTTTTGTATTTTACATTAAAAAATAACTTGCTACGTAAATGGCGAAATACTATTTATTTTTGTTTTTATGTATATTTTAGTTTATTACTCTTTTCATTATTTAAATGAATTTAATTTTTGCGGTATAAATATATTTACATAATTTAAAAAGGCTTACACTCCTGCTTCTTTTTTTTTCACTAACTAAAAATCGAGAGGGGAAAATTAAGCGATATATACATTTTCTAAGGGAAAACTTAAAGGAAAAACATAGTGCATTAAAAAGAGCATACAATTGGACATATATTAATGATACTTGCATTCTGTATTTCAAAGAAGTTACTAATTACAGTTGAACATACTAACTATACTTGCATTCTATATTTCAAACAATTTGTTAATTTCGATGGCATTCATTTTACTTACACGATACGCTTCACTAACTGTGATTTGCACTCATATTTTGCTTTGCTTCCATAAATCAGTAGCTTCTAAATCACATTTTGAAAGTAACTATTGCTCCTAATATATTGCAACAGCCTTACAACAAAATATATATATTGCAGGTGTTCTTTATAAAAATAGTTTAATGATTTAAATATCATACCTTAAACGCAGGATTTACATAAAAAAAAAATTAAAGGATGAGGGACAACTACTCTTCAGACAAATATCGTTTCCATTAGAACGGTCTAAGAAATAATATCAGCCAAGACCACGGGAGTTAGCAGGTTACTGCAGTTAAAATATTTTACTGTTGTATAAAAAAATTACGAACTAAATGCATTCAAGTTCCATGCATTCCCGCAACCATATCCTCTGTGTATCATAGACTCAGTGCTTTGTCTTGTTCATCAAAACGAATTTTTTCCCCCTTAAATTTCCTGTCATAAAAAGAACTCTTCTGGTTTTTACGGTAAAATGCATAGAATTTAGAATTTTATAACTCAAAGAAAATACCTTAGAAGTCTTTATTGTTTTCATTTCACGGATTTGACGCTTTCGTAAAACGGAAAATGTTTCCACTTCAGGAAAGTATTTGTTACAGGCCTCGTGCGCAAGCTATCCAGTGAAATAAATGCACAGCTACGTCTTGAACATTTAAGATTGTTCTTAAAATTTCTTTCTTAAAAAAGTAACTAAGTACTCATATTTCCATAAGATGTCAAATTCTATGAAAAGTAAACTATAGTATTTTTCCCCCTTCCATTTCCCTTTGCCACTTTGAACAGCGCATCTGAAATATAAAATTTTACATTCAGTGCCTTTAATTTCTGTCATTCTTATAGGCTTCTCGTAACTCCTTTGTTTAAAACTGTTTTTCAATTTTTAACAAACATCTGAAAATTACAAGAAAAAGTTACAATTTTATTTAAATCTTATGATTTTTGCATTTTTTTAATATTTTAAATATTGAATTTACTTTTTTAAAAAATTAATCATAAACTTTTCGTTTAGACTTTCGTTAATTTAGACTTTTAACTGCAGCTTTTAACTTGCAATTTGAGTTTTTCTATTTTATTATTCTTATAACAGAGTCTAAAATTCAACAGTAATAACAAAATACGTATATGATATGCATTTTAAAATTTAATAACTTGAGTTTTGGCTGCATTTTTAAGATGAGTTTTGGAAAATACGAATATTTTTCATTAACACCATTCAACATGCAATCTTCAGTTGAAAAGTTTTCCTAAGAAGCAAATGTTATTTACGAAAAATGTGTCAACAAATTCATAACGCAATAAAACTTGAATGTACGATTGCTCTTGATCTTTTATGAAGGAATGTAACGAAATACTAGCTTATTTTGAGAAGCTCCTGGGAGATACGGCCCCCTAACAGATTCCTTTCTAAAATTATACTTTCTGTGGCATGGTTAGTCTGTTTCGCAATTTATTATCGGTAATCCTTTTATTTCGGTTTAGTGCACGCAAGATTTCAAAAATTTTAAGTTCAAAAGTATTGTTTCAATAAAAAGTTCAGCCTGCTTTTATCCACATGTAAGCATGGCGAACGGCTGAACTGGCGTTGGCAGCCAGTCACCTAAATTAGTTATTATAAAAGAAAGGAAAACAAACATGTAATCATTTGTTTTATGATTCCAGCTAGTGAAAGTTTGCGGGTCCAGGTGGTAACTAATAATAATGAAAGTGAAGATCTGCATTTATTGCTTTTAAATCATATAGCTCGTTAATAAAAGACAAATTAAATTTCAAAGGCAAAAGAATAAATACATCTTATGCTTTACCGAATGGAATACAATAGCGTGAAGTTAAAAATGTTTTACTTCGAGCTTCTTTTAAATCTCTGTGTTTGTTGATTAAATTTAAAATAAAAATATATTACGCTTTTCCGACTGGCAACACAATGGCTTTTAAATCGCTGAATTTGTTAATCAAAAATTCATTAAATTCGCACGACAAATGAAATAAATGTAAAACGAATTCAAAATTCAGGCATCGAGGTGCATATATTCGGGGGAAGACCGAATAATATTTATACATGAAAAAGGACTGCTATTCTTAAATATGGACTCAAGATTAGGAAAGATGGTAGTTCGAGAAAAGGCTGCTGGAATGTAAGAAAGGTTACACACGTCGAATCCCCAAAAGTGGTAAAATATTTTCAAATGTTAGCACGACCTATCGAGGTAAATTAATATCACGCTATTCGATTAAACGCATAACATCAGTTCTTGGAAAATGATATTCACTTGTTTTATGAAATAAAAGTATGCTAAACACAACGAGAAAACCTAACGGCCATCAAATTAGTTAGAAAACTATCATTAATACGCTTGATGTCTAACTACGCCTACTTTTAAAATAATTAAATGTTTAGAAAAGTTTCGTATAGAAACAAAATATAATTAAAATTACACAGAAGTATATAAAAATTTTTAAAGCAAATAAATAAAATCCTATTCAGAATCCGGAGATCTAAAGCTCTTAGAGAGTTCTCTACCAGTGGCGCCTATCAAACCAGGTGTAAATGGAGTACTTACTTTCTTTTAGACTGACTATATGAATTTCAAACAAGTCGACAGGTCACAAGCAATGCTTATAATAAATGTGTGCCCGCCGAAGCAGTTTTATTTACGATTTGCGGAATGGAGATTCGCCTGTGATATTCGCACCGGACAAGCAAGTTATTGCGCGGGGAAATAACCCAAACAGGAATAAGATGACGTAAACCGTGTATTTTGTTTTCCCAGTAACCTTGACTTCCTGTGATTGCAGCCCGTAGTGAAGTAAAGTTACCGTGATTTTGAGGCCATACTAAGGATCCATACGGAAACATTTTCGCTTGTGGTTCAGTAATTCCAGTGAAACATCTATTACCGTCTACACGTAAATTGGACTCTAATAAAAGTAAGCAAATTTTCAGTCTAGTTTAAATCTTTGTAAACATATAAAAATTTTCAGTAAATCTATGCCTGTGGCAATTGTTATGTTTCCTGAATTTTAATTCGTAACTCTAGCACTTGTTGCGAGCACTGCAATACAGCTGTGCTGTTATATAAACGCTAAGACTGGGAACTTTTAGACCAATTCCAGCTTTCGTATCCCGCGTAAAATTAAAAATGAATTCCCCGAGTTAGATAACGTTTAAGCTAGCCGACCTTGTTCGAAGAGTTTTCTCGAAGTGTTTGTTATATTTCTAAATTTGTGAGGCCTTTTTTATTGGATTGCACTCACGCTTGAATATATAATCCCTACAAAAGTAATAAAAAATTCATTATTTTGTAAAATTTACGCAGAAAACTTAAAATTAATTATCGGAATTAGCAAAATTATCAACTATCACTGAGAAGAAATTGATGATGCTGAAAACATATTTTTGACTTTAGGTTATGTATATTAGCCTTAAGCATAAAGTAGAATAATTGGAAAATATTGATTCACTAGCAGTGTATGGCCAAATATGTTAGTCAACACTAAAAATGTTTTAAAAAATTGCATATACTATTGAAGTAAAAAATTATATAATTTAAATTCTGAAAGGCTAATTTTTTAACTCTTACTCTATATCATGCATGTACAAACTCTGTGTTCAAAATTTCAAGTGATTCTATGAGGAATTTTTAGAGTTATCATAACTGCTGTGAACATAAATCATAAAAAAAAAATTATCCAAAGTCGCATTTAAAGTTTTCAGATTAATGTTGCACGATATATATGCATAACTATTCATGCTGCCAAACGAAAATGAGGAAATACTTAACAACAACATTTTGCCAGATTCTCCAGACATATTGAAGGGCTTAAAATTATTTATTTAAAAAATAATATTAAAAAAAAGTAATAATATTAAAAAAAAAGGTGCTACTTTGGTAGACGGTTGCACGGATTTTTGGCGATTTACGTTGGCCGAATTGTTGGCGCGATTTTTACAAACGTCAGCCATCTTGAAAAACGCTGTTTTTACGCATAGTAAAGTATTCGAAACTTAAAAAATAAATAAATAAATATCGTTAAAACTAATGGATTAATTTTTTGTTGAAAATGTCGTTGTTTAAGATGGCAGGCAAGTGTAAATAAATACATTTACTATAAGTATAAAATACTAAAGTAAGGTTATTATTACTTTCATATAGCAAAGAAGAGAATAAAAACACCGCTATAAAAACATTGGGCCAACGTTTAATTAGATTAAAATAAAACTGAAATTGAATATCGAATTAAAAACCATCATACCAACATTTAAAAGAATTAGAATATTATTAAATTCAAATACTTTAAAATACGTTATATAAAATGTAATTAACATTAAAACATATGTGACAATAATTATCTCAGCAATTTCTGAAAATAGTGTATTAATTTTTTTAACAAAAATTGAAGTATACAATTATAAAATAAAAGAAAAATATGTACTTACATTTTTTGAGTGTTTAACCTGTTGTTTACTGATAAGTACCACAATAAAAAATCAGAATCATAATTTAGATAACATCTTTGAAGGAATTGGAAGATATAATTTAAATTTTAAAACGGCGCGGAAATGCACAAATTGTCAGTAACCAATCAGGGAGCTGATTACAGCTCGTTAATGCACAAATATTCTATAACCAATCAGAGAGCTTATTACATCACGGCTAGAATTAAAATTATTTAAAAATTCATACATAATAAAATCATTTTTTAAAAAAATGCAAAATTAAATTGTATTTTAATATTTAAGAGCCATAAATAATGTTTAAAATATTAGATTAAATTTATACATATTAAAACGAATTACTTTTAAAGTAAGGTGACGTCATTGATTACATCATCCACAACATAAAATTTCATAAAATATGATAACCAATAAAATTTTTATTTCAAATAAAAATGCAAAATTAAATTGATTTTTAATATTTAAAAGCCATAAATAATATTTTAAACACGGAATTTATGCACAATAAAACGCATTATTTTTAAAATAAAATGACAACAAAGTATCGGTTACCATAAATAACTTATCCAGCAATGGGTTTACCATAAGTTGTATTACTCGCCAAAGGAAAATTGCCAAAAAATCGCCAAAATCCGTGCAACCGTCTACCAAAGTAGCACAAAAAAAAAAAAAAAAAAAAAAAAAAAAAAATTAAAGAGATTGTTTAGCCAAAATCGGTTGTTTGAACGAGGTCATTTATCTTAAGTTGATCTTAAGAACTTAAAACTTTGCTGTGCAAGGAATCTAGTTAGTTTAAACAATTTATTAAATGCATAATTTTTTAGAATTAAAGTTAGGAATGTTTGCAGTCCAGTTTCCCAGTTTTCGAGTAAGATTATATTGCTTTTAAATCTAGGATTGCACAATCAGTTTGTTTTTCGCTAACGCTACCCAAACCCGCGGCTTGGCCCAGTTGTTATTTTCGAGAGCTGCTGCACTTCCTTCCGAGAAATGATCTTTACTTAGTTTAACTAAGATATTATAACATTAGATGATTTATCAGTGTTTTGTTCATTTTTATAAGCTTTTATTTAGTTCATTCATGGTGCTTCACTGCGAGTGTAATTTTTTCATCGATTTTTAACATACTTTGTGATAAGCTATCGAGTTTAAATTTTGTACACGAACTGTTTATCGATGATGTCAAGCGATTTTTCCAAAATTCGATTTATATTTTTTAATTTAATGTGTAAACGATCTTTGACGCATATCTTAGTTAAGCGAGCAGACTAAGCATATCAAAATTTTACGGTATGCACTATCGAATACAATGGGGAAAAGAAATCTTTTCAATGAAGTTGCATGAAAATTATAACTTAATTTCTAAATGATTGGCGAATTTTTGAAAATTGCTCGATTTTTTAAGCAATTTTTTGTTTATGATTTTAAAATTTCAGCATCTAAAAATGTATATAAAGTTTTGAAAATTTCACAGATTATAAAACAAACTTTTCGCCATCACTAAAACAAAAATGATTAAAAAAATTAACTAAACAACTTTCTACATTAAAAAAAAATGTGTTGCAGTCTGAAGCAGACGGTGGAATAAAGCGTTTTGAGTTTGCCTTCTTGGCATATTTAATGACGATGTTTTCCATCTTTGCTCACTTAATGACGAATTGGGAATATTTCGTTTACTCAACGAGTCAAGTAAAATGCTCATTAAGTAACACTGTTATTACATCCATTTCCGAAACTAAATATTCAAAGCGATTTCGTCGTTCTCTGAATGATTGTTCAGTTATTTTTCTTTACTTCGTTATTTTCTTATAATTTATTGCTTGTGTTTTAATTATGACTAAAAATGTTATTGATAATGTGTAATTGAGACTAAAAAGTACAAAAAAAGTTCAATTTAAAAAAGATTTTTATGCAACAAATTTTTATTTAAAGTGCATACAATTAATGCTCTAAAAGGAGAAAAATAATTCATATATAATTTAATGGGAATAACAGATAAAATAATTCTGTTTACAGAACTCATCTACAATTTCAGATCGCGAAGAGCGTGGGGAGCTAAATAATGAAATTTTCAAGGAATTTAATTGCAGTGTGGAATTGTATAAGAAATTATGCTTTTAAATTTATCATGGGTGCCCATAGCTTTTATTACTCGCAATATAAAATAGAACTATTTAATCTATTATTCTCATTAAACTGTATGATAAATTGTTTTTATCATTTTAGTAAATTAATTATCATATTCATTTTAAATAAAGGTTTATTGCATAAAAAACTTTGTTTTAATTGTATTTTACTTAAACATATCGGTTTGGTATAATGCCTGGATATGTAAATTATGAACATTTACTTCATTAGTGTTTCTGATGCAACATATTGAGAACCGGGTTCAGAATAATCATTTGTTTATTTCATCTAGTAATTAATTTTCATTATTTCTCGAAATAATCTGTGAGTGTTGCTAATACAGATGCCAGAAATATCTTTCCCAGCTTTAAGTCTACTTTCTGTTTGCTTTTATAAATATACCGAAATTTTTTATTAACGTCATGACGTTCTATTTTTACTTCCTTGTACGAAGTAAAAAGGAAGTATTGTAATCGCGAAATGTTTCAGGCAACATATTTCAACGAAAATATCCATTTTGACCGCTATCGAATGCAATTTAACGATGTTTTTGCGTGATATCTGTACGTAAGGACAGAATAAAAGGCTCTTTTCCCCCCAAAAAATTATAAAACTGCTTTAAAATTAATTCTGAAGAGAATTTTTCGTGGCGACTGTACGAACGTACGTACGTATCTCGCATAACTCAAAAACGAGTAGCCTCAGAACTTTGAAATTTTGTATATAGGACTGCTATAACATGTAGATGTGCACTTCGTATTTTGGTTGCAATCGGCCGCACCAAACGTATATAAATATATTTATATATATATCCACTCTGTTACCCGGCTCAATGATCTCAGTTTCTTTACTCTTATATGATTGTAAATTGTATATATTTTTGCTTTAAAAATGATTGAATTATGTTGTTTTTATCTTCCGGTTAAGGTTTTTATGCCTTTCGTAATTCTGGAAGCAATATTTGTACACTTATCAACAATTTAAAAGCTGTTTAAGTGCGGTTAAGTTTTAAATAACATGGCGGACACATTTGTTTACATTTGAAACAGCAGAATTGTAGATTTGTTGCCAATCTAGAAAGACTAAGCTTCGCAACACAAAAATAACGCCTTCATTTATTATTGCGAATTAAATCATGCTTTATCCTTTCTGGAATTTTTTCGAGGAAATAAGTGTTTAAGATTTACTTCGTAATTTTTAATGCAGATATTTTGAGTTTTTATGTATTTTATGTCGCGAAGTGAGAACTGAATTAATTGAATGAGAAATACTCAATCGTCTGTGAAAAACTGTTTTTTTTTTTTTTTTTTTTGCTTAATTTCTTTCATACATCGTTTTAGCTTTATTATAGTATTTGAATAGAACATGTGGCAACGATAATTCTTCAAATGATATAAATTTTGTGCATTCAGAGTGTCGTTATAGTAAGCAAATATAGTAAATTTTAAAGAGTGCATTTATTCTATTGAGGTTTATGCGCTGTCGACGAAGTAGATTTAATTCAATCCAATCAATTTAAATGAAATTCAAGAAAAAAAATGCGTGTAATTTAATATTCCGTACAAGGAAGTCATGTGGTGTACACATCAGATTTTTACTCTGAAGCATCAAGGAAAATGGAGAAAAGAAGTAAATGATACGGCTACCAGCAAACCTTTGCCGTACGAAGGGGTAAAGTCCCTTCACTGATAAGCTTTCCCGCTCGATTTTATGGGCACAGTCAATGCCGCTATATGCGTTTTTCACTGTTTAAAATGGGTAAATAAAAACATCGCTTTATAAGTAAAATTAAAAAAAAAATTACATTATTAAAATGCTCTTTTAAACTCATCACAGTTAAACTTTAGAAGCATTAGCGGTTGCAATAAACATAAAATAACTATTAAAAGCCTTTTAAATGGCAATAATAGGTATGGAAATCTAATTTCAAGACAGTTAGTGTTTCTGTGCTACTTAAATATGAAAAGATAATTTAAGTAAGACACAATAACACGCCGAATAAATACTAATTCAGAAGTCAAACAACAAAAATCAGCGTTATATTCACAAAATTTTCACAGGACTAGTTTCGATGGTTTTACCGAACCATCATCTTCAGCTGCAAAACCGCAAATGAACAAGATAGGAAATAATGATTAGATAAGATAAGAAAGCCTGGGCAAGAATAAGCAAGAGGCGCCATCTGTTGGCGAAACCAGAACTAAAACATAATTTCTCTAAAAGCCGAAGGCAAATTTGGATTGGAATTAGGATCGTTAACTAGAACAGAAAGATTTTTATGAATGTGAAATGCCTCTAGAAAATCCAGTTCTCCAATGGAAGATGTTTTTTTGAATAATTTTGGCAGCAGAAAAATTGAAAGTGTGATTTTCGGACCAACAATGTTGAGCAACAGAAGACTTCTGTGTTTCCTTTTTTCTAACATATGCCTCATGTTCTTTGACGCGAAATTTTAAGGCTCTCTTAGTTTGACCAATGTAAATTAAACCACACTGGCAAGGAATCCTATAAATACCCCAGGAATTCATATCCGGAATGGGGTCCTTGAGTATAGAAGTTGGAATTTTATTGATGGGAGAATAAACAACCCGAAAGTTAAATTTCTGTAAAATATGTGCAACTTTATAGCTAATTGATGGAAAGAAGGGAATGACAACAGAATTTTTATAATCTCCTAAAATAAGAGTGTGGCTTTTAGTGTGTTGAGATGACAATTTTTTAACTGCTTGATTAATAATGTTGGGTGAAAAGCCCCTGTCAATAGCTATTGCTTTTAAATAATTTAGTTCTTCATCAAGGGCTAGTTTGGAGGAGCAAACTTGAAGAGCACGGAAAACATAGGAATAAAATGAAGCTAACTTTTGTTTAGTCGGATGGCATGATTTAAAGTGTGGTGGAAGGCAAACCGATGAAGGTTTACGGTAAACTGTAGTACTGAAGTTGGATGTGTTACGTGTGACCAGAATATCGAGAAACGGAAGAGAATTGCAAGTCTCAAGTTCAAAAGTGAACTGAATAGCAGGATCAATAGAATTCATTGTTGAAAGAACTTTATTTAAATCATCTTTATTACCTTCAAACAGGGTAAAAGTATCGTCTACGTAGCGGAACCATGCCGGGAAGTTTAAAGTTTCAAACAATTTTGATTCATAATAATGCATGTAGATATCAGCCAAGATGGGACTGAGGGGGCTTCCCATGGCTAATCCCTCAGTTTGCTTGTAATATTTATTTTGGAAAACAAAATGTGTTTGTTTCAAACAGAGTTGAGTGAGAGAAATTAGCTCATCAATTTCGATGCAAGAGAAATGAAATTCGCGAAGTCTGGTTTCTAGACATCTTAATGCACCCTCCACTGGGACATTGGTGAATAATGATTTTACATCAAAAGAAACCATGAGTAAATTACGAGGAGAAATTTTTTTAACCTTTTTTACAAACTCTATTGAATTTTTTATGGTGTAAATGTTATTGTCTAATAGAGTGGAAAATCTAGAAACTAAATATTTAGCTAATGGATACGAGGCAGTACCTAAATTTGATACAATAGGGCGGAAAGGAATACCACTTTTATGAATTTTGGGAAGAGCATATAATCTGGCACAATTCGCAACAGATGGGATAAGCGAATGTTTTAAGTTGCTTGAAATGATTTGAAGATTTGATCGCAGTTTTTGTTTTGGATAAGTCCGAAGGTGAAGGATCTTTAGGGATCGGATTATATGGTCCTTCGTTTAAGAGTTTAGTGACACCATCGATGTAAGTGTTCTTATCCATGACGACTATCTGGCCACCTTTGTCGGCCTTTGAAATGATAATATCCGGGTTAGAATGAATTTCGCGCATTGTAGCTCTTTCAACATTGTTGGTCCGAAAATCACACTTTCAATTTTTCTGCTGCCAAAATTATTCAAAAAACATCTTCCATTGGAGAACTGGATTTTCTAGAGGCATTTCACATTCATAAAAATCTTTCTGTTCTAGTTAACGATCCTAATTCCAATCCAAATTTGCCTTCGGCTTTTAGAGAAATTATGTTTTAGTTCTGGTTTCGCCAACAGATGGCGCCTCTTGCTTATTCTTGCCCAGGCTTTCTTATCTTATCTAATCATTATTTCCTATCTTGTTCATTTGCGGTTTTGCAGCTGAAGATGATGGTTCGGTAAAACCATCGAAACTAGTCCTGTGAAAATTTTGTGAATATAACGCTGATTTTTGTTGTTTGACTTCTGAATTATAATTTAAGTGTCAATAACATGCAATTTCTGAATTATTACTTGGCAAGAGCGGCGAAAAACAAGAAAAGTAGTATGTTCAGGATTTAAGCGAAGATGAAAATTATAGAGGAGAGTACTTTTTGTTTAAGTTGAAAATTCTGCTGATAGATTAATTCAGTCACCATGTAATCGAAAGTATCGGTTGCAAAAATTGAAACTCAGAGATTTAAGAGGAATATTAAATCTTCTTTGGGATTTTAGAATCATTTTTCTCAGAATTCATGAGAGTGAAGAGATGCCGGTTGAAGATAAGTGCCTCTATTTGATTCAGTCGATTACTTTTGGTTCTCGAGCTGCCAGTTGAATAACACCTTCCCTAACCCTCAGAATTACCCCAAGCAATTGAATTATTGAAAGAAAGATTTGACAGAAAATTTGTATTGTTACGTTATTTTCTTTTCTGACACCAGTTGTTGCGTTATTTTCTTCCTTCACGTTCGTATGGGGTTTGTAGATTTGGAGTGAATAACTTGATGAAGTATCGAAACACACTTTATTTAGACAGTATTGTCAGGACAGCTCCAAAACGTTTTACAGTCGTCGATGAACTACTATAAACACGCTGACACGATCAGCGACACAGCCTTCAGATTATCAGGCTATCACGGTGGAGACAGCTTCCTGCAAAGCACCCGACTCTGCTTTCCGGAGTACAGCTCCCGACTCTGCTTGGTCGTTCTCGGAACTCTACGTACACTCGAGACTCTCCACGCTACAACTCGCGATGCTCTCGACGACACACAGAGCACAGCTCCTGACTCTCGGTTCAATCGTTTCCGGAGCTCAACACGCTCTCTCGACAATGCACTAACCGCGATACACTAACAGACACCTTCGGTGCACTCGACGACCCCTCGGCACTCGCTGGCCGGCTGTCAACTCGCACGTCTCCTACGGACTAACTAGATGAGGCACTCGCACTCTAGACGAGACACAATCACTCCGACTCCGCACGGACTGACTCGCTGAGACACTCGCACTCTAGACGAGACACACTCACTCGCTCTCTCGACGAGGCGCTCTGACTGACTGCGGACCAGCAGGATTTATATAGCTTTTGACTGGTGTTCGAGAACATTCTGGGCTAAACCGTAAGAATTCGTTCCAGAAGGTTCTCCATCCGTCCATGGAATATCGCCAATTTCGTCGCCATATGTGGCCTAGTGAGCGATTTCTCGCCAAATATGGCAACCCTGCCTTCCTTTGCTATTTTATGGCAACCCTAAAACTGCTTTGCGTGGAAGCCATCTCACCGCGCCTTGACATTTCGTAACAGTACGTTCATGAATTTCTCTCAATGGTAATGAAAATTGCAGTAAGAGGTAGGAAATGTACAGATTTGATTGCTTTATACGATCATATCGATCACATTTAAGACCTTTAGATACGTTTGGAAGATCTAAATAAAAGTTTGAAGATTTCTTGTCTCCTCCTGTCTTCCTGATAATGTTTTAAGAGCTTGGGAAAGATATTCCGACTGCATGCTGTAGAAGTAATAGCAAATATCAAACAGGTTTTCCTGCAGCTTAGTGTATGATCGAGATATACTTCGATTTTTATGTTGAAAGGCTCCTAGAAAATTAAAAGACGTTATCGTGTAGTGTTCGGCGTTACAATAAGCCCTTTCTTGCTAAATCCGATAATTTCGCTTCATTTAACTTAAAAAAAATATCAAACAGGAGAGCTGAAATTTACGATAGTGAAGTTAAAAACAGGTTTTTATGTTGGCAACTTAGTTACAAGTGTAGATGATGAGAAGGAGTTGCACCTATTTCAAAAACAAGCTACAAATATAATGCAAGAAGGATGTTTTAGCATACGTAGCTGGTCATACACAGGAATTCAAGATGGAAATCTAAAGGTACTTGGACTTAATTGGAATATTACCTTTGATGAACTGAGCTGTGCTTTGCCGGAGACTTTAATGAAATTACAAGAAAGAGTTATGAAAAGAAATTTACATTCTGTGACCAACAGCGTGTTCGATTCCATCGGTTTTACATGCAAGTTACATTAAGCAATGCTGTTGCCAAAGTTATTGTTACAAGAAGCCTGGAAAAGAAAACTTAATTGGGGTGAACCACTCCCGAAACCCGTTACACTTATGATCGTAATGAATGGTCAGTAGAAGACAAGAAGATAGAAAGGAATTTTAACCCACCAAATGCACTGTGGTACAGTGAACGGTGGGAGCGTAAGCTACGCAGTATAAAAGATATACTAAAAACAATTCTTGGCAGAGTTAGTCTGAATGACGAGGAAATGTCAAAGGTTTTATGTGATTGTGAGACTACAATCAGTAAGAGACCATTAACTTATTTGTCGAAGAATCCAGAGGAAACATTATCGTTAACACCGGCACATTTCCTATGTGAAACTCCAAATTCTGCTATTTGTGATACTCTGGATTTGGACACAATCGATGGATGAAAGTTATTTTAATAAAGGATACAATACTTGCAAAGTATTTGACACTGTTTTCGAAAGAGATTCCAAAAAAGAATATCTGTCTGAGCTTCTAAATCCGACTATTAAGGCAAGAGGTAATTCAAGTAGGAGATGTTGTGCTTGTGGGATCTGATAACTCCAAGAGAAATAACTGGCTTTTATCTAGAGTAATGGAACAATTTACAGGATGAGATGGGAAACAGGGAGTGGCTCGGCTGAAATTGGCAAACGTAGAAATTACCTGTCCCCTTCAGCAGTTATATTCTTTACAGATTGCATCGTCAGATTTAATCCTTCAGGACAAAGCTGGAAGCTGATGGCCCAGATTATGCCTTCGAAAGAATGGAGGAGATTCGTTACCCAGTCGTGATGATTCAAAAACCGTATCCTTCAGACTTAACATTATAGAATTGTTTCAAGTGCTGAAATAATACGTATTCGAAGTGCACGACAGGTAAAGCAATCCAAAAGACTGAATTTATAAGTAATTTACCTTTATGAACATTCACTAAAATATCTGTGTTAGATTACAGTTTTTAAGGAATACTTCAAGTTTGTCTTATAATATCTAGATGTACAAGACAAAACGTGGGAGGATGTTGCATATCGATATTCATTGTTATCGGTTTTAGAATTGGGTTTTTATTTTCTATGTATCTATAACAACGAGAAGTATTATAATAGAGAAAAATGTTTTGTGAACAACTTTGTCTAAAACTTCTAATTTCGTAAAAGTGTCTTAGTACGAAATAAAATATTAAGTTTACGGCTATAAGAATTTTCTGTGTTCCTTCTCTTGAGGAGTTACAAGAGTATTGATTAAAAATTAGCACTGAGATTATGTGACCAGTAAAAAACTGAAACCTGCTGAAGATAAAAAGAAATGGCTCCAAGCTGATCACAAAGCTGGAGCAAACGTAATTTTTACCGTTAATCCTAGTGAACTGTGTCATGTAAAGCATTGTGTGACAGCAAATGCTGCGTGAATAAACTCAAAGCCATGTATGAATCGCAGAGACCTGCGAAGAAGACTTCGCTGTTAAAACAGCTTTTATTTAGAAAAATGGCTGAAAGTGTAACCATTTGAACAGTTTCTTCGAAACAGTTTATAAGCTTAAAAATATGGAAATTGACATAGCTGATGATTTATTATCGATTCTTGTGCTTTACAGTATTCCGTAAAACTTTGAAAATTTTAGATGCGCCATCAAATCAAGAGAATAATTATCTAATCCCGAATCTTTGAAAATCAAAATGCTAGAAGAATGGAAAGCAAGAAAAGGGAAAACGTCTCAATATTAACAAAGTGCGTATTATACTGAAAATAAAAGGAGGAGTCAAGAACAGAAGAACTATGAAAAATGGAGGATAAATTCAAAAAAAAATTTTTTTCCTGCTGGAAGAAATTTTCTGAACTTGGAGTGTAATTACTGTTCGAAAATTGGGTACAAAAGGAAAGAGAGAAAATAGCTGATAGAAAACATACGCAATCAAATAAGGAAAATTAAGGATCTATGGTGGTTATTAGTTATAAAAAACCGACTATAGTTTGGCAGTAAAACAATGCATATCAAAATAGTTTCCTCATGATGCTTATGACAAAAAGACATTTTCGGAATTTCATCTTCGAACGAATTCGATGGTAAAGCTAGGAAATACCAAAAAGCAAAAATTACAGGAATTGGAACTGTACGTATAACAGTACCGGAATGACACAACTAAACTTCACACTCAGAAAGCACCCAAACCGTAAATAATTGTTCAGTATTTTTTATGGAACGATATGAGATAGAATTAAAATGATCGATCTGGCACACTTTTCCAAAAACCTGAACGACTCTGTGTTTTGTCAAATCTTTTTTTCAAAATTTATATTTTTTTTAGGTATGACAGACTCTAAAAAAATTACAGGAAAAACGAAAATATTTTAAGTTTTTGAAATAAAACATAAATATCAAATGATACCAAAAATTAATAAATATAAAGTATTTTTGAAGATTTCAATCATGACCTCCCTGCTAGGAGGGGCGGCATAAATGAATAACAACATTTTTAAGTTTTTGGATATGAAAAATTCTCTAAAAAATACACAAAAATCTTAACTTTTTGGAATAAAGTATTCAAAAATGACATAAACATGAATGTTTTTAGAATAAAAATATAAGTAACACAAAAATATAATGATATTCTAAAGTTTTCTCAAATTGTACGATTATTCTCCGTCTATCATACCTTTATAGTTGAATAATTTCCTTTATTGATTTTCTTAATCGCATTATCAGAAAGTTTTACATGACTTTTATTTAAAGAAAATAATCTTTTTCTCCATCATCTACTTCTATTTTTACAACACACGAATCTCCACATTTACTTTGAATTTTTCTCAATAAGATCAGATTATATCTCCCAAGCTCTAAATTTTCAATTTTAGAGCTTTAGGATAATATCCGAGACTATTGCATTCTTCCGCGCAGAAGAGTGTTCTGGCCGGCCTACTGATGTTGACGAGGCCCGCCTGTGAGAACTTATGGAAGATCAGTATGCAAACAATCGAGAGCTTGCTAACGAATTGGACGTTGGTGCCATGTCCATTAGTCGCACTATGCGTCAGATAAACTTGACGTACAAGCTCAATCGCTGAGTACCGCATGAACTGACTCAAGCGGATAAGGAGAGACGTGTTCGAGCCTGCACTAATCTGCTCGAATATCAACGCAATGGCAAAATTCTGGAATGGATCGTCACTTGTGACGACAAGTGGATTTCCTTCAACAACACAGGCTGAAAAGGCGGTTGGTCTGCGCTTGAAGAGCCCATCGTCGCAAAGCACAATTTGACTCACAAAAAGACCATGCTTTATATCTGGTGGATTGCAATGGTATTATCCACAAAGTGTATCCGGAAGAAGATAAAACCGTTGACAGTAAGGTGTACGTACAGCGAGATGCTAGTCCGTGTTGACGCTGCTATCAAGGAAAAATGTCGAACTGAGTTCCAAGCAAAATGGTAATGCTCCATAAAGATAATGCAAGATCACATGTGATTGCATTCATCGGCTGGACTCTGTACGGACTCGAATGAAATCTCTTACCACACCCACCTTATAGTCCCGACATTGCTCCTTCGGACTTCTACCCTTTTTAACACCTGTAGCTATATC
Source organism: Stegodyphus dumicola (assembly GCF_044657685.1). Classification (NCBI taxonomy): domain Eukaryota; kingdom Metazoa; phylum Arthropoda; class Arachnida; order Araneae; family Eresidae; genus Stegodyphus; species Stegodyphus dumicola. The sequence continues at coordinate 5,772,230 of NC_140773.1, forward strand.
TTGCTGATACTATCTTCTGAGGCTTCCGAAATGAGGAATTCGGCACACGGCTTCCGAAATGAGGTTCATCTGTTTTTGGATTCGCCACCACCAAGCTTCTGAGCTGAAACTTTTGAAAAACTACCAAAACGTTGGCAAAAAATCATAGATTTGGGTGATGATTACTACTCGCACTAAAGGTACTACTTTCATGTCGTTTTTTTCCCCCTAACTTTTAAGAACGTTTTTTGGCGGAAAACATTCGTTACAATCAATACTTGTGATGAAAAGTGGATTTACTTCAACAACACAGCCTAAAAAGGCGGCTGGTCTGCGCTTAATGAGCCCGTCGTCGCAAAGCACAATTTGACTAACAAAAAGATCATGCTTCATATCTGGTGGATTGCAATGGTCTTATCCACAAAGAGTATATGGAAAAAGATAAAACTCTTGACAGTAATCGTCATATGTCTTAGTACCTTGTTACTTTTAAATTATAAACAACCTCTGCATTTGTCATTCTCTCCGCGCTTGTAATGCAAACTTTGAATAAGCTCTTTAAATAAGCTTTCTTATGTATTAGAACGAGTCTTGTTTGTCTATCCTTTATATGTTTGTGCATTCTGTCTGAAGTGTATATGGTACCGGCAATGTATGAAACTCCGGCATGCTGTAGGATACCTACGCATTATATAGAATACTTGGTGTTTTTAGGCAAATTGTGAAATATGAGAATTATTATGAACTTTCCCTAGGTGATGTATATAGTACCTAGGCATTTTATAAAATGCTAAGTGTTTCTAGCAAAGTTTGAAATATGAGAGTTATTACGTACGTTCCCTAGATATTGCATATAGTACCTAGGCATTCTATAGAATGACAAATGCTATTTAGGTAAAGTATTAAAAAAGGTCATGATAAGGTAATTACAGGGGTTCTTAAACTTTTTTTGTCCGAAGCACACATTTAACTATTGCTGAACCATTATTCCTTCCTCCATTCTCCTTTATAAAAGTCGAAAAAAATATATACATTTATTTAAATTTAGATTTATTTTTTGTGTTTTATAAATTAAACAAGAAAAGCTATAGTAAAATGTTGATAATAACAAAATTTGAACAAAAGTATTCTTATAATAAGCTAAAATTAAACACTTAATAGGTAAATAAAAAGCTGACCTCATTCTTCTCACGAAACTATAAACGAGCATAATCCAAATAGGAGTTCATAGTCTTCTTCAAAAATATCATAGTGAAAGAGCCAATAGAAACAGTTAAAAAACAGCGTAACTTAACTGCTAACAGCAAAATGGGGCAGAAGATACGAGCACAGGGAAGATGAAGAGAGGTTCCGAGTAGAACTTAAATTGCGCCGGAACTGACTCTAGTACTTCTCAGTTTTTAAAATAATGAGCTATGAAAATTTTAACAAAGGGCCTGTAATTTATCTTGCGAAAACAAAGTATCAAACTCTAAACATGCTTTAAGTCGCTGAATACTTTTTCATTCAGTTTCAAGGTGGTTCAGAATAACGTACGAAGTTCATTGACGTTTATTTTATTTTTCATGTAATCTTGCAAATGGCTAGTTCTTTTAAGTCTTGCTAATCGCCAAAGCAGAAGATTTTTCACCTTTTTTTCCCCTAATTTTAATCAATCTGTAATTCGTTAAGAAGCTGAAAGATTTAATTGTAATAAATTCTTGTTTTTTTTTTTATAATTTAAATCATTATTTTAGTTTTGATAATATATCTGACTTCTATAATTTAAAATTACATTTAGTGTGCAATGTATTCAACAGAAATTTTCAGGATTATCATAATTAATAAAATTATAATAACGCTTATTAAATTTCTAATGCCCCCCCCCAGATTACGAATCTTATGTATCTCATAGAATCATAATTTTTGAAGATTTTTATTTCATTATATTAGTGCTCATATCAGCGGCCGAGTGGTAAAGCCTCTGATGACTGATTGTTCGATCTGGGGCTCGAATTCGGGCGGACAGATAGGCTGTGCATGTATGTTTTCGTGATTTTCACCGTGTCTAACGTGTATACGAGCCAGTTTCCCTCAGAAAGCCTTGAACGAAGGCATTCCATTTCTTAGGCAGATAGCCCACGAGTGCTCTGCCTTAATTAAATAAAAGAAATCTGAAAGCCTTCAGATCTTATATTACCCCGAAAAGAGCGGATTTTTTTTCCCATTCCATTTACACACGTGCACGTTTCGAGAGCATTTGGGGTAATTTCCCTTTGGGCTAAAAATATTTAAAAAAAAGCATATCTTCAGAATTTCAAATAGATAGCCTCGCAGGCTGGAGATATTTTTGGTTAATCTTTGGTAATTATGGTAACTTGCCGATCTTTGGCGAAAATTTGGCAACCAACCCTGCTACAGCAACCTGCTAGTTTTTGTTTGGACGCCATTTTGTTTTCACAAAGTAAAGGCACTTTTTTTTTTTTTTTTTTTTTAAATCAACATTTTTTTCCCAACAATCTGCTAGCCGAATAACGCTTATGCTAGAACTTTTATGGTACAAAAGTGCTTAATCATGACGAAGATTAGGTGCGAAATTGGGAGAAAGTGCAGAATCGCAAACTGTTTGTCGCGTTTTTAAGAATTGCACATACATGGTATCCATGTACACGTCGACCTATTTTCACTTAAAAAAACATCCCAGAATTGCACAAAAATGGCATTGCGCACACTCTTGACTTTATCCATGTACACTGCTAAAGTCCTAGCTAGTAACATTTATCGCCTTACCAAAATGTCGCCAAACTACCTGTTACCATATTCCAAAGATTAGCCATATTTTTTTCCCCCGTTCAGTATTGCCACTGCTTCCTTTGCAATCGTTGAGTTTGTTAAAGTTTTACAAAATATGAAACAGAGAATAAAACAAATTTCGGTACTATTCTGTTTCGAAGGCCGTAAAAAATCGCCAAATTATCGTTGATGCCAATGCTGCCAAAAAGAATTGCGGTAACTCTAATAATTGCGGCAAGAAAGGAAGTATAATAGCAAATAACTATTCAAGATTGATATTTTAATTTAGATGAAAGGTTAATTTCATATAATACATTTTTATTATTATAATTTATATGAAAAAGACTAAACATGACTGAATGGAAGCAAGAGTAATTAGCTATTTCAGATCATTATTATAATTTACATAAAAATTGCTAAACATAACTGAATGGATGCCTGCATCGCTATTTCGCTACCGACTTATCGCTAAAGCATAATTTCATCTCGTTGGTTGTTCAAACGTAATTTCCTATAATGAATGATGCCTTTCCTTTGAAAATATTCTCGGTAAAGTGCAGAATCGCTCACTTATTTGTTTGCCGCCTTTTACAAGGGTTAAAAAAATCGGATTTTTGTCAATTTTCTTTTACTTTTTAAGTGAAAATAGGTCGATGTGTACATAGATAAAGTCAAGGGTGTGCGCAGTGCCATTTTTGTGCAATTCTAGGATTTTTTTTTTTTTTTGAAGTTAAAATAGGTCGATGTGCATATGGATACCGAGTATGTGCAATTCTTAATAACGCGTCAAGCAGTGGGTGATTCTGCACTTTACGCAAAATTATATTGCCGACTTTTCGTCATGGGCAATTCCCAAATTGTTAAATCCATAGGATATCAAAAAAAGGATTTAAAAATTAAACTAGTATTTCAATGGCGTCTTAAGAAATATAGAACTATATAAACTTACACAATCTGAAATCAAACGCGTACGCTAGATTTGACGCGTTGTAAAATGGGCGCATTTGCTAGATTTGGCGCATACATTTTCGCTGCAATTTTCTTACGGCCCTCAAAACAGAATAGTACCCAAATTTCAAGTTCGGTCTCCCCAGAGCTCATCTCCAGGTGGATGTTTTTCAAAATTTGATGGCTCTAAGAACCGTTGTTTTTTCGCAGTATCAGAAACATGCATACATTCATGCAGATTCTTTATTATTTAATTTCTTTAAATATAATATAGGACGATAATATATGGTGGCAACAATTTGAAAAGTGATTCAGCGCCTTTTAGTTGATTCGACGCAAAATGCCGTGTCGAGACTAATAAGGTGTCAATAAATTTTAGTCCAATAAATAAGTGCTTAAATATTTTTCTATTCGAGTGTATAAATGAAATTCATATTCATCATGCTAATCATCTTCGCAGACAGAAATGTGGTATTAAAATTATTTATACTATATGAAAAGTAACTTAATTTTCTAATAAGAATTAGAAAATTATCCACGGGAAAAAAGTAATTCGTGAAAGCATTTTACATTAGCTTACATACCTAATTTACGCGAAATATCGAAAATATTTTTAAGGAATTAAACTTTTAAGGAATTTGCATTCCTTAAAATTATAACAAGTGATGAAACAATTACTCTTTAAAAACAAATTTAGGAATAAAAATAAATTTCATAAAATATGTATGAATTTAGTACTAAAATAAACTAAACTCAGCGGCGCAATAGCCCTAGTGGGCTAAGGCCTGCAGTGCCCGAAATGTGCTTTCTTGATTTGATAATCCCATGTTATTGGTACTTTTTATTTCTGCTTATGAACTGTGAAAGTAAAGTACGCTAGCAATTTTTAGATAAATAAGGTTAAGTAAGTTTTAGATAAGTAAGTTGCATATTATGAACATCACTAATTGCATAGAAGCTGAAGTAAATTTTAAAAATTTCTTCGCGTTTCTAGAAGCCTTGAATATTAATGAAATAATATATATATTATTAAAACTAAAATGTACTGTTACTGAAAAAATAAATAAAATAAAAAAGTTAAACGAATTAAAAAATAGTTGGTACTTTATACATAGCAACTGCAAAGAAAGGTTCATAATATTTACACAAAATTTGCTATGCTTGTATACCGCTAATTGCCACGTGAAATTGTATAATTTTAAAATATACCCAAATTTGGGGACTCAGCAATTGAGATGGCATTTTGTCACCCAGTTCTAATTCACTCTAATTTTTGGGTTTTCCGAGTCTCAGAATCTGCATATAATGAAATTAGTCTATTTTTAATTGCCTGATATTTATTATCTTGTGGCGGAATTAGCAAAATATCAGACACTTGTGACAAAATATTGGGTTCAATGGAACTTATAACATAATCATATTTTGTTTGATATACATTTATTTTTGCATTTCTAAATTGTGCTTCTAGTTGAATAAACTATATTTTAGAATCTGGCTTCCAAAAAGGAGGAACTTAAACGCTTACCTTGGTGACAGACACAGTTGTTGCTTTAATTTCGGTTTCCTCGTCGTCAGCCATTGTAGAATTCGATCACGCCAGGATACAACAATGAAGTGCCTCGTATGCAAATATAGGAAAATAACACTTCTCTGACTCCAGGAGAATTAATATTTCATTCCTTACAATACATTATATGTACTTATAATATTTATTTACATTTTTCGTGCACATCAAATCGCATGATAAAATACCGACTTTTGTTTACTTCGTTTTTTCGCGGAGACTAGAAAGTGTTGCCATTCCGCTTTAACTAAACTTAATTAGAAACTTGACGGAACTGAAGCGACACTACATTAGCCAAAAAAGGTATATTTATAAATATAGAAATACAATATATATATATAAATATAGATATACATTTATTTTTGCATTTCTAAATTGTGCTTCTAGTTGAATAAACTATATTTTAGAATCTGGCTTCCAAAAAGGAGGAACTTTAACGCTTACCTTGGCGAGAGACACAGTTGTTGCATTAATTTCGGTTTCCTCGTCGTCAGCCATTGTAGAATTCGATCACGCCAGGATACAACAATGAAGTGTCTCGTATGCAAATATAGGAAAATAACACATCTCTGACTCCAATAGAATCAATATTTTATTCCTTACAATACATTTTATATACTTATAATATTTAGTTACATTTTACGTGCACATCAAATCGCATGATAGAATACCGACTTTTGCTTACTTCGTTTTTTCGCGGAGACTAGAAAGTGTTGCCATTCCATTTTAACTAAATTAGAAACTTGACGGAAGAGAAGCGACACTACATTAGCCAAAAAAGGTATATTTATAAATATAGAAATACAAATTTAACATACTATTTAATGAAATGGAATATTTAAAAGGCTATCAAATTTTAATTTATAATTAACGTTTTTAGTTTTTACTCGTTTCAAAAGAAAAAAATAACAAATCTTTTAATGCCATATCTGATTTGCTATAGCAGTGTGATATAGTTAGATGTTCTTTTTCATTAAAAGTAAATGTGCATGCAGAACTAGGAAATAATTGTCAGGACAAATTTTGCTATTTCATGGACTTGGAATTATATATTTGCGCGTGATTTTCTTGACAGTAATCACTGCTCTCTGCGAACTAGTACTGTACTACTCTGAACTAGTATTTGCAGTTATCTTTTTTTTAACTAAATTCAGCTGATTACTGTCCTTTTCAGTACGCATATTTCTCGTTATAACGTTAATTTAGAAATAAGTATTTCTTAGCAAAACATTCTTTCCCGAAGCCAGCGTTCGTAAATTGCCTTCTGCCGCCATTAATTTTTGGTGACACCTGATTGCTCCTTTTTTACCACGTTACCCCAACGCATCGGCAGACATACGGATAGAAGTTGGACTAGTTGATAATTCATCCGTCACCGCATACCGACCGGATTGCAGATGTCAATCAAAGTGAAGTCGCTCGCTGATTGGAGAAACGCATACGCAGCAGTGAAAATGGGCCTTCAGCCCTAAACAAGTGGTCAGTTTGTCGTAAGACCAACAGTGTTTAGTCCCCAAGCGAACTTGGTACTCATTTTATTGACCCACTCAAGTGATGAAAGGCTGAGTCGACCTTGCCCAGCCCGAGGATCGAACCTCGGGCTTCGTATTTAGTACTAAAATTACTGAAAATAATGAACATGTCCGGTTTCCTAAGCAGGTAGTACATGCCTCTCTAGTCTCTCGCGCGACAAGCGGGGATTACTCACCATCACACTACCGAGGACACTTCTTTTTTTCTCTTTTATTTCTACTGTATATTGCTGACTAGTGCATATGTGATTCAAATAAATATTGTAGACTATGAATAGGTTGCCATGACAACCACAAATTTGTCGTTATATACCATGGAGTTAGGATTACAACAGAGTTTCTTCCTTCCTCGATAACATACACCATATCACTGTTGTTTTCCTTCCAATTAACTATTAATCAGATCAAGTATATTATATTAATAATTGCTACATCAAGCTACGTTTTCTTATAGACATTTTTTTCGCATATCTTATGTGCATATACTTGCTATATATGTATCGAACTCGTAGAAAACGACTAGCTTATGCAGCCAGTCGTCGTTTGTTGTTGTCGGGATATAATGTTCATACGTCTTATCGCTAGGCCATTCGGGACCGATACCCGAGGTAAATTACTTTTATTTAATTTCTCATTTTTTTAATTCATGCATGTTTATTTCTATGCAATAAGACATTTAAAATGCATTACCATTAAGCAAAACAGTCGGAAGATATTGCAGGGCAACGGGAAAAAGTTATTTTGGATAAAAATAAGATTGAAGAGAATTACATTTATAAAATAGGTAATTAAGAATGTATGACAAGAATTCTTTAAAATTAAGCATGTAGTGGACCTTTACGAAAACTTCGTGTCACATTTCATGAGAAGAAAGTATTTCTGGCTATTATATAAATGGAGCGTAAGCTTCTTTTTATTCTGAAAGCATCTTATCGCAATAGCTGCTAGCTTTTTGCCTTAAACTCCAACACCGCATACTAAAAAATTTATCTTAACATTCGATAATTTAAATGTTTCGTTAACCTACAGTTTGAAATCCATTGGCGTATTTTCTCTTTCGTACGAATAATTTCGAATGGCAGAGATAACAACTTTGCAATACACTGTAAGGTTTATCTTAAGTTTTTAAACAGTTATCTTTAATTAAAGCTACTTTCTTGTCCCTTCCAATTTCAGCTTAAAATTTCCTGCCAGAGTGTGCTTTTAGAATCGCGGTTAATGCAAATGAGGAAAACTGGTACTTAAGTCGATGTTTCACAGACTTCGTTAGAGAGCCAGGGATTCTGACTAGCGCATATTTTTCCTTTTGGCTCCACTCTTTCTAAGCTATTATACTACGCTCAGCCGTATTTCAGGCCCTTGATAGCTTCGCCGTTTAGTTAACATTTTGGGGCCAACTCCTTTAGAATTTTGATAGCTTCGGCTATATCTTTTTAGTTAAGCATTAGTTAAGTTTGATTTTCTTAGTACTCTTGAGTTCAAGCCGAAGTGGAGGCTTTTCGGTACGTCCTGAGAAAGGGGCCATCTGTTAATCCTTATTTTGAGCAATAAAGGGTAATTAAACCTTCTTGAGTTTATGTTTCTGTTTCTTGAGCTCGCTTACCAGTTCTCGAAGTTCCACACACATAGCTATAAGAGAAAAGTCTGAAACCCTATAACACAGTTATAAATATGTGATTGCTTTTGTGTAGCTTGAATGTCAATAATTTCAATTAACTTATATTTTTAAATTACTGTCTGCGATAAATGTCTAGGAATTTGCATGTCTAGGAATAGAACACTTTACCATGTTCATTGGTTTGTGGAAAAGAATGATAAGAAAAGTTTGCAAATGATCAAATGTTTATATCAACAGATGTATCTAAGTTTACATCTCGATAACTTCTCTTCAATAGTCCATCTATTTGATGAAAAAGATTTAGAAGCAATTACTGTACAAAGGTGATAGAACTCCACAACTTGAAGTAATAAGAACTGAGAGTCATTGTAATATTATTTACAACTAACGCAGCGCGTTTTTTTCTAAAATTTTCCCTGGCACTGAGAAACAAGATCTGGAGTTAAATGGAATGAATATGTTTATGGGTGACAAACATTCAGCGGATTTTTTTTTGTAAATCATCGGAAAAACTTAAACACCTGTTTGATGTGGTATCAATCGGCTTTTCTAATTACTTGTTTTAATAAGACATAATATAAATAGAACCGATAACTCAGTACCAACTCCAACTATAAATCATTATTTAGAAAATTATTTTAGAACAAAAAAGCAATTCAAATTTTTAAAAGTCTGATTTAAAATCAAGAACATGATATTTCTCTCTCAAAAATTTTTACTCTTTTATACCCTGCTCGCAATACAATCCATAAATATCAGATTCTTTATAATATGTACAGTATATGTAACAATTTTAACAATATTTAATAACAATTTTAACAATATGTAACAAGTATTTAACAATATGTACAGTATATGTAACAATTATCTCGTTTCTGAAAAAAATTACAGCATTTTCCTAATTTTTTTCGCAGTAAACTCTGACTGTATGATATAGCTAACTGTACAGGCTGTAGCGAGGTTTACAGTTTTACAAGTGCATTTTTATCCCAAAACCATGAAAACTCAAATTTAATCAGTTTAGATTAATTTTGTTTGCTGCATTCGTTTACAAAGCATCAAATGTTCAAAACTATTGAAGCTTTTGTCTGCTTGAAAGCAAGATCTCTTAACTAAATTGCCCTTCAAAATATAAGGAACAAGCAGTTTTTCTTCTTAATAATATTAACGAAATGAATGATATGAACATGAATTATAGCTAATATTTAAAATAATAATGCAAATTAAAAAACCATTAAGGTAAAAATTAGGCACCATTATTAATATTTTCATATACACACAGGTTTTGAATTTTAAGTAGCTAAGGCTAAAATATTCGTGTGCATAAATGCTGCTTTAAAAAAAATCGTACTCGATATCCGAGGCTTTTCATCCGACCGGATATCTGAGAAACGTCATTCACCTAATTCGATAAGTTGCAAGCAGTTTGCTGTATGAAATAATGCTGATAGAGCAACCCAGATAAATGCTAACAGAAGTGCCCCAAATACGCTGTTGAATCGGTTTCTTGTGAATCTAAACTTTCAAAAAGAGCAGTATCACATTAAGTGCAGGTTACAATTCCTTCTAATGATAGATTTATATTTCCGTCCAGAAAGAAAACTAAATTATATTTCGGCTTACTGCGTATCATATTCCAGCAATAAATAATAAATTTAATAATAATAAATTTTACCGCTCACAAGATGAATCCAAGCATGCTACATGGTGTAAGCGGCAGATTTGGGCATTCCCGGCCATCGCTAGACTGAACAGCATTAACAGTCCACCTTTGGAGCACGTCGTGGAGGTTCAACCTCTGCTATTACTCCTCCAGGAGAGGGTGCACCCCCTGACACCTGCCAGTCACTTGGGCGAGCCCCAGCAAACTGGGGGGCTACCAGAGTCGTGCCGCTCAGGGCATGCCAGAATCCAGGGCCAGTCAATATGTGACTTTTCCCAGGGCCTTCAGAACCACCAAGTTCATAAATTTTATACCCCTGTTACCAAGACTGCCTAGGTACAGATCCTAGCCAGTAGCTTCACAGAGTTCTCTACGTCGATCCGGGGGGGGGGGGCTACATGGTGTGAGTCATGTCTTGTTATAATCGGAAGAAAGTAACCAACACATGCAACCAATAAAATACTCTCAAAAGGGACATTTCAAAGAGCAGCAGATTCTTTGGGCACCTATACTGACCTTAAGTATTTGCTGGTATTTCTCTGAATATCATGAGTTGCCCAGACAATGTCCTTTGTTAGATCATTTATTGTCACCATAGGAGACTTGTGATTATGTAATTCAATGAAAAGCTAAGCAAGTTCACTTAATGTAATGTTCAAACATCAGCAAATTTTTCAGTTCAACTGAACATGTGACAGACAAGTAGACAGTTACACAATATGGCAAATAATAGCGCGGTCTCTCTCTCCAAGAACTTAAAATGAACTGAATTCGAATCAAGGCTTGCATGGACTTTTCTGTTAATTGAAGCTTCTAATAACTTAATTGAGAACATAGTATTAGTCAAGTAGATGTCAAGATTGAATTCACATGTCATATATGGACAAATATCGTATTACAGTTTTTTGGCAGTTATATACATATGATTTGTGAAAAATACTTTTTAACTTAGCAGAAATGCTAAGCACATAATCACTGAAGTATATTAAGTTACTGCTGTCTCTACATGTGGGAGAAATTTTATAATTATATCTTACATAAACCTATTTGTTCCATAATTTTTGGAAGTCAGTGTACTTAGTTCACTTAACGTAATTCGTCCAATGAAAGATTACTATAAGTCGTTAGAGATAAGCAATTTTTCTTGGTAGTGGATGCAAACTATACCTATCGTTTAAAGAAGAAAATATGATATTTACTCCTCGGGAAAAAAGAGGAGGTAATGGCGTTAAAGATTTATGAACAGAAGTCTATAACATTAGACAACGAAAAGAAGGTCCAGTTTGAATACATAAATTTAAATGAAAAAATAGTCCTGCCATTAACTTGAAATTCCTTTTCATTTTCACAAATTAAAGCCTGATGAATAGGTAAAAAAAATATTAAAATATTCAGTATGTTATTTAATTAGATGCAATGATTTATTTCATAAAAAGACTTCTTTTCTTTAACTATCTTTAAGCATTCTTTTAATTTAAAATAAGCTTAGACTGATGCTGATTTTATGTAGCACTCATTCATTATTATAAATTTCTTTTATTTCAAACATCCTTTTGATATTTTTAACAAGAATACACGAGAATACTCGGCAGTTTACACGAGAATACTCGTTACAAATTTCTGATTCTGGTCATTATGCTCAACTAATAATGCCTTCTGGCCATCAGATTAATATTAATTAACTAAAATGATTATATTTACTTAAAAAAACTGACATTTTTTTCTGTTTCAGCTTCATCATGAAAACCTTCTACCTTGTAACCATATGCGTGATATTGGTTCTGCATATGATCATTACAGATGCTCAACGCAATCGCCGTCCTTCCTCAAGGCAAGAAATCCCTGGAGGGACAGGTGGCAGAGGTTCTGGAGGCCCAAGTGGAATTCGATTTCCGACAGAAGAGGAAGAAAGATCTCGTGAAGGAAATTCAAGAGGAGGAGGGCTTCATGCTGGGAAGTGGCCTGGAGGATTCTATGGTGGATCGAAGTGGTAATACGGCATAAAAGTAAAAAATCATTTCAAAGCAGTCTCGCATTTCGTGCTCACTAGTACAGCAAACTAATAATATTTCCACCACAGAAGCTTTTCGGGTAAGATGTATATGAACATTATTTCTATTACCGGCACATCCAGCGGTGGTTAATTTTACCAGAAACAAATGAAATTAATAAAATTATATCACACGTTTATGTTACAACTCATTGTTAAAAAAAAAAAAAATAGTGAAATGCTGTTTTCAGACCAATCATGTCCAGACAATTTTCACTTGAAGCAAAAGAATCAATATAAGCCCTTATATTTAAGAAATTAAGGTACTTTCTCATTAGCAGCAATTCCACAGAATTGTCAAATGCCTTCTTGGTAACCACAGTTTAATGATGAAAATCTTCAAAACAAAATTTTATAAAGGTTACATGAGATGGCATTTACTAATGGCAGAGGACACATAAATTTAATTTATATATATCTACTAAGTAAGTTTAAAATAACTACATCAAGTAATTTTTAATAGCAGCCTTTATTAAAGTCTGTCTCACTTTTGTCCTAGCAATGACAATCAAAATATCACTTGAAATTCTCTTTTACTATCTATGTGAAAAGTTCCTTCTTCGTATTCAGTGGACTGTATATTATATCTACTCAGAAATGTCTAGTCAATTGAAATACATCATTTAATAAATTAGTATTTCATAAGACATCGTATTTTAAATTTCTGAAAAGATCATGAGAGTTCAGTGGAGTAGCGAGCATAACTGGCACCCGGGATAAAATATCTTTTTGACGCCCCTCTCCCCCCGAAAAAAACACAACACAGTGATATGATGAAAATCTTGTTTGGAGACCATTTGGCGCCCTTCTGCGATAGGAGCCCGAAGCATCATACACCCCTTTCCCCCCCTCACTACGCCACTGTAAGAGTTTCATATGCAGAAAACTGTAAATAAATCTGTTCCTGAAATACTGGGGGGAAAAAATTCATGATGGCGAATCCAAAATGAAAGCTAAATTTTTAAGAGATAGAGTTTCATTTATAAATCCATTTAATATTTTGTTTATAAGATATACTAGAAAAAACAAGCCAAACAATTTTGAACAAAGTACATAATCCTACTCAGAGCTCTTCTCATAATGGATGGGCTAAAGTGACTGTTGTTAGGACTGCTGGCCGTTAGGCCATTAGGTGGTAGTTTGGGACAAGCATTGGTGCATTTAAATCAGGAAGATGTAATAATAAGAAGATATCAAGAAATTATAAGTAGACTAAATTTTAAAATAAATTAAAGATCTTATACTTTGCCAAATTTCAACACTAAGAACTAGTTATCTGCAGAGCAACATTAGAAAAATTAAAGATCTTATTGTAAAAATTGTGTGAATGTTAAATGCATGGAACATAGCAAAAGTCTTAAAATTTTAGAAAAGTGCTAAATACCTTCTTAACATCAAATCCATCATTCAAATATGGAGGTCCAATATTCCAATATGGATGTATTAAATACCATCATTCCAATATGGAGGTTTCAAAATAGTTACAAGTTTAAAAAATATTAAAAGAACGTATTATCAGCACGTTCCTGTCTACATTGAAAATTTCAACTTCCTAGATTGAGTTACTTTTGGGTTCTAAGATTTAATGACAGAGACAGACATAAAAACAAAGAAAAAACTACTTAAAATATATGAAACGACCAAAATTTGGCAACCATCAATTTTAACATCTTTCAGTCATCAGAGGCCATTCAATAGTTATGTAAAATAGAAATATGGCAAATAATTAGGCATTGTATGGAAATTATGATTTATTAATAAAATAAATATTTTAAAGCATTTAAATGTGGAATTCTACACCTAGATGTATTAGTTCCAGAAATTTCTGGTTGCCTAATAAACAGCATAACAAATCCAGGTTTCATCAATGACAATGCTATACGCAGAGTTTAGGAGAATCAACATTACCTTTAAAATATTCAGTATTAATATCTTCTGAATATCTTCAGTAAAAATCTTTGAACAATTAACAAAACAAAATGAAATTATTATAATTTTACATTTACAATGAAAAGTTATCAATACGTTATATTCTGGAATATATGGCACTTTGTAACAAATCATGTATTCTAAAACAGTTTTATCAATTTTGAAACACTGCATAGCCCCCTCTTAAATAATTAATGCAAAAGAGTTGTGTTATAATAATTCAACATTTTTAAACACATTTTACGTATTTTGATTATAATAAATTCCATACACATCAGACATCTTCTTTCAAAAACTCCTTCTAATGTAAAAATTAATTTAATATTTTTCTTTATCGTACAATTCAAATACTAGCTGCAAAAGAATGAAGACTAAGCAATTGAAAATCTGACTTCCTTTAATAAATTTATACTGTATAATTACCAATTCTGAAATAGCAGCACAGCTGTATTATACTGGGCTGGCCATTGGCCATCATAAGATTGAGCTTTTTTTTAAATCAGTAATATATTCTCCATTGGTCTTTTGCAACTTCTTCACAACCTTCACCAAGCTGTCCAATGCAAATGATGGTAGAAATCGTCATCTTTGAAAACCTTAACCAATTTTTGAGGTATTCTAAGAAGCACTCCTTCTTCACCATATACTTCATAAATCTCTCAAGCAGCTTCTGTGCCTTTGGAACCTCAATTTAAGGTGAAAAGGAGAAGGGGTAGAAAATGCCTTTTCTTTTTTTGGTTGACTTGTGAGACTTCATTTTAATGACATGAAAAGAACAAAAAGTATATCAGATAAGGAAACTAAACACATTATTTTGTAGAGCACGTAACTCTTTATTGAATGATATAAAACACATTGCCAAAACATTTTATTTTTCATTCAAAATTTTCACTTCAAAAATGGCAGGACTTAGGACCAACCCAACAGCTTTTAGTTCATCTTTTCTTAAAACTGCTGTATATACCTTTCCAACCTTATATAGTTTTTGATAAAAATATGTCTAAATTAAAATACAACATGCTTAAAATTCACACTTATTAAAATGTGAACTCATTGTAGTTTTATTTTTAGAAAGGTTAAAAGAAAAACACGAAAATCTTTAAATTATGGTTATTTCTGAAATTTTATTCATATGCAAAATTGTCAGCCTTAATATATGAAGACTGGGGAGGTTTTTGCTCGTTGCAAAAAGTGACTTTAAACGAAAACTAAATTGACAAATTAATCCCTTTATAATGAGCGATTTGGTTTAACACATAAATGAATTACAACATGATTTGATGCAAAATATATTAGTATTTAATCCATTATTCTAAATTTTATGTTATATTCATATTTTAGCTATTTTAACTCCCCTCTTCCAACTCATGAGATCTATAACAAAGGAAAGAAGCCTTCATTTATTGAAGTACTTTTAAATACAATACAAATAAAATTAATGCACATATTAAGTGGATAAATTTAATAATGCAGCATTTTATAAATTTAGAGTAAAATTAAATACAAATTTTTATGCTCTTAAATGCTACTTAAATCTTCATAAAAAGCTTTACACATTTTTATAAGGAGATAAAATAGTTCAGAAGGAATAATAATCAGAAAAAGCATAAAAACATGCTGAAAATCATTGAGAGATGAATCTCAATGCTCAATCTCATAAAACATTCCACTGACTATGTCGCTGTCTTAGCATATTTCAAGAAAATTTTATATGGCATTCCCAGTACTCACATGTTAGCACAACCACTTCAGTAAAAGTGTTAAAATTTTTTGTTTTAAATCTGATTTTAAAACTGTGGGATCCACATGCAATGAAATAAACTGTTGCAAGATTTTTTTTTTTTTTTTTTTTTTCAGGAATATCATGTTTTAGCACAAAATTGTTGAAAGGAACAAATGCTTTGAACGTCTTCTTAAAGTATTCACCACAATTGGGGGGGGGGGAGGACTTTAAGTAGGTTTATTAATTGTTTTTAAAATAAATACTAAATTAAAAGTAGAAGTATGCATGCAGTAGATAACATTTTGCAATTATCAGTCATTATCGCTTCTCTTCTGTAAAAAATAGCCAACTGTACTGGTCACAGTAATACACAAGTACCACATTTCCTTCTTCCTTCAATACCTGAAGATCAACATTTTCTCTACACCTGCAACTGAAACAAGTGATGATGGTCTGAAATTCAGATAAATCTCAAACCAGAAAATTTGGCAATTCATCGAGAAAAATGATGCAAAACTGGCATCATAGACATGAGGTCCTAGTCTTTCAGAAAACTCAGTTTGGAAAAACGCAAAAAGTTTCATGATAATTACAAAATAAAAAAAAAAAAAATAACATTTATCATATGCCTGATACTGAAAGGTCAACTGATAATCAGCTCAGTGAAATCTTAAAAAAATTACATAATTATTTATATAAAGACAGCTTATTTGCTATGAGTATCATATCAGTAATAAATTAAATTTTCCATTTACTTTCATAACTTTCAATACATTGTTAGATGATATTAAAAAATTAGGATAAATTAGAAAAAGAAAATTAAAAGAAAAAAGATCTTGATTCTTTAATTAATTAAAAAAGTTTAAAGAATATTAAAAAAAGTTTTATTAGAAGAAAAAAGAATAATTTTCTAAAGTATTCATTAGCAAAAGAACAATATACTTTTCTACAAGCAATAGTAAACAGAATTTAGGTGCCCTTAATTTAAAATACACATTAATTTCTTCATAAATAAATCGTAAAAAATTATTCATGTTTGTAATGTTATGTTTAATGTTTGTAAATATTTCAATATTTGTTTCATACAATCTCTTCAGACACTCATGGTAAAACTGAGCACTTAATATGATCATAATGTACATAAAGTAAAAATATTAACTTGCTCTTCTTATTTCAACGAGAACTCTCATACATTCTGCCGATACCTCAAATATTCCACTCGCATGTGTATATGTACCATTATAAACAAGAACAACTTTGCATCTGACAAAACAAATTCAACTGTATATAAGAACACCAAGACAGTAAAAGAAAGAGAAAAGAATAATAACAGTTTACATAGTTTTAACTTTATTTAAATATGAACACACAAAGTAACATGAGAAGATATCTATAACAATTTATCCATTTTCTTGTTTATTTAACTACTACAAGATATGTAATTCAATTATTTCTTAAATAAATTTATAACAGAAACAAAACAGGACTAGTCTACTCTATATTACAAAAATATCCACAAGTAATATTTTTCATAGTGCTAATTAAATGTAAAAAAAAAAAAAAAAAGAGAGAGAGAGAGAGAGAGAAAACATTTTTAGAAATAAAAAATGTGTAGAACAATTAATGTAACAGCATTAGGGCATTTAATTTCATATGCATGTGTACAACAGTTAATATGCAGAAAAACATTAAGTGCTCAACATATACATAACAGAATTAGGGCACTTAATTTCATATGCACTGTAATTAATGAAAATTCATCTAAATTAAATTTATGTAGAAATATTACATCAATACTGTGATCACATTTTTAAAATATGCAGTACGTTTCGGCAATTGAAAGGAAATTCATTAACCATGACAAAGCAAATAGTTAAAATGAAATTTAAATACATTAAAACTAATAGCAGACCTTTACTTATGTATGGACAAAGGTAAATTTTTATATTATAATTTTTAAGTACAATTATATAAACAGGAATAAAAAGAATATTCAACTGCAGAGGAACAGTATAAAAAGTAAGCTCTCGATTTTTGGAATTAGATTTCTGATAAGTAATAACAAATTCTTCCTTAACAATAGAGCACATTTAAAAAAAAAAAAAAAAAAAAAAATCCCAGATCATGAATTTTCCCCCACGAAATGTCAACAATTAATTTAGATAATTTATTAAATCACAATTAAAAACAATTTTTACCATCCATAGCATTTTTTCATTAATTATTATGCAATGTAAGCAATAGTTAATGAGTAATACACTTCTATTAAGATTTAAGCAAGCAAATGGCATAAATACAATCCTCAATATAAGAACATAAGAAAGTCTCAGCTAATCTGTAAACTTTCTTTCACCTAATCTTATTTGACATGCAATCCCCTTTTCCACCATTTACTAGAAGATAATTTAACAAAATGAATTTGTTCAGTTGTCAACATGTGTCTACACACAACTTTTTTTGTAATTGAAATTTTTATATGTACAATAATAATGCACTACCATGTGATTAAAACAGATATTATTACAAATACTGGCCAAGAGAGTAAATAATAAATAAATGTATGACAAAACAAGAAAAATGCACAGTTTAAGTACATACATATTTGGGAAATATTTAAATGTGAATAAGTGATTAATTAAATAAAATGTTTCTATTTGAAACAGGCTACATTAATTAACCAGCAGTTAAAATATACCTTGACATTAATACAAGTAATGTTTTGAAATATGAACCAAATTTATATGTATTGCATTAATTTCACTAATACATATGAAAATGGATAAAACAAGATAGCATATAAGCTAAACTTGTTTCAGCTCTTCAAAATCTTAAAATTCCTATGCTAAACTCAGTCTTAAAGAATTTCCTTTTATACATTAACCCAAAATTTAACAAACCAGGAAGGAGCATTACAGAAATTTTCAGATATTTCAAAATTTTCTTTCTATTAATACGCAAAAACTTTTAACAGCAACCCGCCCCCTTCCAAAAAAGTCATTTAACAGTTTATATTAAAAATAAAATACAATTCTATACAGAAAGAATATAATATAATAATCAGCATAATATAATATTATGCTGATTATTATATTATATTCTTTAATATCTCATCAGACTTGCATTTCACGCAGCCTGGATTTAAATGATACTCTTATTTAGGAATTTTCAAGTACACATTTTCATTTACTGAAACAAGCTTGATTTATAATTACACAAAATTTAATGCAGTTTATACTGCATTAAATTTGTGAACTTTCGTCATGTATTACATTGATATTTCAGCAAACCTCATATAACACCTAAAGTTTCAAAACAAGCTGCCAAGGGAAACTCATAAAAGTAAATGCATCCAAATGAATCTTCCAAATATTAATGTTTATGGCACAAGCCATCTAACAATAATTACAGAAAACACCGAGACTACAGATAAATCAAAGAAATAAAATATTATTCTAATTTTAGCATGAGTCTTGCATTAGTTTAAATACTGACTGGCATGCCCTCTTAATGAATACATCAGCAAAAAGTTAAGAAGGTAATATCACAAAACTCCTAATGCATTATTATTAAATATACACAAATAACTACACAACAGTGTTTAGAACAAGAATTAAAAAATATACTATTCCAACACTAAAATAATTACAAAATAGAAAACTTTAAACATGAATAAAAAAATTCTTGCATAAAAGTTTTATCTATTCTAAGTGGAATGAAATTTATGAAAATATAGTTCAAACAGCAGAAATTTAAATTTACGTGAAGGAATAATATATCACGTTTATAAGCTATGGCACTACTAAAGCACCACTGTTAGCTTTATATAAAAGTACTGAAAGAAAAATGATTCAATAACTTGAAATCTTTAAATGCAGATATTAATGAACGAAGGAAAAAAAAAGCAGTTAAAAAACTAGTACCTTTTAACATAAGTGGCTGCTCTTCTAAATAAATCAAAATAAATAAAACAATGACAACAAAATTAAATAATCTTCTGTTATTGGGACCGAATTCAGAAATGTGTATAGGCATGCATTTATATACGGATGTATGTGTTCATGTATGCATGTACATATTAGGTATGTATGTGTATACACACATATATACATGCATACACATATATAGATATGCATAGATACATATATTTTTTATTCCGGTCCTGATAACAGAAGAGCACCCCAAATTATATAGTATAATACTTAATAATCCTGAACATGCATTACATTCATTCAACATGCATTACATTCTGAATGACTCAATATTATGTTCAAATTTCTATTTATTTATTAGTCTGGTATAGAATACATAATGGCTGATACATGTTCCTTCCAAATTCGCTTTTAAAAATTGTATGGTTTAAAGCAGTAAAATGTTATATAAAAAAAAAAAAAAAAAACATTTCATACAACAAAAATTAAAACAAATGATTGTTCTTTATAGCAAAAGCATCCATTGCAAATGAATGCTTATTCACAGGCAATAAACAAATAACAAAAATTAAACTTTAAAAAATATAAAAATTAATATTTTTTACATTTTTCTCCAAGATGTAAACACTACTTGCATGCAGTTCATTTTACATAATACAACAATGATAGTGTATAATACATAACTACATAAAAAATTGTTTAGCATCCAAACAAAAGTTACATGATGAAAGCTACATATTATTGGTGAGTATGGTGAACCATAAAACAACACTCTATTTAGAAAATTAAATATAAAAAAAATGAATGTAAACAAAAGAAAATTCATATATTAAAATATGGCAGAAGACCTACATATGCAATAGTTTGGAAATTATACTAAAACATTTTACACATCCATATTTTAAAGCTCAATAAATTTTAACCTTTGATATGGAGTAACAATGAGCAAATGAATGAATTAAAAAAAAAAAAAAAAAAAAAAAACTCTATAGGACAAGAAATGAAATGTCTCTTGATCTGCTGAAAAATGTTTTACTACAATTCTGAACATAATTTATACATAAATTATTTATAGCATTCACATGTTAAACATTTTTTATTGGTTATTCCTTATTTATTTTTATTCAGAGTGAACAGTTAACTTGTCTTTAATGCAAAAAATATAATATAATAAAATATAGCATGATATTCCCAGTAAATAAATACCAAAAATACTGCAAACATCCATTCTTTAATTAATTTTAAATGTAAATTAACTTGTGAACATTATAAATTACATATGAAAATTATTTCCAATAACAGCTTAATTGTTCTTTACTTTTAGACACTCTCATTACAAAAAGTTTGATAAAAATTAATACAAAGCAAGTTATAATATTTTTAGATACATTTGGCACTACAATAAATTACTCTGTCTCCTAAATGCTCAGATGCAAATTTGAATGTATTATCAATTAATTACACATATTATTAAAATAATAAAAGAAATTATCACATCTACAATTAAAGATCATTCAAGGGAAAGGGGATTTTTATAATTCCACTCTCTCGAAAAAGGTAACGTTACCTCATGAGAAATCCAAGCTTTTATTTATGTATATATATATATATATGCAGTAATGATTTCAAAGGCTTCTTCACAAATATTCCAAAAGAAAAAAATTAAATAAATTCGCTAATGATTTTCTTTACTTGATCACATTAAAATACATTTAAAACATGATACCTCATCAGTATTAACTGATCATTTGGAAAAAGGTAAATGTTACACCGAATTAAAAAGGGAGAGGGACTTCGACATATATATTAAGATTACAAAGAAACTTAAGGAAAAGAAAATTCTTTTAGTCAATTTTATAGAACATTTATCAGCAGGTCAAGGTTCCAAGCTCATATCCCAACTGAAGCAAAGAAACTTAATTATTTCCATTTATATACACTATAATTATTTAATGAATATCATACATTTTGCATTAAAAATATGTCTCCACTCTATACGCACTACTACATGTTACTCCTTAATTAAATCAGAAAATCAGTAAATTAAATATTAAAATTCAAAGAGGGGACAATTTTTGATACTGCATTTCATTTCCTAATAACTGACAAAAAAGAAAAACTTCAAAAATTACTACACATAATATTTAAGGTATTTTTTTCAAGCCCATCCACACAAATGGTCCATTCAAAAGTATCTGCAAGGGAATCACCATACACAGTGTTAATCGTAAACTAAAAATAAAGAAAAGCACTGCTGAAACATCACAACTGTATATCTTAATGTTTTTGAAACACAGGTTTAGTTCATAGCAAATCATACATTGCAATATAGTATACTAGTAGTACTGAGTGAAAACTATGTCCACACATATGGAAAATGTGTTGTGCAAATACATTGAAGTAGAGGAAGTACTTCAGCAATATCAATCATAGGCCTAGTAAATGGACCTTGAAAGCAATTCATGCACACAATAATAAATCACAATCAGAATTTAATTCATGAATCCAGCTGTAGTTCTTCAAATGATTCCGTACTGGCTTCTGAACCATTTCCAGCAATCTTATTTTTCTCTTCTAAACTGTCAAGAACTTCTTCATTAGATGGTAATTCTTCCACTTTGGAACCACCTTCTATGAGAGAATCAACTGAGCTTATAGTATCCGGTAACTCTTCTAAATCCTTCACATAGGCCTCATCAGCTTCATCCACTGTTTTCTCAGATGTTACTTCTTCTTCACTTTCTGCAAGTGCTTCATATACAAAGAATTCACTCTGCTTGGATAGTGGAGCTACATAAGTGATCAGCAGGCCATCACAGATTTCAATTAAGGGATATGCCTGAAGTTTCTTTTCCTATAATACAAAATTATTTTAAACAAGCAGATAAAAAACTCAATTACTTATATTAACCTGTTCATGACCGTGATCACGCGAATCTCCTTTCATGGCCCATGGAATCATATATGTGACCAGCCTTTCTGAGTTGAGGCTCATGATCACACTGGTATTATTTCAAGTCAGAACATTTTATGTATATCAGTTTTTAAATAACAACAGATGGTAGATGCAGTATGTTATATTTTTGAATAATGTTTACCAGAGCACTAACATTCAATATGTACTTTCTATTGAGATATTTGGATCAGAATAACTTAAATATGCATGTATTTGATTCTTTTGCAAGGATAGATACTAATAGGACTTTATAAATGCAAATAGTCCGTTCACTTTGTAATATTTATGAAATTGTTTGGACAAAGCATAAAGTGTCCATTGTTTTCCTTATGTATGTTTTAATATATATATATAAAACTATTTTTTGTTAAAATGAAAGCATTTTCTTCGCAACTGTTTTTTAAATATCACAAAATTTGCATTACAGTATACTTATTTACTATCAATGACAATAAACTATAAATTTCAGTATACTTAATTGCAATATTTATTTTACATAAAATTAGGCTCAACAGAGAAATCTGCCAGGTCCCATTCGTACATATACTATACTTTTGGAGCGCTCGAGCCCGGAGAAGTACTTCTTTCTCCTTTCATCGGTACTGAACAGGTTAATAATAGTTATATATATATATATATATTAAAGTAATAATAAAAAAAATTGTATTATACTTAAGATTTACAGCTGATTTATCTTAATATCTGATCAGAAGATGAAACCATATGACAATACTACAATCTGTTACTGATGAAGTCAACAGTTCTTCATGTAATTTTGAGTAATCAATGTTATCTACAATAAGGGACAGTATTTCATATATATAGATTTAGAATCATATCATGAATCTTACTTCACATAAATGTTCATTACAGTAATTATTTTTTATTTATTTAAGAACAGCATGGAAGAAAATATAATTTCTTAACTATCTCACTTAAATTAGTAACTACATACTTGCTAACCTATGACGCTAAAAAATCAAGAGAATTTTTTAAGAAATCAGGAGATTTTTCACAATGTTAAAAAGACCTTTTAAATGATAAAAATATAGTTTTTAATAATGTATTAACTTTAAATAGTTACTAATTCTTAAATGCAAGCAACACAAAAATACCTTACACATAAAAAACATTGTTACTTGCATCGTTTAAGAGAAAAAAAAAGACACTTTAATCAGTTTTCGTACAAATGTTATGAACAGTAGCAGACTTTGCTTTCGTTAAGAAACTTCATAATTTTGTTCATAGCAATTGTTCCATAGGCCTGCTTTCGCTAATAAAAGTTTTCTAATGTGTCATCACTAATATCAGATCTAAATTTAGTCCTCGTTTTTGCAACAACACTGAAAATCCTCTCACACTCAGCATTACTATGGAGAACTGTCAAAATGGCTAACATAATTCTAGACAGTTCACTATATTTTAATATTCCATCAGCACCTTTCAGTTTTCCAATTAAACTCCACTGGGTGTCAATCCTAGCTGATTTTATAACTTCATCCAAGTTTTCTAATTGTAAACTGTAAAATTGCGACTGCATTATTATAAGTGGCAACATCAATATCATCATCTTTCATGACTAAACGAAGTAACACAGGAAATCTGTTCAAAAAGTACCTTATATCAGAAAAATATGCATTTGCTAGAGAAGAAACATCAGCAACTTTAGCATGCAAAATCACTTCATCTGACTGGAAATTTATGTAGTATGTAATCACATACTCGACAGTAACTTCTAACATGAAGATAAAACTTATTTTTGCCTTCTTCTGAAAGTTCTTCCACTACTTTCGTAGTTGTTTCGTGCTAATACCAAATCTTCATCTTTCTTCTGATTTTCTATTTCACCATAAATCACATCATATATAAAATTACAAGACAAAACACAGACTGGTTTTACAAACTTTGATAAAATGTCTTTAAACAGATCATAAATCATTGATTGCAAAACATGAATTAATGGAATTCTGCTTTGTAGAACTGTAAGCAACAGTAAGCAAATAATTACAATTGTGCAGCTCCAATTTTCGCTCCTTAGCTACACAAATTTAGGAAACAAAAGTAAATAAACTTAACATTCTCCCTTCCCAAATTATGCCTTGCATATGTTACAAAATATGACTGAACAAATTTAAAAATCAAAGTAAAGCCCCAAACACACCTTACTGATCCTGTATACCAGGGTTTTTAAAACTTTTTTCAGTCTTGACCCCTTTTTGTCACCGAGATTCTTTCGTGACCCCCAGGACCCCATAATATTTATGAAACGACCCCCATAAGCATTGCGCAAATCCGACCCATGCATGTGTGAAACTGTCAATTTTTTTCACTTGCACTGTAATATACTAGTGCAGTTTTAGGTCATTAACTTTAATTTCTAGTTTTAAGACATAGAACAATGAAAATTTTAAATAAGTAACAGATGAAATTACAGCAACATGTGCAAAGCAAGTAAAATGAACGTTTCTATTATAAAAAGAACACATCGAAATGTTTTCCTTTTTTCTTTGTCTGTATTGTCTTATCCTTACCTATTTTCAGATACATTGTGTAAAAATATTTGGTAATCGTGAAATTATTATAAGTTAAAGAAATATCAAAACTGCTAAACTTTTTGGGAACCCCCTGCTGCACGTCCCATGACCCACAGTTTAAGAAATGCTGATGTATACAATACTCAATATTAGAATACTATACAATTTGTATTAACAATTTAGTGCTTATTTTATGGGTAACAGAGGACACCACTATTATAGAATTACATGAAAAATATTTTTTCTTCTGTTCAACAATTCTATGGTATTTATTGTTATTATTTAATGCAATACTAATGCCAATAAGTTGAGAATTACTTTCCAAATTTGCAGTTACTTATATGAATTTTTCATGAATTCTCAAATATTAAATTTTCAATTGCCAAACGATTGTACATCAGATATCATTCAATGATATATATTCATTGGTAATTTTATTAAAAATTTGGGTACTTTTACATTTCGCTGGCGCAAATCTCGCCAAGCAGACTTTAATGGCGACAACATAGAGTATACACATAAAAAATATTTAAAAAAATGTTAGTTCTAAGAATTCTTTTAAAAAAAAAGAAGGCATAGACATTTTAATATTGCTTAAAATTTTATAAAAAGCCAATAAATAAAGACAATAAATTTGTAAAAAGACATTAATTTAAGAATTTACTATGCTTTCATGGTTCAACATCCTGATTCGCCGGTTTATATCACATGACCCCAAGCGATCTCATCTCACGTAAACTACTCTACAAAAATCTAATGCTCTCAGTAATTATCTACATTAATTTCAAGTTAAATCTTAATTTCGAACACAAGTTTAAATGCAAGAAATATTTCAATTCGTACGAATCGCTTACTCAGAAATTATGTAAAACTGCAGTGCTTTACTTCGCTAATGCATTCTCGTTAGAATTGATGAATTTAACCCTTGACTTTACCTTTTCTATATTTTCGGCTTCAGGTTAAGCGCTGTGATTGCATCCTGATTGACTTAATCACCGAAAATGGCCTTAGGCATAAAACTGAACTATCTGATAAAAATTCTATGTAATTATATGCCAGTATTGAAAGAAACAATCAATCTGATAAGAAAAAGCTGCGACTTGTTTTGAAAATGAGGCTTAAAAGGTTACCAGCGAGAATATTCCGTTTGGCATCGGTTGTACCATTATTGACGACTTAATCGCTTGCGCCGGCAAAACGGAAAAGTACCAAAATTTGTCTATGTACATAATAAAATTTTGCAGTCTCTTTGGATAAAACATTTCCATAAGCCTGAATGTAAGTTAATACCTTTCTCTTAAAATACCCTTCCAAAAACCCATGCCTATCTTACATGTGTGATCTAAAATTTTAGAAATACATATATGTGATATATTTTGCTGTAGATAACTTAATATTAGTAGACCTTGATTAAGGAATGCACCAAATTACCTTTTTAATCATGGCAAAAATAAATAAATTACTGTGTAGATTACCGGAAATTAAGTGTAGTGGATGACTGGATGGAATTTTGGAAGAAGCCTGAACCAGCTTGGTAGTTAAACATAATTAATTTTTTTATGATGAATTTCTTAGCACATATCTTCTTAATAGGTAAAACACCAGTTTTGTTAAGCCCCTCTCACAATTTTAGATATGCAATTACCGTCTTTTTCCGAAAATAAGACACTGTCTTACTTTCTTTTTTGGTCCAAAATACGCGCTAGGGCTTATTTTCAGGGAAGGGCAAAAATAAAAGTATATTTATATATTTTTATTTAATATTTATTTTACACAGAATACAGAAATTTAAATTTATTCAATTACAGTCATGTCATCTTCTTCTGGAACATTGTCATAAATAAAATTCTGAATTATATTCTGATTTTCTTCCAAATCCATTTCCTGTTGAATCATTGGTCCGAATCTCTCATGTCTTGTGATATAGCTATCGTTAAATGAATACTTCTTGTCTAAGTAGCCCGTTCATAGTGCATTAGAAACATCACTATCAGTTATTTTGTCCCATGAATTTTTTACCCAATTCACAACTTCTTGTAAGCCTGGTTTTACAAAATTACCTCGATGATTTCTCACCATTCTGTTTTCAATACATTCATTGATTTTCATCCGCAAATGATCCTTGAATGGCTTGTTTATTGCAATGTCAAATGTCTGAAGGTAACCAGTCATTTATGCCGGAATCATTACTTGATCAATCTTCCTCTCAGCAAGAAAGTTTTTCATGTCTTTAGCGCGGTGAGTACTGGCTAAATCCCAAACTAGTAAACCTCTATTCTGACCCCTGAACAGTGGTGGCTGCATAAAATCAACCCACTTTCTTATAACTGCTTGGGTGCACCAGGCATTTTCACTTTCAATGACATAAATTCCTGAAACACGTTGAATCTGGTCTTTTTTACCTTTAGTGATTAAAAATGATGATACTTTCTTGCCATCTAGACGAATCGCCAAAATACAGGTAACATGTGCACTATCGTAACCGGTAGAAGGAAAGTAAATTGACGAAGAAGCCTTGTGGTGAACTGTCTTTTGAGCTCCTTGGCCTAGGAATACCCCGGTCTCATCCATAGCAATCATGTTGGAGAGTTAGTATTTCGAAAAATCGATGCCATCAACAAAAAGTTTAAATGCAAGTGCATGCTTAACAACTTCATTGTCTTATTGTCTTCCAGCTTAAACAATGTTGTTGATCTCCTTAGAGACAGTTCATATCGTTTAAGGAAGTTGTCCAACCAGTGTGACGATGCTTTAAATTCTTCTGTGGATATATCAAATTCAATTGCTGTTTCAAATGTACAACCAAAGCCATTGCTCTCCTGCCTGCAATCCATTCCCAGATGCAATCTTCCAACTCAGAAAATAACGGCTGCTGACCTGATCCAACTCTGTGTTTTTTCTCATTTCCTTGGTCCACCAGTTGACACAGGTAATCGTAGTCTGCACGCCATTTAGAAACCATATGGAGATCCAGCATCTTCTCTTTACAGAATGCTACAAGATTTACACCCCTGGAGTCTTCCATGATTCCCTTTTTGTACTCGATGGAATAGCTCTTTTGTTTTGTACTCATTTTAACTGGGGTTAAAAATTATTCACTTTATTTTTAAAATAAAATTACGTATGAGGAAATAATCAGACTCACAAGACTGAAATGAATGAACGTTGCATACCTGCACTGTCGCTCAATGTAGACTGCTGCCTTATGTTGTATTTTTAACCAGTTCGCCGTTAGGAAAATCACAAACATTTCATGCCATTTTTCGCATCCAAAGGTAAACTTTTTGTGCCTAAACTGGGCTCAGAGTATTTCTTTCCCCCTTTCACTACCTGTGAAAGCCTATTTAGAAGTTCTGTTCAAATCAGATTGAACAGCATACCTGTCACACTGAAAAACGGTGAATAACGACCCCCTAAGGGGCGAAGAATGGTGAATAACGACCCCCTAAGGGGCAACATAAAACACAAAGACTGGTGTAGTCCTTAGAGCAGATATTTTTCGCTTTGCACCCAACCTCACTTCCACTTCCTGCACCCAACCCCAAATCTATTGCAATCTATTACAAGGTAAATGTAATTTTTAATTGTCAAGATAAAGCTTTATATAAAGTAAAAATAAGGGCATTAGCTAGTATTTGAAATGTCCTTGAATTTTGTTTTATTATTTTCTTGATGGCCTGTAACAAAAGAGAAGATTGAATCGTTAAGAATTGAAAAGATAGCATTCAAATCCATTTGTTCGTTAACAGAAAGGGAGAAAGCTGTTGTGGATCTTATAAGATATGTTAGGGGGTAGCTATTCGAAGAAAGTGTCCCCATCCTTTACTTTCCTGAAACAGCCCCGCTGTGATCCTAATGCAACACCGCTGAGAAGATAAGTAACCCATCAATCACCCCTTTTGATTTTCGACTCATTCTGTGGGGGTTGGGAAAAGGTCGCTGCGTCGTATGTGTCTCAGCGATTACGGTTCAGCCCAAATTTCACCCCGACGAGAGTCTGCCGACGCTAATGGATGACGATGCCTTACCTGTGAACGTATCTCTCTCGGGGCAAACAGTGAACTGGTTAAGATAAATTCCAAGAACTAATTTGAAACGAACTGTAGAGGTAAACAATCAATTTCTCGGAATATTTTGTTTCAAACATTTCTCTGAAATATGAGTATTAGGAAAGCTAAACATATTATTACTTAATAAATCAACAGCATTTTTTAACGAATTCTTTTTGTCACATTATTTTAACTAGGGATTATTTTCGGGGGATGTCTTATTTTACAAAAAGTTCCGAAAATCACAATAGGGCTTATTTTCAGAAAAAGACGGTATATCTTAACCAATCGAGAATAGCTAGCACAGGCTGAGAGAAACATTGCCAGCTCGAAGGCTTAAAGAAATGCGTAATAACTGCAATAATATTTATAAGCTCAGAGAGTCTATGTTTTAATGCTGAGCATCAGTTGGACAAACAATTTCACACTGTGGTTACTGCAAGGAATCGAATATACTTAGAAAAAGTTAAATGAAAATAAGAAACAAAAGTTTATTTGCATTTTAAAATTAAAATGGCCAACATTCAAATAATTAAAGAGCATGAATTTGTGAAATTAGATATCAACATCAATTTCAATAATTAACCGTATCCATCTGAAATCAATATTATATATCAAGAGTGCACTTGCTCCTCTAGAATGCAATTTGTTTTTCATTATTTAACAGTAATCTTTTACACAAGAGTAATTTCTTTTCTTTCATTTTGGCAGTGGGGGGTCCATCCTCTATTTTTTTAGATAATTATTTTTTATACTCAAGTATATTAAAAACACAATGTAATAAATTTGATCAACAAATTATATTTATACTCAAGTTTTGATACTAGTTAATTCTCATCAATGTTTGCTATGATTCTCAAAGTATATACAATAAGCAATATTAAAAGCACATTTAATAAAAATATAAAATGCTGATATCTTGATAGAAAATGCTGTTAATAACAATTTATATGTGTAAATAATTCTAATTATTTTTCCTCAAATTCTGAAACACTATCTATTATAAGAACAATATTAATTTCACTGCAAGAATTACATAATACATAATTTAAACGAATTCCTTTATATAAATAACATTGATATATACCTGGATATATTCTCTAAAGGCTGGAATAACTCTGTGTACAGCAATCAAGACAGAGAGGAAATTTGTATGAGGAAAATCAGCATACACTACATATTCAACACTTGGAAACTTTGTAATTTGGAAACCTTTAGCCAAAATCATTTGCTTTGCCTCTTCAGTGACTTTGTTATCTTCATCATTTAATATCAATCCAACAATAGACCTAATACTGGTATCACCAACCTATAATAAAATGCAATCAGCATCATAAAAAGATTATTTTTTTTAAATTATTAAAATTCTTAACTTTTCAAAACAATGCATACTACACCTTTTTTCATGTTACTAAAAATTGATTAAATTCTTTAAAACATATTTAAAAAAATTTTCAATGTGGAAAATATGCAAACACAAGTCTCTGTACTGCAAATACTTAGAATGAAGAGAAATTAGCACAATAAGTATTTCATACGATATACTCATTATTTATTAATATAAAGCATATTTACAAACAGTCTGCATTTAAAAATTTCTTGGGATACATAATTGATACTGGCACAGTTAGATAATTTTTCTATAAATTCCAGAATAATACTGTTGCGTGCGTACGGGTTCGTTTGAATTAAATGCACAAGTCCGATGAAAAACGAACAAATTTATTATTATCACAAGAAAAATGCTTCAATTTCCTAAAATATTCATGCAGTATTACAATATCTCACAGCAGTTATCTTTTAACTACTCAAATGTTCAAGAGAACTTAATTCAAAACAGCTATAGAAAACTAATCCACGAATTCGCTACAGTCAACAAGAGCAGTTTTCTAAACAACAACAAACTAACTAATCACTAACTCCGAATTGAGAGGTTTTTCTCCTTTTATAAGATTTTAAATCTTGCGAGAGAAATTTCTGGAACTTTCTTGAAATCAAAAAGAGATATTGATTTATTAAATGTTAAATGCACACGCTCTTGTATTTTTAACTTTCTGGCTTAGCTTTTCTTGAATATTCGTCACGCGCTGCACTGCATGGAAAATAAAACAATTTAATTTATAATTCTACCAACATTAGCTATTTAAATACCAAATCCGTAACAATACGCATAGCATCAGCATCCGATCTCCCATGTGACCTGGATTAGATTTTTTATATTGTAGTGAAACGTTGAAATCCCAACTACTTCCTGCTATATAGATGTGAGCAATATTTTATGTTAAATCTTTCATAGTAAATCATGTCTATGTTTAATAATTCAGACATCTGTCTGAAACACATCATCTATAAGAAATTATGACTGGAGATGGGTGTGAATCTTTCTTCACACGAATGATCATCCCATTTATTCAATCATTTAGTTAAATTTAGCTCTTAAATAACCATTTTTATTCAGCATTTAAGTATTATGACGAAAACCTCATTAGAAGTCACCAAATTTTGGGAACCATCCACATAAAAGTTCTTTAGGTAAACCATATCTACTGCAAGTTGCAATCCAAAAATTCACCAAATCAGCTATCTCTTCTGTAAAAAATTGGCAAACTGAGCCAAGATGGTTGCATTAATACATCAGTACCTTCTACTCTCCTACCCACAATTTTCATGATGAAGCTGACTCTGGCTACAGATTTCATTCAGACTGCATCATTAACTTTGCATTGTTGCAGCTTATACGTTATCTTTTAAAGGATCTACACCCACTGGCGTTGCAATGTGCTAAAGATAAATCTGAAATCATGTTAAATTGAATAGTCTTTCGAACACGCGCAATTTTAACATGTATCGGTCAAAATAAAACCCTAAATTTTCTAAAACCTGAATTCTGAAAGCTTCTCTAATCTTTGAAATTCTTCAAATAAGCATTAAAAAAATAGTAAAAAAGTACTTCACATTAGAAATTTTTAAATAAAATAAATTTGCGTTTTAAGAAATGTATGTAATTAAGCCTCGAAAATTCATTTTACAGGGTTCGTACACATTTCTGCACACGGAAATTAAGTACTTTTACGGACCATTAATGAAAAAAATTAAGGACTTTATAAGCAAATGAGAGCTGAATAAATTCAAATAAAAATACAGTAAAAAGTCATTAATTCGGACACCTATAATCCGGACCTCAAAGCTACGAACTTTCTGCGCATTACGACGCATGCGCATAGGCGTTTACGTGTGCGCGTAAGACCTTTACGGCTGCGAATATGCGTGTACACATGCACATAATATGTTTACACATGCGCGTTTAATGCATAATGGACGGTATAAGCTAAGCTAAAATTATCTAATTCAGTTAATGTTGCAGATTGCGTTGTTCCTTAATCTTCGAATTGGATCCGGCTTATTATTTTTTGCAGACAGTTAGAGCAATTTTATAAAAGTAAGCTTGAACTTTCGATTATGTCAAATAGAATTTTGGATATATATTTACTAATATGTAAAGGATCTACTAAGCGAAAGTATGTTTCGAAATCTGTTTATCAATTTCACGCTGCTCTGCGGCGGTGGGGGAGGGGGGGGGGGTGAAACGCCATGGCACTCAATGAATTGGAAGTTGATCTGTCAGCACTATCCTTATCTTCAGAGCAGATGTTTTTATTTTACTTGGCTTAAAATTCCTTACTAAATGTAGTATTTCATCTCGATGTACTCTGTCTTTGATATGATTTAAATCAAGTTCCTCGTTATTATAATTCACTTCCGATAGTGAAGAAAGTGACACAGAGGTTATTGAAAACGAAAAAATTTCGATTGACAAATTAGTCGGTATTCTTGACACAGCAATTATAGGACTTGAAGAGCAGAACTTTGTAACTAAACAAGAAATTATGTCTGTTTAATAGAATTAAAGAGAAAGTATTATCACATGAAACGAAGCAACTTAAACAACTTACATTGAAAGAAATGTTTAATAAAGTAAACAAATAAATACTTAGCTTTTTCTTTTTGTAAATTTTGATACCCTTTAGATTATAACTGTTCTTTATTTCATAAATTACGGTTCCATATTTTTAATTTTGTAATTTCTGCATTCCATCTTACCAGATTAAAACTGATGATCTATAATACGGAAAAATCAATAATCCGGAATCGAAGTCCCGACGAGTCCGGATTAACGACTTTTGACTGTATTATCTATGAATGAACTAAATTAAAATTGATTCGTATGTAGGATGCATTATTATTAAATATGAATTAATTAGCATTAATTATTAATATGCTTGAGAATAAAATAAACTTTATGAAATTTATCAAGTAGAATTAAATAATTACACTTATAATAGTTGGACATATTTGAAAGAAGATAAGTGTCATTTTATTTACGTTTTACTAACAGTTCACTATATGTTGACTTTTTCATCTCATTTTGTCACATACTTGCTCAATCTAGAAGTTTAGTAAATAGTAAGTAAATTTTTATGTCAAGCAGCATAGATTAAGATGAGAAGTAAAATCATAATCAGCATGATTCATAACAAAAGACTGGATGCTGTCACCGCTGCTGCTTGCCTAGAGAGACCTGCTGATTAGAACAAACCTGAAAGGCCTGATGTAGGCACGTTTGGACAAGTTTTGAAAGTTAGTTGGGAGTCTGTCTAATACAATTAGTGTCATAGCTTCGTGTTAAGTTCCAAGGGTTGTAACCCATTTAAGATACATTAAGGTTCCAATAAGCCATTAAAGCACCAGAGGTGATAAATAATTTTTACATTTTTGTGTTTTATCTTCTGACTACAGTAAGGATTAATGAAAAACAATAATACACAGAGATAATTTTTAAGGGTAAGCAGTTAGCTATAAATAATTAAATTAGGTAGTTTGATAACCTTAGTCATTATGGATTTACATGGCCAGACATTTTGCCTAATTTATATCTATTTCCTTCTCTTTAAGCATATTTTCTAAGAATAAGAAATTTGGTTAGAGTAGATTTATGGGTGCCTCTTGGATTATATCCAAGTTGTTTCATTTATGGTAACCTGAGTAGTTGAATGTTATGGAAACCCTATTATGACGTAATTAGTTGCATGATTGCAGTCAATTTGAATCATGGTGAAAGATACAGAAAGTGTCCATTGGATTTTCGATACATTGTTATTTTGCAGTTTACACGGTAAAATGGCTGAATGTGGTATGAAGGTTTACTTAGTAGCCATTATTAAGTACCCTGTTTGTAGGAAGGAAATGCGTATGGTTGAAAGTCAGACGATATCAGCACTACGGAGGATATTTTTGACTCTTTACTTCTGCGAATTTATGTGGCGACGTCAGTATACGATTCTACTTCAGACAATTTTAAGAAGTTTCTGGATGCTGTTAAGGAATTTTGTTTGACTGAAGACCCTTAAATTCATAAATAAGGTAAGTGGATATTTCCTTTGTGTAGTGCTACGATGAATTTCCCTTTTTATGTTATTTCATTGCTTGATTTAACATGTAGTTTACTGTTTTATTATGTATATATATATATACAGTCAAAAGTCTTTAATCCGGACTCGTCGGAACTTCAGCGATTCCGGATTATAGATCATCAGTTTAAATCTGGTAAGATGGCATGCGGAAATTATACAATTAAATTTTGAAACCATAATTTATGAAATGAAGAGCAATTATGATCTAAAAGGTATCAAAATTTACAAAAAAAAAAAAAAAAAAAAAAAAAAAAAGAAAGTGCTTACTATTTGTTTATTTTATTAAAAATTTCTTTCAATGTAAGTTGTTTATTGTTGTTGTTGTTGTATTTAATTACAACAAAGCACACTAGGGCTATCTGCCTAAGGGAAGGGATGCCTTCGTGGAGGACTTTCTAAGGGAAACTGACTCGTATACACGTTACACATGGGGAAAACCACGAAAACACCCATGCAGCCAGCCCGTTCGCGGGATTCGAACCTCGGACCGAACTACCAGTGTTCAGCGACTTTACCGCTCGGCCGCTGGTGGGCGTAAGTTGTTTAAGTTGCTTCATTTCTTATGCTAATACTTTCTCTTTAATTCTATAAACAGTCATAATTTCTTCAGTTACAAAGTTCCGCTGTTCAAGTCCTGTAATTGCTTTGCCGAGAATACTAACTAACTTAACAATCAAAATTTTTTCATTTTCACTAACCTCTCTGTCACTTTTTCATGCCTTTATCCACTTTTTGCAGCAATTTCACTTTTTGTTTGATGCACATCAAAACATGCTTTCGCTTTGTAGATCCTTTGGCATCTTCAGAATCGGAAATTCTTTTTGACATAATCGAAAGTTCAAGCTTACTTTTTATAAAATTGCTCTAACAGCCTGGAAAAAATAATAAGCCAGATCCAATTAGAAGATTAAGGAACAACGCAATCTGCAACATTAACTGAAATAAATAATTAGATAATTTTAGCCTAGCTTATACTGTCCGTTATACATTAAAAGCACATGCGTAAAAGCTATGCATGCGCAGAAAGTTTGCAGCTTTGAGGTCCGGATTAAAGACTTTGTACTATACTAAAAAAAATTTCTTTCTATAATGCCTATCTTCAAGATTGGAAGCATTTTTAATATTTTCCATGCTTCTGTCTAGTGAAAAGTAGAGAAAATAAAGGGAGAATAAACATGTTAAGAAAAAGATTCTAGTACAGTGGTACCTCGATATACGAGTGCCCTAATAGACAAGTGTTTTGAGATATGAGCCGCTGAGCGAGCGATATTTTGCTTTGAGATGAGAGCAAGATTTGAGATACGAGGAATCGCACACTTATACTGCTTCACACGACCGCAACATTTGCGCACATGTTAGTGCCGTTTGCAGCGCCTAACAGTGAACGAACTCATCGAGGAACAGTATCAGGAGCTGACAACCGAGGAGTTACACGATCTACATTCACAGCAGCATACAGTGGTTCAACAAAAAATTAGTTTTGAAGAGGAGCCAGAGATGGAGAAGGTTATCCCTACAAGAGATATAAAGGAGATCTTGGGAATGCAGGAGAAAGTTGTAGAGTTCGTGGATAAAAATCACCCCGAAAAAGTTACAACTGATCGTGCATTGGAGTTGTTCAACGAAACTTGCCTAACTCATTTCTGCAATATCCCAAAAGGGAGAAAGAAAAAAAAACCTCCTTAGACAGTTTCTGTAAACAATCTGCATGTGAAAATGAGCAAAGCGTGACGAAAAAAGTGAAGACTAGTAACAAAAATTAAGCGCTTCCGTAAGCACTTCATTTTGTCTTTTAATTATGTTTTTATAGAATATGTATTTGTTATCTCTACATATAATAAAACAAAGAGTCTGTCTGTGTGTGTGCGTGTTTCGTTCGCGCTGCGCGTAAGCTAATAGACCCACGGCTACGAAATTTGGTACATAGGTGCATCTAGACAAAAGCCAGTGTACCTCGAAGCGATTTTTTTCGAAATTTGAATTAGAATTTTTTTTATTTTATGTTTTGTGACAAAATCGCGTCATTTTGAGACATAATGGGCTATAGGAAAGCGAGATTGTACTCTACGCACTCCATTTCATCATCGTCATGAAATGTCAACACTTAGCTATTTTTCGAACTTAAAATAAATTTCGTGTTTCAATAAATCGATTAAATACGAATTTATTTAACAAATGAGATTAACACCTTTTCAACGGGATTTTTTTCTAAAAAAGTTTATGTTTAAAAATGTACAGTTTATTTTTCTTTGATTTTTGGACACGTTCAACTTTCATCCTTGCGACTGCTTTTACAAAAAGAATTTTGGAAAAATGATAATATTTTGTATTTAAAAAAAAAATTTTAAATGAAGCTTCTGAGTACACTTTTCACATCTCACATCTTTAACAATTTGATTTAGGCAACAATTTTCCTTATTGTTGTTGATAGATTTTGATGAAATCGCATTATTTTGAATAGTTTAATTCTTTTAGAAATATGGGTTTGGCAACAATTTTTCATCGTATTTCTTATGTCACTGTTTTTAAGAAATTGGCATATATCATTTTATTATTATTTCATTTTTCTTTGGTAGACGGTTGCATGGATTTTGCCGATTTTTCGTTTGGCGAGTAATACGACTTATGGTAAACCCATTGCTGGATAAGTTATTTATGGTAACCGATACTTTGCTGTCATTTTATTTAAAAAATAATGCGTTTTATTATGCATAAATTGCGTGTTTTAAATATTATTTATGGCTTCTAAATATTAAAAAGCAATTTAATTTTGCATTTTTATTTCAAATAAAAATTTTGTTGTTTATAATATTTTATATAATTTTATGTTGTGGATGATGTAATCAATGATGTCACCCTACTTAAAAAGTAATTGGTTTTATTAATATCTATAAATTTAATCTAATGTTTTAAACATTATTTATGGCTGTTAAATATTAAAATACAATTTAATTTTGCATTTGTTTTAAAAATGATTTTATTATGAATGATTATTTAAATAATTTTAATTCTATGCATGATGTAATCAGCTCCCTGATTGGTTACTAAATATTTGTGCATTACCGCGCCATTTTAAAATTTTAGGGTGATTTTTTTTTAGGAAACAAAGTTCTTAACCTCCTTTATACCATTTTAGTTCTTAATTTGTAAAGGGAAGTTAGTTAATTTATTTATGGGGATAATTAATATTTGTATTAAGGGATATTGCTTATTTCATTGTAATTTTGTCATACATAATAACTTTTTTTTTTTATGAAGTTGTTCTGCAGAGTAAAATTCTACGCAGTTTTTAAATTTAACGTTCGGTGTTCCCTTCAGCCATTTTTCCGGTACATTTAAAAGCCAGACGAAGGCTGGCAGAAGTTTATAAAAGAATGTTTCTACTTGTAAATACATTTTTCTTATTCAAAAACACTTAAACAACTGAGGTGGTGTTTTAGGAGCTGGAACGAATTAATGGCATTTCAATTAATTTCAATAGGAAAAATTGCTTTGAGATCCGAATAATTTGACATACAAGCAAGGTTACAGAATGAACAAAACATCCAATTATTATGTTTTCATTGTTCTTCCTGACGTTCTCCAAAAAGCAAGAAATTGATCGCAAACTTTCCGTAAAATACATCTACTACGTGTCAATGCCATAAACATTTATCATTTTATCACATTTTTCTGGAATCTTCTAGAATCATGGGTCTATAAATCTTGCCTTCAAATCCTTCTAAACTTTCCAAGTTGAAATGTCTCAAATCCTAAAGTTATCCTTACCAATTCTGTAATAGCAAAAAGTCAGAAATAATAAGCACATAAGGAAAATGCATAAAATTATTTTTATAGACAAAACTGACGTATATTCTGAGACAATTATATGGAAAAAACTTTTACTATGAAAAAATTAAAAAGAAGGCATTTTTAATTAATTACATAGCTAATTTTGCCTTTGCTAAGAACTATTTTATAACTTGTGCTTTACAGCATTACACCTTGTTTATTTTTCAGATTCAAAATATTGTACAAGTTGCCAAAATGGAACTTTATAATATGACAGCAAAAAATAAAAATGTTTTACTGTTATTTTTTAATATAATTTTATATATTACAATTATTTTCATGAAATTTATCAATGTTACGTTTTTTAAAAAAATTGTCGAAAAATTCCCAGATCTTGGAATTAAATGTCTTCTACATAAACTGATTTTAAAATTGCCGAAATGTTGATAGGTCATCAAATTTACAACTGTTTAATAAAAGAATTCACATCCCCAAAAGTAAAAAGTTGTTTAAGAGCTCTTTATTAGAAAAAATGAAATAATTTTGAAATGCTTATGTTTCATTTCTTGCTCAGAAACTCGAGTATCCCACCATTTATATTAGAAATAGGAACATATTATAACCCATGAACCTATTCACCATTTAAAAAGATAACTGTTATTTTCAGATTTGTCAGTAAATCATCAAAACTATTCCTCAAAAATGCTAATTCACACTCAAAATGGCAGTTGTAAAAACAGATAGAAATTTTGGATGATTAAAATGAAGGACCTTCTGCCGATTTTGGCCAAAATTAGGACTTTTAAAAACCAAAAATCTATTCTAAAAAACCTAAGGAATCTTAAGGACCGTATGAACCCTGTTTTCTAAACATAATTTGAAGTTGCAAATATATTTGCATATGTTCAAATATAACCATGGCTGAATAGTTTAGTTAGCCAATGGGAATAATATGCACAATGCAGCATTTATATAACTTAACAACAATTGCAAAAAAACATCCAGAACATATTTATAATAAGTTATCTCTATCCAGAATTATATGACTTGACAGTTAGTTTCAAGAATTTTCAAGACAATACAGCATACTGATCATATGATTATGACAGATTTCATCGTTTGCTGTATTATACAGTAAAAAGTCCGAGATCCAGACGTCCAATATCCAAGCCTCAAAGCTACCACCAAATAATTTTTGGGGGGCTTTTCTTTATACATGCACATTTGATTTTTTTCCCTCCTCATAATAAAACATGCAGAGTCCGGATTCTTAATCTCACTTCGGCACTAAAATACCTCATTATGGAAGAAATAATCATTTTAACAAAAATTTTTCTGATCAATAATTTGACTCCATGCACATCTGTTTGGCATACATCTCAAACCAAAACATTCTACATAGAAACATCGTTGATTTTACACCAACTAATAATTTACATCCTTGATGCCAAACTGGCAAATCATTATTTACTACATTTTGCTTTCATCACTGCATGTTTATCAATACATGACAAGTTCAATGATGACTCATGCAGTGATGCCTCAACAATTCTTTTATATTAGTAATTGAATAAAAAGAGTATTTATTATCCAATTACAGATTCACTCACTCACTCACTCACTCACTCACGCACGCACGCGCGCGCACACACACACACACACACAAAGAAAAAAAGGCAACTTAAACATGTTTAATAAAAACATGTAAATATTAAGCTCCTTTTTTTTTTTTTTTTTTTTTTTGAAAATTTTGATATCTTTTAGATCATAAATGCTTCAGTATTTCATATTTTTAATTTTATAATTTTACATGCCATTTAACTACATTTAAACTGATAATATTCTAGATCACAGAAGTCCTGTGAGTCCAGATCTCGGACTTTGCGCTGTACTTGGTATTAAGAGGTGATACTGGCGATTCAGATACTGAAATTGCGACAATCTTAATATTTTCTTATGGAATGCTTCCATCAGATGTCAATAAAACTAATCTTTCCAAAATTTTGAGTTAAAACCTTTTAAAGATTTCTTTGGCTAGGATTCAAATATTGAAAGAAGAAGAGGGGAAAAAAAAAAAAAAAAAGCACTACAAGTCATACAGATTCGTGACACCTGAAACTACTGAGTTGATGATGGCACAGCTGAAATTTTTAATAGTTAATTCAATTTTGTTTTATGTTCTTTCTGAATGAGCAAGTTAAATTTTCCATCTTAAAGATGTTATGATGTCTTAAAGATCTTAAAGATGTTATGATGTCTTAAAGATCTTAAAGATGTTATGATGTCTTAAAGATGTCTACTGTTATGAAATGTGAAATTCAGTTACAAAATCTATAAATATTCACATATCTCAAAGAAAGTCTTATACATAGTTAAAAAAACCTTAAAAAAAACATACATATATATTATGAAACACGTTACTGCATGCACACAAATGAGGTTAAATATATGTCTAATTAAAATATCTACAAATAAAATATAGATGTAATAGTATGAAATTAGTAAAAATTTAATTTCTTCCAGCTAATTTTCAAACCTGCAACTGACAAGTTCAGCAGTATAGATCAAGTTTCTGATTATCTTATTATTATCGATGGCATCGAAAACATTAGATGGCAACCCACGAAGTTACCAAAAGATATTTATATGGCAACCCAAGTATGTGTTTGATAAAGTTAAGTGTTTTATTACCAATGTTTCTTGCTTTTCTAATTTTATTGATTTCAGAGCTCTGGTATCTAATTTTATTAATTTCAGGGCTCTGGTATGGCATTTTTAGTACAACACCATTTTAAAAATGGCCATTGCCTTTTGCATAATAGCTTGGTAAACTGAAAGATTGTGCAGGATGATTAAACAGAAAATTCAAAAGAAAGGATGATTCAAAAGGAAATGGATGATAACGAATGGTCAGCCATAAACACAGTATAAGCATTTCTGACCTTGTTTTTAGAGTAGCTCCATCAAGAGCTCTTTCATTTTGTTGTAAATCTCCAACAATTTCCAGATATAATACTGGTAAAATCTTTTTTTTTTTTTTTTTAACACTCTTGTGGTTTCTGATGAATGTCTTGCGCAGTGTTTCAGCAAAGATTTTACTCTTTCAGAGCTCTAACGAATGAAGGTATTACAATACACACATACACCCACACATCTCTTCAAAAACAATAACAATCATAGAAAGAAAAGTATCTGTTTTCTTGCATCAGATACTAAATTTTTCATCCTGGCAATCCTGATTTTGCAACCATTCCCATCGGAATTTATTTCCAAGTCCAGGATCCATTTAATCGATAGCATTAGGTTCAAATAAAATTTTCATTATTTAATTAAAGAACATGTAAAACATTTCATGTTAAGCACAAATTTCCACTTTATAACTGTTTCCAGAAATCAGAAAATCAAAACATCATCAATTGGAACATGTAGCTATAATGTTGCATAAATGTACTAACATTAGATGTGTTAGCTTCCTTTTGTACTTAAATTAATCACTCATTTGTTTTTTTAAAGACAAACAGTTATTAGAAGATAAATTGTACTCATAACTTAATTTTTCTACACCTTATTTTTAAACGTACATGTCATAACAGACATTCTTACTGCATCATACATGCCTATTTCAATCGTACATCATCCGTGTATATATGAAAAATAAAATGACATCCAGAAATTAGCTATTCCCATTTCTTAGTAGATATTCTCTCTAACAACAATAAATAACTTACAATCGTGCTTACAGATGGAACTAATAAGATCTTCAAGTGATGCGCTACAGTCACGCATCCAACAATACTTCTTCTAATGAGTATTCTGGAATGTATTTCTGGTTCTAAGGCAAAAAACATCTTCTTAGGAGACCACTGGCAACTGTGCTTGCTTATCTTTCTGAAGATTCAAAGATTGTATATCATATTTTATTTCTACCCATATTTTAAAACAAAATTTGAGAAAGATGTGTTTAAACACCACAAATGCAGAAATTCAGGATTCAAGAAAGTTAAAAATTTAGAATATACAAACCACAATCACCCCTAAACTGAAGTAATATTTGTAATGATCTAATTACTGGTTATGCTATACATAATCATACTAAATACATTTTCCTTACTTATATAATCATGCCTTGAGAAAAAGACTAAACCTTACTGTACACAAATAGCGATGAAACAGAAAAGAAATACACATATAAAATGAAAACTTCATAGCCTAACACAAAATCAGGTCCTTTTCTTTACATAAATTTCTTGAATGAAGTATTACTAAATGTTACAGTTTCCACGTGGCGACTTAAGAAGGTGTCCCATT
This sequence comes from Stegodyphus dumicola, assembly GCF_044657685.1. Classification (NCBI taxonomy): domain Eukaryota; kingdom Metazoa; phylum Arthropoda; class Arachnida; order Araneae; family Eresidae; genus Stegodyphus; species Stegodyphus dumicola. Next base: position 5,815,026 of record NC_140773.1, read on the forward strand.
CTTGCCACTAGATAACAGGCATTCTTCCCCTTTCTTTTGCTCTAATTGAGATCTGAGAGAGACTGTAGCGTGAGAACGGAATGGAAGCTCCTTCTAACAATCAAATTCTTCGTAAATATTTGTAAATACTAATAAAATGTGTTGTGTCTGTTTAAAGGAAGCCTCCTATTTTTAGTCTTACGAGTTCATATAAGAAATCCTCTCAGCCGTCCACCAAGAAGAAGAACAAAAGGTAAGTTTACCTTTTTGACATCTTTTATTTAACCTTCTAAAACAACATTTGGCGTCCGAACAGGGACGGCTTGAAGGATTTATTTATTGTATTACTTTATGATTATAAATATATGATTATTTATAAACTCTAAAAATGGAAGGTTTAAAGAAATTACCTACACCTTTAAGAAATGTTTCTACACAAATATCTAATAAATTGGAAGACTTTGTTTAAGAAAAGAAGTATATGATATAGAAGAAATCAAAATCCTAATGACACAGAAGAAAAATAGTTGAAGCTTGATTTGATAGAAAAAGAAATTATAAAATTGCTATCTGATTATCCTAAATGTTCTCAAAGTGATTTTGATAAGGCATACGATGATAGTACAATATATAGTGAAAAATATGCGAGCCTTAGAACTAAGGTACGAAGAATAACGAGTAATACTAATTCGGGGAATAACAGCACTACAGTTCAAACTGCCAAAAATTGAATTTAAAAAATTCAGTGGTGATGTTAAGGAATGGTTGAAAATTCACGATGATCTAGAAATTCTATCTGAAGATAAATTTTAATATTTATTCCAAGCCTCTGTTGAAGGTTTGCGTGCATGAGATATCGTTGATTCTTCCCCCACCCGTCGGCTGATAATTATTACCAAGTAACTGAATGCCTTAAGGCTCGTTTCAGCGAAGAGGATCTTCTCATAGAAGTATATGTGAGAGAATTGTTGAGATTACTTTTGAGTAATTCATTGAGCCGAAACAAAGCAAAACGACTCGTGAAACTGTACGATAAAACTGAAAAACTCATTTGAGAGCACTCAAGGCATTAAAGGTCACATTTGACAAATACGCATGTACGTTATACCCTCTCATTGAATCTTGTTTGCCAGAAGATGTTATTAGAGTATGGGAAAGAAGCGTAGGTTTATGTGAAACTAGTAAATCATCAAATAAACTTAATGCATTAATGAAGTTTCTAAAAATCCGAAGTAGAGGGTGAAGAGAAAATATCGCTGGCAAAGCAAGGTTTGGGTTTCGAAAGTAAGATCAAACATTCTACCCTCCCGCCATCTGCTAATGAAATGCACAACATTCCTACTGCGATTGGACTTTTCCACGCCACAGGCGCTCCGAAAAGTAAACAAACTGTCTGCTTTTTTTGCGGATAAGGTGATGATTTACGAGCATGCATTAAAATGCAACTAGATGATAAGAAGAAATTATTACAGAAATCTTGTTTTTTGCATTGCAGAATTAGGCATAGGGCATGAGACTGCAGGTCTAAAATTATTTGTGAAAACTGCCGTGGCAGACACTGCAGGGTTATGTGCAAAGAAGAAAAATTGAAGAAATGTAAAAAACAAAAGGAAAATACTCCAGAACTAAAACAAAATGTGATTGGTGATGCAGTAATAGAACCTGTATGCGTGAAGATCTTTTACAAACGTTGTATGCGAGATTATGGGGTACAAATGGAGGAAAAATAATTCGTGCATTAATCGATACAGGCTCTCGATCTTATTTAAGAAAATAAGAGTATCATAAGAGAAATGCAGTAACAAAAAATTACGGAGGAAAACGTTATTCATAATTTATTTGGTGGTAAAGAACATTCTGACAAGCATTTTCGATATTGTGTATATTTAAGCAGTGTAAATGAGAATTACCACTGCAATTTTGAAGTATATGACCAACAGGAAATTTGTTCAGAAATTCCTATTCAAAAATTTGAACCATTTGTTAAAGAACTTTCTGATAATGGTATTGTTATGACAGATGAATTAATCCATGGGAAAGATAAATCATTAGAAACTGATCTGTTAATAGGAGCTGACGTTGCGAGTAAACTCTTTAATGGCAAAATAATACATTTGTTTTTCGTACTGGTAGCTATCGGAACACTGTTGGGATGGGCTTCAACCACTTGCGCTAAAAAGACTTGCCATGCACGTCAATATGCTTTTGTCTCAAACTGTGTGCAAAAATGAAAATAACGTGGTGCACATGTCGTATAACGACGAGATTGTTTATTTCTCAAGTTACAGCTCTTGATTGCACTCGCAGCTGCTGAGCAGAGTATATGAGACACTTTACTTGTTATATTGTCGCACACGGCACCACAACCGTGAAGTTTAGTTGTAGCGCAAGTGGTTAATAAGATACCTTATATTATAAATACTAATGCTAATTCTGCCATGATAGTGACAGATCAGCTTGTTAATGATGCCATGCTATCAGAACTGTGGAGACTTAATGTTATCGGAATAACAGATTCAGTTACAAAAAAGACGAGAGAGAAAAGGGATTTGCAAGCAAAATTGCAGTTCCAAAATTCTGTATCTCTAAACGAAGACGGGCGTTATGAAGTCGCACTTCCGTGGGTGGAGAATCATGTACCACTTTCCAACGACAAGGATTTGGCTTTGAAACGTTTACAGTCTACCACCCAGAAATTTCTATCGCAAAGTTTATTTTCTTCATACTATGCAGATTTTAATGACTGGTGTAACTTAGAAGAAGTTAAAGAAAATGCAGAGGTTGACTATAGACATTATTTGCTGCATAGACCGTTGATTAAAAAAAAAAAAACAAATAGCTCAACACCAATTCGACCGGTGTTTGATGCGTCTGCAAGGAAACAATCATCTCTTTCTCTAAATCAGTGTTTGGAGTGTGGACCAAATTTGATAGAACTAATTCCTTCTCTTTTGTTGAGATTTCATGAAGGAAAGTTTGCTACTATAGCAGACATTGAGAAGGCTTTCTTACAGATCAGTGTAAAGCCTCAAGATAGAGGTTGGCTTCGATTTTTCTGGTAGAATGATGTGGAAGAAAACGAAAATATTTCGTCGTACTAGAGTAGTATTTGGGATTAAGAGTAGTCCTTTCCTTTTGGCATCTGTTATAGAATTCCATTCACAAAAGTACATGAAAAATTCTCAATATGATACGGATATGGTAGCTAAACTCTTGCACAGCTTCTACGTAGATAACGTTGTTGCCAGTTTTGACTATGAACGAGATGATCCAGTTCATCAAAAAATCTCGAGAAATAATGTATGAAGGAAAGTTAATCTTCGAGGTGGTTACGGAGATTATAAGATACCAGAGATTATAAGATACCGGATAATTATAAGAACTGTAGCTGAATATGTTTTATTTTAAAAGACATTCCCCTTCACTATTTACAGTACATCAACCAGTTTTTACTTGCACAGATTTTGCATAAGTTACTGCCTTTGTGGCTCTATGCCGGCTTTAATCACTTTAGCAGAAACTTGCCAGCCCTGATTTTAACTGAACTTCATCGGCAACCTTTTCTAACTACTATGCCCAGTAATACATCCATGAGACACATTTACAATTAGTTCTCATTATGAATAAATTGATATGCTGCTTGCTCACTGTGCTGAAACAAAACAAAAACAAAAGAAGAGGAATTTTTTGCCCAGTGATCTGCAGGCAAAATATTTAAATTTAGGTGTTAGCTAAATCACTAAAACTTTGTATACATGGTATTTGTTGATAGCCACATTTTTTTCCTGGTAAGTACACATTTTTTTTTTTTTACCCTATTATGCATTCGTTGCAACTGAATTTCAGCATATTTACTTGATTAAGAATATTGCAAAATACGAACATTTCTGATACAAGTTAAGAAATAGTACATATTATTTTTCTGGTTTCCTAGTAATTCATGTTTGTCATTTATTTTTAGCTTGTTACTTTCAATTTTTTTTTTAGTTTGTAATTTTAATTTATATTTGAAATTTCCAGTAATTCACATGCATTGCATTCAGTGCCCATTTTCATTTGGCGACATGAACTTTCATATCACCAAATGGAGACAACTTGCCATTGACTCACCCAAAAAAGACAAAGACAAAGAATGACTCACCAAAACTTAAATTCATTTTTAGGAGAATTTATGTGGTGGCAATATGCAGCACGAGATAAATTATTTTATTCTATTATAGCAACTACCAAGTAGAAATGTAATTCAAAGCATTTTCTCCAGAAGATGCTTCTTATATCTGACATTAAAAAAATATTAGTATGTTAGATAATAATCCAGTGATTATTTGCTTGAAAGACTCATAGAAAGCACTCAATAAGATGATGGAAAACTGGTTTATATTTATTTTACTTATGTGGATAAACAATTTCATACATTTGATTCACTGCCACCAGACCTTATGCCAACTTGTAAAAAAAAAAAAAAAAAAAAAAAAAATTAAAAATCTTATAGTAGTTTTAATTTGAAACTTATACGGGCATAAAAAATTTTTTCGTCCCAAATAATGCGTTAAAAACCAGATAGTGATTTCTTAAAAGCTAAATTTTAGTAATTTTTTAAATTAACCATATTTTAACTAAACAATTCGTTACAATAAAAAAAGTACATTTATTACAAAACTGTGAACGATAAATATTTTCGCTTTAAAATTATTTATTCAACCTGTTTACTTATAATTTCATTTCGTAGTGTGGGAAAAAATCGATATAATTATTTTGAAACAAATACACAAATTTACGTATAATAAAGAGCTATCACAATACCTCTTTCGGATTGTCATAATATACACCTATACACCTTAAATTTGGAGCTAAAGAATGGGCTTCAGTGTACAACGAACTGCAATCTTTATGAGATCCCCGTACAAATTTGTACGCAACTTCCAGCTCTTGAAACGGCGGCCTACACGCTGTAACGTCTATGGAAAGGAACAGTCCAGAATACCACAACAAAATCAATATTGTTAATATGAGACAAAGTAAAAGTATTGGTATGAGGATCAAAATAACCTCAGCCGAATCCATACTTTTAACTAATTCGGAATCCATAATAGCGATTAAAATTGTAATTAACATTTTGTACGTTTTAACACTTCGACTTAAAATTTATTGACAATGACGGCAAAGTACACTGTTGCCAAGTGATGGTTACAATTTTATGCTTTATGTCATACATTGAACCAAGCGTTAGTTTTGCCCGTTAATTAAAGTCCAGTTTATTGGATGCAAAAAGATGCAGACCTCATTATGCTTATTAAATACCAGTTGAAATTCCTAAATTAGATTCCTCTTTTTAGTAACATTTGAAATTCCCCTTTTTAGTAACAAAATACTTGTAGTGACCCAGTTATTGCATGAGTAATATTTTTTTTTTTTTTTTTTCTTTTTAAATTTCAAGTACTTTATATTTTTTCATGAGCTTAATTATTTCGTAAAATTTACTTTAACGTTTTCTTAATAGTCATATTTATACATCTTTTATGCCAAAAGACAATAAGTAGTTATTCATTTTTATTAGCCCAAAGAGGAAATTTGCACAGAAGGGCTGTTAATTTCGTTTCGGCATTTTGCATTGATTCACTATAAACGGCGAATTACTTTTTAAATTGTTCACGGTATACCAGTTACTCCGTGTAGTAGAGTTCATCCATTCATTCATGAGGGCTTTCGTAAAAGAGAGAAAACTGGAATTGTCTATCTTGATACTGCCAAAGCCTTTGGCTTGACTTGGCACGACGAGCTTATTTACAAGTTCATGCGGCTTCGTTTTTCGGCCCAATTCATTAAAATTCTTAACTCATACTTGACAGTTAGATCCTTTCGAGTGCAAGTTAGCCAGGAATACTCAACTCCTCGTCCAATCTATGCCGGCGTCCATCAGGGACGTTTACTTTCGCCACAAATGTTCACCATATTTGTAAATGATATTTCTAAATCACCTAATGTCGATCTAGCTTTATATGCGGACGACGCAGCCATCATCTCTCCACACTGCAACATCACCACGGTAATCTCTGCACTACAGAATTATCTTTCAATCCTACAGCTTTGGCTGGGACTGTAGAAGAGGTAAATTAATATCGCAAAATGTGTTGCTACTTTATTTATCTGAGGAACTCACCCCAACTTGCAATTCTTCGGAGAACCATTTCTTTTGGTTCCTACTTATAAGTATTTAGGAGTGATACTTGATTCCTCGATTGATCATTTTCATCATATTTTAAACGGAACAAATATTTTCTCTAAAACTGATTTATCCAAAGCTTATTTTCAAATTTGCATTGCAGAGGAAGATAAATGTAAGACAGCTATCATCACTTCTTTCGGTTTGTACGAATTTAGTGTAATGAATTTTGGTTTAAAAAAGTTCCTGCAAATTCCAACGATTTATTCGAGAAGTTTTTAGAGGATTAGAATTAGTTTTTCCCGATTTAGACGATATACATATTGCATCCAGTACTCATGCAGAACACGAAAGTCACCTTAAATTAATTTTCGAAAGATTAAATACCTTTGGTTTAAAGATAAATATTTCAAAATATGTGTTCACTGTTCAACAAATTGAGATTTTAGGACATCTAGTTACACATCAGGGTTTCCGTTCCCTGCCAGAAAGAGTTCAATTTATTGCTAACTACGAACGACCAGAAACAATTCATGAACTTCGAACTTTTGTTGGAATACTTAAGTTTTATTGTGGTTACCTAAAAGATTCGGCAAAGAATAAAGCATTGTTACATAAATATCTTAAGAGAATTAAAAGATGGACAAACAGAAAATTTAATGGACTGAAGAAGTTGAGAAACAGTTTGAAAAGTGCAAGAATGACCTGGTGAACACTGCACAGTTGTCTTTTCCCAATTCTGAACTACCTCTGGCGTTATTTCTACAGATGCTTCAGATATGGCAATTGGCTCAGTGTTGCAACAATTCAAAACTCCTCTTGGAAACCTATACCATTTTTTTTTCTAAAAAATTAAACGATATTCTTCAAAAATATACCACCTACAATAGAGAATTGTTAAACATACACTGGTGTGCAAAAATTAAGGACGAGACGGTTTTTTCAATATAACTTTGCACAAAAGCTTTCCAAATCAACACATTTAATACCGTAAGATCGCTAATACGTAAGGACATGAGTAATGTAAGCATCACTTACTAAAAGAGAAATCAGAGGGATAAAAAGAAGCTTTATTGAAAAAGTAGCATGGAACGCAATGCGACTGAAGGCCGAAACATCCCTGTGATGGGTGTCCAGCAAGAAACATCCGGTCTTTAATAGGGGATATGATCTCCCCTGACTGCTAGGCAGGTTTTACAGCGTCTGCCCGTGCTGAGATTGAGGGTGTCAATGAGTTGTTGAGGCATTGCTGCCCATTCGTCTTGAAGCCAATCGGAGCTCCGGAATCGTTACTGGTGGTAAGGTACGAGCTGCCAAGCGTCTGCCTAGAAAATCCCATACATGCTCGATGGGATTGAGATCCGGAGATCGTCCCGGGCAATCCATACGTTCAATATCCTCACTCTCTAAGAGCTGTTCGCCAGCTACTGTGCGATGACATGGTGCATTGTCGTCCATGAAAAGGAACTGCGGACCCTTAGCGCCTCTAAAATGACGCACATATGGAAGAAGAATCTCGTTACAATAACGGGTCCCGTTGACTGAACCTGCGTCGAAGATATGAAGGTCTGTACGACTACCAAGCATGATGCCTCCCCAAACGAGAACACCGCCACCTCCCTACCTGTCGCTTTCAATGATGTTCGAGGGATGATTGCGGCTTCCCCGCTCTCTCCAGATGAGTATGCGATGAGAATCGCTACTCAGACAGAATATGCTCTCATCTGTAAAGAGTACTCGTCCCCATTCATTGTCTCTCCAATTCCGGTGTTCCCGGCACCACAGAGAACGCCTTCTCCGATGGGCAGGCGTTAGAGGTACACACCGTACAGGGCGTCGTGCAAACAGACCACCACCCTGCAGTCTTCTGGCCACGGTAAAACGCGATATAGGTCGTCCAGTCGCTTGTGTCGTGCGTCTAGCGATTTCTCCCGTTGTCTGCCGCCTGTTTCTTCTGGCCTGTAAGGCAATATACGGTCATCTGCGGGTGTGGTTCCTCGTGGACGACCACTACTAAACCCCCGGATTGTAGTTTGAAATTGTCTCCAAAGTCGTGAAACGATGCTGTGAGTAATTCCGAACTCTGCAGCCACACTTGTCACACTGCGGCCTTCCTCCAACTTCCCAATGATTCGACCTAGGGTAAAAGCATCCAGATGTCGTCTAACTGATTGATTATTCGCCATTTCTCGCTGAGGCAGCCACTCGGTGTGATTTTAACTGCTATACGGCGTGCAATCTCTTTGCCAGAAATACTGATCTTACACCGACAACATGCTTTATACTACTCATACACTCCCCCATTACGTCTACCTGCATATCTGCGCATGTGCTACCGTACATCACCTTACTTTCACTTATCTCATGATTGGTCTTTCTGTCCGCTCTGCCTCTTCGTTCAGCTGATATGCTAATTTTTCGACTTCGTCCTTAATTTTTGCACACCAGTGTATATCTTTCAGTTAGATACTTCAAGCATTATCTAGAAGGAAGGGTATGTACAATTTATACAGACCACAAACAAGACCTTTGATAAAAGACCTTTGATGCGCGCGATATTATTTTTATAATGTTTTAATAATGTTAATATTTTATAATGTTTTAATATTGTTTTTTATAATGTTTTAACGAAAACATTCTAGAAATTGAATATTATGATCCTGGAGACAAATAATATATGAATTAAAAAAAATCTACTCTTGCGCATTGATATATGGGTGGTGTTTGCACTGTGAAGCCAGCGCTCGTCTAAGACTTTGAAACTTACTGAGATGGTAGGGGAAAAAATTACCTTTTTCCGTGCGCGTTTCCAATAAATGACTATATTTGCGAATTAAAAGAAATGTAATTAAGAATTGTATTATATGTAATTTTTTTACATTATTTTACTAATTAAATCGTCAGAAAAAAAAAAGAAAAAATAAGCATTTATGAAATTTTTCTACTGCAGTGAAATGGGGAGGGGGCGCTCGGTCTTTTCGGCTTTGATACGAATCCTTCATTCTCCATTCGTAGTTATTTTATTCGTATCCCGTCTCAATCGATTTGTAAAATATTTTAAAATTAAATAAAAGTTTTACGCGATTTCTATTTTTAATTATAGCAAAATATATTTATATTTTATTTAAATATCCCAAAATGACTTCTAAAATCACAATACTAGCATAGGAAGCAAGTGTGAGAAAAATTTCTGGAAATGAAATACATTTTTACTGAGCAGGTGCATGTATTGTTTAGAAATAAAATAACTCTGTGGTTCAGAACTTCTTACCTACATCCGGGTAAAAATAAACATTCCTATTTGAAAGCAGGAAACACCATTGTGAAGAGCAGTAGTTTCAGGGCGCGATTACTGAGCCTCTGGGGAAAAAAACATTGTGACAAAGCGCTCTAGTGGCTCAGTAGTAGCACCCTGAAACCATAAAGCAAATGTCATAAATATACACAAGTTGTTTAGGTTCTTACGTATTAACGCAACCAGGCCAAAATTCGCATAAATCGCCAAATTTGGCGACCATACTTACGGCAACCCTACGTGTTATACGTAGCTTTTCGTAAAGAAATTATTTTTCTTACTGGTTAGATTGAATGCCCTGAAATACTTTAATTACTTTTTTGCAGAATTATTTTTTTGGTTACTGTACCTAACAGAAGCGCCGTTACCATCACGGAAAAAATTTGCGAAAATATCAAGGAAGGAAGCATCATTTATTCGGATTGCTGGAAAGGATACAATACAAGTGAGTTCGAAAATGCTGGATTTCTGCATGGAACTGTTAATCACAAATATAACTTTGTGGATCCCAACACGGGCGTTCACACACAACATGTAGAGCGCATGTGGGGCTCAGCCAAATGGCGCAACAGAAAACAGAGAGGAACAGCCCGTCGTCATCTTTACTCATACCTTATCGAATTTATATGGCGCCAAGCTCAAGCTGTTAATGGCGAAGACGGTTTTCAATAAGTGCTAAAAGCAATAGCCAAAAGATTTCCGCCGAAAAAATAATTCTGCAACTTATTCAAATTCGAAACCGGAAGGGTTTAATTGCTATTTTATATTTTAAAACAAAATAATATAAAAAACTGTATTAAAAATTATCTGTAATTAATAAATGTACATTTTCTTTCTATTCATACTTTTCTACTCAAACTTACAAATCGCGCCAATCTGGTTGCGATAATACGTAAGTACCGTTGTGGATATATACAGTTTAATTATTGTTTATGATAGAAATGATGATGTGTGATGAATAACTTTTGAAATTTAAAGTTGTTTATATTAATAAAAGGAAGTTATTTTGTCTCACTGAAAACGAATTTTAAATGGCATCCGATTTGAAGACCTAAGAAAGGTATGATTCTATACTCATTTTGTGTTATTTAGATAAGTCATCAATCGTTTTCACTCAAACATTTGAGAGAAGAGGAGAGAAAATTCGAAAATTGGTGGTTTCAGGGCGATAGCACTGCGTGTTAAGGGATTTTAATATTCGCCTTTTGTCAAAATCTTGACAAAGCAGCACCTAGAGAAGCCCGCCAACTTCATCATATCTCCCAGTTTTCGAGTTAGTCTCCCAGTTAAAGGGTGAGAATAATATTGCAGCCGTTACATTATCCAGACATAATGAAATATCATCAACAGGTTATGACAAAATAGCTAATGAACAGACTCAATATGAAGAACTGAAGAGTTTGCAAACCACTACTTCCTTGAATTTAAAGCACTGTTCTCTACCCTGGGGAAAATATTTGTAGTATGATAAACTAAAAATATTTGCCAGTATATTCCTCAAGCTTTCAGAAAACAAGTCTTTCAACGAATTAACGATCTATCATATCCAAAAATAAAATCGACTATAAAACTAATAACATCAAAATCCCTTTGGCCAAATATTAAGGAGGATATACAACTGTGAAAGCGAACCTGCATTCCTTGCTAAACAGCTAAAATCAACCGGCATAACCAAAACAAAATTAGATGAGTTTGAAGTACCACCAGGAAGATTTTCTGCAATCCATATCGATCTCAAAGGACCACTCTACCCATCCACAGGGATTATTAAATGTCTTACTTGCTCTGGCAGCTTTTCGAATTGGATAGAAGCAATTCCGTTGTAGAGACATTAGGTTATTTCGAAGCAAGAGTGACGAAAAATGAGCAACACCTTTGCCGGGACTCGAACCACGGACCTCTCGAATACGCGCCGAGCGTGCTGACCACTACACTACGAAGGCATGCTAAGAAGGCCGGGGGAAATACCTAATATGCCCCCGTTTTAAAGGGCGACTGGTGATTAGGGAATCCAATAGCCAAATGAGCAATGCCCTCGCCGGGACTTGAACCACGGACCTCTCGAATACGCGTCGAGCGTGCTGACCCTTACACCACGAAGGCATGCTAAGAAGGTGGGGGAAAAATACTTTATATCGTTAGATAATATCTCAGCTGAACTTCGCAAGAGCCTTTAACAGGAACTGGATTGCGCGTTTTGGAGCGCCAAGCAAACTCAGTGATCGTGGATCCCAATTAAAATATGACGCATTACGAGCTTTATCCAAAATCTGTGGCGTAAATTTTACAACACACTACTGCCTACCACCCCTTGTGAAATGGCAAAGTTAAGCGCCTTGATAGAATTATTTCAATATCTCGATGTAAGTTGGATCTAATTCAGAAAATCAGAGAGTCGGATCTTTCTCCCGAGGCCTTATGGGTGATCGCTTTGGAGACCACCCAGAACCTTTATCTTCGGATAACTGGTTATATGTGTATTCTGCTGGTTCGCTTTCAGATTTTTCGCAAGGCGCAGGAGCTGGCATCTTTAGTGAACATTTTTGTTTTCGCCTTCCGGCTGGAAATTTCACGACTCATTTTGATGGAGAGATAGTCTATTCTTATAACAACTGAATTTTTTTATACGACAAAACTCTTTTAAAGAAGCTGTTATCTTTTCTGATTCTGTTTCTACACTACAGGCTCTTTCTTTTAATACAAAGGTTGAGAACCCACGTGTCCTATGATGTAGGACTTTGCTTGAGAATTTTCTTAATAGGACTTTGCTTGAGAATTTCCTTCCAATGCATTTCTTTCCACTGTGCCATTGAGGGAAATGAGAGGGCTGTTTATCTTGTCAAGCAGGGATCTTTGTTTGATTCCATTCAGTTCAGCTAAATTGGAAATATTAGAATCTAGGACATCCAGATGCTTTCTTCATGATACAGCTTTTTGCATTTTGCCGGATTACATACAGCCGAATTCGAAGGATTTTGCGTCCTTCGAATGGCAGACCTTGGAATGCAATCATTTCTAGACCCCAACTTGTTCTTGACTCACCTCGTTCGGCTGCAGTAGCACCTTTTAGAATGTTAACTGAGCACGTTTGCCACCGTGCTCATCATTTTCGTTTTAACATAATGGACGCTCCCACGTTTTCTCTTTGTGTAACTGGACAAGATAGTAGTAGTAGTAGTAACGGAGGACGTGGGCACCATCCCTCCACCGTTAAGGTTAACCGGTAATAGTAGCCCTTATCTAGAATTGACCATTTGGAGCCACGTGGGGGTCTTGCACAGAGTGCCCAGACCGTCCCGTTTGCAGTGCTGCTGACCAATCCGCCAGCAAGAGTGCACTCCCAGCCAGCTGCCCAGGCCCAGTACTTATTGATTCTAATCAAACAATTAGACAAGATATGACTGCTTTACATTTGGACGTGCCCTGCACTACGTGCGTTTTCTTGTCGCGTAGCGAGATATTGGAAAGCCTGTAATCTAATGGCCTAGTGGCCAAACGACAGACATTTGATAAATAAATAAAAAAAATAAGAATCAGCGCTTCAGTATTTTCGGCAAATTCAATGCTCATATTATGGAAAACAGAAGCGAAATGATTTCCTAAGCTATTTAGAGTAACATTTACTATATTCTTTTGAGTCACAAGCTCAGAATTTCCTTTGGTAATGCCTAAGTTTCTGGAAGTTTTATAAATTCTGTGGATAGTGATCTGCAGGTTCGAGAAAAGTTTCTTTTTATATTCCATTCACTAAAGGATAAATCATTATTGTCAATTCGCGCCAGCTAAAGGTAGCAAGCAAGGATGTGTGATTTATCAATAACTAACAACATTCACTTTTAGCCAATCTTTTGGTAGATAACTAGGCGCATAAAAATTTTAAAATTTTAATGGCTTCTTATCATTAAGAGAGAATAAAAGTTGCTTGTAAACTATTCTATATATAGTTGCTATGTCTAATCGGGGAAAGGGAAAACCAGTTGATATATGCTTCAGCAACTAAAAATTCAGAATTTGTTGGCAAAGCGTTCAGCGCAAGGGCAGAATATTCCTAACTGCTGTGACGAATTCGGAAGACAAGAGGTAGCGTAACTGAATTTATTTGGGTTCTTTCTAGGCTATATGCAAAAAAATATAAATAAAGAAATTCATAAAATATTGTTCTCACAGTAGGGTGAATAAGTTCCTGTTTAGATGAAAGTTCTTGTTTGGAAATAGTTCAAGATGAGGGTAGGCTCAAGATGAGGCTGTCTTGAATTAATCGAATCTCTAAGCCGGTGGTTGCCTGACTGAGCTGTGTCCGAGCAGGATACTCTTCGTAAGGTAGCAGTGAACCCGGCTACCTCGCTGTAAATCTCTTGGTAGAGATATTAATATCGCTCTACTCAGAGCGAAGTAAAAATTTGCTCGTGGCCGAGCTGGAAAAAAAACCGAGAGAAGGTTTCTCTCTCTAGTTACTGCAACTAACTCTCATTTTTTCTCTCTCTGGAACTGCGTTCCATGATTTTGTTCAAGTTGTCCTGGGCGTGTCGGAAAAACTTCTAGGATCCTTATTTGTCCATAATTTTTAGAAGCGCCTCTTGATTGGCGAGAGCACTTTGATTAAAAACTGGATATGATGAAGACAGCCTGCGAAGTCCGTGCTAACTTTTCGATTCCAACTGGGGGTCTCAAACCGGGTGGTCTGAGACACTGTCTCCTTTCGAACAACCATAAGAGGAACAAAAAGCTGAGATTGTTTTGTGACTGCTGGTCACTTCCTTGAATTCGCTAAGAAATACTCTGTCCGTAGCAAATTTCGAGGTGGTCATTCCTTTTCTCAGAACTTGTGGTGGTCGATAAAATAGCTTAAGACATTACACTGCAAAGAATTTAAGCACATCTCAAAAGTTGTGCTTTAAGTTACAGAGGAATTTCCTGCCTTAATCTTTATAGAACACACTTACTGATCCTACCATTACGCTGGTAGTTTCCGTTGCAGTACCCAACAGATAAAGTTTTTATTCATACCCACTTTTCAAATCATCTCCAGTGTTGTCGACAGGTCATTTTTTAAACAGATTGTAATAATATAAAATAATTTTTAAAAGTTTACAATCTTTTTCTGACCCATTTCGGATTCGAATTCAGGATCTCTCGAATACGCGTAGAGCGTGCTTCCAATTACGCTGCGAAGACATGCAGAAAGGAGGGAGATATTCTTTATAACATTACCGCATGAATTTCTAGTTTGTACTTAATTGATACTTTACATTATTGCAGTGGTGTTTTATGAAGCTTAAACTGCTGTTTTCTGTTCTTCTTTGTTTTATTAATACATGCATTGTACTTATTTTTGTAATCCTCATACTGTACAACTATGATGCACGGAGAGTTTGCATATGTTAAAAAAATGGTATTTTTGTTAACGACATATAACGCTCTACCATATTTATGTATAAAAGCTTAAGTACGGGCGTAGAGATTTTTAAACTACTGTATCCTTGAAGTAGTTTTCCTTCTCAGAAATAGTCACCCGTCGCCTTGATCACTCAGTTTACAATTTCGCTTTCATCTTTGACCTATTTCTTTTATTTGTAAACTTCTCATTATCACTAGAGAATACCTCTGAAAACTTTACAGTACTTTCACGTGCTTAATACGGTATTATGTCATAAGTGAATAAAGATACTACCAATAACTGCTAGAAATTGAGCACATTCTAGCCACGGGAATGTTTATCATCTTATCATGTACCAAAATATTCTTTAGTGTATTTGAAATGGAAACTTATATTAGCTGTAGGGCACGTCCTAGCGCGGCGTGGTACTAGTAACCCGGGGGTCTCCCCCGGGGTCGCTGGGTAATGTCCCGCTGCGACGGGCTCGCCCAAGCGACTGGTAGGAGCATTAGACGACCGGTGCTGCCTGGGGTACTTCCCCAGGTGGTGCGCTGCTCTCCTGGAGGGTAATAGTGGAGGTTGAACCACCATGATGTGCCCAAAGGGGGAGTGGACCCGGAATGAGATTGAGTTCTCGATACGGGGAATGCCTAAATCTTCTTCTTCTTCTTCTTCTTAAAAATTAATTAATATTCTTATCTGAAATAGAAGAAAACAGCTTACTTGCACTGAATCTCGATTACATTTCTATTTCAGGGACTTCCGAATCCGGCTTGCATTGATATAAGTCACTTATAAGATCAGCGAAAGGCATCTTTTTAGTAAGTGAGATCATTTTTAAAAAATGTATGAATTCTTCATAGGTCAGACCTCGAAACCTTTAAATTGGAGAAATAACGATGAATTTAAACCAAGTTTTGAAAAAAAAAAAAAAAAAATGATTAATTTTCAAAGTTATGATAGCATATTGTTTGAGTCTAAGTCTTTTAAGTTAAAAAAAAATGACATATAAGTCTTAAGTCTTTTTTTTTTTTTCTTTTTTTGTATGGCAAACTAACTTAAGACCATCTGCCACAGAAAATGGATCATTTTGTAAACAATTTATAAGGAAAACTGGTCCGTATTAATATTGGGCAATGGAAAAATCACGAAATCTTGAAACATCTAACAAGAAACCTAACCAAAACCATCTTAAGCTGTCCCGATCATTTATCAGGAAATTAGCTCACTCGAAATTAACTCACTAAACTTAATGAATAATTTAAGCAGTCTTTAGATTTTTCGAAGCAGGAAATATTAAAAATTCTATTTCAGGGGCTTCCGAATCCGGCTTGCATTGATATAAGTCACTTATAAGATCAGCGAAAGGCATCTTTTTAGTAAGTGAGATCATTTTTAAAAAATGTATGAATTCTTCATAGGTCAGACCTCGAAACCTTTAAATTGGAGAAATAACGATGAATTTAAACCAAGTTTTGAAAAAAAAAATGATTAATTTTCAAAGTTATGATAGCATATTGTTTGAGTCTAAGTCTTTACTTATAGTGTTTGAGTCTATGTCCTCCCGGACTCGAATTCCGGACCTCCTGATTGTTAGCAGGATGTGTTTCCTATTACACCACAAAAGCACGAGGTAAGGAGGGAGAAAATGCTTTGCATCCACTCCTCCTTCAAGGGCGACTGGGAAGGCAGGGACCCAGTCGTTGAACCCTGGTGGTGATGAATTACCGGTCACCACATTTTAGTTCAGGTCCCACTGTGAAGAATTTGAAATTTTTCATATCTTTATGTTGGCATTATTCTTGTACTGTATTTCTATCGCGTTGCCAGAAAACCTGATGTAGAATTTTTATATTACTTGGAGTGGTTTTGTTTTTAAATCAAATATTTATGTTTTGTATTGTAGTAATATCTCAGGTTCAGTGTATTTTATGATAATATTGTTCAGTTATCAAAGTTATTGGTTCTTAATTTTGAATTCACATGAAGAAATTTTATTTGGCAGTTTATTATTGTCTTAGTTTACCTTTATGCATTTTTTCTAAATTTAAAGGTTCTTCTTGATATTGTGAATCTAATTGAAATTAATTGTGTATAATACAGTAATGGATATATTATATTTTGTTTGTACCATAGCTTTTATTTAAATTAGTTGGACTCAGTTTTGAAAGTATTTCATATTTGCGGTACAAATTATGAAAGTATACTCGGCTTATTGTTTGAATGCTATAGGTACTACTTGTAACATGCTTTCTTTAGGGTTTATTAATGACTATGTTACTTATGTCCTTGTGTTCTTGAAGGCCTTGTATGCCACTGTAAACTTATTTTGCTTAGTGATAATAAATAGCTTCTGGAGGCAGGGGCTTTAATCCGTGTAAGGCAGACATCATGTCAGCTAGGTAATGGAGCCCCTGTTCTCTGGTTAACAGTCATTAGGTTTATTCGGAGCAAGAAACGGGAGAAAATAAGCAATAGCTTAGCCGGATTTTGAACTCCAGAATCTCGATTGCCAGCCGGACGTGCTTCCAATTGCACGAGGAAGACATGTGGTAAGGAAGGAGAAAATACCTTACAATGTCTCCCGTTTAAAGAGCGACTGGGAAGGCTTTCGACCCACTTGCCAAATCCTGACAATGACGAGTTATTTTCTTCCGCATTTTACTGTAGTCTTTTCACTGTAGTCTTTCACTGGACTTCACTGTGGTCTTTTAGAAGCTTTCAAACTCTATTTTCAAACCGAAATTTGCAGTGCTCTCATTGGGATCTGAAGAAAGCAGGAGGGAAAAATACCTTTACAATTTAGGAGGGATTTCGGATATTTTAAACACTGTGATTTTACAGTTTGTGATTTTTATATTAAAAATTATGCTATTTTCATTGCAATTCTCCTAAGCTTTCCAATAGTAAATGATTTTTTTTCACATTTTTGTTTGTAGTTTTATAAAAGAACTTTAAAATTTTCTGTAAATTGTATACTGTAATCTATTGTATTGATAAAACACACGGATAAGAAAAAGAAAAAAAAAAAAAAAAAAAAAAAAAACTTTCACTGCGAAGAATTTTTAATGTTTAAAGTATTTTCGTAACTCGTAATTTTCAAATTTTGGGCTTCATTAAAAAACGTGCGGTTTCACAGTTCTTTAATGTTCTGAATGTTTATTTAGAGCCTTTAATATAACACTACTGAAGAATTTTAGTGAATACGCTTAGCGGTATTCCGACAATTATTTGCAAATAATTCGATCAACAAAAGCGTGATTTTTTTTAGTAAAAATGTCCATTTACTTCGGGGTGGATATGGTTAACCTTTCGAAGCAGCTTTCTTCGATTGTTTAGTATTATCTTTAGGTCGATGGCATTATAGTATATTATGAATACTTGTTTACATGTGGATTTTCAACTGAAAAATAAGTTTTCGACTTTGATAAAATTTAGTGTCTGATGATATCTATGCACAAATTAGTCCGGGATTTCCTTTAACCCAGCATGGAGAAAGTCCCTGAACACTAGTACTTCGGTCCGGGTTTCGCGAATGGACTGGCTGAATTAGCATTTTCACGGTTTTTCCCATACATAATGCGTATATGAGCCAGTTTCACTTAGAAAGTCCTCCACGAAGGCATCCCTTTTCCCAGGCAGATGGCTTTCGTGTGCTTTGCCGTAACTAAATAAAACTAAAACTATTTATAGTTCTCCTTTTAAACTTAAAACACCCTTGAAAAATTTATTTTGGTCAAAATATTTAGAGAAATAATTTTGTCAAAAAGTATAATAACTGTTTATTTATATTTTGGAGAAGTATACGTTATCATTTCTTTCAGTATATTAAAAAAACTTGTTTTAATTTATTTTTATACGACAGGACAGGTTGCTTACCTACTGCCTCCAGTTGAAAGGAAACAGAACCCTGTATGAACCGATGTCAGTGCTTTATGATCCAAAATACCTGCTTTTTCTAACCAGTTGTCCGCGTTTGCCATAGAAATTCGACTGCCATTTGCGGTAAAATCGTCCGCTTTAGCGAAATCTGCAAACAACTCTGGGAAATCCTCTGGCCATTCTTCTTCATCATCCGACGGAGGTTTCCGAGCTGCTGCTGCTACTGACAATCGAGCTTTCCGCTGCCAGTTATTGAAAGAAAATGAGAGAGGGTTTTTTACTTAATAATTCATAAGATTACATTAATCGTATAAAAAAGAAAGACATTTTAAATTAAATATTTACTCCAAACAGTTTAATCATGATTCCCTTGCTAAGCTTCGTAGTCAAATAAGTTAAGGAGCCAACTCGATTTGAACCTTGATAGCTTCGGCTATATTTCTTTAGTTAATCTTAGTTTTAGTTTAATTCTTAGTTTTTCAAGTTCAAGCCCAAGTGCGGGCTTTGTTTCTACATTCCCAGGCGGAGTTTTGTTAAATCTTATCGGAATAATAAAGGGTTAGTTACCCTTCTATTTTGTTGTTTCTTGTCAACGAACTTAAGCGATTATTCGCTTATCAGTTCTTAGATTCCACACTTCCAACATTAACTTAGAATTCCAAAGTGAGGAACACTACAAGCTCTTCAACCATGTGTATATGAATAAATGTGTAAATTTTATTTTATGTCAGTATTGTACAATTACAAAGTGAGGAACTCTACAAGGTTATCAGAAGGTTTCACGGTTTTTCCCATACATAATGTGTCACGAAGTCACATAAAGTCCTCCACGAAGGCACCCCTTTTCCCAAGAAGATGGCTTTCGTGTGCTTTGACGTAACTAAATAAAACTAAAACTATTTATAGTGCTCCTTTTAAACTTAAAACACCCTTGAAAAATTTATTTTGGTCAAAATATTTAGAGAAATAATTTTCTCAAATACACTAGCAGAAAAAAAGGTTAGATATGGATTACGGATTTGATATGAGAGAATTAAATTATCACAGGAACGAAATGACTCGTGAACTTTTTGCTCGTGAAGTTTAACTCGTGAAAGGACAATTGTTTCTTGTGTTGTCAAGTGCTTACCCGTCAGAGAGAATTTTAGACTTGCTAAGGCTCCTATTAAGTGCTAAGGCTCCCATTAGGTAAAATAATTCTGCCGGAGCCAACACAGGCTATAATGTCTGTTATAGTTAACACAGTCTATAATGTGTGAGACCCATAGATTCAAGAAGCTTTCTTTACATATACTTCCACCAGCTTGAAACATTTAGAAAATCGAGTGATTAGACCAGGCTACTCATTTCCAGTTATTAATCGTCCAGTGTCCAAACTGTGGAGTACAGGAGCTCTACATAGCTCTGGGTCATGCATTCCCCGGAAGTATTGGGTGGTGTATCGCCTTTTAAAGCCAATGTAATCACACCATTCCACAGTCTTCATACTTCATAAAATGGAAAAGAAACATGAAAGTGTAAAATTTAAAAATAGGTCAAAAAGTATCCTTTGTTTATTCAAAATCTACACCAAATTAAGGTTGTTTTTAGCCTAAAAGTGACATTTGTTCCGAGCGGGATATTAGTCTAGAAACAGTATTTTGCGTTGAATCGCTAAAACGACGCATCACTTCTCAAACTGTTGAAACCAAATAGTTTCGTCCCGTGTTATTTTTTAAAGAAATTAAACAATGAAGAATCTGCGTGAATGTATCTTGCAATGTGAAAACAGCAGTATCTAGAGCCATCAAATTGTGAATTACTTAGTCCTCCACCCGAACTTGGGCAGCTGAAAATTCGAGTTTTCAATTTCGAATTAATTTTATTATCTACTTCATATTTTGTACAATTTTAAGGAATTTTTGATTACCAAACTCAATGATTTCAAAGCAAGCAATGCAAAACTGCATGAAAAAAAAAAAAAAAAAAAAAAAATCTCCAGCGCGTAAGTCCGTCAATCGGAAATTCTAAAGGTATGCTGTTTTTAAATACTTTGTGATTTTGCCGTTGAATCGCATTTATGTGGCTTAAGATCATGACATTTAAAACAAAGTAAAAACACAAAACGTTAATAACAAAAAGACAAAAAAAGTTTTGTAAAGCCATCCTAGTAAGAAAACTGAACATTGATATGAAGAACTGAGGAAAGATTGGAAAAAAAAAAAAAAAAAATGCTAACACTTACAAAAGTTGCAGCGGGGATATTATACGTATATTGCTGTGCTGCCTTTAGTTAGTTTTTTTTTTTTAAATTTAGTTTTTTGAACTATGTATGGCGTAAGTGCGAAGAAAGTATTGCTTAATAATAAAGTTAAAAAAATCTGATGTGTACACCACATGACTTCCTTGTACGGAATATTAAATTATACGCATTCTTTCTTGCATTTCATTTAAACTTATTGGATTGAATTAAATCTACTTCATCGACAGCGCATAAATCACAAAAGAATAAATGCACTCTTTAAAATTCACTCTATTTGCTTAGCATAGCGACACTCTGTCGCTAAGTTTACTTAATATATCGTTCATATTATAACTTAGAATGCACAAAATTTATATCATTTGAAGAATTATCTATCGTTGCCACATGTTCTATTCAAATACTAAAGCTGGAACGATGTCTAAAAAAAATTAAGCAAACAACGCAAAAAAGAAACAGTTTTTCGCAGACGATCCAGTATTTCTCATTCAATTAATTCAGTTCTCACTTCGCGACAGGGAAAAATGCATAAAAGCTCAAAATATCTATATAAAAAATTACGAAGTAAATCTTGAACACTTATTTCCTCGAAAAAATTCCAGAAAGAATTAAGTATGATTTAATTCGCAATAATCAATGAAGGCGTTATCTTTGTTGTTGTGAAGCTTAGTCTCTCTAGATTGGCAACAAATTTACTACTCTGCTGTTTCAAATGTAAACAAATATGTCCGCCATGTTATTTATTTAAAACTTAACCGCACTTAAGCAACTGTTAAATTGTTGATAATTGTACAAATATTGCTTCCAGTTTTACGAAAAGCATAAAAACCTTAACCAAAATATAAGAACAACATAATTCAATAATTTTTAAAGCAAAAACTGCACAATTTACAAACATATAAGAGTAAAGAAACTGAGGTCACTGAGCCGAGTAACAGAATGGATATATATATATATATAAATATATTTATATACGTTTGGTGCGGCCGATTGCAAACAAAATAAGAGGTGCACATCTACATGTTATAGCAGTCCTATATACAAAACTTCAACGTTTTGAGGCTACTCGTTTTTGAGTTATGCGAGATACGTACGTACATACGTTCGTACAGGGTGCTACTTTGGTATAGGACTGCTATAACATGCACGGATTTTGGTGAGTTTTTGGCAATTTTTCTTTTGGCGAGTAATACGACTTATGGTAAACCCATTGCTGGATAAGTTATTTATGGTAACCGATACTTTGTTGACATTTTATTTAAAAAATAATGCGTGTTATTATGCATAAATTCCGTGTTTTAAATATTATTTATGGCTTCTAAATATTAAAAATAAACTTAATTTTGCATTTTTATTTGAAATAAAAATTTTATTCTTTATCATATTTTATGAAATTTTATGCTGTGGATGATGTAATCAGTGACGTCACCTTACTTTAAAAGTAATTGGTTTTAATATCTATAAATTTAATCTAATGTTTTAAACATTATTTATGGCTGTTAAATATTAAAATACAATTTAATTTTGCATTTCTTTTTTAAAATGATTTTATTATGTATGATTATTTAAATAATTTTAATTCTAGGCGTGATGTAATCAGCTCTCTGATTGGTTATAGAATATTTGTGCATTAATGAGCTGTAATCAGCTCCCTGATAGGTTGCTGAAAATTTGTGCATTACCGCGCCATTTTAAAATTTAATTCATATCTTCGAATTCCTTCAAAAATGTCTCCTTCAAAGATGAATGTTGTTTTTGATAAGTACCAAGAATTTTTGGTTTCGGAATCAAAAAATTGTCCTTTGAGACCTTATTTTCGCCAGCCTGGCTTTCCTAATCAAAGATTTATTTATAAATTCTTACAAGGGCCAGAGGAAATTTATTTTAAATTTTTGGAGGAAACGTAGCTAATTGTTTCTTCAATGAAGTGCGAAAATGTAGATCACAGATGAAGCCGTTAGAAGAGCCGATTCTGAGACGGCCGTATATAACCGTTTCGAGCGACCGTTAAAATCTGAAACCTTTCAGATTTTATTCATAGTATAGATTAATTTTTACATAATTTTAATTGGTGATGTTGGAAGAAATAACCGCTGTAACGGTAAGAAAATTATTAGACATTCCTCCTTTTTTACCGACAATAAACTAATTGCTGTCATTTTAGCTCTAGTGTACGAAGCGTTCTTATTTACTTATTTTAAGGTATTTAATTTAAGTAATATTTTAATTCTTTTAAACGTTGGTATGATGGTTTTTAATTCGATATTCAATTTATGTAATATTTTAATCCAATTAAACGTTGGCGCAATGTTTTTATAGTGGTATTTTTATTCTATTTCTATGCTATATGAAAGTAATAATTTAACCTTTCTTTAGTATTTTATACTCATAGTAAATGTATTTATTTATTCTATATAATATATATATATATTATATTATATATAACGTATTTTAAAGTATTTAAATTTAATAATATTCTAATTCTTTTAAATGTTGGATGATGTTTTTTATTTCGATATTCAATTTCAGTAATATTTTAATCTAATTAAACGTTGGCACAATATTTTTATAGCGGTGTTTTTATTCTCTTCTTTGCTATATGAAAGTAATAATAACCTTACTTTAGTATTTTATACTCATAGTAAATGTATTTATTTACACTTGCCTGCCATCTTAAAAAACGACATTTTCAACAAAAAAATTAATCCATTATTTCTAACGATATTTTTTTTTTTTTTTTTTTTAAGTTTCGAATACTTTACTATGCGTAAAAACAGCGTTTTTCAAGATGGCTGACGTTTGTAGAAATCGCGCCAACAATTGCGCCAACGTAAATCGCCAAAAGTCCGTGCAACCGTCTACCAAAGTAGCACCTCGTACGGACGCCACGAAAACTTCTCTTCAGATTTCATTTTAAAGCAGTTTTATAATT
The DNA here is from genome assembly GCF_044657685.1 of Stegodyphus dumicola. NCBI lineage: Eukaryota > Metazoa > Arthropoda > Arachnida > Araneae > Eresidae > Stegodyphus > Stegodyphus dumicola. The sequence goes on from NC_140773.1 coordinate 5,838,893, forward strand.
TTTTTGGAGGAAAAGAGTCTTATTCTGTCCTTACGTACAGATATCACGCAAAAACATTGTTAAATTTCATTCGATATCGGTCAAATGGATATTTTAGTTGAAATATGCTGCCTGAAACTTTTCGCGAATACAATACTTCCTTTTTACTTCGTACAAGGAAATAAAAAAAGGGTTAGTAGGTGTGAGTGTAACAGAAGACTTGTAACCCTACTAGCTCAACAAGAGAGTAAAAAACCTTACAAACCGTTTCGAGCGACCGTTAAAATCTGAAACCTTTCAGATTTTATTCATAGTATAGATTAATTTTTACATAATTTTAAATTCATATTGATATTAATTGAGAATAAATAAATATAGATATGAGCACGCAGTTGCTTTTAATTTCAAGCACTTTTCATAATAAATATTATAATATGCTTTCTTACCTTTTGCGCGAGATCATCAGGAGTGGGAAATTTCATTTCTTGCATTTGACTTCGTTTCTCGGCTATTGCCGTTCGCAATTTGTCCAGTGAAACGTCCACAGAACTTCTTGATGATGGAAGTTTGCTGGCTACTGATACATCATACCACATCTTCGGACTATTATCCAAAGTATAAGTAACCTACAAGTTTAAGCAGAAAATTACTAAACATACCAAAAATTAATTATATCTACAATTGTGAGGTTATTTTACCTTGGGTGAATCTTTATATTATGGTAACTTGGCGATGTTTTGGCGAAACTTTGGCGACCAACCCTCCTACAGTAACCTACTAGTTTTTTTTTTTTTTGGACGCCATTTTGTTTTCACGAAGTAAAGGCCTTTTTTTTTTTTTTTACACAACATTTTTTCCAACAATCTGCTAGCCGAATTACGCTTATACGAGAACTTTTATGGAACAAAAGTGCTTAATCATGACGAAGATTAAGTGCGAAATTGGGAGAAAGTGCAGAATCGCCCACTACTTAGCACGTTTTTAAGAACTGCACATACGCGGCATCCATGTACACGTCGACCTACTTTCACTTAAAAAATACATCCCAGAATTGCACAAAAATGGCATTGCGCACACTCTTGACTTTACCTATGTATACATCGACCTATTTTCACTTAAAAAGTCAAAGAAAATTGACAAAAATCCAATTCTTCTTACTCTTATAAAAAGCGCCAAACAAATAAGTGGTCGATTCTGCACTTTAACAGCGAAATTGTTTCTAAGTGCTTATTAGCTAAAATCCCCATTGGAATTTTCCGGAAAATGTCACATGACATGTCTCATGATCTCTCATTTCTCTGATACAAAATAATCTGTGATTCGAACTGTGTACTTCTCAGATTATTACTAAAGTCCTAGCTAGTAACCTTTATCGCCTTACCAAAATGTCGCCAAACTATCTGTTACCATATTCTAAAGATTAGCATTAAAGTTGAATCTTACAGTTCAAACTGTTCTTTAACTTCTCAATTTATCATATTAGTTCTCATCATCAATTGCGATTATGTAAACGAGACAGTAAATTTAAGTGATTAGAAAAACGACGTAAGTGTTGTTTCTCGAGTATGCGGAAGTGTTTCTCTTGAATATATAGATATTTTTAAGGTTTAAGGCCGAGTTTGTCTAAAAATCTCAAATTTTTTTTAAAATTTCACATTTTTAAAGGCCACATTCTTAGCTATCAAAAACGTTTCTCTTCTTGGTATGTTTATTAGAAACGGAGATATATAAGTTTTTCTGAGAGACGATAAATCGGAAGTTAATGTTTGCCGCAGCGGAAGTGAAAGTTTAAAGAGCAAATTAAAAAGTTTTTGCTCTTTTTTATGTTATTTGTTAACTAATTTTAAGCGTTTCAATTAGCCTGGAGAATCTGGCAAAGTATTTTTATCGAGAATTTCAAATTTTCGTTTGGTAACGTGAGTAGTTGTGTATATGTTACCGTGAAAGACCGAAATTGGAGAATGTCGACTTTCACCGGAGAATGTCAACATTCACCAAATACGTCGGTGAAAGATCGAATATTGCATTACATTCTTGCACATTCGGACCCTCACCGATGTATGTCGACAATCACAGATATGCTCTGGTGTAGGTCGGAAAGAGAGGAGTATATGTATACGCTGTCATTACAAACGAAGTGTTCCACAAATAAATTCAGTTGTGAAAAAGCAAGACCTCTTTTGAAACTCAAAGTGTCATAATAGTTTAAGTTATTGCAATAAATAAGATTTGAATCACATAATTTGGTAAGTTTATAACTTCTATTATTTTCCTTTCTCATTTTGAATGTACTGTGTGTTTTAAGTTCTTATGTTCTTAAGTTCTTATTCTGAGTCTCAAGTGCGTTTTTTCGCGAATGAATGACGGAGAAGGAAATATAATATTCTTATATGTTCAACATTCACCATTAGTACATGGTGAATGTCGACATTCACCGGTGTAAGTCAGAAATAAGAGTATTTGGAAAATATTCGGACATACACCAAGCGACTATGTGAATGTTGACATTCACCTGTGAAAGTCGACATTCTCCAGATTTCGGTGTTTCACCGTAACATATATATGCCATATAGTGTTAATCTGAGAATTTTAAATGCGATTTTTGATAAATCTTTTTACTTCCTTTATAAGGTAGTCTCTTAGCATGCCTTCATGGTCTCCTGCCTTCTTAGCATGTCTTCGTGGTGTAGTGGTGAGCACGTTCGACGCGAATTTCGAGACGTCCGTGATTCGAGTCCCGGCGAAGGCGTTGCTCATTTTTGCATCTCTCCGGCTTCAAAATAACCTAATTTTTCTACAGTGGCGCCCGAACTAAAAGGTGGTTAATGATGACTCTTCACCACCAGGATTTGGCGATTGGGCCCATTAAAAACCCCAGTCGCCTTATAAAAAAGGGGAGCGTATAAGGTATTTCTCCCGCCTTCTTAGCATGCCCTCGTGGTGTAGTGGTCACCACGCTGGACACGAATTCGAGACTTCAGTGGTTCGAGTCCCGGCGAGGGTATTGCTCATTTTTCCCATCTCCTGCTTCAAAAATACCTAATGTTTCTCACTTGTACTAATACTTGTACGAAGTATAGAAAGTGCTGTAATCGAGAAAAATTTCGGGTATCATAATTCCAATGAAAATATCCATTTCAACCACTCTCGAAACTACTTGAAAGGTATTTTTCGTGATATCTGTATATACGGACCGAATAAAAGAGTTTTTTTGCCATAAAGGATTGTAAAATAGATTAAAAAGGGAGACAGAAGAGATTTTTTTCCCTTGAAGTCTGTACGTACGTGCATATGCATTTATCTCGTATAACTGAAAAACTAATAAACGTAGAGCGTTAAATTTTGTATATGGGACTGCTATAACATTTAGTTGTGCATTTCCCCTTTTCGTTGAAATCGGCTGCACCAATCATATATAAATATGTACACTGCGGGGGGGGGGAAGGAATGGGACAGTACTATATCTCCCCTTCTATTGGTCCGATTGATTAAATTCAATTTGCGTTTTTCATGTTTCCAAAGCGTGACTTAGGCTATGTATTAGATTTATACATAGTATTGTTTTAATATAGGTATTTTGACACAAAAATCGAACTTTTTCTGAAATGACATGCCAATTTTTTGCATATTTAGATTCTACGACACAAATTATGCCAGACTGCTAAGTTTTGTAAAAATCCAACGAGTAATTTTTAATAAATTAGTTCAAAATTTTAGCTCCTCCATGTTAACCCATTAGCCGCTGGTGTTGCGTTGACGCAACGTTCAAAATAAATGCGTATATAAATATAACTACCTAAGATATTTTATACCAGCAGATGATTTTGTGTAGGGAATATTATGAAGATTATTTCTGTAAAAAAATATTTGCCTTCAACAATAATTTTGTTTATAATAATTAATCTCATACTTTAAGCAAAATTTAATCAAAATTTTCGCCTGGGTATTTTTGCTGAAAATATTTAACGAAAGAATCGCCGTCTTTATGAGTGATCTATTTTTAGTCATGGTCACCGTTTATCAGAACTTTACATCAGTCAGATGTTTATATTTGTTTTGGGAAGGAAGGGAAAACAGGTGTTGCGCTGACGCAACGTCACCAGGAAACGGGTAGTCAATCTCCTTTTTCACTTATTCCTTTCGATGTTCTGGTTCATGTTCCGGTTGTTTAAAAATGCCTAGAACGAGGTATCTTACATTAGAAGAAGCCCTTCAAAGATTTTTTTGATGAAGAAACGGATGATAATAATGTTAATAATGACCAGAATGAAACGGATATTGTTGTTCCCCCAGAAATTGCAGAAACTAGTGACGAAGAAGAAAGGAATGGCAATGTTTTAAGTAATGATAATGCTATTTTACCAAATGATACTGCTGGGAAAGTTGAAATTCACTTAAGAAGTAAGTTTCAGCCTTCTAAAAGCAGTTAGAGTCATACTAAAAAGTTTAAAAAGCAGAAGACTGAAATCTTGAAGTGGATAAAAAAGGAACTGTTAGTTATGTCTCAGGAAGAACATGAAGAAAGAGATAGAAGAGAAATTATAAACGACAAACTGCAAGGTAAAACTAGTGCACAGATTTTCGATTTTCGTTTTGGTTTAGACATTTACTCTCTTATTGTTGAACAGATAAATATATACGCTCAGCGAAAAAAAAAGCGCTCAGAATTTATTGCATCTGAAGCCTATATGAGAAGATTTATTGGAATATTATTGCTTACAGGATATCATTCTTTACCTCAAGAAAAAATGTATTGGTCTTTTGATAAGGACATTTCTGTTCCTGTTGTACGAGAATCGATATCACGTTTGCAGTACAGGAATATGAAGCAGAATTTGCATTTGACAATAGTCAAATTGACAATACTGATAAATTATATCAGGTGAGACCGTATCTAAACTTTCTAAATATCACCACTTTTTACTACTGGAAATATTAAGTCTCTTTTAGATTATAGACGCGAGAATGCATTATTCCTTTTGAAAACTCCTATTGAGAGTGTAGAATCAGCCAGAAATAGATCAGCAACAGGAAGTCCTAGTAAATTCAGCATTCAAAAACCATTACATGGAGATGGTAGACATTTTATCGTAAAGTCCGTTGATAACAAAAGACTTTGTTGTAAAGAGTACCATAGCCAGACTGTTTATAGATGCAAAGTATGTAATGTACTCGTAGCTTTACATCATGATTGTAATCAAGCTTTTCATGCTTGAATCTTTCAATTGAAATAATTTGTATTTGTAAAAGTAAGACAATGTATATTTTAATATTAAATTAATTACAAGTAAAGTGATTCGTAGATTTATAAAACGTTATACAGCTAAAAAGTAATCCTGCGCTCCACTCAAAAGAAACATCACACGAATACAATCCTACTCACTAAACATCCGTAGTCTTATTCCACTGACGTTGCGAGAACGCAACAGTCGCGTTTTCTACAGGTAAGAGCATTTTTCTTATTTTCAATGTAAATTTATGTTATAAATGCTTAATTTAATATTTGCTATTATTTTCATGAGAAAAGAAACATTCCTTGTAGTTTTGGAGGTTAATGGGTTAACTGAATTTGGTATATATTTATAAATATCTCTTTTTTAATTAAAGTTATTTCATTCTTCCTTTCCCATTTCGAAATTTAGATTCATTCCAAACAAAATTTAATGATTTTTTGTGATTTTCTTTTTAATTTGCATTTTTAATAAATTTTTCGAAAAGCATTTTGAATTATAACCTATAAAACTTTTACCACCATCTTAATGTAGATGTATTTCTAAGCATATCTGCAAAAAGTTAAAATTTTTTATTCAAAATTTCCCAAGATATACGTAAATTTACATATTGGCGCATTTTGAAATGGCGGCATATATGTTATAAGCGATAATAATACCAAATGTGGTTTACTCACTTTGCTAAAATTATTTGAAAGTATCGCTACGGTTTTTGTATTTAGTTTGCTATTTTTAGTAGAACTGTAATTAAAATTGTTTCATTTCTCCGGGCAATGTAGCGCGTGACGAGTTTTAACAGAAAGCTACTCCGAAAAAGTAAAAACAAAGGAGCACGCGCCTTTAATAAATATATATTTCGTAATTGCTTTCGCTTTCCAGAAACCACGCGAAAATACCAGAATGTTCTCTTGCTCGATTAAAAAACTTTAAAAAGCCGGAGGAAAACATCTCAGTTCAGTTGTTTACTAAGTTTTTGTTGTTGGTTGTAGCAAATTCGCGGTGATTCGAGATTGGATTAGCTTTCTCTGCCTTTTGGATTGACTTACATTTAACGTTTTAGTAGTCTAAAATATAACTGCTGTGTGATATTATATAGGAATATATATGAGGGGGGGAATTCAGCATTTTTTTTATTTCTTGTGATAAAAATAAATTTTGACTTTTTTCAGACTTGTGCATTCAATTTATTACGAAACCGTTCGCATGCAACACTTTTTGGTGTCAGAAGTGGGATTTAATGCCAATTACGAGAGCGATGGAAGAGAAGTTATTGTAGTTCATATAGCAGCTTTTGCTGCATTTAAAGAAAAGATGAAAGATTCCGTTAAAGCAGAGATGAAAGCTGTTAAAGGGAAGGTGAAAGCGAGCCAAGCAGAGATGAAAGCTCGTCAAGATATGATTGAAGCAGGACAAGAAGAGATGAAAAGAGAAATTACCTGCATAATAGGAAAATATATTTCAGGCTGTGGAAGGCAGAATAGACAAAGTTGAAAATAAAGTTGGGAAATTGAAGGAAAAGTTTCTTCTATCAAAGAACAAATAGAAGAGAGAGAGTTTTGACCGTCGAACAACAAATCGATTACAGAGTTTCTTCTGTTATAGAACAAATAGGAGAGAGAGTTTCCTTTGTGGAACAACGAATCAAAGAAAGAGTTTCTGTTGTCCAACAACAAATTGATGACAGGGTTTCTGCGGTCGGCAAAGAAGTTGATACCTTGAAGAAATTCGTAACGACGGCAGGGAGCAATACAGATGGCTTTAAATTTTTATCCATGCCTGCCTGTCCCTCTCTGAAGCTAACCACAAATGATGGGAAGACCTCCCGGCAAGTGTATAAGACACAATTTTCTTTAGTGGCGGATGTGAATGGATGGGATTCGCGAGCTAAGGCCTGTCATCTCGCCGCTTCTCTGAGAGCAGACGCAGCGGATATCCTGCAGACTCTTACCGAAAACCAGAGATTAGACTTCGAAGCTCTATTCGGCGCGTTGGAGCTGTTAAAAAATGGATTTCATTAAGCTACGCATCTATCTACTGCCCTTCGTTTTAATTTTAGAAAAATGTATAAGGCCTAAATGATAGCTGAAAATTTCAAAACGTTTTAAAAATTATAAAATGATTGCACATATATATATTACACGTTTACTAAATTAATATACGCATACAAAAAATATACATATATGCATAAAAGGAATCAAATTTTCTCACCTTTTGTGTAAAATGTATTACATTTTGTACTTTTCTGTCTTTTATTTGTTGCTTTTTGTTGATATAATCTGCTGATTGAAATATACATAAGGCTTTTGGTATTAAACTCTGTATTAAATTCAAGTATATATATATTGCTTTTAATGCTAACTAAGCGATCACTTTTTACACCATTAAAGAAGGCTTAGTATTAGGTCCAAATTTTTTTTTTGATTTTTAACGCACAAATGAATATGTATATTTTACTTTGTCAGCTTAAAGCCAGTGCAAAATAACTTTCACTATTCTGCTCCTTCTGTAACATCTAATTTATGTCACTGCGGTTCCTGAAATTTAGTAATACTTACTTTCTTCTGCTCTTTCTCCTTTTTATTTTCCGCAGACCAATAATCATAACCCTCAATGTCTTGTCCAACCCAAGAGTGCTGTCGTTTTATAAGGTTTCTCATGTCTTCATCAGTAATCGTGTCATCTCCGGGTTTCCAATCAGATTTCAGACTGCTGACGTACTGAGGAGAAATATTCTGTCGTGAGGGAAGCTCATCTTCCAGTCGGTCTGCTAAAAGAAAACACATTTATGACTTTCTTCTAATTTAAGGTGATTTGCTGTTCCATAATAAAATAGGTGATAGTCGTATTATTACGAAAATTATGCTTAAACACTATTTGTAATATGGAATATAAAGTATTATGCACATTTTGATTTCAAACGTTTCAAAAGTTAAAACATTTTGAACAGTGCCTTAATTGTTTAGCACGTTAATAACGGTAAAATGCGAATTTGAGTTCTTTTCTGAATGGCAGGAGGAGATTTCTGTGACTGCAATATATTTAAAAGAAATTTCAATGTTTCAAATTGGTTTTATTGTTGTGATTGAAAGTAATGGGTGTTATTCCATTCATATACAATTTCAGTTTATTGGCCAATACACTTGAAAGTATTACCCTGATACTCTTGAAAAAAAAAAAAAATACCCTTGAAAGTTACACTTTCTCTCTTGTTCCACATAAACTAGAAGACCTTATAATGACATGGCAAATTCTCGCACAGGCGTGAATAAAAACTACTGACTCAGACGAAGGGTAAAAATAATCCTTTATTAACTCAAAATAGTTAACAGAAAGGTACTGTCTTCGTGCGTTACAAAAGCACCGTCAACTTGAGGTGGAAACTAAACGTAGAATATAATGTAAGTCAAACCTAAAATAAATAGTGCAAGATCGGACTTAAGTTACGCCTAAGAGGTGGACTCAGAAGAACCTAACTGGCGTGAGGCTAAATCTGATAAGGCCAAAAGGCTTACTAGTGTAACAGCGAAATAACAGGTACAGGTTACGGAGGACGGGGACGCCTGGTGTTTAACGTAGGTAAACAGGCGTATGTCCCGCGCCCTCCACTATCTAGAAACAACAACTCTCTGGAGCCACTGGAGGCTGCACCGAGAGTTCATTTGGATCTTAAATAAATTTGTTACATGGCCATACAGGGGCTATAACTGATGTAAGACATTATGTGGGAACGTAGTACATATGTTATATACAAAAATTACAAACAGCAGTTACATAAAACACATTAATATACATATTAAAATTAATTAAAAATATGACAACAGCGAAATAGCAACGAAACGTACGCTTGGCTAGCAAAAAAAAAAAAAACTCAGATTTTCACCCTTTTAAATATGCACTTCACTTAACTTTAAATTTACATCCTGGCGAGAGAATGTGACGGGAAGTTGAAAAGTCTAGAATAGGTATCAAACTTAAAATAAATTTGTCATGCAAAATAAGGAAAACCCTACAAAAATAATCCTTTTAATCTGCAGTAAAGTTATGCAATTTTTTTTTCCGGTCCTTGAAATGTGTTTTGAAATCGTTTTCATGAAATTTGTTCAAAACCTGTTCAAATAAGAAAATAAAAAATCTTAGGATACGATTGTGAGATGAATGTGGAGCTTGTGTCGTTTCATTCACCGCAGTTTTGGGCGAAATTTCACGAACATCAGGATCATTGCGCGCAGATGCATTTTCGCGAAGAAACCTCAAAGGGATATGTTGACCTGATTCAGGTCGTTTTCGAAGAAATGTTTCAGAAAAACGCCGTAAAACTCTCCAAGTATTATTCTTTGTCAATAGTTTGTCCAGTTAGTACAAATTTACGATGCACAGTGCCATGTCGGATAATAATTCTTCTTTTATTTTCAAATTAGTTTCTGTTAGAAAACTTTCTAAAAATGGCAAAAAGCTTAAAATACACTGCAGGCCAATAAAATTGCAACACCATGAAGAAAAGCAAATACAAAAAAAGTTATTTACTGTACGTAAACAGTATGGCGTGAAGATAAAATGAATAAATTTGTAAGCAGCTTGGTTTACTGAAGTGCGAAATTAATAGGAACAGCTGCCACCCTTGGTATCTAAAACGGCCCTTACCTGGTTAGGTGTGAGGTCGAACTGTACTTCGATGACAGAAACGGGCAAGTCATTCCACGCTGCTTCAAGCCTATGCCACACTTCATCAACCGTATTAGCTGGAGAAGGGTGGCGGGCCAGTATCTCGGCAACCCATGATCAGATGTTTTCAATGGGTGATACATCTGGAGACCGTGCAAGACAGGGCAGCAATCAAATACCTTGCGCATTGAGGAAAGACAGTAGACGACGTGCAACACGCGGTCTTGTATTACCTTGTTGGAAGAAGGCGTTTAGCAGGCATCGAAAATAGGGCACAGCCACTGGACGTAAGATGTCAGAAATGTACCGATTTGCGTTCAAAATACTATCGATCCGAACTAGAGATGTGGGTCGAGCATCTAATGGCTGCCCAAGCCATTACATCAGGTTCAGGGCCTTTATGCCGATACTGAATACAAGCAGGTGACGTAGTCTCCTCGGAGCCTCCAGATACGTATATGGCCATCAGACTACTGTAGGAAGAACCGGGACCCGTCTGAAAAGACGACGTTGTGCCCACTCCTGTATCCAGCTTTGCCGTACTGCGCATCAGAGTCCCCGTCTCTCTCTATGCTGCATTGTTAAGGGAAGGCGAAGTAATGGTTGTCGTGTTCTTAGTCCACGCGTCTGCAAACGTCGACACACCGTACGAACGAATACTAGGTGTGCTGCAAACATGTCCATTTCCTGCCTAATGGTCCGTGATGAGGTTATACAGTTTTGCAAGGCTGACCTCATGATATATCTTCCTCTATGTCGTTAGTCATAGGAGGGAGTTGAGATCCTGCATGCCGCTCAACATGACCTTCAACAATCCATTGATTCCATATTCACATGACAGTGGTTTGATGTTACCAGTGCGATGGGCGATATAACGGAACGATAATCCACGCTGTCGATAGCCAACGATCCTTCCTCAATCGCATTCCGACACTTGCTGGTAAGCTTTTCTTATTATTATTCGAGACATTATAAGCTATTCCGAGCAAATTCGACTTAATAAGACCCTTTCCGAATGAGAAATCCACTACACAACTTTTTTTTTTTTTTTTTTTTTTATGTTGTTTCTCCCTTATTCGTCGTCTAAATGGGCTGAAATACTAATCATTTGTACATTCCAACCTCTGCTTCCTTTCATGTGATTTTGACATTCACCAGATCGTTCCTTCCTGGTGTTGCAATTTTAATGTGTATTATTATCCAATTCTTTGATTATTAGTTCGAGTTTTTTTATCATTGTTTTGGTTTTATTGGTAATGATACACAAAATTAACGTTTTGTTCTTGTAATCTCAAATTTAAATTATTTAACGTTTCAAAAATATCAGTTGAATATGCTTAACAGGCCAACCATATTTTACTAAATAAACAATTTTGAATCACAGAGGAAAATTTCAATTTCTGACCGAAGTTCCAAAAAGACGATTTAAAACTTAGCTTCTGGATAACCACCTTACTTCGGAATGTAAAAAAAGCGTTTCCTGTTCATTGCCCATCTCATGGCATAAAATCGTAAATATTCTTGAATTTAAAGCTCGGAATTTAATAAAAGTAACTAGCGGGCAAGCCCGCTTATCATTGTTCGTTTTTAAAAGAATTTCCATGTTAAAATTCGCCTACATTCGAAAGTTGGACCGAACTACCAGTTTCCATCGATTTTAACCGGTTTATTCCCGTATGCATCCATACGGTACTGCATACACCTTACACATGCGGAAAATCATGTAAACACCCATTCAGCCAGCCCGTTCCCCGGGATCGAAAGTTGGACCGAATTACCAGTGTTCATCGGTATTGAGCGGGTTGCGCTCGCTTTATTCACATATACATCCAGAAGACACTGCATATATGATACACATGCGGAAAATGACGAAAACACCCATGCAGCCAGCCTGCTCGCCAGGACTTGTAAGTTGGACCGAACTAACAGTGTTCAGCTTTCTATTATGAAAAAAATGTTTAATCAAAATTTAAATTAATATTTTAAATAGTAATTTCAACTTATAGTTTACATATCGGCATAGAAAATCTTTAATCTAAATTAAAAAAAAAAAAAAAAAAAAAAGAAAAAGAAATCAAAAGTAAATTTTAAATGTTGAAAAAAAATGTAGCTATTGTCATTGGTTGCAGTTTAATTCACTTATCAATGGGATAAACCAATTTAAATTTAATGTAATATAACAACTTTTACTCAACATCAATTAAAGAATTAACGTGGCAATAACATATTGTAGAAATTATCCTAACCTAAAATTAAAAAATTGCAAAAAGCAGCTGTGCAAAGCACTCACAAAATTGCATCCATATATATATATATATATATATATTAATACAATTAATAATTCATAATTATTTATAATAAGAAAACTTCCCGTATACCATCTCCAAGGAACAGAAATTTAATTTAAAGCCCTTAAAAATCTGCAAAGAAAAATCTTTAATCTAAAAAAAAACCTAAAGTGAATTTAATTATTATTGCTGCGAACTTATTAAAAATATCATTTTAATTCAAAGAGCATATTTAAATTAAGTGCACGTATCTAAAACCATGAAAAAGTATATTATTCCAAAAAATCAAATTTATTATTCAAAAGAATAACACATTTAAAAAAAATAGCGTTTTCAGATTTTTTAATATCTCGGCTGATTAAAGTTGTACAACTTCAATAACCTCATCATTTAAATTTAATGTAATATAATAACTTTTATTCAATATCAATAAAAGAATTAACGTGGTAATAACATATCCTGGGAATCATCCTAACCTGAAATTTAAAAAATTCCAAAAAGCAGCTGTTTTATTTAAAATGCCGACATTAACGAAATATTTTCAAAATACAATGACGTAACATGCAATCGCGTGCTTTATTCAACTTCAGAATATAACCTTGATTTGTATCTGCGGCGATTCAAGAAACTGTAGCCACTCGGAAAAATGAGCGCGAAAATTAGCGTTTTCACAGTTTTTAATTAATATCTCAGCTGATTAACGTCCTACGAAGCTGAGAATGGTATCATTGGATTCGTAGAATTTTTTGGAATCCGCAGATACATGCCTCGAATTCCAACTCAGCGCCGTTCCATAGATATTTAAGAAAAAAGAAATTGACACGTGACCTTTCGCCAGCACAAATCTCGAGCGGAAGCAATTGTCATCCCCCCGGCGCTTTCGAAAAAGCAATTTTATCTCAGCTAATTCCGAGACAGTTGCCACTCCGAAAAATGAAATAACGTTTTCGCAGTTTTTAATTAATAACTCCGCCAATTATTGTCGTACGAAGATGGGACCGGTATCGATGGATTTGTTGATTTTTTTCGAATACGGGGATATGCGTTTCGAATCGCAACTCGGAGCCGTTCCGTAGTTATTCGAGAAAAACGAATTTGGCACTCGGCCAAATCCCTAAAACAGGGGAAACCCGTGAAAGAAAGTGCAAAACATAGGGAAATGTAGGGAGAAAATGAGTTTTTAATTAATATCTCGGCTAACTAAAGTCGCACGAAGATGCCGATGGTCAATCCGGCGAGCCACGGGAATTCCGAATCCAACGGTACCTTCCGCTAAGCTCTACACCCAGCCGTTCCCGAGGAGATGATGTTACAAACACACAAACAAACAGACAGAGGCACACAGATTTTAATAGTATAGACTAGCGGGCAAGCCCGCCAGCTGAGCGGGCTGAAGCCCGCTATATATTGCTCGTGTGTAAAAGAGTTCCCGTGTTAAATTTCCCCGGTATACGATAGTTTGACCGAAATACCAGTGTTCACCGATTTTACCCGGGCTGCGCCCGCTTAATTCACGTATGTATCGAGAAGATACTTCATACACGTTACACATGCGTAAAATCACGAAAACAACCTTGCACCCACCCCGCATGCCGAAAGTTGGACCGAACTACCAATGTTCAGCGGTTTTGCGCGGGCTGTGCCCGCTTTATTAAATTATACATCCAAAATATACTGCATACACGACACACATGCGGAAACTCAAGAAAACACACATAGAGCCAGCCCGTTGGCCTTTATTCGAAAGTTCGTCCGAACAACCAATGTTCAGCGATTTTATTCGGGCTGCGCCCGATTTATTCGCGTATGCATCCAAAAGATACTGCATACACGTTACACATGCGGAAAATCATGAAACATACATGGAGGCAGCCCGTTCGCCGAGATTCGAAAGTTGGATCGAACTACCAGTGATCAGCAGATTTGCGCGGGCTTCGCCCGCTCTATTCTCGTATGCATCCAGAAGATACTGCATACACGATACACGTGCGTGAAATCACGAAAATACCCATACAGACAGCTCTTTAACGACTATTCGAAAGTTGGACCGAACTACCAGTGTTCAGCGGCTTTGAACGGGCTGCGCCCGCTTTATTTACATATGCGTCCACGATACACATGCGTTAAATCACGAAAGTACGCATGCAGCCAGCCCGTTCGCCGGTATTCGAAGGATGGACTTAACTAGTGTTCAACGCGGACTGCGCCCGGTTTATTGGCGTATACGTCCAGAAAATACTGCATACACGATAAACATACCTAAAATCACGAAAACACTTATGCAGCCAGCCCGATCGCCTTTATTCGAAAGCTGGACCGAACTACCAGTGTTTTGCGGTTTGCGCTGGCTGTGCCCGCTTTATTTAGGTATGCATTCACAATATACTGCATACACGTTTGAACTACCAGTGTTCAGCAATTTTGCTGCTCAGGCTTTTTGCCAAGTGTAACCGCAAAACTTTTCGGGTAAAATATTCAAACAGTAGATTCGTTATTAAAACTCCTTTTGATAAACTTCAACATAATCACACACAAAAGTGCATCAATATATATTAATGTAATCAATCAACCATAATTATTTATATTAAGAAAACTTTCCATATACCATGTTTAAGCAACAGAAATTTAATTTAAAATCCTGAACGAAAAAATAATTAGTCGGAATTTAAATAAATAGTTTACTTATATTTATATTTATTTTTTTGCAATTAAAATTTCTTAATTAAAATTATATTTAATATTAGCTTTATGCGAACAGAAACATTTGTTACCAAAAATACGACAGTATATATATTAATGAACTTATATATAATAACAAAAGCAGTGAATGATTATGTAGCTCAGTAACACAAATGAGCACGCTGATTTAAGCTATTAGAAATATTAATTTGTATTATTCAAAGTTGCTTTTCTTATTCAGATCCAAAAATCACGAATTGTTCGAAAAATGCACAAAATATACGCATCTCAACAACTAACAGTCCGATCGGCTCGAAATTTACAATCTTATAATTGCCAGATTTTGAAAAGCGGTTTGGTCTTTGTTCCAAACAGATTGGCAAATTAGAAGATTAATTAGCATAATGAATAAAAATCCTCCACTGCGTTAATTTCATCCATGGCGAATGGCCTTGACAATTCCAACAGTCCTGCGGAAACCATCTCCCCTTCCCCGACACCCGTCGCTTTCGAGTCGAAGGCCCTCAACCAAGAGTTAGGTAGTAGCGCTTTTTTAATGAAACTTCTAATTAGGCTCCTAATTAGCAAAACAGTTTACAATGAACGCTAACCTTTATTTAAGCATCCGGGAAGTGCAAAATTTAAAATTTGAACGAAATCCGTTAATTCTTTGAAAAGTTACGTATTTTTCTGCATTTTTCCGGCTCAATTTCTGTAATTAAGAAAAATTCAGTAAAATTTTGTATCTCGGGAACCAATCATGCGATCGGCTCCAAATTTAGAAATTTACAACCGATGGATGGTCAGATGAAAGATGCTCTTTGTTCTAGATTGATTGGAAAATTAGATCATTAATTAGCATAATGAATAAAAAAGCGCCACTACGCTAATTTCAACCCCGGCGAATGGCCTTGACGATTCCAAAAGTCGAGCGGATACCATTTCCCCCCTCCGACACCCGTCGCTTTCCGAGTCGAAGGCCATCAACGAAGAGTTAGGAAGGGGAGATGAGGTAGTAGCGCTTTTTTAATGAACCTGCTAATTATGCTCCTAATTAGCAAAACAGTTTACAATCAACGCTAACGTTCATTTGAGCATCCGGGAAGTGCAAAATTCAAAATTTGAACGAAATCGGTCGGTAAGATCGGGAGATACGTATTTTTGTGCATTTTTCCGGCTCAATTTCTCGAATTAAGAAAAATGCACTAAATATTCGTATCTCCGGAACCAATCATGCGATCGGCTCCAAATTTAGAAATTTACAACCGATGGATGGTCAGATGAAGGATGCTCTTTGTTCTAGATGGATTGGCAAATTAGATGATTAATTAG
The DNA here is from genome assembly GCF_044657685.1 of Stegodyphus dumicola. Lineage (NCBI taxonomy): Eukaryota > Metazoa > Arthropoda > Arachnida > Araneae > Eresidae > Stegodyphus > Stegodyphus dumicola. Next base: position 5,855,064 of record NC_140773.1, read on the forward strand.
CATAATGAATAAAAAAGCGCCACTACGCTAATTTCATCCTCGGCGAATGGCCTTGACGATTCCAACAGTCGGACGGATACCATCTCCCCCCCGACTCCCGTCGCTTTCCGAGTCGAAGGCCCTAAACCAAGAGTTAGGAAGGCGAGATAAAGGTAGTAGCGCTTTTTTAATGAACCTTCTAATTAGGCTCCTAATTAGCAAAACAGTTTACAATCAACGCTAACGTTCATTTGAGCATCCGGGAAGTGCAAAATTCAAAATTTGAACGAAATGCGTTAATTCTTTGAAAAGTTACGTATTTTTGTGCATTTTTCCGGTTCAATTTTTATATTTAAGAAAAATTCAGTAAAATTTCGTATCTCGGGAACTAATCATGCGATAGGCTCCAAATTTAGAAATTTACAACCGATGGATGGTCAGAGGAAGGATGCTCTTTGTTCTAGATGGATTGCAAAATTAGATGATTAATTAGCATAATGAATAAAAAAGCGCCACTACGCTAATTTCAACCCCGGCGAATGGCCTTGACGATTCCAACAGTCGAGCGGATACCATCTCTCCCCCCCGACACCCGTCGCTTTCCGAGTGGAAGGCCGTCAACCAAGAGTTAGGAAGGGGAGATAGAGGTAGTAGCGCTTTTTTAATGAACCTGCTAATTATGCTCCTAATTAGCAAAACAGTTTACAATCAACGCTAACGTTCATTTGAGCATCCGAGAAATGCAAAATTCAAAATTTGAAAAAAATCGGTCGGTAAGATCCGGAGATACGTATTTTTTGTGCATTTTTCTGACTCATTTAGTTTAATTAAGGAAAATTCGTAATTTGGGAACCAATCATCCAATTTTCTTGAAATTTCGAAACTTTTAATTCTCGGATCTTCAAATGACGGATGCCGTTTGCCCCAAGTCGATCCGCCAATTAGACGCTTAATTAGCGGCATGCCTAAAAATGCTTCAGTACCTTAATTTCGCCCCTTGCCGCGGAGAAATATCCCTTTCATAGGGGAAAACCCAACAAAGAAAGCGAAAGAAATGCTAAAAACGTAGGGAAAAATGAGTTTTTAATTAATATCTCGGCTAATTAAAGTCGCACGAAGATGCGAATGGTCAATATGGCGAGATACGGGAATTCTGAATCCAACGGTACCTGCCACTAAGCTCTCCATAAAGCCGTTCTTGAGAAGATGAGGTTACAAACAAACAGACGCGGACAGATTTTAATATATAGTAAGACTAGCGGGCAAGCCCGCCAGCTGAGCGGGCTGAAGCCCGCTTATCTTTGCTCGTGTGTATAAGAGTTCCCATGTTAAATTTCACCGTTATGCCATAGTAGGACAGAACTACCAGTGTTCAGCGGTTATGCGTGGGTTCCTCCTGCTTTATCCTTTGCGCATCCAGAAGATACTGCATACACGTTACACATGCGTAAAATCACGAAAACACTCATGCAGCCAGCCCACTCGCCGGGATTCAAAAGTTGGACGGAACTACCAGTGTTCAGCGGATTTGCGCGGGCTGCGCCCACTTTAATCTCTTGTGCATCCAGAAGATACTGCATTAACGGAATACATTCGGAAAATCACTAAAACACACCTAGAGTCAGCCCGCTAGCCGGGATTCAAAAGTTGGACCGAACTACCAGCTTTCAAGGATTTTGAGCGGGCTCCGCCCGCTTTATTCACGTATGCATCCACAAGATACTGCGTACACGATACAGATGCGAAAAATCACGAAAACACACATTAAGCCAGCCCGTTCGCCGGGATTCGAAAATTGGACCGAACTACCAGAGTTCAATGGATTTGCGCGGGCTTCGCCCGCTATCACACGTTACACATGCGTAAAATCACGAAATCACCCATGCAGCCAGCCCGCTCGCCGGGATTCGGAAGTTGGAACGAACTACCAGTGTTCGACGATTTTGAGCGTGCTGCGCCCGCTTTATTCACCTAAGCATCCAGAAGGTACTGCATACAAGATACACATGCGTAAAATCACGCAAACACCCATGGACGCAGCATGTTCGCCGGGATTCGAAAGTAGGACCGAACTACCAGTGTTCAGCGGTTTTGCGCGGGCTGCGCCCGCTTTGCTCGCTTATGCATCCAGAAAATATTGCATACACTATTCGAAAGTTGGACCGAACTACCAGTGTTCAGCGGTTTTGCGCGGACTGCGCCCGCTTTCTTCGTATATGCATAGAGAAGATACTGCATAAACGATACACATGCGTAAAAGCAAGAAAACAGAGGCAGTCCGTTAGCCGGAATTAGAAAGTTTGACCAAACTATTAGTGTTCAGCGGTTTTGCGCGGGCTGCGCCCGCTTTATTCACGTATGAATACAAAAGATACTGCATACACGATACACATGCGAAGAATCACGAAAACACCCATGGAGCCAGCCCGCTCGCCGGGATTCGAAAGTTGGACCGAACTACCTGCGTTTAGCGGATTTGCGCGGGCTGCGCCCGCTTTATTCACATATGCATGGAGAAGATACTGCGTACTCGATACACATGCGTAAAATCCCGAAAACAAACATGCAGTTTGCCTATTCGACGGTTTTCGAAATTTGGATCGAACTACCAGTGTTCTGCGCCCGCCTTATTCACGTATGCATCCACAGGATACTTCATAAACGTTAGAAATGCAGAAAATCTCGAAAGCATGCAGTCAGCCGACTTGTCAGGATTCGAAAGTTGGACCGAACTACCAGTTTTCAGCATTTTGCGCGGACTGCGCCAGCTATATTCACGTATTCATCCAGAAGATACTCCATACACGATACACTTGCGTAAAATCACGAAAACACCCATGCTGCCAGTCCGTTCGCCGGGATTCAAAAGTTGGTCCGAAGTACCACTGTTCAGTGGTTTTGCGCGGGTTGCGCCCGCTTTATTAACGTGTGCGTCCCCAATATCCTGCATACACGATACACACGTGGAAAAGCACGAAAACACCCATGCAGGCAGTCCATTCACCGGGATTCGAAAGTTGGACCGAACTACCACTGTTCAGCGACTCAGCCGCTAATGGGCCCTTGTACGAAATTTAATCACGAATATTTTCGGGTTTAATATTCCAAGAGTAGATTCGTTATGAAAATTCATTTTTTTATACTTCAACTGAATCCGCACAAAATTACCAAAAAAAAATTGTTTCACAAGAATATAGTTAAATTAAATGTTAAATAATTCTGTTGCACCATTGCTGCAAGGAATGAAATTTTTTGAGTTTAAGAAATATTCTCTATTCGTATAAAGCTAATATTCAATTAAATTTTAATTGTAAAATAATAATTATTATTATTATTGCTGCGAAATAATTTACAATATCATTTAAATTCAAAAAGGGTATGTAAATTAAGTGGACGCATCTAAAACCATGAAAAAAATATATTATGCGAAAAAATTAATTTATTTTTCAAAACAAAAATAATTATAGCTATAATTATTTCAAAACAAAAATAATAGCCGTTTATCTCGGCTAATTAAAGTAACATATTATAAAAATAATAACATATTATAAAAAAATTGATTAAAGTTGTACAACTTCAAGAACGTCATCATTTAAATTTAATGTAATATAACAACTTTTACTCAATATCAATAAAAGAATTAACGTGGCAATAACATTAACCTGAAACGAAAAATGTTAATTTAAAATTCTGACATTAACGAAATATTTTCAACATACAGTGAGGTAACATACAATCGCGCGCTTTATTTAACCTCAGAATATAACCTTGATTTTTATCTGCGGTGCTTCAAGAAACTGTTACAATATGAAAAAAGAATTTGGCACTTAGCCAGAAATTAGCGTTTTCACAGTTTTTAATTAATATCTCAGCTGATTAACGTCCTACGAAGATGAGAATGGTATCATTGGATTCGTAGAATTTTTTGGAATCCGCAGACACCTGCCTCGAATTCCAACTCAGCGCCGTTCCACAGATATTTAAGAAAAAAGAAATTGACACGTGACCTTTCGCCAGCACAAATCTCGAGCGGAAGCAATTGTCATCCCCCCGGCGCTTTCGAAAAAGCAATTTTATCTCAGCTAATTCCGAGACGGTTGCCACTCCGAAAAATGAAATAACGTTTTCGCAGTTTTTAATTAATAACTCCGCCGATTATTGTCGTACGAAGATGGGACCGGTATCGATGGATTCGTTGATTTTTTTCGAATACGGGGATATGCGTTTCGAATCGCAACTCGGAGCTGTTCCGCAGATATTCGAGAAAAACGAATTTGGCACTCGGCCAAATCCCTAAAATAGGGAAAACCCGTGAAAGAAAGTGCAAAACGTAGGGAAATGTAGGGAGAAAATCAGTTTTTAATTAATATCTCGGCTAATTAAAGTCGCACGAAGATGCCGATGGTCAATATGGCGAGCCACGGTCATTCTGAATCCAACGGTACCTTCCGCTAAGCTCTACACCCAGCCGTTCTTGAGAAGATGATGTTACAAACACACAAACAGACAGAGGCACACAGATTTTAATAGTATAGACTAGCGGGCAAGCCCGCTTATCATTGTTCTTTTTTAAAAGATATCCTATGTTAAATTTGGCCGGTATTGAAAAGTTGAACCGAACTACCATTTTTTAGCGGCATTCCGCGGGCTTCCCCCGCTTTTTTCACCTATGCATCCAGAAGTTACCGCATACACTATACATATGCGGAAAATCACGAAAACACCCATGCTTCCAGCCCTTTCGCGGGTATTCGAAATTTGGACCGAAATACCAGTGTTCAGCGCTTTTGGGCGGGAGCCCGCCCAAAACAGTGTTCACGTGTGCATGCAAAAGATACTGCGTACACCGTACACATGCGTAAAATCACGAAAACACCCCTCCACCCAGCCCGCTGCCGATTCGAAAGTTGGACCGAAATACAATTTTTCAGCGATTTTGCGCGTGCTGTGCCCGCTTTATTCACGTATGCATGCTGAAGATGGTGCATAAACGATACACATGCGTAAAATCACGAAAACAAACATGGAGCCTGCCTGTTCGCCGGTATTCGAAAGTTGGACCGAATTACCAGTGTTATGTGGCTTTGCGCGGGCTCTGTCCGCTTTATTCACATATACACCCAGAAGATACTCCATACACTATACACATGCGTAAAATCACGAAAACACCCATGGAGCCAGCCAGTTCGTCGGGATTCGAAATTACCGCATTACCAGAACCGCATTACCAGTATTCTGTGCCCGCTTTATTCACGTATGCATCCATGAGATACTTTATAAACGATACACATGCGAACAATCACGAAAACACCCATGCAGCCAGCCCGCTCGCCGAGATTCGAAAGTTTGACCGAACTACCAGTGTTCAGCGGTTTTACCCGGTATCCGCGCGCTGTATTCACGTATGCATCCAAATTTTATATACAGTACCCCGGAATTCGAAAGTAGGACCGAAATACCAGTGTTCAGCGATTTTGTGGAGCGGGCTGCGCCCGCTTTATACACATAAGCATGGAGAGGATACTGCATAAACGATACACATGAGTTAAAGCAAGAAAACACCCGGGGAGCCAGCTCGTTCGCCGACACCGAAAGTTGGATCGAACTACCAGCGTTAAGAGGTTTTGAGCAGGCTGCGCCCACTTTTATCACATATGCATCCAGAAATCACTTTATACACTATACACATGCGGAAAATCAGGAAAACACCCATGCAGCCAGCCCGCTCGCAGAGATTCGAATGTTTGACCGAACTACCAGTGTTCAGCGGTTTTACCCGGTATCCGCGCGCTGTATTCACGTATGCGACCAAATTTTATGTACAGTACCCCGGAATTCGAAAGTTGGACCGAACTACCAGTGTTCTGTAGTTTTGCGCGGGCTGCTCCCGCTTTATTCAAGTATGCATGCAGAAGATACCGCATACACGTTACACATGCGAAAAATCCCGAAAACACACATTGAGCCAACACGGTCGCTTGGATTCGAAAGTTGGACCGAACTACCAGTAATCAGAGGTTTTGAGCGAATTTCGGCCGCTTTATTCACTTATGCATCCAGAAGATGCTGCGTACACGAGGCACATGCGTAAAATCACGCAAACATCCATGGACCCAGCCCGTTCGCCGGGATTCGAAATTAGGACCGAACTACCAGAGTTCAGCTTTATTCATTTATGCATCCAGAAGACACTGCATACACAACAGATATGCGTAAAATCACAAAAAACATGAGTGTAGCCTGCCTGCTCACCGGGATTCGAAAGTTACCGTATACCATCTCAAAGGAGCAAAGAAAAATCTTTAATCTAAAAAAAAAAAAAAAAAGTGTGAATTTAATTTTTATTGGTGCGAACTTATTTAAAATATCATTTGCATTAAAAGATAATATCTAAATTAAGTGCACGTATCTAATAACATAAAAAATATATTATTCCAAAAAATCAAATTTATTATTAAAAAAATAACAATATATTTTTAAAAAATAGCTTTTTCAGATTTTTTAATTAATATCCCAGCTGATTAAAGTTGTACAACTTCAAGAACGTCATCATTTAAATTTAATGTAATATAATAACTTTTATTCAATATCAATAAAAGAATTAACGTGACAATCATCCTAACCTGAAATTAAAAAAAAAATTGTGAAAAGCAGCTGTTTATTTAAAATGCCGACATTAACGAAATATTTTTAAAATACAGTTAGGTAACATGCAATCGCGTGCTTTATTCAACTTTAGAATATAACCTTTATTTGTATCTGCGGCGATTCAAGAAACTGTTGCAATCGGAAAAATGAGCCCGAAAATTAGCGTTTTCACAGTTTTTAATTAATATCTCAGCTGATTAACGTCCTACGAAGATGAGAATGGTATCATTGGATTCGTAGAATTTTTTGGAATCCGCAGACACCTGCCTTGAATTCCAACTCAGCGCCGTTCCATAGATATTTAAGAAAAAAGAAATTGACACGTGACCTTTCGCCAGCACAAATCTCGAGCGGAAGCAATTGTCATCCCCCCGGCGCTTTCGAAAAAGCAATTTTATCTCAGCTAATTCCGAGACAGTTGCCACTCCGAAAAATGAAATAACGTTTTCGCAGTTTTTAATTAATAACTCCGCCAATTATTGTCGTACGAAGATGGGACCGGTATCGATGGATTCGTTGATTTTTTTCGAATACGGGGATATGCGTTTCGAATCGCAACTCGGAGCCGTTCCGCAGATATTCGAGAAAAACGAATTTGGCACTCGGCCAAATCCCTAAAATAGGGGAAATCCGTGAAAGAAAGTGCAAAACGTAGGGAAATGTAGGGAGAAAATCAGTTTTTAATTAATATCTCGGCTAATTAAAGTCGCACGAAGATGCCGATGGTCAATCCGGCGAGCCACGGGCATTCTGAATCCAACGGTACCTTCCGCTAAGCTCTACACCCAGCCGTTCCCGAGGAAATGATGTTACAAACACACAAACAGACAGAGGCACACAGATTTTAATAGTATAGACAATTTTCACAGCTTGATTCAAAACGATTTTCAGGTTTATCAGGTATTCTTTTAACTACTAAAGTTTCACGATAAATGGAGTAGTGAGAAAATTTAGTTTCAGTTGCGACTTTTTTTATTTGAGAAATAACACCGGAATGTTTTCCCGTTAAAGCTCGTGCTCCGTAACTGCATATAGCAATGCACTTATTCCAATGAATATCATTCTAAGACATAAAATTACCAATTACTTTGAAATTATCCTTTAAATTTGCATTCAAGATGTCGTCTAGGATAACTTATTCCCACCATTGGGGAAAAAGATTCAAGATGTCTTTTAAGGTATCTGCCTACGTTCGGAGCACTTTTTTTTAAAAAACATAGAATTCTGATGAAATATATATTTATTTAGTCAAAATATGATATCAAATCATGAAAATAGGTAAATTTTTAGGAATATTTTTATAAATTTTTGAAATATATGCAATTTTATGCAAATTTTTAGGAGAATTTAACACTTACGTTAAATGCTGTATATTTTCCCTCACAGCATATATTTCAATTTTTTTATACTGTATACTACTAAAACACTTATCTGTGTTATGAACTAAAATGTATATGATATTTCTAAAATTTACTAAAATATGTGTTATTACATGAAAAAACACAGTTTTTTGTAAAATATTTCTTATCGTTTTATATAGAAATACTTATAAAACAATCAAATTAATAAATATAACTTAGATTGTAGCTTAAAACCTAGTAAATAATATAGAAAACACTATAGTGAAATTTAATAGAGATACCTTTAGAACATTTAGAGTAATTACATTTCTTGTATGTAAAAACACTAGAAAAATTAGTTTTCCAGAAAACGCATTTAAAGATTTCACATTAACAGAAAAACTGTTCTGTTGTAATTACACACTTAAAATTCTCCACATTTGTACATCACACCCTCCATATCTTTACACTTAAGTAATTTTGATTTTCTATTTGATTTTAATTTTTCCTGGCTATTTTCGAAATGAGCGACGAATGACGTTTCGAATTCTTTATTCTTTCGTTATCAATTCCAAAGTAATTTTTAATCATTTCTTGTTGAATTGATATGCCTAAATGTTCAAACACAGGAAGTAATCCAAGATATCCTGAATTAAAAATTAAAACTGCTATATATGCACCCAGCAACATAGTCTTTATACCTAATTGCAATGTTGCCTGACCCAGTTCAAAAAACCGCAATGTTGCCAGTCCCAGTTGAAAACATTAAGCCAAATAATTATTGCCAGAAACAAAAAAAAAAGTACCCAGAATTAAAATGAAATGTTTTAGCACAATTTTACACACAAACAGGTAAAAAAAACTCGGATAACAACATTGTTTACCTTTAAGTTGAGCCTTTTAAATGGCACTTCCGGTCTTTCTGCTTTCACTTCCAGTGCAGTTAATTGGCTATATCTTCTCTTCTAATTATCACAAACGTAAAAAGGAACCATTTTTGGAATCCTACAAAACTGACCTTTCAAATTGCGCACTTAAAAAATCGCATTTTTTCGCCGAAATCGTTTTTTTAACGTTAATACCTTAAATTTTCAAAATACATATTTGTTATAGGATTGTTACTCTCATCGAATTATGATTTTTGTATTTTACAATTTATACAGTTGTCTACTGTCGCATTTAATGAATTAACACGAGAATGAGAGGCGACACTTTAGAAAATATTTTACTAACATGAATGTAATTGATGTACATGCTCAAAAATTACTCAAAAGACTTTCCGTCAGCTATAATGCAGGCTTCACACCTGCGCGATAGGGAATGACACACATTTGCGAAGACACCAGGCATTTCCCGTGCATCGCCGGCACCAACGGCGAACCTGACGATTAGATCCATATTTGTTTCAAGGAGACATTCGTAGATTAGGCTTTCCATATGGCCCACAGGAGAAAGTTCAAACACGAGAGATCCGTGATTTTGGTGGCCAAACTATGGGACCACCTCGACTAATCTATCGCCTTGGAAATATCGTGGTTCGTTTAAGCAGCCATCGTCTAGGCAATTCAGGGTAGAAAATGCCCTGACCTTTTGGGTGCAAGGACTGACCTTTTTTATACCATTTTCAATATCACCTAACGGCTCGTCGTTTGAGTTCCGACCATATATTCTATGACGAAATATTGCTCGTATTGCCCTCTTGCTCAGATTCACCCCGTCTAGTATACTATATATCATTTCTAAGCTCAAGGATTAAGTTTGAACTTACCTTTTTAAAAATTGCATTGGAACAGGAACATTAACGTTAGTGTATTCTATATTTCAGCTAATTGTTGCTAATTGTTTTTTTTTATGTAGTTCTTTCTTTTTCTTCTCTTTCGCTTATTACTAGCTGTTGTTCATCAAAATTAATCCCTCTAATCGTAGCTAGGGTACGGAAGTCAAAGCAAAAGGAAAAAAATCTGATGAGTACACCACATGACTTCCTTGTACGGAATATTAAATTATATGCATTTTTTCTTGCATTTCATTTAAACTAATTGGATTGAATTAAATCTACTTCGCCGACAGCGAATAAATAAAACAATACAATAAATGCATTCTTTAAAATTCACTCTAGTATTTGTTTACCATAGCGACACTCTGGCTTTAGATTCACTTAACAGTATTATATTTCGTTCATATTATAACTCAATGCACAAATTTTATATCATTTAAAGAATAGAATTATCTAATCGTTGCCACATGTTCTATTCAAATACTATAAGAAAGCTAGAATGATGTATAAAAGAAATTAAGCAAACACAACAAACAGTTTTTCACAGACGATTGAGTATTACTCATTCAATTAATTCAGTTGTCACTTCGCGAGAAGGCAAAAATACATAAAAACTCAAAATATCTATATTAAAAATTACGAAGTAAATCTTAAACACTTATTTCCTCGAAAAAAATTCCAGAAAGGATTAAGCATGATTTAATTGGCAATAATAAATGGAGGCGTTATCTATTATCGAAGCTAAGATTGGCAACGATAGATTGGCAACAAATCCACTAGTCTGCTGTTTCAAATGTAAACAATCAATGGCCGCCATCAAAAAAAAAAAGTTTAGGGGCACTTAAACAAATTTAAAATTGTTGATAATTCTAAAAATATTGTATACAGATTTACTAAAGGCATAAAAACAACTTTTTAAAGCAAAAAATGTACAATTTACATGCGAGTAAAGAAACTGAGATCACTGAGCCGGGTAACAGAGTGGATATATATATATAAATATATTTAGTACGGCCGATTGCAACCAAAATACGAGGTGCACATTTACATGTTATAGCAGTCCTATATACAAAATGTCAACGTTCTGAGGCTACTGGTTTTTAAGTTATGCGAGATACGTACGTACATACGTTCGTACAGACGCAAACGAAAAATTCTCTTCAGAATTAATTTTAAAGCAGTTTTATAATTTTTTTGGAGGAAACGAGTCTTTTATTCTGTCCTTACGTACAGATATCACGCAAAAACATCGTTAAATTTCATTCGATAGCAGTCAAAATAGATATTTTCGTTGAAATATGCTGCCTGAAACTTTTCGCGATTACAATACTTCCTTTTTACTTCGTACAAGAAAGTAAAAACTCAGGCAGAAGATTCCAAAATTAGATAATCTCACTAGCTGTTAAACTGCTGTTTTTATGCCAGATTCCAAACTTCCTTATCTGGCTAAATGGTTGGCATATTTTTCGGGATAAGCACTTGTGCATACGAAATCAAATGGAATGTAAAGAAAAAAAACCAAGCAAACCTATTCGAAACTTAAGAAAAACATTACATTCTTACCTGACGCACCCGATTCTGCTGTTGACATCTTCCTTCGCCTAGATCGGGCAGATCTGAGTACCTTTGCTGATCTCATTTTGAAGAAGGAATCCAAATCTGAAGCTACCGCCATGATAGAAGCTTTCCTTTCTTCAACACTTTGGAATTGAATGGGAGGTACTTCAACTTCTTGCTTTGGAAGTTCCTTGGTTAAGACATCATTTAACAGACTCGATATGAAACCTTTTGTACCCATTAATCTCTCAGGTGTCTCCATCCGAGAACTTCCTTCTTCCGTGTGACTAGTTTTCGATGATTCTCCAGTTTCCGAAGTCTGGCCTTCGTTAACTGAAGCACTATTCCCAGGTGTAGGGTTATAATCCTCTGAAGTTAATTCGTTCTGAGTTTCACCACTGGATGAAGCTTCATTTCGGCTGCTCTCTTTCTTGAGCTTATTGCACATTTTACTGAGCTTGTTACCCATTTTTGTTCAGAAATTGCAAATCCCGAGAATTCTGAAAGCTGTAAAACAGCGATAAATGGATACATTTGATATTAAGTGTTACATTTATATTAAGTAGATAACTGAGATGTAAAAGTACAGGGGGTCTACAGATTAGTTGGGCAACAAGAGTTTTTTTTATCTGAATGTAATTTACAGGAAACCAATTAAAGTACATATTGTTGTAAGATAGAGAAATAGTCCCAGATAAAGAAAAGTTACCTTTATCACAAACAAACTGGTATTAAGCTAGTTAATTCCATTTACTATTTCGGAAGTTATTAGCTTACGATATTGCCTACTAATTTATAGACACCTTGTACTTGAAGGGAAATAAAGAACGCAGTACTTCCAAAAATAACTATTTTTGATACATTATTGCTTTGGCTATTACATAGATGGGGGCTCAAAACCATATATATAAAGCGTCTATGAAAAACAAGAAAATTATCGTTAAAAAATTGAAGATTTGGAAAAAGAAGGCTTCTTCAAATGAACGAGTATTGAAAGCTTTGCATACTGTAAGACTGTAGCTTTAATCTCAGAACGAGGATTCCATTCAAATCAAGCAAGCGATTATGCCAGAAGAAGACTTACAGAAATATATAAAGGCTAAATGAAAGCTTAAAATCTCTGTTCTGTCTAAACACATCATATATGTTGTTGTACATATCTATAAATATTTAAGCTCTTTTTACTACACCGTTGTATTATTCATTTATTATTGGGTCCGCAATTTTTTTTATATGTGTGTTTATTTCGCAGCAGCACCACAGGTCCGGGGTTCGATCCCAGGGCTGGGCAAGGTCGACTTAGCCTTTCATCCCTTGATTTCCATCTTTTGGGTCGATAAAATGAGTACCAAGTTCGCTTGGGGACTAAACACTTGGGGTCCTGCGACAAGCTGACCACTTGTTCAGGGCATATGCTTACGCACACAGGGGCCCACGGTCAAGAAAGCAGATTTCGGGGCACTGCAGGCATTGGCCCGTTAGGGCTGTTATGCCGCTGAATTTAGTTTTACTTTATTTCTAATATGGAGTTGTTGATTTGATTGATCTGAGGTGGCAACGTTCAGAATGTAAATGCGACATAGCTCTTCACGCGATAGATATTTCCTTAATTATCTGGAAGTTCTTTTTATATGCAGAAAGAGGAATGTGTGCGTCGCGAATGCAGTCAAGTGATCATGCGTATGTGGGGAAAAGGGAGACCCAGAACACTATATTTTCAAGTGCCAGCTCACAAAAGAGCTACACTGCAAAGGAAGGTCACAAATTACGCCTGAGTACATTAAATGCATGCTAACGATACCTCAATTACAACAAAAGGTTTCCTTGATTATGAAGAAACTTTTTGCATATAAAAGAGAAGACATATGTCAAGATGCTATCACATCTGTATAAATACCTCTTATTCTACAACTTGCAAAAATAATGCAAGATTTCAGAAATATTGCAAGTGTCTGAAACAGGCTAAATATGGTATAAATAGTTTTTATAAAATAGCTACATTAAGAATTTGGACTGTATTAGTGTAATAATTAAATCATTAATTAAAAATAATATAAATAATATACGACTCTATTAGATATATTAGTGTAAATGTAAGCATTATGTGATTTTCTAATGTATATTTTCTGTATTTATGATACATTAATGTACAAAAATAATAATGTAAGACTTCAGTGCTGATGCATTTGTGTGTAACAAGTTAAAAAAATGAAAGGAAATGTATTAATAAGAGAATTCGCCTTAGTAATTCAACTAAGTATGATAAAATGCACAAAAAAAAAAAAAAAAAAAAAAAAAAAAAAATTCTTCAATTAGCTCTTTAAAATGATGTTTATTTTAATTCGATGTAACTAGATGTACTAATGTAAATATATTGTTTGTATGAAGTACAATGTACAATGAAAGTTTGTATGTATGTTCGAAGTAATTATGTTATTTCAATCTGCCACAATCCAACTTTTGTTGATAGGTTAATTTCTTTGCAATAATTGTATACTATGTCTTTGTAATTGTATATTCAATACGTAATATTAATGTAAAATTACTATGTAAATGTCTTGGTAGGCTAGCATCCGATGCGGGCCAACTAAATGCCCAGCGGGGTATAGTAGTGCGGCGGAGCAACACCTGTAAAAGTCACTGACGAAGTTCTGGTGCTCCGTCCACTTTTCCCTGTCCCTGTTTACAGAGTGTTAAATGTTGGCAAACTTTTTTTTACATATTCGCTACACTATTTACATTCGGAATGTAAAATTGATGAAAGTATGCGACTGATTTGCTTCGGATATCCGAATGACTCACCTGCAAAAATTGTTATTGATTGGAGTTTCATAAAAAATTACAAATGTTTGTTTAATTTCTTTTGACTCTTCTAGAATATTTATTCACAAATGTTTAAAGGAGGGAGAAAATACCTTATATACTACTCCTTTTAAAGGGCGATTTAAAATTAGAGGTCCCAGTCGCCAAATCCTGGTGGTGAAGAATCGTCATCCACCACCTTTCAATTCGGGCACCATTTTAGAATCAATTAAGTTATTTTGAAGCAGGACACATGAAAATTGAGCACTGCCCTAGCTGGGACTCACCTTAACCTCTCAAACACGCGCCGACTGGGCTACTGTCACACCCCGAAGGCATGCAGAAAGGAAGGGGAAAATACTGTAATGTTTCAAAGCATTTAACAAAATAAACTTGGCTACCCCAACTCACTGCTACCATTTCTCTTCTTTAATTTATCTCCTTTCAATTTCAAAACTACAACTCTCAAGATAAAAACAATTCTGACATTGCTTAGCAACGGTTACACGATACAAAATACAAACGAGACCAAATGTTGTGTTTATGATATCTGAATTAAGTTAATTATTTTTTTATTGAAGAAAAATCTGAATTTTTATTAGTCCAAAGGGATTTGAATCCCGAAGGACTATTAGTTTCGTTTTGGCATTTTGCGTCGGACTCATAAATGTTGGTTCACTTTTCAAACTGTTGCCACAAAATGTTAGAGTCCTGCATTATATTTGAAGAAATTAAATAATGAAAAATCTGCATAAATGTATGTATATTTCTCGTATTGTGATAAAACAACGGTACCTAGAGTCATCGAATTTTGAATAACGTAATCCTCCAACGAATATGAGCATGTGGAAGACCAAATTTGAAATTTGAAATTTGTTTTATGATCGATTTCCTATTTTTTAAAACTTTGACGAATTTTTGATTAACAAACTCGAGGATTTCAAAGCGAGCAATGGCAACGTTGTGCAGAAAAAACATTTTTATCTCCAGCGCGTGAGTCTCTGTATCGGAAATTCTAAAGATATGCTCGTTTTAAAACTATTTTGCGATATTGCTGTTGCACTGGATCTTATGGTTTAAGTGCGAGGAACATGATATTTAATAAAGAAAGGTAACACACAAAATGTTAAAAAACGCCCCTTTGGACGTAATTTAAAATCTGAAACATTTCAGATTTTTTTTTTTTTTTTAATTCTTTGAATTGTTAATTTAAAGTACTAATATTTTGCTGGGTAAATTCTTATTTTTAGAAAAACAAATGCTTCAAAGATACTTTTATTTTTTTCTTTTATTTAAATTAATCAAGAAATCTGCGCCCTTTGTAAGGGATTAAGGAAAGGAGCGAATTTTCGCTTAGTCATTCCGGAGAACATTCTAGAAACAAGTTGCTTTGTCTTGTTTAACCCTTTGCGGCACAGTGTGTCCGGTATAGACACACCTAAAAATTTCCTTCTGTACGCACAGAAAAATTGAATGAAAAAGGATTTATAGGTTACTATAGGTTACTCTGAACCTTCTTTATTTATAGTAGATGGCAGCTCAGCACAAACCAGTTCATATATTTTAGCCATGTTTAGTTTCTTAAGACCCTCATTTTTCAAAGAAATCTTCCAGATTTTTTTAGGGTATAAAAGGAATTGTTTAAAAAGAAATTTCTATGTTATTTTTTTTTTGCTGTATGCTAATCTCCTTATTCTATATTAGTTTTAAATTTTTACCTTGAAATCTTGCCTAAAATCAAACGGCGAACTCTAGGTGTGCCCAGACCGGGGTCACCGATAATCTAGGACAACTGAGAGTCTGTATTCTTTGTTTCTCCGCATCTCATCGGTCAGTTCATTGACAACAATGCTCTTTTCAGCACTCTTTTCGAAGCTCTATTCAATCAGTGTGCCACTTTGGGCACACCCCCAGACTTAAAACCTTAAAACGATAAGTGCTATCTTCATAAAATTTTACTTGTATACTCCTCTAGGCCTAATTAGACTGCCTACCTTTTTTTAATCGAAACTCGGACTTTAAAAGGTAGCGTGCCGGAAAGGGTTAACGTGATTGACAAGGGGGTACATGGCGAGAGGTAGTTAAGGTTATCATTTCACCTACAAGGGAGGTCATTGCTTGCCGATTTAAGTGTCCGGTTTTGGCCAGCTTTTAATTAAGTGGCGCGTGCGCAATTTGAGTTGTCTGGTTTTTTGGGGTGAAAAACGGAAATTTGGCCTCTAAAATGAGGGGGGCGAAAATCGACTTTTGTGGTAGTCTGTGTTTTTGAAAGAAGTGAAGGAGGATTTCGAGTGTAGGTCACTTTTTGCTCGGGTCGTCTAATTCATGGTTGCTTCGGAATGAGCTGCGAAGGCAAAAGGGAGAAGCTGCACTTATACTCCCGACTTTGTTTCTCTTTCTTTAAGTTCAAAAAAAAAAAAAAAAAAAAAAAAAAAAAAAAAAAAAAAAAAAAATAGAGTTCTTGATGGTTAGCGTGATAGTGGTTTCGCTCCCCCAACTATTAAATTTGTTTGGACTAAGAAAAAGGATGATTCTGCATTTTACCTTCTTGTTATTCCTGCCTCTTTTGTTGAGGGCTGGTATGGACGTCCGTTATGCCTCGTGGTTTGTTGCCAGTTGAGCGTTAATCTTACCTCCTATGTACTATGAAGAATGTTGTTGTCACCAAGAATGTTATCTCGAATGACATGCTGCCTTAAGGAGTTTTACCATCGGTTAGCGTGTTCCACGTGTTGGATACAGGACCTCTTAGCCGAATCTTGCTAATGGTTATTTTCATAGTTTTGCCGCTGTGAATGAGCCTCGCCTGCTTCTGCATAACGCTTCAAATCGCCATGTTCGGAATTACTGACCTTTTCTTCGACATTTTCCTGCAACCGGGAGCCTGATTAATTGTAGCAACTGGAGAACTCTTATTCCCTTGCAGGCGCTTTTGACAACCTCAGATGGAGCTTCGGTATCACTTTTATAGACAAATAAGTCTGAGTTTCTCTTTATTCATCCCACAATTAAGAAATGGACTGGTACTGATAATGGAGCTTGCTCTAAAGTAACTATGTTGAAGGAATTTACCTAATTGAAATCTAACTTTATTTTTTTGAATAAAAATTGGCTTGTTTTCCTTAATATTCTAGGAGACTTCAATTTAGGCTGAAGCCCAAATAATTAATAATGTAGATTTTAGGAAATATTTATTCGTCCAAATGTTAATTTCAAACTTAAGACCAGAGAGGGAAATGTGTAACAATATGTCCTATGTACACTCATGTCCATAAATTAAGGATAATTCGGAGTCACGCGGAAATTGAACTCTAAAATAAATATATCACCTGTAAAATCACTACACACATCTTCAAGAATCATATGCAAATTTCAGGAAGTAACCAGATGACACCGATGGTACGTCACAATGACGAGAGTGTAAGAGAGTGATATATAAGGAATACAGGCAAAGAAGTAAAATTGTTCGCAGGCGCTTTATAAGCATTTCAGTGCAATAACCGAATAGTTATGACACAAAGGACGCATTTGGATGATTTTTTACGTGGTAGAATTATCGGCCGTCTGGAATGTGGGCGTACCCAACTGGAAGTATCAGACGAACTTGGAATTGCCGAGAGTGTCATCTGAAGGCTTTTGGCAACGATTCCAAGATGATGGTAGTGTGAGTAAACGTTACAGCACAGGTCGGCCCAGAGTTACAACGCTGAATGAGGACCGTATTTGGCAGTTACTGCCAAAAGAAAAAGGCAGAGTACAGCCTAGGCCTGTCTCGTCAGCTCTCTTCAGCCACTGGTACGACAATTTCAAGGCAGACCGTGTACAGACGCTTAGGGCAGAGTGGTCTATATGCTCGTAGATCTGTCAGATGCGTTCCACTTACTGCAACTCACTGTCGCCTGCGGTTTGCCTGGAGTAGAGAGCATGCATTGTGGACACCGCAACAGTGGGCTTGTGTGATATTTTCCGACGAGTCCAGGCTTAGCTTGCAGTCTGATTCTCGCCGGACTTTCATATGGAGAGCTCCAGGTACCCGTTGCCACCAAGAAAACATCATTGAACGACACCGTTACGGTGGTGCAGGAGTGCTCGTTTGGGGTGGAATTATTCTGGGTTCCAGAACTGACCTGCATGTTGAAATTGGAACCATGAGAAGCCATATATATCGGGACGTCATTCTGGAACAACATGCACGTTTGTTTCGGGGCGCCATGGGCGCACAATTTGTGTTTGTGGATGACAACGCCCGTCCTCACCGTGCAAACATCGTAAGCGAATGCCTTCAATCGGAGGATATCACCCGTATGGACTGGCCAGTATTCTCACCGGACTTGAATCCAGTAGAGCACGTGTGAGACATGCTTGGCCGACGAGTTGCAGCCCGTCAACCTCCTCCTACACGTTTACAGGAAATTCGGAGAGCATTGCTTTTTGAGTGGTGTAATATCCCCCAAAATCAGATCGATAATTTGATACTCAGCATGCCTAGGCGTTGTACGGACTGTATTGCACCGTCTGGGAGACATACAATGTATTAATAATCATATCAACTATGTAATATTGGTTTTTTGTAAATAGGTTTTTTTTTTTGTAATTTGCTCCAGGAAGAAAAAATCGCTAATTTCTCTAATAATATCAAACATATAGTATCTTTTTTTGCTTTTTACCTTTTGTTTAATAAATAAGCTTTACAAATAAGTCAAATTTGTTTTACTTCTAACTCTTCCTTTGCCTGATTTTGCATTATCCTTAATTTATGGACACGAGTTTACTTTAATAGCTTGTGTTGAATAGTGCTAAACTATGTCATATTTGTTAGTTGTTACCAAATTATGCATTTAGTTAATATAAAAATTTAATAGGTAATCTATAAATAATAATTCTGTGAAATTCCTTTTGGACCTGAGATTACGTAATAAACTAGGTATTAATTTAAACTAGGTATTAACTAGGTATTTCAAGTTTATATTATGTTTTTATTTGTGCATTGCCTTTTTCTTTTGTCTGATCCTTACCTGAGCACGGTCCCGGTAACACTATAAACACAACGGAAGGATTACAGCTTAATTACGATCACACTTATGTTTAAATAGTTGGCACTTATATGATTACTTTAGTGTTAACTTTTTGGTTAAATTTTGACTAGTCGATTGAATTGAATTAACGGATTCGGATTTCCCAGATAATATAGTAGGCTCCAAAACTTACAATTTACACAAACTGTTGCCAGCCCAATATTAATGATCTCACGAATGTAATGCAACATTGGGGTACGCTATGGAAACCATCGACTTATTAAGCAACTTTCTCGGCATTTTCCTTTTAAAAAACAGGAGGATATCAGAACATTTCTGAAGGAGATGTAAGACAATGACATCGTCTAGGCTTCGGGCATCATCCAGTGGTTTACGAAGAAAGCCGGTTCCACACGGTTTTCTGTCGACTACAGACGATATACTGATTTGGGTATCGAAAAGTAGAGCACATATACTTAGGGAAACAGACATATACACATATACTTAGGAAATATTACTCTCTGTTGGGAAACGTTCAAGAAATATATGAAGTGACAATATTAAGAGCAGCTGCGCGTTGTGCAAATGAAATTAAGCATATTTTAACTGTTTATTGAGTGCGATTTATCATTTTGACTAAAAAACAACTGAAAAAAGAAATTGGAGTTTCTTTGATCAAATACAGATCCCTTTTCCAAATTTCAGATTTTATTTATTTATTTTCTTTTACCCGTAATCCTTTCTTACCACAATGATTTTATAGAGTTAAAGATTTCAAACAATTCAAGCTTAAAACGACTCGATAGCCAGTCTCCCACAATTATCAGAGGAGGCATTCTACTAGTGCTTCCAGGAATTTTGAGGAGCATTGGAAAAAATATTCAGATAAATGTTACTTCAAAGGTGTCTAAAGGGTAATTAATTTCTTGGATTTCAAATATATTTCGCCTAAAAGAACTTCTCGCGAAAGTTTTGGAATGTAAGATTACTGAAACAAGAGAAACAAATTCTATAGCTTACTAATCTTGTACCTTAACTTATCCTATAGCTAGAAAAATATTGGTTAATCTTTGGAATATTGTAACAGGTAGTTTGGCGACATTTTGGTAACGCGATAAAGGTTACTAGGTAGGAGGACTTTAGCAATAATCTGAGAAGTACACAGTTCGAATCACAGATTATTTTGTCTCAGAGAAATGAGAGATCATGTGACATTTTTCGGAAAATTCCGATTGTGATTTTAGCTAATAAGCACTTAGAAACAATTTCGCTGCTAAAGTGCAGAATGGTCCACTTATTTGTTTGGCGGTTTTTACAAGAGTAAGAAGAATTGGATTTTTGTCAATTTTCTTTGACTTTTTAAGTGAAAATAGGTCGACGTGTACATGGATACCGCGTATGTGAAATTCTTAAAAACACGTTAAGCAGTGGACGACAAATTTTCGCCAAAAAATCGCCAAGTTACCATAATCCGAAGATTTACCAAAATATTCTATCCTGACAAAAAATATCTTTAAACTTACTAAACTTTGCCCTACTTATGTGATTATGAAACGTTTCCGTTATAGTATAAATGACTTTTTTAATGATTGAAATAAAACGTGTTCATATTAAAAACACAATATCTGGAAAATTAAACGCTTTCTTTCATAGGCCGTTATCCAATTTCTTATTATCTATTTAACTTAGAAATAATAACTTTTTTTATTTCAGTGAAACGATATTGTTTGTTCAATAATTTTTCTGAATTATTGACGATCAAGGCATGTTTGAAATAACGTAAAATACAAGTGAAAAAGCGAAATTTATTGTTAATCCGATTTCATTTAAGAGCGCATCTTATAATATATATTGTTTTGTATTAAGTAGAAGATTATAGCTATTAAGTAAGATTATAGTTCAAACTGACGTTTTATTGTACTATGCAACAAATTATTGTAATATAAAAATAAACGGAAAATTAGACAAGTCATTAAATTAAACAGTTTCTACGAATTCACATACAGCGACAATAAATTTAGAAACTTACCAGAGTTTTATATTTATATTTTTGATAAACAGGCAATAAAACTCTATTCTTAGAATTGAAAATGGTTTATTTAAAATCTATTATAAATAGATTTAGAGCTCTGAATTTACACGCAAATGGTTGCCACAAGTACAATTTTTATTTTAAGTGGAAATTTTTAAATTTGTAAGATGTGTGTGTGTTGTTTGAACAATATAAGAGTAAAACACCCAACTGCTAATTTATTGCAGTTTTTTCTTGTACCTAAGAGTAAAATTAGGTTTTTTTATACTTATCTTTAAATTTTTTAATATATAAAATATAAATAAAAAGAAATTCTAGTTTTTCAAAATATTATTTCTTCTATTGTAGTTGGCAACATGAAAAATAAGCACAGTTGAATTCAAATGGAATACTAATAAAATATGTGAAAAAGTTATACTTTCACCACATTATTTAAATACAATAGAAAATAAAAAATGATTTGTTTAGCAATCATAGCCTTTTTAGTTCCTTGCACGAAGTAAAAAGGAAGTATTGTAATCGCGAAACGTTTCAGGCAGCATATTTCAATGAAAATATCCATTTTGACCGCTATCGAATGCAATTTAACGATGTTTGTCAATGACATAACGACGTAAGGACAAAATAAAATACTCTTTTCCTCCAAAAAAATTATAAAACTGCTTTAAAATGAATACTGAAGAGAATTTTTCGTGGCGTCTGTACGTACGTATGTATGTATTTCGCATAACTCAAAAACGAGTAGCCTCAGAACGTTGAAATTATGTATATAGAACAATAATGTATAAACAATATATACATTAGCTATAACATGTAGAAGTGTACTTCATATTTTGGTTGCAATCGACCGCACCAAACGTATACAAATATATTATATATATCCACTCTGTTACCCGGCTCAGTGAGCTCAGTTTCTTTACTCTTATATGTTTGTAAATTGTGCATTTTTGTGCTTTAAAAATGATTGAAATATGTTGTTCTTATCTTCCGGTTAAGGTTTTTATGCCTTTAGGAAATCTACAAGCAATATTTGTAGAATTATCAACAATTTAAAAGCTGTTTAAGTGCGGTTAAGCCTAATTTTTAAATAACATGCTGGACATGTTTGTTTACATTTGAAATAGTAGAATAGTAGATTTGTGGCCAATCTAGAGAGACTAAGGTTCGCAACAACAAAAATGACGCCTTCATTTATTATTGCAAATTAAATCATGCTTAATCCTTAATCCTGTTTAAGATGCTAATCCTGTTTAAGATTTACTTCGTAATTTTTAATATAGATATTTTGAGTTTTTATGTATTTTTGCCTTGTCGCGAAGTGAGAACTGAATTAATTGAATGAGAAATACTGAATCGTCTGTGAAAAACAATTTCTTTTTTGTTTTGTTTGCTTAATTTCTTTTATACATCGTTTTAGATTTATTACAGTATTTGAATAGAGCACGTGGCAACTATTAGATAATTCTTCAAGTGATATAAATTTTGGGCATTCTGATTTATAATATGAACGAAATATAATGCTGTTAAGTGAACCTAGGGCCAGAGTGTCGCTATGGTAAACAAATATAGTGAGTTTTAAAGCGCGCATTTATTCTATTGTGATTTATGCGCTATCGAAAAAGTAGGTTTAATTCAATTCAATAAGTTTAAATGAAATGCAAGGGAAATGCCTATAATGTAATATTCCGTAGAAGGAACTCATGTAGTGTACACATCAGATTTTTTGTTATAAGTAACTAATAAAATTGTGGGGCTGCAACAATGATGAACTTTAAATCATAATGGAAAAAAAAAAAGAAAGTTAATGAACTGAGAGCAAACATTCTTCTTATACACAATGGTAAAAAATTTCGTAAACAAACCTAGAAGGTAGGCCAAGTGTGCAAAATTAAACCATTTTTGCTTAGGAGTAAGTTGCCGTTAGAGAGGTTTGTTTGTTAGAAATGGGTGTTGGGTACTGGCTAGTTATTGCCATTCAAGGCACTGATTCCCAGAATGTGTGTGTGTGTGTTTGTGTGTGAGTATGGCAAAGCCTCGAAGGCTATCTGCCTAAGAGGAGGGATGCCTTCGTGGAGGACTTTCTAAGGGAAACTGGCTCGTATACACGTTACACATGGGGAAAACCACGAAAACGCCCAGCCAGCCCGTTCGCGGGATTCGAACCTCGGACCGAACTACCAGTGTTCAGCGACTTTACCGCTCGGCCACTGGTGGGCCTGATTCCCAGAATGAAAATGCTTTATTTTTTACCACCACAATCATCATGAGTCCTTCCCTTAGATTTTTTTCCTCTGAAGGCGTATGCGAAAGGCCTATAAGCAGTGACCTTTTCTAAAAAATTGTTGTGAAGCCAAGCATTTTTAAAGATGATTTTTGATCCATTCGTCGAAGTTACAAAAAATCTACTGCCTCGGATGGAATGAATTTCCTCTTATACTGTTAAGATATGTATATCTAATAATTATACTTGCATTCCTTTATCTTTAACTCTTCCAGTAACTATAGCACATCCAGCTAACCGTTTGCTTGCTACATGCTCCTGCTAATTTTTTTTTGGCATGCTAAACTTATTCTAAGTGCATATGAATCATCCTGTGTACGTAATTTCTATAATACATCACTTCTGTCGTTCCTTGAATTTTTATCAATATAATAATACTCTTCTTATAACGGCATCCAAAGATTTTATTTTAATCTGGTACGTCCTATTATATTATGGTAGCTAAAATGGAATTCTTTATTTATTCACTAAAATGCATTTCATTTTACATTTTTCAGTCTATAAAACGCGTTAACGAAATAATTAATAAAGAAAAAATGACGTAATTGATAAAAAAAAAAAAAAAAAAAAAAAAAAAAAGGAAATAACCCCGGATATAGGAAAATTTTTCCATCCAATCAGACAGCTGCGGGGTACGTCTAACTTGTTTTAACCCAAGAATTCTGGATCTAATTAATGCAGTAAATTCATATTCCATTCATTTAACCTTCGGTTTTTGACCGGAAAACCGATTTTTTCAAGAACATAATGCATCTAATAATACAGGATTAAATCTCCTATTTAAAATTTCTCTTTGTCAGTAACATATAACTAAATCAAATAAATAAATAAGTAAATAAAAAATAAAAAATTTAAAAACAAGAAAATCTGAAAGTTTTCAGATTTTAAATTATGTCCAAAGGGGCGTTTTTTTAACGTTTTGTGTGTTACCTTTATTTATTAAATATCATGTTCTCTGCACTTAAACCATAAAATTCAGGTCAATAGCAATGTCGAAAAATAATTTTAAAATGAGCCTATCTTTAGAATTTCCTATACATAGTTCCGCGCGCTGCAGATAAAAATTCCACCCCCTTCCCCGTAGAGTGTTGTAATTGCTCGCTTTTTAAGTCATTGAGTTTGTTAACCAAAAATTCGTTAAAAATTTACAAAATATGAAATCGATAATAAAACAAACTCCAAATTTCCAATTAGGGCTTTCAGATGCCCATATTCGCAGTAGGATTACGTCATTCAAAACTGAATGGCTCTAGGTACCGTTGTTTTATCAAAATGCGGGAAACATACTTATATTTATGCAAATTTTTCACTCTTTAATTTCTTCAAATATAATACAGGGCGAGAGTGTTTGGTGGCAACGATTTGAAAAGTGATACGCCGTTTATAGTGTTCAGACGCAAAATCGCAAAACGAAAACCCCTTTAGACTAAAAAAAAAAGGCCCCTTTGACTAAAAAAAAAAAAAAAAAAAAAAAATCTGAAATTTTTCAGATTTTAAATTACGTCCAAAGGGGCGTTTTTTTAACGTTTTGAGTGTTACCTTTATTTATTAAATATCATGTTCTTTGCACTTAAACCACAAAATTCAGTTAAAGAGCAATATCGCAAAATAATGTTAAATTAAGCATATCTTTAGAATTTCCGATATACACAGTCTCGCGAGCTGGAGATAAAAGTATTTTTTTTTATATATAACGTTGCCATTTCTCGCTTTTAAAGCATTGAGTTTGTAAATCAAAAATTCGTTAAAGTTTTACAAAATATAAAATCTATAATAAAACAAATTCCAAATTTGGGATTTCAGATGCCCATATTCGCAGTAGGATTTTGTCATTCAAAATTCGATGGCTCTATGTACCATTGTTTTATCACAATACGAGAAATAGACAATCATTTATGCAGATTTTTCATTATTTAATTTCTTCAAATATAATGCAGGACTCTAACATTTTGTGGCAACAGTTTGAAAAGTGAACCGACGTTTATGAGTCCGACGCAAAATGCCAAAACGAAAGCAATAGTCCTTCGGGACTGAAATCCCTTTGGACTAAAAACCCGAAAAGTTTCAGCTTTTAAATTACGTCCAAAAGGCGTTTTTTAATGTTTTATGTGTTACATTTATTTACTAAATATCATGTTCTACGTACTCAAACCATAAAATTCAGTTCAACGGCAATACCGCAAAAAATAAAATTAACATATCTTTAGAATTTCCGATCGTTGGAGATAATTTTTTTTTTTTGGTACAGTGTTGCCATTACTCGCTTTGAAATCGTTTTGTTAATCAAAAATTCTTTGAAGTGTTACAAAACACAAAATCGATAATAAAACAAATTTCAAATTCAAATTAGGGCTTCCATATGCCCTTATTCTATGGAAGATTACATTATTCAAATTTTGATGGCTCTAGGTACCGTTGTTTTATCACAATGCGAGAAACATACATACATTCATGCAGATTCTTCATTATTTAATTTCTTTAAATATAATACAGGGCGATAATATTTAGTGGCAACAATCTGAAAAGTGAAACAACGCTTATCGTGAATTGACGCAAAATGACAAAATGAAATTAATAGTCCTTCTGGGCAAATTGTCCCTTTGGACTCCCCCCAAAAAAAAAAAAAAAAAAAAAAAAAAATTGTAAAAGTTTCTTACACCCTCGTTGAGCTCGTACTCTACCATTTTACTGGTGCACTCTTTCTAGCTGTATTATTATGCCCCATTTTCTTGGCACTCACGTCATATACGATTCAACAGCAAAATCACAAAAATTTTAAAAGCAGCATATGTTTAAAATTTTTGATGCAGAGTTAAGTGCTCGTATATATTATTCTGTTTTTTTCTTTTCAATCTTTTCTCAGTTCATCTCATCAATGTTCAGTTTTCTTACCAAGATGCTTTACAAAATATTTTTTATCTTTTTATTATTAACGTTCCTTGTATTTACTTTATTTATTATATAAAGTTCTTGGCACTTACGCCACATAAAGTTCAATTCAACAGCAAAATGACAAAATATTTAAAAACAGCATATCTTTAGAATTTTCACGCGCTGGAGATAAAAATATTTTATTCCGCTCATTGTTGCCATTGCTCGCTGTGAAATCGTTGAGTTTGTTAATCAAAAATTCATTGCAGTTTTATAAAATATAATTGAGCATTCGTGTTTCCGGGTGCACATATTCTGGTTCTTATTGGGAAACGTTATTCAAAATTTAATAGCTCTAGATAACACAGAGCGACAATATTTGGTGGCAACAATTTGAAAAGTGATCTGTCGCTTATAATGGACAACGCAAAATCCAGCTTTAAGACTGATAGATCTTCTGGGCTAAAAGTGAATGAATTTCGCTATAAAAACTGGAAAACTCATTACATTATTTCAGAAATGTCAAAGATTGTCACGTGAAAGATTGTTTATGAGTTATTATTGTTAAACTTGAAAATTCATTAAATTATTTCAGAAATGTCAAAGATTGTCACGTGAAAGATTGTTTTTAAGTTATCATTTCTCGTTAATGTATAAGTGTAAACATTCCAAGAAAATCTGGTCTATAAAAGGGTGACAAAATTTCATTTTAAAGTTTAAATCAAATAAAAAATTAATTTAAATGAAATAGTTCCATTAAAAAAGAGAAATAACTGAATAACTTCAGTGATATTTAAAATATTATCGATTATTCATTTTAGTTTGAATTTCTGAGAATTTCATGCTTTAAAAAGTTTCATAATGAATTTGCGGCAATGTTAGTCGATTTTATCAAGGCAATCCAAGTGCTCAACTCAAGGTAATTAAGAATTCTCATTTCAAGAATTAGAATTCCAAAGTCTATTCTTGTAGTCTATCGTAGTATTCAGCTTAATGTTTATATATAACATAATTTCCAAATTGCGACTTACGATCTAAATATAAATTTATGTTAAAAAGCTCCCGCAAATATCAATGTACTCAGGAATACGATTACGCACAAGAAGCTGAATCAAATATGATGCTTTAAATATAGAGTAATTATGTGAACGGATACAATAAATTTTAATTTTAATTTTACTCTTATCTCCCCTTTTCGTTAACTCTCACCAGGATCTAAATGATATATGTGTATATAAGAATAGAATTTTTTAAAGTTAGACAGAGAGCTTTGATAGGTGTAGGAACAGGTACAAGTGGGAGCGGGAGACTAGAATTTCCCCAATGGGTTGTACAGATATCTTGGGATTATACCTGTACGTTGGTGGTACAGGCAAAGAATATGCATTGTTAAGAAGGAAAACTTCGCAGCAGCAGGAGTGGCTCCCTTCGAACGAAAAAGGAAACAGCTGCGCATGCGTGAAATATCTGTCGCCAAAAAGAGCCAAAGCTCGAAGCTGATGTCGAAGTTCGAACAGATTCGACGGTTTTGTTTATCAAGTTGGTGTTGGTGTTGGTGTACTTAATTATGACAAAGCACACGAGGGCTATTTGCCTAAGGGGAGGGATGCCTTCGTGGAGGACTTTCTAAGGGAAACTGGCTCGTATACACTTTACACATGGGGAAAACCACGAAAACGCCTATACAGCCAGCCCGTTCGCGGGATTCGAACCTCAGACCGAACTACCAGTGTTCAGCGACTTTACCGCTCGGCCGCTGGTGGGCACTTTGTTTATCAAGAGTTTAAAGCTGTGTGACTCCATTTTTGTTCCCTCCATATTGACGGGTATGAAATCAGACATCAAACTGCGATATGGATAATGCAAGTTCAACAGCCATTGAAAGTGAAACTTCACCTAATTTTCTTATTCATCTTAACCCGCGTTCCTCAATTTCCTGTACACATCGTGTAGTAGAAAAATCTCGGTTAGGTCCGGTACGCATATTTCACAAGTGCACATGAATGTAGCCACTGAGGGGTTTCGAAAATGGACCAATGATATTTTTTTGCTCTTGTAACGCTAAACCGTGTATGTGAGCGTATGCTTTTTACGTTTTAATTTGCATTTGTTTCGCAGTTATAAATGTACGGCATAAAAGTAGAAAATCCCATAGTAGTACTTCGTTTTATGATTTTAATTAATCGCTGATATTTCACTTTCGCAATTTTTATCACGCATTGATATTTCGAT
Organism: Stegodyphus dumicola; assembly: GCF_044657685.1. Classification (NCBI taxonomy): domain Eukaryota; kingdom Metazoa; phylum Arthropoda; class Arachnida; order Araneae; family Eresidae; genus Stegodyphus; species Stegodyphus dumicola. The sequence goes on from NC_140773.1 coordinate 5,883,598, forward strand.
TGATATTCACGGCATATTATCGCTCTTTACACCGAGAAAATGACTCAAACTACAATTAGCCTCGGATATTATGCATTTACTAACAAATGTGGATTAAGAGAATGCATGTGTATAGTTATTTTTTATTGAGCTGAGAAGGACTGGATGTGTTACAATGAATCTAGTGTTTTCTTATTTCAGTGCTTGCATTCTTTTGATTTTGAAAATGTAAGATTCAGAATACATATTGTGTATGATCTGATTATATTCATTGTTAACATTGAAAGTTATATGTGAATATATTCAAATTATTAATAGATAAATTCATTCTGTTTTATGAGTATTTCTTGTGTAGACAGTATATTTAAGAGCAGTTATTAAATGTGAAATTTAACACACTAAATGCAAATTAGTGAATTACGAATGCAAATTAGTAAAGTTCACTTCTACATTGGCTATTATTATAGAACATCTTTTTCATATAGACTGCAATAAAAGGTGCTGACTTCTATTTACATATATAACTGGTGTAAATATTGTTCTCATATGCATAGTGTTATGTAAAGATAGCAGTTGAGCTGAAAACTTTCAGAAAAATAGATGTACAGAAATTTGTACAGAAAATTGCGTGGCAAAATATTTTCAACCATCTCGCTTAAATCTTAAAGCGTGCGAAAGGTCATGTGACATGACAGAAATATTACTGGACGCTCACTGGTCCATCCTAGAAGCCACTCCCTCGGTGGCTATGTGGATTTGATGAATAAGCGAAATCGAAACTGATCAGCCAGAGCATTTCATAATTGAAATAAATGCTTATTTTGCTCTTAAAAGAAACAGCATATTTATTTTTTTTAGTTTCCATTCTTGTTTGCAACATGTTACTTATTTTTACATAAAAATATAACAAACTTTTAAGAAATAAAGCTTACACAACGCTTATCAACGAACGCTAGAAGTAACTACGTTTATAGCTCGACTCGTTGTTGCCACACGGCGAATCTTAATAACTATTCAAAATATTACATCATGTTGCCACTTAGGAAATCTTAATAATTATATAGAAACATTAAATTATGTTCCACTACAGCTACACAGATGTGCACTTGTGAAATATGCGTCCGGTACATCAGAGAGGGAAAAAAATCTCGCCTACAGGTTCCGTCGCCAAATCGCTTGGCGAATTTTCCCCCTTTTTTTCTTCTAGCCGCGTAGAAGACACGCTGGTTTACATTACGTCTAGGCAGCCTTTCCTTCTTTACATATTCTTTGGTACAGGTATAGTGCCACTACATTAGCTGCATTGCTCCGCACCGAGTGTGATAGAGAACTGACCGAAGGTCTCCAAACCCTCTTCCTCTACCACCAAACTGCTCGAGAGGAGTTACAGCTTGCCAGTATTTTAAGCGTCTAATGCCACAGAGAAACTACATACTTACAAACGTCCATGCCTGCTCTGGGATTCCGACCATGGCCCATAGATACTTCAGTCAGTACCGCTAACAACCATACCTTTCAGGGTGACAGAGAGCTTTGGCAGTGACGCGGCCAGCGTAGTGTTGTTCTGTAGGCATTTTATTGCTAAATAGGGTAGCAATGCATTTTTGAGATTGCTATTAAGTTTATACGGTGCTCGCGCTATATTCCAGAAAATCGTGGACTTAATTTTGAGGCCCGTACGAGGCATATCAGTGTTTATACACATAGACAACGTAATAGTCATAAGTAGCACAATAGATAAGCACGTTGAGGATATGAGTGAAGTTTTAAAACTTCTAAAGAAGTGGATTTAAATTAATGCGGCAAAGTGAAAATTCGTGGACAAAGAACGGCTAAAGTGCAGAATCGCCCACTTATTTGTTTGGCGCTTTTTACAAGAGTAAGAAGAATTGGATTTTTGTCAATATTCTTTGACTTTTTAAGTGAAAATAGGTCGATGTGTACATGTATGAATTCAAGGGAGTGCACAAAGCCATTGTTGTGCAATTCTAGGATGTTTTTTTGAGTGAAAATAGGTCGACGTGTACATGGATACCGAGTATGTGCAATTCCTAAAAATGCGCCAAGCAGTGGGCGATTCTGCACTTTCTGCCAAAGAACTTCGATATCTGGAATACGAAAAAAATTTTGGCAATTAAAAATTACTCGCTGTGCTCATATTTTAAAGTATTCTTCAAGGATTTCGCTCATGTAGCAGAGTTCGTGTTAAATCGAGGAAAGGAAAAAAAGAGAGAGAGAGAGAGAGATTTACTTGTTTGGCGGGGACAAATGCAACTTTTAGAAAATTCCAAGAGGCATTAATTCAAACGCTGATCCTGAAAATTCCTGACCCAGAGGGCAAATTTGGAACAGCGACAGAGCCACCTGATTTAGCGTTAAACACTGAGCTTATGTAATATGGGCAAACGGTAGCGTTACTTTAGCAAAACTCGTAATCAAATACTCTGATGCCGACCGAAAAACGCTAAGGATTCTACTAGCTTTTCAGAAAGTTACAGTCTGTATTGGCAAAGATCCATGCAAAGAATGCAGCAATAACTCGGCTGCATTCTGGAAAGAATTTGATTCCGAGATTAATAAAATGGGCCCTCAAATTACAAGAATGAAAGTTAAACACACCCTAAGGAAAAAAAAATGTGGCTGATGCCCTATTAAGAAGTAACTTGGATAAGTTTTGAACTCCCAAAAAATAGTACGGACGAGGAGTTCAAAAAAACATTTACGCATACTTAAATGATCTTGATATTTGGGACATCTTGAAATCACTGGCATTAGAAACAGGGCTACAAACTATGAAGCTATAGATAATCTTCTGTGTTATTCAAAGCGAGAAAAATAAAAGCGTGGAATTACGGTTGGGTATGTCAGCGAATTTAAGTGTTTTATAGGAATTTCAAGTTGCGTTATTGCCAGGCCAACTGGGAATAAGGAAAACAGCACAGAGAGTCAGGGAATAAATTTATTTCTCTCAGTTACAAAGATTTTCGATGGGATACGCCAAGTCCTGTAATGCTAACAAGTTAATGATTATCGATATTGATTGTAGCCCGGCTGGATACGTAAGTAGCATAAAAGACACCTTTCCAAACTAAATCTTAAGGGGTATCAGTAACCCTATATCGACAATGTTAAATTGGCCATTTTCGATGTATCTTTTCTCAAAATCTGCTGTAGATACAAGCTTGAAATGTTTTTTGTAATTAAAGTATACCTATCTGATTATACTGAAATGAGCTTTTGAAACATTTTGCATTTTCGAATAATTTACAGAATATTTTGTTACGCATAGTAAAATTTAGCACTTTTGTCACACAAATTGATCAAAACAGTCGATGACAAATTAAAACTAGATTTTTTACAGTTCTAATTTTCATACAGTTTAAAGAATGGTATTTTTAGAAAGATAAAAGTGTAGAGAATTTGAAAATGCAAAAATCCGAAATCACAATTTTTTGAAGATTTTGGGGGTTCCAACACCTTGAAATGAAACGTTGTAGATCAAATTCGAATCACTTATAATCCAAAATGAGATGCATAACCAGAAGGGTTTTTCCATAAATTTTAATTAAACTTAATATTTACATGTATACAATGTAGGCCAAAATGCCTGAATCGAATATTAAGGCTCAAAAAGCAAAAACTGAATAGTTCCATCAAAGAATCTAAATCGAATTCTATTGCGTAGTGCATCGAATTCTACCTTCAACAAGAATATTTTTTAAGTCACGTGTTCAGAAGGGGAAGGGTTAAGTAAGCCAATAGATGGACTTCTAACGCCATCTCTTGGCGATATCAAAGAAAATTCCTTAACACACTCCCCACATTTGAAACGAAAATTATGCTAGATCAAATTCGAATCACTCATAATCCAAAATGAAATGCATGGCCTGGAGGGTTTTACATAAATTTTAATTAAACTTAATATTTACATATATACAATGTAGGCTAAAATGCCTGAATTGAATATTAATGCTCAAAAAGCAAGAACTGAATAGTTCCATCAAAGAATCTAAATCGAATTATATTGCGTAGTGCATCGAATTCTACCTTCAACAAGAATAAAATTTCAACCTCTTAAGTTTTATAGTAAGTGGTAGAAGTTGTTTTGATCTGATGAAAGACACTTAGTTATCAATCGACTCAAAGCCGGAGAGCGGGGAAAAAAAAAAAAAAAATTAAGGGGAGATGATAGCAAATGAAGAACGAAAATTTATAAAGTAAAAAAGCTTTTAAAAATATGTTCTTAAAACTTTTTAAAAATGTGTTTCTATATTTCATATGATCAAAAGTAACTATATTTAAACATTTTTTTTTTTTTTTTTTTTTAAGTAGTTTGGAAAGAATGGAAAAGCCAAGACAAACTTTCAGTAGAAAATATTGGTAGCGATAACTTCATTTATTGTAATTTTGTTTAGCTAGTTTTTATGAAAGCAGTCGCTCTGCTTTAGTTTTATAATTAATATTTCTCCACCAATGTCATTGAGACCTTTTTTGAATAGTTTCAATTCTGGCGAGGGCAACACTAGAGTGTATGATTAATCAACTTTTTTATTTGAACAATTTTATTATTTATTAATTCAACGCTTCGATAGTTTTGACCAAGATGCAAATGCGATGCGTGTATATAATAACAAAGCTTTTGAAAGTTAGATATAGAGCTTTGGCAACTACGCTTATCGCAGTGCTGTTCCCTCGCCCAAATGTGAGACTTAATGTTAGCCGTTTTGCTAGCCGAATCACTCACGTATTTAGCTAAAATTGATAAAACGCTTGCTAGGCTTCTACACTGTGAATCTCAACATTAACTTTACTCTGAATTTTAATTTACTTTCTCTTAAAAGTGTTATTTCAAATCCCTTAATCTGCAGAGATTTAAATTGTAAGTTTTTAAGTTTTTTTTTTTTTTTAAAAAAAAGGTTATTTAAAATTTCTTCCGAATTTGTGGTACACAGCCGAAATGATAAATCACCTGGCTAGGTAGACTAGTGGTCCTACTAGTCTTAGTACAGTTCAAGAAATGGAAAGAAATTAAGTTAATTATGAAGGGAAAGCCTACAATGCAAATGCACATTTTACATGTTTTGCACTACAAAGTAAGTACTCCAAACTACACTTATACAAGGGCCAGCTCAAAACAATATGCCTTAATAATCCTAAGAATATCCTATATAATCCTAAGAATATATTTATAAAAAAAAACAGTTTAGATAAGTCAAATTAACGGCTCATAGCCTAAAAAAAAATAATGCGCCAGGTACGTTTCAAAGGTTTTCCACCTTTATAAAACTTACAGTTGACAAGTAAAAATGAAATTATAGTAAACAAATAAAACTGGAATGTATGGATGGGAAGGCATTAGTATAGTACAGATGGATAAATCTCGTACATGTGAATTAACATGGAATAAATAAAATAATAAAACACGAAACCGATTAAAATAAATGCCTACAAGATAAATTGCAGATAAATTGCCTACAAGAAAAAACTTTAAAACAAGATCATATTAAATAACGAAAACCTGTTTCTGTCAGGTGGGGGAGCAAACTAGGTTAGGTTAGGTTAGGTTATTTAATTACGGCAGAGCCTCGAGGGCTATCTGCCTAAGGGGAGGGATGCCTTCGTGGAGGACTTTCTAAGGGAGGGGGAGCAAACTAAAGTTGACCTCATTTCTAATGAAACGCTCAAGATGCAAGTCAGATATATTGAAATACTTTAGTCAAAATTTAAAATATGGACACTCATTTAAAATATGAAGTTGTTAAAATAACTTCCTTCTTTAGATTTTACAGAGCTTTTCAATGCTTCACTTTGGGCTTTACCCATCTCCATTTTATTATTTACCTCCATGTCCGAGAGTAGCTGCCATGTATTTATGATTTTCCCCTTTATTTCCTTTTTAATATCTCTAAGAGGAACGTACCTCTTATTCCTACGTGTAAGGGAACCAGCAATAAAATTCTTGGCTTTAAATGATACACAGCAGCCAATTCAGTAGTTAGCATTAAGCAAGCGTCATGCACTTGACTAACTTCGATATGGTTGCTAACCACAAATTGCTAGCTGCTTTCGGTTCGTCTGCATAAACGAAAATATAACATCTGTATTTTAAACGTCGCAAATAAAATGTTACAGTTATTATAGCTCGACTGTCTCAAGCGCAACCCTGGTTGGCATTCTGCCAAAACACATAGACTCGTCCAAAAAGGGCGGTATTAATTACTGCGAAGTGAAAAGTCTTCTCTTCTCCGGAAAGAACTATGCTGGAGGAAAAGAAAGTCCCCATCCTTCCACCTCAGTTTGAGAATAATTCGGTCCGAATGGCGCATGCGTGTTTGCGCTCATGGTCGCGGATGAGGCGGTCGAACTACACCTACCGCAGGAAGTCAACAAGGGTGATTGGGTTGTGACATTGTAGTGAAGTACAGATGAAGAGAGAACTGCTCACGTCTCAAATGAAGCGAAGCTTCAAAACGATGGGCATCTAAACTCTAACCAGGAAGCATTCTGAAATCTTCAAAACAAATCTCCCATGCCTGGTATTGAACAGGATCTAGGGTGAGTAAGACACTGTTCTGAACACTTATGAACCATAATTCAGTCCAGAACGGACTAGCTCTCTATAGATACAAAGCAAAGAGCAACTCTCCGCAGTTGTTTCTCCACATATCTTTTATCTGCACCTTGACCATTTATCTGAAGATCATCAATATAAAGTTAGCATGAAACAGCAGAAGGAAGTTCTCTTAAGAGATACTTTTTTAAAACTAAACAAACTAAATACAGCCTTGGAGGCACATCCTTCTTTTGCTTCGCGTTTTCTATGTCGAAAAAGACCACAACGAAATGATTTCATTTGAATGGGATTATGGATGGATATTTCCAGTTGCTCTTCTACCTCTACGGAAACTACTCTAGTAAGGCTGTAAGGATCCTAAGTTTTACTAACGTTTATCTTATTTTAAAACTGTACTATCACTTCTTATTTTCTACTTCCGGCCAGAATTAAATGCTTTAACTTGCTTATGCAAATTGACTTGCTAACATCCAAGTATTTAAGTTGTGGCTTTTTGCCAAGAGAGAGAGAGAGAGTGAGGAAGCGAGCTATCCTTACGAGTTTTCAATCGGTTGCTGGTTGCCTTTAAGGCCAGAGGTTTAGCTCTCTTGATATTTGAAAACGTATTGTAGTTTCAGCAGCTCGGCGTATTACATACGTACCCCTTTTAAAAAAGGCCAAGTCTTAGTGTTAGGCATTTGTATACTAATTCAAAGTTAGATTTTAGTTAGAGTTTTAGTTAGTAGTTTTATATTTTTACATTCAGACCACAAGTGGTTGGTCTCTGTATCCCGAAGTATGGGAGTACCTGTAAAGTAATAGAGAATAAATGGTTCAGTATACCCTTCCTGCTTGTGTCGTCTATTCCATACAATCTGGAATAGAGTTTTAGTAAGTTCCCTGTTCTTATTCAGGATACAGTATGTTCCCGAAGCAAGTGAAAAGACATATATCTCCTGACAAGGCGAGACTCCATTATTGCGAGACTGAAACATATTTCTTCTATACTTGATTGCAAAGAGTTAGAACAGCAATTAAATACTCACAGGACAGATGATTCAGCGTGTCTTAATTATCATCTGGATTTGGCTAGATTTATGTGCCTGTAGCAAAGATTTTCTTAATTCAAATAGAATAAAATAACGATTATAAGAATAACTGATAGAGCTGAAAGCAATGGGAACTTCCTGAGAGTAATGGGAACTTCCTGAGAGTAATGGGAACTTCCTGAGAGTAATGGGAACTTCCTGAGAGTGTAACATGATAGAAAGAAATTATAACGGGTAGTTGTTGCCAATGGAAACGGCAGGAAAGATCTGTATGCAGTCTGAAGATCCACGTTCACATTTTCCGAAAGCAAGTGATCTTGATAGCTTGTCCCCTAGCCGTTGACTCTAAGGACAAGTTACCAGTCGATTGACACTAAAAGGCACAGCTAAGTGTAACAAAAACAGAATAATAAAATAATACAAAAATAACAATACGATAAAACGGATAATTGAAAATTCTTTAGTCTCTTTCAGTGATATTGTTACGAATTCTGTACATAGATACATTACTTTTGTGCAATTATATGTAAAATTGTTGTATTTTGCTGCGTAATGTAACATGAAAAATCTAAAGACACAAACTATGCCGTAAAAGTAAGAATATATGGGCAAGCCTATTTAACATTGAGGATTTCTCGGTAATTTGGCGGGATATCGCCGAGCTAGCAACTATTTTAGCAACTAATTTTTGTCACCAAATTTGGCAGAAAATCGGTCAAAGTTGCCAAACTTGGCGAAATATCTCGGTGGCCGCGTGAAAACTATGTAAGATCGGAGAGATTATCTGCTCTCAGTTATTGCTGTTAGCTATTAGCTCAGTATGAGTTTCGAGTATTATCTCCTGTTTAGCTGCCCTTTGCTTTACCTTGTGTTTAACGTTCTTAGTAGTTTGAAGTGTCCCTACTGATTGTACTCTGTATTACTGTGAACACCTGTACGAGTATTTCTGAGTAATGTTTCGGAACTCTTAAGTGTTGTTTTAATAAAATAAATTTTATTAACCTATTATTGGACCTGTGTGCATTCAATTTGTTACTAACCCAGTACGCACACAAAAACATTATTATTGTGCCATTATATTTTTTATATTACTTTATTGAATTGTTTTGTTTTTCACTTTGTTACGATTTTGATTTTTGTTCTTCCTGTTAGCTTGTTAGCCAGCACTTTTTAATTTAATTATTATCTCTCGATTATTTAATTAATTCCGCAAAATAGTGCGAGATTTTATTAGTTAATAACATTAATTTTGAAATTTCTAAACATTTGTTTTTATATATATATATGTGTGTGTAATAATAAAATTTCATAGTCAAGAATACACTTAAAATTCTAATGTATGTTCTTTTCATTTTTAAAGGCGACGTTCTCTTATTTGAAAGTACGTGGAATTAAATGCACAGCCCCGTAGTCAAGTTGTTTTTCCCGCCTTTTCTACACGTACAGTTATAGAATGTTCTGGAAATATTTAAAGCGAACTGGATTGGCTGACGTCATTTCTTGGAAGCTCCGCCTTTCCAGAGGCTATAAAAGGACTCGCAAAAGAATATTGGGGCTTTTTTCTTAAATTTCACGATGCAGTAAACTTCATACAAAAAGTTATTAGTAATTCTTTTTATTTACTCCGGATATCTGATTTTGTAACTGCTATTTCTCCTGACCAATAATAAATGGATCCTGTTTTTTAAACTTATCGTCTGAGAATTTAAGCTACGACTACATTTATGATTCTTCAACAATCTATTTATTCCTGACAAAAGCTGGTACATCATATATATATAGTTAGTTTAGTTTAATGACGGAGGACGTGGGCACCATCCCTTTACCGTTATGGTTAATTGGTAATAGCACCACGTCCACCCTTATCTAGAGACTAGTGGGACTACAGGTCATACTTTACAGTACTTACGATATCGTACAATATAAATAAACCATACAATTTCCTACATATGCATGATACAGTATATAATCAAACAGGATTATTAAAGCATAATGCTGGTGCGTATACAGTTAAAATGCAAAAGGTTAAAATGCAAAATACTAAGCATCAATTAATTATATGATTAAATATTATTATATTATTCATACATAAAAACATTCAAAAAAAATAAATAAAATAAATAAATAAAATAAATAAATAAATAAATAAAAATAAGTACATAAATAATGCGCTGTATATATATATATATATATGTGGGAGTCATCAACGTCCAATGCTGAATTAGAATTAACCAGGATTATGACGTCATCAGTATACCATCACAGCCCAGCGCAGTAAGAATCATCCCAGACAGCGCTGAGACCTGGTCGAGAGTGGAGGGCAGACGTCTTCAAGAGTTTATGAACTTAGATTGTGCTTTCGATGTTATGCCTTTACATCATTATGTTAATCCTGCATACCGTTAACTTCATCTTTATATACTTTTCTTAATTACTTTTATTTCTTCCTATTAAATAAACCATTTAAATATTACTTCGTGCTCTCATGCTGTGAATTAAGTCAAATTCTACATATATACATAGAATATGCCATACAAAATAATACACATACACATTAGGAGCAGAATGTGGAATATAGGATCATACAAATACAGGATCAAGTCGTGAGGATCATTGAAAAGTACATACTTAATGTGCTTCACAAATTCAGCCATAAGTATCATTCATACAAATGTAAGCATTCTGGAACAACAAAAACCAATAATGGTGTAACCTCATATTTGCTACAATACACTACACTGGTACGGTAATTTCTTATGAAATATTTTACTTTTACATTTCAGAGACACAAAATTTGATAGAATTTGCACTGAGTGACTATTTGAAAGGGTACGTTAAGACTGTGGTAACTAATAAGCAAGGTAAACATATTGTTTTTCATAGGGGGTGCATAAGATACAGTACAATGATCATTTCATTAGATCAGTCCGTTATAAGAATATCACTAAAATTTATAAATGTAGCATTAAACCAGAGTTTACCACGAAGATTATGTACTTTGCATCAATGCATTATGCCTATGAATGCTACACCTGGCACAGGTCTATTCCAAGACCTTTAACCTTTTCCATAACCTTGTTAATTTTATTAATCAAGTGCCTCTGCTTGATTAGAAATTTGCAAAAGGCTTGACGATTTTGCGAAGGGAATCTGATACGTAAGCCTTTTGTAAGAGGGCATTTTTCAAGGTAATGCTCCGGAGAGCCTAACTCTCCGCAGGTGCAAAAGCTGGAATCGCTTATTTTAAATCTCTCAAAATAAAGAGGAAAAGGGCCATGCCCTGAAATATATCGTGTCAGATGGGGATTTCCACAGCATCTATCTTGTGTAACGTAAGAAATATGGTAATAAGTACGACGACCAGTGGTACTATAATCCCATTCTTCTTGCCACTTACTGATTGCTTTGAGACGTAATGCAGATTTCAAATGTGAATGCGGCCAAGGTATGTGAATTTGTTCAGCAGCAATTCCAAAAGCGGCCTCCTTGGCGAGAGTATCTGCAACTTCGTTTCCATATTCACCCATATGTGCCTTTATCCAAGCTAAGTGGATGTCATGGCGTTGATGTTTTCTAAGGTCTTGTTGAATATCTCTAATGATTTTGGATGGGTGTTCTGGATTACTAATCGCATAAATAGCTGAAAGGCTATCAGACTTTATAGTAGCCTTTAGATATCTGAATGTCATAGTGATAACATAATGTTAGTATTATCCATGGCGGGCACAATTCAAAGATGGCAAACGCCTCTTAAGAAGCCGGACTAAGTTAGTTGGATTTCACGAAGTGAATAGCCATTTACAAGCACTAACAATACTGGAAAATTCAGTTAGGTAATTTGTTAGTTAGCACGCTTTCACATGCGAAAATTAGTGTCTTAAATAAGTGCCAAACTATTCACAAACTGAGGATTAATAGTAACCTTAATTATAGGCATCTTTATTGAAAGCGACTCTTTGATTCTATCACAATGCAGAGTAGTCGTAAATATGGTCATCCGTAATTTTAATCTACATTTACCTAGAAAGCGCTAATGAGTTCTTTCTTGACGAATCGTAACGCGATATGAGAAGCGGTACAACATCAGTTTCGTAATTTAAGAGAAATTATGAGTTTGGTAGAGATGGGATCCTGATTTGCTTTAATATTTACGTAAAATTGCTTTAATATTTACGTAAACTACTACACTTGTTTAAATATCATTACCAAAGCAAAAGTGAAATAATGATTTCTAACCGTTGTCGAGATGTGATATCAAGTACTTGTTTTTTTTAGAAATCTAGATTGTTATTGCTTGAATTAATAATTTCTAAAATTAGGCAGTCATTCTGTCATTTACTTTAGAAACACATAGGCCAATTAAGGAGGACAACGTAAAATTTCTTAAAGAGGTCCACCTACCTTTTTCCCCACGTAGTACGTACCGAGATGAGAATTTCTTGAGAATATCTCTTTATATTTTTTCACTTAAAATTATCTTGTCAAAAATTATATTTGAAATATTTATAATGAAAGCAAATGCGTTATGTTAAGGGTGAAATCATAATTCAGACAGAGTTAATTTTGGTTCTCGACGCAATTTTATTTGATAATTAATACTGTTGTAAAATTATTGTTAACTGTTTGAGTTTTAGTTCCTTTTACAACATCAAATTATCTCATATGACATGAATTAATCTCGAAATGATGCAGTGCAGAGAGATTACTATTTTTAGAATAGAGAAGGAAAATTAATTTTACGCTGCTAATTTAATCTTTTGCATATTCTTTATTTTTCTTACATATATATATATATGCACATATGTCATTCGATGGTTGTGAATCATGACTTTGAGTATTATCTTTCTATTCATTTTATTTTCAAAATTACATAAAGGTAGTTTAAAACTTTGTAAAGAGAATTTATATAAATATTTTGTAATATGTTTATAGATATTGACATGCATTGGAGAAGGACAGGGGCTCGTAGACTTCTAGATATTTTAAAAATTTTATTTAAAATTACTCTACATGCTTTCTCTGCCATTTAATTCTGTACATTTCATCAGTGCTAATTATGTACTTCTGCTGGTTTATGTTTTTATGGAAATTTGATCTACAGTTCTATTTTTGTGTATTCTTTTTATAGGGATTCTGCATATGGATACCCGTTCTATGTACGATTCTATGTATGGTTACTCCACTATGATATAATTCTATTGGTTTTGTTTATGGGTTTTTGTGTATTGTTTTGTGAAGCGATTTTTCCAAGAGGTTCCTTTATTGGTCTGTGGATTTTTGTGTAGATGTTTTTACAGGATTTGACCTATGGGTGCCTGTATAGGTGTACGTGCTTTTGTGTACTGGTTTTTACGAGGCATAGACCTACGGAATATCCATTTTTTTTTAATGGAGATTTGGCAATGGATATGCATAAAGTTCCGATTTCTGGCTATGAGTTTTTACTGGGATTTCGTTTATAGTGTCTACAGTTCTATAGGTTTCTACAGCGATTTGGCCTACTCGTATCCGTACAGTCGTATGGGTTTCTGTTTACAGGTTTTTTACGGGTACTCGTACATCTGTGCAGGTTTCTTTCTATGGGTTTTTATGGGTATTTGGCCTACGGGCTGTACGGGTTTTTTATGGGTTTTTACGGGGATTTGGCCTACGGGTACCCGCAGAGCTGTAACCCGTAGGCCAATTCCCCGTAAAAAAAAAAAAAAAAAAAAAAAAATTATGGGTTTCTACGAGGCATTTTTAGCAGGGTTATTATGTTCTGTATACAATATAAGCTTATCCAATTTAAATTAGGTGCTTTTGTTGGGGGCGGATGGGGGTGAAACTGGAAAAAGGGACGAATTTAAAAAAGAAAATTCTTACTGATTACTTAAGCCTTAATTAAAATTTTGGAGTTAATGCCAGATTAAGACATTTCAATTTCTTATTGAATTATTAATAAGTTTATTAAAAATAATAGAAATAAAAATTCAGCTGCTTCCTTTCATTAAGAAACCAATGTATTTTAGCATTCTTCCATCATGGGATGGAAATTTTGATATCTCTTGTGAATGGTGTTGGTGTATTTAATTATGGCAAAGCACACTAGAGCTATCTGCCTAAGGGAAGGGATGCCTTCGTGGAGAACTTTCTAAGAGAAACTGGCTCGTATACACTCTACACATGGGAAAACCACGAAAACACCCATGCAGCCAGCCCGTTCGCGGGATTCGAACCTCGGACCGAACTACCAGTGTTCAGCGACTTTACCGCTCGGCCGCTGGTGGGCCCTCTCTTGTGAATGAGATTATAATTATATAAGCTTAGTTTCAGCTATAACAATTAAAATAAGAACTTCCAAATTTTGCTGTTGCTTCTAATTTTCTTTTAAGACCTAGAATTGAAAAAAAAAAAAAAAAAAGTAAAATTTATATATTATAAAGAGTGTGAAGAAATCTAGAGATTCCTTGAAAGTGAAGAACCGATGCACATAATAAAATTAAGCCCTGTAGAAACGTAAAACTTCTTTAGGCACTTTCATTGTTGTCCACTGCAGCACCAAGCGTGGCGGTAAGTATGATAAAACTTCATTTTCCTGTCGTATGTTGAATTTTAGTCTATGAACTTACGATGCTGAGGGTTATGACGGTAATAAGCTGTTTAAAAAAATTTAAAATACTAACGTCAGAATAAAAAAACCTTAATATTTCGATAATTAAGTTAAAGATATGAAAATAAATTTTTGAAAATATTAATTTTGTAGAAATGTTTTTTAAAAAAAAGAGGAAACATACTATGCATACAAGTACTTGTTTGGACATTCATACTTCGTGAAGTTTGGACATTCGTGAAAATGTAAGCTGAAAAATTAAAAAAGTAGACCTATAAGAACTAAAACTCTTTTAATTTTTAAATAAATTCAAAATATTTGTATCAGTGAGGGTTCTTTGTTGAGAAATGCTTTAAAAAAAACAAGAGCACAATGCTGTAATAGCTGTATAAAAATATTTTATTACATATGCATTTCGTGTTTTGAAGGTACTGGACATGACAGATAATTAAGTCTAAAAGTACTCTAATTTAAGATCAAACTAAACTTTCCTGAGATAATCTGAAAGAATGTAAAAATCTTTCATTAAAATTCCCTTTTCAATAATTGGTTTTTTAGGATTAGAAAGGCTTAAGGAAACTCTTACACCTTAAACCCATAGGATCTTCGAATAAGTGACTTTTGCAAGAATTGAGATAACTTATTTATTTTAAAAGCAATTACTTCCAACCTTTTACAGCTGACTACATAATATAGCTGCTTTCTGAAATAGTAATCAGAAAGTTTGTGTTGCCACAAACATTTTGATAATTTAATCCGCTTTGTGACAAAATGTTTCGTCATGTTTCCATCTTGCGCGCACAGTTTGAAACATTCTGTTGCATAAGTTAATTCCATATTTAATATATAGCTTTTATAATATTTGGAAACTACCGTGAACCTGAAATTCTTATTTTTATTTTATTTGAAGTTGAGTTTATAAAATGTATTTTATTAAAAAAATCTGTAATGTTTTCGTCCATAAAATTTTTTAATATTAAAATATTCATCATATTTTTGGTTCAGTTAGAAAGTAGTGCCCATATAAAGAATTCCATCCAATTTCAAGTATTTATCATTAGCCATTTTTAAAATATCATGCGCGCAAGGTGGAAACACGGCGAAATATTTTGTCACAAAGCGGATTAAATTACAAAAATATTTGCGGCAACACAAACTTTCTGGTTACTAGTTTCCAAAGCAGCTATATTATGTAGTCAGCTGTAAAAGGTTGGAAGTAATTGCTTTTAAAATATCCCAATTCTTGCAACAGTCACATATTCGAAGATCATGAGGGGTTTAAGGTGTTTGAACCCCCTTAATCTCCTCAAAGTTTGAAAAAGGCACTCGTGGGTAAAAATATGAGTTAGTAAAGCATAGCCAAAGTATGAAGAGCAGCAGCAGTTTTAATCTATTAAAATATGAAAATTTTAGTCCAAATGGATTATTTTCAAACAAAAGAAGTATATTAATTTAGAAGTCTAATTGCTCTTTATCCACGCACAACTCTTAGTAAAATTCTTCTTTGAATTCTGCGAAGTATACGGGAATTAATCTTCTTTTCTAAAGATGTTCCCCACACTCTAGAAGCATAGCAAATAAAGGGGACAATACCCTGCTTATAAATCTTATCAATAACATTAGGTTTTAAACCAAAAGTATTGCAAGAGACACGATTAAATCCTCTAAGTATATTTTCACACTTATCGGATAAATACAAAATAAGATTTTCCCAACAAAACTTCTGATCAAGAATAATGCCAAAATATTTAATTTCATTCACCGTTTCGAGTAAGGTATTATCCAAGTACAATTGGTGGTTTGTATAGCTGACATGCTTACTTTTAATTATCATAATTTTAGATTTATTAGGATTGAACTCCAATTTCTGTTCTCTGGATCAGTTGGAAATAATATGAAGTGTGTTCTGAGCGGTATTAAAAAGAGCATTGGGACTCTTTTCTTGAAAACAAATTAGTAGATCATCAGCAAAAGCAATTGTTTTACAACTCGGACAATGTGAGAGTCTATTGAGTAGATTATTCATAATTAAATTCCGCAGTAAAGATCTCCGCAGTTTGGAAAGAGGACAACCTCTTTCCAAACTGCGAGAGGAAGAAACGTGGCCAAGGGAGAGCAATGAAGATCTGTCATGCAGAAAATATTTAATAAGGCGAAAAATATTACCTGGAATACCAGCTTTCCTTAAAAAAAAGCAAGTACCCTAGGCCACCAGGCGTGGTCGAAAGCACCTTTGATATCAAGGAACACTAAAACTGTGTGTAATTTTCTCTTCTTACCTTCATCCACTATGTCTTTTAAATACAAAAGAGCATCTTCACAACTCGCATGAGGTGTAAAATCGTTTAACAGTTTTTTTATTATGCAAGTACCAAGTAATTCTACTAACAAACAGCTTTTCTAGGCATTTTCCTAACCTGGGAAGAAGACTAGTGCACCCCAAGTTGTCTAAATGCCGGATACGAGGACCACTATTCTTAGGCATTAAAACGGCATTCGCTCTTTTCTAGCAAGGAGGAAATGAACCAAGCTTCAGACAATTATTGAAGATTTTGGAGAATAAATTTGGAAACATTCTATGAACTTGCTTCAAAATTTCGTTTGAAATAGAATTAAGACCAGGAGCTTTATTGCATTTAAGGTTTTCTATAACACTATTAACCCTCTAAGCGGCAAGGCCGTATATATACGGCCTAGAATACTTTTTGTGATATCTATAAGAACGTATATATACGTGCATATAAAATATGCCAAAGAAATTAAGGTGATATATCAAAAGAGAAAAAAATTAGGTACGAAATACCAGAAGAGTTTTTACATTAAAATAAAAAAAATAATGTGTTCTCATAGTAGTTTTGGGAAATTTGTGCTTTCTTAGTGAAAATCCTGGCCGCTCAGAGGGTTTCTGACATAGTGAATGGAAGATCTGGATTAGCAACATAATTTATTGAACTTCAGCCCTAATTATTTTATGAAACGAATTATCCGTGCTAAAAGGGTACGTGAAAAAGTTTCTGTTAAGAACCTCGTTAATTGTTTCTTCTAACGACTTTGTACAGTTACCAGATGGGAGATAAATTACACTGACTTCAATTCTTTTCATAAAATTTCGCTTTATATCATTCGTATATATATTTTTTCAAACATTTCTTTTATTTATACTCGATAGGAATTCTCTCCAAGAGTTAAGTTTTGCATCCTGGAGCTTTAAGCTGTAACTATGTCTTAAGTGAAGATATTTTTGTTTATATAGATCTTTTAGATTAGGGTTACGATTTCGTTGAAACCTACGTCTAGCAGCGTTAACATGCTTTCTTATACATTCTATTTCAGTAGTCCACCAATGTACCTTATGAAATCTTGGCTTTTTTGCAGGAATAGAAGCCTTGGATGCGTTATAGAGAATCGAGTCAAAATTTTCTAGTCGAGAGTTTAATGTATGCTTATCTGTACAGCACTCAATAAACTGCCACGCAATGAAATAATAGTATAGTTAAAATTTCAGAAAAAGAACATGCATAAATCAATACGCTAACAGTCGCATCTAGTAAATCTTGCAACTGCTGAACATCTAGTAATCTTGCAACTGCTGAACATCTAATAATCTTGCAACTGCTGAACATCTAGTAATCTTGCAACTGCTGAACATTTAGTAATCTTGCAACTGCTGAACATCAAGTAATCTTGCAACTGCTGAACATCTAGTAATCTTGCAACTGCTGAACATGCAATCGACAGACTTTAGACACTTTATATAGCATTTTGGGCTATTACTAAGAATAGACTTTTGCAATTTCGGCAGCTCACGTGGCTTCCCTTCTATGACAGAGTTAATGTATTGTACTTGCACTAGAAGACTGTGTTATCTTACCATTCTTTCAGGAACCATTGAACAATCAACTGGCGAGAGATCTGGGGAACGGGCCAGCTAGAAATGAAGACTCGAGCCTTGGGCAGTGTGAAGAACACACAGTCTTACAATATCCTGTTGAAAAGCGATCTTCGAAAAATGGAAACGTATTTGCGAAAATTCAGAGCGGCATATTTATCTGGCAAAATATTATGTTTTAGAAAAAATGCACGATATATTATGTGATATTAATGTTCACCAGGTTTTGACAGGAGATATGCGTTTCCGTGGCTATTTTAAACGATATGAAATTCAGATCTCAATTGAATGTAGGTATTAACATAGTATAGAACATTAACGTAGTATAACTTACGGACATGTTCATTAGATAAATTAAATTAGGTATAAATCTTACAGAGACTCCAAAGAACTTAAATACCTTACTTATCTACTATCGTGGCGTCTGTGCGAACGTTTGGAGTATCTGTAAGATATTTAAGTACTAATATGCATCAGTACTTAAATATCTTACAGAGACTCCAAAGAACATTTGTATAGAATTTAAAAGATTTCAATAGCAGAGATCTAATATCATTTATAAATAATAATCATGAACTAATATGCATCAGCACGTAGAGGAGACGTGTGTTTTGTCTTACTTTATGTTTTTTTATTTGTTTTTTACTTCCTTGTACGAAGTAAAAAGGAAGTATTGTAATCGTGAAAAGTTTCAGGCAGCATATTTCAACGAAAATATCCATTTTGACCGCTATCGAATGCAATTTAACGATGTTTTTGCGTGATATCTGTACGTAAGGGCAGAATAAAATACTCGTTTCCTCCAAAAAACTGATAAAACTGCTTTAAAATAAATTCTGAAGAGAATTTTTCGTGGCGTCTGTACGTGCGTACGTACGTACGTATCTCTCATAACTCGAAAACGAGTAGCCTCAGAACGTTGAAATTTTGTATATAGGACTGCTATAACATGTAAATGTGCACCTCGTATTTCGGTTGCCATCGGCCGAACCAAACGTATATAAACACTATATTTATATATATATATCTACTCTGTTACTCGGCACAGTGATCTCAGTTTCTTTACTCTTATATGTTTGTAAATTGTACATTTTTTGCTTTAAAAATGATTGAATTATTTTGTTTTTATCTTCCGGTTAAGGATTTTATGCCTTTCGTAATTCTGGAAGCAATATTTGTAAAATTTTCAACAATTTAAAAGCTTTTTAAGTGCGGTTAAGTTTTAAATAACATGGCGGACATATTTGTTTACATTTGAAACAGCAGAATTGTAGATTTGTTGCCAATCTAGAGAGACTAAGCTTCGCAACAACAAAAATAACGCCTTCATTTATTATTGCGAATTAAATCATGCTTAATCCTTTCTGGAATTTTTTCGAAGAAATAAGTGTTTGAGATTTACTTCGTAATTTTTAATACGGATATTTTGAGTTTTTATGTATCTTTGCCTTGTCGCGAAGTGAGAACTGAAAAAAATTAATTGAATGAGAAATACTAAATCGTCTGTGAAAAACTGTTTCTTTTATGTTTTGTTTGCTTAATTTCTTTCATACATCGTTCTAGCTTTATTATAGTATTTGAATAGAACATGTGGCAACGATAAGATAATTCTTCAAATGATATAAATTTTGTGCATTCAGAGTGTCGTTATAGTAAACAAATATAGTGAATTTTAAAGAGTGCATTTATTCTATTGTGGTTTATGCGCTGTCGACGAAGTAGATTTAATTCAATCCAATCAATTGAAATGAAATTCAAGAAAAAATGCGTATAATTTAATATTCCGTACAAGGAAGTCATGTGGTGTCCACATCAGATTTTTTTCTTTTATTTTGGTAATGCGTCCTTATGGCCTTACGGACCACTTCGCTCTCAAGGTGAGCTGACCCCTGTCCTATGAATATATAAATATATGAGATAAATATCTCTCTTGGTTTCCACGGGTAGCTAAATAGTAATGCTTTCCTAATTCCCCCTTCGTGGGGCTAACAATAGATGTTCATGGAGATAAAAGGAATGATGAAAACGTACTTATCAGAAAAATATGTCGAAACTTTTGTAATTGTGCGCTTACGCATGTCATGCGTACGTATTTGAATACATCTGAACATAATAAAAGATTTATAAAACTGCTCCCAAGGCTTTTAAAATTGAAGGAAATTGAGAATTGTAAATGCCTTCCTGCAATAATTGAAAACACTCCAAATGTATTGTGTTGTGTGTGTATGTGTATTTAATTATGGCAAAGCTCACCAGGGCTATCTGCCTAAGGGGAGAGATGCCTTCGTGGAGGACTTTCTAAGGGAAACTGGCTCGTATACACGTTACACATGGGGAATAAAACACCCATGCAGCCAGCCCGCACTTCAAATGAAAAATTGAAGTAATGATCAAATGAAAAAAATTCTTAATAATGCTCAAATGAAAAAAGATTCTTAATTTGAAATTTAAAATTAAAAAGTGAATAAAACAGTATTTCATTTTAAAAAACTATAATTGGAAAAGCAAGGCGTCAGACTTGTTTTTAAAATTTGAATAAAAATCATTAATTAAAAAAAATTTAGTTATCAGCTGCATTTTCCAAATCGATTAATAAATCGTAATAAGAAAATTACCTAGAAAGCCAGCGAAGACAGGATTAGAGAAGAAATCGATAGGCAATAATCCAGGGACGTAACTAGAACTCTTGGGCCCTTATGAAAATAATTTTCTTGATCCCCCAATAAATTTACTACGCCATCCAAAAAATCCACGTTTCCAGGAGCCGGCATTTTTATAATGATTTTTTTATCACATCAGGATTAATAGTTAAAAATCTGACATGAGCACTCATGCCTTCCTTGTACCGCCTATTAAGTTATACACATTTTTTGATGCACTTCATTTAAAGTTATTTCCTCGAATGATGTTTAACTTAATTAACTGATGCCTAAAGGCAAGTTGAAAATGACATCAAATCTGCACATTTAGATTAAATATCCGGGTCAGATTTTGTCGTACGGGGGTCAAACTTCTTCTAGTTTATTTTTTCATAACGAGTATAAAACTTTCACGATTATAAGTAGAGGAACCAGAAGACCGAACGAAAAGTTAAATTTCGTTATCTGTCGAAAATTATGTTTTTTAAAATTTGACATAGCCAAAACATTTTTCGTCATTTAAAACACTTCCGTAATAGGAAGATATTACTACGACTAAGGATTTCGAAAATAAAGGCCGGATATGAAGCGAATATAATGTAAATGTAATTGCAATAAAAAAGAGAAGTGCACGTATGCTATAGCAGTCTCATGTGTAAAATTTCAACGCTCTTGGCTAACTGTTTCTGAGTTAAGCGATGCATATATGTGCATACATGTGAACGTACAAATATCAAGAATTTGAATCCATTTTACAATCTTTTTTGGAAGGAAAAAAAATGGATTTGGTTTATGTGATTACAGCAAAGCTTCGTGAGCTTTCTTCCTAGGGAAAGACATGCCTTCGTGGAGGTTTCTCTAAGGGCAACTAGCTCGTACACACGTTACACACGGGGAAAACTACGAAGGCCCATGCAGCCAGGCCGTTCGGGAGATCCGGACCTAACTACCAGTGTTCAGCGACTTTACCGCTTGATCGCTGATGGGCCTCAGATAGATTCGGGAACAGTCAAAATGGGTATTTCTATTGAAATATGATAACCGAAGTTTTTTGTGATTACGATGCCGGGAGAGCTGGGGTCTTCGCCTTTGTAGTAACTTTCTTTACTTCGTACAAAGAAATAAAAAAAAAAGGGGGGGGGGAACTTTTAATTTCAGCCAAAAGCTTAGTTTTCAGATAACTACTACTTAAACAATCGATTAACTCATTTTATGTCACAGGCTTCAAATGTTTAACAGTGCTTGAGAGAATTTTTATAATGTCATTCATCACAATGTCATATTCTGGCAATAATTTCACATCAAATAAAAAAATTAGGTATTTATGTATCTGAGATACTTTCTGTGTGTCCGCGAAAACAATTGTTAATTTTTGCTAAAGTTATCTGGATTTAATCTCTCTAAAACTAACTGAAATTGTTTTCATCTTTTACAGACTTTTTTTTTTTCAAAATTTGATCAATACAGTTATTTAGCGAATGTCCTTTTAATCCCTAAGAATAGTGGTCCACGTATCCCGCATTTAGATAACTTGAGATGCATTAGTCTTCTTCCCAGTTTAGGAAAATGTCTAGAAAAGCTGTTTGTTAATAGAATTACCTGGTTTTTGCATAATAAAAAACTGCTAAACAAAGCACAGTTTGGTTTTACCCCTCATAAGAGTTGTGAAGAAGCTCTTTTGTACTTAAAAGACATAGCGGACGAAGGTAAGAAGACAAATTTACACACAGTTTTAGTGTTTCTTGATATCAAAGGTGCTTTCGACCACGCCTGGTGGCCTGGGATACTTGTTGTTTTAAGGAAAGCTGGTATTCCGTGTAATATTTTCCGCCTTATTAAAGATTTTCTGCATGACAGATTTGCATTGCTCTCCCTTGGCCACGTTTCTTCCTCTCGCATTTTGGAAAAAGGTTGCCCTCAAGGCTCGGTTTCCGAACCTTTATTGTGGAATTTAATTATGAATGATCTACTCAATAGACTCTCAACATTGTCCGAGTTGTAAAACAACTGCTTTTGCTGATGATCTACTAATTTGCTTTCAAGAGAAGTGTCCCGTTACTCTCTTTAATACGATTCAGAACACCCTTAATATTATTTCCAATTGGTCCAGAGAACAGAAATTGGAATTCAATCCTAATAAATCTAAAATTATGATAATTAAGAGAAAGCATGTCAGCTATACAAACCAACAACTGTACTTGGCTAATACCTTACTCGAAACGGTGAATGAAATTAAATATTTAGGCGTTATTCTTGATCATAAGTTTTGTTGGAAAATCATATTCTGTACTTATCCAATAAGTATGAAACTATACTCAGAGGACTTAATCACGACTCTTGCAATACTTTTTGTTTAAAATCTAATGTTATTGATATGATTTATAAGAAGGGTATTGTCGCCTTTATTTGCTATGCTTCTAGAGTGTGGGGAATAGCTTTAGAAAAGAAGATTAATTCCCGTATACTTCGCAGAATTCAGAGAAGAATTTTACTAAGAGTTGTGCGTGGCTACAGAACAATTGCTACGAAGCCTGTTTCGCAATTTCAGGATTTCCACCGATTGACCTTCATGTTTTAAATGAAAAAAAGTTTAAAGATACCATCAGAAAATTTATGTTCGATACCAAAGTGTTGCTTGAAAATCTTCCTCATCCTGCCAATCGTTTGCCAAGTCAAACTATCATTTATGACAATTCTGTTGATGATAATTTCCCTGTTGTGTGTTATACAGATGGCAGTAAAATTAATAATCGAGTTGGATTAGCTTATATCGTTTTCCATCATGGTTCTGAACTGGAATACAAACTCTTTAGAATTCCCAATGAATGCAGTGTTTTCCAAGCCGAATTACTGTTCATTAGTGAGTCAATTAAGTGGATATCTGACCAGGGGCGTAGCTAGAGGGGGGAAGGGGGGCATTTGTCCCCGAGCGCAGAATCCAAGGTTGCGCCAAACTGATGTTACGACATTTTAGAATTAAATGTTTTCCATCCTTGGCAAGCAGTAGGGGGCGCGAATTGTTCAGTTGTCCCTGGGCGCTGAAATCCCTAGCTACGACTCTGTATCTAACAACTGTTCGCTAAGTGCTAAATTTCTATTCGCACTGATTCTCTTAGGAATATCTTCTCAATTAATAAATTAATTGTCACTTCCCATGCTCTTCTTAAAGACCTTAATAATAAAGGTGTTGATGTTATCTTTTGTCATGTACGTGGCTACATTGGCAATCTAGGAAATGAAAGGGCTGAATGGTTGGCAAAACAAGCTACACATCTTCAAGTAATTACTCCAATGATACTTCCCAAGTCATTTTACAAGAACAAAAGTCGGGATGATACAATACTCGAGTGGAATGAACCATACAGGAATTCTACTACTGCCTCTTAGACTAAACTTTATTTTCCTTCCATTCCTCAAAGACTGAATAATAAACACTTTTTCTACAATTTTGAAGTGACTCAATTTCTAACTGGACATGGTAAATTCAATTCATATCTGAAGAGATTTAGATTATCTAGTACAGACTTGTGTTCATGCAGTTTCGGGGGAGTGCAAAATGTCGAACATTTGTTGTTCTATTGTTCAAAGCTCAAGGAAGGACGAAAGAAACTCATTTCTAGGTTAAACTCTGTCAATATTACATTTCCTCCCCCTCTTCACGTATTTGTCCAACATAAAATGGCTTTCTTCTGTAAATTTATCTCTTACGTGTCATCTGTGAATTTGCAAGTTTATTTTATTTTGTGTTGTGTTGTTGTATTTGTTTGTTTTTTTACTTACCTCTGTAAGCCTTGTGGTGCACAAGGATTTAAAATTTTCAATTAAAAAAAAAAATACAACTTGCGATATGATGAAAATATCACTCGCGCTTTTTTTTTTTTTTTTTTTTTTTTTTTTCTTATGGGT
Organism: Stegodyphus dumicola; assembly: GCF_044657685.1. NCBI lineage: Eukaryota > Metazoa > Arthropoda > Arachnida > Araneae > Eresidae > Stegodyphus > Stegodyphus dumicola. The sequence continues at coordinate 5,908,202 of NC_140773.1, forward strand.
AATGTTTGCCAGTACCGATCACATCTTTCCTTATTTGAAATTAGTCAATATGGTTCGCAATAGTCTTTGTTAAGTTCAAGTGAATAACAAAGCAAAATTTATCCTCTAAACCGGAGTTATTATTCATTGTATAATGAACAGAAGAAAATGATCTACTGTCTTGATTTGGAGAAAAATCGGTATCTTTTCGTCAACAAGGACCAAAATTTAAAGTAAATACTTTCTTATCCTTTACAAGAATTTCTGAATAATGCCAGAATCAGATGGATATTTTTCATTTTTTACATCTCTAAAAGCAGTTTGAATATTGTCTGACCTTTCATCACTGTTTATGACTGTAGCTGAAATATTTTCTGATAGTTCGCTTTCTTTAGTGATTTCACTCGAAATATTTTCTGGTACAGTTTTAATTGTTAAAATCATATTTGTAATTTAGAAATTAGTAGTAATTTGTAGTAAGAATTAGTAGTAACATTAGTAGAAATTTGCGAACATTTAAATGCAGCATCAGACCTGAAAGTAACTCGCAAATTTCTGATGGCTGTTCCTGTGAGCTCAAAGTTGATGCCTGATATTCTTTTTGAGTCGAATTTTTAACTCGGAAATACTGATCAGCAGTTTTGATTTTCTTCATTGCCCATTCAAAAGCATCTCATATTTCTTTTTTCATCTTTCTTTTTACTTCCTTGTACGAAGTAAAAGGGAAGTATTGTAATCGCGAAAAGTTTCAGGCAGTATATTTCAACGAAAATATCCATTTTCACAACTATCGAATGCAATTTAACGATGTTTTTGCGTGATATCTGTACTAAGGACAGAATAAAAGACTCGTTTCCCCCCAAAAAATTATAAAACTGCTTTAAAATGAATTCTGAAGAGAATTTTTCGTGGCGTCTGTACGAACGTACGTAGGTATCTCGCATAACTCAAAAACGAGTAGCCTCAGAACGTTGAAATTTTGTATATAGGACTGCTATAACATGTAGATGTGCACCTCGTATTTTGGTTGCAATCGGCCGCACCAAACGTATATAAATATGTTTATATATATATCCACTCTGTTACCCGGCTCAGTGATCTCAGTTTTACTCGTATATGTTTGTAAATTGTACATTTTTTGCTTTAAAAATGATTGAATTATGTTGTTTTTATCTTCCGGTTAAGGTTTTTAAGTTTTTAGTAAATCTGTGTGCAATATTTTTAGAATTATCAACAATTTTATAGTTGTTTAAGTCCCGCTAAGCCTTTTTTTTACGGCGGCCCATGATTGTTTACATTTGAAACAGCAGACTAGTGGACTTGTTGCCAATCTAGACAAACTTAGCTTGGCAACAACAAAGATAACGCATTCATTTATTATTGCCAATTAAATCATGCTTAATCCTTTCTGGAATTTTTTCGAGGAAATGAGTGTTTAAGATTTACTTCGTAATTTTTAATGCAGATATTTTGAGTTTTTATGTATTTTTTCCTTGTCGCGAAGTGAGAACATATAATAATAAATGAATGCGTTATTTTTGTTGTCGCGAAGCTAAGTTTCTCTAGATTGGCAACAAATCCACTAGTCTCCTGTTTCAAATGTAAACATCAATGGCCGCCATTAAAAACAGGCTTAGCGGCAATTAAACAACTTTAAAATTGCTGATAATTCTAAAAATATTGCACACAGATTTACTAAAGGCATAAAATCCTTAACCGGAAGATAAAAACAACATAATTCAATCATTTTTAAAGCAAAAAATGTACAATTTACAAACATATAAGAGTAAAGAAACTGAGATCACTGAGCCGGGTAATAGAGTGGATATATATATAAGTATATTTATATACGTTTGGTGCGGCCGATTGCAACCAAAATACGAGGTGCACATCTACATGTTATAGTAGTCCTATATACAAAATTTCAACGTTCTGAGGCTACTCGTTTTTGAGGTATGCGAGATACGTACGTACGCACGTACGTACATACGTTCGTACAGACGCCACGAAAAATTCTCTTCAGAATTAATTTTAAAGCAGTTTTATAATTTTTTTGAAGGAAAAGAGTATTTTATTCTGTCCTTACGTACAGATATCACGCAAAAACATCGTTAAATTGCATTCGATAGCGGTAAAATTGGATATTTTCGGTGAAATATGCTGTCTGAAACTTTTCGCGATTACAATACTTCCTTTTTACTTCGTACGAGGAAGTAAAAAAGAACCTGCCATTCTGATTTATTAAAGGTAAGAGATCTGAAGTTGGCGAGGCAATTTGTAACAATCTGTAGCAAACATTTCCAATTCCAGAGTCACTAATCACTATCCCGGTTGGGCGGCAAGCAACCATTTAAAATAACTAATACACAAAATAAAATAACTAATACACAAAAGCCAGAAAACAATGTAAATAACCAATACAAAAAAGCCAGAAAACAATGAAGAATTTGCTTTTGGTTAATGCAGATATTTACTAATTCGCTAATTGAAGAAGTAAATGCAGTTCAATCTAAGAAAAATTCTCCCCCTCTTCCCCCCAAAAAGACTTTTGGGTAAATCATCAGTAAATCAGAAACTGCGAATTTAATGAAAGAATCAAACGAAGTTTGTGAATTGGTTAAATCCAAGCTTGAATAATATAAAAGTAATTTAAGTAAATAAAAAAACTTTGCTATTATTCATTAATCTTCAAACAAATCAGTCAGAAATTAAGAATCTGGTAAACTGAAAATAAAAAGTTCGTTAAATTGAAAGACACTATTTAATATAATTAAAATTACATAAATTAACCAAAAAGTCAGAAGGTTTGAAATTCCAATTAAGAAATTCGAAATTGGTAAAAAGCAACGGGGCTTGTAAAGTTCTTAACTTAGTAGATTCGAGCAAGCATTTCATATCACAGTGGTTAACTGGATTGTCTAACCAAAGATTTCATCTTCGACGGATAGAATTTCACCAACAGGTTTTCGGAAATTCATCAGTCTTGGATAGTTTACTTCGAATTTTCTCATCCTTTTTATTATCTACGGACTAATGGCTGCCAAATTTAAGATCATTAATTCGAGCAGCTTTGTTAATGTCATATTTTCTCTTATATAGTGATCTTTTACACTCTTTATGAATAAAATAACTGCGGAAGTCCAATGGAATAGTTTTCAAAGATACATATGCGGACGACATAACCTTTGGATAAAAGTGTATTTACGAGTATCCCTTGGCGATTTTTGGCGGTACATGAATACCGAGTTTGTGCAATTCTTTGATTTCTTATTTTGGCTTGTGTAGTGGCGATTTTTGCGCTAAAAACCGCCGCTTCACAAAGCCAAAATAGCAAGACAAAGAATTGCACAAACTCGGTGTCTATGTGCATATCGACCTATTCTTCACTTAAAGAAACATGCCAGAATTGCACAAAAATGGTATTGCGCACTACCTTGACTTTATCCATGTATACATCGACCTATTTTCACTTAAAAAAAAAAAAAAAAAAAAATCAGAGAATTGCATAAACTACGCTTTGCGCACTCCTTTGTCCATGTACACATCGAACTATATTCACTTACAATGTCAAAGGAGCAGCCAACTAAAAGTATATAACCTCAATAAACTACATTTTAAATCAAACAATGAAATAACATAAAAATGGAAATTCATCTTTGTACTACACAAAGGAAATATTCACTTACCTCATTTACGAATCTTCAGTTAAACAAAATTCCTTAACAGCATCCAAAAACTTCCTAAAATGATCTGAACTAGAATCTGTATACTGGCGTCGCCACATAAATTCACAAAATAAGAGTAAAAATTATCCTCCGTAGCAACGTTCGAACGTACGCCTTTCCGACTTTCGACCATACGCATTTCTTTCCTAGAAACAAGACACCTAATAATGGCTACTAAGTAAACTTTCATTTACACACCAGTCAAGTAATGCTCTTTTCCCCTTTCTTTCTAAATCGTACAGAAACTTCAAATTAATTTTATCACATTCAGCCATTTTACCGCGTAAACCACAAAACAAGCAATATACTTCCTAACCAACACATACCACAAGCCCTTACGAATTTACGGCAATCATGCAACCGATTACGTCATAGTAGGGTTTCCATAACATTCAACTACTCAGGCTACCGTAAATGAAATAACATCTCGGCGATAAATGAAACAACAATTTCGCGCTAATACAAGAGGTACCCTTCTCACTATCCTAACCAACCCTTTGTACCAAGTCGATATTCCAAACACAAATTTTCCAAGGATTTTAAAAGACTTTTGGTTAATCTTTGGAATATGGTAACAGGTAGTTTGGCGACATTTTGGTAAGGCGATAAAAGTTACTAGCTAGGACTTTAGCAGTGTACACGGATAAAGTCAAGAGTGTGCGCAATGCCATTTTTGTGAAATTCTGGGATGTTTTTTTAAGCGGAAATAGGTCGACGTGTACATGATTACTGTGTATGTGCAATTCTTAAAAACGAGGCAAGCAGTTTGCGATTCTGCACTTTCTTCCAATTTCGCACCTAATCTTCGTCATGATTAAGCACTTTTCTTCCATAAAAGTTCTAGCATAAGCGCGTAATTCGGCTGGCAGACTGTTGGAAAAAAATGTTGAGTTAAAAAAAAAAAAAAAAAAAAAAAAAAAAAAAAAAAAAAAGCCTTTACTTCGTGAAAACAAAATGGCGTCCAAACAAAAACTAGCAGGTTGCTGTAGCAGGGTTGGTCGCCAAAAAATCGCCAAGTTACCATAATCTAAAGATTAACCATAATTTCTTCTGTTTGGGTTTTCTACGTAAACTAAAAGTAAAGACAATGACTGAAATGATTTATAACAACTTCCAAAAGAGATTCGGACTTTCTATTAATTCATGTTCCAGCCTGCAAGTACTAAAAGGCAATTCATAAGGAAATGAAAATGCCAAAAATTGCCGACTATATTTAAAAGCACTAATAAAACGCTCATGTGTAAGGCTGTCATTTATCCGAAAGTAAATTTACACAGATTTATAGCAGCTGTTGTGTCTTTTCTATTCAAGGAGAGCAATTTTGTTCTGTAAATATTAAACATATATCTTACTTTCATTTCTAGACTTTTTATCTGATTTTATCTAACGCACATTTTTATTTGTATTGTTTCTTTTTATTCCTGTTTTGTAGTATCTGTATTGATTGCTGTGCATTTGAACATTTACCTGCGAAATGGATTTATATATTTTCTTTTCATTGTGTTTTATTGCTGTAGTCTATCAGAGTTTTTTCAAGCTTATTTGGTACTTTTCCGTTTTGCCGGCGCAGGCGATAAATCGCCAATAATGGTACAACTGATGCCAAACGGAATATCCTTGCTGGTAACCTTTTACGCCTCATTTTCAAAACAAGTCGCAGCCATTTCTTAACAGATTGATTGTTTCTTTCAATACTAGCATACGATCACATAGAATTTTTATCAGATAGTACAATTTTATGCCCTAAGGACATTTGTGGTAATTAAGTCAATTAGAATACAATCACACTGCTCACCCGAAGCCGAAAATATAAAAAAGTCAAAGGTTAAATTCATCAATTCTAATGAGAATACACTAGCGAAGTAAAGCACTGCAGTTTTACTTAATTTCTGAGTAAACTATTCGTACGAATTGAAATAATTTTTGCATTTAAACTTGTATTACGAACTAAGATTTAACTTAAAATTAAAGTAAATAATTACTGAGAGAATTTTGTTGCGTAGTTTACGTGAGATGAGATTACTTGGGGTACGTGATACAAACCTGCAAATCAGGATGTTGAACCATGAAAACATAGTAAATTCTTAAATTAATGTATTTAGAAATTTATTAGTTTTCTACAAAGTTTTAAACGCTATCAAAATGTTTATGCCTTCAAAAGAAAAAATTCTGTCAACTAACATTGTTAACATTTTTTATGTGTATACTATATGTTGTCGCCAATAAAGTCTGCTTGGCGAGATTTGCGCCGGCGAAACGGTAAAGTACCGCTTATTTTAATGGTTTACCTGGATTTATGTATAAAACTACGACTTCCTATCGGAAATTAAGCAAACACGTCTTGCCTTTTATTCATAATCTATGATTCCCTTTCGGAAAAAATTTTGGTTATTTCTTTGTTTTAACGGCCCCTAATCATATTCGGCGATTTTAGATTTGCGCCAAGATCTCAGCTATAATTTCGCCAAGTTAGTGAAGCGCGAATGTAAAAATAAACCACGCAATATTAATAATAGCAATAATACTCACTTGTCGTTTCCTAAGAATATTTTTAAGAATCCTTATCCTTACTATTATTATTTTATCACCTGTAATTATTCCAGTCAACTGCAGCACTTTCACATACATTAAGCTGTTTGTTAACCATTTCATGGACGTCATCATCTCTACCCAAGAGTACGTAAATCTAACAAACGATATTCTGGAATTTCCCTGAACCGATTTCCAACCCTCAGGCCCTTCTTCTTTTTCCAATGTTTAGTATCCCATCTCCAAAGGTTTCGTCTTTAAGGTAAAGTTTTATGTTGTGACCATTTTCGCATACTCTTTTGTTAGGTAGCTTTGCGCAGAGGCAGTGTCATAGCCAATGAGGTACTACCAAGGTGTGACTATTGCTAGTTGAAAACTCTTGTTAGGTAAAAGACTTCTTTCTTGAGAAACTAATATTGCATTCACCTCATTAATTGGGTAAAGATTATAATGTTCTAGCTAAACTGTTAGTCCTTGGGAGCTAGAATACTTAAGAACTGTATTGCGAATAGTCTCTTATTTCTAATACTTCAGTAACAAGTCCAAAAAAGGGTTAAACGCCCTTTTATAAAATAACTATTAAGGAAATTAAAATATACCCCTACAATTTAAAGATTACAGAATAGCGATGAATATAACTTAAAATAAATAATGCAAATTCGATAACCTCATCAAAAATAAATAATATAAAAACACGCGACGAGAGCAAAAATGCAACAGGGTGCGAATATACGGATACGGGGGAAGGTATAAGAACACGCAACCGATGCTAATATACGATCACGTGGCGAGGTTAAGAACACGCAGCCAGATTTTGGCGAGATATCTCGGTTGATTGGCGATTCAATCTTGGAGGCAGCTATAACAAAAAAGTACTAAAATTTTTTATACTTTATAACTGACTTGTCATGTATAATGTTATTTAATATCTGCGTGGAGCCTTAATTGCGTAATTCGAATCATCAATCGAAGCTCAAGCACTATAAGTGTGTTTCATTAGAAAAAAGAAATATTTATTGTTAAACAGTGTTGTATAAAATATTATCATTTAGATATTACTTATTTGCTACAAAATTTTCTACTTGTATAGCTTTTGTTTCTGGTGTCTTGTTTCTTATTTACTGATTACTTACTTTGTTTAACTACTGATGTAAGTTTCAACACTGATTAAGTCCCAACAACAACTAACTTCTGCTTAAAATATTATTTAAAATAAACTGATGAATATTTCTTCAGTGGGAACTTGCAAATAAACAAATTTCAATGTTAGAAAGGATAGGACAAGATTATTAGTTCATTAGGCAATTATGTTTCACAACCACTTTTTTAAAATTTCTGATGAAGGGAAAATTGAAAATACCAGGTGCAAACAATTAATTTGAAAAAATATTTTTCATTTTTATAAATTTAGATGAAATTACATTTAAATAATTTTTGTTAATTGTTAATAACGTGCCATCAGGTAGATATTTGCAGCGAATACATTTTTATAGTACTAGTTCTGCAGTAAGAGGGACTGCTAAAAGCCAGAAATGGAATATGATAACATTATCTCTTGTTAACGAAATGTTTTCTTGGAAATAAAACATTTTTCTGCCGAATGTTCCGACGCCAGATATTTAATGCAAAGCAGATTTTGATTTTAAGTAAAATATAAAAATGTAAGTTAATCATTACGCTGTATGAATTAGAAGTCATTTGTCTATCAATTCGTAGTTAAAATATTAACAAGCTTCTCTAAACAATATGCAATACATATATTTTATGTAGTTTGACTATTCTTAAAAATATCTTTTCTGCGGATTTTCATAATATGCTCTTCAAAAAGTAAAATTTTCCGATTACATCCCGTATTGAATTCATGTTAGTGATAACATTTTGTGAACTGTAGAAATTCCCATGCTAATTTAAATTGATATGCTGTTATGTAGCATTGCACTATTAAAAGATGCTCGGTACGTAAGCTTAACAATATATTTAAGTAACACTTCTTCCCGGAAGTAAAGCCCTTGACAAAAAAAGAGTGTCCGTGAAAGTTTAAAAATTTATCCTAGTGCTTCTCTACAGTAGAAAATATATTAAACAAAGTTATTTTTCTTACACTCCGTTTACTTGACGTTCCTCATTTCCCATATCCATATATATTGAAAAGTTTTAGAGTAATATCAAGGTTAAACAAGAACTGGAATTTTTATAAATGCTTTTTTTAAATTAATTTTGCAAATTACACAAATTCAAGGTATCAAAAATTGATATAAGTTTCACTTTCTTAAAAATTTTTCTAGCCATATTGTAGGGTTCCCTTTATTTTGCATAGCAAATTGCGCATTTTAAGTTTTGCTACCTCTCCCGAAACCAGGGGCGTAGCTAGAGGGGGGGGCAAGGAGGGGCATCTGTCCCCGGGCGCAGAATCCAAGGGGCGCCAAACTGATGTTACGACATTTTAGAATTAAATGTTTTCCATCCTTGGCAAGCATTAGGGGGCGCGAAATCTTCAGTTGTCCCTTGGCGCTGAAAACCCTAGCTACGACTCTGCCCGAAACCTCTCATTTTTCCCTCGCATTTCCTCACCAGGATGCAAATTTAAGTTAAGTGAAGTGAATATTTGAACGAACGAAACTTGTAGTTTAATTCAATGAAATTAGCAAACTTTCCAAGTGCTTCAAAATAAGGTGCTAAGAATCATCACAAAAGCTCCTTACTATGTTCGGAATAAGACCCTCCACTCCGACTTGAAAAATAGATACTATTCAGAACTACCTCAGCAGAATAAACAACAACTTTTTTAATAACATTATCAATGTGAATCCCGCTAATTTCACGGACATTCTTATCTACGAAATCCTGGCTGAAGACAAAAACCTCCGCCCATCTCTTGAGTTCAGAATTCTAAGTTCCAGTTTTCTGGTTTTCAAGCAGCATCGATCGGGGTCAGTTTCTGGGAGGGTGACCTTCCACGTGACTGGCTCCGACGAATGAACAGTTAGTATTCGGGCTATCCTACACAGGTCAACCGAAGTTTCTTTCTCCGGCTCCTGCTTGGCGGATTCTATCCAAGATGTAGCAGTACAGGTGTGTGTGTGTGATTATGGCAAAGCCTCGAGGGCTATCTGCCTAAGGGGAGGGATGCCTTCGTCGAGGACTTTCTAAGGGAAACTGGCTAGTATACACGTTACACATGGGGAAAACCACGAAAACGCCCATGCAGCCAGCCCGTTCGCGGGATTCGAACCTCGGACCGAACTACCAGTGTTCAGCGACTTTACTGCTCGGCCGCTGGTGGGCCCTGTAGCAGTACAGGAGCAAAGTGCTTCTTTTTCTCTTTCTCTCTCTCCAGCACATTTCTACCTCCACGAGAGAAAATTTCTTTCAGGTTTCTACTCTGTCAGGCTCCACATGGGATCACATCAGGAACTGGCAAGAGCAGGATTTTAATTTCCTGCTGAATGCCAGTATAACCCCAAAGTTCCAAAGTTTAATTCAAAGCGTTATTTAGCTAGCCAGCGCACGTTACTTTTTGTCCTTGCTGTTACGCGGAGTTTCTGGTACGCCTTTTGGCATTTAATAAGTGCATCGCCGGATAGATTGTTGAGTCAACCTTGTTAGCCTTGATTTAAATTGTTAGTCCACCACTACGCTTTCTCTTTGACTGTGCTGGTATTCTTTTACACCTGTGCAAGAATTCGCCAGGTTATCTCGTAGATCATTTTACCCTTATGTTAGCAACGTATGACTAAATATATTGCAAACATATATTTAGACAAACATTTTGAATTTTAATGGAAATAAATACTAAGAAACCGATATTAATCAGCAAATTCCTTCTCGAATAAAAGTATTGAATTATATGATGTTGAAACTGTTAAAACTGAGTAAACATTCGGCTAATCTTTGGAATATGGTAACAGGTAGTTTGGCGACATTTTGGTAAGGCGATAAAGGTTACTAGGTAGAACTTTAGCAATAATCTGAGAAGTACACAGTTCGAATCACAGATTATTTTGCCTCAGAGAAATGAGAGATCAGGAGACATGTCATGTGACATTTTCCGGAAAATTCCGATCGTGATTTTAGCTAATAAGCACTTAGAAACAATTTCGCTGCTGAAGTGCAGAATCGCCCACTTATTTGTTTGGCGCTTTTTACAAGAGTAAGAAGAATTGGATTTTTGTCAATTTTCTTTGACTTTTTAAGTGAAAAATAGGTCGACGTGTACATGGATAAAGTCAAGAGTGTGCGCAATGCCATTTTTGTGCAATTCTGGGATGTTTTTTTGAGTGAAAATAGGTCGACGTGTACATGGATAATGCGTATGTGCAATTCTTAAAAACGCGGCAAGCAGTGGACGATTCTGCACTTTCTCCCAATTTCGCACCTAATCTTCGTCATCATTAAGGACTTTTGTTCCATAAAAGTTCTAGCATAAGCGTAATTCGGCTAGCAGATTGGAAGAAATGTTGAGAGGGAAAAAAAAAAAAAAAAAAAAAAAAAAAAAGCCTTTACTTCGTGAAAACAAAATGGCGTCCAGAAAAAAAAAAAAAAAAAAAAACTAGCAGGTTGCTGTAGCAGGGTTGGTCGCCAAATTTTCGCCAAAAAATCGCCAAGTAACCATAATCCGAAGTTTCACTGAACATTCTGTAGCTTCGATGACACTTCACTATAGAGACACATTCAATGAAATGACTTAAAAATACTAGAAAGGGGGTGGAAGATTTTAATTCCTATTAGACACATTTTAACTGAATTAAAAAATGAATAATGGAGGATAAAAGGTAGTATTTTACTTAGTTGTTCATATTTATTTACTTTGGTTTAACCACTTGCGCTACGACTAAACTTCACCGTTGCGGTGCCGTGAGCTACAATATAACAAGCGATAAAGTGTCTCATTTACGCCGCTCCGCGTCTGCGAGTGCAATCCAGAGCTGTAACTCGAAAAATAAACAATCTCGTTGTTAGGCGACGTGTGGATTACGTTATTTTCAATTTTGCGATAAATGCCTATCGACGTGGTATTCACGTCGCTCGCGGTTTGAGACAAAAGCATCTCGACGTGCTTGGCACGTCTTTTTAGCGCAAGTGGTTAAAAAGCTATCTAGTCGACCTATATATAAGATTAGAAATCAAACTCACCCAAATCCTTCTTAAAATGCGTCAATTTGCAACCCGATTAGCAAATCGTCCATTAAAACAGTGAAAAATGGGACAGTCTAGATATTAAGAAAGTCTTATAATAAGAAACACTGAGTTAGGTCCATGCCTTTTTAAATATAGTCTTCATGACAAACCTAACACTTAGATTTCTGAATAAATTGGATTAGGGGAGAAGAAATGTTAAAGAAATTCAAATTAATATTGGCTATCTTGTACCATCTCTCTCTATGACTTAATTCCATTAGAGTTTCTCTTCTGATCTAGTCCATTAACACATCGAAATCTGTAGCGAGTAAGTCAATTAAGTTACTGATATTGTAAAGTAAATTCAAGCTAATTATAACCCCAAGCGCAAAATCAGGCAGTAACCAGAGTTTTCCATTGAAAATGTGAAAGAAAAAACGGAATAGGTAGCGTGAAGAAGTAATGAACTCTTTTTTAAAACAATCATGCACGCTAACAGACGTTACCTCAGTTCTGGTGCTATCTCTGAATCCAATACACTGCATTTTTCACAGAAATCCAACGGAAATTCGATCTACGAAAAAACATCTCAATGAAAATCGGGCCGGTTGAGATTGAACCGAGAGCTACATTAAACGAGACCCGATATAGAGTTTACTGTATATCACATCTTGCGTGCATTTTCAAACGCTTGTTGTATTTTTCCTTATTTTCACAACAAAATGCAATAAAACAAATCAATGCTTTCACGTAGTAAATCCTGCGCGATGCTCTCTTGTGATGCAATGCACATTCTTAAAGAACAATATTCCTTGTTTCAGTGCGTGGTTTATGGTCATTAGTGCTATATGGAGCTTTATTGATTCTTATGGAGATTCTGATTAGGCGCGTTATTCTTCGTATCTTTCAGATATGCAATTGATCTTTGATGATTCGCTTCTCACTATATTCCAAGGTTCTGGTTATTAAATTGGTTTCCAGCTCTATTTCTGCTGTATTTTATTTTCCTTTGTTGTATCTCATCATAGTCCTCCTGAGCTGCTCGCCTACTATTAATGACTTTTTTAGATGGATTTTGATGAATTCTTTGTTTGTTGGAACTTTCCTGAATTCTTCCAATGCGTGGATGGCATCTTTTGCTAGAAGTCCGAAGACAAACTTTTTCTGTCAATTTACGAAATTGCTATTCGAAATACTGCCTCTCGAGGCCACGTTACAAGATTTCTGTTAGATTGAATTCTTCGGCTTTGCGTTATAGTGGCTGACATTTAAATTATTTTGTCGATGAGAAGTTAGAGCGAACTTGGCGTTAATTCTATCGTTTAGCCTTTCGTTACTAAACTTGATTTTAATTTGAAATTAACCTTTTAACTGTCGAGTTATTTTGATGATTTGGGTACACAAATTGTCAAATTTTTTTATTGGAAAAACCAAATGTAGCTGAAATAAACATCTCCCGATATATATTCGGGTATGACAATACGATGCACTCAAAAAAAAAAAAAAAAAAAAAAAAAAAAAAAAAAAATTACCCCGAGAAATACTTGGGCGTGACATTTTCGAACACCAGTGCTCTCGGGCATGACAGTTAAAAGGTTAAGTTACCTCCCCGCAAGTGGTGGCTGAGTTTCTCAAGCACAAGCAGTGCTTTCAGGTTAAAGTTCTGACTTAATAAAATGTTATTCTGTAACCATCTCAAATCGTTGTGTTATCAACAGTCGCAACGATAATTCGTTCCGAGGCTGATAGGAGTTTAGACTTAATTTATGTTACCAAAGAACACTAAACTCTATACATTGTAAGAAAGCATTTGGGAACTTTATATAAAAATACTACGCCTTTCGTCATACTAAATAATTGCTGTGTTTTTTAATGTTGAGCTTTCAGTTTGCAACTAGTTTAGTTTGAGTAACCCATTTATTTTGGTTAGCAATAAAGTTTTAGCTAATACGTACTTTTCGACCGGTATTTAACTCAAATTCAATTCAGCAGAAAACTCACTAGATATTATTAAAAAAAAAAAAATCGCTTTCATCAAGTTGGGGTATTTAGATTTAAACTGGAGGTTTTTTTTAAATATCAGAGATAAAAGAAAAAAAAATTATTGTGTTACAATCAAGCTTCAGACCAGGAAAAAAAAATTTAGTTAAAATACTAAACAAATAATTTCTGTGCTAATATAGCTTAGAGGTTTAAAATTAAATGTTTTGATTGAAAATTTGTATAATCCATAGGACAAATAGAATTTATATTTTTAAATGAAACTTTCTTGTTTTTTAAATTTTTTATGAGAAAAATGGTTTAATGACTTTATGACGGCCATGTTTCTAGTTAATAAATCAAATAAAATGCATCCAAACTTTGGTTGACAAAAGAGTGCTGTATTTAAAATTGTGAAGGGAAAACTATTTCACGATAACGATATTCCTCTTAACAGAATTAAACTCTAAAATGCAGGAATTATCTTCATTAGATGATAGTCCTTCCGGTTACGAGAGATTAAAATGACGAAGAGTGTCAACATTTCCCTCCAAGCACTTGATGAACAACAGCATTTTAATTACAATGAGAAATTTATATATTCTCATGATGAATATTTTCCAGCAGAGAATTAAGATTACTGAAACATCTCTGTTAATAACGTGAACTGAACAAAGTAGTTTAGAAATGATGCACACGTGATGGGATATTGATTAAATTCCGCCCATACATCAAAATATTTGAGTTATCACATTAAAAAGAGACAGAAGTTCCTCTTGCTAAATGAAAAGGCATACTCACACTGAAAGTTGTTTTATTGACATTTTATATGACTAAACTAATGCTGAATGTATAAAATAATTTTATTGCAAAACTGACTAAAATAACACTCCTCATTAAATAACTTAAATAACACCGCCTTATAACTATAATAACACTCTTTTCTTATTTCCTGTTATATTATTATAGTATGAACACAGGCTCCTCCTTCGTCATTATCACTCCAGCAGCTTAAGAAGTAAGTTTTACTCAAACCTTCGGAACTAGTCCTGAAAATTTATGCAACTTATGCTGTTCCAAAGTCTCGAATATTTTATTACAATTTAAGTTATTAACTGTTCATTAAGAACAAAATGTTATTCTTCTATTTGTCAAAATTTCTTACTGATGGCAAGAGAACAGAGAAATAAATTGCTGGTATACGTTTAGAGATTAAACGTGAGAAGACAGCTAACTGTATGTGTGTGTGTGATTATGGCAAAGCCTCGAGGGTTATCTGCCTAAGGGAAGGGGTGCCTTCGTGGAGGACTTTCTAAGGGAAACTGGCTCGTATACACGTTACACATGGGGAAAACCAAAGTGTATGTACATGTAATACATGTAAGTAGAAAGTGAAGATGATAAAGTTTTTCAAACATCTAAGAAAGAAATGTAATCTATTTTAGCTCCCGGATTTCATGTACTAGCAAACAGAAATTATTACTAAGGGGATGTTTTGAGGGAAATGTTTGTTGTAAACCTCATGCGCAAGTGTTCAAGTGAAATAAGTGTACAGCTTGAATAATTAAGCGTTTACTTTATGAAATGAATTCGAAGTATCATTAAATACGAAATAATATAACAATGGCAAATGTTTTCCCATTATTCAGTTTTACAATTTCAAGCAGATGACTTCAAATGTAGCATTTGTTTATGTATGTAATAGTTAACACTGAATAAAATTTGAAAAGTATATTATCATTTTAGGAGATATTTACATCTTATATACTTTTTTAATGACTAATAGTGTAAGGATGCGCTTCACAATAATTTTAAGACTCAAGTGAAGGTTAGGTTAGGTTAATTAATTACGGCAAAGCCTCGAGGGCTATCTGCCTAAGGGGAGGAATTTATTCGTGGAGGACTTTTTAAGGGAAACCTAGCTCGTATACACGTTACACATGGGGAAAACCACGAAAACACCCATGCAGCCAGCCCGTTCGCGGGATTCGAACTTCGGACCGAGCTACCAGTGTTCAGCGACTTTACCGCTCGGCCGCTGGTGGGCCTCAAGTGAAGGAGACTACTCATTTCTTATTAAGGTGCTGAATAGTAATACAGAATCTTATTAGCTTGAATTTTTAGCCCAAAAGAGAAGTAGTCTCGATTTTGATATTAGTTTCGAAACGGCATTTTGCGTTGAATCACTATAAATGGCGCATCACTTTTCAAATTGTTGCCAAAAAATATTATCACTCGCTATTATATTTAAAGAAATTAAATAATGAAGAAGCGGCACGAATGTATGTCTCTTTCTTACACTGTGTTAAAAGAACGATACCTAGAGACATCTGTTTTTAATAACGTGTCGTCCTCCACTCGAACATGGGCACCTGGAACCCGAATTTTGAATTTCAAATTTGTTTTATTATCTAGTTCATATTTTGTAAAACAGTCGCTTGAGCAATATTTCGCCATTGTGCTAAGTGCTTGGTCACTTATGGCTATCACTTTAAGCATCTGAAAGGTAACTTGTATTCATCTCGTGATGTGTAAATAAATTTAGTATTAATATACTTCGCGACGTTTTCCGTTGTTAAAGTGGGTATACATGTTTGGTGGAAACACGAATCCGCGTGCATTGAGCATTTCTATATATAATCGAACTGCACGTCAAAAGCAAGGATCTAAAAAATCGTTATTTCAACGAGAAATATTTTTGTCATGTTTTTTATCTATAGATTCAGATTTATTACAGATTCTGAGCTACAAGCATGCAGCATGAACAAGAATACTTACGAAATATCTCTCATAAAGCAATAAAAATTATAAAATATTTAGAACACTTTATTGAAGAATCCTTGAATATGAATACTTGAATATACACATTTAAAAATTTTTCTGTTATATTTGACAAAATTGTGAGTTCTAAAAATTAAAAGAAGACACTGAATATTCTAAAAAACGCCAAATAATATCTAATTACTGAAAATTTACAGCAAATTTGGGCTACTAATTTTAATATAAAGTTTTCCTTATAGATGGCACCACCATTGTTAAGGAATCAAGAAAACGCAGTAAATAATTCCTATGATGCCGAGACGTTTAACATTACAATAATCACGCTTCCTAACAATTTAAATCACAAAACGATCCGAGGCAAAAGTCTAAAAATAGGGCTTTTATATCTCAAATAAAAAGTACGACATCCATAATGAAAAATATTCTGATTTATTAAAAATGCAGTTCCCCCTAACTAAATGAAGGGAATCCACAATCAAAACATAACTCCAAAAATGGAAGAAATTATATTTTTCTCAATTTTTATTTCATATAAGACATACGTTTTCATTTGGACCGAACTGGTGCTGTATGAGAAATAAATAATCACACCGCCTCCCCCCAGTTGTTTAGACAGCCCCAAGATTAGAGCTACGTTTTAATGATTTTTAAAAAAGTGAACATTTATATCGCTTCTCTCATACAGCTTGTGGCAGCCTTATTTCCGCTTTTGCTTTTAATATAAGCATTTCCGGTACTATTCGGTTTCGAGGGCCGTAAAAAATCGCCAAACTATTGTTGATGCCAATGCTGCCAAAAATGATTGCGGCAACCCTAATAATTGCGGCAAGAAAGGAAGTATAATAGTAAATAACTATCTAAGATTGATGTTTTAATTTAGATGAAAGGTTAATTTCATATAATACTTTTTTATTATTATAATTTATATGAAAAAGGCTAAACATGACTGAATGGAAGCAAAAGAGTAAATAACTATTTCAGATCATTATTATAATTTATTAGTCCAAAGGGATTTGAATCCCGAAGGACTATTAGTTTCGTTTTGGCATTTTGCGTCGGACGGTTAATGTCGGTTCACTTTTCAAACTGTTGCCATAAAATGTTAGAGTCCTGCATTATATTTGAAGAAATTAAATAATGAAAATCTGCGTAAATGTATGTATGTTTCTCGTATTGTGATAAAACAACGGTACATAGAGTCATCGAATTTTGAATAACGTAATCCTCCAACGAATATGAGCATGTGGAAGACCAAATTTGAAATTTGAAATTTGTTTTATGATCTATTTCCTATTTTTTAAAACTTTGACGAATTTTTGATTAACAAACTCAAGGATTTCAAAGCGAGCAATGGCAACGTTGTGCAGAAAAAACATTTTTATCTCCAGCGCGTGAGTCTCTGTATCGGAAATTCTAAAGATAGGCTCGTTTTAAAACTATTTTGCGATATTGCTGTTGCACTGGATCTTATGGTTTAAGTGCGAGGAACATGATACTTAATAAAGAAAGGTAACACACAAAATGTTAAAAAACGCCCCTTTGGACGTAATTTAAAATCTGAAATATTTCAGATTTTTTTTTTTGTAATTTATATAAAAATTGCTAAACGTAACTGAATGAATGAATGCCTTCATCGCTATTTCGCTACCGACTTATCGCTAAAGCATAATTTCATCTCGTTGGTTGTTCAAACGTAATTTTATATAATTAATGATGCCTTTTCTTTGAAAATATTCTCGGTAAACTGCAGAATCGCTCACTTATTTGTTTGCCGCTTTTTACAAGGGTAAAAACAATTGGATTTTTGTCAATTTTCTTTTTACTTTTAAAGTGAAAAGAAATACATAAAGCCAAGGGTGTGCGCAGTGCCATTTTTGTGCAATTCTGATATTTCTTTTTTAAATGAAAATAGGTCGATGTGCACATGGATACCGAGTATGCGCAATTCTTAAAAACGCGTCAAACAATGGGTAATTCTGCACTTTACCCAAAATTGCCGACTTTTCGTCATGGGCAATTCCCAAATAGGATATTAAAAAAGGATTTAAAATCAAAAAAATGATTTAAAAATTTAACTAGTATTTCAATGGCGTCTTAAGAAATATAGAACTATATAAACTTACGCGATCTGAAATCAACGCGTACGCTAGATCTGGCGCGCTGTTAAATGGGCGCGTTTGCTAGATTTGGCGCTTTTGCGCATATATTTTCGCTGCAATTTTTTACGGTCCTCAAAACGGAATAGTACCGCATTTCCTTGTTCCAAGGAATTCCGCCATATTTAACACATTTCCAACTAAAAAAACTCGTGACGGGCGAACTATGAAAGGTTATTGGTTGTTTCACGACAGCATGTGACATACGTTTCTGATTTATCACTAGACCATAATAATAAGTAAGTACTTAAATTTGCTAACTAAGTGCAAAATTTCACTATTAAATAAACGAAATAAAAATTAAATTAGAAATGTTGACTCCGCATTGGAAGCTTTCAGTTCTGATCTCATATCAGCAAAAACGTTTTTTCTTCTACATCTTCAGTAAGAAAGAATATTTACCATAATATTCTTTCTTACGTAATATATGCGTAATATATTTCTTACGTAACACGTACTTTCCATAATATATACTACGTAGGTAGTCTCCGATATGCTTTTGGGGTTGAGAAAAATCCATACACATTCAATAAAGGGGAAAACCATACTTCAAATTGTAAATTTTGTTTTCTCTTTGGATATAACGATATGCAGGACAATACTATGCATGGACAAAGGTGCTCTAGGAGGTAGGATGCTTGCAAATAACGCAGCTAAATTCTTTCCAAAAGATATAGGTACCTTTATGCACGAAATAACTAATTGAGTACTTCAGACGTCCTGACTCAGACTAACTTTTTTATCCAGTGTTCCATTTACATATTTTTGTGTATCAGTAGAGATACGGCAGGAAAAAGAATTTAATACGATTGCCCTTCAGAAAAACGAAATATATCCTAACAGTTCGGTATAAGAAATGAATAAATAATTAAATAAAATTCAAAAATAGGAACTCAAGATACTGTAAACGGGCTTACGGGCTCGTAATACATTGAATGCACATAGAACCGATCATAGCTTGCTAAAATTCCTTTTTCCAAAATAAAAATTTTACACTTCAAGAACTTTTCACAAAAGTACTCGTACAGTTCTTCTGATTACCACAGAGCATAATCAGTAGTTGCACTTGACAACGCGGTGCAAAGCGCATCTAAAAGGCGAAGCTTGAATGGAGATTACACAATGCTCTGAACTAAACAACTAATAATCACCTTCAACTCCAACTTATTATCCCAACTAACTCCAGCTAACTATTATCGGCTAATTTGTCAGGACAAGTATCTCTTTTGATTTGTTTAGGGAATATGTGTTGGTTAGGGAATGTGTCTTGAATAGGAACATGGAGCTTACTCAAGCTATGTTCAAGTATGTGTGGAATGGACGACACAAGCAGGAAGGGTTTACTTTACCCTTTATTCTCTATAAGATTACAGGTGTTCCCGAACTTCGGGATACAGAGACCAACCACTTGTGGTCTGAACGTAAGAATAAAAAACTACTAACTAAAATTATAAATAAGATCTAACTTTGAATTAGCTTACAAATGCCTAACACTAAGACTGGTCTTTTTAAAAGGTTACGTATGTAGTACGCAAACTGCTGAAACTACAATATGTTTTAAAATATCAAGAGGACTAAACCTCTGGTCTTAAAGGCAAGCAGCAACTGATTGAAAACTCGTACAGAATGCAGTGGCAAGGCGGATCACTTCCCCCTCTCTCTCTAATTCTTGGCAAAAAGCCACAACTTAAATACTTGGGCGTTAGCAAGTACAGTTTGCATAAACAAGTTAACGCATTTAATTCTAGCCGGAAGTGGAAAATAAGAAAGATAGTAAAGTTTTAAAATAAAAATAAACGTTAGTAAAACTTAAGATCCTTACATACTTCCCGCCAAAGTTAATTAGTTTGAAACTGAGGTCTAAACGATTTTGTTGAAAACTTTTAGGTCTAGATTCTAAGCCTAACGCGAGGCCAATCTTTTACAAAAACTCCTCACTAAAGACTATATAACCTAGAAATTAAAAAGTCGTTTTACATGATCAACTCCATGGACAATTACTTTTCATCTGTACTGCATCTAAAAGCAGGAGTTGTCTTAGTTGAATCTGGTTCCTTCCAGAGATCTGGATGGAAAACTAGCTTAATCAAATGGCAAGTAACATGAACACGTATATTTTTCTTTTTAAAACTCCATTCATACCATTATATAATTATCTACTCGTGTTCTCTGACATGTGTTGTAAAGAGAAACACCAAACACGTGCGTATCTACAGTTAGTCACAAAAGTCTGCCTACAAGCTAAATTTTAAATTAAAAAACCACTTAAAACTTAGAAAAATGTATTTTAATCATTGCATTTTTTTCTTATATTGGCTAAAATTGTAAGCTTAAATAAAAAGTAAATAATACCAGTGTAATACTTTTCACTTTTTTCAAAAATATATTTTGTCAAAAAAACTCAGAAATTACCTCCAATAAGTCTGCGAACACTTTTAAAAAAAAGAAAATATGAGATTTTTACATTACTTCAATACTTTGTAGGATATCCTTTATTTTTCAAAACAGCTTGCAGACGTCTGGGCATTGACTGAAGTATTTTTTCAGTGTCATCCGATGTAAATTTCGCCCATTCTTCCTGAAATTTACTAATTAGCTCATTTAGCGACGTAATATTGTGTTTTCGAATTCGTTTCTCCAATTTTGCCCACAAATGTTCGATTGGATTGAAGTCTGGTGACTGTGGAGGAGTACGCAACAGTCTTGGAGTGTGATTTCCTTCACAATTTTAGCTGTATGTTTCGAGTCGTTGTCTTGTTGGAAAATAAAGTATTAGAAAGGTTTAAATTTCGGGCACTGTCTCGTAGATTTTTCTTCAGAATATCCAGATAAACATACTTATCCATGACTTTATCAATAATGTGAAAATTTCCAACTCCTTTCGACGACATACACCCACATACCATCACACCGCCAGCTCTGTTTGACAGCTGGATTTAAATTTCTCAGATTCATTCCGTTCCTGGTTTTCTCCACACAATAGGGTGGCCATTAACTTTAAATATTGTAAATTTACTTTCATCTGACCAAATTACATTGTTTCAGAAGTCCTGCGAAGAGTTTAAATATGTTTCGGCAAAAGCAAGTCTTTTCTTTCTATTTGTCTCGGAAATGTATGGCTTAGACCTAGGTTTGCGTCCATGATAATCGGCTTTTCGCAGCACTTTTCGTACAGTTTCAGGAGAAATTTCCTTGTTGCTAGTTAAAAAAATGTCTTTTGCAATGCTTGCAGCAGAAAGTTTAGGATTTTGTTTAATTCGTAAAAGAATTTTTCTTTCTTCTCTCTGCGTTAGCTTATTCGGTCTCCCGCATCTTGGTTTTACAGCAAGATTACTAGTATCAAGATACTTTTGAATAACTCTTTGCACACTAGAAAATGGTTTTCCAATGGTTTTTACCAATATAACGAAGAGTTTTACCTTCATCTCTCAATCTGATCATTAGTTGTCTCGTAACTAAAGGAATTTCTTTATTGGTTGCCATTTTCGTCAAAGAAAATAGAAATAACAACTTCCAATCAACGTGAAATTTGCTTCGGAAGTCAATGACCTTGAAAGTGTAACCTTCTTTGCATTCTCAAGTTTGAAGTTTAAAAGTTAGATAAGAAATCCCCCGCCTCCTTCGCATTGTACGCAAACTTTATTGGCTTTGACTTCTGGCCACTTATCTTTTAAAAATTAGTGTGCATAAATTATTAGATATGAAAATATTACAGTTAAATAATTTCAAAGTCCCTTATTGAAACTAAATATTTAAAACATAAAACTTTAAGAAACTACCCTTTTCGCAACTTAAAATTTGGATTTGATATTACTTTTCTCGATGTACGCAGACTTTATTGACTAACTGTATGTACAAGTGTTCAACACTACCGCCTACAATCAAAACACTAACGTGTTAAAATTCAACATAACAAGACCTCAGAACACACCTTATATTCATCTCTGAGCCCTGAGGTGCTATTCTCAAGAAGTGGCTAACTCTGAAATGTAGCGTCAGAGAGCCTAACTACGTTCATTCAACATTTAGCACATGTTCACAATGCGTAACTCTTTGTACAGTTATACACCAATAAGTTAAAATTTCGGCATTTCTACAACATTTTCATTTTTAACATATCACAATACTTCTTAACTTTTAAAATAACAGTTCGCATTGTACATAAAAACAAATTAACATGCCATTAATTTTACGCATTTTAAAACATACATTAGTAAAAAAATGTTAACTTCCATTTCTTCGAAGCAAGTGTTAATTCTTTTATGTTTAAATACTTACATTACAAAAGTCCTTTAGACTAAAATTTCTTTTTTTTGACCGAATCTTTTAAATAAAACTTTATACAATATTTTTACAATGTTCTTAAGGTACCTTTATTATAAATTACAAAAGCTTTTACAATACTCAAGTATTTACACAGTATTATTATACAGTAATTTTAGATTACTCGTGAGTAGTTGAAAAATAGTAGCAAATAGGTAAACTCAATTTCTCGCCTTTTTGGCGATAAAGGTAGACCTCACATGAGGTAAAACTTTTCCTTACAGTCTGCCACTTGCAGTAAGAACAAAAAATTAAGTTCAAGTTTCAAAGTAACATAACGTTTTACTTATCTTTGCGATATTCAGACATCCGTTTGGCCGCCCAGTCCTGGAAGGTAGAGAAGACCATCGTGTGGTTTATCCTACATCTTGTAGCCCACCAGCGGCCGAGCGGTAAAGTCGCTGAACACTGGTAGTTCGGCCCGAGGTTCGAATCCCGCGAACGGGCTGGCTGCATGGGTGTTTTCGTGGTTTTCCCCATGTGTAACGTGTATACGAGCCAGTTTCCCTTAGAAAGTCCTCCACGAAGGCATCCCTCCCCTTAGGCAGATAGCCCTAGTGTACTTTGCCATAATTAAATACACACATACACACACACACCTACATCTTGTACGGGTTTTGACCTTCAGTTTCTTCCTCAATGCGTTTTCTCTTTTAGCATGCTTGATGTCCCCCCTCTCTCTCTTGGCAAAAAGCCGCAACTTAAATACTTGGGCAAGTACAATTTACATAAGCCCACCAGCGGCCGAGCGGCAAAGTCGCTGAACACTGGTAGTTCGGTCCGAGGTTTGAATCCCGCGAACGGGCTGGCTGCATGGCCGTTTTCGCGGTTTTTTTCATGTGTAACGTGTATATGAGCCAGTTCCCCTTAGAAAGTCCTCCACGAAGGCCTCCCTCCCCTTAGGCAGACAGCCCTAGTGTGCTTTGCCGTAATTAAGTAAACCAAACCAAACCAAAACAATTTACATAAACAAGTTAACGTATTTAATTCTGGCCGGAAAATAGAAAGATAGTACAGTTTTAAAATAAAAATAAACGTTACTAAAACTTAAGATCCTTACAAATTTACCCGATGTCTTCCGGCTTTTGCAAATAATTGCCATAAGGGTGCATAACGTTAAGTATTTCTGCTCAGCACATGAAGGGGCATGATCGAAAGTAAGAAAAGAGATGTGACCGTTTGTCATATAATCTGTATGAAGGCATCTGATTGGTTATGGAGATACCTAGGTTTTATCTAGAAATATACAAAATTACAAGTAAATGGTAAAAGTTTACAATTAGGTGCCCCTTGTTTATTGGCGATTCTTTTTTGACGCCAAGATCGGCGCCAGGAAGTCACAATTTCAAGATGGCCGCTACACAAAACCAAAATAAGAAGTCGAAGAATTGCTTAAGATCTGTACCCATGTACACATCGATCTGTTTTTACTCAAAAAAACATCCTAGAATTGCAAAAACTAGGCATTGCGCACTGCCTTAAATATGTCCATGTACACATCAATCTATTTTCATTTAAATAAAATCGGGAAGCTAAAACAAAGTTAAAACTATCGTTTAACTTCAGAAGTGAGGTTTCATCGCCAAAATTTTTTTTTTAAATGTCACCAATCGAAGGGACACCCAATTCTACATTAAAGCTCAAGTAAATATTTAAAATGTAATTCATCAGTCTTATATATTTTTCCCGCAGCCACCGAGAAATTTCCAGTACCTGCGCTTTCTCGAAATCGCTGGAAGGCAGTTACAGTTACATATAGGAATCAATTACAGTACCAATTACAGTTACACAGGAACCGGACCAAAATTTCGCCCAATAGTCGCCATGTTGGGCGATATTTAATGATATCTTTCCAAATTTAGAGATAAAAATTAGTCGCCAAAACCGCCAGCTAATCTTCCAAATTTGACGAGAGAGATGTTTAAATCAGTATTAAATAGACTTACCCTTGTACCTTTATTTTTCTGTCGAAGCTTCACTCTTGAAGACTTTCATGCTACATTACACAAAAGATACTATACTTTTAAACATAATTTCACTAAAATTATTTATATTCAAAATTCGTAACATTGCCTCCTTCCCAAAGAGTACACGCCCTGGACAGTACAATCCCCAGGCAAGAAGCCGTACTTAAACCATCACCAGCTTGTAGCTATCTCGCAAATTTGGCTTCTCGCAAATTTGGCGAGATAGCCAAATTTGCCGCTGCGACCTTATTTTTCCGTGGAACTTTACTCTTAGGCCTTTCATGTTACATTATACAAGAGATGCTACAATTTTACACATAATTTCACTAAAATGTTTAAATATTCACAAAATTTGTAATGCTATTTATCAATAAACTAGAAGTTTGCATCAGTTTAGCATCGGTTTGTGTTAAAGGTAATTAAGTATAATTTCAATAAGCTATTCAATGCATATTTTCAGGTAAAAAATTTTACTAGACTATCTACTAAGTCCTTTGATGATGTTATAGTGAGCATGCTATTGGTAATGTGCAGTTGGCTCTTTCTGGAACACAGTGTTTAAAATGTAAACTATACATTAAATGAATAGTTAGGTGTATCAGATTAATTTTAGATTTCAGTGATTAAATTTTGATGGAATAACCTTATTTTTAATCGAAGAACAACTGCATAGAATTATCGTCTATTATCCGATTGAAGAGCAGAATACAATAAACTTCGTTTTTTTTTCTTTTGCTGTGTAACTGATTAATAGCGTACTAGCTCAAAAGTGAATCATTTCATCATAACTGGGTTATGGTGTGAACCTAGGCATAACTTTCTTCAAAGACCCCAAAATCTTCCTTCCTTTTTCCATAAGAGGAAGAACTACTGTATGCTTTGTTCCTAAAATCTGCTGACAAAGTGATAATATGATTCAGCTCAAAATCAGATGAACCTAAGATCTCCCTCTCTTCGAAAAATGCATATGCCTTGAAATTAGAAAATCGTACAGAGGAAATATGCAGTAGTGAATATCTTAAAAGGTTAATTATAATTAACCTTTTACGATAATATTTAATTATTTATTAAATATCATGTTCTTTGCACATAAACCATAAAATTCAGTTCAGTAGAAATGTCGCAAAATAGTTTTAAAATGAGCATATCTTTAGAATTTCCGATACACCGTTCCGCGAAACGCTGGAGATAAAAAGGTTTTTTTTTTTTTCCCCTCGCCGTAGAGTGTTGCCATTGCTCGCTTTTAAATCGTTGAGTTTGTTACTTAAAAATTCGTTAAAGTCTTACAAAATATGAAAATCGATAACAAAACAAATTCCAAATTTCAAATTTGGTCTTCCACATGCCCATATTCGTAAGAGGATTACGTCATTCAAAATTCGATGGCTTTATGTAGCGTTGCTTTATCACAATGCGAGAAATAGACATAGTACATTGATGCAGATTTTTCATTATTTAATTTCTTCAAACATAATGCAAAATTCTAACATTTGGTGGCAACAGTTTGAAAAGTGAAACGGACATTTATAGTGATTCAACGCAAAATCGCAAAACGAAAACAATAGTCCTTCAGGGACAAAGCCCCTTTGGACTAATAAAATAAAGGTAACACACAAAACGTTAAAAAAGCGCCCCTTTGGACGTAATTTAAAATCTGCAAGGTTTCATATTTTTTTTTGGGAGGGGGGCTTTCATTATCAATGTTTTGTGCGTTTAACTTTATTTATTAAATATAACATTCTTCGCATTTACGCCTTACAAAATTCAACAATAAAATCAAATACATTTAAAAAACACAATTTTTAGAATTTCCGATAGTGACTTAAGTGTTGCCATACACCTTTTTATATTTGTTACATTATTTTTATGATTTTTTTTAAAGTTTTGTTTACTATTAATTTAGTTAACTCATCTAAATTTTACATCTAATTTTGTTATTTAAATAATTAATCCAATTTAATGAAATCTATAATGTCGTTAAGAGGAAAAAGCGTTCTGAGAGTAACATGTCAGTATTTTAAAACATTCTTAGGCTCCTATTAGTGATAATACTTATTAAATATGGAAATATGATTTTCAGAGTAAAAAAAATTAAAAAAATCATTGAAAAGATGCATAAATTTTAAATCTAAAATGCTTATGATAAAAGTAAAGTTATCAAAAATGTTCATTTTGAAGTAATAGTAACTTAGAAGCTACAGAGCCAGAGCTTAAATGGAAAGTTTATTTTTCAAAGAATTGTATACGACACGTTCTCGACCAAAACGAATGTCTCAAACACAACTGACATGGTTCCCATGTTTTCATACTTAATTATTAATATCTCCATAATTATTATTTGGAAGACATTTCGGCTTCCAAAAATTAACGAATAGCATTCTCGCATCTGCAAGTAGCTCGGCAGGCGCGGAAACGATCTGTGGTTTCATCATCACACAGCCAATTGTGCCAAGTGGTGTTCATTTCCTGGCAATTGCTCCAGTAGTCGGCGTATGGGCAGCCATTCGCTGAAAGAAAAGAATTGAAATGTAAGGAAGGAATCTGAAAATAAACAAAGAATTTAAGAACGAAACCAGTTTTTCCCAACGATATATTGAAGAGGAAAGAAGCCTGTGCATTATTTCAAATGCTTCTTCTTTAGCACTTAAATGTAATCATATTAAAACTAATTAATGAAGTAATAATTACTGATGACGTCATCTTGAGGCCCCTCCAAAGCCTCCCAGTGGATGCTTATTTCAGATATGCTGTTAAGTGTGAAATGCATACGTTACCGTGAAAGACCGAAACTGGAGAACGTCGACTTTCACCGGAGAATGTCAACATTCACCAAATACGTCGGTGAAAGATCGAATATTGCAGTACATTCTTGTACATTCGGACCCTCACCTATGTATGTCGACAATCACAGATATGTTCTGGTGTAGGTCGAAAAGAGAGGTCATAAAGTGTCATAATAGTTTAAGTTGTTGCAATAAATAAAATTTGAATCACAGGTAAATCTTCAAATTATGGTAACTTGGCGATTTTTTGGCGAAAAACCCTGCTACAGCAATCTGCTAGTTTTTTTTAGACGCCATTTTGTTTTAACGAAATAAAGGCTTTTTTTTTTTTTTTTTACTCAACATTTTTTCCGACAATCTGCTAGCCGAATTACGCTTATGCTAGAGCTTTTATGGAACAAAAATGCTTAATCATGACGAAGATTAGGTGCGAAATTGGGAGAAAGTGCAGAATCGCTCACTGCTTGCCGCGTTTTTAAGAATTGTACATACGCGGTATCCATGTGCACGTCGACGTATTTTCACTTTAAAAAAAAAACAACATTCCAGAATTGCACAAAAATGGCATTGCGCACACTCTCGACTTTATCCATTTATTTAAAAAGTCAAAGAAAATTGACAAAAATCCAATTCTTACTCTTGTAAAAAGCGCCAAACAAGGGTGATTCTGCACTTTAGCAGCGAAATTATTTCTAAGTGCTTATTAGCTAAAATCATCGAATTTCCGGAAAATGTCACATAACATGTCTCATGATCTCTCATTTCTCTGATACAAAATAATCTGTGATTCGACAAAATAATGTGTGATTACTTCTCAGATTATTGCTAAAGTCCTACCTAGCAACCTTTATCGCCTTACCAAAATGTCGCCAAACTACCTGTTACCATATTCCAAAGATTAGCCGAATCACACAATTTAGTAAGTTTTTTATTACTATTATTTTATTTTCTCATTTAGAACGTACTGTATAATTAAGTAAGTTTTTAATTTCTATTATTTTTCTTTCTCATTTTGAATGTACTGCGTGTTTTAAGTTCTTATTTTAAGTCTCAAGTGCGCTTTTTCGCGACTGAATGACGGAGAAGAAAATATAATGCTCTTATATGTTCAACATTCACCATTAGTACGTGGTAAATGTCGACATTTACCGGTGTAAGTCAGAAATAAGAATATTTGGAAAATATTTCGGACATACACCAAGCGACTATGTAAATGTTGACATTCACCGGTGAAAGTCGACATTCTCCAGATTTCGGTGTTTCACCGTAACATATTTATATCATTTACATTATTAAACTTATACGATAACTTCAAATTGGTTACAGATTTGTGGGAGATCACCCAATACATATAAGAGGAAGAATTTCGCTTAAAATCTAATAAAGCGTTAGTCTTACACTGGGCGCTGATTACACTTATGATATAAAACGTTACTGGCAAGTTATGTCTTCGTTTCGTTTATATTATTAAAACTTTAGTGAAAACTTAAAATTTGTTACAAATTTTGGAAGCCATACAATGTTATTATAGAGGGATTTCATATGAGATCTGACGGAAACTACTTCCTAGCCAATTTTCGCTATTGCAAAACTTATTTGATTAGATCGCTGCTTCCGAAATGACATCAAACGAGATCTACTAAAAATTAACGAAAGCAGGGGTAGCAAGGAGATAAAGAGCATCATTTTAATTGCTGCCTGATGCCAAGAAGTTGAGCAGATTATTACTCCCTGCAGTAACGGCTTAGATTCGAATAGATTATACTGGATGAGCCCAGGGTTCGGAATTCTCTGAAACTTAAATGAAAGGCTATTAACTTTGGCTGTTGATTAGCTCTGCATATAACAGTCTTCCTAATTCAACAAATCGGATCCTTTGATTTATCCAATTGTTTTGCATTGTCTTTGAGTAATACTTTTCTATATTCAGAATGTATTCCGTCAACAATAGGACCTTTCTTATGTTTTAAGTAATTTAAGGTAAAGTTATTAAATAATAATCCACTGATTTTAAAATGATTGTGTTAACTTTTGGATGTTTAATTATTTAAAGCTATAAGCACCAGCTATTGCTTTGAGATTCTGAATGTTTAGCTCTGGGTGTGGAAAAAATTGATGTCAATAAAGGTCTTAAGATAATTTTAATCTTGGTTTAGCAACATATGATGCTTAACATAACAAATTATTATGTTCAAGTTTGAGTATTTAACCTAGGAACACTCATACAAATTTGGGGAACAACGGCAAATATATTTTAAAAATAAACAACAGAAGTAGTTCATTAAAAACTTCAACTCTAAGAGGAAAAGAATGAGAAATTGCTTGTGGACTATTTTTTTTTAACAAAACGTAAACAACTAACTACCTTTCTCAGACTTTAACTCGGACTACCTTTCTCTATTAAAATGGAAGAGGATATTACTTCTTGAAGAAGTGAGACCTGCATGCAATGGCCCTCGATATTGTTAGAGCTTTTATATATACAATTTTTGTCAGAGCTTTTATATATGTAACTGATCAAAAGTAAGATTAAAACAAATATTCCTAAAACGCTATAAGATTCTTATGGATCTTTGTGGTCCAGAATTTTAACTCTCTGAACAAAATTTTAAAGAGCAACATTCTCATACCTCCGATACTACAAAAAATCAACGTCTGGACAAATTCTGTTGAAACATCTGGACAATCATTGTTTAACTAAAAATGATTGTCCAGATGTTTCAACAGTGTCTGAACACGTTAATGATACAAACAATGATTTCTGTCAGCACATTACAAAGGCACAAAAGATTTTCAAAGCGGAAGGAAAAAGTCGATGAAATTTCGAAAAGGCAGAGGAATGAGTAGAAGAAATCGAAATCGAAGGTACAGTACAGCTCCAATTATCCAAACTCCGACTATCCGAGTCACTGATTATCCAAATGACTTTCAGAATTAAAAAAAAAAAAAAAAAAAAAAAAAAAAAAAAAAAAGACAGAAACATATTGCGATTCATAAAATAATGATTCTGTCTAAGCGCGCTATTGTCCTTCCCTCCGCGAAGCTAGTTTAAGCGCTGCGCGAACGTTATTGGGATGATGAGTCACCGTCACATACTAGTGCAGTTCTATTACTGGCTATAGTACTGTCGTCCGTCGCCAGGTGGTCGGCTCGGCCCGCCTGTTTACTGTTCGTTTTGATTACTAGTCAGTCAGTGTGTCTGCTACAGTATTGTGACGGTACTCTTTCGCGTCGCTGCGTTGCATAGAGGTAGGAAATAAGAGGAGAGGCCTTAACTGGCTTTCCCCATTCACTGCTTTGAAGCAATGGCGATCCCTTCGTGGAGAACAAAACATTCAGTGCCTTACCATTAAGATCAATGGGTTCTGACATGATTGAATGAAAACATTTTGTAATTACGTCATATATATATATATATTCTTTTTATACAATATTTCAGAGTCCTATGTATGTGAAAAGAATGCATTTTTAAACGACTTTTCATTCTGAAGGGAAATAAATGCTATACATTTTCCAGAGCAGTTTGCTCAGGACAGCTACCGAAACACCTGCTTAAACATTAAATTTTCTTGGAGAACTAGAGACATTCATGAGGAAATTCCTAAGATTGTGAACATCTAGGTCACGGTTTTGAAAGTTAGAATAATTTAATATATAATATAATCTGGGTTAATGAAGTTGTAATTTAGAAGGTTTGCGTTTTAGACAAGACAAAGGACCTGTGAATGTTGTGCACTCTTCTAGTGGACTAAGTGACACGGTTTGTGCTGGCTGTTTTAAATAAAGTTGACGGTGGGCAACGGGGTGCATGAGCTTATACCCTGGACAAGTGGTGAATTTGTTGCAGGATTCTCGGTGTTGAGTGTCCAAGAGAACTTGGAACTCATTTTATCGAGCCATTCAAGGGATGAAAGGCTGAGCCAACCTTGCCCAGGGATCGAATCTGGGACCTGTGGGGATGCTGCGCGAAGCGCTAGCCACTGCGTTACCGGACCTCTTTAATACCTGTTTGATGTGTATATTATTCCTCTTTTTTTCCTTCTAAATATCCACACCTTCTACAATTAAAGATAAAGAAGAAGTTTTGCAATCCCGTTATTATTAATTAAAATAAAAGAAAGGGAATTAAAATAAAGGAATCTCTTTAAAGGAAGCACCATTTGCATAGAAGGTTTTATTTAATAATCGCAGAATTTGTATCACTTCAAGGAGCTGCATTATAGTTACTCAATTAGAAATAGTTTGCTGACTTTTTATTATTTTTTTTACAATGACAATTATTACGTTACTATTATGCATATTTTTATTAAGCAGCATGCATAACGAACTTATGCATTAAATGTGATAAAAGAAAGTCAAAGTGTTTTATTCATTCATATTCGAAAAGATGCTAGCGCACAAATCCAAAGAAAGAATGCAATTTCTTTGGTTTTTATTTATTCTAATTTTAACCGAGAAATAAAGTGTAAAAATAATAAAACCATGGAAACTCTTTTAGCAGATTTTTTTTGACATTTTCGCTTTTGAACAAGCATAAAATATTGTAAATAACTTTAAAAGTCACATTCAAATTCAGACTAGCGACATACGAACTGTCACTAACTTCAAATAAACAGGTGTAATGAGGCTTGCATTATGCACTTTCTTATGCACTGCTGAAAATGTTACAGGAATTTCCTAACGTACTATTCAGGAATCTCAGCTGAAATTGAGTTTATGTTGAATATACAAAATGGATATAAAAATGCAAAAAGGATGTACTTCTAAGCCCCATGTCATTGGATAAAATTGCTTATGCACATTCGCGTTCTTCGATTAAATTTGTGTTACTGCTTTTAAGTTTGGCAGACAACTTTTAATAGTTCTTAATGTGAAAGGATTCAAGGACAAAAAAAAAAAAAAAAAAAAAAAAAAAAAAAAAAAAAAGGGTTTTTAGGAATGAATAACAATTTTTGCTCGCAACACCCTATTATAAAGTTCGTTAGTATCTCAGATCTAAAATTAACATAAATGATTGCAGAGCGCCTGTGAATAGAGTTTGTGTTCGTCTTTAAACGCACCTGATTTTCCCGTATTTGTCGTTAGCGCCTTGTTTATGAACGTTCTTTACCGTACATATTTTGTTATTTTTGCCTCAAAGTAACATGTAATAAATTGGGAAACAAATACAAGGACTAATTGTACAGGATATCAATAGTTATAGAATAGTCCATAAATTTAGACGCTTTAAAAATAAAACATGTTTAACGTTTCATCCAGCGTAATAATACGGAGTAAGAAAGTCTCTCTTTATTGATCTTAAGCGCTTAAACTGGGCTTACGCAACGCGATATCGGAGCTAATTCTGAATTTGCAACAATTTCTCTATCGCTGTTTTGATACACTTTTTTTTAGACAGCCAACTCGCACGAAATCTGCTATTTTCGTAATGGTACAATGCGCTTAACAAATGAGGCGAGAATTCATTTGTTGGGATTACACGTTAGGGTGGAGTGAAAAAGGGGAAAAAAATCAAATATTATTTCCTGACCCCAAAAATGATTCTGTTCGATAAAAAACACAATAAAAAATTGCAGCTCAATCGCTCGTTATCTTCAGGTTCCACATGAGGTAAATAAATAAAAAAAAAAAAAAAAAAAAAAAAAAATCATTGTTAATGTTTATGAAAACTTGAAATTAATTTTTGACAATATTTTTAATGGTTTTTTTTTACAATATTT
The DNA here is from genome assembly GCF_044657685.1 of Stegodyphus dumicola. Classification (NCBI taxonomy): domain Eukaryota; kingdom Metazoa; phylum Arthropoda; class Arachnida; order Araneae; family Eresidae; genus Stegodyphus; species Stegodyphus dumicola. The sequence continues at coordinate 5,941,263 of NC_140773.1, forward strand.
TTGCTTCCTAACCCAACTATGGTTGTAATTGGTTGTAAAAAATCGCAGTAAAAAAGTTTCAGCTCAATCACTTATATCTTCAGGTTCCACAAGAGAACCAAAGAAATTTCTCTTGGTGTCCAACTTTATAAGTTCGTTTAGGGACTTGATTCAACTGCGTGTGCATCCATCCCAGGCTTCTGACCATATGTTGCCAATGACGCTTCGGTTCAGGCGCGATGCGATGCCAACGCTCTCTCCATGATTTCGCTATCCCAGTGTAACATGACATTTAAAGATTTTCGAGCACATGTGAGTTCATAATTCTATTGTGGTGTGGTAAAGTCCATAGGAAATATGGAGGAAAGGAGTAAAATCATGTTAAGGTAGAAAATTGAGTCCAACGTCATAGTCCATCAAGCGATGTTTGTGAACACGAAAAATACTCAGCGCAAATCAACAACTGCTGTAGCAAGTCAAATAAGGCAGAAGGCACTGTGAGGCGTTGAGTAATGTGCAAATCAACAGATAAGCAGGTTTACAAAGATATGCCAGTTATAGTCTGTCATAATAATAGCAGTAAAGAAGAGAAAGCAAATGGAAAAGAACATAAAAGGTGTTACAAGGTAAGAGTGGGGCTAATTGACATTAGAAACATAGATAACTAAATATACAGTACAAAAATTATACAATACAAAATTATAACTAAATATACAGTACAAAAATTATACAATACAAAGCAAATATTAAGTAATGTGTCTTAACACAGCCCTTGGCCTTTTTCTATTTACATTAGCAGAAACATCGTAGTTGAGAACAGGAATAACACTGTTGTTGACATCCGGGATTTTGAGGAAGAATTTTTCTGCCATTTTGGCAATATACACATGAATTTCTGGGATGTTTAACTCGCGGTGAATCGCCGTGTTTCTTACGAACCAACGACAGTTCACCATTTCTCTCAAGATCACATTCTGTGCAGTTTTCAGCTTGTGCAAAAAGTTATTACAAACATAACCCCCACACGGGGCAGGCCACCACAGTTTCACAGGTGTCTTTACTACCCGAGAATTGCAAGAGGGCTTCCCTATTTCAAACTATGAACCGCCTCTAATCAGGTTTGTCGCTGAGGTTCAAGGTAGCCTGTGGTTCCAAGGAATTGTCCCAGCGAATCATCTCAAAATACTCCTCTGCTTTGATATTCAATTTGGGAAGCACAAATTGTAGTATTTTGCCCTTCCAAGTCAGTTTTTCTTGCTTTCAGCATTCTTCCCAGGCCAAGTTTACGAATACGGGCCCGTTTCATCTTCCACCATCGCCAACAGGATATTTTCAAAGCAAGCTAAATAACAGTTCCTCTTAATAACTTCTCAAACGATTGCCTTAAAATTTTCTGGCAGACCAACAAAGATCTCAAGACGTCTAATTACCCAATTTTTCTTTCCGGTTTTGATGTTCATCCCGGCATACCCAACAAGTAACCAGTTTGGATAGTTCCGTCCCTTTCTGTAGATATTCTGTAGAATGATGGTGATACTTTGTATAATATCTCCACTGGACACAGAAACCGGTTTTGTCCTATGTAATGTACATGTCCTATATAAACAGAACCAGGTGTCAGGACTTGTATGCCTTTTGATTTGTATTGGGAATGTTACGTGTCCTGAACAGGGAGCTCACTCAAGCTATGCTCAAATACGTGTGGAATGGACGACACAAGCAGGAAGGGTTAACTTTCCCCTTTATTGTCCGCGATATTACAGGTGCACCCGCACTTCGGAATACAGAGACCAACCACTTGTGGTCTGAACTTAAAAATATAAAAACTACTGACTAACTAAAAGTAAGAGTTAACTGCGAGTGCTTTACACAATTGACTAATGCTAAGACTGGCCTTTAAACTGTTACGCAAACTGTCGAAACTACAATACGTTTTAAATATCATGAGGACTAAACCTCTGGCCTTAAAGGCGGGCAGCAGCTGATTGAAAACTCTCGTGAAAAGCAGTGGCAAGGCGACTCATTTTTTCTCTCAATCTAACTCTTGGCGAAAAGCCACAACTTAAATACTTGGGCGTTAGCAAGTACAATTTTCATAAACAAGTTAACGCGTTTAATTCTGGCCGCAAGTGGGAAATAAGAGAGGATAGCAAAGTTTTAAAATAAAATAAACAAACGTTAATACAACTTAAGATCCTTACACAGAATTCTGATAAGTGAACAAAAAGCTTTTCCTCAGCTGTAGTTCTGTAGAAAGAATTTCCCTTCTTCTCATACTTTGGCTTGCATTGGAGGTTGACAGTTGCTTTCAGTCGTTTGGCTTCTTGTCTAATGTAATGGTCGTCATCATTTTCAGGGATTATTTCCGAATCAGACACTAAGATGGCATTCGCTTCTAAGTCTGTAATCGTCATAGAAAAACACACATTATTTTTACATGGTCTTGCTTTAGATTCCCGATTTTTCCTTTTTTGTTGTCTTTCTCTTCATACCTTGCAGTTTTCGGCTTTCAGAAACATCGATCGACAAACCGGACATTTTTCTTTTATGCCGTTGGTCTGTTAAGAAATTTATATCTATGCTTGGAATCTTCACGCAACATTTACATTGTTCGTAATTCAAACATTTGCATGCAAAAATATCAAACAAAATACTGTTTGCATGATCGAAGAAATCTTTCTAAGTTTTATCAGCCCCTTTCCGAGATTTTGGTATTCTTTTTACGTTTTGGTACTTTTCATTGTAATTTCTTATAAGATGAATAATTTCTTGTTGACTTACCTGACGTATGGAGCTTTTCTTCCAAATTTTTGAAATGTCACGGGAAACGATTTCGTTAATTTTCTTGACAGACGGATTTTTCTTGTTTCCTTTCTACAATAACTCATTTCCGACCCAAAGGAAATGCTTCATTGCATCAGCATACGCGGGCAAAACTGTCTACCAAATGTACTGGCGTTCCAAAAGCATTACAAAAAGATGCACTTTTAATTCACGTCATCTTAGTCCAACATAAACAATGACTGACTGATAAAAACACACAGGACATCCAACTAATTAACAATAAAAAGTCGTTGAAAGAGCATGGAAGGAACGTGATTGCTTATCCCAAGCTAAGAATCAATACTCAGTTTAGAATCCGTTTTGGCACCTAGTAGCATATTTTGTCATTACATTTGCTGTGGACAGCAATTTATCGCACTAATAATGGCGTTTTTTTTACAAAAAAAATCAATGAAAAAAGCTTAAAACCGTTGAAAACGTCAGTACAAACATTCACTTGAGGTGCCACAGGCAACATGAATTTAAAAAAAAAAGTTTTTTTCGCTCCACCGTATTACACCTAGGGACTGTAATATCGGTATACCGGTATTTTGAGAGATTTGTACAATTTTGTAATACAGTACAAAGTCTTTAATTCGGACCATAATCCGGAATCCGGAATGATCTATAATCCGGACCTCAAAACTACACACTTTATGCGCATGCGTAAATGCATACGCATGCGCATAATACGTTTACGCATGCGACTGTTTCTAGAAGAAAGAATTAAAGAGAAAGTATTAGCACAAAAAACGAAGCAACTTAAACAACTTACATTGAAAGAAATGTTTAATAAAGTAAACAAATAAATATTAAGCTTTTTTTGTAAATTTTGATACCCTTTAGATCATAATTGCTCTTTATTTCATAAATTACGGTTTCATATTTTTAATTGTATAATTTCTGCATGCCATCTTACCAGATTTAAATTGATGATCTATAATCCAAAAAAAAACCCTAATCCGGAATCGCCGAAGTCTCGAGGAGTCCCAATTACGGACTTTGTACTGTACCGGTATTCACAAGTTTAAATACGTTTTTTCTGTATTTACTAGAAATCTTTTAAATTGTCTCCACTATATGTTCAGGGGGTCACCAACATAGCAAAATAGTATACGTTTTTGTTTTTATGCCTCCATAACAGGCGAAATTAATTAGACTGTGAATACAAAGTTGCATCGTACAATCTAGAAAAATCATACAATATGTGAATCATCCAAAGAGGCGGGCCAAAACTGTCCTGTTAAGTTTAGAGCGATACTGCACACGCGCAGGATTCGTAATCTGATATTCGTATCTGCTAAAACAAGGTTGTAGTTGTGAAAAAAAGGTTGTAGTTTTGAAAAATTTCAATATTGGTGAGTATTTAAATTGCTGAGTTTGTTATTCACATTGTATTTGCATATCCTAGTTTAGGGTTCAAAATATTTTTCAGATTCATTATATACTTAAAGTTAATAAGCCCATAATAATGAATAAGAATAACTCTGAAGAACATAAAAAATCTGTTGATAATACTTCGGTTTGGTTTCGTTTCATTATTTATATGATGAAAAAAATATGGTGGCACAATGTAAAAAATGTTCAAGAGTTGTTAAAGTGAATGGAGGAAGTACAAGCGGACTTCGTACACATTTCAAAACGAAACATGATACAAATTTGTTAAAGAGGGAAGAATCTAATTGCGATGAAGATGCAAATTTAAGCACAGTTTCCAAGCGCAAGCCATCAGGAATTTTAAATTATTAAATTATTGGAAAAAAAAAACATAATTTGGATGAAATTATAAGTAAAATAACAGTATGACATGGTTTGCCATTTCGAGTGTTTTACACTTCTATCGATAGTGAAAAGGTATTGTCTCTTGAAAAAAATTAGGACTAGCGTTAACTAAAAAAAATTGAACAAACCAAATCGCAATACAGAAATCAGTTATATCCAAAACTATCCGACGAGAAATTGATTTATTTGAAGATGAGGGATTTAGAGGTAAATACTAAAATATATATATATATCACTAATTGCTAACAGTACCATCAACTACCATAGATGCTGAAAAAGCGTTTTCGACAGCTGGTAATTTTTACACAAAATTACGTTTTAGGTTTAATGACAGTACAATTGATGCATTATGTTTTTTAAGATCACATTTCAAAAATTTGTAATAGTACCACAGACTGAATAGTGATATTTACATTTTTTTGTGATTTGAATACGTTTCTTTACTTTTTTGAGATTTTTTATATACTGTTATAATTTGTAAGCTATAAATGATTTTTTGTGTGATATTTACTCTGTTTAATAAAACTGGCAAATAAAACAAAGAAACAGCTGTGTTTTCTTTCTTTTTCTAAAATTCCTGCTACCGGTATTAAAACCGGTATTCTGGTATTAAGATCTAAAAAATACCGAATACCGGTATTGAACGTTTGGTCCGAAATTGCAATCTCTAGTTACACTTTAGTTTGATATCAATATCTTCACAGTAATAGTATTAAAATTTGGGTTTATAACTCAAAAACTGCATAAAGTATATATTTGATGACTCTTTGTATTCTGTAATTTGTACATGTTTATAAATAATTTTGAGATAATTCTTGGTTTAAGACGAATCGAATTTTCTAGACAGCTAGACTTTAGAGTCAAAAAGCTGCAAACGATTTATTTTGACATTTTAAAAAATAAGGTGGTGTGGTGTATTTAATTATGGCAAAGCACACGAGGGCTATCTGCCTAAGGGGAGGGATGCCTTTGTGGAGAACTTTCTAAGGGAAACTGGCTCGTATATACGTTACATATGGGGAAAACCACGAAAACGCCCATGCAGCCAGCCCGTCCGCGGGATTCGAACCTCGGATACATGCGTCTTTTTCATAAATAATTTCAATATGTAAGAAAATCTGAAAAATTTTCTGAAAGTAAATTGAATCTTCTGATATTAAACCAATCCGAAGAAATGTAAGATTTTTTAAATTTGAAATAAAAAAAATATTGATAAAATTGATTTTAAATGAATCCCACTACATATTCTATCTTTTCAGTCTACTTCTCTTTCTCTCTCTCTTTTTTTAAAGAATTAATTAGCCACGAAGTAGGATAAATGAACAGGATCAAAGATCTAAGTGTTAAATTTAGCAAGGAAACCAAATTAGCGTTAATAATATGTGTCTAATGAAGAACAAGCTCGTCTTTAGAGAATAAGTGAGTCTACTTTTACTACTTCTCTTAAGAATCTGATAGTAAAACCTTTACTCTTTGCTTTGCAATTTTCTTTGAAAGGATCTTAGTACTTGAAGATTTGTTGAGGACATTGAAACAAAAGTTCAAGGTTTATCATTCCTAACTATTTTGTTAGCATCAAAGCGATTGTATAAATGAATTTTATGTTAGTATACTTAGATAAGGAAGCAAAACCACAGTTGTTTTACTTAAAATAGATGAAGTATTTTGATATAAAATTAAAAAAAAAAACAAATTAAATGAAAAATCAAATTGCAAGAAATTGAATCAAATAAATACAACCAAATATATCTCCAGTTATTTTATTCTTGGATATTTTGGTATCTTCAACATAACATATTTAATTTTTATATGTTTATTCTAAAAAATTATAATCTCATAAATGCCTAAGAATTTGAAGTTTAAAATCCATGTTTTTTATTTTTAGTAAATTTGTCGCATTACAATTGAGTTTTCCTAATCAATTTTAATTAAATTTAGAACTTTTTTGTATCATTCATTTCATCACGACTCGCTATTCTGGAGCTTATTTATACGGCCAGTTTAATGTAAAATTAGGAAAAGAATTCGTAGCTGTATGAGTGTCTGAACTATAATTTTGGATATAAGCCAAGCATGCTTGCCTCTTTAAGCTTAAAATTTAGATATCTGCGTTCGCGTGCTTTCGTTATTTAGTTAAGCTATCAGTGATAACGTATATCGCAGTTGTTAAGTAATATTTGAAGAGTGATAGTTAGACTTGAAATAGTTCATATAATATTTGAAGAGTGATAGTTAGACTTGAAATAGTTCATATAATATTTGAAGAGTGATAGTTAGACTTGAAATAGTTCATATAATATTTGAAGAGTGATAGTTAGACTTGAAATAGTTCATATAATATTTGAAGAGTGATAGTTAGACTTGAAATAGTTCATATAATATTTGAAGAGTGATAGTTAGACTTGAAATAGTTCATATAATATTTGAAGAGTGATAGTTAGACTTGAAATAGTTCATATAATATTTGAAGAGTGATAGTTAGACTTGAAATAGTTCATAAATATAAATAGCATTACACAATTGTTGCAGACTGAAGAATTTTAAGTAATTTCTTCGTTTTTTTGCTTAAATATTATTTTAGTAGTAAATAATATTAGTAAATAGTAATATTATTAATAAATAATAAAATATTCAGCTTACTTTCTAAAACCATTTGAAAATGCTAAGATGTGCAGAATTGTGCAGTCAAAGTGTTACAAAGAGATATCACATAGTAAAATTGAAACATAGTAAATAAACTGCATTTAAAGAATTACATAACCTCTGATACTTACTGCAAAGTTTCTTGTATTTGCAATGGCCTTCACATCCAGAGCACGCTACACCTTTCTGATACGGACGATCAAATCTTTCTGGATGATTGCCGCTGCAAAAAGTGCAATTTCATTGAGCAATAAAATTATCGTCATTTTATTATATGTAAATATATACTCATTGTACGTTGCAACAGAATTTTAAATGTACGTACACTGCGCAAAGGGAAAAAAAAAAAAAAAAAAAAAAAACAGAAACAGTTCTATATCACCCGTTCTACTGGGCCGATTGACAAAATTCAAATTGCGATTTTCATGTCTGGAAAGCGCGACTTAGGATATATATATAAGATTTATATATAGCGTCGTTCTAACGTAGGTATTTTGACACAAAATCGGACTTTTTCTGAAATAACATCCAATTCTTTTCCACAATATTTCGATTCTATGATTCAAATTATGCCTAGATATTAAATTTTGTAAAATTTGGTGCGAAATTTACCGAGATATTCAAAAATTTATCTTGGCGAATTTTTTTCAGTTTGCGCGAAGAATAATTCACTTGGCGAACTTCTTAATATGTGGCAACCCATTTTCCTTTCCCTTCCATTATGACGGAGCGGGAAAAAAGGCACCTCATTCCTACCGTTTTACATTGTGCACGAGCAGAAAAAAAGCCACATCGTTTCTACTTCCAAATAATTTTAGCAAAGTGTCTAAACCACATCTGCTGGCTTTCAACAAATATGCCAAATTTCAAAACGGGGCAATTTATAAATTCACGTATATCTTCGGAAATTTTGAATAAAAAACTGCAATTTTTTGCAGGTATGATTAGAAGTACGTTTACTTTAAGATGATGGTAAAACGTTTACAGATTATAATTCAAAAATGTTTTTGAAAAATTTATAGATATTATTTTAAAATACAAATTTTAAAAATAAATCATAAAAAATGGGTGAATTTTATTTGAAATGAACCTGAATTTCGATATGTGAAAGGAAGAATAAAATAAGTTTAATTAAAAAAAGGGGAGATTAATAAATATATGCCAAACTCAATTAACATTGAGGAGCTAAACTTTTGAGACATAATTTTTTAAAAACTACTCGTGCGACTTTTACAAATCTTGGTAGTTTGGCGTAATTTGAGTCGTAGAATCGAAATATAGAAAAAAAAAATGGTATGTTATTTTAGAAAAAGTCCGATTTTGTGTCAAAATACCTATATTAGAACGATGCTATGTATAAATGTAATACAAACCCTAAAATGCTGAACTGATTAATTCTTTTTCTTTTAAGAGCTAGAGAGCTTGTTATCAATTAATGGCGAAAGTTGGCACTAGTTACAATTCCAATTAATTTAGAATTCCTTTTTTTGGAAATATTTTCTCTTTTTTCAAGCACTAAAGGGCCCACCAGCGGACGAGCGGTAAAGTCGCTGAACACTGGTAGTTCGGTCCGAGGTCCGAGGTTCGAATCCCGCGAACGGGCTGCCTGCATGAGCGTTTTCGTGGTTTTCCCCATGTGTAACGTGTATACGAGCCAGTTTCCCTTAGAAAGTCCTCCACGAAGGCATCCCTCCCCTTAGGCAGATAGCCCTAGTGTGCTTTGCCATAATAAAATACACCACACCTTTCAAGCACTAAGATTATTTCTTGAAGAATATTCTGCACTTAAAAAAGAGAGGTCAGCATAATATTTTCCCAAAATTCATAGATAAAGAATGAATGAAAATGCAAGGCAAAATTTTGCTACACTTTACCGATCTTCACTATAACCAGTGGCTCCCCAAATGTGGTTCCCGAAAGGTTTTGAAATTTTAGCGTTTGGTTACATAACTACCTATATTTTCTGCAAATCATTAATGAAATTTTAACTATTAATTCATTTATACTGATTGCTTGTATTAAATTTTTATTAGTTTTCATTACATCATATATAAACCCATAATTATATTATTATCATTACACGTAAGAACAACTGTGTGCATATATGGATCAAGGTCATGATAAGGTCATAATAAGTTGATTCTAATAAGCATATGGGTTGTGATATTAAAGCTTTTGGTAAACGTTGCTCGATGTATTAGATAAAGATTTTAGAGTCTGCGCTCCGGGATATTGGTTAGTGACTCTGACTGCCGTACCGAAGGGCCTTGGGTTCGAATACCGGAGAAGGCATGAATATTTGTAAATGTATAGTGTCTGTGCGGCATGAGGGCACTCTAAATACGCGGCGAGCAGAAAAGCCTCTATGAGGTTGAGGGTAGGGTAAGAAGGGCTGGAGACCTTCGAACCCGTCCCCCCTGGGGTACTTTCTCTCAAAATTGGAGGAGGGGGGGCGAAACTGAGCTGAAGTCAGATTTTTTTTTTTTCCCTTTGAGAACATACAGACTCCCCGTGCACCACAAATGTACAACACGGGGCTTACAGAAGTAAGTTAACTAAAACATTAAAAGTTACATGCATAAATAAACATTAAAAGTTCCATGCATAAATAAAGCGAACAAAAGCAGAGAACAGCAGTCTGGACTTCACGAAAACGGATAAGTTCACTGGCCAAGTCCCTCCGAACATTTTCAAATCATTCTGTAAGCATAATCTAGGGCCATCGAATGTAGGGCATGAGAAAATCAAATGTTCCACATCCTGAGGAACTCTTTTTGAACATTCACATAAATTGTTTGATCGTAGATTAAAACAAAATAGGTAACTTGCAAATTTACCGTGAACAGATAAAAACTGAGACACTTTAAAATTTAACGAGAGGAAGACTCGGAATTCAATTTATGGTAAATAGAAGTAAGGAACATTTTTGTGACTTCAGCATTACAAGATGAAATGTATTCCTCATTCCACATATCTAAAAGCTTTTTATAATGAAAGGACTTCCAATAACTCTTTGGAATGCTAATGTTGATATCAATGGGTAAATTTAAGGCATCTTTAGCTAAGAAATCAGCTCTTTCATTTCCGTAGAAACGATGATGAGCGCGCACATAAGCAAAGCAGATATCAATACCTATAAGTGAACTAACAGTTACTAGGGTAACTGTTAGTTCACTTAGAATTAGAGGTATTGATATCTGCTGAAGTCAGATTGTTCCTGTATGGTGCTGAAAGCTCTTGCCAACGACAGCACTTTTGACTCCTTGCTACTATGAATGTTGTGCTAAGGACTGTAATAATGCGTAATAATGTGATGTGTAATAACGGTTCCACACCAATCGGATAACAGTTCTGTTTTATGAGCATGCTACCAGAAAATAATGTTTCAGCTCTGGAAACTGCGCATACCAATCATCGGTCCCCTGAATTCAGACGTAATAATCAATTTGTCAGATTCTCCATTCTTCAACAGGATTTCACCCCTTTAAAAGTAATGCCCATTCCATTTACGGGCAAAATTTTTGTGAAATGAAATTTTCTCTGTACATGTAAATATTCTTTTATAATGTAGATTTGCAATTCCATTTTCAGACAGCACACTCGTTAAATAGATGGAGGCCAAGTCATTCTTTTCCGCGTGATGTGAAATCCTTTCTACATGGAACTATTTTCCCCCCAGCAGCATTTCAAAATTAAACTATATTTAAAATAATTTTCCATTGCATATCTAATGAGAGCATTGGCGACACCTTTTAATTTGAACAAACTTTCAGATTTATGTTTCGGGTTTAAAAACCTGTAAGCACTGGAAAAGAGAGGAAGAAATGAAAAAATCGAAGCTGTATTTATATCCAAGAAACAAATAATCTTAAATCTATTGCTTCCTACTTCAGAAACTTTGAGCCGATTAAATTTTTTACTCTGACAAAGCATTTATTATTTTCACATAATATTTAAAATATATTATCATTTGCACACATTTGATTTATAATTGTAATAATAAATTTAGGAAATGCACTCTTTTGCAAAAACCTTGAAGCACCATGAAGGAAGTGGTAGTTTTTGATGAAATTGAATATGTGTATAGCTCATACACAGATAATAAAGTAATTAAAAATCAAGGTCATAGTACCTGTTCATGGCTCACAATCACCCATTGAGTGTTCAAATCAATAGTTGGTCGAACCGCCCCTGGCGGCAATGCATGTTTGAATTCCTCGATGCAAGGAGTGGTAGAGGTTCCTAATGTCATCCTGCGACACATTCTGCCATGCATTTATTAGTTGTCGCTTCTGATCCGCGATATTTTGTAGTGCCCGAATTTTGCGGCCTGCCATGCCCCAAATATACTCGATTGGTGAAAGGTCCGGTGACCTTGCTGGACAAGGAAGAGTGTCAACCGCACGAAGACAGTCCAGACATATGCGAGCTGTATGTGGCCTGGCATTACCTTTTTGGAAAATGGCCCCAGGGTGACGTGCCATGAAGGGTAATGCAACCGGCCGAAGGATGGTATCAACATATCGTTGAGCTGTTAAAGATGTACAGAGGATGACTAAAGATGATCTGCTGTCATAAAAAATAGCGCCTCGCACCATAACAACAGGGGTTATGCCTTTGTCAAACAAAGGCTGATTGGGACCGTTCGGTATCGTCGTAATGGCATCTTTAGTTGCTTCTTTCCGAAATTACAATGGCAGCAGTAAAAAAAAAAAAAAAAAAGGGACAAAATCTGAAATGTTTCAGATTTTAAATTACGTCCAAAGGGGCGTTTTTTAACATTTTGTGTGTTACCTTTCTTTATTAAATATCATGTTCTTCGCACTTAAACCATAAGATCCAGTGCAACAGCAATATTGCAAAATAGTTTTAAAACGAGCATATCTTTAGAATTTCCGATACAGAGACTCACGCGCTGGAGATATGTTTTTTCTGCACAACGTTGCCATTGCTCGCTTTGAAATCCTTGAGTTTGTTAATCAAAAATTCGTCAAAGTTTTAAAAAATAGGAAATCGATCATAAAACAAATTCCAAATTTCAAATTGGGTCTTCCACATGCTCATATTCGTTGGAGGATTACGTTATTCAAAATTCGATGACGCTATGTACCGTTATTTTATGACAATGTGAGAAATATACATACATTTACGCAGATTTTCATTATTTAATTTCTTCAAATATAATGCAGGACTCTAACATTTTATGGCAACAGTTTGAAAAGTGAACCGACATTTATAGGAGTCCGACGCAAAATGCCAAAACGAAAGCAATAGTCCTTCGGGACTCAAGTCCCTTTGGACTACAAAAAAAAAAAAAAAAAAAAAAAAAAAAAACTGTTTTTCTTAACTGGTTTTATATTTTACGAATTGCGCATTAGAAATGCGCGCTACGATCGCAATTCTTGTTCATTTGCCTTGAAAGTTTGATCATTTGCATATTCGATCAAGATGTTTTTGCATACCAAAATTCGTCACGTTCGCAAAAGTTCTTCTTAGTGATTCGATTTTTTTTTGCAAAAGAGTGTATTTGAAGCAAAATGGTAAACTTGTAGAGTCATTAGGTTAATTGGAAGCAGAAAAGATGAAAAATATGCAACCGCCTTCGCCGGGAATCGAACCACGGACCTCTGGATACCGGCTCAGCGTGCTACCGTTACACCACGAAGGCAGGCTAGGAAATTGGGAGAAATACCTTATATACTCCCCTTCTTAAAGGGCGACTACGGTTTTAGGGGACCCAGTCGCCAAATCCCGGGTGCGGAGAATTATCATCCACAACCCTTTTAGTTCGGGCACCACTTGTAGAGTCATTAGGTTAATTGGAAGCAGAAAAAATGAAAAATATGCAACTGCCTTGGCCGGGAATCGAACCACGGACCTCTGGATACAGGCCCAGCGTGCTACCGTTACACCACGAAGGCACGCTAGGGAAGTGGGAGAAATACCTTATAAACTAATCGCTCCAAAAGGTGATTTAGATTCTGGGACCTTTCTTACTTTCTTGTACGAAGCTAAAGTAAGTACTGCAACTGCGAAAATTTTCAGATATCCTATTTCAAAGGAAACATCCCTTTTGACTGTTCTCGAAACCATTTAAAAGAATTTTTTGTTTAACGACCGTATGCACGGACAGAATAAAGGACAGTACTTTAAAAAAAAAAATGATTTAAAATGAATTCAAAAAGGAATTTTTTTCAATCATTGGGGTAATCATATATTTCCAATTACGTAAGTTGTTTAAAATGACGAAAATATTCATATTTTGGTAATGTCAAATTTAAAATAAAATTCGTTTTCGACAAATAAAGAAATCTTTTTAATACGATTTCGCATTTCCGATACTTATATTTCTGACAGTTTCATATTCGCTATGAAAAAACAGAATCATAAGAAGTTTGACTACCGTACGACAAAAACACACCGGATGTTTAATTTTAAAATTCACAACTTTTGATGTCATTTCCAACCTACCTTGAGAGTTAGTTTAATTAAATTAGAATAATTAGGGGAACTAAATTTAAATAAAGCACAGCAAAACATGTGTATAATTTATTAGGCCGTACAAGGAAGTCATGTAGTGTACACATCAGAGTTTTTTTAAATTGGCAGTAGCTGTAAATACATTAGAAATAAAAGACAATTCGCAATTAAAAAAAACAAAAGATATAAAAGAATAAGTACTGGAAAACGCAATTAAAACCACCATGCCCCTAGAACAGAGAAATATCATTTATTACTAATAAAATTTAAAAAATACATATATTTACTCAAGTCTACATGTTACGTTTGCATAACCTTGCCATAGTACACAATTATCGCTAAATAATCTTTGCTCTAGGCAATAAAATTATTAGTTTCTGAATGTATTTTCAGTCAGTTGAATAAAAAATCTTAAAGCATTAGATTAAAAAATAATTAATTGTGCAATACGCAGTTCGTTCAAACATACATATATTTATATATATATAATGCGATACGTAATATATGGCATTCGAAATCTCTTTTAATAATCGTATAAATACTAATTCAGAAGTCAAACAACAAAAATCAGCGTAATATTTTCAAATTTTCACAGGGCAAGTTTCGATGGTTTTACCGAACCACCATCGTCAGCTGCAAAAGCACAAATGAACGAGATAGGACATAATGATCAGATAAGATAAGAAATCCTGGACAGAAAATAAGCTAGTGGCGCCATCTGTTGGTGAAACCACAACTAAAGCATAATTTCTTTAAAGGCGGAAGGCAAAGATGGATTGGAATTAGGATCGTTAACTAGAACAGAAAGATTTTTTTGAATGTAAATAGCCTTTCAATACTTTCTGTTAAAACCACTTTTTCTTTTTTTGCTTCCTTGTACGAAGTAAAAAGGAAGTATTGTAATCGCGAAAAGTTTCAGGCAGAATATTTCAACGAAAATATACATTTTGACCGCTATCGAATGCAGTTTAATGATATTTTTGCGTGATATCTGTACGTAAGGACAGAATAAAAGACTCTTTTCCTTCAAAAAAATTATAAAACTGCTTTAAAATTAATTTTGAAGAGAATTTTTCGTGGCGTCTGTACGAACGTATGTACGTACGTATCTCGCATAACTCAAAAACGAGTAGCCCCAGAACGTTGAAATTTTGTATAATAGGACTGCTATAACATGTAGACGTGCACCTCGTATTTTGGTTACAATCGGCCGCACCAAACGTATATAAATATATTTTTATATATATCCACTCTGTTACCCGGCTCAGTGATCTCAGTTTCTTTACTCTTGTATGTTTGTAAATTGTACATTTTTTGCTTTAAAATGATTGAATTATGATGTTTTTATCTTCCGGTTAGGGTTTTTATGCCTTTAGTAAATCTCTATGCAATATTTTTAGAATTATCAACAATTTTAAAGTTGTTTAAGTGCCGCTAAGCCTAATCCTTTTCTTGATGGCGGCCATTGTTTGTTTACATTTGAAACAGCAGACTAGTGGATTTGTTCCAATCTAGAGAAACGTAGCTTCGCAACAACAAAGATAATACCTTCATTTATTATTGCCAATTAAATCATGCTTAATCCTTTCTGGAATTTTTTCGAAGAAATAAGTGTTTAAGATTTACTTCGTAATTTTTAATATAGATATTTTGAGTTTTTATGTATTTTTGCCTTCTCGAGAAGTGAGAACTGAATTAATTGAACGAGAAATACTCCATCGTCTGTGGAAAACTGTTTCTTTTTTGTTTTGTTTGCTTAATTTCTTTTATACATCGTTCTAGCTTTATTATAGTATTTGAATAGAACACGTGGCAACGATTAGATAATTCTATTCTTTAAATGATATAAATTTTGTGCATTATGAGTTATAATATGAACGAAGTATAATACTGTTAAGTGAATCTAGCGCCAGAGTGTCGCTATGGTAAACAAATACTAGAGTGAGTTTTAAAGAATGCATTTATTCTATTGTGGTTTATGCGCTGTCGGCGAAGTAGATTAAATTCAATCCAATAAGTTTAAATGAAATGCAAGAAAAAATGCGTATAATTTAATATTCCGTACAAGGAAGTCATATGGTGTACACATCAGATTTTTTAAATCACCATAAACTTCAAGCTGTAGATGTCTTCAGCTTTCTAAAAATATGAAAAATAATTCTTTTACAATTTTAATGCTTCAAGACGGAAATATCGAAAACTAATTAAAAATTAATTTCAGTTGAGTTTAAATATCTAAAATGCCGAATAATTAATACCATTAAACATAGCTATGTTAGAAAAGTATTCCTATTTCGTAAGGAAATAAATAATGTAAATTCAGAGCTACGTATTCTTTTCCTTTTCTTCTAACATCGCTGGTCACTGTCTTCGTAACAGTTGGATTTGGAACTTTTTCTTGTCTATATTACATTATTAGTTCGACAAACTGAATCTTCTACACTTCAGAAGATTGAATTTTATGCAAAAGAGATAATTGCTTGCATTCCATTTGCAACATTCTCAATGTAAGATCGCCTGCTTTAATACAGCGGAGTTTTAGAATAATTCTAAATGAGTAAAACAATACCGTATAAAACTGTTTCACGTCAAATAAACTAAGAAATGCACTTACATGGGACAGTAATTGCACACGTAGCTGTAATAGGGAAATTTCGTAACATTGTTGGCCTCACAATAGTTAAAGCCACATCCTACTTTATGAGTGCTGTACCACACCATCTGGAACGAAGAAAGCTAATTTAAAGATGAAACTTGAATGTATTTAATTGCATTAATAAAATATATAATAATAAACAATAAATATTTAAAAAAATCTGAAAGGTTTCAGATTTTAAATTATGTCCAAAGAGGCGTTTTTTTAACGTTTTGTGTGTTATCTTTATTTATTAAATATCATGTTCTTTGCACTTAAACCATAAAATTCAGGTCAATAGCAAAGTCGCAAAATAATTTTAAAATGAGCCTATCTTTAGAATTTCCGATACACAGTTCCGCGCGCTGGAGATAAAAAGGTTCGCCATCCCCCCGTAGAGTGTCGCCATTGCTCGCTTTGAAAACCTTGAGTTTGTTGATCAAAAGTTCGTTAAAGTTTTACAAAATATGAAATCGATAATGAAACAAATTCCAAATTTCCAATTCGGTCTTCCACATGCCCATATTCATAGGAGGATGACGTCATTCAAAATTCGATACCTCTATGTACCGTTGTTTTATCACAATGCGAAAAACATACATACATTCATGCATATTTTTCATTATTTAATTTCGGCCCACCAGCGGGCCGAGCGGTAACGTCATTAAACACTGGTAGTTCGGTTCGAGGTTCGAATCCCGCTGGCTGCATGGGTGTTTTCGTGGTTTTTCCCATGTGTAACGTGTATAAGAGCCAGTTTCTCTTAAAAAGTCCTCCACGAAGGCATCCCTCCCTTAAGGCAGATAGCCCACGAGTGCTTTGACGTAATTTAATAAACCAAAACCAAACCATTATTTAATTTCTTCAAATATAATGCAGGATTCTAGCATTTGGTGGCAACAGTTTGAAAAGTGAAACGGAAACTTATAATGATTCAACGCAAAATCGCAAAAAGAAAACAATAGCCCTTCAGGGACAAAGCCCCTTTGGACTAATAAATACATGGGAGGACGCACAGCTGGAAATTAATTACCGTAGATCTCTAAGTATTTTGCATTATGTGAGACTACAACTCAAACTGAATATCCGATTCCATTTTTTTTCTTTGATCCCAATACAACAACAACAACAACAACAACAACAACAACAAAAAAAAAAAAAAAAAAAAAAAAAAAAAAAAAAAAAAAAATTAAGTTTAATACATTTAATTTCAACAAACAATTTGCAAATTAATAAGGCACAGATAATTTTACTTCCATTCAACAAAATGCGAAACACATTTGCCTTGGCAACACAACGACAAAATTAATTTTTATATTGCTCTTCTACAAATGTTTTAGGATCAATTTTTTAACAAATTGCGGAAAATCTACGAAACGATAATTGAGTGCATTTATTACTATGGCATCTCCTCTAAGTCCCATTTCAGCCTCTTTTACTTCACTCTTTCTGGAGATAGCAAGCGAAGTCACTTCAAGATTTTTTATTGTGATCTCAGTTTCTTTACTCTTATATGCTTGTAAATTTAACATTTTTTTACTTTAAAAAAATGATTGAATTATGTTGTTATTATCTTCCGGTTAAGGTTTTTATGCCTTTAGTAAATCTATATGCAATAGTTTTAGAATTATCAAAAATTTTAAAGTTGTTTAAGTGCCGCTAAGCCTAATAATTTTTTTGATGGCGGTCATTGCTTGTTTACATTTGAAACAGAGTAGTGGATTTGTTGCCAATCTAGAGAAACTTAGCTTCGCAACAACAAAGATAGCGCCTTCATTTATTATTGTCAATTAAATCATGCTTAATCCTTTCTGGAATGTTTTCGAGGAAATAAAGATTTACTTCGTAATTTTTAAGACAGATATTTTGAGTTTTTATGTATTTTTGCCTTGTCGCAAAATGAGAACTGAATTAATTCAATGAGAAATACTCAATCGTCTGTGAAAAACTGTTTCTTTTTTGTTTTGTTTGCTTAATTTCTTTTTTACATCGTTCTAGCTTTATTATAGTATTTGAATAGAACATGTTGAAACGATTAGATAATTCTTTAAATGATATCAATTTTGTGCATTCTGAGTTATAATATGAACGAAATATAATACTGTTAAGTGAACCTAGTGCCAGAGTGTCGCTATGGTAAACAAATAGAGTGAATTTCAAAGAATGCATTTATTCTATTGTGGTTTATGCGCTGTCGGTGAAGTAGATTTAATTCAATCCAGTAAGTTTAAACAAAATGCAAGAAAAAATGCGTATAATTTAATATTCCGTACAAGGAAGTCATGTGGTGTATATATCATTTTTAAAGAGTAATAATAATAAACTAAAAGACCTAAAAAGTAACAAAATACTGCAGACAAAAAACAAAATTGCTGTATGTTCTCTGTGTGTCGGATGATTACTCCGCTGCAGTAAAATGCAACTTGTTAAAACAAATTCTTCACTTGTAAGATAGTATAGAAAAACAACCCAGAATAGTTCATTTACTCTTGAAGTTATCGCTAATAATCTTGAGATACAACAATAAAGTCCATGTGATCTTCGATATTCAATATATAAATTCCTGAGATGAAAGTTATCCATAATACTCGATTGTCTATCCAATTTTTCTCATTAACTCTAAGCCAAAATATAAAACACAGCTTCTTCTCCCCCCCGTTAGAGTCGTTATGTGCCATAAGACAGCAGAGCACGAGGGTTTCACGAATAAACAAGACTTTTTTAGAAAATTCTGAAATATTTTTTCTTAATGATCCTTTTCAAAAACCGGGCTTCACTCTCACAGATCTTCCATAATCGTCAATTTTCAGACTTAAAACCATCTGTCGTTATATTCAATGCCAATTTAGGTAGTTGCGAAAGATATAAGGGCACCCATGAGTTATTTTACATAGCATTAAATAAAATTTCAATGTTTAAGAATACTGTTGTTACGTTGTTTCACAAATAACGTCCTCGTAAACTTGAGCTAGTTGTTTATTATTTTCTGTTCGTAATATATTTTCATTTTAACAGCCAAGACATATGTTTTGGAAATAAATATATTCATAAAAATCAATAAATTTGATCGAAGTGTGTATAATGCATAAAATCAGATGCAAATTTTTTAATGACAATAACCCTGCAAATAACTATAAAGATTATTTGCTACGTATAAATTTTATCCATATGGAATATTTTTTGAAAATAAAGATTTTAGTTACTAAAAAACACGTTTATTGCTTTTAAATTGCTCAGTTTTTCATTTATTGCAGACTGATTAAACTGAAAAAAGAAATTAAAGATCTTTTGCTTCGCCAAAAGGCAGTATTGATGCCTTTTAGTGAAGCAAAAAATCTTTAATTTTACCTCGTAACAATAAAGAAATTTATGTATTCGCAAGTATTCGCAAGAAATTTATGTATTCGCATGAATGATAAATGATGAAATTAAATGCGTTTTCATAAATAATGAAATTAAATTCAATGGCGGTCATTTTTCTTAACTGAATCTAGGTAACATTAATAGAAATTTATTGTTACGAGACAAAAGATACCACGCAGAATTTGATATTTTCTGATTTAAGAACCATGCATTTAAAATACAGGCAGTCATAAAAAATATAACGTAAAATTTCTGAAACTGAGCTCGAAAATAGCTAGAATATTTTACAGAAACTTCGCACTGTCGAAAAAAGGCTCAAAATTTTGATCAGTTAACAGTTTTTTTCTACAAAGTAACGAGAATACTACAGTTATAAAAAGTTACATTTGGGATTTCTCAAAGTAGAAGAGTTAACTTTTGTTAATTTAACGCTAGTGAACAGAAAACAACCATTTCCTGTTTACGAATTCTTCACTAGTTGGGAAAGAAAAGCGACAACAACGTTCAGTGATGGCCCCCTTGTGGGCATTTATTGTCTGCGTCTTGTCACCGCAAGTTAAAGTATCCACTTGAGGAACATTGCGAGGCCTTTGTAGTTGGATACTCGTGTCGAGAATTCTTCAGGAAATCAAAATGAAGAGATTTAAAATATTGAAATCACAGTACCTGATAAATATACGTTAAACATATAAACTACATTATCTAATAAATGCAACTTAATTTCTCTTTCTATACCACAGGAAAAGCGATATAACAATTAGATGAATGTTTTATTAAATTTATTTAATTTTAGACTAATATCACTCAAGACTTATATTTTAGACGTTCTTTTCCAACGCAAAACAACTCCGTTTGCACTAAGTAATACGTTATGATAATTGGAAACATAAAGAAAACATATAAAAGCATTTCTAAATTACTCAGTTTTAATCAAATGCATTAAAATGTAAAATATATATATATATATGTAATAATAAAATTCCATAGTCCACTTAGGGTTCTAACTGTGTGTTCTTTTAATTTTAATGGCGACGGTCTCTTATTTGAGAGTACGTGGAATTGGATCCACAGCCCCGTAGTCAAGTTGTTTTTCCCGTCTTTTCTACACGTACAGGTATAGAATGTTCCGGAGATATTTAAAGAGAACTGGAATGGCTGACATCATTTCTTGGAAGCTCCGCCTTTCCAGAGGTTATAAAAGGACTCGCAAAGGAATATCGGGGTCTTTTTTTTAATGTAACGATGCAGTAAACTTCATACAAAAAGTTAGCAGTTCTTTTTATTTAGTCCGGAGATCTGACTTTTAGTAACTACTATTTCTCCTGAATAATAATAAATGAATTTCTCTTTTTTAAACTTATCGTCTGATATTTTGAGTTTCGGCTACGTCTATGATTCTACACCGATCTATTTATTCGGACTAAAGCTGGTACATCACACACATGCTTTAGTAGCTTTAGTCGTAGCTTAAATTATCAGACGATAAGTTAAAAAAAAAAAAAAAAAAAAAAAAAAAAAAAAAAAAAAACAGGATCCATTTATTATTATTCAGGAGAAATAGCAGTTAGAAAATCAGATATCCGAAGTAAATAAAAAGAATTACTAATAACTTTTTGTATGAAGTTTACTGCATCGTGACATTTAAGAAAATGCCCCCGATATTCTTTTGCGAGTCCTTTTATAACCTCTGGAAAGGCGGAGCTTCCAAGAAATGACGTCAGCCAATCCAGTTCGCTTTAACTATTTCCAGAACATTCTATAACTGTACGTGTAGAAAAGGCGGGAAAAACAACTTGACTACGGGGCTGTGCATTTAATTCCACGTACTTTCAAGTAAGAGAACGTCGCCATTAAAAATGAAAAGAACATACAGTTAGAATTTTAAGTGTAATTTTGACTATGGAATTTTATTATTACATATACATATATTAATTATCATAATGTTTTTCATCATACATCACTAAAAGTAAAGTCCTGGAATTATGAACGAATATTACGATATAATATTAAGGCTATCATATCGAACATTTAAAAAGTACCCTCTACATTTTAGATATTAATGGAACCCCGAAATCGTTCTAAACTATGCAATCCCCCTCTGTATTTATCTCTAAATCAACATTGAGGAAAATATTTTAAATACATGCCTACTTCTTAGATTTCATTCTGATATCAGAGGTTCAGTCCTGCATTAATTTTTTTAAAATCTTATAAGGTATTTCTCCCACTTTCCTAGCGAGCCTTCGTGGTGTAGTGGTTCTGCACGCTGGACCGGTATTGCAGAGGTCCGTTGTTCGATTCCCGGCGAAGGCGGTTGCATATTTTTCATCTTTCCTGCATCCAATCACCCTAATGACTCTACAATATATTATAAATATTTTATACTCATATACAGGGTGTTTCGAAACTCATGGACAAAAATAGCATAGGTAAAGGGAAACCGCTTGCTCTCCACCTATGCTAGTGAACTTATCCTATTGAACGCTAGATGGAGCTGTAATGGAAAGCATAAAGAACGAGCTTTCTTACATATCGTCATTTCTAGCGTGGATTTCAGAAAACATATCGACGTACAGTAATCAGGTGGTGTAGATTGTGTATGTTACTTTTTGTCTTTATTATTAAGCATCATTTTCTTCACACTTACGCCAGATACATTTCAACAGCAAAATTACAAAAATTTTAAAAGCAGCATGCGTTTAGAATTCACTATGAAGTGTTAAGTTTTAGCATACATTTTTCTTTTTCTTTTTTTTTTTTTTTTTTCAGTCTTTTCTCGATTTATAATTATCAATGTACAGTTTTCTTTTCAAGATGACTTAACAATTTTTTTGTTGTTGTTTTTTTATTACTAAAGTTGTCAGGACTTGTGTTTCTCTTGATTTGTGTTGGAAACATGAATGGTCCTGAAAAGAACAGGGAGCTTACTCAAGCTATGTTCAAGGAGGTGTGAAGTAGACAACACAAGCAGGAAGGGTATACGAAACCCTTTATTTTCTATCTTTTACAGGATCTTCCGAGCTTCGGAATACAAAGACCAACCACTTGTGGTCTGAACGTAAGAATATAAAAACTATTAACTAAAAACTAACTTTGAATTAGTATACAAATGCCTAACACTAAGATTGGCTTTTATTTAAAAAAGGTACGTATGCAGTACGCCGAGCTGCTTAAACTACAATACGTTTGCAAATAACAAGAGGGCTAAACCTCTGACCTTAAAGGCAACCAGCAACAGAGTGAAAACTCGTAAAACTACAGTGGCGAGCGGCTTGCTTCCTAAAACTCCTTCTCTCTCTCTTGGCTAAAAGCCACAATTTAAGTACTTGGCGTTAGCAAGACAATTTGCATAAACAAGTTAAAGTATTTAATCCTAGCCGGAAGTAGAAAATAAGAAGTGATAGTACAGTTTTAAAATAAAATAAACGTTAGTAAAACTTAGGATACTTACAAAGTTTTGTGCGTTAAATTTATTAATTATATATCCTGTTCTTCGCACATACGACATAAAATGCAGTCAAATAGCCAAAATCACGAAATAATTAAAAATAGAATATCTTTAGAGTTTTGGATATACAGATTCGCGCGCTGGAGATAACAAAGCTTTAAGCCGTACAGTGTTGCCATTGCTCGCTTTCAAATTCTTTGAGTTTGTTAAAAATTCATTAAAGTTTCACCAAAATATGAAATATAAAATTCGGGCTTCCAGGTTCACATGTTCGGGTGGAGGACTACGTTATTCAAAATTAACCCTAGGTACTGTCGTTTATTTCACAGTGCGCGAGAAACATAGATAAATTCATGCAGAGTCTTCATTATTCAATTTCTTTAAAAAAGTAATACAGGCGAAAATATTTCGTGGCAACAATTTGAAAAGTGTTTCAGATATTTAAAGTGATATGTCGCCAAATTCCATTTTGAGACTAATGGCCCATTCAGACTAATAAAAAAATATCTAATTTAAAAAAAAAAAAAATTCTTGTGAAAAATTAAAAATATTTATTTCCACCGAAACGTTTATTGTCATCGAGCATGGGACGAATTACCAGTATTTAATGGTCTTAATCTCTTGGCCACTGTGGGGCTGAAGCAGAGCAGAAGCATCGTGGAAGTTTTTCTTTAACCCTTTGCGGCACAGTGTGTCCGTTCTGGACACACCTAAAAATTTCCTTCTGTACGCACAGAAAAATTGAATGAAAAAGGATTTATAGGTTACTCTGAACCTTCTTTATTTATAGTAGATGGCAGCTCAACACAAACCAGTCCATATATTTTAGCCATGTTTAGTTTTTTAAAACCCTCATTTTCCAAAGAAATCTTCCAGATTTTTTTTAGGGTAGAAAAGGAATTGTTTGAAAAGAAATTTCAATGTTATTTTTTTGGCTGTAGGCTCATCTCCTTATTCTATATTAGTTTCAAATTTTTACTTTGAAATATCTTGTCTAAAATTAAACGGCGAACCCTAGGTGTGCACAGACAGGGCTCACCGATAATCTAGGACAAATGAGAGTCTGTATTCTTTGTTTCTCCGCATCTCATCGATCAGTTCATTGACAACAATGCTCGTTTCAGCACTCTTTTCGAAGCTCTATTCAATCAGTGTGCCCACTCTGGGCACACCCACAGAATTAAAAGATAAGTGCTATCTTCACAAAATTTTACTTGTGTACTCCTCTAGGCCTAATTAGACTGCCTACTTTTTTTTTTTAAATCAAAACTCCGACTTTAAAAGGTAGCGTGCCGCAAAGGGTTAACACTGTGTTGTAATGTTCTCTTCAAGCCGCCCAGACGGTATAGTGGTTAGGAGAGCCGCGGTACCAAAGGGCCCGGATTCGAACCCCGAAGAAGGCATGGATATAAAATTGTCCGTCTCTTCATAGGAGGTAACGGTGGTCGCCTATTTGGTGCCTCCACAATAAAATGGTTACCACTTCTGGCCTTAGTAGTGGCCAATGCCATTACAGGCAAGTGCCCGCCATTTGTTTATATATATATGTGATATACCAGCTTTTGTCCGGAATAAATAGATTGGTGAAGAATCATAGATGTAGTCGTAGCTTAAATTATCAGACGATAAGTTTTAAAAAACGGGATCCATTTATTATTGGTCAGGAGAAAATAGCAGTTACAAAATTTAAGATCTTCGGAGTAAATAAAAAAGAATTACTAATAACTTTTTGTATGAAGTTTACTGCATCGTTACAGTAAAGAAAAGACCCCGATATTCCTTTGCGAGTCCTTTTATAGCCTCTGGAAAGGCGGAGCTTCCAAGAAATGACGTCAGCCATTCCAGTTCGCTTTAAATATCTCCAGAACAATCTATAAATGTACGTGTAGAAAAGGCGGGAAAAACAACTTGACTACGGGGCTGTGGATTTAATTCTACGTACTTTCAAATAAGAGACCGTCGCCATTAAAAATGAAAAAGAACATACAGTTAGAATTTTAAGTGTATATTTGACTATGGAATTTTATTATTACATATATATATATATATATTTCTTCAAATTGCTTTGGCGGATTAATTTGTTTTCTGCTTTATTATTTTCTTCATCTGGAGGCGAGAAGTATCATTTTAAATGTGCAGACTTATATCAGAATAAAGTATATGCTCATATAGTGATTTATTCCGGAGAAAGAGAAAATATATTCTTTAGTTATTGAAGGTCAGAGGCATCGCGAAATTACAAGCTTAAAAAAGATCTGAAATCTTGAGGATTCTTAAAATCGAGATGGCGAACCATAGGACATGCTTACGTTCTGTTTAATTATATACTTCCATTTCGCATCAATTTTGGTTTCCTGTTATGATAAAATAACCTGAAACTGAAAGGTTTGTAAAGATGGATCTAAGTTTGGGAGATTTTTGTTTTTCAGATTTTCACGTTACTGAGGAAACTGTTAAGTTTGTATAAGTAAACACGAATCAATACTTTCACTATCCAGGTCACAATGTTATTATTTAATTAATTTTTCATATCACCACGGGGCGTCGGCCGCACCTTTCAGTTGAATGATTGAGTGCTATCTGATAACACATGAAAATATTAGGATTTAAAAATAGATAAAAAGAAATGAAAGTTTCCGTGGACTAGAATTATGTATTCTTAATTACAATAAATGCGTTTAAAAACGCCTAACATTTATCATAGATTCTTTAATAGAATAAAAAAGACAAAGTAATATTAAAAAAGCTGTGAATTATAACTTTAAACTACTTCAGAAATTAGTTTTTATTTGAAATCATATTATCTTTTCTGTACCATGTACAATTAGTATCAAAAGTTATTTTAGAAAATGTGTGTTTAACTCTTGAATAGCTTGAGGCAAGAAATATATTATGCATTCCCTGAAATAAAATCAAATAACAGCCAGTTTCTAAGAAAATACTGCGCGAAATTACAGTTCTATGAAAGTTCTTTAGAGTTTCGTTTCTAGAAAACATGAAAAATAGTTTTTTTCTAATAAGAACTAAGCGTATTCTAACCTGCGTGTAATTGCCAACAATATTTGGATCATTTAAGTCCTGTTCGTAGGTGAAATTGAATCGTTCTAGAAACCAAACCTTAGCATGAAAAGCTCTGTAGAATTTCGTTTCTAGAAAATATGAAAAATAGTTTTTCTAATAAAAATTAAGCGTATTCTCACCTGCGTGTAATGGCCAACAACATTTGGATCGTTTAAGTCCTGTCCGTAGGTGAAATTGAATCGTTCTAGAAACCAAACTTTAGCAGCGAAAAACCAAGGGACTTGAACATTGGCTACGAAGATATTCTGACCACACGAGCCGAAGTCTAAAATAAAAACAAAATAAAAATTTCTGTCAGAAAGTACTCAACAGAGGAATCTCACACATGATTTAAACAAAATTAAACTATTTACTTGCATCATTTCTGAAGTCCTTCCAGAAGCATAATTTAAATTTTACCCGAATTTTGTTTCTCAAAGGAAAAAAAAAAATTACTTATTTTGAATCAGTACTTACATAAGTATTGAGTGCACTATGTAAATCACAATAATCCTTATTCTAGTATTTGTCGTGATGCGAGATTTGTTCTTGACTATTACTGACTAAGTTAAATGCCTAGCAGTATGTGATTTCATTGCTTTTATAATGAATGTTTAGAAAGTTATTATTGCGCATTGTTTCTACAGACCAAAAATGTCCGTTAAAAAGCAATTTTCAAGCGTCTTATCAGACACGATAATCACTGTATATAAGAGAACATAATGGCACTAATTAATTTTGCTATTAAATATTAGTAAAATTAGTGAGCAAATTTTTGTAATGAAGTATGAAGTACAAAATTTTGGAACTACTCTGATATGTGCCCTCAAGTCGCCAAATTTCTCGCCAAATATTTTTGGCGAGAAACTTCACGCTGCCGTATTACTATCTAAATTTTTTGTCTACATTTCGAACTTTAAGCCTAAAATGTCTCCAAAAACACGGTTTTCGCACATGCAAAAACTACGTTTTGAACACACGATTTAAGCTAAAAATCCGAAACAAAAACAAAAAATTTAGATAGCAAAAACGTAAAGTTTCTAACCAAAAATATTTGACAAGAATCCATGTACACAGCGACATGTTTTAACTTAAAAAAACATCTACGAATGGCACACTGTAAGCAACGAACGAATCTACGAACTACGCACACCTCGCTTTAATAAATTAACATAACAACAATTTCAAAGAATACCATGTACACAGCGTTCTGTTTCAACTTTAAAAAACATCTACGAATTGCACAATCTACACTAAAAACAAATCAAGGAAATAAACTAAAATAAATTTCAGACAATTCAAAAAACAACAATAAAAACGGAAATTCATCCAAAAAACAATGAATATAACATTCTACAAAATAAAAACAATAAAATAAAATGCACTTACCATAATGAAAGCTTCTTTTAGAAGCAGAAATATCTTTCCCCCTTAACAGAGCATACAAAGTCCAAAATACATTTGTTAACAAAATTTCGCCAGTCACACAACGTCTGTGAAGAAAACTTCCACGATTTTGCTATATCACATGCCATTCTACGATTCAAAATTTCGAAAGTAACAATAAAAACTTCCTCCAACGTTAACTTGCTACACGAAAACCAAACCTTAAACTCCGCTGACACTCACATACTTTATTAGCAACAATTTTACTGCAAACCCACACAAGTCTATCAGAAACACCATTTTTCGTCCGAGTTCTCATATCAGCTCCGCATTTCGGACACGTCAAACTCCGTTTTAAAAGTCCCGACTCCCACAGAAATTCCAAAAATACACTACGATCCCCATAAATACATCCGTGAACAAAAGACTCGTTAACAACTCCAACATCGTATCTTTTCATACTAAATTTACTCTGCACACAATCTAAAATACGCGGCTGAAACCTTCCCACCACGTCTTTCATAGCAACATAGGCCATTTCAAAAACACACGCGACACGAACCAACTAGCAATTTAAACTACTCCACCAAAAGACTTTTCAACGTCGACATGGTTGCCATACAACAAGCAATCGCGCCAAAAACCAGCGCAAAACACATATTGCCACATTTGGTGAAATTAGGGCGTTTATCAGAGTTGTACCAAAGACACATTTAACAAGCTTTAACATTATAATTCACTTCATGTTAATAGACCTATAGCCCACCAGTGGCCGAGTGGTAAAGTCGCCGAACACTGGTAGTTCGGTCCGAGGTTCGAATCCCACGAACGGGCTGGCTGCATGGGCGTTTTCGTGGTTTTCCCCATGTGTAACGTGTATACGAGCCAGTTTGCCTTAGAAAGACCTTCACGAAGCCATCCCTCCCCTTAGGCGAAGAGCGTTTATGTAAAGAAGGAAAGGCTCCATAGACGTAATGTAAACCAGTTTGTGTTCTACGCCGCTAGAAAGAAGAGGGAAAATTCGCCAAGGGATTTGGCGACGGAACCTGTTGGCGAGAATTTCCCCCTTTGTGATGTACTGGATCTGGCCGAGATTTTCCTCATTCGTCACGTGTACAGGAGAAATTGAGGAACACGGATTAAGATGAATAAGAAAATTCGGTGAACTTTCACTGGCTGTTGAACCTGCATTATCCATATCGCAGTCTGATTTGATATCCGTCAATATGGAGGGAAAAACTGGAGTCACACAGCTTTAAACTTTTGTGACCGTCGAACGAAAATAAACGTGACCGTCGAACCTGTTCGAGCTTTGGCGCTTTTTGGTGACAGATATTTTATGCATGCGCAGCTGTTTCCCTTTTCGTTCGAAGGGAGCCATTCCTGCTGTTGCGAAGCTTTCTTTATTATTCATTTATTATTTTCTTTATTATTTATTTATGTATTGTTAACAATACATATTCTTTGCCCTTAGGCAGATAGCCCTCGAGGCTTTGCCATAATCCCACACACACATGTTAATAGACCAGTTATGATTTTGATCTTTACTGTTAATTTCTTCCTTCCGAATTCCTCACCAGAATGCAGTATTAGTAACTGAGAGTATTTAAGGTGAGGGTTTTTCAATCATGAAAGAGAGAAAGTATTTCTGGCACTTGCATATGCTGCGAGTTTTTTTTTTTTTTTCTCTAGATCTATTCAAATGTGATATTCCTCTTTGGCTTTTACTTTTAACTTACGCGCCGATTTTAAGTAGTTCACGTTACTGAATGCGCAGTCTTAGATTGCCCCCCCCCCAACCTGATATTGGGTAGTGATTCTGACTACTGTATCTGACATATGCATAATGTATAATTCATCTATATCTATCAATATTGTATCTGCATTACCTGTATAATCTCATAGCTTCGCATAGAAATATATAGCTTGGCAACATAGCATGCATGGTGCTGCGTACTATAATTGTGTGTATACAATAGTATAGTTTTTTTTAATCTGTTAGTATAATTGTGTTTATATAATTGTGCACAATTGTGTTATGTATCGTAGTATATAGTGTTTTATTCTGTGTTTTAATACGTTAGTATAATTTCGTTTGCATAATTGTACACCATAACTGTATTGTATATAGTAGTATAGTGTCTTATTTCGTTTGTACAATTGTGCGCAGTATAATTTCTAATATCTAATGCTTTACAAGAATAGTGTATCTGTTTTTACATTGTGTATCAATTCTGTAAGCATTATGTATATAAAAAGCGCTGCATATCTATTCAAATTAAATAAGTATTGTGTACCTGATATAATGTATTGCATAATGTATTCTACAGCATAAAGTTTCATCTGTAATTCTTATACCATCTAATAACAAAATTTAATATTCTACAGTGTGCCTGCATGCTTTATGTATGTTTATATGCGCATTTTACATGTGATCTATATGTGTCTTTAGTGTAAGTGTTTACTATATATTAGCTTAATTATGTTTCATTATAAGTATTTGTTTTACTTGTAGAAGTGTGTGCAAACTAGTATCTAATTTCTATTATTCTATAATGTGCTTACATGTTTTATATGTGTTATATATGTGCTTTTATATGTGTTTTACAAGTGTTTTGTATGTATCTTTATATGTGCAAGTGTATGTACTTGTATGTGTATGTATATGCTGTAATTAGTGTCTAACAAACAAAGATGTAACAAATCATTCACCTATCGATCAAAACTAATGTATTCTTAAGACGCCTCTGTATGGCCATGTACAATTACCTAAAATTCTTCAATAAACTCCCGAGGTGGCCTCATGAGGCTCCTGGGAGTTGCTGCCACTAGATAGGGGAGGCCACGGGACATATGCCTGTTTACCTCTGTTAAACATCAGGCGTCCCCGTCCTCCGTCATCTGTCACCTGACTATCTTATCTTAAGTCGTCTGGAGAAGGCTCGCATGCTGTAAATGTTTAGTTCCTTTGTGGCGAGGCGAAAGTCCTCTCGTGTGGTTGGTGGTAGAAGAAGAGGAGTGGGAGACTCTCGGACCGCCCAAGGTACTCTCCATCAAAATTGGGCTGGAACTGGGCAAAATTACACTGTTCCTAATGGTGCCGACAACAGGCGCAGTTCTGTACTTCTTGCCTCATTAAATTTTGTGGGCTAATTCTGATTAGAACAGACAAGTGAGATTAGTTACAACAACGATAACAACAGTCTTCGACTACGTTTATAAGGTATTTCTCCCACTTCCCTAGCGTGCCTTCGTGGTGTAACGGTAGCACGCTGGGCCGATATTCCAGAGTCCGTGGTTCGATTACCGGCGAAGGCGGTTGCATATTTTTCATCTTTTCTGCTTCCAAAAATCCTAATGACTCTACACGTTAGCCTTCAATTAAAGTTTCTGTTATTTATTTAATTTAGTCATGAGTTTTCTTTTTCTTTTTGTCTGTAGCCAAAGTCGTGCTACTCAAACTAAATAAAAAGGTTATGTAAAACCTTCTCCTGTGTTTAAGAATATGTATAAAACGTAGCGATAACTCGCTAGCCTGTTCAGTAGGCTCTGCAAGACTTGGTTTCCACATCAATAGCAACCTTATCACATATATTTAGCCAAACCCCCAAAGTTACTTCTTATATCACTAGAGCAATCTAATAAATGTTTGGAACGGACAAAAATGAGACAACTGAGATACAAGTAGATGAAAAAAATATATATTTTCTAAAAGAAGACGTATGCACAATATATTACTAGTTATGGAGATAAATGCAAGATTGAGATTGAAGAATATAAATTGATTGGAGTTGATAAAAGGTTGCACCTTACCCTACACTATGAAAGGCCGTTTGGTATTATGACATGAAATTGTCTATTATAGACTGAGTAGATATAACTGACAACGGAAGAAATAGTAAAAGCGCACAACAACATCAAAAAAGCTGTTATAGTATCCGATAGTAAGTCAGCTCTGCGAGCCTCGCAAAATCCGGCACACTCCTCCTCAATAGTCCAGGAAATTCAAAGCCTCTTACGACAGTTTAAACATCTGGAAGCTCGCCTGACATGGACGAAAGCCCATACAGGCAATATGGGAAATGAGGCAGCAGACCTCCTTGCGAAAGACGCTGCCCTAAATAAGGAAGCCGGGGAGCTAGCATTACCGTGGCCACACTCTACCTTAAAAAGAATGCTTCATCTGCAAGCACTCTCAAAGTGGCAGGCTGAGTGGGACATTGCTGAGACCGGCAGACGTACTCATTATCATCTTTTGTATGTTAATCCAGCCAGGCTCTACTCTCACCCGCACCTGGTCCGTTATGTTACAGGCCATAGACCCTTCCCGGAGTACTTTGCCAGGCACGGCACGATTGACACAGACCAGTGCAGCTGCGGTCACCTGGGTACTCCGGAGCATTACGTCACTACCTGCTCTCTGACCAACGGGATGCACATACGTATTCCCGCTACAAACACACAGGCATTCTGTAAGCTCATGGTCAAACAGAAGCACCTCTGCCGACAGTTCATCAAAATTATGGAGAAGCTAGCCAGTCTCGGCACGGACCTCTGTGCAGCAGAATAAATGACCCTGGAGTGACCATTACAGCAGGAAGTATCCTCTTTTAATGGCAACAACTGAAATACTAATCGTTAGTACTTTACAGACTATCACTACATCTTTGTCTTTATCGTAACTTGTTATTTACACAAATGCAACTTGTTATTTACACAAATGCACCCTGGAGTGACCATTACAGCAGGAAGTATCCTCTTTTAATGGCAACAACTGAAATACTAATCGTTAGTACTTTACAGACTATCACTACATCTTTGTCTTTATCGTAACTTGTTATTTACACAAATGCAACTTGTTATTTACACAAATGCAACAGTTTTACTGCCAAGGTATACCACAATTGTTTGTAATCAACCATTCATTTTCAATATTGTACTCACGTATTTGAATTAGTGTTGTTTTAGGGGTTTTCTAGATCATGGTGGACGTAGTGCTATACTAATTAACCGTATGGTAGAGGCATAGTGCCCACGTCCCCCGTTCCTTATCCTTATCCTTATCCTTAAGTAAAAGATAAACGGCAACACTGAAAGAACACAGTTTTGATTTGTGCTTTGTAAATCAGAATGCTAGATATTAGGCTCTGTATTCCTGTGATATTTTCAGTAAATGTTTCTATAAAAACTTTATTCTATTTTCCATCGAGATGACATTCGAATTGACGTCTTTATATAGACCAAACGGACTACATCATCCGCATGGTATGTGGTATATACCTTTAGTAAGTTTTAGGAGGAAATTGACAAATTTACGTAAGTTGTTTGTTACTTTCCCATGAAATGTCTCACTTTTCGAGCTTCCAGTGACATGTGTAATTTGTACATGGATATTTAACAGGAGGATTATCTTGATTACAAATATAGAGATTTTATATAGACGACAGACATACATTACATACTCCACAGATCCAGCACACAGTTCAAAGATATGATAAAATATATAAAAGAACATATAGTCCTTAGATATATAGAATAATCAATATTTCATACAGAAAGTCAGAATTAAGCTATTATTAAAATGTCCATTCGGATAAAACTGTCAATTGCTGTTGTTGTCTCACCTATAGTCACTCAGTTGTCTCAACTAACACTTGTCTCACCTATAGTCACTCAGTTGTCTCAACTAACACTTGTCTCACCTATAGTCACTCAGTTGTCTCAACCAACACTTGTCTCACCTATAGTCAGCCCAAGCCCACAAAACTCCTCGTGGCAAGGAAAGCAAGTTTACGCCTGTCGTTGGCCACAGCCTTGAACACCTTACAGGTGACAGCGAGACCTAGCTCAGTTCCCCCCTCCCCAGTTTTGATGGAGAGCATCCAGGGGGACGGGTCTGAGAGTCTTCCCCCCTCTTCCTCTACTACCGAATTCTTTAGAGGACTTTCGGCTCGCCGCATATTTAAAGTGCTCCCATGTCGCACAGATACTATATACATTTACAAACATCCATGCCTTGCCCGCGATTCGAACCCGGGGTCTTAGGCACCGCAGACAGCAACGCTAAATATTATACCGGTCGGGCAGCAAAAACTGTCATACAAGTTCGAGGTCACAACTACCAATTCAAATTCGAATTTAGAGTAAATTCGGTGCCAAATTTATTCAGAGTTAACTGTTATGATTTTTTATTATTGCCCCTTTTTATTGTTCTATTTTATAGTTCATTGTCTTTGCCACTGATCCTTTTCGTCGCTAATGTTCCGTCATACGCTCAACGGAGGCATAAATTCGAAATAAAAATAAATTGTCAATTCAGTCTGATAAATCAAATAAATTGTCAATTAGTTGTCAAAGTTATATAATTTTTTAATCAAGGTTAAAAAAGTCATCTAAATTCAAACTCAAAATCGTATATTCGAAGTAAATTGTCAAAATGAAAGTAAATTCAATGCGCAATTCCTTCGAAGTTAATTGACACTATTCCTTCTCATTGTTCCTTGCCCCTAGGTACTTGTCTTGGTTTTTGTTCCTTGTCATCGCCGTTGTTCCGTTGTACTTCTTGCAAAGGCAAATAAGTTGCATATCGCGAGTTTACAGGCTAGGATTGCCTCTGAACTGCTTCTGTAGACAATATAAAATATTGAAATAGATTTACTGCTGAAACACTTGAAGTAGAATTAGATGCGACCAATCTCATTTAGATAAAAATTTATTATTGCATTGAGAGACTTTCTATTTTGATCATCAAATTTCTTTCACGCACTCAAGTATAAATATAACCTGTAGAAACTTTACGAAACTTCATTTTATACATTCGATTGTTCAGGAACAGTTTGTCAGAGAGCCAATAGTGTATCAGGATGGCAATGTTTACTGTCGAAGTCTCCTTTGCTGCACAGGAAGTTTAGGATATTTGTAAAAGGAACTTGGGATAAATCATCGATCAAATTACTCAAAGGCTACTGGTGTTGGTTACAGGTAAATATCGTCACGGAAAAAACGTCGCTGAGAAAGCAAAGCAAGGGGAAAACATTATCATAGAAAACATCGTGGGAAAAAAGAAAGCAAGGAGAAAACATCTCAGCCCTAAAATAATATCGATTTCTTTAAATTAAATTTTTTCGATATTATTACAATCATTATTATCACAACAATGTATCGCGAGTTTACAGGCTAGGATTGCCTCTGAACTGCTTCTGTAGACAATATAAAATATTGAAATAGATTTACTGCTGAAACACTTGAAGTAGAATTAGATGCGACCAATCTCATTATGAAATTTAAGAATTTCAAGCAACACAAAAAGTATTTTCGGTGAACATTTCAGTTGATTGTGAAAGTTAGCTGAAATTTACTCACCGTCAGTCCAACGACCTGTAATATTGTCGTGCAATAGTAACTGACACTGTTCTGCCCACCTCTGAGCATCTTCTGCAGCTTCGTCGTGCCATGACTAGAAAATGAAAACCAATCATGAGACGTTAACTTAATCAAATTTAACATTAAAACTATTAAAAAATTTTAAACTACTTAATACTCGTGATGAGCTAGAAAAAATCGAGCTGTACAAGATGTCTAAAGAGAGCAAGGGACAAAAACTAGAATGGAGACTTAGTATCCCAAGCACCTCACAGTATGGCTTAGAAAATAATGTCTGTCGTTTATAAAACACAGTTTTACAGTTTTTTTTAATGGCGGGCATTACAGAAGGAACAAAAACAAAATAATACATGACATTCCATAATTTAAATGATTTTGAAGTGTTCATTAAAATATGGTTTACTCTCAAAACATATTGTTGTTGTAATGACTTGTCTCACTTGCCTAACAGCAACATCAAAACAAGGCCACAAATTTTATCGTGGCAAGGAATGGAGGATTTCAACTGTCGTTTACATAGGCCTTGAGTGCCTTATTGGTGATAGTATGGCTTTAGGAAGTTCCCTCACAGTTTTGAAACAGAATCAAAGCAGGGGTCCAAGAATCTCCCACCACTCTTTCCCTACCGCCAAACCACTCGAGAGGACTTTCGATTTGCCGTGTTTTTTAAGTGCACCTATTCCACAAAGACATTATGCACTTACAAACATCCAAGCAGTCTCCCAACGATACGGCAGTCAGCAACGCTAATCACTATACCGGTGACATTCCCCCCCCAAACAAAATTGACCCCTTCCCCTAAAAAAATTAATCTCCAGCGCGCGAGGTCTGTTTATCGAAAAGTTCTAAACATATGCTCATTTAAAAATTATTAAAATTATTTTAAAATTATTGCTGTTGAATTGAATTTTATGGTTTAAGTGCGAAGAACATGATATTTAATAAATAAAGGTAACACATAAAACGTTAAAAAAAGCCCTTTTGTGCGTAATGTAAATTTTATTTATTTATTTTGGTATTCATATTAAAATTCGCGTTTATACAAATATTTTGAAACAAGCCTCATTTAAAAATTCGCTTTAGAACCAAAGTTTTCATCTTTGCTAATTTTAATCAGTTGCTAATTTTTCATCTCTCCGTCTTTTCAAATGAACCTAATGTCTCTACTACAGTGGCGCCCGAACTAACAGTGTGTTGCATGATGATTCTCCTCATCCAGGATTTAACGACTGGGTCCCCTGGAAAACCCCAATCGCCCTTTAAAAGGGGGATTATATAAGGTATTTCTGCCTTCCTAGCGTGCCTTCGTGGTGTAGTGGTTCTGCACGCTGGGCCGGAATTCCAGAGGTCCGTGGTTCGATTTCTGGCGAAGGTGGTTGCTAATTTTTCATCTCTCTTGCTTTAAAAAAAATCCTAATTTCTCTACAGTGGCGCCCGAACTAAAAGGTTGTTTGATGAGGATTCTCCACACCCAGGATTTGGCGATTGGATCCCCTAAAACCCCAGTCACCCTTCAAAAAGGGGAGTATATAAGGTATTTTTTCCCACTTTCCTAACGTGCTTTCGTGGTGTAGTGGTTCTGCACGCTGCGCTGTTATTCCAGAGGTCCGTTGTTCGATTCCCGGCGAAGGCGGTTGCTAATTTTTCATCTTGCCTGCTTCCAAAAAATCCTAATGTCTCTGCAAATGAATCTACAAAATGAATAATTTTCCCTCAATATCTTTTTTAAAATAGGAAAACAAAACGTTTTTTGTCTTGCAGAATTGCATTCTTTGGTCAAGCTCGTTTTCATTGAAAGCACAGATTCTTCATGAAATATAACTTTTCTATTGACAACACTTGAAAATGCGATAGCCACGAAATTTTGAAATTTCTATATCAGAGCCAGCTTACCTCGCAGATCTTGATCAACTCTTGAGTAAACGTTTCTTTGAGCTTTTCTTGCCTTTCAGGGCTCAATGATGTCTGCCGTCTTCTAGGACATTTCTATGGATATTTTGAGAAGTTATGCTTCGGACTTATCTTAGTTCGAGTGATGTTGAGTCGAGCAAATGTATGGGTTTAAAACTCTTTTCTAAACTGTATTTGCAGTTTAACTACTACATGTGACCCTTTAATATACACTTCCTTCCACTAAGATCACGACACCACACAAATAATTACATACATTACGCCTCTCTTAAAGAACGATTAGGGTGAGGAAAGAGATTCATTCAGTTGATCAAATCCAAGTGGAAATTGGTCCACCATATTTTAATACGGGAGTCATTGGCGAGACCGCTTGGGTTACAGCCGAAAACATCGTGGCAAAAACATCGTGGACGAAAACGTCGCGGAGAAAACAACGCAAGGCGAAAACGTCGTGCTACAAAACATCGTGGGAGAAAACATCGCAGTCCTAAAACATCGTGGTACAAAACATCGTCGTGGAAAATAAAGCGATTCAAAAACTTCGCAATTTAAAAACGTCGTCGTCGAAAATATCGTGGTAAAAAATAAAGTATCTACAAATCATCGCATGACGATAACATCGCAGACATGCGTTAATAATTGTAAATGGATATCCCCATAATGATTTGTGAGTGCAAGATATAAAGAAGGATAATTTTTGTTTTCACATTTTTTTATGAACTAATAAATTTTTCTGAAAAAGTAAGAAGGAAACTTAAGCATAGCAAATTAATGCAACTTATAGCACTTAATAGAATTTTAAACCGACATAGTTAACTAACAAAGGCCATTAATAAATCCTTTTTTTATAAAGTTTTTACTGGTAATTTTCCATGAAACGTATAAGCTATAAGTTGCATTTAATTTTCTATGTTTAAGTTTCCTTGTTACTTTTTCAGCAAAAATTTATTAGTTAACAAAAAATGTGAAAGTAAAAATTATCCTTCTTTACATTTTGCCCTCACAAATCATTATGGGAATATTCATTTACAGTTATTAAAGCATGTTTTGAAAAAAGCATATCTGCGATGTTATCGTCATGCGATGATTTGTAGATACTTTATTTTTTACCACGATATTTTCGACGACGATGTTTTTAAACTGCGAAGTTTTTGAAGCGCTTTATTTTCGACGACGATGTTTTTTACCACGTTTTAGGACTGCGATGTTTTCTCCCACGATGTTTTATAGCACGACGTTTTCGCCTTGCGTTGTTTTCTCCGCGATGTTTTTGCTGCGATGTTATCGGCGGACACCGACCGCTTGACATTTCGAACCAGGAAATGTAAAAAAAAAAAAAAAAAAAAAGTGTGGTCTTCTGAAGCTTCGAACTACGGATCTTTCATTTGCTAGTTCATATGCAAACGACTTGAACTCGAACACCACTACAGGAGCTCCCGATCTAAGGCGTTAGCCTGGCGGGATGATACTCCTGCAGTGGAAGTTATCAGATCAGCGGCATTTATTGAAAAGTTTTGCAAATATATACAGCAAGTTACATTTTATTGTTACATTGCATATGTGCACTACGTGCTGCCTTACAATCAATTTTGTCAGAATATTTTTTCCAAACATGTTCACAGTTGCATAATAATACTAGGATACAGAACATACGATACAATAATACAGTATAGCTACACATCACAATTTTGATAAATAATATAACTTAATGTACTACAATACTGTCCTTTAACGCAGTAATATAGCTTATTTAACAATTTTCTGATGTTACATATATTAAACATATTACATAAAAATACAATGCTCTATAATATAATTCTGCGGTAATATTTACCGACAATTTACAATAATAATACAATAATAATAAAATCAGGATCCATATATCTTTTCATAGTAAAATCCTTGTCATAGTCAATATTCATAAAGTAAATTGTCATTTAGTCATTGTAAATAGATATAGAGATATATCGTATTGGTGTTGCGACAATATATCAGTTGTTCAAAAGTCATGTTATATTGTCAGGTAGCAAAGAGTCATTGTCATAGTCAGTTAATAGTAATTAAATTGGTATATTTACAATATTCAACAATTAGTCATTGTCAATACTCCATGTCATAGTCAATAGTCATGAAGTATGTTTTCATTATATCATAATCGATAGGCATAGTCAGTCAATAGTCATAAAATTAGTATATTTACAATATTCAACTA
This sequence comes from Stegodyphus dumicola, assembly GCF_044657685.1. Taxonomy (NCBI): domain Eukaryota; kingdom Metazoa; phylum Arthropoda; class Arachnida; order Araneae; family Eresidae; genus Stegodyphus; species Stegodyphus dumicola. The sequence goes on from NC_140773.1 coordinate 5,980,368, forward strand.
TTAGTCCTTTTCATAGTTATTAGTCCTTGTCATAGTTATTAGTCCTTGTCATAGTTATTAGTCCGTGTCATAGTCAATAGTCATGAAGTGTGTTTTCATTATATCATAATCAATAGCTATATCATTTTGTCATTTTAACAATATATCAGTAGTAATCCAATTGTTCAAAATTAAAAATACGCAAACGACTTGAGCACGCAGAGGATACGCGATAATTTCTTGTATTATTTACCACTTAAAAGATTAACTGAGGAATCCAGGCGGTCACAATTGTTCGCCACATTTTAATTCAGACATCACTGTAGAAGTTATTTAGATTTTCATACGTCGAAACATGAAAAATAAACTGTTCTTTCATCGGGAATCGAGCCACGACTCTTGCATTTGTTAAATGGATATGCCGATCACTTACACTCCGACAAACTTTTACGTTCCTCAGTTCAAAGTAATATAGTAATTCTTCACAAGTTCTCTACTGTATGAGAATAAGTGAGGATTCAAAAACGAAGAACTCCTTGGTAGTTTACTAAGGACAATGTAACGATTTTGAAATCAGTCTGAACGATGATGCACGTGGTTATTCATAAAAAAAAAAGGCTATGAAAGCTGGAGGGTAATGGGTTTAGTTCCACGAAAATAATCTCGAAATGCTGTAATTAGTATATGAGCCAGAAAAAGAATTGCAAATGTATTTCATACAAGTTCAGTACATGATAATTTTATTTGTCTTATTTATTTCGTTAAGGAACGTTAATTAGTGTAACCTTCTTTTCTAATGGAAATAATTTCGTATTAAAATGATTTAATGCAGATCGAAAGAGAGATATTACCTCCAACTTTATTAGAGAAAAATTATCCTTAGCAACCGTACTAATTCATTTTACTATGAATCGAGTAAAACAGACACTTGGTATATTAAAGGATATATATAAAGGATAAAAATAAAATTTTAAAAGAGGTATATAAAAACAGCCGAAATAAAAGAAATCGAATTACAGTTATTAATTAAAATCCAAATAAAAATTTTAACTTACGCGGAAGACTTTAAAGAAATTTAATTAACCAGTATAAGTTTCTGAATAAATTTTGCAGAAGAAAATTTAAAATTTAAGGATAGAAGATTTATTCAAGCTTCCTTTTCCCAAGCAAAAGTTTCACATTCTTTAATATTTCTCCTGAACTTGTAGAGTCATTAGGTTAATTGAAAGCAGAAAAGATGAAAAATATGCAACCGCCTTCGCCGGGAATCGAACCACAGACCTCTGGAATACCGGCCCAGCGTGCTACCGTTACACCGTGAAGGACGCTAGGAAAGTGGGAGAAATACCTTATATGCTCCCTTTTTTAAAGGGTGACTAGAGTTTTAGGGGACCTATTCGCCAAATCCTGGGAGCGGAGAATCATCATTCACAACCCTTTTAGTTCGAGCGCCACTTGTAGAGTCATTAGGTCAATTGGAAGCAGAAAAGATAAAAATATGCAACCGCCTTCGCCGGGAATCGAACCACGGACCTCTGGAATATCGGCCCAGCGTGCTACCTTTACACCACGAAGGCACGCTAGGGAAGTGGGAGAAATACCTTATAAACTAGCCTCTTCCTATTCAATTTCATTTGCTAAATTTACACTGCTTAGAGAAAATTTTCACAGAAATAGATCATACAACAAGTAAAAAAGTAGCGGAAGTTAATGGGACAAGGAGGTACTATAACCGTACAAGAAAGTGGAAGAATAGTTAAAATTTTATTAGTAATTAAAGATAACGAATTGAACATATGCCATCTTTGCAGACTTGACCTTCACGCAATGAATAATTACTTTCCAGTGCTGTATCAAATATTGATTGCTTTCAAATTAACGATGATCTAATGTTCTTACCCGAAAGGTAGTCGTAATTAGTTTAGATTCTCCTAGAAACTAAACTGGGAAGGATTAATTTATATCTTACTTACTAAGCAATGTTGCAAATTTCAATCCGATCAGCTCATGCCTCAGTTTTAATCCACTAAAGCAGCAACTTGGAAAAGCATCTGAACCTTGAAGACACCAATGCGCCATTGGTAGACACAAAAACAGCCAATTATTAAGAATTATCTTTATTACATTGCATTTTTATGTGACATTAATTAGTATTATTCTGAGAAGAATGGCAAGATTCAGAAATGGAGGAACGAAATGAACGTGCTAATAAAAGTTGGACCAAACAGTTGAAATCAAAAGTAAAGTTTTAGAGATTGTGCTTAGGTGACGTAAATCGATGAACATTCTTCTTTATTCGCAATAATAGAAGTAACTTCATAATAAAATGCATTATCATCAGATTGTAGAGACATTAGGATTTTTTGGAAGCAAGAGAGATGAAAAATTAGCAACCGCCTTCGCCGGGAATCGAACTACGGACCTCTGGAAAACCGGCCCAGCGTGCAGAACCACTACACCACGAAGGCACGCTAGGAAGGCGGGAAAAATGCCTTATATATTCCCCCTTTTAAAGGGCAAGTGAGGTTTTTAGGGAACCCAATCGCCAAATCCTGGGTGTGGAGAAACCTCATCCAACACCCTTTTAGTTCGGGCGCCACTGTGGAGACATTAGGATTATTTGTAAAAGGCGGGAAGACGAAAAATTAGCAAACGCCTTCGAATCATGGACCTCTGGAACACCGGCCAAGTGTGCTGACCACTACACTACGAAGGCACGCCAGGAAGGTGGGAGAAATACCTTATAAGATTAAAAAAAAAATTAATGCAGGACTGAACCTCTGATATCAGAATGAAATCTAAGAAGTAGGCATATATTTAAAATATTTTCCTCAATGTTGATTTAGAGATAAATACAGAGGGGGATTGCATATTTTAGAACGATTTCGGGGTTCGATTAATATTTAAAATGTAAAGTTTACTTTTTAAATGTTCAATATGATAGCCTTTCACCGAACTAAATCTACATCGTGATTTCCATGAGAGGAGAATTTTTTCATAAAATTTCCAGGGGTATTCATTTCCATTCCTCTTCCAATACTTTCCAGAATTCGTCAATCGTGGCAGCTTTGTGATAAGAAAGAGCTCTTTCCCAATGACCAGAGACACAATAATCCATAGATAAAACATCGGCGGACTCCACAGAAATACGTTGAAAAGATAAATATACAGTGCCTGTATCCGTTTTCATTTCTTCAAGAAATGCAATGGTACTTTTCGAAGTACGGCCTATTGCTCTGTCTTGATGAAGTTCCACTCTTTGAAAGTCTTTGGGATAAAGAAAGAAAATTTCTTCTATAAATATCGGACTATAATATACTACGAAATCAATCTTCTTGCATACTAAAGACGGAAATTTTTTTATTCTCGATTTTAGTGCGTATTTCAGTACTTATACAACAAAATTCTTTGTACCACTAACCCTCGAACAGTATAGGTTAATGCTAAATAAATATTTATGTAAATTATAATACTGTGCTGTTCAAAACATCTTGTAAAAAAGAAAAACTATCAGAGATTATGTATTAACAACAGGCCTTGTATGCCAATGTAACAATTACGTTGTTTTCTAAACTTGAAGTTCCACTGAAATGACGTTCAATTCCGTACGGCACGACCTAGAACGAATGTCATCTCTGCGGTGTACTGTACATATCGGACGTAAAATGTGCTTTCGATAGTACGTTAAGTTGATTTAAACACTTTTCTTCCACTCTTCTTACTTTTAATTCCCCATTATAATGGAATTCTTCAACAGTCATAAACTCCTTACTGAAACATCCTTTGCATAGATGGAACCAGTTTTGTACATTTTTTTCCTCTTCGTTTTCGATTATGAATAGACCTTTTGTTGCAGCCTTTTACGTAAACACATATTTTATGAAGAGTCACATTATATTTCCAATTACCTCCTAGTAAATAGTTTTCATACAGGCTCTACAGTAATTCATAGATAAATACGAAATTGTCGAAACGAAATTGTCCTGCGTTGAGCCACACACATCGGCTAAAGCTGGTGAACATTACGTTTTTTAGTTTTCTTAATTCGTAAATCTTGATTTATTAATATATTTGTCGTTGTCACAGACGTATTTAAAAATTTTATAATTGATTTCTGCTTCGGTTATTTTCTATTGTTGCCAATTATTTAACGTTAGAAACGTTAGAAATAGCACGTACCTTTTTCGGGAATTTTTTTTTAAGTCTTCTTTCCATGTAGAAGTATTAATTGACGGTTTTCCGCTTCCCCATTAATTAGTAGCTTATTTTGCACTTAGAAATTTGAACACTCTGCATTTCACAAAGTTTTTGTATTATGGAATAGAAATGTTTCTTTTCGGAAAGCGCAAAAACATATCCTTTAAATCACAATTTATTTACATGCGACGTTTTAAAAAGGAAAAAATTTAACTTTAATAGACGATATTTTCCATTTCAAATAATAAACTGTTGCCAGAAAGATTTATTCCAAAACATTTGCTTTTTTAAAAAATCTTTATCGGAATTTCTAAATACCTTCTGTAAGTAATACTTTTATTTCTTCCCCAGTCAGTTTTGTTTAGATTGAAAAAATATTTAATTTGAAAACTCGTAGCTTTGTTTGAATTATAATGCATTTTTAGTTTTTAAATCCTCGACGATAAACAATTAATGAACTTATATTTTTACTTACTTATTGATAGAAATTTAGAAAATATATATTTTTGTTGCTAATATTTTTCGATAAATTTATTAGGTAGTTATACAGTTTACAGTTAAAGGTTCTAAGCTTACCTGAAAATATTATCTCAACAATTTCGATTTCTTCATATTTAAGGATTCAGTTCAGTCAGGTTTATTTAAATCTGAAACCGTGAATTGTACGACAAAGACAAATTCCTGTTAAAATTGTTCATGTAATTTAAGTGCTGAACGTTTTTAATACAGCAGTGTAAAATAATTGGTTAGTTTTACCTGCGATTTTTCGCCGCAATGATTGAAATATTCGCAAAATTAGTAAGATATTTTAATGCTTGGAGCTGTATCCAGGACTCCATTGATGCACCCACGACCCCTTACGCTGTGCTTAGCCAATTTTTTTTTCCGGGGGGGGGGCGGGCTTTAGTATTTCACAGATTGTCGATATACACTCATGTCCATAAATTAAGGATAATGCAAAATCAGGCAAAGGAAGAGTTAGAAGCAAAACAAATTTGACTTATTTGTAAAGCTTATTTATTAAACAAAAAGTAAAGAGCAAAAAAAAGATGCTATATGTTTGATATTATTAAAAAAATTAGCGATTTTTTCTCCCTGGAGCAAATTACAAAAAAAAAAAAAAAAAAAAAAAAAAAACTACTTACAAAAAAAAACAATATTACATGGTTGGTATGATTGTTAATACATTGTATGTCTCCCAGACGGTGCAATACAGTCCGTACAACGCCTAAGCATGCTGAGTATCAAATTATCGATCTGATCTTGGATATTACACCACTCAAAACGCAATGCTCTCCGAAGTTGGTGTAGACATGTGGGAGGAGGTTGACGGGCTGCAACTCGTCGGCCAAGCATGTCCCACACGTGCTCTACTGGATTCAAGTCCGGTGAGAATGCTGGCCAGTCCATACGGGTGATATCCTCCGATTGAAGGCATTCGCTTACGATGTTTGCACGGTGAGGACGGGCGTTGTCATCCATAAACACAAATTGTGCGCCCATGGCGCCCCCAAAACAAACGTACATGTTGCTCCAGAATGATGTCCCAATAGATTTGGCTTGTCATGGTTCCAATTTGAACATGCAGGTCAGTTCTGGAACCCAGAATAATTCCACCCCAAACGAGCACTCTTGCACCACCATAACGGTGTCGTTCAATGATGTTTTCTTGGTGGTAACGGGTACCTGGAGCTCTCCATATGAAAGTTCGGCGAGAATCAGACTGCAAGCTAAACCTGGACTCGTCGGAAAACATCACACAAGCCCACTGTTGCGGTGTCCACAATGCATGCTCTCTACTCCAGGCTAACCGCAGGCGACAGTGCAGTAAGTGGAACGCATTTGACAGGTCTAGGAGCATATAGACCAATTTGCCCTAAGAGTCTGTACATGGTCTGCCTTGAAATTGTCGTACCAGTGGCTGAAGAGAGCTGACGAGACAGGTCTGAGGCTGTGCTCCGCCTGTTTCTTTTGACAGTAACTGCCAAATACCGGTCCTCATTCGGCGTTTTAACTCTGGGGCGAGCTGTGCTGTAACGTCTGCTCACATTACCATCATCTTGGAATCGTTGCCAAAGCCTGGAGATGACACTCTGGGCAATTCCAAGTACTTCCAGTTGGGTACGACCACATTCCAGATGGCCGATAATTCTACCACGTAAAAAATCATCCAAATGCGTCCTTTGTGTCATAACTATTCGGTTATTGCACTGAAATGCTTATAAAGCGCCTGCGAACAATTCTACTTCTTTACCTGTATTCCTTATATATCACTCTCGTCATTGTGACGTACCATCGGTGTCATCTGGTTACTTCCTGAAATTTGCATATGATTCTTGAAGATGTGTGTAGTGATTTTACAGGTGATATATTTATTTTAGAGTTCGATTTCCGCGTGACTCCAAATTATCCTTAATTTACGGACATGAGTGTAGATATAAAATCTAGTGACGCTCTCTACTGACATATCTTATCTATGCCTCTCAATGTTGTTTATCAAATTAAAATTTATTAAAAATTTTCGTTCGTTTTGCAAACAGTTCGTATACCCTGCACGCTAAGATTTTAGTGAAATCTTTAGATCAGGCCAAGCGTAGTTTTCCCAGTCAATATTTTCACTACTTCTTGTATGAAGTAAAAGAAGTATGTAAGCGCGGAACATTTCTGAATAACATATTTTAAAGAAAAAATCCATTTTTACCATTCCCGAATCCGTTTTGATTATTTTTTGCTTGATGTCTGTATGTCCGAACAGAATAAAGGCCTCTTTTGTCCAGAACGGATTGTAAAAGGCATTTAAATTGTGTTCTAAAGGGACTTTTTTGAGACATCTGTACTTACGTACGTACGAAGCGGAGACCCTGAACATTACATGTTTCAGTGTCCGCTAACGTCAGCCCATCACATTCGCCATCCCACCGACACTGGAATAGAATGTAGAAGATTCATTATTAGGCACCGTAAATTTTTCCAAAACATCAAAAATATTTTTGATTTCTTACACCTCCAAGGACTGGACCTGTGTCATCCCATAGCTTACAACCCCAAATAATCCTCTAAGTTCATAAAACGCAACAATAAGAATATCCACTCTCCCCCCTAATACTATACAATAGTGCCTTTAGAAAACACACTTAAATATATCCATTTATTGAGACAACCGTAACTTTCCTCATACTACGAACTATGAACCACTTCATACTGTGCAATGTGTGACAGATGCACCAGGACTACGTACTCAACACTATGTACCATGAAATGAATTCATGAACTGTATGCTGTACTATGAACTGCACTATGAATGAGAACTTATAAACTGTGTTAACAAAAAAAACCAAACAAACAACGAACCACATACCATAAACTCTCTCCCCCCCCGCCAACAAAGCTCCAAACCGAAGCACAAAAGAAATATGTATATTTGTTACCGTTAAAGACCGATATTGGAGAATGTCGACTTTCACCGGAGAATGTCAACATTCACCAAATATGTCGGTGAAAGATGGAATATTTCTTTACATTCTTGCACATTCGGACCCTCACCGGTGTATGTCGACAATCACAGATATGCTCTGGTGTAGGTCGAAAAGAGAGGAGTATATGTACACGCTGCCATTCCAAAAGGAAGTGTTCCACAAATAAATGCAGTTGTAAAAGCAAAGGCCTCTTCTGCAATTCAAAGTGTCATAATAGTTTAAGTTGTTGCAATAAATAAGATTTGAATCACATAATTTGGTAAATTTATAACTTCTATTATTTTCCTTTCTCATTTTGAATGTACTGTATGTTTTAAGTTCTTATGGTCTTAAGTTCTTATTCTGAGTCTCAAGTGCGTTTTTTCGCGAATGAATTACGGAGAAGGAAATGTATTCTTATAATATTCTTATATGTTCAACATTCACCATTAGTACCTGGTGAGTGTCGACATTCACCGGTGTAAGTCAGAAGTAAGAGTATTTGGAAAATATTTCGGACATACACCAAGAGACTATGTGAATGTTGACATTCACCGGTGAAAGTCGACATTCTCCAGATTTCGGTGTTTCACCGTAACATATACATCTGTAAATAACTTATTCTAATTATCTATTGTAATTATTGTATCTATCCATCCAACTGCAAAGTACCCGTGTAAAGAATATCTGAGACAATATTGTCTGCAATGCAAATTATGCACCATCAATATATAACTGTGTATTATGAATGCTGCAATGTAAACTAATTCCCGAGCATGGTGTTAGCATGCCCGGTCAGGGTGCACTTATATATAGATGGTTAGTGCAGTGGGGCGATACCAGTTTTGCCCATGGCGATGTTTTGGGGCCTCCTGTACTTCTTTCTGTCTGTCTGTTTGTATCTCGTATAACTAAAAAACGATTGATCGTAGAACATTGGAATTTTGTACATGTAATTTCTATAACATCTAGCTGGGCACACCTTCCTTTTTTAATGCAATCCGTCAGTACCAAAATTATACATATATATGTATGTAATGAAATTCCATAGTCAAGTATAGGAACGGAAATTAAAAATTCTTAAAATTCTAACTGTATGTTCTTTTCATTTTTAATGGCGACGTTCTATTATTTCAAAGTACGTGGAATTAAATCCACAGCCCCGTAGTCAAGTTGTTTTTCCCGCCTTTTCTACACGTACAGTTATAGAATGTTCTGGAAATATTTAAAGCGAACTGGAATGGCTGACGAGGCTGACGTCATTTCTTGGAAGCTCCGCCTTTCCAGAGGCTATAAAAGTTCTCGCAAAGGAATATCGAGGTCTTTTCTTTAATGTAACGATGCAGTAAACTTCATACAAAAAATTATTAGTAATTCTTTTTTATTTACTCCGGATATCTGATTTTGCAACTGCTATTTCTCCTGAATAATAATAAATGGATCCTGTTTTTTAAACTTATCGTCTGATAATTTAAACTACGACTACATTTATGATTCTTCACCAATCTATTTATTCCGGACAAAAGCTGGTACATCACATGTATATATCAGTCCCTTATCCGGCCTTTATTTCCGCAATTGTTGGTCATAGTCATATAATCCCACTTATAGAAATGTTTTAAATGACGAAACTCTTCTTGTTTTGGCAATGTCAGATTCAAAAGAAAAATTGGATAAATAACGAAATCTAACTTTTATCACGCTCCCCCGGTTCCTATACATAAACTTGTTATGTCTTAAAACAACATAACAAGTCTTAAAACATATTTGGGAATGTTTTAAGACTTGTTATGAAAATTAAAAATGAAAGAAATTTGACTTTCGAAGGACAAAAAGTCATCGGGATATTTATTTTCGAAATTTGCAACTTCTGATGTTTGCCTTAATCGGTTCATCAAGTTTGAATAATTCGAGGATATAAGTTTAAGTAGAATGTAGCAAAATATGTGGATAATTTAATAGGCCGTACAAGGAAGTCATCCAGTGTCCATATCATACTTTTTCTTATAATTACACAAAATTAAGTAACAAAGAAACTAAAATTAAACATTTCATTTCAGTTATATACTACCTCTTACCACTTCAAGCATATCCGCAGCTGGAGGATTCACTCTAGTGCGAAAGAAATTATGGATCATAAGAATCTTCCTTCTGGTGGCATGGTTTCTGGGATCCAAATCTCTTTGAGGAATTGCAGTTCCATAAAGCCTTGGACCTTAAAAAATATATTAAATTCGAAATTGAGAAAATTCTATTACAACGCAGACATCCTTTCACTAGCAGAAAGGACTGCTTTCTTTATTAAGACAAAAACTGATGAATGAGAAAAATGAATATTTGGTTTAATTTAGAGTAAGCTCAAATATCAGTATAACAGTAAATTGCATAATACACAAATTCGCTGCTTTTACGCAAGTTCAAAAACGACAGCTCTTATAACATGGTTTTACTTCATTTGGTTTTATTCTTTTGAAATCTTTTTCAAGGTCTTTCATATGTCTCAGTCATATCTTGAAATAAGTTAGTATGACTTCTGATTTGGGAACTGAAACTCATTATTAAGCAATCAAAATAACGCTGAGCCGAAATTAACTTATCCTGACCTAAGCTTTCACCTTGGGGACGTCACATTTTCACTCTCTAGCGCTGTCAACTCGCTTGCTGTCTGTTGCCCATTCCTTCATAGAAATTAATTATTATAAAGATGTATAAAAGGCACAAACGTCATTAAGAACTAACCCTCAGATTACTCCTATAACGAGGTGTAATCTGCGTTAAGAATGTGCTTCTTAATAAAGAAAATATAAATCGGCCACAAATGTCTTCTTTTAATGCACCGAGCTATATTTTTTCCCCACTCTGTAAACCCTGTTTTTCATATCATTGCGACATCAACTTTCGAAATATTCGACACACACACACACACACACACTTACACACACATCCATACATATATATATATAAATTTAATAATCAACACATAATAATTAAATCAAAATTAAATAGTGAAAGGGGTTAACATTCTAACAGGAAATACGCATACCAAAATTAAAGCAAAAACAATTAAAAAACTAATTAAACTTAATTAATTGATACACAATATGGAAAATATAGAAAAAATAGGCAACATCAGAAAGTATTCGTTATCCAAAACAGCATTTCGGCCACCTTCCTACTTGAAGAAACAACTGAAACTCATGGCACAAATCAAATGGCAAACAAATTGGGATGAATGGGAACAAGGCCGCTGCGCATCCTACTACACTCATGTCCATAAATTAAGGATAATTCGGAATCACGCAGAAATCGAACTCTAAAATAAATATATCACCTGTAAAATCACTACACACATCTTCAAGAATCATATGCAAATTTCAGGAAGTAACCAGATGACACCGATGGTACGTCACAATGACGAGAGTGATATATAAGGAATACAGGTAAAGAAGTAGAATTGTTCGCAGGCGCTTTATAAGCATTTCAGTGCAATAACCGAATAGTTATGACACAAAGAACGCATTTGGATGATTTTTTACGTGGTAGAATTATCGGCCGTTTGGAATGTGGGCTTACAAAACTGGACGTATCAGACGAACTTGGAATTGCCTAGGGTGTCATCTCCAGGCTTTGGCAATGATTCCAAGATGATGCTAATGTGAGTAGACGTTACAGCACAGGTCGCTCCAGAGTTACAACGTCGAATGAGGACCGGTATTTGGCAGTTACTACCAAAAGAAACAGGCGGGGCACAGCCTCAGACCTGTCTCGTGAGCTCTCTTCAGCCACTGGTACGACAATTTCAAGGCAGACCGTGTACGCACGCTTAGGGCAGATTGGTCTATATGCTCGCAGACCTGTCAGATGCGTTCCACTTACTGCAACTCACTGTTCCCTGCGGTTAGCCTGGAGTAGAGAGTATGCATCGTGGACACCGCCACAGTGGGCTTGTGGGATGTTTTCCGACGAGTCCAGGTTTAGCTTGCAGTCTGATTCTTGCCGGACTTTCATATGGAGAGCTTCCAGGTACCCGTTACCACCAAGAAAACATCATTGAACGACACCGTTACGGTGGTGCAGAAGTACTCGTTTGGGGTGGAATTATTCTGGGTTCCAGAACTGACCTGCATGTTCAAATTGGAACCACGACAAGACAAATCTATCGGGACGTCATTCTGGAACAACATGTACGTTTCTTTCGTGGCGCCATGGGCGCACAATTTGTGTTTATGGATGACAACGCCCGTCCTCACCGTGCAAACATCGTAAGCGAATGTCTTCAATCGGAGGATATCACCCGTATGGAATGGCCAGCATTCTCACCAGACTTGAATCCAGTAGAGCACGTGTGGGACATGCTTGACCGACGAGTTGCAGCTCGTCAACCTCCTCCTACATGTCTACCGGAACTTCGGAGAGCATTGCGTTTTGAGTGGTGTAATATCCCCCAAGATCAGACCGATAATTTGATACTCAGCATGCCTAGGCATTGTACGGACTGTATTACGTCGTCTGGGAGACATACAATGTATTAACAATCATACCAACCATGTAATACTGTTTTTTTGTAAATAGGTTTTTTTTTGTAATTTGCTCCAGGGAGAAAAAATCGCTAATTTTTTTAATAATATCAAACATATATCATCTTTTTTGGCTCTTTACCTTTTGTTTAATAAATAAGCTTTACAAATAAGTCAAATTTCTTTTCTTCTAACTCTTCCTTTGCCTGATTTTGCATTATCCTTAATTTATGGACACGAGTGTACATCATATAAGCAGAAGATAACCGTAGCATATTTTAATGGATACAGAACAGCATACCGACCTCTGGGTCTGTAAAAAAAAAATTGGTATCCCAGACCATTATCTTACCATCTGGTAACTTATCAGAAAACACCACCTTAAAATCCCCAGTAACAAAACACAAACCTTCTGAAAGTCTAAAACAACGTGATCTGGTGGCAAGGATCGCCCAGATTATCGACAAGCTTGAAATACTCGAAGCTGACCTCTGCCTCGTTTTATAATTTTTTTATTAATAGGAACAGTGCTTAGATGAAGAATTTAATACACACTTAGTTTGTTTCTAGATATTTTAACTCTTTGTACTTACTTGGATGGTCCACAATATACATTTGTAAAATTCTGTGAAGTTTGTAAAATATTGTGTTTGTAATGTGTTCTATTCTAAGTGTATAATCCGCTGTAAAGTAGTTTGTTTATCTGAACTAGTGTAATAATTATTTAAATTGTGTAATTATGTCCCAAGCCGCAACGGCAACGAAATCTTACAATGTTATTTGATGTATCGCCTAATGCTAGATATGCGGAGACTTAAGACAATAGAACCTAACTGCTGGGTAGAATGATTATGTCTTTATCTCCCGTTAACTGTCAACTATTAAATGCTAACTATTCAAATTTTAGTCTCTCACAGACAGCTTCTAATTAATTCCTGCGTGTGTTTGCAGGGATAGTTTGCCAGGCTTCAAAAAGGCAGCAGAGATTGAAATTAGCTGCAGTCATTTAAATGGCAAGCATTCTAGTCTTCAGGCGTGTGCTAGGTTGGAAAACGTATCGAAGTATCATAGAATCCTTGCCTTTCCATTGAGCTCACAGTAAACCTTTAAGTCAACAAGTTTTAGTAGTACAGCCAATAAATTTATAACCTTTAGTCAACAAGTTTTCGTCAGGCTTTGGCATTTAAGAACAGATCCATTTTGCTCTGGAGAAAATGTAATGCTGTACTAACTCGTGGCATATGGTTATGTCTAACCTTTTATTATTCTTATTGCATGACAATGATTCCACACAGTAGCATATGAAGCATCAAACACTTTCCATAAATCTGTTTAGCCTCTTTTACTTCCCGTAATTAATGTAAATGCTCGAAAGCTAACTGGGGAGTTTTATCACAAAATTATTCGTTAATTACATATCTACGCATACTATATCTGTTAATAAAATTCCACAGTCGGAAAATGGCAAAGAAAGCGTAGCAAAAGCCGTGGAAGGTTTTTTGATGTCACAATATTTTCTTTCTAAATTTCTCTCCCCATCTAGCGGGCAAGCAGTCGATACCGCTAACCACCATGTCACTCAGAATAGTGGTATATTTCTAGGTAGAAAGAAAGAGAAATTTGCAATGATGTCATTAAATGCAACCAAATACTAATAATCATTGTTTCTAATTATTTCAAGTAGGTGAAACAGTATTTCCAACGATTTTTGACACAGGTCGTAAACGGAAGGAAAGAATGATTGCTTTTATTTATTCGAGAGAAAATTTCTCAGAATTATTTCAGAAAGCTTTTTTGCTATGACAGTTATTTCAAAATTAGGTTCCTCTGCATTTTTCCCAAGGTATTATTTCTCATTCTGCTAATATATTTAGGGATATGAGAAATAAATAATGAGAAATATATTCTGCTAATATATTTCTCATTCTGCTAATATTTTTTCCCAAGGTATTATTCCTCATTCCGCTAATATAAGTTTCTGCACATTTACATTCTAGTAGTTTCTGCAAATTTACATTTTACATTCTAGGTAACATTTCTAGGTAACATTCTAGGTGACATCATTCTAGGTAACATTAGAATTTTACATTTCTAATTTTACATTTTGCACATTTACATTTTACATTTCAGGTAATTCTGAAATACATCATTTTATTTGCCTACGCGTCGAACTCTATTTTTAAATTCCTTTTGAAACGTTCAATTCCAAACTTGCGTTTAAAGGCAATATAAAGTCCTATTGAGGTACAAAATTTATGTACATTTATTTATTTATTTATTTATTTTGCAATTCACTTCCATTCAGCTTTCAGTTCGACGTGGGTATAACCAAGGTATTTTTAATCCATAATAAGGCTTGTTTGAACGCTTCACTTTCTGCCTGGAAAACTGAATTATATATATTCAACTTAAACATTCTATAATCCACCTCAGTTCCATAGTAAAAAACAACAAATGCAGCACCTACGCTCCCTCCGACCCCAGAACCATCTGTATGAATATAAAACACATCAACAGTTGGATTACATTTATCAAAAACAAAAACAAATCTATTGGAAGAATGTATTAAATGAATATTAAATTTTTCAAAAACATTCTTTGTAATTAAATAATATTCATACATTTTCAATTCCATTCTTCCAGTTCTCAATAAAAATTTCTCATAATAAAATTCGTGTAAAATTGAGAGAGGAGGCAGCCCAGCCAACACAAAGACGGCCTCGGTAGGCACTGTTCTAAAACATCGGGTTGAAGCTAAACCCCAAGCTATCTGAATACTGTCTAACTTCATCCGTAATTTAACCAGTTCAAACCGTATAATGTGTATATTTCATTGGTTAAAGCATCAGTTTTCAAAAGGCGAATGAAACAAAATATTACCGAGGTAAAACAAAAGTATTAGTAATGATTTCCGGAAACACAGAATTTTAATTTATTGGTCAGGGTTTGTTATATCCTCTTCAAAGCAATCCTCTTCCACCGCAACGATTTCTGTCAAAGCCCTTCGACCGCAATTTTTCTCCAGTCCTTAAGATATGTTTTGGTGCCATATCAGGTGAATATGGCAATAGGGGAGCCGCATTTATTGAACAACAACAGCATTGTAAGCACTCTATTTTTAACATTTACATTTTACATGGCGTACATACATACTCTATTTTTAACATACAAATACATACTCTATTTTTAACATTTACATTTTACATTGTACATGGCTCTATTTTTAACATTACATTTACATTTTACATGGCGCAAAATCCACCAGTTATTATCTCCACCGCTCAAAGCATTTTCTATGAATTACTCGTACTTCCATCAGAAGTAGTAAAACACTAAAATACTATACTGCGCAAAAAATATTTGACGTGGTCGGCGTATTGTTTATTAGTTGAAATGGATTCTTCGCTAAAACACGGTACATTCTATGTTTCTATTCTATTCTTTCGAAAGCTCTTGTTTTTGATAAGGCTTTTTTACCACCTTTTAAACGATTTTCTAATAGAATTTCTATCGCAAATACAAAAATTAATAGGAAATCACCAAATAAAATCTATTGATTTATTAAAAATGCATTCATTTGCAAACGGTCAATGGAAATGAAATTTGACCAACAACAAACGTTGTTGGTCAGATGTGGCTGGAAATCGCGAAACCTTCGGAAAAACCTTTGCAAGCGATTTCTTGCATGTGCATATTTTAATCAAATTAATTATTCATGATACTTTTAGAACACATTATTATAGTCTTCTACGGAAAAAGAGCTCACCAGCGGCCGAGCGGTAAAAAGACGCTGAACACTGGTAGCTCGGTCCGAGGTTCGAATCCCGCGAACGGGCTGGCTGCATGGGCGATTTCGTGGTTTTCCCCATGTGTAACGTGTATGCGAGCCAGTTTCCCTTAGAAAGTCCTCCACGAAGGCGTCCCTCCCTTTAGGCAGATAGCCCTCGTGTGTTTTGCTATAATTAAATAATCCAATCCAATCCAATCCAATCCAATCCAATCTTCTACGGAAAAACGTATCCAGGACAAACAACAGATATGATGTTAGCGCGAAAACAAATATCGTAGGTGATGCTAAGTTTGAGAAATATCCGGGATACAAATAAAATCGATATCGTAATTGATTCCTGACACGGAGTTCAGAATTCACTTATTCTGCACACTAAAAATAGGTTTAAATTAAATTCTAATAGTCACACAATTTCAATCTGACACCTATTCAGTAGGTTTACGTTTGAGTAAAAAAAAAAAAAAATAATAATAATAATTAAAAAAATAAAGTTTTGAGATGGCAAATGAAAGTTTTAGAGAAAAACAGTAAATTACATAAATCAGAGTAGCATATAGAACTTAGCAAAACATTAAACTATATTTTTTAAAGCCTCTTCCTCATGCATAAAGTACAGATTTAGCTCATTTATTCTTAGTTGCTTTAAAAAATTAGAAAAATTTAGTCGTTTAAATATTTACGGATTTTATTGTTCCACACAATGTTCTCAGCTGTTGATGGATCGCTCTTAGAGGTAAACAGTACATTTTTCAGTAACTTTCTTATAAGTATGCAGGAAAAATTACAGAAATTCACTGCTATGATTCGAACATCCTTAGATTTAATAACGAAGCTGCTTACTTGGTAAAAATCTAGTGCTTGGTTTGCGAATGATGACATCAGCTATTGGCCAATGAATAACACTACGGAACACATATAATTCAACTCGGATTTTCTCCTAACCAAACGAGATGACTGCACTAAGCTCTCTTGCGATTTCTTCAATGTGTAATGTTCTTACTTGCAAAAACGCAAAATTTGCGTTTTTGCAGCTAAGGATGATGGTTCGGTTAAACCATCGAAACTAGTCCTGTGAAAAATTGAAAATATAACGCTGATTTTTGTTGTTTGACTTCTGAATTAACTATCATAATATTACTTCTTTAAAAGAAACATACTTTCCAATAAGAATACCTGCTAATATTAACGGTACAATATCTGATGAATATTGAGCCCTTATCTGACTGTAACTCAGCTGAGCACGTCACGCTCTCACTCGCTTATCTTGTAGAGCTGCAGAACTACTTCACATGACTTGACCTGAGTTATCATGAGGGACATCCAAGAAGAGAAGAAGAATTAGTGCGAGCAAAAGACCCGGATTACAAAAGATCGAACACATCATTAGAGAATGCTATAATGAGCTGAAACGTAAATAATAGAAGCAAGCTTCTTAAGTGTGAAAACAGCTGCCACCTCTGGGTAGCTTAACGAGGAATCTACACAAACGGTATTTCAAATAATAAATACAAAGGAAAATAAAATTACACTACTGTGTTAGTTTAAGAAGTCGCGAGATTGCTTTATTTCTCCGTGGAGGTACATACCGTACTTGAAAGCATATAAAACGCACTTTTTTTCCTAAATTTGGTCTCAAAAAAGTTACCTGCGTCTTATACGTGAAGGACGCAGGTTAACTTTCAATACTGAATGCTATTTTTAGCCCGGATAAAGGTCTAGAAACGCATAACATTTTCTACATCTGCCATAATTATTTTGCGCATGCGTGTGTAGGGTTTATATTTATTTTAACTAACATTTATTTTAAGCTGTCTTTCCTGCGCGCGTTTCGGCCTGTGTGCCTATTTCGACAGTTCGTTGAATCTTTCAAATTCTTAATCAGAAAGTCTGCTGAATCTCAGCTGTATCTTAGAACGCGGTTAAGTTAGTTACGATTATAGAGATTCGTAGGTAGTGACTTCGTTATTTATTCATCCTGTCATTTATTTTTAGTTGCATTTTTGTCTATTTTGTTCAACCGCCGGGTCGGCGTAGTTTGTGAGCGTCAAGTGAACGCAACTGTGATTTCTAAAGTGAAATAAAAAGGGAGTTAAACCCTTCTTAATAGTCTGTGTAATTTCCAGTTCATAGCAGTCACTACTACTGTTGCTGACAAGTTGGGGCCTCCCAACATCATACGTGAAATATCTGTCTCCAAAAAGCGCCAAAGCTCGAAGCTGATGTCGAAGTTCGAACAGGTTCGACGGTCACATTACGTCTATGGAGCCTTTCCTTCTTTATATAGGCTTTCTTTGTCTCAGCCGACACACGTGTCGGTATCGGTGCTACTGTGTATAAACATGCCGGTATCGGTGCTTAAAACTATTCGTTTAAAAAAAAAAAAAAATACTCTGGAAAATATGACTACAGGAAACAAGAGATTAAGTCATGCGGAATCAGTAATGCTCTTGACGGAACAGAAGACCACGCATTATTCGAAGGAGGTGATACTAGCGATGACGGAAACAGTAGTGATGACGATATTCTCATTTTCGATGATGATGCATTTTATGATGCATTTCATGATGATGATGCACCATAAAAAGCATTTTTATGGTTTTGAAAGTGATTAAAGTCTAATTTCATGATAGGCAACGTTTTCCTTGAATCTGTGTTTTTTGTTGTTTCTGTTTCATTTTGTATTACGTTTCATTGCTTGACGTTCATTCATTTATTCATTACTAAAATTTACATATCATGTTCAAAATAGCTTGCCGTTTGTTAATTTTCCTTAATAAAAATGTTTGGTAATTGCATTCAATGATTGTTTATTTGGCTTTTACGAAACGTGAGAACTAAAAGAAACCACATTTTAAGTGATTGTGGTACAGGACTATTGAAACTTTTTTTCCTTGTGTGTGGCCTTCTCAATAAGGGTGCGTCTTATATGCCATCCAATACGGTAATCGCAATCGCCTCATTATTATTGGTCCATAAAAAGTTTTTGTTTGAATATTATATCTATTAAAAAAATTGCATTTTTACTGATGATTAGCTTTAGTAGGTAGCTAGATTACAAGTTGATGTCACAAAACGTTTAGATTTACATCAAGCAGATTTACGATATCAGCTTGTAACCTAGCTTATGGACAGGTTTAGACATTTCAGTTCCACGCAGAAAAAGTATGCTATGCTATCGCCTCAATTCGAAATCCTGGTCTCCTAGATGCTGGCCGGACGTGCTTCCAATTTCGCCAAGAAGGTCCATGATACATAGAGAGAAAGTGCCTCTCTTTCTCCTCCAAAGGGCTAGTGGGAAGGGGGGCATTCATCAAATCATGGTGGCCTTGAACTACTGTCCACCATCTTTCAGTTCGAAAGCCAGTTATAGAGTCATTGAGGCATTTTGATTTGATGCAGGGAAAATGTGCTATGCCCTCATCGGGTTTCGAAGTTTTTACCTATAGACTCTTAGATGGACGTGCTTCTAATAACAACATGTAGGCACTCGGTAAAAAGAGAGAAAGTACCTTATACGCTTAATTCCTAAAGCTACTCTTTATGAAGTCTGACAGCGAGTATCCTTTGGAGATGAACATATTAAGTACATAGAAAACAGACTAAAAATTTGAAGCAAGAACTAAAATTTATTAACTACTAGCAGCTTCGCTGCCAACCTTCGTCTGGCTTTTAAATGTACCGGAAAAATGGCTGAAAGGAACACAAAACGTTAAATTTAAAAACTGCGTAGAATTTTACTCTGCAGAACAACTTCATAAAAAAAAAAGTTATTACGTATAACAAAATTACAATGAAATAAGCAATATCGCTTAATACAAATATTAATTATCCTAATAAATAAATTAACCAACTTCCCTTTGCGAAATCTTAAGAACTCAAATGGTATAAAGGAGGTTAAGAACTTTGTTTCCTAAAAAAATCACTCAAAACTTTTCAATATCTTAAAGACAGTGAAATGAGCAATAAAAAACATAAAAGAATGCAAAAAACAAAAAATTCTGAAAAGCAAAGTATAATTAATGATATTTTATTTTATATTTTCAAGAGAAAAAAAATTACAATGAAATAAGCTATATCCCTTAATACAAATATTAATTATCCTAATAAAATATTAACCAACCTTCCGTTGAAGAAAAAAAAACCATGCAAAACTTTTTAATATCTTACAAACAGTGAAATAAGCAAAAAATAACATGAAAGAAACTCAAAAAACAAAAAATTACGAACAGAATTTTACTCTGCAGAACAACTTTATCAAAAAAAAAAAAAAAAAAAAAAAAAAAAAAAGAAGTATTATATATATATATATAAAGACAATGAAATATGCCAATCTCTTAAAAACAGTGACATAAGAAATACGATGAAAAATTGTTGCCAAACCCATATTTCTAAAAGAATGAAACTATTCAAAATGATGCGATTTCATCAAAAATCTATCAACAACAATAAGAAAGGAAAATTGTTGCCAAAATCACATTTTTAAAGATGTGAGATGTGAGAAGTGTACTCAGAAGCTTTATTTAATTTTTTTTTTTTTTTTTTAAATACAAAATATTATCATTTTTCCAAAATTCTTTTTGTAAAAGCAATCCCGAGGATGAAAGTTTAACGTGTCCAAAAATCAAAGAAAAGTAAGCTATACATTTTAAAAAATAAATTTTTTGGAAAATATCTCGTTGAAAAGGTGTTAAGCTCCCTTTGATAAATAAATTCGTATTGAATCGATTTATTGAAACACGAAATTTATTTTAAGTTCGTAAAATAGCTAAGTGCATACGTTTCATGACGATGTGAAAATGGAGTGTGTAGAGTAAAATCTCGCTTTCCTATAGCCCATTATGTCTCAAAATGACGCGATTTCGTCCCAAAACATTAAATAAAAAAAATTCAAATTCGAATTTCGAAAAAATCGCTTCGAGGTGCACTGACTCTTGTCTAGATGCACCTATGTACCAAATTTTGTAGCCGTTTGTCTATTAGCTTACGCGAACGAAAGACACACACAGACAGACTCTTTCTTTTATTATATTTAGAGAAGAGACGTCCAAATGCAACTAACTCAGAAACATCAGGACAAATGCAACTAATACAGAAACATCAGGACTTTTTTCTGTCCAATGGGTAGACAGATGAAATGTTTTAAGTCACTCAGAACAAAGAAAAATCAAACAAAATATACAGAATTTACAATTTGACTTCGTCTTCCACTTAAAGGGATACTGCTATAACATAGTGCTTAATCATATAACCTTAGCCATTAATCACGTTGAAATAATTTCTTTAGCTTCCAAGAACTACTATAATTTCTCCGTAACAGATGATAAAATTTGAAACTTTCTTAGAAATAACGTGTTTAACCTTTCCCTGGATGACGGATGTGTCAGTCAGAGAGAGACAAAGAAATTATTCCGGCTACATTTTATGTCTAATTTTACTTAACTCGCTTTTCCTGAAGGACACCAAAGACGGAGATGAAAACAGAAAGGAAGTTTTAAACTCAAAGTTAGCCTGGTAGCTATAAAATCTACATCAAAAGTTGATCATAAAAGACGAAGAATTACAAGTGAAGATATAAGTATGTTAAGATAATGAGGTAATGATAAACTGGGTTTTTAACCTTCAAGCACGCGCGTATGCGCAAAATTTACGACAAATTCAGTTTTAATGCACATTTTTCGCATATCGAAACTGAGACGTCTGAAGGTCATTTCTATTCCTGTTTTCTACCCTTCCGCACTTCATGGAATGGGCCAACAGGAAGTCATTTGAATTTTTTTTTTAACTGGGCTTTTGTGCTACGTGACAGCTTTTTCATAAAAGTTACGACACACGCGTGGTCGTGTTTTAAAACTGAAAATATTTTTTCTCAAATATTTTGTAATTTTGTGTTATTAATTGCCGTGTATTATTTTAATTTGAATACATTTGGCTCTGTAAATTTTATATCGGTTTTCATTGCAAAAAAATATATGCAACCAGCTGATTTTGCTCGGATTCTTCAAGAATTATCTGATGAAGAAAAGGAAGACAAGGAAACCTTTTGATCGGAGAAAAATAGCGATTTCCATTCCCCCCTCCTTTTTTTTTCTTTTTTAGAAATAAATAAAAACATTAAAGTTAGTTTAAAGTGCATTTTTGTAATTTTTGTAGAAAGTAAGAAGTAAATTTCCTTGCAGAAGTAAGTAATGCTAAACTTTCTTTTTTTCCTACCAAGATGTTTTCCTTTTTTATTGTCTATGCTTGTCTTTGATGAACATTAAAATTAGCTTCGATTTTAAAATATAACTATTAAATAATAAATTTAAAATTTTCTATAATAAAATACATCATTGCATTTCCATCTCACTAACATAAGAACTTAAAAATAATTTACTTATATTTGAATGTGATATCATTTGTATTTGCAATAATAAGATTAATATTTTATTTCTTAACAAATTTATTATCAATATTCCCTAATTTATGTCGTTTATCGTGCCCAAAACAGTAAAATAACGGATGTCGTATAAAATACGAAGCGCGTTCGTGTAAAATTGCCAAGCGCGCGTGCTGGAAGGTTAATAGCTACGTATTCTCGGAAAGCTGGAAGTACTCACAATATCCATCATTGAGTTTTGGGCACTGATACTAAAAGTTTCTAAATAAACTGTTATCCTTTAACGCAGTGTATTCGAAAAAAATTATGAAAATTTCTATTGTGCTAAAAGATTAGCATTAGCTGAAACTTTTCCGCAGAACTGGAAACGTGTTGGTCATAGGTCAACGCACTAATGAGTACAAAGTTGTTATATGAGTTCGTTTGCATTTTAAAAATGGCTAAACCTGTGATTTAACTGAATTCTTCAGTCTATTTGGTATCGAAAAAACGGTCATTGCTATTTTGTATATCAAGCTCTGCTAAAATTTTAACTTTCCTCAGAGTTTCTCAAATACATAAATTTTTTCCCCTCTTGGTGGTATTCAATAATTACCCGAGTAATCAATTGCATCTCAAACACAGTATGTGTATGTTTATAGGAACTACACAATTTACGTCAAACAAAGGCAACTGGCATCGGACAGTGAAACTGAAACATCCGCATTCAGAGACCATAATTCGTATTTTTAGATTATACAGAGGCTGTTCACACATTTTTTAGACGATGTATATTGTATTCACAAAACTAAATTACATAAAATTCTTGTGTTTTAAATGTTCTATTTGACATTCCTTATTCTGAACTATCTTTCGACACCCCAATTTCCAGGATAATAATGCCATTTGAAGTGGCAGAAGAGGTATTCTATCCCATTCCTCCCGAACAGCTTTCCAGAGTCCTCTTAGGGTTTTGGGGCAACGTTTGGATAATGCAGTTTTTAAAAGTCCGAAAGCACAAAACTCCATAGGTGACACATCGGGAGATTTAGTAGGGAAATCGGTGAAGGGTGCCTTGATACGAGTTTTTTGTTCCATTTCGTTTAGGAAATTTACAGTCGATTTTGATGTGTGACTGCTAGCTTTGTCCTGATGGAGTCTCACAGATGGATGGCACTGTGGGTAAAGCGATGGTATTTCATTCAAAAAAATTGGCGATAAAATATGTTCCTGATAGTATTTGGAGTTAATCTGGACATTTTTTTGCACTCTCTTTATTTTTAACTTGCCATTATAAGAAAAACCAGCAACAATCATGAATCCCTTAGAAAACCTTTCTATCGATTCTTTGAACCATGTACTTAAATTTTTTCCTCCTCTTTTATGATAATAAATGGCTCTTTTTTTGTTACAATCATTTAAATACACTTATGCTTCATCTATTGTGACAATTGTTTTCCATTTTTCTTTGGATAAGTGTTTCTCATATAGAAATTCTGCAGCGTGTCCTGCGTTGAGCGATATGCTTTGGAAGAAGACGATGCACATTGCCTTTTTTCGCTTTTTTAAGATTTAAATCAACGTTTATCATTTTGTTTACAGTGGACACCGAGCATTTTGATGATTTTGCAACTGTCCTTTGACTAGGGGGATTTTCTTTTAACATTAAACAACGTACCTTTGCAATAGTCGAAGATGTCCGTTTTTTCCTTGGATACTTTTTTGGAATTTTTGTTCCACCTTGAGGCTCTAATTTGATGTTTTTTTTCCTTTCTTGTTGATGATATTACCTATCGACGCTTTAGATATCACAAAACCATGACTTTCATATCGTTTTTCGATAACGGAGTATGCATATTTCTCTTCGGAAAGAGCGTAAATGTAGCCTTAACCACTGCTTTGTTAAATTCGCCATTTTGAATAAAAACAAAACTTTCAAACCACAGACGATAATTTTGACTTTTAAAAACATAGTACAATTGCAAGTAGTTCTTTTTCAGCAAACGGTTTTTTATTACCGCTTACCGAAATCGTCCAAAAAATGTGCGAACAGCCTCTGTACAAAGAGAAAATTACAAAATTCCTTGGTGTTCCATTCTATTGTTGTTGCTCAATTTTAGATACTTTTCTAATTTCTTAAATAACTTAATAGAAATTCCTTCTTCAAAGTATAAGGTTTGTCTATGTGAAATTTATTTAAAGTTGTTTAGCTTAAATTTATTTAAATTGTTTACTTGAAATTTTCAGATTCCGATCTTCCATCCCCTACAAAAATGGATAGACCGAAACACTTCAACTTCCTTTAACTTCTTTTGAACAATATAGTATAATAAAAATGGGAAGAAGAATTTTAAGTAGCGCATTTACTAATAAACAGTCAGTTAATTTATTAATAAAAATGTCTGTTGCCTGTTGTCGCCATTTAACCCGTATAATAACCATCAAAAAATAATGCGCATTATTTGTAAAATCCAACTTGATTATACTATAAATAAAGCTTTCATGCCTGGTTCAGTAGGCCTTTGCAATAGCTTACTCGTAACCCGCATTTAATGGTCAAACTCTTCATGAAAACTTAAAGATAATGCTACATCGGCGAATTAACGCTGAGTTTATATGAACAGAGAACAGATTTTAGATAATTCATAGGATTTGTTCCTTGCAGATTTAAGAAGAAACCACAACTAAATTCCGATTGGGATAAAAATTTTACAAAGGCATTTTAAAGTTATGTTTCTACCATTAAAAAAATAGAATCTGTATACTCACGAGATAACTTCGGGAAACCAAAACACACACTCACTAATATGGCGAAGGCGAAAATTATGGCGTTCTTCATTGTATTGGCCTGCCTGTGAAAATTCAAAATGTAATAATGATTACAATATGATTACAGTTCTGCAGCATTTAAATTTGTAGGAAGGTATTAATAACAAACCACATGAAAATGTTTACGTAAATGCAAAATACTGATATAATCTTCTAAAGCACAGAAACTAACTTTCTCTAACTCCAGAAAATACCTAAAACTTGGATTTTTGCACCACTCTTAGAAAACGTTAAACACCAAAATAAATTTATTTGTGGATAAGTTTTGTTTTTTCCTCGTTAAAACCCCAATTAACACAGAAGTTCAGGTAAAAGTGATGAGATATAAATTTTTATGACAAATGCATTCGTTTTCTTACTAATTAGCAGTCTCTGCGAAAACTTTCTGCAGAAATAATTTGCGGAATATAGATACACATCACTTATATGTATTCCGGCTTTAAAGATAAATATTACTCTGAATATAGATGTTTTGAGGTATTCTTCAGCTGTTGTGTAAATATTGGTGAAAATTCATTTACTCAAAACGGCTGATGTTTTGAATTTTGAGATTGCTTAAATGCCTCTTTCCCAAAATTAAGCATTTCCCAGAAATTCTGCACTGAGTTTTGAGAAGGTTATATATAACTATAATTGCAGTTGAACAGCCATGGCTTTCATTATTTCATCACAGAGAGTAGAAGTGTAGAGTCATTAGGTTAATTGGAAGCAGAAAAGATGAAAAATATGCAACCGTCTTCGCCGGGAATCGAACCACGGACCTCTGGAATACCGGCCCAGCGTGCTACCGTTACACCACGAAGGCACGCTAGGGAAGTGGGAGAAATACCTTATATACTCCCCTTTTTAAAGAGCGACTAGGGTTTTTAGGGGACTTAGTTGCCAAATCCTGGGTGCGGAGAATCATCATCCACAACCCTTTTAGTTCGGGCGCCAGTTGTAGAGTCATTAGGTTAATTGGAAGCAGAAAAGATGAAAATTATGCAACCGCCTTCTCCGGGAATCGAACCACGGACCTCTGGAATACAGGCCCAGCGTGTTACCGTTATACCACGAAGGCACGCTAGGGAAGTGGGAGAAATACTTTATAGAAGTACCTCGAATGTTTTGTCACGGAGAGTCTAAGACGTTTAGTTTAGTTTAGTTTAGTTTAGTTTACGAGTATGCTGCTACCCTCCTGGCCGACAATAATCGGCCTCATGGTTAACGCAGCACACCCGACGCAGACAAACAACAACAACAAAATAATAATGAAATAATTAACTAAATAAATAAAAGATTAAAATATTTAAAGTTCTATTCCTATGATAGTCTTGTTTTCATTCACAATCCTCATAATTTCTGTTGCATAGCTATTCAAGAATTTTCTTTTTTCAATTACATTTTGTTCATTTATTTTTCCAAATCTCGTACTCACACTGTCGGTCAGTTTACATTCTTCCATAAAATGAGCAGCATTTCTGTACTTCCCACAAGCCAAGCATTGATCATTGCTCTGGAGATTAAAACGTTTTAAATAGGCCGGGAATCTACCATGATCCGTGATAACTTGAATAGTATCTATATTATTAAATAGATCCTTTTTTTCTTTTTATGGTCAAAATCCTCAAGTAACCCTTATTTTTATTTGAACCATTCCATTCCCGAGCCCATTTCTCAATTATACTTGCTTTCATTTTTCTCAAGGTAATTCTTCTGGAATCATTAATAGCCTCATAGATATCACCCTCTCCCAGTCTAGGACGTTAACGAAACACTTGAAATGCTACGGAATACCTATGGTGATGATGTGTAAAAAACGTGTCAGGATTCCATATATAATACGCGAGTCCGCATATAATACGCGATCGACAAAGAAAGTTCTAGCCATCGCGGTTAAGTATGCCAACAAGCACATCCATGGACAGACGCAGAAAAGTAAATACCGTCTAAACGTTGTAACAACTACTTTCGGGAAGCCATGAGAAAGTACAGTAAGACCCCGCTTAACGCTGTTTCGTTTAGCGCTGTTTCGGTTTAGCGCTCTTTTATTTCAACCCGGGGATTCTCCGAAATTGTGCGCAGCGCTAGGTTTCCAAATAACATATCCGAAACAGTGTAGTTGTGTTTCTTGCTTTTTATCATTTGAAACAACATTTGTTGACATTATTGTAAATTTGATATATAATACTATAACGATTAATAATACAGTGACAAATATTATGATCTTTAGTTTTTATCATGGGTGATAATACGAGTAAAACACAAGAAAAGAAAGCAACCAGAAAAAGCATTTCACTGGAAACTCAAATGCAAGTGATTAGAAGATCAGATTCTGTTGAACGTCCATCTCAAATTAGTGCTGCATTGAATTTGGCAACTTCAACAATAAGGACGAATCTTAAGAATAAAGAAAAAATACAGTCATCGGCAACTGCAACTACGTCGAGCTCTGCAACTAGAATTACCCGTTCTAGAAATAACATTATAGAGGAAATGGAAAAACGACTGTCTATATGGATTGACGACGAAATTGAACGCAATATGCCATTAAGCCAAGCTATCATAATGCCTTCTTAACAAAAAGGCAGAAAATTGGAAACCCAGAATAGACTGAATGATCTGACTGAGAATTTTATTTGTTTTTAAAAGTATATGCGTTTATATTGTTTTTATTTTTGTAAGAAATAAATGTTTGATTTTATTTTTATTAAAAAAACATTATTAAATTTAATGCCTAACCATTTTTTATCCGTCTTCCCCTAACCCCATCATTTACATGTTAAGATAGCCTCGCTTAGCGCTGTTTCGCATTACGCTCTACTTCGATGGAACGTATCCCCCGCGTTAAGCGGGGTCTTACTGTAACTGCGTTTGCTCAAACAGTAGCAGCTTTTTACTGCGAGACAATGCCAGCTTCATACTGCTACTATGAAACTAGTGGCACAGCCTGAAATCGATCTGCATAAATACCGAGCATATACCCTAGACCAGGTAGAATATTGAAAATACCCAGCATATACGCTAGACCAGGTAGCATATTGAAAATAACCAGAAGATAGCCTAGACCAGGTAGCATGTGATTTCGTAATACAGAAAAGGGTTCTTTTAACATCAGGATGTGAAAAATGTCGTGTCTCCAGTTGTAAAAAGAAATTCACAAAACGGTCCATTTTATGCTTTTGAATCGCTTATAAAACGGTTTGAAAAGTGCCGTTCAATATGAAGGACTCAAACTTGAAAATGAAAACGCAGTAAATGAGAGCAATAGTGTCATCTGCATAAGAAAATCAGTTTAAATTTGCCTGCATTTTCAGTCTGTCTGGACTGCAACTACGAGGTTGTTCAATAAATTCGCGGAGCGCCATCTATTCGTCAATATTAGACCTAAAACTTCGACGCCATTTTCATATTTGTTCTTTCTTAGGAACACGTCAAAAGTTTCATTTCGATTTGTTAATTTATTCATTTTTTAACCGCCCTTTATATCTAACGTGTTGTGAATTTTTTCAGGTATGGATAAAATTGAGCAATGTGCAGTTATCAAATTCTTTGTAAAGAAAGGTTTAAAGGCAATGGAAATTCATATCGAAATGGTGAATGTGTTGGTTGAATCTGCTCCTTCAAAAACAATGGTTTGCAAGTGGGCTAGTTTATTCGAAAGTGGTCGTACCAGCCTTGAAGACGATCCGCGAGAGGGACGTCCAAAAACTGCATCAACACCGGAAGTCATCGGAAAAATACAAGATATGGTATTGGAAGACCGTCGATTGACTGAAAGAGATTTAACAGGGGCTTTAGGCATTTCATTGGGCACAGTGAGCAATATTTTGAGTGTTAATTTGGGTTTCAAAAAACTCTGTGCAAAATGGGTGCCGCATTCTCTAACGATGGAGCAAAAACACATTCGGATGCGACTTTGCCAGCAACATTTGGAGCGTTTTAAGAAGAATAAAAGCGACTTTATCCGTCGATTTATCACAATGGATGATACTTGGGTCTACCATCATGATCCTGAATCAAAACAGGAGGCTAAGGAGTGGTGTGAACCCGGCTCTTCGGCGCCGAAGCGAGTTCGTGTGCAAAAATCGGCCAAGAAGGTGTTAGCATCAGTTTTTTGGGATGCGAAAGGAATTTTGTTTATAGATTACCTTCAAACTGGCAAAACAATTAATTCGGATTATTATTGTAACTTTTTGAATAAATTAGACGAAAAAATTCGTGAAAGAAGACTCGGATTACAGAAGAAGAAAATCATTTTCCACCAAGATAACGCACCTGCGCACACAGCTCAAAAAAACCATTGCTAAAATAACTGAATTAAAGTACAAATTGTTGCAACATCCAGCCTATTCGCCAGATTTCGCTTCCTCCGACTTCTGGCTCTTCCGACACCTCAAACAATATCTCCGTAGAAAACGATTTTCTTCAAACGAAGAGGTAATAGCTGCTGTGGAGGGATATTTTGCAGAGCTGCCGAAAAACGACTACAGTCAAGGGATCCATAAATTAGAAGACCGTTGGAATAAGTGTATTGAAGTTGAGGGAAACTACGTTGAAAAATAAAGTCATTTTTACAAATAAAAATTGGTTTCTTCATTTCCGTTCCGCGAACTTATTGAACAACCTGGTATTAATAAAGCGAAATCTTCTTCATGGACAAATTAGAGTTGAAATGTTAAATTTAAACTGTAATGAAGCATTGCAATGAAGGAGAGGTGCTGTAATGAGATACTTTTATACATTATACTGTATATGTAATATTGCTAATGATTTTTACTCTCCGTTATATATCAGTTTATATTCCTATTGAATAGTATAGTATATACTGAGTTCTGATACTGCGATTTTTAATTCTGAATAATAGAAAATTAGGTGAATTTATTGGTAAAAAACAAAATTATGAATCGAAGTGGATAATGCCTGATATTTTAAAATTCAGTATTGTTTGAAAAAAAAAAAAAACATCGTGTTTTAGAAAAAAGTTAGTCTAATGCAGTTCAAATTAAAACTATAAAAATGGTTCAAAAGGATAGAAAGATTTTTAGAAAGAGATATTTATTACCAAGTTTAAACACTCAGCCTATTACTAAATGTGAATCAGAATCAGAAGTTCGTAGTATAACAGAATAACACAGGAAACAGAGCATTCAGGCAATGTTAGTGAAACTACTAGAAGTGTTAGGATCAGTCCACGTCTGTCATCACAGTTTGAGGCAGTGACGAAAGAAGAAAAGGAGTTCCATCGTCGGACGAAAGAAACGTGAATAAAAGTTTTTTAAGAAATGTTAGCAGTTAACCAAAAGCCAAACGTTAGGTCAAAATAATACCAAAAGGCAAATGTTAAGTCAAAATAGTATAGCACAATCAAAATATAGAAATAGATTAGAGTTAACGAGATATATTTCACCTTTTTTTTTTTAACCCTAGAAAAGTAATTTGAGAACCAAAGAAATTATTGGATTTGTTTAAAACAGAACTGCTAAAGCTGCGAGAATCCGAAACTAAGATTTTCGAATCTTTCACATAAGAATAATGATAAAAAGGAAAATGACAAAAAGTTATTTACTATTAAAATTTTTTACTGAAATATGAAATCTATATGTCATAAAAACAAATTTAAGTTATAAAGTTTTCTGAAAAAAGGCATTTAAATTTGTAGAGATATTAGGATTTTTGGAAGCAGGCAAGATGAAAAATGAGCAATCGCCTTCGCCGAGAATCGAACCACTGACCTCTGAAATACCGGCTCAGTGTGCTGACCACTACACCACGAAGGCATGCTAGGAAGGCGGAAGAAATACCTTATAAATTTATTAAAAAGACAGAAATGAAAGTAAGTAAATGTGTAAGATTTATTTAAGAGCACGCTATTATTATATTAATTCTTTTCCTTATTTTCTGCTTCTTCCGTCAGTTGAATGTAAGTTAGACCAGAATGTAAGTTATATTAAGTTTAAACAGAGAGCGAAAGTATAATTTAATGGCAAAGCGACAAAAAGCCATTAATTTTGAGAGCCATCCTTGTATGCCGATTGGTTTAGGTAGATTCCATGTCACTTAAAAGACAGTTGTCAGCCAACAGCACATTTAGGCAACACGTACATGTCATTTGGGTCTTTATTTAACGCTATACAGACTACAGATTTTAAAGGTAGCCAGAAAAGCACCCTTATATTGTCAGAGATTAGATAACCTGAAATAACAATAACCAAACCAATCAGAAATTTCGTCATAAGTTTAATTACAGTTACACTTGCGTGTTTCTCCTAGTATGCGCTATAAGGTATTGTATTTCTCCGGCCTTCCTAACGTTCCTTCGTGGTGTAGTGGTTCTGCACGCTGAGCCGGTATTCCAGAGTTCCGTGGTTCGATTCCCGGCGAAGGCGATTATTCATTTTTCATCTCGCCTGCTTCCCCCCAAAAAAAACCTTAATGTCTTTACAGTGGCGCCCGAACTAAAAGGGTGCTAGATGATGATTTCTCCCCACCCAGGATTTGGTAATTGGGTTCCCTAAAAACCCCAGTCGCTCTTTAAAAAGGGAAGTGTATAAGGTGTTTCTCCCGCCTTTCTACCGTGTCTTCTTGGTGTAGTTGTTCTGCACGCTGGGCCGGGATTCCAGAGGTAAGTAGTTCGATTCCCGGCGAAGGATTGCTTTTCATCTCTCCGGCTTTTCCAATGAATCAAATGTCTTTACAATGCCATTTAAAAAAACTTATTTTTTTCTTCGTCTTCGTTTTAAAATTTGACTTTAAGTATACATATGTGATAACTTTTTGGATGGGACGATAAAAAAACCCACTTGCATCGCAGTTGTGGTTGGAGTGGCTTTTATTACTTTTCGATTTTTAACTTATTGCATAATATATCTCATTACATGGCACAGCACACTGGGGGCAATTTGCACCCCACGGTTTTAAACTACGCAGTTCATTTTTTTAAACAACGCAGAAATATAGCCAAGCGACAGATGTGGCTTATTCCCGCATAAGTAAGCAGCAAAAGAGAGTGCGCACAAGGCAGCTGAAATATTTATACTCGAAAATTCTTTGACTTCTAAATAATGATCGGATAAAAGCTGAGGGCATTTCGGAATACTACAGAGAAAGAGTGACGTCCAGTGAAGAAGCTAACGGAACTTGTCTTTTAATTCAAATTAAAAATTTAAAGGTCTATTACCAATTAAGTGTCTTTTATAATTTACATATATATAGATAGAAATTTATATCTGGTATATTAGTAGCTGCTAATTTTAATAACGTTAAAAATGTGAGTAATATTCCCAATTTACTATATTTGAAAATTATCCAAATCGCATGCTAGCTTTCCAAGAAATTTAAATGCAAAATTTAGCTATAAAGTATGCTTGAAAAGTAGCCTCCTGCATCAAAGTTTCAAAGAACAAGCATACAAATGATTTCAAAAAGAATTTATTGTATTGAAAATTAACCTTGCTCAAATGAAATCCTACAAATTTGCTAATAATTTAACGTTCTAATAACATTGTTATAAAGAAAAAGAGAGTCGTGAAATTAGAATAATAAAAAAAAATTATATTCTTTAAAGAAAGAGAAATGTTCTTCTTTAAGAGCTTTACAGCCACTTTAAAAATTGTCATCTTAATTTAACATTTGGTACCCACTGAAATTAACAGAATATATCACTCACTTCTGAACAATTATTGGTTAATCTTTGGATTATGGTAACTTGGCGACTTTTTGGCGACAATTTGGCGACCAACCCTGCTACAGCAACTTGCTAGTTTTTGTTTGGACGCCATTTTGTTTTCACGAAGTAAAGACACTTTTTTTTTAACTCAACATTTTTTTCCAACAAACTGCTAGCCGAATTACGCTTATGCTAGAACTTTTATGGAACAAAAATGCTTAATCATGACAAAGATTAGGTGCGAAATTGGGAGAAAGTGCAGAATCGCAAACTGCTTGCCGCGTTTTTAAGAATTGCACATACACGGTATCCATGTACACGTCGACCTATTTCCACTTAAAAAAAAAATCCCAGAATTGCACAAAAATGGCATTGCGCACACTCTTGACTTTATCCGTGTACACTGCTAAAGTCCTAACTAGTAACCTTATCGCCTTATCGCCTTACCAAAATGTCGCGAAACTACCTGTTACCATATTCCAAAGATTAGCGTAATTATTCTTCGTTTATTTACATTTGTAGAGGTTGTTTATTTACATTTGTAGATTTTTGAAAGCAGGAGATATGAAAAATGAGGAACTCGCCGGGACTCAAACCGAGTCCTCTTGAATACTCGCCGAGTATGCTACCGCTACACTACGATTGGATTATTTAATTATGGCAAAGCACGCGAGGGCTATCTGCCTAAAGGGAGGGACGCCTTCGTGGAGGACTTTCTAAAGAAACCTGGCTCGTATACACGTTACACATGGGGAAAACCACGGAAACGCCCATGCAGCCAGCCCTTTCGCGGGATTCAAACCTCGGACCGAACTACCAGTGTTCAGCGTCTTTACCGCTCGGCCGCTGGTGGGCGGTACACTACGAAGGCATACAGAAAGGAGGGAGAAAATATTACCCCTTTGAAATGACGACTGGGTATTAGGGAACCCATCGGCCAAATCCTGGTGGAGAAGAATCATCATCCGCTACCTTTTAGTTCGGGAGCCACTGTAGGGACATTAGGTTATTTGTGAATCAGGAGACATGAAAAATGATCAATGTCCTCGCCGGGACTTAAATCTAGACCTCCCGGATGTGCTACCGTTAAACAAAGAAGGCTTGCAGAAAGAAGGGACAAGTACCTTATACATTAATCTGATTTGTGTAACTCAGTAGACCGTTTCGCTTCTTCAATAGCAGAAGTCTATACTTTAAAATGATCAATGTCCTCGCCGGGACTTAAACCTAGACCTCCCGGATGTGCTACCAAGGCTTGCAGAAAGAAGGGAGAAGTACCTTATACATTAATCTGATTTGTGTAACTTAGTAGACCGTTTCGCTTCTCCAATAGCAGAAGACTATATTTTTTGACTGCTTCATTAGTTCAAAAGTACCAGAAATATATATCTTAAAATTACGATAATCTCTCGTTATATTATTGCTTATATTCGTAATTTAACTATCGGATTTTATAAATACTACTTTATTCAATTCAAATATCAGACAAAATATTTAAATTTTATTGACACTACCTAGCACTCAGAACTAGAACTACCTAGAACTATGTTTCCAAGCTCAATACTTGCTACTAATAAAATAAATAAATTAATGAATAATATTAACCAATCAACTGTATATCACAGAAATTAGATTAATAAGCTTGCACGTAATCAGCCATAAATATTACATTATATTAAAAGAAGAATTGAAACTAATTTCTGCATCCGGAGTGAAAAGAAAGAGGCACGATGGTACTCACCCTGGTGCATCTGAAGACGGCAAGTTCTGTTTGCATGTAACAATGATGGCAGATGTAAATGAAACGGTCACCTTGGTCAGATGTCAGACATCATCGCAGCAATCACACAGAAGCGCTGAGAGAGTAACCCTATCTTCAAAGGGGAGGGAAGTTCCTTGGTTACAAGCGCATTGACCCAGAAGTGCCATGCGTTTTAGAAGACCTTTTCGCTGGCAAGCAAGTTCACGTGCAACTCATGAAGTTTTTGTGACATGTAGATGAAAGAAACATACCCACCATACAGGAGCATGTAACGTATTCGAAGTTACTTTACTTTTATAACTTTCTTTCAGCTATAAGAAAGGATAATTAAATATGAATGAAAAAAAAAAAAAAAAAACTAATTCACGAATTCACAGTTAGAAAATTACTATTTAGAATTACTAGCATTAGAAAATTACTATTTAGAAAAGAATCAGTGTATTTTGAATTAATTTTCTTCATTATGTCTTCAAGATTTAAAAAAATATTCCCTCCGAATATTACTTCTACGGCAGCTGAAATCTCTGAATGTGCAGAAAGTAATGTAATAATAAAAAAATCTGATGTGTACACCACATGACTTCCTTGTACGGAATATTAAATTACACGCATTTTTTCTTGCATTTTGTTTAAACTTATTGGATTTAATTATATCTACTTCGCCGACAGCGCATAAACCACAATAGAACAAGTGCATTCTTTAAAATTCACTCTATTTGTTTACCATAGCGACACTCTGGCGCTAGGTTCACTTAACAGTATTATATTTCGTTCATATTATAACTCTGAATGCACAAAATTTATATCATTTGAAAAATTATCTAATCGTTGCCACATGTTCTATTCAAGTACTATAATAAAGCTAGAACTATGTATAAAAGAAATTAAGCAAACAAGACAAAAAAAGAAACAGTTTTTCACAGACGATTGAGTATTTCTCATTCAATTAATTCAGTTCTCACTTCGCGACAAGGCAAAAATACATAAAAACTCAAAATATCTCTAGTAAAAATTACTAATTATTAAAAATTAAATTATTAAAAATTAAGTAAATCTTAAACACTTATTTCCTCGAAAAAATTCCAGAAAGATTAAGCATGATTTAAATAGCAATAATAAATCAAGGCGATTATCTTTGTTGTTGCGAAGCTACGTTTCTCTAGATTGGTAACAAATTCACTACTCAGCTGTTTCAAATGTAAACAAGCAATGGCCGCCATCGAAATAGACTTAGCGGCACTTAAACAACTTTTAAATTGTTGATAATTCTAAAAATACTGCATACAGATTTCCTAAAGGCATAAAACCCTTAACCGGAAGATAAAAACAACATAATTAAATGATTTTTAAAGCAAAAAATGTACTTTTTACAAACATATAAGAGTAAAGAAACTGAGATCACTGTGCCGGGTAACAGAGTGGATATATATATAAATATATTTATATACGTTTGGCGCGGCCGATTGCAACCAAAATACGAGGTGCACATCTACATGTTATTGTAGTCTTATATACAAAATTTCAACGTTCTAAGGCTACTCGTTTTTGAGTTTTGCGAGATACGTACGTACGTTCGTAGGTACATACGTTCGTACAGACGCCACGAAAAATTCTCTTCAGAATTCATTTTAAAGCAGTTTTTTAGTTTTTTTGGAGGAAAAGTTTTGTTCTATCCTTATGTACAGATATCACGCAAAAACATCGTTAAATTGCATTCGAAAGCGGTCAAAGTGGATATTTTCGTTGAAATATGCTGCCTGAAGCTTTTCGCGATTACAATACTTCCTTTTTACTTCGTACAAGGAAGTAAAAATTATCATAAATATGTCTATCTTGTGAAGGGTACGGAATTTTAAAGATACTTTAGAATCTCAAGATAAAGATATATTAATCGTAGATATTCGTAGTAATACTTATAAATTATTAACCTTGCGTAATCCAGTTATTAAATTACGCAATTTTATTTCACTCAAAAAATGTAATTTCTGCTCAAGTACCTTTCAGTTACACAGTTTTCTAATAGATTTCTAGCTCTTTACCTTCTAAGCGTTGGGCGCAGTTTTACTTAGAATTAAATTCTTAGTTACCTGTGTTTCTGCATATGAAGGGTAACGTTAATTGAAGCTGATTTTATCTAAGAAAAAACGCTTTTAGCTATTTAACACTATCGTATTTTTCAGGTGACTGCCAATTGAAGAAGGGTACTTAAGAAGAGTAAAAAGAAGGTGGGTAAAAGTTATCTTTCTTTCACTCAGCTTTACTTGGTGCACATCATTTTTTTATTACCTTTCTTTCATTTTTGCTAGTTTTGACTTTTATTTATTTATTTATTTTTTACTTTTTTACTGTTGCCTTCGTTTATCTTATTAGCATTTTGTTTGACAAAATGCAACTGTATTTATTTATTTTTTACTTTTTTACTGTTGCCTTCGTTTATCTTATTAGCATTTTGTTTGACAAAATGCAACTGTAAAATATTCCTCCAATTTATACCTGTACGCCACTAAATCTTCCTTTAATCTTAATAAACGCAGTATGCCGTATAGAAAGTGATAAGTGATAAGTGACGGAGGACGTGGGCACTGTCCCTTTACCTTAATGGTTAATCAGTACAGCACCACGTCCGCCATTATCCAGAGCCGCCAATGGGGTTCGCTGCATGCCGTATAGAAACAAAGAAAATCAAACTCCTAACAGCTTTTACTGTTGTAACATCGCTTATTATGCAATTAATAAATAAACAACACTACGCTCAGCGGCGGAGCAGCCTTCGTGGACCACGGCCTGCAATGCCCTTTTTCTGTTTTCTTGACCTTTGGGCCCCAGAGTGGCAAGTGGTCAACTTGTCACAGGACCCCCGGTGTTTACCAAATGGGTCTATAAGATGAGTACCAAGCGAACTTGGTACTCATTTTATAGTCCCACTTAGGGGATGAAAGGCTGAGTCAACCTTGCCCAACCCGGGGATCGAGCCCCGGACCTGGGGTGCAGCTGCACGACGCGCTAGCCACTACGCCACCGGGGGGTCAATAAACGCACTACTTCTAAAAATAAAACGAACGGGCTGGTTGCATGGGTGTTTTCGTGGTTTTCCCCGTGTGTAACGTGTATACGAACCAGTTTTCCTTAGAAAGCCCTCCACGAAGTCATCCCTCCCCTTAGGCAGATAGCCCTAGTGTGCTTTGCCGTAATTAAATACACCACACCACTAAGAATAAAAATGTATGTTAGGAGATTTCAACAAGAGTGGCTATTACTCCAAAGAGGCAATTTGCCCAGGAGGACTGTTAATTTCGTTTTGGTATTTTGCCTCAATTCACGGTAAGCGTTGTTTCACTTTTCAGATTGTTGCCACCAAACATTATCCCCCTGTATTATATTTAAAGAAATTAAATAATTAAGAATCTGCGTGAATGTATGTATGTTTCTCGCACTGTGATAAAACAACGGTACCTACAGCTATCAAATTTGGAATAGCGTAATCTTCCATAGAATATAGGCATGTGGAAGCCCTAATTTGAATTTGAAATTTGCTTTATTATCGATTTCATATTTTGTAACACTTCAAAAATTTTTTGATTAACAAACTAAACGATTTCAGAGCGAACAATGGCAATACTGTATGGAGGAAAAAAACATTTTTTTCACCAGCGCGCGAGACTCTGTATCGGAAATTCTAAGGATATGTATTTTTTCCCCTTATTCTGAAATTAAAAATAGAGTGATAATAAGAAATATAGATACGATTTTGTAAAATTTTGTATTATTCTAAACTTTCTCAATAAGACTCTTTAGAATGTTTTTCTTTCATAACGGCTATTTTTCATTTTGCTGCAATTCTTCGACTTAACAATAAAACTTAGGCAGCATACAGCATCTTCTTGACGTTCAGTAAGCAAAACGAATCTTTATAAGGGATTTAAACTGCGGGTTGAGTACTACAGGGGAAACGTTTTTCAAGTATTTGACAAATAATTTATTGCATTTACAAATTTGCTTGCTAAAGAGTACCAGTATGGATAACTGGAATTCTACAATATACACAAAATTAGTACAGTTTTAGTGATTAGTCCCGCTCTATCGGTATGGAAGTTAGTAGAAGCAGTTCGGACACTGATGGACCGCAGTTCTATTGCTGTGTAAGCAAGACTTGAATACTCCTAATTCTGCAATGCTCAGGCCTAAAACCTCACATTTCCAAAATTCCCTGCCCTGTAAACCACAAAATTCTGTTTTTACCTCTTGTAAATTAAAATGGGGTCATTAAAAGCTCCTGAAAGAACGAAAAATATCAAAAATCCCTACTAACCAAACTACACTGCTTGCAAATTGCAACACCAAGAAAGACAAGAGATATCACAACAAAATCTATTTAGTAGATAACATGTTGACCAAGTATCAAATGATTAAATTTATAGACTTCTGTGAAGTGTGGTTTCTTCCAGAATCAGTAGCCAGAGTAGCCGCCATTGTTGGAGATAACCGCTGCCACACGCCTCGGCATTGATTCAAAGAGACTTTGGATGTGTTCTTGGGGTACAGAAGACCAAGCAGCTTCCACACGTTGCGAAAGTTGATCTGGTGTGGTAGCTTGGGATGTAATCTGTGTCAATCGTTCAGCAACCAATCGTTCGCAAGTATGCGAAGTAATGCTCAATCACATGTTTTCTATCGGCGAAAGATCCGGAAAGCGAGCCGGCCAGGGAAGTAATTCAATCTGGCGACTGACGAAGAACCCTTGGACAATGCGTGCAACGTGTGGTCGCGCATTATCCTGTTGAAATATGGCTGTGGGCAAGCCCTGAAGGCAAGGAAGGACAACTGGCTCCAACACCTCGGAGATGTAGCGCTGTTTAAAGTACCGGCAATGTGTACTACAGGAGTGCGAAAGTGATATCCAATACTGCCCCATACCATAATACCCGGTGCAGGACCAGTGTGGCGGTGCATAACGCAGCTGTTCAGCATCCTCTCTCCACGGTGTCTCCAGACTCGAATCCGACCATCGTGGTGTTGCAGACAGAAGCGTAACTCATCAGTAAAGACAATTTCATTCCATTCTGCCGTCCACATCCTTCTTTCATCGCACCACTGGCGGCGGAGACGTCTGTGGTTCTGCGTCAAGGGTAGACGAAGCAATGGACGTCTTGCGGACAGACCACTCTGCTGTCAACGGCGTCGAATCATACGCGCAGACACTGGGTGATGCGTTACAGACTTAATGTGCTGTGCTATGGTTCGTGATGTGACTGAGCGATCCGTCACTGCCATGCGCACAATGTTCCTATCATCACGTGAAGTGGTGCACGGAGATGGATGCAATCGAACACATAGGTCCGTCGTACTCTCCTGCATCCAACGGTCACATATTCGCATTACAGTTGTTTGGTTTCGTCCAACACGACTACCAATTTCCCTGAAAGATAATCCACACTCTCGGTAGGCCACTATCCTTCCTCTGTCGAACTCGGATGCTTGATTAAACGATGATTGCTGTTTACTACGAGGTATAATTGATAGTTTTTTTTTTTTTTTTTGAAAAAAAAAAGAAACACAAGAAAAACACAATTGCCGAACTTGAAATCGTCGAAAACTCCAAGCCTTAAATAGCGCTTTGAAGTGGCGCCACAGGCGCGCGTGATGTGCGTCTGCGCTGAAATTCTAATCATTTGCATATCTCACCTCCGATAATGCATGTTGTAAATTTCATGTTATTTGCATGCTTCCTTCAGGGTGTTGCATTTACGGTGGCCAGCAGTATACTTAAAAGAATCATGCCCTTCAGATAATAGCCACTATCACCTTAATGGCTTCATTTTCATCCATTCAAAGACATTCACTGTCCTTTATGCACCCTGTAAACAAGAGGCATCCGTAGAGTGAACTAGCATATTAGGAGACGATTAGACGACAGGGATTAAGTTTCGACGTTCTTTAGGAAGGTCATCACATATCTCTCAATATGCATACGCAGAACCATCCAAGTTTACTATGCTAAAAATTTTTCTTTTCCTAACTAGAAATCTTTGGTTTTCTGTGACTTCACTGACTCATCGTCTGCTCCAAAGCAGTGTCTTCGTTTCTTTTAAATGACGTCATCACCCTCGAGCGTTGGGAAGAACATAACGTTGCCTGTCTACTGACCTTGAAGCTGAATTAGTTCCACGTGCTGTCATCTCCAAGATGGCCCATCTGAAAGCATGTTATCTCTGACGACGATTCCGCTTCTCTTTCAGACTGAAAGACTGCTGCATATATGTTTGGAAAAAGAAGCCTAGCCATCCAACAGGTACAGGTAGAAGCTAGGCCAACACCTCCGTAGTAGCACAGGTAATTGAGGTATTGCTGAACCTAGCTAACTGTTAAACTTTCCACATCAATTTTGAGGGAGAACACCCCGGGGGGGTGGTCCGAGGTTCTCCCGCCCCTCTTTTTTTACCATCAACCACTTGGGAGGACTTTCTGAGATAAATGAGTTCTGGTATTAATAGTGTACACAAATCATATTGAGAAAAGACTGTCCTTGAAAAGTTCAACAACTGATGCTTCCAAGTGTGATGACCTCTTCACATCTCTGCGGACAGGGTCAAGTTTTACCTAGGAAACATGTTTAAAACCATGCTTGTTCTATTCTGCTAAGCTGTAACAGACTTGGGATGATCTCTCAGATGTCTCCCCGTTGCGCTTGAATGGGATCTGATGCCTCGCTAACACGTTCACGATATTCTGTAGCTAAATATGTTATCTTGTAGAAGCATTAAGATTCTACTTCGGAGCAGAAGACGTAAAAAATATGCAACGCTCTCGCCAGAACTCGAACTCTGAACCTTCCGATTGTTAACCGGACTGGCTTATGTGTGTGCATTTTTTTTCCTACCTCTCCTCCCCCTCCTTTGCAAAAGGTCAGGCACCTGGCACTATATATAGGGGTGCGAATTTACCTCTTTGCCTTAAGTGAAGAAATGTCTCAGCACGGCTCTGTACGAATATCTTCTTTTATACAACGTTTGCTACTATCCAACATTTCACAACGTATCCAGATTAAGTTTTGTAATATTACCCAAGGGTTGTTACCATGCTATTATAACATCGTGATCCTAAAGTAGCCTATCAGACTTTAAAAAAAATATGAAAATTTCGAAGTAGATACTAATGAGAAATGTCTCAACGGATATAAGCAGTTCCTCTATACTATTGTAAATAATGTATCACTTGAAATTTCGATTTCTATTTATGCTGTTATCTACAAAAATTGTTCGTTTGGTGCACAATGACAATGAGTTTTTTCCAAGCAGAAAAATTTTTATGATTGGACATTACTTCGCTATGCGTTCCTTTGCGGCACAGTGTGTCCGGTCTGGGCACACCCAAAAATGTCCTTGTGAACGCACATAAAAATTGAATGAAAAAGGATTTATAGGTTACTTTGAATCTTCTTTATTTATAGTAGATGGCAGCTCAACACAAACCAGTCCATATATTTTAGCCATGTTTAGTTTTTTAAGACATCTCATTTTTCAAAGAAATCTTCCAAATTTATTTTTAAGGTAACAAAGGAATTGTTTGAAAAGAAATTTCTATGTTGTTTTTTTGGCTGTATGCTAATCTCCTTATTCTATATTAGTTTTAAATTTTTACCTTGAAATCTTGCCTAAAATCAAACGGGGAACCCTAGGTGTCCCCAGACCGGGCTCACCGATAATCTAGGACAACTGAGAGTCTGTATTCCTTGTTTCTCCGCATCTCATCGGTAAGTTCATTGACAACAATGCTCGTTTCAGCACTCTATTCGAAGCTCTATTCAATCAGTGTGCACACCCACAGAATTAAAACGATAAGTGCTATCTTCAGAAAATTTTACTTGTGTACTCCTCTAGGCCTAATTAGACTGCCTACCTTTTTTTTTTTTTTTTTTTAAATTAAAACTCCGACTTTAAAAGGTAGCGTGCCGTATTTTTCTTTAAAGGGTTAAAGAAAAGTTATTGAAATGGATAGAAAGACCTCACAGAAGACTCGTGAACCTAATAAGGCAATGATTTTCTTCTTAATAACCTCATT
The DNA here is from genome assembly GCF_044657685.1 of Stegodyphus dumicola. NCBI lineage: Eukaryota > Metazoa > Arthropoda > Arachnida > Araneae > Eresidae > Stegodyphus > Stegodyphus dumicola. Next base: position 6,022,958 of record NC_140773.1, read on the forward strand.
TGAAGAAACTGGAAGTGTTTATCTAAGCAACGACGTGCCCCCCCCCATTTCTTTTGATTTCAGAAGAAATGGAAGAAGTCAATTAAATGTCGCAGTCGACAATAAGGATTGTGAAAAAGATGGCCCTGCATTAAATAAGTATGCGAAGTAATGCTCAATCAATAAAAATTATTTCTTGCGCTAAACAAACGAATTTTGAACCTCTTGACATAAGCGGCAAATCAAATTTTTAAGTGTTTGCTATTCTTTGGAACAATTTGTCATTATTATCAATTTTGGAATTTCCACAATTTTTTGCAAGTTTCATATGTGCGACTTTTGAATCATCTCTACATATAATAAAACAAAGAGTCTGTCTGTGTGTGTGTGTGTGTCTTTCGTTCGCGCTGCGCATAAGCTAATAGACCCACAGCTACGAAATTTGGTACATAGGTGCATCTAGACAAGAGCCAGTGCCCCTCGAAGCGATTTTTTCGAAATTCGAATTCGAAATTTTTTTATTTTATGTTTTGTGACAAAATCGCGTCCTTTTGAGACATAATGGACTATAGGAAAGCGAGATTTTACTCTACGCACTCCATTTTGACATCGTCATGAAACTTAGGCACTTAGCTATTTTACGAACTTAAAAAAGAAATTTCGTGTTTCAATAAATCGATTACGAATTTATTTAATAAAGTGAGCTTAACACCTTTTCAAAGGGATTTTTTCTAAAAATGTTTATGTTTAAAAATGTACAGTTTATTTTTCTTTGATTTTTGGACACGTTAAACTTTCATCCTCGCGACTGCTTAATACAAGAAGAATTTTGGAAAAATGATAATATTTTGTATTTTTAAAAATTTTTATTAAATGAAGCTTCCGAGTACACTTCTCACATCTCACATCTTTACAAATGTGATTTTGGCAACAATTTTCCTTTCTTATTGTTGTTGATAGATTTTTGATGAAATCGCATCATTTTGAATAGTTTCATTCTTTTAGAAATATGGATTTGGCAACAATTTTTCATCGTATTTCTTATGTCACTGTTTTTAAGAGATTGGCATATTTCTTTGCTATTTTTTATATATATATCATACATTTTTATTGATGTTTTTTATTAAGTTGTTCTGCAGAGTAAAATTGCGCGCGGAATTTTCTGTGTTTTGAGTTTCTTTCATGTTATTTTTTGCTTATTTCACTGTTTGTAAGATACTGAAAAGTTTTGCCGTTTTTTTCTTCAACGGCAAGTTGGTTCATTTTTTTATTAGGATAATTAATATTTGTATTAAGGGATATAGCTTATTTCATTGTAATTTTTGGTGCTACTTTGGTAGACGGTTGCACGGATTTTGGCAATTTTTCTTTTGGCGAGTAATACGACTTATGGTAAACCCATTGCTGGATAAGTTAGTTATGGTAATCGATACTTTGTTGTCATTTTATTGTTATTTATTGCTCATTTCACTGTTTTTATGATATTGAAATGTTTTGAGTAATTTTTTTAGAAAACAAAGTTCTTAATCTCCTTTATACCTTTTGAGTTCTTAAGATTTTGCAAAGGGAAGTTGGTTAATTTATTTATTAGGATAATTAATATTTGTATTAAGGGATATTGCTTATTTCATTCTAATTTTGTTATACGTAATAACATTTTTTGTGAAATTGTTCTGCAGAGTAAAATTCTATGCAGTTTTTAAATTTAACGTTTGGTGCTCCTTTCAGCCATTTTTCCGGTACATTTAAAAGCCAGACGAAGGCTGGCAGCGAAGCTGCCAGTACTGTATAATTCAGTTTTATCAACTTGAAGAAGAAGCAGTGAGTGCCATCACTAATCTACTCGAAGTTGAATACATTCCTATTCTTTTTACTCAAAGTGACTTTCTGTTTTAATGCCATTATCACGTATGAAAACTACACTCATGTCCATAAATTAAGGATAATTCGGAGTCACGCGGAAATCGAACTCTAAAATAAATATATCACCTGTAAAATCACACACATCTTCAAGAATCACATGCAAATTTTAGGAAGCAACCAGATGACACCGATGGTACGTCACAATGACGAGAGTGTAAGAGAGTGATATATAAGATATACAGGCAAAGAAGTAAAATTGTTCGCAGGCGCTTTATAAGCATTTCAGTGCAATAACCCAATTGTTATGACACAAAGGACGCATTTCGATGATTTTTTAAGATGTAGAATTATCGGCCGTCTGGAATGTGGGCGTACTTAACTGAAGTATCAAACGAACTTGTAATTGCACAGAGTGTCATCTCCAGGCTTTGGCAATGATTTCAAGATGATGGTAATGTGAGTAGACGTTACAGTAGAGATCGCCCCAGAGTTACAACGACGAATGAGGACCGGTATTTGGCAGTTACTGCCAAAAGAAACAGGTGGAGCATAGCCTCAGACCTGTCTCGTCAGCTCTCGTAGGACACTGGTACGACAATTTCAAGGCAGACCGTGTACAGAAGCTTACTTTAAGCTTGGTCTATATGCTCGTAGAGCTGTGAGATGCGTTCCAATTACTGCAACTCACTGTCGCCTGCGGTTAGCCTGGAGTAAAGAGCATGCATTGTGGACACCGCAACAGTGGGCTTGTATGATGTTTTCCGACGAGTTCAGGTTTAGCTTGCAGTCTGATTCTCGCCGGATTTTCATATGGAGAGCTCCAGGTACCCGTTACCACCAAGAAAACATCATTGAACGACACCGTTACGGTGGTGCAAGAGTGCTCGTTTGGGGTGGAATTATTCTGGGTTCCAGAACTGACCTGCATGTTCAAATTGGAACCATGACAAGCCAAATCTATTGGGACATCATTCTGGAGCAACATGTACGTTTGTGTTTTGGGCGCCATGGGCGCACAATTTGTGTTTATGGATGACAACGCCCGTCCTCACCGTGCAAACATAGTAAGCGAATGCCTTCAATCGGAGGATATCACCCGTATGGACTGGCCAGCATTCTCACCGGACTTGAATCCAGTAAAGCACGTGTGGGACATACTTGGCCGACGAGTTGCAGCCCGTCAACTTCCTCCTACATGTCTACCGGAACTTCGGGGATCGTTGCTTTTTGAGTGGTGTAATATCCCCCAAGATCAGATCGATAATTTGATACTCAGCATGCCTAGACGTTGTACCGACTGTATTGCATCGTCTGGGAGACATACAATGTATTAATAATCATACCAACCATGTATTATTGGTTTTTTGTAAATAAGGTTTTTTTTTTTTTTTTTTGTTTTGTTTTGTTGTAATTTGCTCCAGGGAGAAAAAATCTCTAGTTTTTTTAATAATATCAAACATATAGCATCTTTTTTGCTCTTTACCTTTTGTTTAATAAATAAGCTTTACAAATAAGTCAAATTTGTTTTGCTTCTAACTCTTCCTTTGCCTGATTTTGCATTATCCTTAATTTATGGACATGACTTTATTTTGCCCTATTTAAGAAATCTGATTTAACTTTAAAGTTAGCTTTGGTTTGGTTTGGTTTATATGATTATGGCAAAGCCTCAAGGGCTATCTGCCTAAGGGTAGGGATGCCTTCGTAGATGATTTTCTAAGGGAAGCTGAGTTGTACACACGTTACACATGGGGAAAACCACGAAAACGCCCATGCAGCCAGCCCGTTCACGAGATTCGAACTTCGGACCCAACTTCCAGTGTATGTTTAGCTGCTCGGCCACTGGTGGGCCAAACTTAAGTAAAACTTAACTTAAAGTTAGATTCGCACAGAATAACATTCCGGTTATTTAAATAATAAGGCCATATTTATAGAAGAGAATAACAATTTCAATTCATCTTAAATTTGCCAAAACTGCAGAATACTTCAAAGTTATTTTATTAGAAAACGAAGGTGTCTTGTTAATATTAATCCAGGAAAAGACAAATTGTTCTCTTACGTTTTTGAAGTACAATATTATTTTAAACCTTGCAGAAAGTAACCGAATTGACTAAACAGCATACACAGAAAGTAAAATACCATTTTGTCAATTCGAGTATTACGTTGCTGGCAGTATAATACGATTTCAAATTTTAATCAGCTTCTAATTATTAGCGTTCCGGCATTCATTAAGAATTATCAGATATAAACAAGAGTGGCTATAAATGAATGATGAAAAGCTTAAACAAACTATGCGGAACGAAGTCATAAAACAAAAGTCATAAACGTGCTAGTCACAAAATAAAATTAATACTCCGAGCACATATTTATATTTCAAATAATCTTACTCTGAAATGAAAAGCATTAATTAAAAGTGCTGAAATTATTAAACAGGAAATAGAAAAATTTCGAGATTTGAAAATCGCATTAAAGTATTTAATATTTGCATAACGCTTTCATATAAAATCTACAGCAGTCTAAATTTACTTTTTTTATAAATACCTTTAGCATACCTGTCTCATATGTATCTGGGGAGTGTTCTGTTGTCCAGCCTTCAAGAAAAATGGTTATTACTCGAATCAAATAGTATTATATTGATTTGTGGTATGATAATTGGTATAATTCGAATAGAAGAAAAGAATATGCCTATTATTTAAAACCTATTTTAATAAAAGTATTTCTTGTCATTTGGATTTTAATCAAATTGTTACTGGACATGGGCGCTTCCCGGTGCATCTTAAAAGATTTGGCATACAAGAGAATAAATATTGTCATAATCGGTAAGGCACTATGTGGAAGAATGTACACTTACTTATGACATACGAAAAAAATATAATTTTATTAAGATTTTTACAGGTGCTAAAAAAGAATTTAAATTTGCAAGGAAACTTATGTGTTTTCTAAATAATAATCGCTCTGATGTTGGTATTTTTATTTGATAAAAATTTGTTTTTAAATTTTGTGTTACAATAATTTTAGATTGAGATATTGGTGTTTATATGGAATTTTAACATAATTTTATTCAGTGCGTTATGTGGTGTATTTTATATGTATTTCATTGTTTTTGATATATTTAATATATCTTGTGTAATCAATGTTTTTAATGTATAGTTTATTAAGCTGAAGGATTTTCAGAGTGTTGCAGCTCTGGTTTTGTAGAACAAAATGATTTGTCTTCTGGTGTTTTTTATTGTATAATTACACTTCCAACCACACATTTATTTTGAGGATATAACATGTTCAGTTTAAATCTATTATAGTTTTGTATGGTTATCACATGGAGTAATTACCAATGTTAATTATTGTTTTGTATACTATTTGTTACTGATAGAGAAAACTCTTAGAGAACGCTTACCTTAATGTACACATTGAAACATTACTTACTGCCATTAAGTTTTATGTAATTACTATATATTAATTTATTATGCCGCTGAGAACTAGTGTCTCAGCGGCTTGTTGGTATGATCCTTCCGCTGGTCATATTTAGGCGGATTATTGGTAGTGGCGGTTTCTGGAGTTCTGTGATTTTATTTTTCCGGTTTTGCTGATGGTTTTGTTGGTTGGAGGTTTTTACACTCTACATCGATCAATTTGAAGTGTGCTGATTGGTCTTTTGCTTGTTCTGAGAATGATTGTTTTGTAATTGTTTTGTCCTTTCCTTATATTTTGTTTTTACTAACCACCATTTTGATTAGTTTTTATTTTCCTTTCTTCTTGCTTTCCTGTTGTGATGTTTTCCAGTTTATTTTCTTGGTTTTCTTTACATGTTTTTTGTTACCCGGGGCCTCTTAACACCCTTTGGTTTCCCGATTATAGTGTTTTTAAATTGAAGTTTTTAGGTTTGTTTTTAATTTTACTGCCTGTTGCCGGGACATGGCCGGGTTGCTGGGTGCCCTCGTTTGTGGCTTTTGCTTGGCGCAGCCCTTGTTTGTCATAAAATCTCGTCGATTAGGTGGATGGGGCTGCGCCCTATTTGTACCTGTCTCATATGTATAAGGCTGTCTTTCGTGAAAGCTCTCTTTTTTTGTTCCCTTGAAAAATACTTTAAAAAGTGCAGGGTCATTTCTTATATGAAGAAGATATAAATTTATATTCAGACCAATTCTTGTGAATACAGATATGTTTCGAAGAAGTGGCTAAATGACCTTTAATAGTTATTTAAAGATTCAAAAGACACCTTCATTTTCTAATAAAATAACTTTGAAGTATTCTGCATTTTCGGCAAATTTACGATGAGTTAAAATCATTATTCTCTTCTATAAATAAGGCTTTATTATGTAAATAACCGGAATGTTATTCTGCACGAATCTAACTTTAAAGTTTGGCCCATCAGTGGCCGAGCAGCTAAAAATACACTGGAAGTTGGGTTCGAACTTCGAGTCCCGTGAACGGGCTGGCTGCATGGGTGTTTTCGTGGTTTTCCCCATGTGTAACGTGTGTACAGGTCAGTTTAGTTAGATGTAGTTCGACAGTTTGGATAAAGATGCTAGTGGGCATAGAAAAAAAAAGAGTTAGAACTATCGCGATTAATATACAGAGGCTTTTACAGAAGATACGAGAAATAACCGCATAGAATACTACAAGAGCATTCTACTTATGACGCTTATGATATAAAATGACACTTATTGCGAAATGTTGGTAAGATGTACTGAGCCCTTCCAATGGTCAAACGGTAAAGTCGCTAACTGGTAATTTCAACTGGGTTCGAATTCCGGAGAAACGGGTGGCTGAATGGTTAGTTTTCGTGGTGTTATCCCATGCGTAACGTGGATACAAGCCAGTTTTTCTTAAGAAAATCTTCCGCAAAGGCTTCTTCCCCACAGGCAGATGGTCGTCAAGCTGTTTTGCTTTCATCAAATATAGTGGTGCCCAACTTTTGGCGTTTTCTTTACATGTTTTTTGTTACCCGGGGCCTCTTAACACCCTTTGGTTTCCCGATTATAGTGTTTTTAAATTGAAGTTTTTAGGTTTGTTTTTAATTTTACTGCCTGTTGCCGGGACATGGCCGGGTTGCTGGGTGCCCTCGTTTGTGGCTTTTGCTTGGCGCAGCCCTTGTTTGTCATAAAATCTCGTCGATTAGGTGGATGGGGCTGCGCCCTATTTGTACCTGTCTCATATGTATAAGGCTGTCTTTCGTGAAAGCTCTCTTTTTTTGTTCCCTTGAAAAATACTTTAAAAAGTGCAGGGTCATTTCTTATATGAAGAAGATATAAATTTATATTCAGACCAATTCTTGTGAATACAGATATGTTTCGAAGAAGTGGCTAAATGACCTTTAATAGTTATTTAAAGATTCAAAAGACACCTTCATTTTCTAATAAAATAACTTTGAAGTATTCTGCATTTTCGGCAAATTTACGATGAGTTAAAATCGTTATTCTCTTCTATAAATAAGGCTTTATTATGTAAATAACCGGAATGTTATTCTGCACGAATCTAACTTTAAAGTTTGGCCCATCAGTGGCCGAGCAGCTAAAAATACACTGGAAGTTGGGTTCGAACTTCGAGTCCCGTGAACGGGCTGGCTGCATGGGTGTTTTCGTGGTTTTCCCCATGTGTAACGTGTGTACAGGTCAGTTTAGTTAGATGTAGTTCGACAGTTTGGATAAAGATGCTAGTGGGCATAGAAAAAAAAAGAGTTAGAACTATCGCGATTAATATACAGAGGCTTTTACAGAAGATACGAGAAATAACCGCATAGAATACTACAAGAGCATTCTACTTATGACGCTTATGATATAAAATGACACTTATTGCGAAATGTTGGTAAGATGTACTGAGCCCTTCCAATGGTCAAACGGTAAAGTCGCTAACTGGTAATTTCAACTGGGTTCGAATTCCGGAGAAACGGGTGGCTGAATGGTTAGTTTTCGTGGTGTTATCCCATGCGTAACGTGGATACAAGCCAGTTTTTCTTAAGAAAATCTTCCGCAAAGGCTTCTTCCCCACAGGCAGATGGTCGTCAAGCTGTTTTGCTTTCATCAAATATAGTGGTGCCCAACTTTTGGCGTATCGCGAGCACATTTCCAAAACATCAACATTTTTCTTAAATATATTTCCAATCTTCTGTGATACATCTGAAATATTAATTTCGGTAAATGTGTTTGAGATGAATAATAATATTGGTTGAACTTTATGGAAATCAGAGAAGCGGAGTTCAAAATTATTTTTCAGTGCATTTAGGTTTTCCGAGTATTTCTCAGTTTCAATTGTCTTGTGGTTATTAATATCGCTTGATAAATTCTAAAAATGGGTGAAATATTTTTCTTTCTTCGGATTTATCCACAAATTTAACTTTACCTGAAAAGAAATTACAGTCCCAGTCAATTGAAAACGGGTTTTTTTCTTTTCCCTGAAGATCTTCGTTCAGTTTGTTCAGTTTAGCTGCTACATCCGTGAGAAAATACAGATCAGATAACCAATTATTATCGTCCAATTCTTTATAACTTTCGTTTCCGGATTACAAAAACCGCTTTATTGGCGAAAGAAGGTCTACAAATCGTTGAAGTAAGCTGAGCCATCTAACATGGGAATGAAGCAATAAGATTCCATGTTCGCTATCAAGTTCATCCGCCAGCAATCAATTATTTTATAACGTCTTGCAAAATATCTCTTACGACTGACTATAAATGCTTAACATGTAGAGTCATTAGGTTTATTGGAGCAGAAAAGATGAAAAATATGCAACCGCCTTCGCCAGGAATCGAATCACGGACCTCTGGAATACCGGCCCAGCGTGCTACCGTTACACCACGAAGGCACGCTAGGGATGTGGGAGAAATACCTTATAAACATATTTTAACAATTAAGAAATATAAATGAATGGTTTATTTTTTTAAATATTTTTTTTCTTCATAGTACCTAATCGGGCTGGAGAGAACATACAAAACGATCGGCGAGCACACTTGTGCTCGCGATCACTAGGTTGGCAACCGCTAAACTATACTATTCAGATGTATTAATAAAAAAATAATAAAAAAAAACTTTTTAAATCATTCGATTTTTTATGCTGACGAGCAAAGCACTTTTTGTAATATCATAGATAAATGAGAGATTTTATAGGTTGTTTATTCGCAACAAAGTACTCTTATGCAACTAATTACTATTTATTGTAAATAGATCCCTGGATTTTATATTTAACAGAAAGAAATAATACCTCTTCGCGGTGTTAGAAATTAAACTGATCGTTATTGATAGTCATTTACTCTAACTACCCTTATAAGGTATTTCTCCCACTTCCCTAGCGTGCCTTCGTGGTGTAGTGGTTCAGCACGCTGGGCCGGTATTCCAGAGGTCCGTGGTTCGATTCCCGGAGAAAGCGTTTGCTATTTTTCATCTTGTCTGCCTCTGAAAAAAATCCTAATGACACTACAGTGGCGCCCGAACTAAAAGGGTTGTGGATGATGATCCTCCGCACCCAGAATTTGGCGACTAGGCCCCTAAAAACCTAGTCGCCCTTTAAAAAGAGGAGTATATAAGGTATTTCTCCCACTTCCCTAGCGTGCCTTCGTGGTGTAGTGGTTCAGCATGCTGGGCTGCTATTCCAGAGGTCCGTTTTTCGATTCCCGGCGAAGGCGGTTGCTTTTTTTCATCTTTTCTGCCTCTAAAAAATCCTAATGACTCTACACCATATCGAAAGATAAAAAGAATTTGTTTGTTTAAGTGGCTTCTTTAAGAAGGTGAGATTATATAAGTAGAACCTTTTTTGCTCATTCAGCAATGACAAAGCAGTCTAAGATTTGCAGTGATTTGTAAGGTTCACGGAATTACGAGTACATGCACTCAACGCTGCCCTTCAAACATTATACTAACCGTACGAGTTACCGCTTTTAGTCTAAACTGACTGTGAAAACAACAAACACAAGAGAATTTTAAGATACTTACTTTAGTTATATTACTATTTGTGAGATCAAACGAAACTAACACTTACAAAAAATAAATCAATAAATAAAATCTGAAAGCTTTCGGATTTTACAGGTCGCATAAAAAGGTTTGCTAAGGTTTTTTAAGCTCTCGCTGAGTTCGCAGTTCTACCAGTCTGAGTTCTACCAGTCTGCTGTTGCACCAATTCCTGCTAACCTACTTCTTTTTATCTTCTTAGCTTTATCATTAAACATTAAGCACTAAAGCATTTCTGTGAATTTAGGTGTTTAACTTCTCAAGTTATTTAAAACTGCAATTTTGGTTGGCATAAAGCTTTCATGTTCCAAATCCTAATGAATTCTGCGCAAATTCCACAAATGCATTTCCATTATTTTTATTTTTATTTGCTTTTATCTTTAAACGAGTATTCAACTACATAAAATTGAAAAAAAAGTAAATTCCTTCAGATAAAAATAAAGAAACTTAAAAATTCGTTAATCTGAATTTGAACAGAAAATGTCTAATGTATGAGAAAGTAAAAATGCGGATGGTATGCTAACTGAAATAAACAAAAATTTCGGCTTTTGAATTCAATCGAGTAAAATAAGTAATCCTTTCTTAAATAAGATTTTTAAAAATTATAACACAATTATAATTTTGAAAAAATCTTAATTTGATGTTCTTTTAAAATCAAAATGTCTTGACATTTTGATTTTATAAAAATAAATCTATTAAACTGAGTATAAAATGAAGTGAAACGGAAGATAAACGAAAGTAAAAAGAATATAAACGGCGCAAAATGATGCGCAGATTTGGTATCTTTACCGCTTTTAAATGTATGCCAACTTTGAATCATAGCTCAGTGTTTTTAATATTTAAATTTTCGTATATCTTCAAACATTTTGAAGAGAAGATTCTAATATTTTGAAATATTCCTTAATAATGTTGTCGTTAAGACGACACGCAAATTTTTATGTGTTACAAGTCCAACAGTTTTTGAAAAAAATTCATAAAAATTATTTAAAACGTTTATTTTTTAAAATAAATAAAAAAAAATATTTGAACTTTACTGGATTGAAACCCAGGCTGTAGATTCTGAAAAAAGAAGGCTTGAAAATTCAGTTTAAAATGTCAAAACCCATTCAGTTAACATTACAACACTAAAATTTTCAATAAGGAGGAAAAGAAACTATTCGATAAAACTATTACAAAACTTCCTTTTTGAGAATGATTTTAGACAAACATGGGAAAAAAAAGGGCATATCATAATTTAAAAACGCATTTTTTGTTGTTGTTGTTGTCTAAAGACGTATTTATCAAAATGTAAATCTATGCAACACAATTACTGGTTTTTTTCATTTGTCTTTTTTTTAAGACATTTTTTTCTTCAAATGTTATCACATGATTTCGTTGGGAAAATTTGTGGAAGGCGTTGAACTTAGGAAATGTTTTTAGAGCTATTTTTAGGGGAATAGATGCCTTCGTGGAGGACTTTCTAAGGGAAATTCTCTCGTATCCCCCTTCCGCTGAAAGAAAATCACGAAAACGTCTAACCAATCAGTACATTAGGTTGGAATCGAATCCACGTCGAACTGCCAATTTGCAGCGACTTCACTGGCCCACCAGCGGCCAAGCGGTAAAGACGCTGAACACTGGTAGTTCGGTCCGAGGTTCGAATCCCGCGAACGGGCTGGCTGCATGGGCGTTTTCGTAGTTTTCCCCATGTGTAACGTGTATACGGGCCAGTTTCCCTTAGAAAGTCCTCCACGAAGGCATCCCTCCCTTTAGGCAGATAGCCCTTGTGTGCTTTGCCATAATTAAATAATCCAATCCAATCCAATCCAATCCAGCGACTTTACTGCTCTGCCGCTGGCGGCCGAACTCGAGAAATGAATGATCCGCGTACTATTCGTATCTGGAAATTCGATTCTAAATTCTAAAGTGAGTTATATTACATAAACATACTTAGCGCATGATTCGTTTCTGCAGTAATAAGAATTTTTAAAAAAAGCATGCAATAAAGTAAAAAAGTGAAATGTAAAAAAACTGCGAATGAATCTTGATTTGTTCTCCGTGATTTGGAAACAGTATCGGCAGAAATACGATAAGTAAGTTTTTATTTATAACATTATTTATATTATGTTATATATACAGGGTGGCAATAGAAAAAAACGTCCCTGATATGTGAACCCCTGGACTATTCGCTCAACCAATCGAATGAAATTTTCGGTATTCTTACTTGAAGGTTTGCATAGGATAGTGTGATAATTTAAGGGGTATCAGAAACCTATATACCGACAATGTTAAAATGGCCATTTTCGATGTACCTTTTTTCAAAATCTGCTGTAGGTACAAGCTTGAAATTTTTTGTGTAATTAAAGTATACTTACCTGATTATACTGAAATGAGCTTTTGAAACATTTTGAATTTTAGAGTAAATTACAGAATATTTTGTTAGGTATAGTAAAATTTAGCACTTTTCTCACACAAAAAAAATTTTAAAAAAATTATTTTTTTTTGTAAGTTTATTACAAAACGCTCATTTCAGTAAATATTAGGGAACCTAATAAATAAGCCGTAAAAAGTTTAGATACCTGCGAGCAGTAGTTCCTGAGAAAAGGTACTACATCGAGTATAAAAAAATCAATAAACGCGTTTTTATGTAAAAATCCTCATTGATCACAGCAGTAGATGACAAATTAAAACTAGATTTTCTTACAGTTCTAATTTTCATAGAGATTAAAGAATGGTATTTTTAGAAAGATAAAAGTGAAGAGAATTTGAAAATGCAAAAATCCGAAATCACAATTTTTTGAAGATTTTGGGGTTCCAACACCGCTTGAAAAGCTAGAACTCTCACGGTTACGGTTACAATGAAAACATTTCAAAGTTTTCGGAAAGCAACACCCACTTTATCTCCGCGAAGATTGATTAGACATTTAAAAACCATAAATGGCTTTGGAACGATACACATATGATAATATTTGCCTGCGTAAAGCATTTCCAAAGAGCACTGTAAAGAAACAATGATAACACAACAAAAGAAAGAGAAAAATAAAGGCTTATTGGACGCAGTTCTCAGTTCCGGAGCTAGATAATTTAAAATACAACTCCAGCTCACTACTACATTTTCTTCCTCCCCCCAGGCCCACCAGCGGCCGAGCGGTAAAGTCGCTGATCACTGGTAGTTTGGTCCGAGTCCGAGGTTCGAATCCCGCGAACGGACTGGCTGCATGGATGTTTTCGTGGTTTTCCCCATGTGTAACGTCTATACGAGCCAGTTTCCCTTAGAAAGTTCTCCACGAAGGCATCCCTCTCCTTAGGCAGATAGCCCTCGAGGCTTTGCCATAATTAAATAACCTAAGCTAACCTAATCTTCCTCCCCCCAAAAAAAACCTTTTCAAACATTTCCTGACGTTGCTCAGCAACGATGCAAAAATATGGCGTTACCCCCCCCCCAGTGTCAAGGACAATATATATGTAAGATAAAAAAAAATGCAAATTAAAAATATAATTTAAAATGCGTCTTAATTGCTCATTTTTAATTTGGGTACTTTGTCTCTAGTAATAACTTTCTCTGAACTGCGTCATGTCTGAAAACGTATTCCACATTATGCCATCTCTTTTCGCATTTTAAGTTGTAATTTTGATTTGCAATTTTTTTCTTACATATATATATACTTTTGGTGCGGCCCCTTGCAGCTAAAAAGGAAGGTGCACATCTGTACATACGTACGTACAGACCGCCACGAAAACATCTCTTCTGAATACATTTTAAATCAGTTTTAAAATTCCGTTTGGGGAAATAAATGAAGGCGTTATCTTTGTTGTCGCGAAGCTAAGTTTCTCTAGATTGGCAACAAATCCACTAGTCTGGTGTTTCAAATGTAAACAATCAATGGCCGCCATAAAAAAAAAAGACTAGCGGCACTTTAACAACTTTAAAATTGTTGATAATTCTAAAAATATTGCATACATATTTACTAAGGGCATAAAAACCTTGACCGAAAAATAAGAATAATATAATTCAATCATTTTTAAAGCAAAAAATGTACAATTTACAAACATATAAGAGTAAAGAAACTGAGATCACTGAGCCGGGTAACAGAGTGGATATATATAAAAATATATTTATATACGTTTGGTGCGGCCGATTGTAACCAAAATACGAGGTGCACGTCTACATGTTATAGCAGTCCTATATACAAAATTTCAACGTTCTGGGGCTACTCGTTTTTGAGTTATGCGAGATACGTACGTACATACGTTCGTACAGACGCCACGAAAAATTCTCTTCAAAATTAATTTTAAAGCAGTTTTATAATTTTTTTGGAGGAAACGAGTCTTTTATTCTGTCCTTACGTAAAGATATCATGCAAAAACATCGTTAAATTGCATTCGATAGCGGTCAAAATGGATATTTTCGTTGAAATGTGGTACACGAAATTTTCTGTGATTACAATACTTCCTTTACTTCGCACAAGGATGTAAAATATTAAAACTATTATTAATCCGATGTTTAATGTTTCAACCAGAACTATTTAAGGTTCTGGTTGATACATTTATTTTGATAGTATAATAGTGTTTAAGGTTTTTGAAACACTATACCCGAATGATTAATTAGTGCTGAATACGTTTCGTTCTTCTGGACACTACGCTACTGAAAACCTTGTCAATTAATTGTTTCCGAGTGCTAAATAATATTTCTAATAGTCTCATAATATCAAAAAAGTACCCCGACCTGTTGTTTATCACTATTAATTAGAAGAAAAGAATAAAAGTAAATTTACAGTCAAACCAAGCTGAATTGCAAAAAATACAAAAACATAATATACAAAAAGAAAAATCTTGAAAAACTGCATAGAAATACATTCGGAAGCGTTTTCTTTTTAAATGGCTAAAATCTTAACTTCTAAAAAACAAGCTACTGTGTAAAAAAAAGGGGGGTAGTAACATTAACATTGTCATTAATTTAGTAGCGGAGAAACTTAAAGCTGTTAATGCTACTAGCAGAAAAACTAAATTAAAATAAAATTAAGAATAGCCGTATAAAAAAGTATTGCTTTTATTCTAACAGTTTTTAATTCTACCTTTGCAGCTTAAGCCGCAAGAATTTTTCAATTAAGTATTTCTCATTTCCTTCATATACATATACAAGGTCACCAAAAAAGTTCTTGCCGTTTTTGAACAGTCAAAAAGAAAAAGTCATAAAATACTTAATAGTCCCCGCTAATCCTCAAAGTAATCGCCATCGGCCTCTAGTGCCTTTTCCCAACAAGTGGGAAACTCCCTTTTCGAGTTCTGACCGGCTGTAGAAGGATCTCCCACGAAGATGGTTGTCCAGGGAATAGAAAAGGTGGTAGTCTGGTGGGGCGAGATCTGGAGACTATGGTGGATGAGGTAGTGTTTCCCAGCCCAGTCACTGGATAGTGTCCCTGGCCTCCAGAGCCACACGAGGCCTCGCATTGTCATGGAGGAGGAGTACACCCTTACGATTGACCAATGCTGGCTCTTTATACATCACTGCCTTATACACACGTCCCAACTTCTACGAGTACAGGCCTGTCGTGATGGTTTGGCCCACTGGCAGGAGCTCGTAGTGCACCACTTGGCGACTAGTCCACCGGATACAGAGCACGATCTTGCGTAGGTGGATAGAAGGTCTTGCAGTGGGAGGCACAGGTCCCATGGTGACAGCCAATGTCTGGAACTCCTGGATGTGTCATACTGGACCTACCTTTCATCGTTGGTGAATATTCGATCATACACAGATGCATTGCGGTGCCGAGTAAGCGATGACAAGTGCATCGGACAGTGAGTGGGGTGCCCACTTACTCAGCTTGTATGCTTTTCCTATGCGGTGCAAATGCAGTCTGGTCGTTTCATCAGATACCTGGAAATGTGCAGCGAGCTTGTCACATGTTTGGCTACTGTCACTCTCTATGGCTGCTCTCTGGGCCTCATCGTCCAGCGTTTGTGGCCGACCGCTGCGTGGTGCATCACTAAGAGACATATCCCCTGACCTGAACTTCTGGAACCATTGCCTAGCGGTTCGTTCGTTAACGGCATCATCCCCAAAGTCCTAGCAAATTCCGCGATTTGATTCTGCTGCTGACAGGTCCACTTTAAAATCGTACAGCAAACAACTCTGAACGAGCCCTGTGTCCATTTTGACGTGTCCATTTCAATCAGTCTCTGTGTGAGTTATGTTTGAAGTTCCTTTCCTTTTCCCACTATTGCCGTGTGTAGCTTACAGATAGCAAGTTGTATACCGGCTGTCATGAATTTATAAGTGCACTGAAGGTATAGCAGATGCATGAGTGTGTCCAGAGGACAGGATGCAAAGTGAAAGAGGGCGTGACTATTTTGTGACGTGAGGCATAGCGGCATCTGGTAGGCTGGAGAGATGCTGGTCCAAGTTTCGGGAACAGTGTGCATTTTTACAAATATTCAGTGCATAAACTCATCAAAGGGCATTTTTCTCACAATTAGGAAGATTATATACAAAAATAAAATACGTATTTACGAAGTAAAAGTATGCAGGGACTCCAGCAGAAGCAGTCAAAGATATCTCTTAGTAGAGGTCTTCTGATCGGCTGTTGAGACAGATATGCGAAAATCATGGAAAATTATGTTTGAAGTACCGATGCAACGCGCTTTTATACTCTTGGTTAATGTTCGGACTCCCATCCTAACCACTTCATCGTCAGTTTGGCGACAATTTTTATGCTCGGGTTCACTCTTCTAATGTCATATCAGAAACGGTAAGAACGTTTTTGGTTATCATGTATATATATATAATATATGGAAGATTTTAAAAAAATCAAAATTATAATTTAAACTAGGGAAAGCGTCTTAATTCCCCGTCTCTAGTTTAAAAATAGTAATGTTTTTTTTTCTGGAATGAGTCATTTCTAGATCCATCCATGTCATATGACTTGCATAACAGTAATGACGTAGCTAATTTGGAACTTGAACTCAAATATTCGAGAACTGAAACTTTCTCTTAATAAGGGGTTTAAACCGAAATGTTCCCTTGATGACCTTCCATGCTGGATAACTGCGTACTTTTGCTTCAGCTCTTTTCCCGTTAAGACGCTAATTCACTCGCTTAGCCTATGCCACCTATTATCCATTGTTCTAAAAATATAATCTGTATAAAATTGTGAGGATGCATAGCGCACCCATAATGACGATGTGAAATAAAAAATCTGATGTGTACACCACATGACTTCCTTGTACGGAATATTAAATTATACGTATT
Source organism: Stegodyphus dumicola (assembly GCF_044657685.1). NCBI lineage: Eukaryota > Metazoa > Arthropoda > Arachnida > Araneae > Eresidae > Stegodyphus > Stegodyphus dumicola. The sequence goes on from NC_140773.1 coordinate 6,039,963, forward strand.
TTTTCTTGCATTTCATTTAAAATTATTGAATTGAATTAAATCTACTTCGCCGACAGCGCATAAACCACAATAGAATAAAGGCATTCTTTAAAACTCACTCTGTTTAACATAGCGACACTCTGGCGCTAGGTTCACTTAACAGTATTATATTTCGTTCATATTATAACTCAGACTGCACAAAATGTATATCATTTAAAGAATTATCTAATCGTTGCCACATGTTCTATTCAAATACTATAATAAAGCTAGAACGATGTATAAAAGAAATTAAGCAAACAAAACAAAAAAGAAACAGTTTTTCACAGACGAATGAGTATTTCTCATTCAATTAATTCAGTTCTCCCTTTGCGACAAGGCAAAAATACATAAAAACTCAAAATACCTGTATTAAAAATTACGAAGTAAATCTTAAACGCTTATTTCCTCGAAAAAATTCCAGAAAGGGTTAAGCATGATTTAAATAATAAATGAAGGCGTTATTTTTGTTGTTGCGAAGCTAAGTTTCTCTAGATTGGCAACAAATCCGCTATCCTGCTGTTTCAAATGTAAACAAGAGCAATGGCCGCCATCAAAAACATTATTAGACTTAGCGGTACTTAAACAATTTTAAAATTGTTGATAATTCTAAAAATATTGCATACAGATTTACTAAAGGCATAAAAACCTTAATCGGAAGATAAGAACAACATAATTCAATCATTTTTAAAGCAAAAAATGTACAATTTACAAACATATAAGAGTAAAGAAACTGAGATCACTGAGGCGGGTAACAGAGTGGATATATATATAAATATATTTATATACGTTTGGTGCGGCCGATTGCAACCAAAAAATGAGGTGCACATCTACATGTTATAGCAGTCCTATATACAAAATTTCAACGTTCTGAGGCTACTCGTTTTTGAGTTATGCGAGATACGTACGTACGCACGTACGTACATACGTTCGTACAGACGCGACGAAAAATTCTCTTCAGAATTCATTTTAAAGCAGTTTTATAATTTTTTTTTTTTTTTTTGGAGGAAAAGAGTGTTTTATTCTGTCCTTACGTACATATATCACGGAAATACATCGTTAAATTGCATTTGAAAGAGGTCAAAATGGGATATTTTCGTTGAAATATGCTGCCTGAAACTTTTCGCGATTACAATACTTCCTTTTTACTTCGTACAAGGAAGTAAAAAGACTATGTATTCTCAGAATTAATTATCCTGAAATAAAATTATGTTTGGAATTTACGGTTACGGCTACTTTCTGACTACGGAATAATTTTCTCCAAGTTATTATAACGCCAATCCGTTGAGAACTATCGCCAATCCGTTGTGGTTTTTTCCAAGTTATCTTATTACACGCACATACCCACACACATACATATATATGTGCTTTGCCATTCGGCAAGGTATGACTAAAGAGAGTAATCAACAAATAATAAAGATTTGAAAGATTTGATCTTACTATCAAATGATTTGCGGTTCTTCGAAAGCTATATCTAGTAAGACTCCACCAGTATGGTGATGTCCACTTTCTAGCCGTGGATTTTGAGATAGAAAGAAAAAAGTGGATTCTTAGCCACCCCACTTAAGAAACACGTGCAAGTAACCCGACTCCTATCAGCTGTGGCCTGAATGAACAGTTTCCGCTACTCTATGCGCACATCCGCCATTTATAATTATCTACAACTCAGCAATTTCCAGCTATAAATTACTAGCAAATGGTTGTAGAGTTTCTCGCTTTGTAATTCTAAGTTAATGTTGGAACTGAAGAATCCTAAGAACTGATAAGCGAATAATCGCTCAAGTTCGGGTGACAAGAAACAACAAAGTAAAAGGGTAACTAACACTTTATTATTCCAATAAGATTTAACAAAACTCCGCCTGGGAGTGTACAAACAAAGCCCTCACTTGGGCTTGAACTTAAGAGACTCAGAATTAAACTAAAACTAAGATTAACTAAAGAAATATAGCCGAAGCTATCAAGATTCAAATCGAGTTGGCCCCTTAACTTATTTGACTACGAAGCTTAGCAAGGGCCTGAGTACGGCCGAGCGTAATAACAGCTTTGAGAGAGAGAGAGAGAGTGGCCAAAAAGGCAGACGCGCGTAAATCAGAAAATCTGATACTCTCTTCCTCTGTAAGTAACTTCGTGGTTTAAATACCGCTCCTCCTCATTAAATATTCAGAAAGATCCCAAAACTACGTTCTCGCCGGAAGTAGTGAGTTGAAGTCAAGAATTTGACAGGAAAAGAACTTAAAATTTAACTGTTAATAAAATTAACATAATCCTTACATGGTTCTACTAAATTTTTTCATCGTCCCGATTTATTATTGCATATATATGAAGAAATACAAGAAGAAAAAGCCTTACAACTTCAGGAATTTCCAAATTTATTTAAAAAGGACTTTAAAATTATACATATATATATATGTATATTAAAATGAAAATTATGGGCTACGATAATTTTCCTTTAAACGTGTGTAACATAAACTTCTAAATATTGTAATATCTTGTTATTTAATAAATAAATATAATTATTGTTGAAGTGGCAACGCCATATTTGTATTAAACCGTTACTCAGCAACGTGAGATATTGTTTTAAAAAAGATAAGAATTCTGAAGATTTTAACAGCTAGGAGTAGGATGAAAATTTTCCACTTAAGAATTGTATAAAATTTGTCTATCACCGTGAACTAGAAATAAACTTTATGTTTTACTAAGAAGATTGTCTGTTTTGTAAATTACTGCAAAATAGATTACAATATCTATTCGATTTCCCTGCCTATGAAAACCCCTGCACAAAAATAACGAATTATGTAGCATATAGAACAATTAAATGTTTGATAATTCTGTATTTGAGACGGGAAACTTAGCCCACTGTAATGATGAAAATATCAACAAATTTAAAAGTCACCAATTTAGTCTAGGAGTAAATAAAAAATTATGTAGTTACTTTATTCCCCCAAAGGAATTACTAGTTAATTTTGTTGTTTCTAAGATGTATTGCTCTTCAGGAACTGACTATTCGTAACTCTTATTTTTTTTAAAGCGATATTGTTTTTATATGTCAGATAGAAAGAATTGCCTCTTAAAAAAAAAGACAATTAACTCATCACCATTAGAAACTCCGCTGCAATTTTCGACAAGGGAGACGTCAAGAATGAAAGCTAATTACTCCATAGGTCTTCAACTCACGCAAAAATGATCCCCTAACACCCACGCCGTTTGATTCCACTCCCCCAAATGCTCACTCGTAAGCAAAGATATTCATCAAATTTATTCTTACTCGCGGATACGAATTTACCTAATAATCGTTCCGAGTCCCTTGAGTGTACTTAATTCCGGGACATTGGTGCACCCCGCGCAACCGGAGGGCGTGGTTGTATCGCCCCTCCTATCCTGACGTCAATCTACTTGGGGGTCAGCTGACTGGAAAGAAGAAGATATAAAATGAGTTCGTTCCGTCCCCTTCTGATTCTCTTTCTCTCATCTTACCGATATAAACCATCTTCGATGAGAATTCAGAGCGCCAGATATTAAACTAGCATTATTAAGGCAGGTAAGCTCTAAAATTTTCTTATTTTGTTTAAATATTTGTAGATCTTGCAATTAAAAGCGAAATAAATTCATTAGAATATTAAGAAATTAATAAATTTTTCCTTTTCTGTATGTGCTTGCAGCAGAATTTTGATGCGGCAGTTTTTGAATTTTTTTTCTAACTGTCAAAGTTGGAAACAAGCCTTTCTTGTTTGAGCAAAATTTATTTTAAAAATAATGTACAAATTATATTTTAGAATAGAGATTCCAAATTCTTTTCTTGCGTTGAGTACTTCTAAAAGAATGTTTTCTTTATCGGCACTCTGATATTTTCTCTATAATACAGCTTAGTGATAAAAATAGCTTAAAAGAGAGGGGGAAAAAAAAAAAAAAAAAAAAAAAAGTAAGGAAAAGTTAGTTAAAAGTAAGGAAGTTAAAAGTAAGTTAAAAGTAAGGCTGTTAAAATTAAGGAAAAGTTTAGATTTTTACATGCACCAAATTCTGGTTATATGACATACCTTATAAAATTAAGGTATGTGCCTACATACGGAGCCCCCCCTTTTTTTTTAAATACATAAAATTTTAATTAAACACACATATTTTTGAGTAAGATGGGATATGAAACTATGAATTCAAATGGAATTTTATAGAACGTTTCATTAAATTTTCAAATATAGGCAATATTTAGTTAAAATTTTAGTGAAAATTTTCATTTACGCCAGATCACGTAAAATAAATTCTAATGAATATACTTCATTAATCTTTACAGTATATAATTAACATACTCATCTGTGTTCTGTAGCAAAAGATTTGCAGTACTTATAAAATTTTTTGAAATATTCAAAACTTGGTGCAAAATTCAAAATTTAAACTAAAAAAAAACCCTCTTTTCTTTCAAATACTGTCAATAAAATCAATAAATAAATACAACGAGGTCAGATTTTGCTACAGAATACAGATAAAGATGAACAAAACATTTTGGCAAAATTTCATTTCAATATTCTAAATACATTTTGAGAAATTAATGTAATCGCAATCAAAAGTAACGAAAAACACAATTTCTCAGAAAATGCATTTAAAGATTTTAATACAGCACAAAAAATTTTGTAGTCACTTTAGACCTTTAAATCTCGCCGTATTTGTATGTTAGGCCCTCTTTTACTTCATTAACTAATTTTACTTCTTAACTAATTTTGACTTTCTTTTAGCATTTTACTGGTTAAGTGTGCTGCTTGTGGGCATTGGCGTTTCTATTTCTGAATTCGCTGTTTGTCTATTCCCATGTAGCTTTCAAGCATAATGGGATTAATTTCTATTTCTATATACCTGAAAATAGGTAAAAGTCCTAAATATCTTGAATTAAACAATAATACAGCAATATCTGCACCTAAAAGCAATGTTTTCAGTTGGACAAAAGTTTCTTTAAGTAAAATATACCTCAAAAGGTTATTGAAATACTCATTATCGTTTTGAGTCTTCCCATGTTGGCATTTTATCAGCAAAGTGTCACACAGTGAAAGATGTGTTGTTTTCACAGCTTTTATATTGTGTAATAATTAGAAAATAGTTGTTTAAACTTATTGTTTACATTTTTAGGACCATTTAAATGCCAACTTCCGGCATCCAAAAATTCACTTCCGGTTTACTTTTTATACTATAACTTTGCTTCTATTTATCGTAAACACAAAAATAAAGCATTTTTGGAAACCTAACTATATGGCCTATAAAATGAATAAATTAAAAAATTTCCGAAAATTTTCACGAAAACGACGAATTTAGGGTAGGCACATACCTTAAACAGTTTCATTATCGAATAACATGAAGAGTTCATCATGCTTGTCTTCCGTTACATCTTCCAGGCGAATCATCGGATTTTGTTTCATCTTCATCGATGTGATTTTGATTCATAAATAAATAATCATTATCCGATCCATTTTTCACCAACATAATTTAATAGGTTACACCTTTCCTCCATGCAGGACCAACGATTTCACAGAAGCCCCATAAAGATATGACAGTTGTGTCAGGATAAGCACCCGCATGTAGACATTTAGCAAGTCCAGAAAATCCACGGCAGTTAATTTTTCAGGCAAAGTCCTCCTATCTTTACTTTATCTAACACAAGTTTCTGTCTTTTCTAACAGCGATTCTTAACAGTCTTTTGATTGCTCCTTTGCTTAATTTTAAGTAGTTCCTAACAGGATACTCTTTCCCCGTACAACAACATCCAAGGTTATATGTAGACCTTGTGAGGCTCTTAGCCGTCTATTCGACTGCGTTCCCGGAGCAGGATGGAGCAGAGAGTAGATGGTTTCTGCCAGGAAGATAACACACTGTGAGGCTAAGGCCAGGTCAGTGGTCTTCCTTGGTGGCGCTCACTCACTCACACCCTTGCTGCCTCACGTTTTCTATTAGCAGAATGGATGGCTTTGCATTTGAAACCAGCATTGCGTTTGTTTATATTCGCAGGAACCATATTTGCTGTTAAAAGGAGCACTAAATCAACTGTATTTCAAGGAAAGCGTGTAGAGACATTAGTTTAATTGGAAGCAGAAAAGATGAAAAATATGCAACCGCCTTCGCCGGGAATCGAACCATGGACCTCTGGAATACCGGTCCAGTGTGCAGAACCACTACACCACGAAGGCACGCTAGGGAAGCGGGAGAAATACCTTATATACTCCCCTTTTTAAAGGGCGACTAGGGTTTTAGGGGACCTAGTCGCCAAATTCTAGGTGCGGAGAATTATCATCCACAACCCTTTAGTTTGGGCGCCACTTGTAGAGGCATTAGGTTAGTTGGAAGCAGAAAAGATGAAAAATATGCAACCGCCTTCGCCGGGAATTGAAACACGGACCTCTGGAATACCGGTCCAGTGTGCAGAACCACTACAAGACGAAGGCATGTTAGGGAAGCGGGAGGAATACCTTATATACTCCCCTTTTTAAAGGGCGACTAGGGTTTTAGGGGACCTAGTCGCCAAATTCTGGGTGCGGAGAATCATCATCCACAACCCTTTACTTTGGGCGCCACTTGTAGAGGCATTAGGTTAGTTGAAGCAGAAAAGATGAAAAATATGCAACCGCCTTCGCCGGGAATTGAAACACGGACGTCTGGAATACCGGTCCAGTGTGCAGAACCACTACACCACAAAGGCACGCTAGGGAAGCGGTAGAAATACCTTATAAGCGAATCCGATTTACTAAAGCCTTTCATTTTCATTTAAAAATCTCGGCTTCAAATGACTATATAAAGAAAAGACATCTAACTCCTAATTCCAGGAATTCATTCAAATTAGAAGTGCTTCACTATAACATTCTTTTGGGCAGCTGCATTGAATACAATCCACCCTCTTTGCCGGATTATTTACTCCCTCAAGCATGTAACGCACACAAATATTGTTCCCCTTATCGCTTGTCAGTGCAGTTTACCATTGTTCGAAAGACTAGGATAAATGTTTGTATAAGTGACCTCAAAAGATAAGAGCATTGCACACGTATCTTTTACGTTTCTTCGTGATGAACTGGGTGCGCGTTATATGGCGAATATACGTAAAAATAAAAATGTAACTTGAAATTATAGATTCGGGTTATACGCAGGAGAATATAATTATTAGAATCAAATTATCAAATTAGACCAAGAATATGAGCAAAGTTTTCGGAGGGGAAGGGAAGAAGTTTTTTTAGATATATCTTTTTTTGTATTATTATTATTTTTATTTTCCTTATACAAATAGGTTTTCAGGGGGGGGGGAGAATCACACATTCTAACTTTATTTTTGATTTTCTATTATGTGAGGCCTGAGCTTTATGTATTAATACAGTATTTTTAATATTTGACATAAAATTGCTTAATTGATTTCTTAAATCACATATACAAAAATATTCTAGCTCTTTTTTGTTTTCCATAGTAAATTATTGACTTAAATAAAGCCTTCTTTCATTAGGTAAGAAAACGGAAAAATCAAAATTGTTGCTAAGATCTTTTACTTGGATTATTTCTCACGGACGGCTTTTTAATTCTCAAACTTAGCGTACACTTGTGTTTTAACCGTTTCCAGCACGCTACCTTTTGAAGTTGGAATTTTGTTAAAAAAAAAAAAAGGTAGGCAGTCTAATTAGGCCTAGAGGTACACATAAGTAAAATTTTGTGAAGATAGCACTTCTCGTTTTAATACTGTGGGTGTGCCTAAAGTGGCACACTGATTGAATACAGCTTTGAAAAGAGTGCTGAAACGAGCATTATTGTCAATGAACTGACCGATGAGATGCGGAGAAACAAAGAATACAGACTCTCAGTTGTTCTAGATGATCGGTGAGCCCGTTCTGGGCACACCTAGGGTTCCCCGTTTGATTTTAGGCAAGATTTCAAGGTAAAAATTTAAAACTAATATAGAATAAGGAGATTAGCATACAGCCAAAAAAAAAAAAAAAATAACATAGAAATTTCGGTACTTTTCCGTTTTGCCGGCGCAAGCGATAAAGTCGCCAATAATGGTACAATCGATGCCAAACGGAATATTCTCGCTGGTAACCTTTTACGCCTCATTTTCAAAACAAGTCGCAGCTTTTTCTTATCAGATTGATTTTTTCTTTCAATACTGTCATATAATTACATAGAATTTTTATCAGATAGTTCAATTTTATGTCTAAGGCCATTTTCTATAATTAAGTCAATTAGGATGCAATCACAGCGCTTGCCCGAAGCCGAAAATATAGAAAAGGTAAACTCAAGGGTTAAATTCATCCATTCTAATGAGAATACATTAGCGAAGTAAAGCACTACAGTTTCACATAATTTCTGAGTAAGCTATTCGTACGAATTGAAATATTTCTTGCATTTAAACTTGTGTTCTAAATTAAGATTTAACTTGAAATTAATGTAGATAATTACTGAGAGCATTAGATTTTTGTAGAGTAGTTTACGTGAGATGAGATCGCTTGGGGTCACGTGATATGAACCGGCGAATCAGGATGTTGAACCATGAAAGCATAGTAAATTCTTAAAGTAATGTCTTTTTACAAATTTATTGTTTTTATTTATTGGCTTTTTATAAAATTTTAAGCGATATTAAAATGTTTATGCCTTCTTTTTTTAAAAGAATTCTTAGAACTAACATTTTTTTAAATATTTTTTATGTGTATACTCTATGTTGTCGCCATTAAAGTCTGCTTGGCGAGATTTGCGCCGGCGAAACGGAAAAGTACCGAAATTTCTTTTCAAACAATTTTTTTATACCCTAAAAAGAATCTGGAAGATTTCTTTGAAAAATGAGAGTCTTAAAAAACTAAACATGGCTCAAATATATGGACTGGTTTGTGTTGAGTTCACTTGCGTTCAAATTTCACTTGCGTTTTTCCTGCCTCGAAAGCGCGGCTTAGGCTGTATATTAGATTTATATATAGCATTGTTCTAACATTGGTTTTTTGACACAAAATTGGACTTTTTTCAGATATGACATACCTATTTTTTTCCATATTTCGCTTTTACGACCCAAATTTTGCAAAAATGCTAGTTTTGTAAAAATCGCACGAGTAGTCTTTAAAAAGTTTAGTTCTCAAAATTTGTAGCTCGTCAGTGTTAATTGAGTTTGGTATATATTTATTACTATCTCTTTTTTTATTATTAAACTTACATACATACATAAAGCGCTTCTTTCTTCCGAAAACAATTCGCAAATATTTCCTCATTTGTTTTTAAAATTCGTATTTTTTAGTAATTTGCATAAATTTTTCAAAAATATGTTTGCATTATAACCGATAAAAGTTTTACCATCACCGTAAATTAGATGTATTTCTAGGCATACTTGCAAAAAATTAGAATTTTTCATTCTAAATTCCCAAAGATTTATGAGTATTTATACATATATTGCCGAGTTTTAAAATTTGCTATATTTGTTATAAGCTATAATAACACAAAATGTGCTTTAAGAACTTCATTTAAAATATTTAAAAGAATGAACGTTCACCTTTTTCCCACTCGTGTACAATTGAAAAACAAATCTGATGTGTACACCACATGACTTCCTTGTACGGAATATTAAATTATACGCATTTTTTCTTTCATTTCATTTAATTTTATCTGATTGAATTAAATTTGGTGCTACTTTGGTAGACGGTTGCACGGATTTTTGGCGATTTACGTTGGCCGAATTGTTGGCGCGATTTTTACAAACGTCAGCCATCTTGAAAAACGCTGTTTTTACGCATAGTAAAGTATTCGAAACTTAAAAAATAAATAAATAAATATCGTTAAAAGTAATGGATTAATTTTTTGTTGAAAATGTCATTTTTTAAGATGGCAGGCAAGTGTAAATAAATACATTTACTATGAGTATAAATACTAAAGTAAGGTTATTATTACTTTCATATAGCAAAGAAGAGAATAAAAACACCGCTATAAAAACATTGGGCCAACGTTTAATTAGATTAAAATATTACTGAAATTGAATATCGAATTAAAAACCATCATACCAACATATAAAAGAATTAGAATATTATTAAATTCAAATACTTTAAAATACGTTATATAGAATATAATTAACATTAAAACATATGGACAATAATTATCTCAGCAATTTCTGAAAATAGTGTATTAATTTTTTTAATAAAAATTGAAGTATACAATTATAAAATAAAAGAAAAAGACTATGTACTTACATTTTTTTGAGTGTTTAACCTGTTGTTTATTGATAAGTACCACAATAAAAAATCAGAATCATAATTTAGATAACATCTTTGAAGACATCTTTGAAGGAATTTGAAGATATAAATTAAATTTTAAAACGGCGCGGAAATGCACAAATTGTCAGTAACCAATCAGGGAGCTGATTATAGCTCGTTAATGCACAAATATTCTATAACCAATCAGAGACATTATTACATCACGGCTAGAATTAAAATTATTTAAAAATTCATACATAATAAAATCATTTTTTTAAAAAATGCAAAACTAAATTCTATTTTAATATTTAAGAGCCATAAATAATGTTTAAAACATTAGATTAAATTTATACATATTAAAACGAATTACTTTTAAAGTAAGGTGACGTCATTGATTACATCATCCACAACATAAAATTTCATAAAATATGATAAACAATAAAATTTTTATTTCAAATAAAAATGCATAATTAAATAGATTTTTAATATTTAAAAGCCATAAATAATATTTTAAACACGGAATTTATGCACAATAAAACGCATTATTTTTTAAATAAAATGACAACAAAGTATCGGTTACCATAAATAACTTATCCAGCAATGGGTTTACCATAAGTTGTATTACTCGCCAAAGGAAAATCGCCAAAAAATCGCCAAAATCCGTGCAACCGTCTACCAAAGTAGCACCTTAAATTTACTTCGTCGATAGCGCATAAACTACAATAGAATAAATGCACTCTTTAAAATTCCTATATTTGTTTACTATAGCTTCACTTAACAGCGTTACATTTCGTCCATTATAACTCAGAATGCATATAAATTTATATCACTTGAAGAATTCTCTAATCGTTGCCACATCTTTTATTCAAATACTATAATAAATCTAAAACGATATATAAAAGAATTTAAATAAGCACACAAAACAAAAAAGAAACAGATTTTCACAGACGATTCAGTATTTCTCATTCAATTAATTGAGTTCTCACTTACCGACAAGGCAAAAATACATAAAAACCAAAATATCTATATTAAAAATTACGAAGTAAATTCTAAACATTTATTTCCTCGAAACAATTCCAGAAAGGATTAAGCATGATTTAATTTGCAATAATAAATAAAGGTGTTATCTTTGTTGCTGCGAAGCTTAGTCTCTCTAGATTGGCAACAAATCTATTATTCTGCTGTTTCAAATGTAAACAAATATGTCTGCCATGTTATTTAAAACTTAAGGCTTCTTTTTTCCCGCTCGTTCAGAATGAAAAAAAAAAAAAAAAAAAAACATGGACAGCAAAATAGGTTGCTATCAATGGAAATTCCAAAAACTTAATCGAAAATCAATATTTCATTCACATCTTATAATTTAAAATGACAGAAAAGTATAACATGCCCTATGACATATATGTGCTTTAGTTACCTTATATGTATGCCCTGGTTATATATATGTAATTTTAACTTATATACTTCTTAATAAGTACATTATATATATAAAGTTATCTTTATAATTGGTATGGCTAGAATTATTATTAGCAATTTTTGCGTCAAAATTTTATGCATATCCACTACTATTAGCCATTACTTGTAAAGCAATTTTTCCATGCCGAATTTCCTTTTACTATTTAATACTTTAAAAAAAATTAATTAAAAAACTTTTTTAAATTAAAAAAAAATAAATATTACTTAAAAATTACGAATTTGTAAATGGGAATGCATTTAAATTTCAAATTGTAATTCTTTTACTTTATAAGCTTGTGGAAGGTCCCCCGGTGTTGAGTCCCCAAGCGAACTTGGTACTCATTTTATTGATCCAGTCAAGGTATGACTGCCTTGACTGGGTCGATAAAGGGGGGCTGGGCAAGGGAGGTTGCCCAGCCCGGGGATCGAACCCAGGACCTGTGGCGTTGCTACGCGATGCTCTACAGGGCCTATACTCAAATTTAATTGGGGCCCACCAGCGGCCGTGCGGTAAAATCGCTGAACACTGGTAGTTCGGTCTGAGGTTCGAATCCCGCGAATGGGCTGGCTGCATGGGTGTTTTCGTGGTTTTCCCCATGTGTAACGTGTATACGAGCCAGTTTCCCTTAGAAAGTCCTCCACGAAGGCATCCCTCCCCTTAGGCAGATAGCCCTAGTGTACTTTGCCATAATTAAATATACCACACCATCAAATTTAATTGTCGAGTTTAAAATAAATTTAGTTTGGAATGTATTTATTGTTACTTCTTATTTACCGACATTGTTCATTTTCTTTGCCACTGCAAATAAATTATAGATTTGTAGTCAAAATCAGAATTCTTTTATCAAAGTTAAAATCCTCACTCAATTTTCTCTACTCTGCCATTATACAGATAGCTCGCTATCGTTTTGCAGTAATTAATTCATCCAGTGTAAAATTAGTGCTATCATTTTTGGAATTTTTTTCTTTAAATTTCTTTACTCAACTGGGAATTAAAAATTTTCATTTGATAAGCAAAGTTCTGCAGGAAGTATACTTTTTAAAGATAGATACTTATTTAAAATATTTGTCATATATAAATTCGGTAAAAAAAAAAAAAAAAAAAAAAAAAAAAAAGCAGATCTATTCGTCATAAAGTAACAAAATCATGTCAAATAATTTCTGAAACTTCAAAAAGATAAGGCTTATTCGAAAACATTTTGACTTCGACGTCGTGATATGGAATAAAAAATGGATGTTATACTTGAGAGAAAAACCAACGCTGCAGCTTTCTCAGAAAGCCGTAGGTATAAAACCTGTGACCGGAAAGATTAATAGCTTATGGCTTAAAGCTTGTTGTTGAAGCTCATCGCTTAGGGAAATTCAGCCATAATGAAACAAGAAAAGTTACCATGTTTCCTCATCACACCATGCCTTGAACAGCACGGGAAATAAGCCCTATTAATTTTCCAGAAATAATTATTTAGAGTCGGAAGGATTCATATTCGTTTATTAAAGTTGCTTAAATGCAATAAATCTTTTAGTGACAGAATTTTCAGGCATTTGCGTTTATTACATCAGCATATGCAAACAACATATAAAATATATGTAATAAAGAGTTCCTTTTTAGAGCATTTTTACTTCCTTGTACGAAATAAAAAGGAAGTATTGTAATCGCGAAAAGTTTTAGGCAGCATATTTCAACGAAAATATCTATTTTGACCGCTATCGAATGCAATTTAACAATATTTTTGCGTGATATCTGTACTTAAGAACAGAATAAAAGACTCTTTTCTTCCAAAAAATTATAAAACTGCTTTAAAGTGAATTCTGAAGAGAATTTTTCCTGGCGTCTGTACGAACGTATGTACGTACGTACGTACGTATCTCCCATAACTCAAAAACGAGTAGCCTCAGAACGTTGGAATTTTGTATATAGGACTACTATTATATACAAAATTACTACATGTTATAACATGTAGATGTGGACCTCGGCCGCACCAAATGTATATAAATATATTTATATAAACATCCACTCTGTTACCCGGCTCAGTGATCTCAGTTTCTTTACTCTTATATGTTTGTAAATTGTACATTTTTTGCTTTAAAAATGATTGAATTATGTTGTTTTTATCTTCCGGTTAAGGTTTTTATGCCTTTAGTAAATCTGTATGCAATATTTTAAGAATTATCAACAATTTTATCTTCCGGTTAAGGTTTTTATGCCTTTAGTAAATCTGTATGCAATATTTTAAGAATTATCAACAATTTTAAAGTTGTTTAAGTGCCGCTAAGCCTTTTTTTTTATGGCGGCCATTGCTTGTTTACATTTGAAACAGCACACTAGTGGATTTGTTGCCAATCTAGAGAAACTTAGCTTCGCAACAACAAAAATAACGCCTTCATTTATTATTTAAATCATGCTTAACCCTTTCTGGAATTTTTTCGAGGAAATAAGCGTTTAAGATTTACTTCGTAATTTTTAATACAGATATTTTGAGTTTTTATGTATTTTTGCCTTGTCGCAAAGGGAGAACTGAATTAATTGAATGAGAAATACTCATTCGTCTGTGAAAAACTGTTTCTTTTTTGTTTTGTTTGCTTAATTTCTTTTATACATCATTCTAGCTTTATTATAGTATTTGAATAGAACATGTGGCAACGATTAGATAATTCTTTAAATTATGTAAATTTTGTGCATTCTGAGTTATAATATGAACGAAATATAATACTGTTATGTGAACCTAGCGCCAGAATGTCGCTATGGTAAACAAATAGAGTGAATTTTAAAGAATACATTTATTGTACTGTAGTTTGTGTGCTGTCCGCGAAATAGATTTAATTCAATCCAATATGTTTAATGAAATGCAAGAAAAAATGCGTATAATTTAATATTCCAATACAAGGAAGTCATGTGGTGTACACATCAGATTTTTTTATTTTAAAATTGTATACAGGACTAATTAAATTTATGTGCATGTTAAAACCAAATGAGTTTGATATTTTACAGCCAACTATGTAGCTGTAATTTAGCTTTTTTCATAGGTTTCCATTGTGTTTTGGTAATTAACATTTTGCTACACTTCTTAGAAAAGATATTTCGTTTGGAGTTAAATGATAATTTTTTTTTATTTCTAATGAGAATTCAATATTCATCGGGAAAGAATTTAATATCATTTTCATATTCATTTTCTAATATCCGTTCTAACTTCATATTTATATATGTAAATTATAAGAAGAAGAAAATTAACCTATAATTCATTTCACCCTAGTTTGTTAACACTCGACAAATATGTTCTGGATCTGTTCAGCTTTTGAATTTTGCATGCAAAAGTTTTGTTGAATACTTTTACTTTTTCATTATTTCCTGATTACACAATATAATACAATCGCTGATATTTTTCCTTTCTCTGCGCTCAAAAACTCTACACAATTGTGCTTTTCTTTTGTTTAACAGATATTAACCAAAAAATTGAGTTTCATGTAACTGTTTTAGCGCATAATTAAAAAATCTGATGTGGACACCACATGACTTCCTTGTACGGAATATTAAATTATACGCATTTTTTCTTGCATTTCATTTAAACTTATTGGATTGAATTAAATCTACTTCGTCGACAGCGCATAAACCACAATAGAATAAATGCATTCTTTAAAATTCACTCGATTTGTTTACCATAGCGACAATCTGGCGCTAGGTTCACTTAACAGTATTATATTTCGTTCATATTATAACTCAGAATGCACAAAATTTAAAGAATTATCTAATCGTTGCCACATGTTCTATTCAAATACTATAATAGAGCTAGAACAATGTATAAACGAAATTAAGCAAACAAAACAAAAAAGAAACAGTTTTTCACAGACGATGGAGTACTTCTCATTCAATTAATTCAGTTCTCACTTCGCGACAAGGCAAAAATACATAAAAATTCAAAATATCTATATTAAAAATTATGAAATATCTATATTAAATCTTAAACACTTATTTCCTCGAAAAAATTCCAGAAAGGATGATGATTTAATTCGCAATAATAAATGAAGGCGTTATCTTTGTTGTTGCGAAGCTAAATTTCTCTAGATAGGCAACAAATACACTATCCTGCTGTTTCAAATGTAAACAAGCCATATATATTTAAAAAAAAAAAAATTAGGCTTAGCGGCACTTAAACAACTTTAAAATTGTTGATAACTCTAAAAATATTGCATACAGATGTACTACAGGCATAAAAACCTTAACCGGAAGATAAGAACAACATAATTCAATCATTTTTAAAGTAAAAAAAAATACACAATTTACAAACATAGAGTAAAGAAATTGATATCACAGAGCCTGGTAACAGAGTGGATATATATATATAAATATATTTATATAGGTTTGGTGCGGCCGATTGCAACCAAAATACGAGGTACACATCTAGTACATGTTATAGCAGTCCTATATATAAAATTTCAAAGTTCTGAGGCTACTCGTTTTTGAGTTATGCGAGATATGTACGTACATACGTTCGTACAGATGCCACGAAAAATTCTCTTCAGAATTCATTTTAAAGCAGTTTTATAATTTTTTTTGGAGGAAAAGAGTATTTTATTCTGTCCTTACGTAGTGTGTGTGTGTGATTATGGCAAAGCCTCGAGGGCTATCTGCCTAAGAGGAGGGATGCCTTCGTGGAGGACTTTCTAAGGGAAACTGGCTCGTATACACGTTACACATGGGGAAAACCACGAAAACGCCCATGCAGCCAGCCCGTTCGCGGGATTCGAACCTCAGACCGAACTACCAGTGTTCAGCGATTTTACCGCTCGGCCGCTGGTGGGCTCTGTCCTTACGTAGAGATATCACGCAAAAACATCGTTAAATTGCATTCGATAGCGGTCAAAATGGATATTTTCGTTGAAATATGCTGCCTGAAACTTTTCGCGATTACAATACTTCCTTTTTACTTCGTACAAAAAAGTAAAAATGTCCTCGAGTGCTGCAAAAAGATTTATTAAATAACCAGCACAAAGATTTGTTGCCGTTTTAAGAATAGGTCAACAAAATCAAATTAGATATTTTCCCAATATTTCACATATAAATAAAATGTTTATTATTTAATGCGTGTATATATAGAAAAATACGTAAAATAGCCATAATTCTATAAATCACCAGTATTATTTGTCGTCCTTTGCTGTTAAAACTTCTGATTATGTAATCCTTAGCCCTGCTTTTGTGTACTATCTGGCACAAATTAATAATCTGCAGCGAAGTTGTACGTAGTTAACCGGTGTCACAATTAACCAACAGGTTAAGGTCAACTTATTCAATTCGTTAACGTTAAGTAATTGATCAAAATTTTCATACACGACGTCGAAACTTTAGCAAGTAATCAATCAAAGGATGAGGCAAATTAGTCCATGAATATGTAGTTCTAAGTACCGATTGCGAGTAGAATTTCCGAAAATTGTATAAAAAATAGAATTCGTCATTTGAGGAAGGTTCATGTTAATACAAAAATGTCTTTTTGGTGGAAGGCAGTCGTTTTTGCAAAAATTATTTTATTAGCATAATCGATAAGTTTGATTTGTTTAAATGAACTTCTGAATTCAAGACTACAAATATATGTTTAATTAATTTTACATTTACATTATCGCATATCACGTTTTATAGATCAGGAACAGTATTTCATTAGCAAATAAATAATTGAAATTTAAAGGTTCTTGGGACATTCCGTTAAATGACATGATAAATGCATTTCTTAAGTTTTCAAGTCAATGCAAATATTTTTATGTGTATTCTCTGATAATTTTCAGAGTTATACTAGAACATGTTGTACTGTTATTAACGTGTAAGTAACAATTAAGAAGACTCAACTGCTTATTGACAAAAGTAAAATCCTCAGTGTTTAAAAGGAATGAAGAATTTACTAGTCTACATAAAAATAACGTATTACTTAAATAATATATAAAATATTATATAAAAATAAGAACTCAGAATATAACTCGCAGTAATCTTACAGATTTTCTTTGAAATGAGACTGCAAACTGAAAAACAATAGCTTCACTGTTCGTAAAGTAACTTCGGTAAAAGTATAGTTTAGGGTACCCCTTGGCGAAACTTGGCGATTTTTGGCGGTATATGGATACCGATTTTGTGCACTTCTTTGACTCGTTACTTTGGCTTGCAAAGCGGCGAAAATCGTCGCTACACAAAGCCAAAATAACAAGACAAACAATTGAACAAACTCGGTATCCATGTACACATCGACTTATTTTCACTTAAAAAAAATCCCAGAATTGCACAAACTTGCATTGCACACTCCCTTTACTTTCTCCATGTACACATCGATATATTTTCACTTAAAAAGTCAAAGGAGCACCAAATTCTACAATATAGGCAAACAAAAAATACATAATCTCAATAAAATACATTTTGAACCAAACAATAAAATAACATAAAAAAGAAAAACATGTTATACATTTAAGCACTACCAAAAGCAAATATTCACTTACCATGATTTTCGAGTTCGCTTCGTACACCCAGAGCCACGTAAAAATCAAAATACCAATCATACTCAAATGACTTTTTCCAAACCAGGTTCTCTTTCTGACCGAACGCTTCGCATAGTGACCATCTGAACCTTTCTTCCTACAAACCCATTCAAAACCATCTAAACAGTTTTTACGTTCGACTAAACGCATATCCTTCCTACATACAGGACACTTATAATGGCTACTAAGTAAACCTTCATTTACACACCAGTCAATTAAAGCTCTTTTCCCCTTTCGCTCGAAATCAAACAGAAACTTCAAATTAATCTTACTACATTCGGTCATTCTACCGTCTAAAGAATCAAACCAACAAAAACGCTTACATCCCATGATTCAAAATTTCCCAGAATCATGCACCCGATTACGTCACAATAGGGTTTCCATAACATTCAACTACTCAGGCTACCATAAATGAAACAACTTGGCGATAAATCAAACAACAATTTCGCCATAATACAAGGGGTAACTCTACCCGTAACTTCGTATATTATGATATACTCTCTGATATGTTTTGGAAAACATTAAATTAGTATTTCTTGCTGCAAGCAAAACTTATATTACTCAACTTTTAGCTCAGAGTATCATGAAAACTTTCAAATGACTTTACTGAAATGATGTCGCTTCAAAAGTGATGAAAGGAAATGAATGCTATGAAATTGCAAACGCTTCAGACTGTACATATAACTAAGTCAATATCTTCGTTAGATGCCATGCATAACATAAAATGTGTTAAACTCCTACAGAAGTGAAAGCCATTTAAGGTTACTAACGACATGCCAACCTCTATTGAATGTAATCAAACACTGCAAATTCTGAGAAAAACTCATGAATTGGAAAGTGATCAGAAATGCTAGCGAATGCTGTTTTACGAAGTTGAAGATACCATTCAAACATCGTGATGTTAATGAACAATACGAAGCAAACCCAAATTTAAAATTTCTATGATTTTTGTTTTAATTTAGTAAGATACGGAATTATAAAAATCTTATTCTAAAAATAAAATTTAAAAAGTGAATAAATAATTTTCTTTTAGATTATCAATTATCAGAACGGTCAATAGCTAGTACTCCAACTAGCACAAGAACGTTCAGTGCAAGTGCTTCACAAACGTGTCAGTGCAAGTGCTTCACAAACGTGTTAGTGCAAGTGCTTCACAAACGTGCAGAACGTTCAAAATCACGTCTATATGTTACAGTTCTAAGACGGACAGTAACACGTCAAATACTTGTGTTTGTAACACTTTCATGCAACGTATCATTAATGTTTTAGTACAACGTTTTTGACACGTTTTACCTGAACGTTCTGAACCACGTCTATGTATTGAAGTTCAATAATGGACATTAGCACGTCAAAGATGGTACTGCTATCACTTTTTTATAACGTTCTATGAATGTTCTTCTAACGTTCTAATAGAACGTTCTGGCAGAACGTGGTGAATCACGTTAAGATATTACAGTTCAATAACGGGCAGTAGAATGTCAAAAAATGGTGTTACTAACAATTTTGTAAAACATCCCTAGAACATTCTATGGAAGTTCCGAACGTTCTTCTAGCAGAACGTTCCTTCAACGTTTTAGCAAAACGTTCTGAATTACGTCTTTAAGATGTAGTTCATTAATGGACAATAGAACGTCAAAATATGGTACTGGTAGCAATTTTATATAACGTTCCTACAACATTGTATGAAAGTTTCTGTAACGTGCTAGAGGAACGTTCTCTTAACGTTTGGGCAGACGTTCTGAATGTCGTCTATAGATTACAGGTTTATAACTAGCAATAGCACGTCAAATACTTGTACTGTTAACACTTCTGTATAACATGCAAAGAACGTTCTGAATTACGTTTAACTAGAACGTTCTGAATCCCGTCTATACGGACGGACTCTGAATACGTGAAATATTTGTGTTTGTAATACTTGCATATAATGTGCCAGACCAAGTTGTAATTTACATTGCATTACTATGGTGGCCTTGTAATTGTGTTTCGCGAAATCGTGGGCTTCTATCCAACTCCACTAAGGATTCCGAAAGCTGAAATCAAAATTTGAAAGTTTTTTTTAATATAATGCGGACAACAAATTTAAATATCTAAAATAATTAATTAAATAATGATTTCATTTTATTGTTATTGTTATCTAAAACGAGTAAAGTCCTACAAAAATGTTAATTTTCTTCTTATTTGCAGCATAAAGCACATGCAGTACTGATACATTTTCAAACCTTTTTGAATATTTACTTTCCTAAGCATGCAGGGACCTAACAAAAAATGCTCATGAATAAATATGAATTTAAATGAAGTGAAACCTCTTTGAATGTTTTTAAGATTTTATTTTCTGATGCAGGTCTAAGGATTCAACCAAAAATATACATATGTATGATTTGCAAAAAAAAAAAAAAAAAAAAAAATTAAAATCACTAATTTTAATTTGGCAATGTCCCCTGTCTGAAATATAAACTGAGTCACTTAAAAAATTAACCACATCTGCATGGCACAGAACTCTTGGCCAATCGCCAGTCAAAACTTAAGCAAAGTATTCCGATCTTATATCTAGGCCCGAATGACGTGCCAAGACATTTCGGCCATGATTAATAAGTAATTGGTGTCATCATTATCTGCAAAATGAAGGTCATTGGTTAGAGCAGCCTACTGCGGTATCGAAGGGCGCAGTCCGGAGAAGGCACTGTTTGTAAATGCAGAGAGTCTTTGCGGCATGGGGCAATCCAGTGGCGTAGCTAGGGTGGGGCAAGGGGGGACAGCTGTCCCCAGTCGCAGCATCCAAGGGGAGCCAAATTGATGCTACGAAATTTTTTAATGAAATATTTTCCATCCTTGGCACACAGAAAGGGGCGCAAATTCTTCAGTTGTCCACGGGCGCTGGAAACTCTAGCTACGCCCCTGGGAAATCTAAATAGTATATAGCGAGTCGAAAGTCATCTCGTGTGGATTAGTGGCAAAGGAGAGGGTGGAAGCCCTCAGACTAGCCCCCAGGGTTCTTTCCCTCAAATCTGGAGTGGAAATAGAAGTCCAACCTCCTTGAGGTTCCGGAAACCATACTTCCATGAAATTCATAGACAAGACAATGAAAAGAGCATGACTTATTTCGTTGTAGATACCTTGATATTAGTTGAGAGTTTGACTATGGAAGGCATCAATTATTTATGGCCAGAGTGGAATGAAATTAGAAGGTAGCTGATATACCGATGTCGTAGCGAATCACTGGAAGTGGCGGACATACTGGTGGTGTCTTGACAGGGTGTAACTTTGGAAAAACTATAAATACTTGGATAGTCACAACATACATTTATTTTCTTGAATTCTTTCGGTCCTCATCATTCTTGGATGCGATGCTCCTCACACTTTTGGTATATACTGCTTGCATTTTAAATAATGAAGAATGCAACTAAGCCAACAGACGTCATTAGCGGACAACTGCAAAAGGCATAAAGGATACGTAAGTGGTTGCAATGGTCTTTATAAGCCTGGGTCTTTTTTTTAACCCTGAATGATGATTGGGAAAGAGCTTTCGCGTTGCGGTTTTCTGCAGGGAAAGAATGATATAAGTAACGCAGTATAGATGCTTTGAAAGGGTTATATTTAAATTAAAATTAGAAATTCAAAGAGCTATTGCCAACTAAGTTAGTAATTTATTCCAATTAAATTAATAATTTTTTAATATTTTTCTTCATATTTTATATCTTTTATATATATATATATGTGTGTGTGTGTGTGTGTGTAAATTTTAATTAAAAAAGAAATGAGTTTATAAAAAATTATCCTATTTGAGGAAGAAATTGTTGATTAAAAGACAAAGCAAACAATGGCTGTTGATAAGTCGAGAGATATTGCTGATAGTGTCCAGCTGTTAGTGTGTATCCGAGGGGCCAATGATGAATCAGAGGTGATTGACGAATTAGCTTCTATGACTAGTCTACGTGGAACAACAACTACAAGTGAAAATATCTTCAAGGAAGTCGAGAAAACGATAACACAATACTATTGCAATGGAATCAGTTGAAAATATGTCACAACTGTTGGCGGAAAAAATTTGTGTAATAAGTGAAAGTATTAGTTGGACAAATTTTTAAGCCTTGTGGAGATACTAAATCTTTAAAACCTCCGGTAATTTATTGTTTTATTCACCAGCAAGTACTTTATGGAAACCTTTCAATCTGTTTTCGGTTATTGTACCAGTTGTATCATCGGTAAACTTCAGTCGCTCTTATGGACTTAATCATCACTAATTTCGTCAATTTTTATTAGAAATCGTAGCTGAATATACTTACTTTATCACACAGTTGTTCGATGGCTATGCAATGGGAATGTTTTCTTCAGATTCTTTGAACTGAGAAAAGTTGTAGATATTTTTTTAATGAGAAAATTACCCAAAACTTTTATTATCGAACAACGAATGGCTATGAAATTTAGTATTTACCCACAGACATCGTGGTGTCCATCACAAGTTATGGACTCTATGGTGGATTTGATTTTCTTTTCGGATTCCAAATCAGCCTTGGGAATCAGCCACTTCAGCTATTAATTTCCTACTAGAGCCAGAGGCATAAAGGGGAAGCAGAGCAGGGTAAAGTCCTGTGTGCTGCAATGGATTCTTGCATATGGAAACATTGAGGAAAATGAGAGTGCTGATTCTTTGTCTAAAGAAGCCAGAGACCTTGAACAATCCATTATCTCCATTACACTCACTGATACAAACGCAGTAGCTAGGTACAGATTTCTGACTCATACTTTTAAGGAACCGCTTGTCGAAGACTCCGATTGGTTTAGAGACATAATACCCATAATAGCTGGATTAAGAAGAAATCACTATAATAGCATGGAAATTCATCAGGACAAATCAAGATCGTACATAACTACAAAAACTGACCCGAGGTACAGCTCATATCAAGATATAGCTTTGAGTGCCCCACCTTCTCCTCAAATATATTAAAACTCGGATTGGTACCTCTCATTGACCCACTGCAGGAAATCCTGTAAGTAAGGTGTACGAAAAGTGTTATGATAAGAAGAATGATAAGAAATGTTTTACCCAAAGTATGCTCCATTGCTTGTTATACATTTTCCCATCTTTTGGGCAAGTTGCGATTACCACGCCAGTAAAAATCTTCCCCTTTTTGCTGCGAACCATACATCAAGCCATGTTTTCGCATCTTCGTACGAACCAAAGCGCTGCTCAGTATGTGCGTGACCCGTCGATGCAAACAAGTGAGAATCGGAAGGAACTAAGTCTGGTGAGTAAGTCACATGGGATAGAACTTCAGAGCTGAGGTCATGAACCTGTTTTTCCTTATGTGATGGAGCATTGTCAGGAAGAGAAATGACTTTGTGTTGCCTCTTTGGGTATTCTGGCCTTTTTTCAAGCAGCGAACGATTCAAATACGTCAGTTGTTGTTAGTAACGTTTAGTTTTAACACCTCAAAGTAGACTACGCCTCTCTGGTCCCACCAGACACTGACTTTCTGCCAAAGCGATTCGTCCTTGCGGTCGATGTGAATGGTGCGCCTGGGTCTACCCATGGTTTTTTGCGCTTGGAATTCTCAAATTAAATACACTTTTCAGCCACTGTAACTATACGATGTAAAAACGACTTCCTTTCGTACATGAGCGAACAAAATGTCACATACGTTTTTGAGCGTTTCCATTTGCCCGTCGTTCAACTGATGTGTTACTCATCTACTAATTCTGAATCTTTCTCTTCCCTCCTAGCCGACTGGAAACAGCTTGTTGACTGAGGCCCAACTGCTCGGCGATTTTTTTTTTTTGTGTGTGTATGTGTGTGTGTATTGTGTGTTTGTTTGCGAATCCTCTTCTTCCAATAATGCTTGCAATTCCAGATCTTCGTATTTGTTTTCGGTGGTTTTAAACGTTCTTTGTCTGCAACATCGAAGTCACCACTTTTGAAACGCCGAATCTATCGTTCAAACGTGTCTCACGATGGAGCATATTCACCATAAGCTTCTCGAACCAATCGGTGTGATTCAGCAGCGGTTTTCTTCAAACAAAAACAAAAATAAATCTATCCGCGAAAGCTCTCTGTAAATTTCGACATATTGAGCACAATAACACAATTCTATGCACACACTTTTCCAACATATTTCTCGTACGCGTCTGACACTTGCTGATGACACAACAAAATGGCGCAGTGTCAAATCTGTATCGCACAAACTGCATTGGTGCCTCACCTGTTCTCTGAAATTCGCATTTCAAACTTGTACACCTTGCATCTGAGGCACCGAGGCTGGCGGCCGCAGTCTTCCGGAGCTTTGGGGAGGTTTGATCCTGGAATCGTGTTTTAAATCATATCGTCTTCTCACTGCTAATAAATATATCGACACGAGAACAACAGCAACATCGCGGTATATCTCAATGAATTCAATTTAAAATTACAGGAAAAACGGTGAATACAGTAGTCATATGTGAAATGTATTCTATTGTACAGGCATATGGCAGAAAATTTGCATTATTTGTAATGCAAATAACGTTAAATAAATTTGACCATTTTTTATGTTGTAAGAAGTTTGAAATATTAGCGAAATCCGCATTCCCAAAAACATTCGCGCAAGATATATTTTTTAAATTTATACTACAGTTACAATAGTGTTTTGTGGATCATGATGCAAGTGCCAAAGATATTTCCATGTTTCAAAATCCATTTTGCTGTATAACTGAGGAGCTTCCATCAGACCTTCAACTGGAAGTGATTGATTTGCAAAATAATGATATGTTAAAATACGATGTTTAAATAAAGAGATCTAACTGATTTCATAAATATCTTTCGGAAGACAAACACGCAGACAAATACATTTTTGGATTAAATCACATTCACAGGGATTTACTTAAATGATATGCACGGGCATGGATATCCGTATTTGCGAATACGTACTAATGCGAACAATAATTTTTGGAATTGAAGTATGTAAAATCGTAATTCAGATCATTATTAACAGATGACCATTTGCAAACAACTTGTAAGAATTATGTTAATTTTATTAACAGTTAAATTTTAAGTTAAAGTTCATTTCCTGTCAAATTCTTAACTTCAACTTACTACTTCCGGCCAGAACGTAGTTTTGGAATCTCTCTGAATACTTAATGAGGAGGAGTGGTATTTAAAACGCGAAGTCTACTTGCTGAGTTAGAGATAATCAGAGTTTCTGATTTGCGCGCGTCTGCCTTTTGGCTACTCTCTCCCAAAGCTGTTATTATGCTCGGTCGTACTTAGGCCTTTGATAAGCTTCGTAGTCAAATAGAGTTAAGGGGCCAACTCGATTAGAATCTTGATAGCTTCGGCTATATCTCTTTAGTTAATTTTAGTTTTAATTTAATTTTTAGTCTCTTAAGTTCAAGCCCAAGTGTCGGCTTTGATTGTACACTCCAAGGCGAGTTTTGTTAAATCTTATTGGAATAATAAAGGGTTAGTTACCCTTCCATCTTGTTGTTTCTTGTTACTTAAACTTAAGCGATTATTCACTAACTAGTTCTTAAGATTCGTCACTTTCTACAGTAACTGAGAAATACACTAGTGAGAATCTTACAAATTTTAATGGTAGATAACACTGATTTTGAACTCCAGTATGATGAAACAGTATTTCAGAAAAATCAGTTACATTCTTCGCAATAGAAATTTTAATGTATTTAATAATAACGTTTTTCACATGTAAATCACTTTTTTCTTTGTTCTATGAAAAAAATCACTCATTAATATCGTCGTGTTTGCTACTTGCCCCGCCGAGTCTAAATTTTGTAAATCTGGCTGTCATGTATCTGGCTGCGGTGAGCCAATCAGCTGCCTGCCAGAGACCAGGAAGTGAGAGGGACGACAGTTGCATGTTGGCCTCAGAGGAGGAAGGTGGTAGATTTTGCTATGTTGTAGGAGCGAGGTACTGTTCCGAGTTTACTATTATTCTTTGAACGTTAATTTTAATAAATGCTTGTTTCGTTTTTTTTTAATGGTGCCTTATTCATTCGTGAAGAATGAATGTCTGGCCTTTTCTAAAAAAGAGATTTCCCGACCCCTGCTCTATATTGTCCCTCATAAACTAAGACTTCTGAAAAGAATTTCCTTTTTCCTTACTTTGGACATTATAGGGCAAAAAAAATATGCAGTCTTCCAGAAATTTATAAGAAACTACTCACGCTGATTTTAAATTTGATCAAAACAGAAAAGCCTTATCAGACTAACATAAGCATTTAAAAATTTCAAAAGTCTCCATTCTCTAAGGAGTGGTTTCTGGCCGTAAACATACAATTTGTGCCAATAAGCCGAAACATTCGCAAATTAATTTTGAAAATCAAATTGTCACATTAATTATAGTTTGAATGTTTAAGATTATGCTTCTGAATTTCTTCTAAAAAATTAATGGAAAAAATACAACACTTCAGTTATTGAGCAAAACCACCTCCGATGCAGGAAAGATGTTAAAATTTCGTACCTTTAAGGGAAATGAATAGGTCAAAAGGTCAAATAACAAAGCAAGAAACTGAAAAAAAAAAAAAAAAAAAGTGATTCAAAAGAAACTTTTTATTCAGCGCAGACCATGTGAAAATTTCATTGTTCGAAAAAGCTTCAAATTCCTTTCAGGTAGTATAATTAACACTTCGTAATTAAAGAATGTTTAAGTTACTCTGGATAAGAATATTCGATTAATTAATCTGCACCAGAAACTGCCCAGTTTGCGTCATTAAAAAAGTTTAAGATAGCTGATACTTCATAGTTACTCTAAGCGGAAATGATAAAATTTATATCCTTTGTCAAGAAAAACGCGAAAGAAGAAGGGGTAAGTAAAAATATGAAGATAACTCTGGAAATGTAAACTATTTTAAAAATTTCTTTCTAAAAAGCAAGTTTAAAAATTAATTTCAAATAATTAAAATTAATAAAGTAAAAAATTACGTGTACCATGAGTGTTACGTCTATTATGAGTAGTATAAAAAAATATTGAATTTAAAAATTGGAGAAAAAGATCTTTGACGGCATATGGTATTTTTTAAGAACCATCTCAGAAAATGTCCTTCGTATCAATGCCCAAGAAATCGATTACATAATGATATAACAAGTTAAAAATAAGTGCATTTCAGTACTATTTTAACATTAGAAAATAAGATTATAACAATCCAAGTGCACGAAGTATTCATCGAATTGCTATCAGCTCTCTTGATTTTTCAATGAGTCTTTTTTTTTCACTCTAAAACAGTCCTGAAACCATCTTAGTATTTATTAAAGATGTTAAACGTTTTCAGAAAGGATTTGTAATCATGCATTTTAAAAGAAAATAAACCGCAGGAGTTGTTATCAATGATCACGTTCTAAGAATGTCCCAAAAATGCTCCACTTGGTTAATATTAAAAAATTTATAGTCCAACATTTCATATATATCATGCTGTAAAAGTTTTTCTGCAACCATTTCGATACAGGATATCCTCACTTAGAGTGTCTTGTTTTATCATCATAGCATCAATATTCATAACGATAAAACAATACATCTTGCAATACACCTGCTTCGTCATCGTGAGATCTGCTGCTCCCATTCGAGAAAAAATGCAGTACGATGTGTAAAATCCACTACTACATTTTTACACGGTGTTACTAGCACATTTTGCATCGAAATTTATTTTGATGAATCTTTAGATTATGGTAACTTCGTGATTTTTTGGCGAAACTTTGGCGACCAACCTTGCTACAGCAACCTGCTAGTTTTTTGTGGACGCCATTTTGTTTGTAAAAAAGTAAAAAGCATTTTTTTTTTTAACTCAACATTTTTTCCAACAATCTTCTAGCCGAATTACGCTTATGCTAGAACTTTTATGGAACAAAAGTGCTTAATCATGACGAAGATTAGGTGCGAAATTGGAAGAAAAAGTGTAGAATCGCCCACTGCTTGCCGCGTTTTTAAGAATTTCATATACACGGTATCCATGTACACGTCGACTTATTTTAAATTGAAAAGTCAAAGAAAATTGACAAAAATCCAATTCTTCTTACTCTTGTAAAAAGCGCCAAACAAATAAGTGGGCGATTTTGCACTTTAGCAGCGAAATTGTTTCTAAGTGCTTATTAGCTAAAATCCCCATTGGAATTTTCCGGAAAATGTCACATTATATGTCTCATGATCTCTCATTTCTCTGAGCTAAAATAATCTGTGATTCGAACTGTGTACTTCTCTGATTATTGCTAAAGTCCTAGCTAGTAACCTTTATCGCCTTACCAAAATGTCGCCAAACTACCTGTTACCATATTCTAAAGATTAACCTTTATTTTATTTATTCTTATAAATTATTGACCTTGAGAAAGATTTTAAGATGATTAAGAAAACAGAAAAATAACATATTTTATTACAAAGTTTCCTAAATATGAAAAGGCTGCTATCTTTATGACCTCACTATCAAGCAAAATTACCAGAGATTTAAGTATTTAAAATATTTTAAGAGATACAATCATGTCGAATAGTCGGGCATAGATTTTGTACTACTTCACAGCCATCAAAATAAGAAATTTCGTATCTTTTGAGTAACCCATAATAAAAAAGCGTATAAAATTTATACCAGACCATAAAAATGTGGGGGGAGATACATATGAAATAAGAAGATTTGGGATAAATCAGTAACAAAGAACTCACATATAAATTGAAAATTTGTTTTCTCGAATTCTACATCAAATGAAGTCTTAAAATTGCATTATACTGAATAATGATTCTTCTTAATCTTAATTGAAATAACTAATAGTCGTGATAAACTAATTATACTATAATTTCCCCTCATCTTTGCGCCAATAATTTATATCCATATTTACTGTATTTTAGACAGTATTTTTTCGCATGTACTATAAATGCCAATATGAGCCAATTTCCATATAAAATGCTTTTCCCCAAAGAAAACAGGTTTACCGCTGGGCCTCTGACTTCCTATATAGGAAACCAGAATGTTTTTCAAGAGTTCTTTTGGTTTCTGCATTACAGAAAAGCATAAAAGCAGTTTCTCTCAGGTTTTCCACGGAGATATTTCTGCCAATAGCCCCTGAATATTTTGTCTAAAGCTTCTTTCAGACCCGATAAAGTTACTTTCAACTCCTGGTTTGAAGAAATTATTCCAGATATCATGTTTCAAGAAATCTGCCTACTGAGGTTATCATCTTCTCTCGATAATTTAATTTGAACACCAAGTCCACATTCATCATTCCTCATATTGAAGGTAATGCAACTTAACAATCAAAGAAGCAGAACCTAACAATTAGTTGTTCTTCAAGAAACACAGCTTCCGACGGAATTTTTATCCAAATTGTAGCAATTTATTGCTGGTAATTAGGGAAACATCGTACCGAATGCAGTCCTTCTTTCCTCCAAAGTTGCAGGTAAAAACCTGCGGTTCAAATTATCTCTGGGAAAAACGCATTTCTCTGAAAAAATGACCTATTGAGTTTCACGTACATAGATCTAATACTAGCTTTAACATAGACCGACGCAGTTAAAGAGCTTTCTGCAATAAATTTCGATATTTCTACCACTGTGAAGTGTGCTATGAATAAAAAAGTAAATGTTAGCAAAAGTCTGTCAAAAATATATTATTTAAAAATTAAAATCTCATTTTGATATCATGCCTTAAGCAAAAAATTGTTATTGTCATAAATCCATCGTATATTATCCTAGTTTGCTTTCGCAGCATCGTCATGTAAGCATTTTTAACTCTGAAAAACAAACTTGCTGTTTACCATCTATGATATACTATTCATAGAAATGTTTTAATGACTCACCATCTCAAGTTGCAGTAACTGGTGACCCGTCATTCCAGTGCGATTGGAAAACAACAGTAATTATCTTAAAACGTAATTAATCCTGCACTTACTTATACACCCAGATTATAAAAAGCAGTCTCACATCTTAATTAGGTTACACAAATATCTGGCTGTCATGTATCTGGCTGCGGTGAGCCAATCAGCTGCCAGAGACCAGGAAGTGAGAGGGACGACAGTTGCATGTTGGCCTCAGAGGAGGAAGGTGGTAGAAATGAATAAAAAGTTTCAAAATTGTTTCGTGTGAGTTACTGACCTTCTTTAAGACGAAGTCCTTCTGTCTAAAGGATTTTCAAGGTTTTTTGCTTAGTGATTAAGCTAGATTTTTGTTTTTTTTACAGTCACCAACCTTTAAATTATTGTCTTAAAAGAGGAAGAAATTACGGTTTAATTTTGTTATATGAAACAATAAAATCTTACTTTGTTGAAATATAAATGACGAAGTTGATTAAGATCTCAGCAGTATCTGAAAGCATTTTAATTGCAACACTTAACCAATTTTTCCAAGAACTCTTTTCTATGCAAACTGGAACAGATTTCAAAGAAACAGACATAAGCTCCTATTCAGTTACTAAAAGTACTTTTGTAAAGAATGTTTGGTGAATCTTCGGATTATGGTAGCTTGGCGGTTTTTTTGTCGAAACTTTGGCGACCAACGCTGCTACAGCAACCTGCTAGTTTTTTTTTTTTTTTTTGAACGCCATTTTGTTTTCACGAGGTAAAGGGAAGTTTTTATTTATTTATTTTAATTTTATTTTTTTATTTTTTTTTTTTACTTAACATTTTACCCAACAATCTGCTAGCCGAATTACGCTTATGCTAGAACTTCTATGGAACAAAAGTGCTTAATCATGACGAAGATTAGGTGCGAAATTGGGAAAAAGTGTAGAATCATCCACGGCTTGCCGCGTTAAGAAATGCATATACACGGTATCCATGTACACGTCGACCTATTTGCAGTCAAGAAAACATCCCAGAATTGCACAACAATGGCATTGCGCACACTCTTGACTTTATCCATGTACACATCGACCTATTTCCAGTTAAAAAGTCAAAGAAAATTGACAAAAATCCAATTCTTCTTACTCTTGCAAAAAGCGCCAAACAAATAAGTGGCCGATTCTGCACTTTAGCAGCGAAATTGTTTCTAAGTGCTTATTAGCTAAAATCCCCATTGGAATTTTCTGAAAAATGACACATTACATGTCTCATGATCTCTCATTTCTCTGAGACAAAATAATCTGTCATTCAAACTGTGTACTTCTCAGATTATTGCTAAAGTCCTAGCTAATAACCTTTATCGTCTTACCAAAATGTCGCCAAATTACCTGTTACCATATTCCAAAGATTAGCCGAATGTTTTGCAGTTTTGAGATATATATATTTTCTGGAGAAGGTTATTAAGAATGTATAAAATAGCACTAATTATTCTGGCATTAAAATTCAATGTGACAAATGAATTGGATTAGTCATCTTCCTTAGACGGATTGTCGTTTGATATTCATTGTACTTTTGATTATTCGGGGTACGAATTATTTGGCTGGGGGGTTAGCAGCGCGTGGAGCTGCCCACGCACGCACAGTCAACGCTATGCGTTCGAATATGCAAAAAATGAACCACGCGCTCTAAAAACCGCCTTTAGGGTTTAGTTTCAACAATTACTCCATACAAGTGGTTCTGCATGTGCATAGTCGAAGGCATCTTTTCGGTTATATCTGAGACTTTTTTTGTTTCGTATACGTATTTTCGTGCATATTACCGCAAATGATACCAGTTTAATTCAATCAATGGATCCATGGTAATCCATCAATGGCCAATTATCAGGGAAACGACTTCTGGTCTTCTCATTGCTCTTGCTAAGAAAGATGATTTAATGAAGTTCTCAAAATATTGACTATAAATGATGCCATACACGGAGCAACAAAAGGTTGATCGACAGTCAAACAAATAACACTGGTTCGATCATGGAATACGGTAGTGCACTGTGAGGATGTGTAATTAAACGGTGGAAAAGAATCTTTCTTTTACATGTAAAAGGGAGTCTGCATAGCTGAAACGGGAACAGAAATTGTACACTTAGTTTTTCACTGAAATAGTAAGGCAAGTTGTAGAGTTCCTCACTTTGTAATTATAAGTTAATGGTGGAAGTGAAGAATCTTAAGAACTGATAAGCGAATAATCGCTTAAATTCGGGTGACAAGAAACAACAAGATAGAAGGGTAACTAACACTTTATTATTCCAACAAGATTTAACAAAACTGCGCCTGGGAGTGTAGAAACAAAGCCCGCACTTGGGCTTGAACTTAAGAGACTAAGAATTAAACTAAAACTAAGATTAACTAAAGAAATATAGCCAAAGCTATCAAGATTCAAATCGAGTTGGCCCCTTAACTTATTTGACTACGAAGCTTAGCTTAACCCTTAACTTATTTCGTAGTCAAATAAGTTAAGGGCTAAAAGGGGGTTAAGCCTGAGTACGGCCGAGCGTAATAACAGCTTTGAGAGAGAGAGAGTGGCCAAAAAGGCAGACGCGCGTAAATCAGAAACTCTGATTCTCTCTCACTCTGTAAGTAACTTTGTGGTTTAAATACCGCTCCTTCTCATTAAATATTTAGCAAGATTCCAAAACTACGTTCTGGCCGGAAGTAGTAAGTTGAAGTTAAAAATTTGACAGGAAAGGAACTTTAATTTAAAATTTAACTGTTAATAAAATTAACATAATTCTTACAAGGTTTAAACCGTAATTCATTAGAACTTTTCCTTAATTATCCTGCCTAACATGAAGCTTATTCTTGAAGCATATATAGAATTTTTCCGTTTTAAATCAATATGTACTCAAAACATATTTTCAGAATTTAACCTCAAAATACACCAAATGCTATAACTTAAAGGCACCCTTAACTCCCATCATTTGCCATCACTCTTTAAGTAAAAGAGATATTTGCTTTATTTTAAAAGAAAATTTTCACTTATTTTGCTAAGCTGGCTTCTAATATTGTGTTGGGTGTAAAGTTACTAAATTCGACTAATCTTATTTAATCACATCTGCATGAAAATGGAAAAATGTGATGCGTCATTTTCGCGCCGAACGCTTTAGGACGGTGATGTGTCAGTTTTCGTAAACGCCTTTAATCCGTTTTGTTCTGCATATAGACGAAATAAAAGATCGCGAAGCCAATCATGCTCTAGGCCACGCGTCACGTATGTACAAAGCGCCGGAAGCATTCGTCCCTTCTATGTCGATTACACGACTGAAAGACTTTCCAAAGCGTGATCTATGCGGGACGCACGCAAAACTGAGAAGTTAAGAGCTTCTGAAATTTTAAATATCAGTGACGCTTTGTCTCCGTCGCCTGTTTTTTCCGTAGAAGAATTATATTAACGTTCTGCTGCTTCCGTAGCACTGCGTCTCGTTAAATAAAATTTTATCTCGGAATTTTTATTACTAAAATGTATACTTCAAGCTTTTTCAACACAGAGAGATTTTTTAACAGTTTTCTCTCATATATCTGGTATCGTTTGAATATATGCGGCAGTAAATGAATGAGTAACATCGTGGCACCGTAGAATAAAACTGCACACATGTTTAAACGCAGATATATAACCGTTAACACTAAAAATACACCTACCCAGAGGAGAAAGGTTGCTGTGTCCCGATTCTCCTTCATAGCCAAGTACATCTCCAACATGATCCTCCTTTGTCGTCATTTGTAAGATAGCCCCTTGCCTGTTAATCATTTTACTCTTTTGCAAAAAAATCGAAGCACCAAGAAGGACTTTTGCGATCGTGACGAAATTTAGTAAGCAGAAGCATCTTGATCGAAGATGCACATGATCACGGTTTCTAGGCAAATAAACCGGAAGTGCGATCATAGCGCGCATTTCTAGTGCGCGATTCGCAAAGTATAAAACCAGTAACAGAGGACAAGCGCCTGGCCCCAGCCACCACCCCAAGCTCTTATTGGACACGACTTCAGATGTCATACAGTGACGAAAAGAGTTCTCTGCAGCATTTTTGTGCGCCAAAAGCTTGAGCTCGAGGTCATTTTAGCGCTGAAACAGGCGAAGCAATGGAATAATTTGCCATATTTGCGAAAAAATTACAAAAATAAAAAGCAGCTTCAGAAATATATTGTTAATATACATATGTGCAGTCGATAACCGTTTAGCAGTATTTTGGTCATTAGATGAATATCGAAGTCATTGGACAATAAACACTTTTTATAAGATATAAAAGTTAAGAAACAAAACAATAATACATAAAAAAACAGAATGATAACTCCAATTGACAAAGTCAAATAAACGATATTATAAGTATTTTACGATTTAAAAGTATCTTATCACTTTATCTTATTTTTAACCATAAATGAGGAGAAATTAATGCCTAGGATTAGAAAGTAAAAAATTAATCTGACTACGAACAATTTTGATACCAAACAATCTCTATATAATAAGCAATAAATGAAAGGAAGGTTATTTAATTATCAAACAGTTCATTTTTATAAAGAAATAATTAAATTTTACATTTATATCACTTTTAAAAACACTTTTCTGCAAAATAAACCGCTAATTCATGAAAACTGCGGCAGACATTATTTACACAGTAAGAGTTAAGTGCTATTTCTTGACATTGCTGACGAAGCAAATCTTGTTAATGGTCTCCTTTTATATGAAATTATAAAATACATTTCTTAAATATCAGTATAGCGCTATGAATTGCATTGAATACAGATTGCTTAGCCAAACACTATTTACGCATTATAAAGTTTTATCTATTCCATTAACATGATTAAACAATTTATATAAAAAGTGCCGACATATTTTCTTATACTGTTAGGTTCCTTTTAATTGCAAATATTCTGTTACATTGCACAAATTCACATTAACACAGGAGAGAACCAAATCCAAAGTAGTTATAAGTTCCCCTTGACATAACTCAAACGAAACAGATAATGGAATCTTTTCAGTCTGACGTCATAAACGGCAACCAATAAGAACAGAGGTGGTGGCTGGGGCCAGGCGCTTGTTAACAGAGGCGGAAAATTTATCTTTTTTTGTTGTTGCTGCCATTGTGATTCCGTAAAGAATCAACTAAAGATGCCATTACGACGATATCGAAGAATCTTACGACTTCGAAAGTGACCGCATTGTAGGGTTGCGTGAAGCTGGGTGGTCATACCGAGCAATAAAAAAATTTCAGGACGAGTAGGGGCAGCGTTCACGGTCTTTTCGAACAACCGAAGAAATTTATCAAGCACAATTTCGTCTAAGCAAACATGCTTCAGTCTTCCAAGCCGAGTCCCTAGCACTCAAAGAAGCAGCACTATGGTTAGGTACGCAACCAGCAGCTCACACTTCATTCTTCACAGATAGCATGAGCGTTCTGAATGCGCTGAATTCCTTTCCTCCAAAACATCCGCACACGGCAGCACTTAAAGAGATCTTCTTGACGTTAGGCTCTTCCATACCTTTAAAGATCAACTGGATAAAAGGACATACCGGGCAGAAAGGCAACGAACGAGCGGATGAACTAGCTAAGACTGCAGCTCTCAAACCAGAAATTGACAAGGAAGTTCCGCTTTCCGCAGAAGTTGCAAAAAGGCTCCTTAAGACAGCATTTCAAGAGACATGGTCATCGCGATGGCAGGAAGAAGAGAAAGGAAGATTTACTTACAACATGTTCCCAATACCTTCTCTCAAGAGGCTGAAATGCAACCGACTCTTCCTCCAAGCCTGTACCAACCACGGGAAATTCCCAGCGTATTACAGACGATTCCTCAGACGGGACGTCGACTGTTCTTGCAGTTTTCGCGGGGAAGACGCGGACGCACTTCACTACCTGCTCTCCTGCCCTCTGACAGAGCACCTTCGACAGCAGTTCTTTCCTTCCGACTACATCACATATCCTGTGAATAGACTGTTCACGGACTATTACTGCAACAAGGGCATCTTAGAGATAATGAAGCAAGTAAATGAAAATAATTATATCCAAGAAACTACAGATTAATGTAAAACGTAGAAAGGCGGCCTAACCGTCAGAGGAACAGGTTAAGTAAAGTGACTATATACCGAGCAATAGGCCGCCACCTGCAGACACTGCTGTGCAAAAATGTTGGCAACAATGGTTGCTACAAGGAAATTGTCGACGAAATGAAGGCTCTGGATGATGGCGTCGTATAGTGTTCAGCGATAAGTCCCGCTTCATTTTTGAAGCAGATGACTACCGTGTTCGTGTCTGTAGAGAACGGGATCATAAAGGCATACAGCCATAACCCCTAATGTGATGGTGTGGGGAGCTATTTCTTTTGAGAGCAAGTCATCTTTAATCATCCTCCGTACATCTTTTCCAGCTCAACAATATGTTGACACCATCCTGCGGCCGGTTGCATTACCCTTCATGGAACGTCATCCTGGGGCCATTTTCCAACAAGATAATGCCAGACCGCATATCGCTTGCATATATCTGGACTGTCTCCGTGCGGTTGACACTCTTCCTTGGCCAGCTAGGTCACCGGACCTTTCACCAATCGAGCATATTTGGGGCATGGCAGGCCACTAGATTCGGGCACCACAAAATATCGCAGATCTGAAGCGACAACTAATGAATGCCTGGCAGAATGACTAATGTCGCAGGGTGACATTAGGAACCTCTACCACTCCTTGCCTC
This sequence comes from Stegodyphus dumicola, assembly GCF_044657685.1. Lineage (NCBI taxonomy): Eukaryota > Metazoa > Arthropoda > Arachnida > Araneae > Eresidae > Stegodyphus > Stegodyphus dumicola. The sequence goes on from NC_140773.1 coordinate 6,076,585, forward strand.
GACGAATTCAAACATGCATTGCCGGCAGGGGCGGTTCGACCAACTACTAATTTGAACACTCAGTGGGTGATTGTGAGCCATGAACATGTGCTATGACCTTGATTTTTTAATTATTTTATTATCTGTGTATGAGCTATACACATATTCAATTTCATCAAAAATAACCACTTTCTTCATGGTGCTTCGATTATTTTTGCAAAAGAATGTAGTTTGACCGCCAGAGTGGCGACCATGAGCACAAATACGTAAGAGACATTCGGATCGATTTATTTCCGAAATAGGTGGAATGGACATGAATCAGATAATAGGGATTTTTCTGCTTTATTTTTCCCTTTTAACCTCCACAACATTCAAAGAATACAGGCTTAAGCAGCCGCAAAAATAACTTTTAAATAAGCTAAAGCTGATATGCCGAACATCATTTGTAATTAACATTTTGATGACACTGTTTTTAATGTTTAATTTAGCGTATTTATTTATTTATATATTCTTAAAAATGTGAATGTTTTCAAAACTCCATTTTGCTTTATATATATGTATAATTTTATGACAAAGTGCACTAAGTAACCATTATTGATTATTATATTCTTGCGTACTTACGGATTCGTAATAGATTGAATGCACAAGTCCGATAAACGGTTAATAAAATTTATTCTTATCGCAAAAATATAACAGAACGCTGGATTTTTTCCTCAGAGATATACGACCCGTGGATATACTTCCCGTAAATAAATTAGCATTATTATGACAAGAATTTAAAGAGAAAGTATGAGATTTTAATGAATTGGTGTTTAACTTTACATTGCTTTCATTTCCGAAAACGGACGTGAGTAATGTCCCAGAAAATCTATAAACAGAGCTAATTATAATTAATTAAGATACAAATCTTATTGAAAAATCGAAGATATACACTTGGCAAAAATTTATTTGTTTGTACTTGTCAAAAAAGTAAATCCTCTAAATTACGAATTTTTTCAAAATTATTTAAGTCTATAAGAAAAGAAACAGGTCAACCAATAAGCATTTGCAATTCGTTAAAAATAGATTCTAGCAATGTTTCTCCAAGGTTACAAACTGCGTCAAATAAAGCACCGTGAGATGTTGTAACGGAAAGTTTTAGTAGACAAAAAGAAGTTTGTAATTATTTACAATACATACTCCTGTACGTATTTTTTCTATGCACATCGAAAGAAGAATAAGTTGTTATTATTTATTTTTAAGTTTTGTCCCACTCGGGAAGATTTCGTAATTTGTTTTAAAAAGTTATTTATTGGTTAATTTAAATACTAAAATTATTTGAAATAAATGTTAGTTTGGAAAATGTAATGTTTAACTGTCAATACGCATAAACTACAAAATATAACTAATAGGTCTTTCAAAACAGAAGAAAAACAATCCAAAATGAAACATTAAATCAGTAAAGCAACAACCGTGTGTCTGACGCAGATTTAGTCAGAAACTCAATCGATTTCGGGGGCAAATAGGTACAGGACCCTCTTCATCAGGAGGAAAGAAATATGCAAGACTGGAAAGCAGCGGGCTCAACAGTCGTACTTACACCTTCGGCACTACAGCCAACGAGAATGTAGAGTCATCTGTCGGCAAAAATAGTAATGAAATTGAAGAATTAAGTTAATAGTAAATTTCTTAAAGAGTTAGAGAGGACTGGATTGGACTTAAAGTCAAGTATTAGGGTAAGTCGAGTATTAGGGTAAGTCAAGTATTAGGGTATAAATACGACTGTTTCGCTCGCTATTTTCCAGTCTAGCATATTTCTTTACTCTCGATGAAGAGGGAACTGTACCTGTTTGAACTCGAAATCGATCGAGTTCTTGACTAAATCTACGCTAAACGCCAGATTGTAGCTTTGCTAATTTTATGTAACAGAACCTTTCTTACGGATATCAACCTTTGGGACTGAGACAAAAAATAAGCATGCAATTCAACTTTTCTTTGTTTCATTATTATTAAAATTTATATGTGTTTTGATAAATATTCAGTAAAAAATTTTAATTTAGTTAAAAATATTTCATTTTGTTAAGAAAAAAAAAAAAAATTATAGCTGGCCAGTTGACTTTAGGTCGTGCATTTGTCCCGCATCCAGTTTGAGTTTGAAACCACTGGATTAAGACGTAATCTTCTTACTTTTAATTCCTTTTAATCGAATAGGCAGCATATCTTTATTCCAATATACACAGTTCACCTTCAGCTTAACATTATTAGATACTTATCGTACAATTATATTGGCAGTGTAATTCATAGAAGAGCTGCAATATTTTTACTCAATTTGCGCCCGGTTTTTCTCTAGTAAACTGTAGTATTCCTAGATGATGGCATGCTACACTTATTAAGCAATTTTCTTATAAAACAAACACAAAGATTTGTACTATTTTACGTATTACCAGTAAAGAGCTATATTCATTTAAAGGAAGTGTTCGCAGTTTATTTGAATACTTTAAATGTGATAGAATGTGATACAAAATATTTTGTTTTCATAGAAACAGAATACCGATATAAATAATAGTACATGGAAAAGGAATCATTTTTAAAAATAAACAATCATTAAAATTAAACACACATATATATATATATATATATATATATATAAGATTACACAGAAGTTACATGAAATAATAATTTAGTTATATGGTATGGTTTATGCAAGGAGCTGCCACACATTCTTTTCTTTTTCTTCCCTACCCCCTTCACCTAAATTTATAATCTAAGAGGTTCTAGAGCGAAGCGATAATTTTTCAAAAACGGTTTAGGGTTAAATTCTCTTCAAGGATTTCAGTTTAAGGAGACTGGTATTAAACCTGAAATACATTCATGTCCATAAATTAAGGATAATGCAAAATCAGGCAAAGGAAGAGTTAGAAGCAAAACAAATTTAACTTATTTATAAAGCTTATTTATTCAACAAAAGGTAAAGAGCAAAAAAAGATGCTATATGTTTGATATTATTAAAATAAATCAGCGATTTTTTCTCCCTGGAGCAAATTACAAAAAAAACCCTATTTACAAAAAACCAATATTACATGGTTGGTATGATTGTTAATACGTTGTATGTCTTCCAGACGATGCAATACAGTCCGTACAACGCCTAGGCATGCTGAGTATCAAATTATCGATCTGATCTTGGGGGATATTACATCACTCAAAAAGCAATGCTCTCCGAAGTTTCAGTAGACATGTAGGAGGAGGTTGACGAGCTGCAACTCGTCGGTCAAGCATGTCCCACACGTGCTCTACTGGATTCAAGTCTGGTGAGAATGCTGGCCATTCCATACGGGTGATATCCTCCGATTGAAGACATTCGCTTACGATGTTTGCACGGTGAGGACGGGCGTTGTCATCCATAAACACAAATTGTGCGCCCATGGCGCCACGAAAGAAACGTACATGTTGTTCCAGAATGACGTCCCGATAGATTTGTCTTGTCGTGGTTCCAATTTGAACATGCAGGTCAGTTCTGGAACCCAGAATAATTCCACCCCAAACGAGCACTCCTGCACCACCGTAACGGTGTCGTTCAATGATGTTTTCTTGGTGGTAACGGATACCTGGAGCTCTCCATATGGAAGTCCGGCGAGAATCAGACTGCAAGCTAAACCTGGACTCGTCGGAAAACATCACACAAGCCCACTGTTCCGGTGTCCACAATTCATGCTCTCTACTTCAGGCTAACCGCAGGCGACAGTGAGTTGCAGTAAGTGGAACGTATCTGACAGGTCTACGAGCATATAGACCAATCTGCCCTAAGCGTCTGTACACGGTCTGCCTGGAAATTGTCGTACCAGTGACTGAAAAGAGCTGACGAGACAGGTCTGAGGCTGTGCTCCGCCTGTTTCTTTTGGCAGTAACTGCCAAATACCGGTCCTCATTCGGCGTTGTAACTCTGGGGCGACCTGCGCTGTAACGTCTATTCACATTACCATCATCTTGGAATCGTTGCCAAAGCCTGGAGATGACAGTCTGTGCAATTCCAAGTTCGTCTGATACTTCCAGTTGGGTACGCCCACATTCCAGACGGCCAATAATTCTACCACGTAAAAAATCATCCAAATGCGTCCTTTGTGTCATAACTATTCGGTTACTGCACTGAAATGCTTATAAAGCGCCTGCGAACAATTTTACTTCTTTGCCTGTATTCCTTATATATAACTCTCTTACACTCTCGTCATTGTGACGTACCATCGGTGTCTTCTGGTTACTTCCTGAAATTTGCATATGATTTTTGAAGATGTGTGTAGTGATTTCGCAGGTGATATATTTATTTTAGGTTCGATTTCCGCGTGACTCCTAATTATCCTTAATTTATGGACATGAGTGTATATTGTTTTAATCTGGAAAAGGTCTTTGCCTTTTGAAAGTACTGTTCATCAAGCTGAAAACTGGATCAGTTTCAGGGCTACTAATAATACCATTAGGAACTCAAAGACTAAAGTATTCAGTTCAAAATATTCTAACTTTATAACATCTTTCATCTAAGAATGAAAACTCTCGCAATAAATTTTTTCAAGCCTTTTGGTAATGCAAGTGCTTAGTTAGAAATACAACTTAAAGTAAACATTTGTATTTGTGGTATTGTCTAAAAATGACGCATTAAAAAATACAATATGTGTTTTTGAATTACGTAAAGTTTGATCACAGTTGATGCAAAATGAAAAATGAATGGAAAATTATTAATATCTAAAATCAATTTTAAGAAAGCCTCCCCTTTTAGAATGAAATCAGTTTTATATTCCTAAATAATTTCTCTTAATTGTTCATTTATTTTGCGTTATTATTCATCGTAGCCTATTTGTTAAAATTTCAGTTTTGAATAGTCCATTTAAAAAAATCGATAAAAATATTAAATTAAATATTCCTAGGATGAAGAAAAGATCAATAAACAATGTACAATTAGTTAATTTTTTCTGATTTCAAACAGAAAACTATAATGTAGGAAAATACATAAATTTCTGAAGGCAATGAAATACCTAGGACAGTAAATGAGAAGTTCTATACTGAACTTTTATATTGTTACGAAATGCACAGGCGCGGTAAGATGGCTTCCCCGCAAAGCAGTTTTAGGGTTTCCATAAAATGGCAAAGGAGGACAGAGTTGCCACATTTGGCAAGAAATCGCCCATTTGACAAAATTCGCGATATACCATGGACGGTTGGAGAAACTTCTGGAACGAATTCTTACCGGTTTAGCCCAGAATGTTCCCGAACACAAGCCGAAAGCTATATAAACCCTGCTGGTCCGCAGTCAGTGTGAGTGTGTGTGCCTCGCATAGAGTGCGAGTTAGTATCGAGTTGGTGTCTCGTCTAGCGAGTCAATCCCTGCGGAGGCGATCGCGTTGACAGCTGGCCAGCGAGTGCCGAGTGGGTCGTCGAGTGCACCGAAAGAGTCCCGTAGAGTATCGCGGTTAGTGCATCGTCGAGAGAGCGTGTTGAGCTCCGGAAACGACTGAACCGAGAGTCAGGAGCTGTGCTGTGTGTGTCGTCGAGTGCATCGCGAGTTGTAGCGTGGAGAGTCTCGAGAGTACGTGGAGTTCCGAGAACGACCAAGCAGAGTCGGGAGCTGTACTCCGGAAGGCAGAGTCGGGTGCTTTGCAGGAAGCTGTCTCCACCGTGATAGCCTGATAACCTGAAGGCTGTGTCGCTGATCGTGTCAGCGTATTTATAGTAGTTCATCGACGACTGTAAAACATGTTTTGGAGCTGTCTAATTGCGTATTGTCTAAATAAAGTGTGTTTCGATACTTCATCAAGTGTCGCCGTTATTCACTGCAAATCTACGAACCCCGTACGAACGTGAATGAAGAAAATAACATCGCAACTGGTGTCAGAAAAACGTATAATCGTAACAATATTATCCTGATTTTCTATGAACTGCCTTTCATATTACCTCAATTTCAACAGGTAAATATTTAAGTAAAACTTGACAGTTTAAGATAAAGTACAAATGCAATATATAGAGCGAGACTCAGAACTTTGCAATGGCTTGGTTTCCAGAATGGCTAATTTTACATATTTGTAAATTTTACACTTAAAAGTGATTTTAGCCTATTTTATTAAGCCAGTTATTTATCTTGATATGTCATTTATTTATCTTGGTACGTTTTGGAAGTACTGTCCATCAAGCTGAAAACTGGATCACTTTCAGGGCTACTAATAGTACTATTAGGAAGTCAAAGACTAAAGTATGATTATCCCCTTGCGTGTTATGTTAATTTTCTCTACATTATTAGGAACTTCCTGTTTAAATTTTAGTTGTTTTTATTAAATTGTTTTCCTTTTTAAATTTTAGGTTACCTTATAAGTTATTTTCTCTCTCCTTTCGGCATGCCTTCGTTGTATAACAGTAGCACCCAACGCATTCTGGTGAGAAGGTCCTTAAGGCCTTACTGACGGCTTCGGATCTAGGTGGTCTGGACCTCTCATCTAAGAATAAATAAATGAAAGAATAAATATTGGCACTCCCGTTATCTAATTATATTAAAACGTTTTACTGAATAGGAGTAATAAAACACTTAAGTTGGATATACAATGTATAATTAACGCTGTGGCCCGCGATCCGCGTTTAATTGACCATCACTATATCGCTGTTTTACATCGCAACTGCTTTCGATTTATTTAACTCTTTTCCATTAAAATTCAATTTGCCTTAAATATTTATCTTGGAATTCCTGCAATCGTTTTCTTTTAATTTAGTGACAATTCGTCAGTTACGAAAGTTTGCTTTAAATAAAATAAGTCATGTTTTAGCTAGGAAGTCTTCTTTAATAACGAATAGCCAACATTAATGGCATGTTTCTGCATCATTAATTATGAGAGGATTATCCTGGTGTCTTGTTTCTAAAGATTTAATTCTGAGTAGGTGCACAACACGTTCACTTTAAATTCAGGCTTACGCCTGAATTTGACCCATTTGTTTCCATTTTCGGAAAATAATTGATTTAAGTCATTCGCTCATGCGATATAGAGATTAACTTTATGGGTGCCCGAAAGCTTTTAAAATCTTTTCTCGGGTCATTCTGCGTTGCTGCCTTAAGATGTTCGTGAGATTTTACTCGTATATTAAAATGGAAGATAGTAAAATCCTGTTATATTTTTAAAATCTAGTCCGCCGCGATTAAGACCAAAAATATTTTGTGCCATCTTTAATGAAGGCAAATGTGGTTCTTTCATATTCCAATTAAAATAGCTTAACAATGTGAAAGAGTTTCTACGAAAATTTTATTATGAAGTATCGTAGTGAGAGTACCTTAATTTATTTTACGTGACAGCAAATATTAACCCATTTTGCTCATAAGTATTTCAAAATATGAATTAATATCACCCCCCTATTAAAGTTCTTTGACAATGATCGCAAAACGAAACATTCATAAAACATTATTTAAATAATTAATTTCTTTCAGATTTTACGTAATAACGCATTTACTTCAGTTAATGTTTAACACATTTAATAACACATTTACTTCAGATTCTGCATTCTAAAATAATATGTCGCATCAAAGAATTACAGAACGAATCAAGAATGGCTACACGTTTGAAATAAATGTAATGTACTACTGTGTATAACGGCAGTGGCTAGGGGCAAATGGTACAATAAATTTGAAATTTTAATTTTTCATTTCAAAAAATCATCAAGTATCCCAGCTTTCAGAGCGAGCAGTGGAAGAGGGAAAAAATTATCTCCAGCATGGGAGACTGTCTGTCGGAAATTCTAAAGATATGTTGTTTTTAAATATTTTAGGATTTTACTGCTGAATTGAATTTTATATGTCATAACCGCAAAGAACGTGATATTTATAAAATAAAGTAAGCAACAAAATGTTAATAATGAAAAGACAAAAAAAGTTTTGCAAACCATCTCAATAAGAAAACTGAACAATGATACGATGAAATGAGAAAAGACTGGAGTAAAAAGAAAATAAAAAATCTGATGTGTACACCACATGACTTCCTTGTACGGAATATTAAATTATACGCATTTTTTCTTGCATTTCATTTAAACTTATTGGATTAAATTAAATCTACTTCGCCGACAGCGCATAAACCACAATACAATAAATGCATTCTTTAAAATTCACTCTATTTATTTACCATAGCGATACTCTGGCACTAGATTCACTTAACAGTATTATATTTCGTTCATATTATAACTCAGAACGCACAAAATTTATATCATTTAAAGAATAGAATTATCTAATCGTTGCCACATGTTCTATTCAAATACTATAACAAAGCTAGAAAGCTGTATAAAAGAAATTAAGCAAACAAAACAAAAAAGAAACAGTTTATCACAGACGATTAAGTATTTCTCATTCAATTAATTCAGTTCTCACTTTGCGAGAAGGCAAAAATACATAAAAACTCAAAATATCTGTATTAAAAATTACGAAGTAAATCTTAAACACTTATTTCCTCGAAAAATTCAAGAAAAGATTAAGCATGATTTAATTCGCAATAATAAATCAAGGCGTTATCTTTGTGATTGCGAAGCTAAGTTTCTCTAGATTGGCAACAAATCCACTAGTCTGCTGTTTCAAATGTAAACAAGCAATGGCCGCCATCAAAAAACATTATTAGGATTAGCGGCACTTAAACAACTTTAAAATTGTTGATAATTCTTAAAATATTGCATAGAGATTTACTAAAGGCATAAAAACCTTAATCGGAAGATAAAAACCACATAATTCAATCATTTTTAAAGAAAAAAACGTACAATTTACAAACATATACGAGTAAAGAAACTGAGATCACTGAGCCGGGTAACAGAGTGGATATATATATAAATATATTTATATGCGTTTGGTGCGGCCGATTGCAACCAAAATACGAGGTACACATCTACATGTTATAGCAGTCCTATATTCAAAATTTCAACGTTCTGAGGCTACTCGTTTTTGAGTTATGCGAGATACATACGTACGTACTTACGTTTGTACGTACATACGTTCGTACAGACGCCGCGAATAGTTCTCTTCAGAATTAATTTTAAAGGAGTTTTATAATTTTTTTGGAGAAAACGAGTCTTTTTTTCTGTCCTTACGTACAGATATCACGCAAAAACATCGTTAAATTGCATTCGATAGCGGACAAAATTGATATTTTCCTTGAAATATGCTGCCTGAAACTTTTCGCGATTACAATTCTTCCTTTTTACTTTGTACAAGGAAGTAAAAAAGGGAAGAATATATGCCAACACTTATCGCTGCAACGGGAATTCTAAACGTATACTGCTTGCTGCTTTTAAAATTTTTGTAATTTAGCTGCTGAATTGTACATGGCGAAAATGCGAAGAAAATGGACGCTTAATAATAAAGCTAAAACAACAACAAAAAGGCTTAGTAGGAGGAGTGTAACAGCAGACTGGTAGGCTGGGAGCTCAGGGAGAACGTAAAAAATCTTAACAAAACCTTCCGGTCGAGCGTTAAAATCTGAAACCTTTCACACCTTTTTTTTTTTTTTTTTAATATTATTTTTTTTTCCTTCTTAGTATTTTCCTGTGAGATTAGAAATGTCATTTTACACCCATGTTACGTTACGCTACTATCACGTAAATCCACCATCGGAAATTATTTAAAATTCGCAATTTTGAAGCAAAACTTTGAATGTTTTTTTTTGAACCCACCACAGTTACAGAGCGATCATTTTCACATCCCCTAGCAAAATGTTCCTAAATCTTTTCTTATTGTTTTTTTAAATTCAGATGTCCCTCTTTTATATGTGTGTCATGGTGTTTAGAATTTGGAACACAATAGTAGATTATTAAATGCGCAAGATTTTACACTTATTTTTATTCGCAATGAAACAAATGTAAGCGTTTTGGTGCTGGGATATCTCTCCATCAATAAGAAATTAAGTTTTCTGAAAAATTACCAATACTTCAGGTATTAGAGGAAGAACCTTAACGGTCAGTTATTTCTACTGTAACTCATTTTCCATTTTCTCAGCTTTTCACGAAATCCAAATGGAAATGTAATGTTTAACAACGCCAGAACCTTACGTGTTGCTCATACAAATCATATTTAAATTGTATACGAAACATGCATTATGCAACACAAACCCATGTTCGACAACGCTTTCTTACAACGAATAAAACACGCTGCCTATTTATTTACTCCATTTATGTTAATTTGAAGGTATTGCATAGGGAATTACACTTTTTTTTAAAACTAGAATACATTGTATGCTTTAGTACGTGAAATGGTTTCTGAAAATAGTAATTTGACCTTGTGAATAAGAGTTTGACTCTGGAATTCCAATTTCTGTGCCACATAGGATTACAGCTAAGAGTTTTAACTATAAATTTAGCTCCAGTTAGTGAAAACCTTTAATGATTTTGTTAATTAATTAAATAATAATTGAAAAACATTTATTTATAAAATATATTTACTTATAAATTTTTTTATTTATGAAATAATGCATCCACGTGTTTTGACATTATAAACGTCTGTTAGCTTGTCTTTCTAATTGTCACACTGCATTTAATTACCAATTACTACGCTTTGTTTTTGCTTTACGGCACTAATAAAACACACGCCCTGACGAACGACCAACTCTGACAGTTGTTGCCAGTCTTCGTAACACATGATCTTTGACTTACTTTTCAAACTGTAAGAGCCTGTTTTTATAGTCTGCTACTTTAAAATACGCATTTTAAAACCTTTCCGTTTTTCCCCATTTGCGATTGCAATATGTGCCATCACCATCGCACAGCATTTATTTTCTTCACCACATCTGAGACTGTAGTTCCAGTCAGCTGTCATTCCTGCGCTTTTCAGGAAACTAAACGGGAACTGAGATAAAAGCAATTAGAGGTTCGATTAGCTGCCGCTATCATGGTTACAAGGCAAGACTGTCGGCAAAATACCCTTGAAATGCTTATTCTAAAGCAACAGACTATAACACATTAGTGTTTCGCACAATGAAAGCAATCCGTTCCAAGACCTCCTTACAATCTCGGCACAGCCCAATGTCAAGAAACATACTAAATAATAAAAAATATTTAAAACGCAATAAAAGATTCAGAATTCAAACAACAAAAATCAGCGTTATATTTTCAAAATTTTCACAGGACTAGTTTCGATAGTTTTACCGAACCACCATCCTCAGCTGCAAAATCGCAAATGAACAAGATAGGAAAGAATGATTAGATAAGATAAGAAAGCTTGGACAAAAATAAGCAAGTGGCGCCATCTGTTGATGGAACCAGAACTAAAACATAATTTCTTTAAAGGCCGAAGGAAGAGAACTTAAAATTTATGTAACTATTTCACATTCAAAAAAATCTTTCTGTTCTAGTTAACGATTCTAATTCCAATCCATCTTTGCCTTCGGCCTTTAAAGAAATTATGTTTTAGTTCTAGTTTCATCAACAGATGGCGCCACTTGCTGCGGCCGATTGCAACCAAAATACGAGGTACACATCTACATGTTATAGCAGTCCTATATACAAAATTTCAACGTTCTGAGGCTACTCGTTTTTGAGTTATGCGAGATACGTACATACGTTCGTGCAGACGCCACGAAAAATTCTCTCCAGAATTCATTTTAAAGCAGTTTTTTAGTTTTTTGGAGGAAAAGAGTATTTTATTCTGTCCTTTTGTACAGATATCACGCAAAAACATCGTTAAATTGCATTCGAAAGCGGTCAAAGTGGATATTTTCGATGAAATATGCTGCCTGAAGCTTTTCGCGATTACAATACTTCCTTTTTACTTCGTACAAGGAAGTAAAAATATTGAATCATTATTAAACAAAAATATAATTTAAAGCGAGGCAATGAGTAAATGAGTAGTTAGTAAAAATTTTCGGTTTATTTCGCATATGCTGAAAAATTGGGCACGACAGCGGGAAATCAATGTCAAAGTAAATTTTAATAAGTTGCTTCTGGTAAGTTATTAAATTCTCAATTGAATGAGTCAGATGATTAGCTTTTGCTGCATAAAAGCTGCACTCATTTTTGGAATATTTACTCAAGATCGAAACTTTAAGTAAATAGGTGAAAACTAATTATCAATTCCAAATCGTTAAGCGAATGACTCAGCATTTCCTTCCTTTTGAAGCGGTTTCATACGCTGTGATTCTGTATCTTGTGATTATTTGCTTTCAGGATAAAAATTTGTAAACAAACTGAGCTCTCTTTACGACGCAGCTTACGATTGCGGAAAATTTTGGTTTCCTATGCAGGTAGTAGATACCTATAATTAATGTTAGTACAAAGTTAAATAGGAATATTCTTGCTAAAATAAATAAAAGAATGAATAAATAGTAAATTATGTTATATCTAGTTTACTAAATTTGCTTAGGTAAATAATACGTTTAAATACAATAAGACGTCTTTCGAGAAATACAAAAACGACACTGAATAAAATTTTACGTTGTAAACTTTGTTTACCAATTTCAGAAGCACAACTTATTCTTCTTAATCATCTTTCAGACAGATCACCAGCATTATTTGAAGTAATTTTTCAGTCATGTTTGTGTTTCTAAGCTTAAAAACGTTAGTTTTCGATTCGTAAACCTTTTTTTATCTTAATTATTGAATAATTTAAAATTTATAAATCACTTAAAACAATCACTTAAAATTTATAATGCTTTGAAAGAAAAAAGGGCTTACATAGGTACATTGAACTTAGCATATAAGGCAACACAAACACTATCCAAAACATCCAAAACGAAAATAAAGTGATTTGGGAGGCATTGATTTATTGTACAATACATTGTCTACGTTCATTTATTATTCACCCGTGTGTAAAATTAAGAGAATTTGCACGTCATGCGGAACTTATGAAAATCTAATGGATGAATTTTAATGAATTTTGTATGAATACACATTTATAACAGTTAGAAAAAGATGTACCATTCAAAAGTCACTTATGTACGCATGATTATTCAGTCAGTCAGTAAAGTTCATAGCACCGGGATGCCTAAAATAATGAAGTTATTTTAATGAGAGTCCAATATTACCTAGATTGTAACAAAGTGCTCTGGGAACAATATGGCTAACATTTGTGGGAATACTTTATCATGGATAGCAGACTTTCTGCAACAAAGACATATTAAAGTAAAAGTTAACAAAACTCTCTCAAGCTCATATGAACTTAGCCAAGGTGTCCCTCAGGGATCAGTTCTTCGCCCCACACTTTTCGCCATGTATATGGTTGGAATGGAGAAAGAGCTTTCTTTGAGTATAAAAGTAGAAATATTTGCAGATGGCATTGTTCTCTGAAGCTCTGATACTAATATAATTGCCAACAGCTTTGTCTAACTTTACTGAAGAGCTGAAACTATGTTTTGACTCAGTCAAATCATTTTTTTACTACAATAAGTACTTATACAAATACCAGCCGAAGCTGAGGCTTGATAATCAAGAAGTTACTTATGAGAAGCATTCTAGATGTCTGGTATTTATTCTTGACCCTGAATTTACACGTCGCAAGCATTTCGAACATATTGTTCAAAAAAAGTAGAAACCGACTAAAGATTCTCAAATACATCGCGGGTAGGAACCGTCAGAACTACTTATTTGGCACTCATTCGACCCCATACTCGATTTTGGGTTTCCAGTTTGTTGTTGTGCCTCTGATTTCAACCTGAAGAAATTAGAAAAAGTTCAATTAAGTGCATCTCGTTTTATTACTGTGTTGAGGCACAGTTGCCCTACGGAAATATCCCTTTTTGAGGCCGATTTGCAACCTCCCCAGACTAGAAAACCAGCTGGCCTTGTTAAATACTTTAACAAACTCTGTAATTAAGGCTAATGCAATAAAGTTTCAATGCACCTAAATAAGTGGAAAAATCGACAAAGACTAAAGAAAAATCGCTCTTTTGGTCTAGTTGAGTCTCAAAGCCTACTTTCTTACAATTTTGAGCCCCCACTTACTACAGTATTTTTTGAATCCATTGGAGAGACTCTCTAAGGTTCACTTTCACTTTCACTGTACTACTCCTGTAAATAACAAGGATTTTATCACTGAATACCTAAAACAATTGGCTTTGGAGTAACAAGCCCCATTCCGAAAATGCTATTAAAATCTTCACAGACGGCAGTAAAATTGCTAACCATGCAAGAAGTGGCATTTATATTGAGACCCGTCGGGAAAAATGACTCTCTGTCATCGTAATGGAAATCACGGTTCTGTTTTTAAGAGTGAACTGATTGCAATCAATTCGGGGCTCGAGGCTATACTAGCCGAACAGAATTATGGTGACCTATGGATTTTATCTGATAGCCGAAGCTCTCTACAACATCTCGATGATTGGATTTTTGTAGGCGACAGACTCGGCTAAACAAAACCAGCTAAACTAGACGAACTCAGCTAAAGTAGACGACATCAGCTACAAAAACTCCAGCTAATTTCTCAGCATTATGATATCCATTTACAGTGGATCCTTTCTCATGTGAATCTTTACGGTAACAAAATGGTGGACAAATTAGCAAAGGAGGGTTGTAATCTTTTAACTCCTTCCTCTTCCGTTCTCACCTATCTGGAACTATCCTCTTTGAAAAAAGAGGACACAAATCATGTTGGAATGGCTTTGCCCTCCACCCATCACTGGTACTTGGCTAGCAAGCCTGTTTGGACATTAAACCTTAAGTGTGACAGGAGCTACCAGGCTGCGCTCTCACGTATGCCAGAGGTCACGTTAAGTGCCTCTCTTTCAAGAAGGGCATTATAACCTTTTCCACATGCATCAAGTGCCGAGAACATCAGGCTTCTGTAGAACGCATTTTGGTCTGTTTGGACCTCTCTAAGAAGGATATTTATACCATTCCCCTCTTTCTGTTTCTGCTTCGAGAGTCAACCTTTTGAACCTTGTCTGACTTCGTCAGAATCTGGAGAAAAAGCAGCAACAACAAAAGTGGACGGTAAAGATCCCCAAAAAACTGCTATGCTTAGGATTCCATACTAGCTTAATGAGATTCTGTGATGTAATAATTCTGAACTGGAGAAAATTGCAGATCTTTCGGCGAAGTTAAGTCTGTTCTTCTTGTCAGAGAAATGTTTTATAATTAGAGCTAATAAAATCTCTACATATATAGATTTATTTCGCACTTAGAAATCTCGAAATGGATTAAAAGGCAATCTTAATATTTTGGTATTTCCCACTTATTTATTAAATCTTATTCGTTAAGCAAAAAGTTTGCTGTTATATTATTCTGTTATTTTACATTTAATATGCTAGTCAAGGTCAAAGGCGAAATCCGCATCAGGCCTTTAACTCTCGCTGTTTATATCATTAACGTGGCGTAAGCGATGCTTCTCTTTCTCCAAGGTTCGAGTGCACGGGTCGGAAACTGCAATTTTCATATCTTCCTCGATATATACTCGTTATTTTCAAGACAACCTTTGCTGGATATTCTCGGTTACGTATTTACGATAACGAAAAGATATTCCAAACAAAAAAATAATTCTTTTAGAGGTTTTTAGGCCTTTTTAAAACAAACTCTGTAAAGCCAACACTTTTTACAGAAGCCAACACTTTCGGCTTCACTAAAAAAGTAACATGTAACGTAAATTGGAATAGAATTAAGTTAGTCTAACGGCTTTTCACAGATTACTTAACGCGCAGGCAGGCTCTGACGCTTAAAAATCGGCGAAAACAAGCTTAATGGCTAGAAGCGCTGAAAGCCATAGAAATCTAATCGCTCGTAAATCAAAAATAAAGACGTGGCCTTCAGGAAGGCAGAATACGCTCTCTCTCTCTCCAGTTTGTCATAGAGGGAATTGTCTTCAGTAGCAAGAGTGTTTAAGAAGTTGCTCCACCGTTGAGATTTAAAATCCCTGATATCTTTTTTAATGGTCCTTTGAAGAGCGTTTAGGTGAGCTTTAATTCTTGCGTCTCTAGTAGATTGCCCTAATTTCCAGATGCGGTTTTTATATTTAATATTTTGTCTGATGTTATTCGGAAGAGGAAGAAAATGAGTCTTACTGATGAATTTATTGGTAGCAGAACTTAAAGGTTGTTCAACACTGTTGGTAAAATTTTGAATTTCCGTGTCTAAGGCTTCTTTACTGCTAATGCAAGGATTTCCTGGTATAGTTTCATTCAGAATTTGAGAATATTTATTCCAATTGGTAATTCCAATACTGCGACCTAACGCAGGAAGGAAGCAGTTTATATTAATTTCAAGCAAGATAGGATTATGATCAGAAGATAAAGCAGGAATTTAACTGAGGTTATTTGAAAGAAAAAAGTCTATGATGGAGGAGTTATGGTAACCAAAACGTGTTGGTTCATCAGGAGCATGTATAACATAATTTTTATCTTGTACCAAATGGAAAATTTCAGTACCTTTTCTATTGCTTGCACCAGGATTCCAACATTGATGTTTCGCATTAAAATCACCACCTATAAGAGATGGATAATTAGAGTCCAAAAGATGTTCAATTTCAGCTATGACTGGTGTCTGATTCGGTGGAATATAAATATTGGAGATTATGAACATTTTAAATTCAGTTTCAATTTCAGTAGAATTACTCTCAAAAGAAGTCGATTGGTTTTGTTTAAGATGATGCTGTATACTCCTTTTAACGAAAGTAATAATTCCACCTTCTCGCCCTGTAGTTCTATCAGATCTGAAAGTAGCGTAATTTGCAAACTTTTTTTTTTTTTGCTTTTTTTTTTTTTTTTTTTTGCAGGTTGTCAGTCAGTCTCTTGTATTAACAGAACATCCGGTTCTAATTCAAGAATAAGATCACCATGTTCATCCTTTTTGTTATTTAAGCCATTTGCATTCCAGGAAATAATTTTAAAGCTTCTCATATTGACGTTTTTAGGCATATTAAACGTAACTGCAGACTTTATCAATGATGTTAACTATGATGCTGATTTTGTCAATAGCAGATTTTTGTTTTTTCATTTCTTTTAGTCTTCGGTTATTGTAGTCCATATAGTTTTTAAAGATCCAAGATTGAAAATTTCTGAGAGCGAATTATTTGCTTCTTGGGGTTCAGCGATGTGCGCATTTTGATTGTTTTCTGGATTTGTGTTGAGAGGAGGGAAATCTTCGTTATGCAGATTCCATGGATTTCCGATAGGAGGTTGGCTGGGAGTAAATTTTGATCTATTTTGTTGAGGTCTTGCCACTGAGAGAAATTTGCCAGATGTGGTCCTTTGCAGTGATAACACGTTGCAGGTTTATTCTTGTCAACAGGGCAATTTTGGGGTTCATGATTATCTCCACAACGTACGCAAACCCAGTCTCTAGTACACAGAAGCGAACTATGAAAAAATTTCTGACATCGGTAGCACTGGGGTGGGCCGGGCTTCCGTTTCAAGTATTCAGCTGAAATATTCGTATGTCCGATGTGTTTACCCCTTTAATTAGCCGGAACTCCGTTCTCTCTATTGATAATAAGTTGCTCATTTACAAAACCCTTTTGCGTCCCATACTTTCTTATGCCTGCCCTGTTTGGGGATATACCAGCCGCACAAATGTAAACAAACTGCAAGTTTTGCAGAATGTAACACTCAGACAAGTCATCAGCAGCCGTTGGTTTATAAGAAATACGGCTATACATGAGGAGTTTGAAATTCCAACTATCTCAAACTATTTTGCATTTCTTGCAGAAAAATTCTTTCGCAATATTCCAAATGTCAATAATAGTTCTATACCTGTGCCACAATATGACTTTACAAATGATGTTAATAGTAAACGGCCGCTTGCGGTATTAAGGTACCTTGTATAATGCAACTTATAAATTATATTTAATTAAGCACTCTCCCTTTCTCGTTGTTTTGATTTGACTCACTGCCTGCTGCAATGTTTGTATATAGTGTATATATCTCTCCTTATGCATTTATGTATTTTCTCTTTCAATGTATTAATACTTATTTATGTGAAAGTTATTTAATCATGTAATGTATATATGTTGAGTAGTCACATGGACTCCGATTCAGAGTAGAATTAGGCAATTTCTTTTCACTTATGCCATTGTCATGCACACTTATCTCCGCCTAAGGTCAAACAGCTGCTGGAGTTGTTTCTTCTGGACTCATTCATCGGTTCGCTACGTTATGAACTCTATGTGTATTCGAATTTCTTTTTTCTCCAATTGTTCGACGTTCAAAGATTCGAAAATCGTAAATCTCCTATGCCGGGATAGCGTCGTAACGCGGGGACCCTTTTTGCGATGAACTCATCGAGTTTGCCTGAGCCGATGTGTTTTTAGTTCAAAGATTTTTGTGGCAGAGTCTGTTTTTGGAATCTGAATTAAAAAGAGCGGCATTGGTTTATTTTCTTTTCTATTACGCATTAAGGCTATATAGCTAACTATAAATCCTTATTTAATTCTTGGACGATATAGTTAGTGCCATCCTAGTTGTTAAATCTCGGATAAGGACTTTGAGCACTTTTTCATCTGGGAGTTGGAAAGTGTGAGCTTTTAGTTTAGTTTTTTCAATTATTTTTCGGACGTATCGGTGAGTATCAATATCAGGGAGCTCAATATCTAATTTTTCACCTTTTAGGTGTTCCCATAATCTTTTTGCCAGTTTGTTTGCTTAAATTAGCAAGAAACTCGTCAGCTTTAGTCACTTTATACACTATAATGGGTGGGACTTTATTGCTATTACGAGATTGTCTCTTTGTCGATTGTTTATTCTCTGATGGTTTCTTTTCATTTATTTTGGGTGTAGAAGCACTTGTACCGTGCTGACTGGTAGTTGGTTCCACATTATCCACAGATACTTCAAGTTGCATGGTATCATCGTTTGATTCCAAGTCTTGAAATTTATTTTTAATTTTCAAATTACTGTCTTCAATTTCACTATCTAAAGAGTCGGTAGATCATTTATGATTTCTTTTTCTTTGTTTAGAAAAAGCTCCTCCATTTTGTATGGATTCGCAGAATTGTTTTAAGTCTGGAATTTGTTTCTGAAGTTGATCATTGTTAGTTTTAAGCACGTTGATTGTTTGAGCAGCTTCTGCATTCTCTTGTTCACGAATTTGATTAATTGCTTTTGCAAATAAAAGATGAATTTCGTTTGTAATCTCAGTTGGACGTTCAGATGGCGTTTGATTCAGAGCATTTTCTATATCAATGACAGCTTGTCTGGTTGAAGTGGCATCATTAGATAGAGTAATTTTATTACTCAATACATGAATCAGCTGCGGTTCAGAAGTCACAATTGTAGAATTGTTGTTGGAAGTATTAGGTGACGTAGCAGAGGTGTTCATATTCGCTGTATGCGCAAACGCAGAACCTGGCTGAACAGAAGATCTGACATCCCTACATGTCATACGCACATAGGAAAATGAAAGAGCTAAAATAAGCTGTAAGCTATTAAAAGAACCAGAATCTTTTCTATAGACTTACAAAAGCAAGAAAGAGATCTAACGAGTTATACTTTGGAAGTCCACTTAATTCTCTAAATACAAACAGCAGCAAGTTCCAGCTGTAACCTATCGAACGTTTGCGAAATCTTTCTCGACGCTGTTGGATATTATGATAACAACAAAAAAAAAAAAAGCTAGGCAGCTGTTCATAAGTACGTAAAAAATTTACTTTAAGCATCCTTACTGAATAGCCATTAACTTTGGAAAAATAGTCTGCAAAAACTGTTAGTATTTTACAGAAGACGTACTTGAAAATTGAGCTGTGAAAAATATTTGTGAATATTTTTAAAAGGGTATCTTGCTATTTTTAACGTTAAGAAGATATCCTTTGAATTATCCAACGAAAAAGAATGACCAACAAAAATAAATGAATAGAACCCATAACTTCATCAATCAGAATAAAATGTGCGGTACATATCCGCCTTTACTTCTCTAAATAAATAACAAAAATGTAACCATGGTAAAACTGTGAGAAATGAAAAAAAAAAAAAAAAAAAAAAGAATGGCTTCTTCGGTAATCCAGACGTTTCATGTTTAATATTTGTATTTCTTCTCAGTCATCATCATTTGTTTATTTACTTTATGGACGTATATTCGTGAAGTTTATTTTTTCAACAGTGATGTTAAAATTAATATAAATTAAGATTTATATGGCATTCTACTGAAAATGCCGCTAAGTAAAAACGAAGTAAACAATGATCTAATTCAATGATGGAGACACTTTTAACTTTAGATGACAACATCTTATTATGTAATATATATGAGATATGTCCTTCCATTTTTAACGAATTTCCTCCTAGGAGGCTACTGTATTCGGAATGATATAGTAAAAAATCTGATGTGTACACCACATGACTTCCTTGTACGGAATATTAAATTATACGCTTTTTTTTTTTTTTTTTTTTTTTTTTTTGCATTTCATTTAAACGTATTGGATTGAATTAAATTTACTTCGCCGACAGCGCATAAACCACAGTAGAATAAATGTATTCTTTAAACTTCATTCTATTTGTTTACCATAGCGACATTCTGGCGCTAGGTTCACTTAACAGTATTATATTTCATTCATATTATAACTCAGAATGCACAAAATTTACATCATTTAAAGAATTATCTAATCGTTGCCACATGTTCTATTCAAATACTATAATAAAGCTAAAATGATGTATAAAAGAAATTAAGAAAACAAAACAAAAAATAAACAGTTTTTCACAGACGATTGAGTATTTCTCATTCAATTAATTCAGTTCTCACTTCGCGAGAAGGCAAAAATACATAAAAACTCAAAATATCTGTATTAAAAATTACGAAGTAAATCTTAAACACTTATTTCCTCGAAAAAATTCCAGAAAGGATTAAGCATGATTTAATTGGCAATAATAAATGAAGGCGTTATCTTTGTTGTTGCGAAGCTAAGTTTCTCTAGATTGGCAACAAATCCACTAGTCTGCTGTTTCAAATGTAAACAATCAAAGGTCGCCATAAAAAAAAAAAAAAAAAAAAAAAAAAGGCTTAGCGGCACTTAAACAACTTTAAAATGGTTGATAATTGTACAAATATTGCATACAGATTTACTAAAGGCATAAAAACTTTAACCGGAAGATAAAAACAACATTATTCAATAATTTTTAAAGAAAAAAATGTACAATTTACAAACATAAAAGAGTAAAGAAACTGAGATCACTGATCCGGGTAATAGAGTGGATATATATATATAAATATATTTATATACGTTTGGTGCTGCCTATTGCAACCAAAATACGAGGTGCACATCTACATGTTATATCAGTCCTATATACAAAATTTCAATGTTCTGAGGCTACTCGTTTTTGAGTTATGCGAGATACGTACGTACGTACATACATACGCCACGAAAAATTCTCTTCAGAATTAATTTTAAAGCAGTTTTATAATTTTTGTGGAGGAAACGAGTCTTTTATTCTGTCCTTACGTACAGATATCACGCAAAAACATCGTTAAATTGCATTCGATAGCGGTCAAAATGGATATTTTCGTTGAAATATGCTGCCTGAAACTTTTCGCGATTACAATACTTCCTTTTTACTTCGTACAAGGAAGTAACAAATGTACGTAAGAAGTGCTTTAAACAAACAAACAGGTTTTTATCATCTAATCCTTTTAATACAAATGCAAGTCCTTCTTTTACAGCTTTCTTCCAAGCAAATTTATACATTTGGAATTTTTAATTTGGGATCAATTCTCTGTTCAAAATTCTCTGTTTTAAGTACACAAGTTACTGTTCCCAAATACAGAGTTTAAAGATTTTAAATACTTCTGTGATAGCAACACATAAGAGTTGAATTATGCATAAAGAACTCATGCAGACGACATTTGTCATTAATACAGAAGCAATTGAAATAAATTAATCGTAATCGCTCTTCATTCTCAAATGTATCAAAATTAAATATGAAAACAAACTGAATACTGAAAGCAACTTACTATTAACGCCGTCAGTTTTTACAAGCATTTATTTGAAAAATTCTATTTCGCCTGGTGACGACTATTTTTCTGACCGGTTATAAAAAGGTTTTCCTTTTCTATTTCAGAAATCTCCTGCAATCATGATGTATTTTGTGGATCTCAATACGGTGACTAGTTTTTTCATAGTTTAATATTTTGCAAATCAAATATTTAAAATATCATGTTGCGTATTTATTTATTTTTTTTTACGAAAAATTCTTCCAGTTTATTCTTTTTTTTTTTTTTTTTTTTTTTTTTTTCATTTCATTTAAACGTATTGGATTGAATTAAATTTACTTCGCCGACAACGCATAAACCACAGTAGAATAAATGTATTCTTTAAACTTCATTCTATTTGTTTACCATAGCGACATTCTGGCGCTAGGTTCACTTAACAGTATTATATTTCATTCATATTATAACTCAGAATGCACAAAATTTACATCATTTAAAGAATTATCTAATCGTTGCCACATGTTCTATTCAAATACTATAATAAAGCTAGAATGATGTATAAAAGAAATTAAGAAAACAAAACAAAAAATAAACAGTTTTTCACAGACGATTGAGTATTTCTCATTCAATTAATTCAGTTCTCACTTCGCGAGAAGGCAAAAATACATAAAAACTCAAAATATCTGTATTAAAAATTACGAAGTAAATCTTAAACACTTATTTCCTCGAAAAAATTCCAGAAAGGATTAAGCATGATTTAATTGGCAATAATAAATGAAGGCGTTATCTTTGTTGTTGCGAAGCTAAGTTTCTCTAGATTGGCAACAAATCCACTAGTCTGCTGTTTCAAATGTAAACAATCAAAGGTCGCCATAAAAAAAAAAAAAAAAAAAAAAAAAAAAAAAGGCTTAGCGGCACTTAAACAACTTTAAAATGGTTGATAATTGTACAAATATTGCATACAGATTTACTAAAGGCATAAAAACTTTAACCGGAAGATAAAAACAACATTATTCAATAATTTTTAAAGAAAAAAATGTACAATTTACAAACATAAAAGAGTAAAGAAACTGAGATCACTGATCCGGGTAATAGAGTGGATATATATATATAAATATATTTATATACGTTTGGTGCTGCCTATTGCAACCAAAATACGAGGTGCACATCTACATGTTATATCAGTCCTATATACAAAATTTCAATGTTCTGAGGCTACTCGTTTTTGAATTATGCGAGATACGTACGTACGTACATACATACGCCACGAAAAATTCTCTTCAGAATTAATTTTAAAGCAGTTTTATAATTTTTGTGGAGGAAACGAGTCTTTTATTCTGTCCTTACGTACAGATATCACGCAAAAACATCGTTAAATTGCATTCGATAGCGGTCAAAATGGATATTTTCGTTGAAATATGCTGCCTGAAACTTTTCGCGATTACAATACTTCCTTTTTACTTCGTACAAGGAAGTAACAAATGTACGTAAGAAGTGGTATAAACAAACAAACAGGTTTTTATCATCTAATCCTTTTAATACAAATGCAAGTCCTTCTTTTACAGCTTTCTTCCAAGCAAATTTATACATTTGGAATTTTTAATTTGGGATCAATTCTCTGTTCAAAATTCTCTGTTTTAAGTACACAAGTTACTGTTCCCAAATACAGAGTTTAAAGATTTTAAATACTTCTGTGATAGCAACACATAAGAGTTGAATTATGCATAAAGAACTCATGCAGACGACATTTGTCATTAATACAGAAGCAATTGAAATAAATTAATCGTAATCGCTCTTCATTCTCAAATGTATCAAAATTAAATATGAAAACAAACTGAATACTGAAAGCAACTTACTATTAACGCCGTCAGTTTTTACAAGCATTTATTTGAAAAATTCTATTTCGCCTGGTGACGACTATTTTTCTGACCGGTTATAAAAAGGTTTTCCTTTTCTATTTCAGAAATCTCCTGCAATCATGATGTATTTTGTGGATCTCAATACGGTGACTAGTTTTTTCATAGTTTAATATTTTGCAAATCAAATATTTAAAATATCATGTTGCGTATTTATTTATTTTTTTTTACGAAAAATTCTTCCAGTTTATTCTTTTTTTTTTTTTTTTTTTTTTTTGCATTTCATTTAAACGTATTGGATTGAATTAAATTTACTTCGCCGACAGCGCATAAACCACAGTAGAATAAATGTATTCTTTAAACTTCATTCTATTTGTTTACCATAGCGACATTCTGGCGCTAGGTTCACTTAACAGTATTATATTTCATTCATATTATAACTCAGAATGCACAAAATTTACATCATTTAAAGAATTATCTAATCGTTGCCACATGTTCTATTCAAATACTATAATAAAGCTAGAATGATGTATAAAAGAAATTAAGAAAACAAAACAAAAAATAAACAGTTTTTCACAGACGATTGAGTATTTCTCATTCAATTAATTCAGTTCTCACTTCGCGAGAAGGCAAAAATACATAAAAACTCAAAATATCTGTATTAAAAATTACGAAGTAAATCTTAAACACTTATTTCCTCGAAAAAATTCCAGAAAGGATTAAGCATGATTTAATTGGCAATAATAAATGAAGGCGTTATCTTTGTTGTTGCGAAGCTAAGTTTCTCTAGATTGGCAACAAATCCACTAGTCTGCTGTTTCAAATGTAAACAATCAAAGGTCGCCATAAAAAAAAAAAAAAAAAAAAAAAAAGGCTTAGCGGCACTTAAACAACTTTAAAATGGTTGATAATTGTACAAATATTGCATACAGATTTACTAAAGGCATAAAAACTTTAACCGGAAGATAAAAACAACATTATTCAATAATTTTTAAAGAAAAAAATGTACAATTTACAAACATAAAAGAGTAAAGAAACTGAGATCACTGATCCGGGTAATAGAGTGGATATATATATATAAATATATTTATATACGTTTGGTGCTGCCTATTGCAACCAAAATACGAGGTGCACATCTACATGTTATATCAGTCCTATATACAAAATTTCAATGTTCTGAGGCTACTCGTTTTTGAGTTATGCGAGATACGTACGTACGTACATACATACGCCACGAAAAATTCTCTTCAGAATTAATTTTAAAGCAGTTTTATAATTTTTGTGGAGGAAACGAGTCTTTTATTCTGTCCTTACGTACAGATATCACGCAAAAACATCGTTAAATTGCATTCGATAGCGGTCAAAATGGATATTTTCGTTGAAATATGCTGCCTGAAACTTTTCGCGATTACAATACTTCCTTTTTACTTCGTACAAGGAAGTAACAAATGTACGTAAGAAGTGCTTTAAACAAACAAACAGGTTTTTATCATCTAATCCTTTTAATACAAATGCAAGTCCTTCTTTTACAGCTTTCTTCCAAGCAAATTTATACATTTGGAATTTTTAATTTGGGATCAATTCTCTGTTCAAAATTCTCTGTTTTAAGTACACAAGTTACTGTTCCCAAATACAGAGTTTAAAGATTTTAAATACTTCTGTGATAGCAACACATAAGAGTTGAATTATGCATAAAGAACTCATGCAGACGACATTTGTCATTAATACAGAAGCAATTGAAATAAATTAATCGTAATCGCTCTTCATTCTCAAATGTATCAAAATTAAATATGAAAACAAACTGAATACTGAAAGCAACTTACTATTAACGCCGTCAGTTTTTACAAGCATTTATTTGAAAAATTCTATTTCGCCTGGTGACGACTATTTTTCTGACCGGTTATAAAAAGGTTTTCCTTTTCTATTTCAGAAATCTCCTGCAATCATGATGTATTTTGTGGATCTCAATACGGTGACTAGTTTTTTCATAGTTTAATATTTTGCAAATCAAATATTTAAAATATCATGTTGCGTATTTATTTATTTTTTTTTACGAAAAATTCTTCCAGTTTATTCTTTTTTTTTTTTTTTTGCATTTCATTTAAACGTATTGGATTGAATTAAATTTACTTCGCCGACAGCGCATAAACCACAGTAGAATAAATGTATTCTTTAAACTTCATTCTATTTGTTTACCATAGCGACATTCTGGCCCTAGGTTCACTTAACAGTATTATATTTCATTCATATTATAACTCAGAATGCACAAAATTTACATCATTTAAAGAATTATCTAATCGTTGCCACATGTTCTATTCAAATACTATAATAAAGCTAGAATGATGTATAAAAGAAATTAAGAAAACAAAACAAAAAATAAACAGTTTTTCACAGACGATTGAGTATTTCTCATTCAATTAATTCAGTTTTCACTTCGCGAGAAGGCAAAAATACATAAAAACTCAAAATATCTGTATTAAAAATTACGAAGTAAATCTTAAACACTTATTTCCTCGAAAAAATTCCAGAAAGGATTAAGCATGATTTAATTGGCAATAATAAATGAAGGCGTTATCTTTGTTGTTGCGAAGCTAAGTTTCTCTAGATTGGCAACAAATCCACTAGTCTGCTGTTTCAAATGTAAACAATCAAAGGTCGCCATAAAAAAAAAAAAAAAAAAAAAAAAAAAAAAAAAAGCTTAGCGGCACTTAAACAACTTTAAAATGGTTGATAACTGTACAAATATTGCATACAGATTTACTAAAGGCATAAAAACTTTAACCGGAAGATAAAAACAACATTATTCAATAATTTTTAAAGAAAAAAATGTACAATTTACAAACATAAAAGAGTAAAGAAACTGAGATCACTGATCCGGGTAATAGAGTGGATATATATATATAAATATATTTATATACGTTTGGTGCTGCCTATTGCAACCAAAATACGAGGTGCACATCTACATGTTATATCAGTCCTATATACAAAATTTCAATGTTCTGAGGCTACTCGTTTTTGAGTTATGCGAGATACGTAGGTACGTACATACATACGCCACGAAAAATTCTCTTCAGAATTAATTTTAAAGCAGTTTTATAATTTTTGTGGAGGAAACGAGTCTTTTATTCTGTCCTTACGTACAGATATCACGCAAAAACATCGTTAAATTGCATTCGATAGCGGTCAAAATGGATATTTTCGTTGAAATATGCTGCCTGAAACTTTTCGCGATTACAATACTTCCTTTTTACTTCGTACAAGGAAGTAACAAATGTACGTAAGAAGTGCTTTAAACAAACAAACAGGTTTTTATCATCTAATCCTTTTAATACAAATGCAAGTCCTTCTTTTACAGCTTTCTTCCAAGCAAATTTATACATTTGGAATTTTTAATTTGGGATCAATTCTCTGTTCAAAATTCTCTGTTTTAAGTACACAAGTTACTGTTCCCAAATACAGAGTTTAAAGATTTTAAATACTTCTGTGATAGCAACACATAAGAGTTGAATTATGCATAAAGAACTCATGCAGACGACATTTGTCATTAATACAGAAGCAATTGAAATAAATTAATCGTAATCGCTCTTCATTCTCAAATGTATCAAAATTAAATATGAAAACAAACTGAATACTGAAAGCAACTTACTATTAACGCCGTCAGTTTTTACAAGCATTTATTTGAAAAATTCTATTTCGCCTGGTGACGACTATTTTTCTGACCGGTTATAAAAAGGTTTTCCTTTTCTATTTCAGAAATCTCCTGCAATCATGATGTATTTTGTGGATCTCAATACGGTGACTAGTTTTTTCATAGTTTAATATTTTGCAAATCAAATATTTAAAATATCATGTTGCGTATTTATTTATTTTTTTTTACGAAAAATTCTTCCAGTTTATTCTTTTTTTTTTTTTTTTTTTTTTTTTTGCATTTCATTTAAACGTATTGGATTGAATTAAATTTACTTCGCCGACAGCGCATAAACCACAGTAGAATAAATGTATTCTTTAAACTTCATTCTATTTGTTTACCATAGCGACATTCTGGCGCTAGGTTCACTTAACAGTATTATATTTCATTCATATTATAACTCAGAATGCACAAAATTTACATCATTTAAAGAATTATCTAATCGTTGCCACATGTTCTATTCAAATACTATAATAAAGCTAGAATGATGTATAAAAGAAATTAAGAAAACAAAACAAAAAATAAACAGTTTTTCACAGACGATTGAGTATTTCTCATTCAATTAATTCAGTTCTCACTTCGCGAGAAGGCAAAAATACATAAAAACTCAAAATATCTGTATTAAAAATTACGAAGTAAATCTTAAACACTTATTTCCTCGAAAAAATTCCAGAAAGGATTAAGCATGATTTAATTGGCAATAATAAATGAAGGCGTTATCTTTGTTGTTGCGAAGCTAAGTTTCTCTAGATTGGCAACAAATCCACTAGTCTGCTGTTTCAAATGTAAACAATCAAAGGTCGCCATAAAAAAAAAAAAAAAAAAAAAAAAAAAAAAAAAAGCTTAGCGGCGCTTAAACAACTTTAAAATGGTTGATAATTGTACAAATATTGCATACAGATTTACTAAAGGCATAAAAACTTTAACCGGAAGATAAAAACAACATTATTCAATAATTTTTAAAGAAAAAAATGTACAATTTACAAACATAAAAGAGTAAAGAAACTGAGATCACTGATCCGGGTAATAGAGTGGATATATATATATAAATATATTTATATACGTTTGGTGCTGCCTATTGCAACCAAAATACGAGGTGCACATCTACATGTTATATCAGTCCTATATACAAAATTTCAATGTTCTGAGGCTACTCGTTTTTGAGTTATGCGAGATACGTACGTACGTACATACATACGCCACGAAAAATTCTCTTCAGAATTAATTTTAAAGCAGTTTTATAATTTTTGTGGAGGAAACGAGTCTTTTATTCTGTCCTTACGTACAGATATCACGCAAAAACATCGTTAAATTGCATTCGATAGCGGTCAAAATGGATATTTTCGTTGAAATATGCTGCCTGAAACTTTTCGCGATTACAATACTTCCTTTTTACTTCGTACAAGGAAGTAACAAATGTACGTAAGAAGTGGTATAAACAAACAAACAGGTTTTTATCATCTAATCCTTTTAATACAAATGCAAGTCCTTCTTTTACAGCTTTCTTCCAAGCAAATTTATACATTTGGAATTTTTAATTTGGGATCAATTCTCTGTTCAAAATTCTCTGTTTTAAGTACACAAGTTACTGTTCCCAAATACAGAGTTTAAAGATTTTAAATACTTCTGTGATAGCAACACATAAGAGTTGAATTATGCATAAAGAACTCATGCAGACGACATTTGTCATTAATACAGAAGCAATTGAAATAAATTAATCGTAATCGCTCTTCATTCTCAAATGTATCAAAATTAAAAATGAAAACAAACTGAATACTGAAAGCAACTTACTATTAAGGCCGTCAGTTTTTACAAGCATTTATTTGAAAAATTCTATTTCGCCTGGTGACGACTATTTTTCTGACCGGTTATAAAAAGGTTTTCCTTTTCTATTTCAGAAATCTCCTGCAATCATGATGTATTTTGTGGATCTCAATACGGTGACTAGTTTTTTCATAATTTAATATTTTGCAAATCAAATATTTAAAATATCATGTTGCGTATTTATTTATTTTTTTTTACGAAAAATTCTTCCAGTTTATTTATTTATTTTTTTTTTTTTTGTATTTTTAAATGAGAATATTCCCTTAGAACAATACTTAGTATTGATTATAACTACACATTATATGCTTAAGGGGTCTTCTTAGGGAATATACAGTAGACCAAAACTCTGAACGAATTATCGCTGTATCTAATAAATACCAGACAGGGTGTAGAGTTCCTCACTTTGTAATTCTAAGTTAATCTTGGAAGTGAAGAATCTAAGAACTGATAAGCGAATAATCGCTTAAGTTCGGGTGACAAGAAACAACAAGATAGAAGGGTAACTAGCCCTTTATTATTCCAATTAGATTTAACAAAACTCCGGCAGGGAGTGTACAAAGCCCTCACTTGGGCTTGAACTAAAGAGACTAAGAATTAAACTAAAACTAAGATTAGCTAAAAGAAATACAGCCATCAAGGTTCAAATCGAGCTGGCCCCTTAACTTATTTGACTACGAAGCTTAGCAAGGGCCTGAGTACAGCCGAGCGTAATAACAGCTTTGAGAGAGAGAGTGGCCAAAAAGGCAGACGCGCGTAAATCAGAAACTCTGATTCTCTCTCACTCTGTAAGTAACTTTGTGGTTTAAATACCGCTCCTTCTCATTAAATATTCAGCAAGATTCCAAAACTACGTTGTGCCCGGAAGTAGTAAGTTGAAGTTAAGAATTTGACAGGAAAGAAACTTAAAATTTAACTGTTAATAAAATTAACATAATCCTTACAAGGGAAAGTGTGTAATGGACGTTTTTATTAATCTAAATAAAGTTTTTCAGAAGGCACTATCTTGTGCTTACAGAAGCCAACACTTTTGCTTTAAATTAAAGATAATAGATAAACTAAAGTTAATAAAATTTAAGTCTAGTCTAAAGGTTTCACAATTAACTAGCGCGCAAATTGTATCTGACCAAAGACTGCATAAACAAGATTTAATGGTAAGAATAATACAACGCCGCAGAATGCTAATCGCTAGAGAACCAAAGTTAGCAGCGTGGCCTTCAAGCAGCGAGGCCACGCTTTGACTTCTACCTCCAAAACCTTCCTTTAAGTGCGTTCTTCTTTCTACCTAATTCGAATATCGCGTGCGCTAAAACTTTGCATTCTGGCAGGGAAATAAAACGAGGCTTGATAGGAAGTGAAATAAACATAAAATAACGGGTTATAAAGTTAAACTGATCCTTAGAGTGTATTACAAAATTTTCTATTATTGAAATATTAGATTGCAACGATGTTCCTTCTTTGAAAATAAGAAATTCAGAGATAATGTTCTGATTTTTCAAAATTACAAATATATCTCTTAAGCGGACTCATACACTTTAAACCCCTCATGATCTTCGAATATGTGACTATTGCAAGAATTGAGATATTTATTTATTTTAAAAGCAATTACTTCCAACTTTTTACAACTGACTTCATGATATAGCTGATTTGGAAACTAGTAACCAGAAAGTTTGTGTTGCCACAAATATTTTTGTAATTTAATCCTCTTTGTGACAAAATATTTCGCCATGTTTCCACCTTGCGCGCATGATATTTTAAAAATGGCTAATGGTACATACTTGAAATTGGATGGAATTCTTTATATGGGCATTATTTTCTAACTGAACCAACAATCTGATGAATATTTTACTATTGAAAAATTTTATGGACGAAAACATTACAAATTTTTTTAATAAAATACATTTTATAAATTCAACTCAAAATAAAATAAAAATTTAACATGAAATTTTTAGAATTTTAGGTTCACAGTAGTTTCCAAATGTTATAAAAGCTATATATTAAATATGAAATTAAATTATGAAACAGAATGTTTTAAACTTTTCGCGCAGGTTGGAAGCATGACGAAAAATGTGGTCACAAAGCGGATTAAATTATAAAAATATTTGTGGCAACGCAAACTTTCTGATGACTATTTCAGAAAGCAGCTATATTATGTAGTCAGCTGTAAAAAGTTGGTAGTAATTGCTTTTAAAATAAATAAGTTATCCCAATTCTTGCAACAGTCACCTATTCGAACATCTTATGGGTTTTAAGGTGTATGAGTCCACTTAACAGTATGTAAAAGCATGTACTTATAACTCTATATTTTCGAAAAACAAGAAAATTTTCTACAAGCTTGAGAACACGGGCGCTTATATGTTATAAAAAACATTCGCATTCTCTCGAGCGTGGTCTCTTAGTAACACGTCTAGTCAACAACCTAGAAGATACGTTTTTCGAATCCCAAAGAGGACACAACTAATTTCTCAAGTTTCAATGGCCCGAAATGTGTCATGGTCTCTGTAATGTTGCAATTATTTTGCCATATTTCAAGAGATGTTTCTTCGCGTCGCCGCACTGACCGGTACGGTGATTAGCCATGCGTAGCGTTGGGTCTGCATTCGAATCTCGGAAGATGGCATAGTTTTATGTAACTGTATAGTTCCTCTGCGGCATTTTGGCAATTAAAATACATTCTCTCAATTAGTTTGATGATAGGATGAGAGATAGATGATAGATGGTGATTAGCCATGCCATCAGTTAGTTTGATGATAGATGGTGATTAGCCATGCCATCAGTTAGTTTGATGATAGATGGTGATTAGCCATGCCAGCTGCCGTAGCGTTGGGTCCGTATTCGAATCCCGGAAGATGGCATAATGTAACTGTATAGTTCCTCTGCGGCCTTTTGGCAATTAAAATACATTCTCTCAGTTAGTTTGATGATAGGATGGGAGATAGATGATAGATGGTAATTAGCCATGCCAGCTGCCGTAGCGTTGGGTCCGCATTCGAATCTCGGAAGATGGCATAGTTTTATGCAACTGTATAGTTCCTCTGCGGCATTTTGGCAATTAAAATACACTCTCTCAGTTAGTTTGATGATAGGATGGGAAACCTTCGGATTCGTCCCTCGGTGTGTTCGGCATCAAAACTGGGCAGGGCTGCATAGTTATTTCGGTGGAACAAAATGACTAATAGTAAAATGTCTTTGTGTCCTGCTCATTTCCGCCTGTTACTTCGTGTCAGATGACTTCAGAATATATAATCCACAGCAGAGGGATATTTAATCTAATTTTATCTGCAAACTACAAGTTGGTTACTGAAGTCAATTAAGTATATTGCTAAATAGGTTTTTAAGGGATATCAGCAACCTCTATACCGATAATATTAAATTGGCCATTTTCGATGTACCTTTTCTCAAAATCTGCTGTAGATACACGCTTGAAATTTTTTGTGTAATTAAAGTGTACCTATTTGATTATACTGAAATGAGCTTTTGAAACATTTTGAATTTTAGAGTAATTTACAGAATATTTGATTAGGCATAGTAATCAAAAAATAAAATTTAGCCCTTTTCTCCCCCCCCCCCAAAAAAAAGTTTAAAAAAATTTTTTTTTTCTAAGTTTGTCACAAAAAGCTCATTTCAGTAAATATTAGGAAACCTAACAAATGAGCCATAAAAATTTTAGATACCTGTGAGCCGTAGCTCTTGAGAAAAGGTACATCGAGTATAAAAAAAAAATCACGTTTGGAGAAAAACGCGTTTTTATGTAAAGATCCTCATTGATCAAAGCAGTCGATGACAAATTAAAAATAGATTTTTTATTATTTTTTTTATTTTTTTTATTTTTACAGTTCTAATTTTCATAGAGATTAAAGAATGGTATTTTTAGAAAGATAAAAGCGCAGAGAATTTGAAAATGCAAAAATCCGAAATCCTAATTTTTTGAAGATTTTGGGGTTCCAACACCCCTTAAAAGAAAAATCGTATTTCTTAAATTTAACTTGAAAGTAGTTGGTTATAGGAGCATTATTGGCTGTCCTCTGCATTGCTGTTGCAAATTCAGAAAATAGTTCAGTTAAATCTCTTATTTTCACAATGTGAATTGTATTATTGCAACTATTAATTTCCTGTTAAATACTTAGCAATCCCATAAAAAACTGCCTTAATTAAAATACTTAAAATATACCAGCAGTAAATGCGCCTGCGTCAAGAATAATGCCCTGCAGTGTAATTCAGATGGGATTTTAGTAATCTGTGCTGCAATAAGTGGTTAAGGGATAAAAGAATTTTTCTTCTTTTAATAAACTAATTTCTACACAGTCATCTCATCCTTTCACTCGATTTTGTGTTTTGATCTTCTGGAAGTTCAGCATTTGTAGAATTAGACACATAGCTTTAGTTTTTACAGTTAAAATAGCAATCCATAATTTAAATGAAATAAAATTTGCTTCCCACTTTAACTACAGTCGGTGAATAATTAATTAACTGAAAATTGCAGTTTCAGAGAACAATTTGTTAAATCGTAGAATTCAACAATGTTACGTTATTCAACAGAATTAGACGGATATAACGTAAAATGCACTGTTATAAAAAAAGGGCAAATTTCTCACTTAAATGCAGCAATTCCATGGACTAGTCATATTTTGATGAAAATAAATGTGTTCTAAAGCTTTTGCGTCTTAAACTTCTTATATAAATACACATAACGACGGCGGTGAACAGAGAATTATTTAGAGACGTTTAGGGGTCTGGAATTCATTGGAATGCTGGAGGATCATTGGTTTTCATTGTTTGTTCCATGTATATGCTAATTATATCCCCAAACCAGCTTTCATTTAATAATGATAGTTGACAATGCACATGAGTACCTAATACAGAATGCTAGGTGATAAATATTTGTTAATTAATTTTTTGAAATTTTTAATTGTTTTTGTATCAATGTTCCTTTATAAGGTATTTCTCCCACTTCCCTAGCGTGCCTTCGTGGTGTAACGGTAGCACGCTGGGTATTCCAGAGGTCCGTGGTTCGATTCCTGGCGAAGGCGGTTGCTATTTTTCATCTTTCCAGCTTCCAAAAAATCCTAATGTCTCTAGAGGTGGCGCCCGAACTAAAAGGATTGTGGATGATGATTCTCCGCACCCAGGATTTGGCGACTAGGTCCCCTAAAACCCTAGTTGCCCTTTAAAAAGGGGAGTATATAAGGTATTTCTCCCACTTGTCTAGCGTGCCTTCGTGGTGTAACGGTAGCACGCTGGGCCGGTATTCCGGCGAAGGCGGTTGCATATTTTTCACCTTTTCTGCTTCCAATTAACCTAATGACTCTACACCATTACATATTAATAAATTAATGAAAAGATTATTAAATATCAAGCAATTTTTGACAGTTAATGAATTATTATAACTGAACAATTAAACATTTCTTAGTACTTATTCAACACTATTTCAGAAATGTATTCAAAAGTAATGTGAAATCATTTTTCGGTATGTTTCACATATTTTTGCACAGCTGACTTTGTTGGATAGGTTGCTTATGATCGCGTAATTTATAATAAAATCACATCAGAAAAATATAGTACACGAAAGTTACTTTAAGCTTTGACATCAGTTTCATGTCACAAACAGAAAAAGCTGGCTTTTTATTTGAGAGAAACAGATAAGATTGCTAGTCAATTAAGATCCGAAAAAACGCACTGTAAAAGTATTTTCATGTTCCCTTATTTTCTTAATTGAATATCCTCCTTTTGTGAAAATTTGCTTTAAGAAAACTTTTTAACACTTCTGCAGTTATGTTCGTAATATGAAAAACAGTTTCGCTGTGACAGGAAACAAATTCTTTTTTCATGCTATGAAGAGAATATATTAAAACGTTGCCATTTCATAAATAAGAAATCTAAACGATAACTCACGACGTACATAATCTCTGAAGTTAGGAAATTTACATGAACTAAAAATAACGTACAAGGAAAGAATCTATATATAATTTATTTTTCTTCGCTTTCATTGAAATAAACTATGAAAAGAAAGTAAGAATTTTTTTAAGCAATTAGCATTTTAGCGATCATAATTAGTAGAAGAAGAATGGACAGTAAACAATATCTAAACTTGTCTGCTGAATCTTAAGCGAGTTTCAATAAGGTTGCTCAAAAAGTATTTAAGCCGGACGTGATAAGCATTATATTTTAATCCCCATAGCCTATTTTTCTCTAATTTATGAAGCGTACTCATTTGTCTCTCGTGGATTTCAGTATAATTCATAGTGAGTTTTGACATAATTTCATAAATTGGTGTTCCACTTAATTCCACAGTCTTTTAATATTTCAATTTATTGTTTTAATCCTCCGGTAATTTCTTTTAGTTCTCGTTTTCATCACTAAAGCAGCGTTAAAAGTATTTTATAGGGTAATCTAGAAATCTTTGACACACTTAAATATTAGACTGCGAAAAAAATTCAAAATAAAAAGCTTACAGATGCCGTTACAATCTCTACATATAATAAAAGAAAGAGTCTGTCTCTGTGTGTGTGTCTTTCGTTCGCGCTTGCACGTAAGCTAATAGACACACGGCTACGAAATTTGGTACATAAGTGCATCTAGACAAGAGCCAGTGCACCTCGAAGCGATTTTTTCGAAATTCGATTTCGAATTTTTCTTTTATTTTACGTTTTGTGACGAAATCGCGTCGTTTTGAGACATTATGGGCTATAGGAAAGCGAGATTTTACTCTACACACTCCATTTTCACATCGTCATAAAACGTAGGCACTTAGCTATTTTACGAACTTAAAATACATTTCGTATTTCAATAAATCGATTCAATACGAATTTATTTAACAAAGGGAGCTTAACACCTTTTCAACGGGATTTTTTCCAAAAAAGTTTATTTTTAAAA
This sequence comes from Stegodyphus dumicola, assembly GCF_044657685.1. Taxonomy (NCBI): domain Eukaryota; kingdom Metazoa; phylum Arthropoda; class Arachnida; order Araneae; family Eresidae; genus Stegodyphus; species Stegodyphus dumicola. The sequence goes on from NC_140773.1 coordinate 6,112,606, forward strand.
ATGCACAGTTTATTTTTCTTTGATTTTTGACATGCTAAACTTTCATCCTTGCGACTGCTTTTACAGAAAGAATTTTGGAAAAATCATAATATTTTGTACTTAAAAATTTTTTTTTAAATAAAGCTTTCAAGTACACTTCTCACATCTTTAAAATTGTGATTTTGGCAACAATTTTCCTGTCTTATTGTTGTTGATATATTTTTGATGAAATCGCATCATTTTGAATAGTTTCATTCTTTTAGAAATATGGATTTGGCAACAATATTTCATCGTATTTCTTATATCACTGTTTTTAAGAGATTGGCATATTTCATTGTCATTTATATATATATATATATATATAATGCATTTTTATTGACCTTTTTTCTGATAAAGTTGTTCTGCAGAGTTAAAATTCTGCGCGGAATTTTATGTTTTTTGAGTTGCTTTCATGTTATTTTTTGCTTATTTCATGCTTGTAAGATACTGAAAAGTTTTGCATGATTTTGTTTTCTTCAACGGAAAGTTGGTTAATTTTTTTATTAGGATAATTAATATTTGTATTAAGAGATATAGCTTATTTCATTGTAATTTTTTTCCTCTTGAAAATATAAGATAAAATAGCATTAATTATACTTTTCTTTTCAGAAACTTTTGTTTTTTGTATTCTTTTATGTTATTTATTGCTCATTTCACTGTTTTTAAGATACTGAAAAGTTTTGAGTGATTATTTTAGGAAACAAAGTTCTTAACTTCCTTTATACTATTTCAGTTCTTAAGATTTTGCAAAGGGAAGTTGGTTAATTTATTTATTAGGATACTTAATATTTGTATTAAGGGATATTGCTTATTTCATTGTAATTTTGTTATACGTAATAACTTTTTTTTATGAAGTTGTTCTGCAGAGTAAAATTCTACGCAGTTTTTAAATTTAACGTTTGGTATTTTCTTCAGCCATTTTTCCGGTACATTTAAAAGCCAGAAGAAGGCTGGTAGCGAAGTTGCTAGTAATTAAATAAAATACGAAAAAAAAAAAAAAAAAAAACTTTTCAGCTAGACAGATTTTTAGCTATTGCGCTACAAAGAAAGCTATAGTTTTCTTAGTAGTCGTAAATGTGCTTAGTCATAATGTATTAAAAAACGAAAATTGTGAGGTTGTTAATAATGATAGGTTTAAAATCTATACTATTAAAGAGAAATGTAAGTGAATTACATGTAATCCTTATTATACTACAGTGTGCAAATTAATTGGGACAAAGCGATTTTTTTCTAAAATTTTTAGTTAGTTACCATCCGGCTTCAGCAGGTCCCTCGAAATAGTTTTACCTGCTTTAATGTCACCTGAATGTTTGCTTTTGACTACTTAGAACTGAATCTGACAATAAATTAAGATTTTTGTACAGTTTTTATGTTTGTTTCTGTGAGAAGAGGAAGTTACTTTTGCATACTTTTATTACGTTTCGTAATCCTTCGTTTTAGTGTACTTTCTTTCTTTCACTCCACCGACAGCGAGGCAGCCGGTCCGCTGGGTAGTTAGCATATTTGACAGGTAGCCCCGCTGACGGAAATAACTCGATCAACATAACACACTTATACACTGAAGTGACAAAAGTCATGGGATAGCAATATGCAAATATACAGACGGCAGTAGTATCGCGTAGAAAATGTATAAATGCGAAGTGCTTTGGCAGGGCTTTCATTTGTGTTCAAGTTATTCATGTGAAGAGGCTTTGACGTGATTATGTCCGCACGACGAGAATTAACAGACTTTGAACGCGGAATGGTAGTTGGAGCTAGACGCATGGGTCATTCCATTTCGGATATCGTTAGGGAATTCAACATTCCGAGATTCCAGTGTCGGGAGTGTGCCGAGAGTATCTAATTTCAGGCATAACATCCCACCATGGACAGCGCAGTGGCCGACCACCTGCACTTAACGACCGAGACCAGCGACGTCTACGTAGAGTTGTCAATGTTCACAGACAAGCAACACTGCGTCAAATAACCGCAGAAATCAATGTGGGACGTACGACGGACGTGTCCCATAGGACAGTGCGGCGAAATTTGTCTTCTTTGGGCTATGCCAGCAGAAGACCGACTCGAGTGCCTTTACTGACAGCACGACATTGCCTACAGCGACTCTCGTGGGCTCGTGAGCATATCGATTGGTCCCTAAACGAATGGAAAACCGTGGCTTGGTCAGATGAGTCACGATTTCAGTTGGTAAGAGCTGATGGTAGGGTTCCAGTGTGGCGCAGACCCCACGAAACCATGAAGCCAAGTTGTCAACAAGGCACTGTTCAAGCTGGTGGTGGTTCCATAATGGTCTGGGCTGTTTTTACATGACATGGACTCTGTCCTTTGGTGCAACTGAACCGATCATTGACTGGACATGGATACCTTCAGCTACTCGGAGATCACTTACAGCCATTCATGGACTTCACGTACTCAAACAACGATGGGATTTTTATGGATGACAATGCGCCATGTCATCGGGCCACAATTGTTCGCGATTGGTTAGAAGAACATTCTGGACATTTCTAGCGAATGATCTGGCCACCTAGATCGCCCGACATGAATCCCATAGAACATTTATGGGACATCATCGAGAGGTCAGTTCGTGCCCAAACCCCTGCACCGTCAACACTTTCACAATTATGGACGTCTATAGAGGTAGCATGCCTCAATATTCCTGCAGGGGACTTCCAACGACTTGTTGAGTCCATGCCACGTCGAGTTGCTTCACTTCGCCGGGCAAAAGGAGGACCGACAAAATATTAGGAGGTATCCCATGAATTTTGTCACTTCAGTGTATATACATATTGTGCTCAAGCCGAGTGCTGGGGGCAGTGCAAACAAATGCTGGACGAGACGATAGTGCAGTGATGATAGAAGGGTGCATTGCGGATGAGAAGAACAATTTCAGTTACATATTTATAGAGTTATGGATAGGTGGTTACAAAAGACATCCACAACGTGAACAATAAATGAGTACAGTGCAATATATGAGCAATTGACAAAGTGACTGATAAAACAGTAAAAGTAATATCTAAAATAGGGCTAAATACTAAATAGCAATACTAAAAATAATAAGAAGTAAAATACTAAAAAGCGAAATAATAAAAATAAAAAAAAGGCAAAACAGTCAAAACAATACATAAAATAAGGCAAAATACATAATTCAAGGTTCATAATTCAGGGTTTACAGTTCAAGGAGATAAGTATATACAAGGAATAAGAAAAGCCGAATAAGCTAGCTTAAGATAAAATTAGTTTGTTACAGGTTACAGAGCATACAGGGGCTGTGCTGGTGACGAGGGCGGCAGCTGAAAATTACTCCAGCCTGTCTGAGATTTTGCGTGCAAATTTATGCAATCACATATGCGTTTCAATGCATTGCGATTTTTCGAAATACACTCATGTCCCTAAATTAAGGATAATGCAAAATCAGGCAAAGGAGGAGTTAGAAGAAAAACAAATTTGACTTATTTGTAAAGCTTATTTATTAAACAAAAGGTGAAGAGCAAACAAAGATGCTATATGTTTGATATTATTTAAAAAATTTAGCGATTTTTTCTCCGTGGAACAAATTAAAAAAAAATATTTATAAAAAACCAATATTACATGGTTGGAATGATTGTTAATGCATTGTATGTCTCCCAGAGGATGCAATACAGTCCGTTCAACGCCTAGGAATGCTGAGTATCAAATTATCGATTTGATCTTAGGGGATATTACACCACTCAAAAAGCAATGCTTTTCGAAGTTCCGATAGACATGTAGGAGGAGGTTGATGGTCGGCCAAGCATGCCCCACAGGTGCTCTACTGGATTCAAGTCCGATGAGAATGCCAGAAAGTCCATACGGGTGATATCCTCCAATTGAAGGCATTCGCTTACGATATTTGCACGGTGAGGACGGGCGTTGTCATCCGTAAACACAAATTGAGCGCCCATGGCGCCCCGAAACAAACGTACATGTTGTTCCAGAATGACGTCCCGATAGATTTGGCTTGTTATGGTTCCAATTTGAACATGCAGGTCAGTTCTGGAACCCAGAATAATTCCACCCCAAACGAGCACTCCTGCACCAACGTAACGGTGTCGTTCAATGATGTTTTCTTCGTGTTAACGGGTACCTGGACCTCTCCATAGGAAAGTCCGGCGAGAATCAGATTGCAAGCTAAACCTGGACTCGTCGGAAAACATCACACAAGCCCACTATTGCGGTGTCCATAATGCATGCTCTCTACTCCAGGCTAACCGCAGGCGACAGTGAGTTGCAGTAAGTGGAACGCATCTGACAGGTCTACGAGCATATAGACCAATCTGGCCTAAGGGTCTGGTACACGGTCTGCCTTGAAATTGTCGTACCAGTAGCTGAAGAGAGCTGACGAGACAGGTCTGAGGCTGTGCTCCGCCTGTTTCTTTTGGCAGCAACTGCGAAATACCGGTCCTCATTCGGCGTTGTAACTCTTGGGCGACCTGTGCTGTAACGTCTACTCACATTACCATCATCTTGGAGTCGTTGCCAAAGCCTGGAGATGACACTCTGGGGAATTCCTAGTTCGTCTGATACTTCCAGTTGGGTACGCCCACATTCCGGACGGCCGATAATTCTACCACGTAAAAAATCATCCAAATGCGTCCTTTGTGTCCTAACTATTCGGTTGTTGCACTGAAATGCTTATAAAGCGCCTGCGAACAATTTTACTTCTTTGCCTGTATTCCTTATACATAACTCTCTTACACTCTCGTCATTGTGACGTACCATCGGGTCATCTGGTTACTTTCTGAAATTTGCATATGATTCTTGAAGATGTGTGTAGTGATTTTACAGGTGATATATTTATTTTAGAGTTCGATTTCCGCGTGACTCCGAATTATCCTTAATTTATGGACATGAGTGTAGTTTCAGCCCATGCATGGATGTGGTTTGCTACTGGTTGCCTGAGATGATATTTTGCGGTCTCTCTGCAAGCGAACAGATAGTGGTGTGGACCTCCTACCATCCCGCATGACGTTTTAGTGTACTAAAAATCAATATAACGCCTAAAAACAGACCAAGGATTATCGCACTTAACGATCACACATCCATGACTGTAACAAATATTGCTTGTGCGGCTGGTATTGGAAAGTCGAGCGTTTCACGAATTCTGAGGAGACACAATAAAAACTGGATCATTTTGCCCCGAAAGGAAGCGCAAATGTGGAAGCAAAAGGACAACAACTCCAAAATTGATTGATTCCTACTCCAAAATGGTATAATTACCGTATATATCCGCGTATAACTCGAGATATTTTGGACAAAAAAAAAAAAAAAAAAAAAAAAAAAAAGAAGAAGACTTCAAAGTGAGGGGGGGGGTCGACTTATACGCGGGGCCATAAAAAATTAAAAGAATCGGAAGTTCAAAAATTTCTTTATATAATGCAGTTGCTTTCTTTCCGCACTCAAATTGGACGACTTATCAAATAAGTCACTTATCCACCCAATAACTGAACAGTTATGAATATTTCAAAACACCTAAAAACGACTGTGGCCGTAATTCCGGGAGGACTGACATCCGTCATTCAACCCCTAGATGTCTGCCTCAATAAGCCCTTCAAAGTAAATGTTAGAAAATATTGGACAGAGTGGATTAGTGAAAATGACGACGAAGGCTCTAGTAGTGATTGTAACAATACAGAGTTCGAGACTGAAAATATGTATGATGATGAGCCAATGACGACAGAAGCGTTCTATGAAATGTTTGGCGAATCTGACCATGAATCGGACGTTGAAGGATTTTGATTTTGTTTATTTACCAAGGTATTTTTTATCGTATATTTACTTTTTTTCCTCAGATGATATTGAAAACATTTTTTCGAAGTTTCTCGATCAATTTCGGAAGTGGGGGGTCGACTTATACGCGGGTTTCTTATTTTCTACGAATTTTTTATGTCGAAGTGGGGGGGGGTCGACTTATACGCGGGTATATACGGTAATCCAATAAAAACTAACAATGATATTAAAACAGATCCATTATCAATTTTCATTAATATTCATCCTTCAAACGTCCAGCATAGACTTCTCACTGCTAGTCGGAAGGCAAGTAAATCTATTAAAAATAACTTTTGAGACGTCAAATGAAGCAAAGTGATTACTGTAGGCCATAAAAGTACAAATCTTGGACTATAAGTGACTGGAAAAAAAGTCATTTTCAGCAATGAGACTCGTTTATTTGTTCATGGTTATATATTCAAACGCTGAAGGAGAATGAATCAGTAAGACTTCAACATATCCAGCAAATCGTAAAATGCCCTCAAAATTAGATATTTTAAGCCTTTTTCACTGCAGATGGCACTGGAAATCTAGTTCCTAGTGACAGAATGGTGAATTCAAAGAAGTATAAAGAGATTTTAAAACATACGATTGTGCAATATTGATACAATATAGAAGTAAAAGATATAGGCACAATAGAGTCAATTGTTAACCCTATTATAGATATCATTTGAGCTAAAGGAGCATATTTCCTATTAATTTTATTACTATCATTGTAGTTTAGTTTACGAGTATGCTGCAACCCTCCTGGAAGACAATAATCGGCCTCATGGTTAACGCAGCACACCCGACGCAGACAAACAACCCTCCCCCCCAAAAAAAAATGTAGTATATGAAAGTATGCACAAAAGTTATAAAAAAATTGTATTATCATTGCAGTATATGAAAGTATGCACAAAAGTTATAAAAAAAATTGTATTATCATTGCAGTATATGAAAGTATGCACAAAAGTTATAAAAAAAATTGCTTTGTCCCAGTTTATTTTATTTTTTGTCCCTCGTCACCCTGAATACTACGGTAACTAAAAACTTTTTACTAAATGCATTTAACTAAAGCCATGTATCTTACAGTGCTTATATATTACAATTACTCGTACTTAAAGAATGCGAAATAATAGTTAAGAAAGAAAATCAACTCCTTTGAACGCTGGAAAGTTATAAAACGAAGTATGCGTGACATAAATTTCAGCCCAAAAAAGGTCATTAATCTCAAAACATTTTTCATTCGAGTCTGTTGCTTTTCGACAAAATGTAAGATATCTATCTTTCAAAGTAAATCTGTTATGGATAAACAATTAAACTATTTCAAACCAATAGATGCAGTTTTTAAGAATATTATTATTTTACCTTTTAATCAGATTGATTTAAATAAAAATGCATTTAATTCATGATCTATCTAATTAAAAACATTCTGTAGTTTTATAGAATTACGTACTATATTTTTTTACTTTTCAAATATACAGAATATACGTTCCCATATTAATTTAAATGGGTGTTCATCTAGTATTGTATAAAATGTTATTCCACCCGGCCATATCTATTGATAACCTCTGCTAACAAATCATATTACAGTTCAAAAGAGCGCTTTTAGGCTACTACTTCATACCCTTTCAGACAATTTTTTTCTTTCCCTTTTGCTATTTCAAAGCCTAAATTTACTTTAAATTCACTAAAATTTTTGCGAATTAAAAATCTCATCTCATGCTTACTTAAAATCGTGATGCTGTTAACAGCGAAGAATTTTAATAATGAAGGATTTTAAAATCTTTGATGTTAGTTACGACCTCTCCCCCCCTCAAAAAAAAAAAAAAAAAAAAATCAAAGTGCTTTTGAATAACAGCCAAAAATTGGTAAATTGCGCTAAAAATTACAAAGAAACTTTCGTTTGTATGATTATTTTTTTGATATGGTGTAAAGAAGAAAATCTCAGAATGATCAAGTTCAATGTTAAAACAAAAATGTGAGAGAAAATTTACGGTATCATTTTATCAGAAATTGTAAGGATATGCTGTTTTTAAATAATTGGTGATTATACTGTTGAATTTTATGGAAGGTATATGCGACGAAAGCCATGCTTAGTAATAAAGTTAAAATGACAAAAAAAGTTGTATTAGCAGGAATGAGTTCAAAAGCAAATTAGAATGCCAACTCAGCGACCATAAGAAATCTAAAAACTTTCTGGTGCGACTTTAAAATCAGAATCCTTTCAGATTTTTCTTTCTTCTTTTTCTTCCTTTCTTTTCCATTTTTTTTTTTTTTTTTTTTATTCGCTTTATCAAAAATCCGATCTAACAGCTTTGTTTCAAAATTGGTTTCGAAATTTTCTGGAGTGAGTTTCGCAATGTTTATTATCCATTATACGTATACTCTTACCGCACGGCCGCAAGAACATGAAACATGAATAATTCGTAAAACTGAAACATTTCTGAAGGGCTTTTGACTACGTGAATTAAAAAAAAAAAAGAAAAAAAGAAGTAGGAAAAAAAGAGCACTTAGTTAATAACGATACAAAATTGAAAATTATGTTATCGGAAAACTTAAGGTTACAGTCATTATTTTAAAAAAATAATTACCGTTAAAAATTTCAAAAATATTTAAAATGAATACCATGCAATGACCTCTCTATGAATATAAATGCTCTATGAATTATGAGATACCATGCATATCAGAGAAGAAAAATATGTATACAATTAAACTAAACTGCATTAAATACAGATACATTTTCACTGTTTTAACAGAAATGCGTTGCTTATTTAGGAAAATGAATAACAATTTTTAAATGTTATTGAAAAAAAAATGAGTGTTGTATTTTGCTTCGGTGAATAAAATGGTTTAATAAAAATGACAACAAAACTACTCTACTTGGCTATAGTTCAAAAGGTCCTTCCTCCCCCCCCCCGTCACAAGTAATACAATTTTTTTAATGCATTTCCGTTTTTGATAAACCTCTGAATTTTATTCTAACACAATACAATTTCCGGCGAATTAACTTTTTACACTAATTTATTCATGAGAAAAATTGTAAAACAAAACAGAATATTCCTAAACTTTGTGCAGTCTAAATGTGATTCGTAATTTATTTTTAAATAAACGGATATTCGTTTAATAATAAATTTATTTTAAATAAATGGGTTCCTTTACTTTTTCAATAACAGTTCATTAATCTATGTAAAATGATTAAAAAAACAGAAAATATATTTAAAAAAAATCACCCCCCTTCGTTACAAGTAATACATTTTTTTTAATGCATTTCCGTCTTTGATAAACCTCTGAATTTTATTCTAACACAATACAATTTCCGGCGAATTAACTTTTTATACTAATTTATTCATGAGAAAAATTGTAAAATAAAACAGAATATTCCTAAACTTTGTGCAGTGTAAATGTGATTCGTAATTTATTTTTAAATAAATGGATTTTAAAAAATCAGGTTCCACCGAGATTTGAACTCGGATCGCTGGATTCAAAGTCCAGAGTGCTAACCATTACACCATGGAACCTGCCTTCCCATGCCGGGAATCGAACCCGGGCCGCCTGGGTGAAAGCCAGGAATCCTAACCACTAGACCACATGGGACTGATCAGAAAGTGTTAAACTGCGAACAACTTCTTGTGGAAGAACGAGGAAAAACTATATCGTATCTTTTAAACTTGGCACACATGTTATGCCATCTGAAACAAACTGCAGTTATTTTGCATCCTTTCAAGCGAATACTTGTGGCGCCATCTGTTATCGCTATCGCACACAATTTGTTTTCAAGACTTGTTCTAAGAACTAATTAAGTTTTAACTACGCGTCTTATTATTTAGTTGTCAGATAACTGCTACAATGTGATGGATATTATTTAAAAATCAGTTCTCAAAATTAAAATACATATATTTAAGCTCAGCAAATACCTCCTAGTTTTGATATAAGTATTTCCTTTCTAGTGATTTCTGTTAATTCCTTAAATTTCTTCCGATACATCAAAAATATACAGAACATTTTTTTAAATAAAAAAATTATTACTTGTAAAAATTGCTTGACTTTCATTGTTTGTAATCTTCCTCTGCATTAATCGAATGATTTATTTCGTTTCGTTAAATCATCGTTTGGTGACTGAAACAAGAACAAAATATTAGTGAAAATCACCATTATAAATTTTTCATCAATGAGGTTCTATAAAGAATTAAATTTTTTCAACTATTAACTATTATTTAAAAAAATTATTAACTATTATTATTAATTATTTAAAATTATTAATTATTTATCAATGAAGTACCCTGGATGCAAATATTCAAAACTAATCCTCCTTTTAACGCACACACATTACAAACACTTCTTTCTGTGATTTAAATTTGAAAGATATGGCCATTTTATTTTGTTAATGTTAAGCTAGTTTTACGTTAGAAGATATGTTCGAAAGCCTGATTAGTATGTTTGTATGCGTTATAAACTTTTATTTTTGTTTCAAATGGCGATGAGCTGAAATTAAAAATTTCCACTATTACTCGGCGTTCTTTCTAATAAATGTTTTTATTCTAAACGCTTTTTTATTTTACGTCTCAGGTTCTGAAATCAGACATACAGATTTGGGATTAAATTCCGAATAATAAGATTGCAATTTTTCTGCAGAATACGAGAAAATTTTATTTTTTAGTGCATTACATTTTATTTCAACTAAAAATTACAATTTAGGGGGGGGAAATTAAATATTGATATCTAAAAAATGCTAGTAATCTGAAATTCAACTTAATCTAATTACTCAGAAATTTAATATTAAAAATTTAATATTAAAAAAATTTTAAAAATTATTGCAACCTTACCTTTATTTATGATTCTAGCTTAATACAGGAAGTAGTTTTAAGCTAAACAATTATCAGAGGCCTATTGGTTTAAAGTTAATGCTGAGATATTTAAGACGCAGAACATAAAAACATATATTTAAAATATGCTGTTCGAAATAGCAGTGGGCAATTTGCCCAGAATGGCTATTAATTTCGTTTTGGCATTTTGTGTCGATCACTAAAAACCGGTGTTTCACGTTTCAAATTGTTGCCACTAAATATTACAGCCCTGCATTATATTGAAAGAAATTAAGTAATAAAGAATCTGCATTGAATAACCACGGTACCTAGAGGTGTGAAAAAACAACGGTATCCTAGAAATGTCCAATTCTGAATAACACAATCCATCACTCGAATATGGACATCTGGAAGTCCAAATTCCAATTTGGACTTTGTTTTATTATATACTTCATATTTTGTAAAACTTTAACGAATTTTGGATTAACAAACTTAACGATTTCAAAGCGAGCAATGGCGACACTGTACGATTTTTTTTTTTTTTTAAATTTCCAGCGCCCGAGACTGTGTATTGGAAATTCTAATGATATACTCCTTTTTAATATTTTGTGATATTGCTGTTGAATTGAATTTTATGGTTTAAATACGAAGAACGTGTTATTTAATAAATAAAGGTAACACGTAACGTTAAAAAAAAAAAAAAAAAAAAAAAAAAAAAGCCCGTTTAGGTTTAATATAAAATCTTAAAGCTTTCAGATTTTTTTAATTTTGAATTATACGAGGGCCATCCAGGAAGTAGATTACGTTTCCGTCTGTGTCCGCTAGGGGCGGGGCTAGCGCGGCCATCTTGGGGTCAGAGCGTTGCGCAGCTCAGTCTGCATCTAGCCGTGCTAGTGAGAGGTTCGTGCTGTGCTCCGTTCAGATACTGTGACGGTTTGAAATGTCTGCGTTAATTGAAAATCCCGCGAGCTGCGAGGTGCGCTCAGTAATAAGGTTTCTGACTGCAAAAAACTGTAAACCGATAGAAATCTATCGGCAGCTTCGTGAAGTGTATGGGGACAACATTATCACTGAAGGTGGAGTGCGTCAGTGGGTCATAAGATTTCAAAATGGCCGAACCAATGTTCACGACGAAGATCGAAGTGGGAGACCCAGCATAGTGACCGCCGAACTTCTCGAAAAAGTCGATGCTAAAGTCCGTGAAAATCGAAATTTCACAATAACGGAACTTTCTTTGAGTTTTCCACAAATTTCGCGAAGTTTGTTGCACGAAATCATCAGCGAAAAGCTTGGTTACCACAAGTTTTGTGCAAGATGGAAGGCAAGAAGAGGTAACGAAGTGGTTGAAGGCGCAGGCAGCCGAATTTTTCGACGAAGGAATTTCCAAGCTCGTACATCGCTACGATAAATGCCTTAATTTGTATGGTGACTATGTAGAAAAGTAGTATTTGAGTGTGGCTTTCATCTGTATATAATAAAATTTGTTTCCTATACTTTGTTTATTTTTTTATTCCAAAACGTAATCTACTTTCTGGATAGCCCTCGTACATTCGATACCTGAATTTATTTGTTATACAACTGTTGAATTGAATTTTATGGTTTAAATATGAAGAACATGTTATTTAATAAATAAAGGTTACACGTAACGTTAAAAAAAAAGCCCCTTTGGGCTTAATATAAAATCTTAAAGCTTTCAGATTTTTTTTAAAATTTTGAATTATACATTTGATACCTGAAGTGAGATTACATTCTTCATCATCGTCAAATATCCAAGAAAGAAAACTTAAGTTGATATATTTACTAAAATCAAACAAAAAGAAAGTCTTAACCAAAATTAAGTCCTTTTTCCTAAACTAAAAAGAAATTAAGATATTTTTAGTGATGTAAAATAATATAATTAACAGCATCGTACATATTATTGAGTGTTTATATTCCCTATTCCTGATAAATTTAAGATATTAACAAACTACGTGAATAAAAGTAAAACAAGTAATAAGAAAAATAAACGAATTAACAAGCTATATTTACCTGTCTAGGACAACCGATCAAAATAAATGGAGTTCAGTATATTTCTGTTAATTATAATTAACAATGAACTCTTTAAAATAAATTTTCCTTTCTTAAGAAATGGATAATATTGCAAACTATAGGGTATCTGAGATATCTCTGGTAATAATTTTCAAAAAGAAGGTTATTGATTACAATGTTCCGTGACCTGTTCTTTTTAATTAAGATCCAATTGAATAGAAAAGCTCAGTTATAACTAAGGCTATTAATTAAATAAAATTTTTAATATTTTTAAAAATAACACGGTAAAAAATTGTTGGGAAAGAAGACAGAGAGCACGTACATTTAAATTAAAAGTTCTCACTAGTTACTTCATATAAGCAATTTTTTTATTTAATTTAAGAAGAAAGTAATCTAACTGAAAAAATATGCAGTTTCCTTTTTAGCGTGTTTTATCGAAAAAAATAATTGTTGTGAAAAAAAAAATCACATAAAAAAAACAATACTTTTATAGCTTTAGACTACTAGGTGGAACAATAACCCCCCCCCTCCCTCAAGAAAAGTGGTTCGTGGTCATGACAGCCTTTTTCTTAGAACTTTTTAGTTATTCTTCGTTTATTCTAAAATACTGCAGTGTATTTAAGGTAAAATTAATAAACGTCAAATAATAAAGTAGGCTGAGCTGAAAACCACACACATAACTTCTTCAAAAGACAAATAAAATAATAGCATAAGTGAAAAGTTGTTCCATTAAAAAAAAAAAAAAAAAAAAAACGAATTCTTTTAAGCTTTTATAATTTTAAGGGAAAGTTTTGATCCTATTGTTTGAAGCTTGGAAGAAGCAATAAAAATTCTAATAAAGGTAAAATTAATAACATAACATTCTGGATCAATATGACTTTTTAAACCAATTTTTTCGATACTTTTTCTTCCTCGTTTAAACTTTTAAGATTCTTCTTTTCCAGCATAATATCATTCACCGCTTACGATTTTCATCTACAGTCAGAAGCGGGAAGAAAAAAGATAGAAAGAAATTAAAATCATATTTATTTTTTTTTTCATTTATTCTACAATATTACGGCTTTTCTTTGATTTAATTACACTTCATACAGCATGACAAAGTGTACGACATTTATGAAATTAAAAAAGAAAAAGAAAGAAAAAAAAAAAAAATCTGATGTGGTCTTCACATGACTTTTTTGTATAGCCTATTAAATGATATAATTTTTTTTTCTGCTCTTCATTTAAATCTATTTCTTGGAATTATTCTAATTTAATTAAACGATTCCTCGACGCAAGTTGAAAATGACATCAAAATTTGAAAATTTTGAAATTAAATAAATTAATAATTTTGTCCTACGGGAGTCAAACTTTGCATTTTTATTTTTTCATAACAAGTCTTAAATCTTTCCCAAATATAAATACAGAAACAGAAAGACCGCATTAAAAATTAGATTTCGTTATTTGCCCATTTTTTTTTTAATTTGACAATGCCATATATGAAAATTGTCGACACTTCTGTAATTGGAAGTATATGATTGCAACCAACGACTGCGAAAATTAAAGGCCAGGTAGTGACTTTTAAGCCTGGTAAGGGCGGTGGGTATAGTAGAAATTTTTAAACAAAGAGATTTAAAATATTTTCTGCGCAAAATGCTGCTGAAAAATTAATTAATTAAAGACACAGAACGTAAATAATTGTATATATACATTCACCGATTACGATTCACCGCTTATATATATATGTAAAAAAAATAAAGAATGCGTAAAAGATTAAATAAGCAACTTAAAAGTGAATTTCCCTTCTGTATTCTAAAAATAACAACTTCTGTTTCCACTGCGTCATTTCGAGAAAAATCTATATCATATTACGTAATTCTAGTGATGTAAATTGAGCTAAAACTCAAGCAACCAATAATAATTTTACAGCAATATTAACTATCCAATCAAAATGCTTTGAGAACCAAAACTAACTCAGTCTGACTTCAGATTTCATCCTGAACATTACGTACTTGCTTTCTATGCAAGGCCTGGCCGCACTGCAGTCTGTCTGCTCTTTCTTTCTTATTGCAAATTTATCTAAAATGTAAAATCTCTGGGAATAGGCACAATTAATGTGCCAACTTGATTGTCGCCGCAACATGTTTGCTAAAATAAAAAATCTGATGTGTACACCACATGACTTCCTTGTACGGAATATTAAATTATCCGCATTTTATCTTGCATTTCATTTAACGTTATTAGATTGAATTAAACTTACTTCGCCAACACCGCATAAACCACAATAAAATAAATGCATTATTTAAAATTCATTTTGTTTACCATAGCGACACTCTGGCACTAGGTTCACTTAACAGTATTATATTTCGTTCATATTATAACTCAGAATGCACAAAATTTATGTCATTTAAAGAATTATCTAATCGTTGCAACATGTTCTATTCAAATACTATAATAAAGCTAGAACGCTGTATAAAAAAAATTAAGCAAACAAAACAAAAAAAAAGAAACAGTTTTTCACAGACGATTGAGTATTTCTCATTCAATTAATTCAGTTTTAACTTCGCGACAAGGCAAAAACACATAAAAACTCAAAATATCTGTATTAAAAATTACGAAGTAAATCTTAAACACTTATTTCCTCGAAAAAATTCCAGAAAGGATTAAGCATGATTTAATTGGCAATAATAAATGAAGGCGTTTCTTTGTTGTTGCGAAGCTATGTTTCTCCAGATTAGCAACAAATCCACTACTTTGCTGTTTCAAATGTAAACAAGCAATGACCGCCATCAGAGAAATTATTAGGCTTAGCGGCACTTAAACAACTTTAAAATTGTTGATAATTCTAAAAATATTGCACACAGATTTACTAAAGGCATAAAAACCTCAACCGGAAGATAAGAACAACATAATTCAATCATTTTTAAAGGAAAAAAAAGTACAATTTACAAACTGAGATCACTGAGCCGGGTAACAGAGTGGATATATATATATAAATATATTTATATATATATATATGTAAATATATTTATATTTATATTAATATATATAAATATATTTATATTTATATAATATCTGTGTTTGGTGCTGCCTATTGCAACCAAAATACGAGGTGCACATGTACATGTTATAGCAGTCCTATATACAAAATTTCAACGTTCTGAGGCTACTCGTTTTTGAGTTATGCGAGATACGTAAGTACGCACGTACGTACATACGTTCGTACAGACGCCACGAAAAATTCTCTTCAGAATTCATTTTAAAGCAGTTTTATAATTTTTTTGTAGGAAAAGAGTGTTTTATTCTGTCCTTACGTACAGATATCCCGGAAAAACATCGTTAAATTGCATTCGATAGCGGTCAAAATGGATATTTTCGTTGAGATATGCTGCCTGAAACTTTTCGCGATTACAATACTTCCTTTTTACTTCGTACAAGGAAGTAAAAATGAAGATTTAAATCTGCATTCGCCTCCAATTTCCTAGTCATTATGGATCAACACTTCTACTACGCCATCCAAATTCCTGCTCCTGAATATATCATATATATATATTTGTAAGATAAAAATATGTGAATCAAAATTATAATTTAAACTAAAGGTAAAACTTTATTTCTCCTTCTCTGTTCTAAAAATCGTAATAACTTCTCTGAACTGCGTCATTTCTAGATCATTCCATTTTGCATGGGCTGCGCAGCTCTGATGACGTAATAATTGAAAATGCATGGACCTTATAAGAAATAGACTAAACCAATTGGGTTTTCTCCCTCGTCTGAGGCGTTCCCGTCTGTCACCTTGATCACATCCGGAGGAGTAGGGACGACTTGCAGAAATTTAGCAGTGGTTGCCTATTGCAGAGTGTATAATTTACAAGAAAAAGCTGGTTGTTAGCACCTCATTTCACAAATTAGAATTTTTACATATTTTTATTTTTGAAATTGAGATTGATTTTTTAAAAATTAGCATATTTATCAAGCATAATTAACGTTCCAAATAATTATAAAGCTATTGAATACTTTCAGGGCTGTTTTTTTTTTTTTTTATTTTTATTTTCTTTTTATTATTTAGCTTTTCCTATGCTGTAAAGAAATTTTTAACTACTGTAATTTCGCGCGTATAGTCCGCGGACTATCTGTGTTTAAAATGCGAATTTTTGAAGCTGCGGACTATCCACCAGTGCTGATAATACGCTGGTTGTTCACGGTTAAAATCGTTGAAATTTAAAAAACACGTTATCGTGAACTGCCGATGATCAAATATAAAAAAAGCACGAGATTCCAAGAAAACATTCGTATGTATCGTATCGATAGTAAACCATAGAGCATAGTGCAGAACGAATGAGTAGTAGCAAGTAAAGCTCCTAAAATCCAGGCTGGCGCATCAAGCGATGCCGGGATATGAGCCAAAGAAAGTCTTGTATGAACACTCACTTAGCGCAACCAGAGTCTTGTATCCCAGTATCCTTCGCACTGCTTTAGCGCAACTGCCGGGAGGGGGAAAAGTAATTGATGCGTCAGCTCGGTTTTTAGGAGCCATAGTAGCAAGTACCTGGAGTACAAAAAAAAAAAAATTCGTTTACTCGGTGGTTTGGCAACACCGAGTGAGTGGGGTCGAAGGTCACATTTCATTACCACTTATGACGAGTACAGCACGTTGCACAGTATTTTGTATTTCATCTTCGATAACGTTGATGAAACATCGCCAGAAAAAAGATGGAAATAGAGTAGCGGGCCGTTATTGGTTTAATCCTAGTATTCGGTGCACACGGGATTTGGCTACTTTTGGCGACTTTATGATGAGCAGTAAAAACGGGACATATACGATGAGTAGTTAACGGGTCATTTAAAAAAAATATATAGTTTAACATAGTATATACTACATATATAGTATATATACTATATATACACACATAGTATATAGTGCATAGTATATATATAGACGTTCTTTGGATCATTTTTGGTGTTGGCGATAATTTTCAAAGTCGCGCCAAGGCTGCACCGTATACTAGGATTTTACCCCGTTATTTTGAAGTGGACGAGAAAGCGGTGAGAAATTGGCGCAAAGGATGTGTTTAAAAAGCATGGGGATATTGCCGTATTAAAAAAACGTAATTTCGGACGTATAGTCCGCGGACTATCCGGTGGTGCGGACTATCTGACGACTTTTGAAATTTTTTTTATATAAAATCTTGCGTGCGGACTATACGTGCGAAATTACGGTACTTCTTTTAGAAAATAATATTTTAAATCTGAACTAATAGAAAATTTCAATCAAGCAATTTTCTCTTGCAGTTTTAATGCTTTTTATTGGTGTAAATGAGTAAAAAATACTAAAATATTTAAAAACGAATTTTTGAAAGTTGTGTTCAAAATTCTAAATTGTGCTGTTTTTTAAAATTATAGATGAGTATTAAAGCGCAATTTCTATTTATTTCTATATTAAGGAATTTTATTTCAATTATATTTCATAATACATCATAGTGATAAACATTTTTTACTCCTTAAAAAATTTTATACATTTAATTCTAATATTAAAATTGTATTTAACCGTAATAATTAATTTCGCTTGTATTTTATAGTGATTATTTTTTTAAAATTTATTTTTAGTTCTGCAGAAGATTTTTTTTATTTACTGTTAATTTAATTTATTAGCCTAAAAGAGCGGTAGCCTAGAAAGGCTGTTAGTTTCGAAGCGGCTTTTTTCGCTGTTTTACTATAAATGTCCGTGTCTCCTTGCAAATTGTTGTTACCAAATATTATCGCCCTGTATTATATTTAAAGAAATTAAAAAATGAAGAATCTGCATACATGTATGTTTCTCGCACTGTGACAAAAACGACAGTATCTAGAGCCATCAAATTTTGAATAATGCAATCCTCCACCCGAACATGGGCATCTGGGCGGCCGAATTTCAAATTTGATTTAATCTATTTCATATTTTGTAAAACTTTAACGAATTTTTGATTAACAAACTCAACGAATTTAGAGCGAGCAATGTACAGAAAATAACAGTTTTATCTCCAGTGCGGAAATTCTAAAGGTATGCTGTTTTCAAATGTATGTGGTTTACGGGCGACGAACATGATATTCAATAAATATAGGTAACACACAAAACGTTAAAAAAAGGTTCCTTTTGGGCGTAATATAAAATCTGAGTGCTTCTAGATGTTATTTTACCTTTTTTCCCCTTCATTACACTCAGAAAATTTTATGCTCGGAATTTTATAAATTACTAAAATAAATATTCCACTTTAATGTTAATAAGTTAATGATGATACAATCAAATAAATGACTGTTTTGTAATGTTATTATAGTTTTGAAAATCACTGCCTGAAAATGGTCATTTATTTTTTTAAAAAAAATTATCAGATCCTGTTTAATTTTACCTTATTTATTTCAAAGCATCACGTGCTATCAATCTTATTTAATTTTACTTTATTTGAACGCAAAATTAAGTTCATAAATTTTGTGCCTAGAGTTTTTACCGATTTACCAAAATAAAGATGTTTGTACAAGAATTACGCGTGAAAAAAATGCGCGAAATGCAGTAAAGAGTGCTTTAATGAGATATTTTAAATCCTATTTGGAAAAAACTGTGGCTTTCATAATCTTATCACTATACAACGTATGACATTTAATAATTAAAACGAGTTAAGTGATACACACGCCATAGGTTTGAGTATTAAAGTAAACCAGATCGTCCCTACTCTTTCTTGTCGACATGTCGGTGACGCGCGCCCCGTCCACTGGGTTAGTTTATCGCTTATAAAGTTCATGTGAAAATGTAATAGCAAGGAGAAAAACAGAGCAGCGATGATGCATAATAGCCATTAGATTCATATAGAAGAAGACGAATTCTGATTGCGGCTATGCTAATGTGTTGAGTTCGTAATATTTAAAACACGATATCAGAAAATTTTCAGAAAAGCCATACGTACGTTTGGGTTGGATGAAACCATCCGCATCATGTAAGTCATTTATTGACCGCTTGCTCATTTTCTTAGAAGATCTTTTAGGTTTAACAATACCTTTGTCATTATCTAAGACACCTTTATTTGCGACATTAATGTTTTACAAAAATTACATTAGAACTACTAATTTTAACATCATTTCGAATTTTGAGCTTTATAACAGCAGTGATGGAACAATTTGTAAAGTCAGGATTGGAAGCACCAAAAGAGTCTCGCTTTACCTTCAGAAACATCCCATAAGTCTTTCAGCAAATCCGCGTTCTTTTTGATAGTCCAACCGAAGAGCCGGATAATCCGTTTCGATTTGACACATATAATCCTTGGTTCTTATGTCCAGAAGTATTAATATTTGATGCAGGGCGTATACATAGTCATTTAAAGTGTAAACTTCCTTGCTAATAAATTCTTGCCGATTTTCGTCGAAAGTCCGATATCCTTAATAGCAAATATCATCCCCGAGCCAGACCACGCGACAGAATCCGGTAGAATTTAATGGGGAAATTTTTTCGTTCCATATCATAAATGCCTCTACAGTAGGAATTTTAATTCACAAAATCATAAAGTAATAACATTAAAACTTCAATGCGCAAGAATAATCCAACACAGTGAGAGTCGAAAGACACCAATCAATGTGTTGTAATCATGTTACGTTCTGACTGGGAAAAAAAGCCACATGACTCGGCAAAACCTGGTGAACATTATATTTTTTAGCATTTTTAAGCTGTAAATCTTAATTTTACTTTATTGTTGCTAGAGATTATTTTATTTATTGTTGCTAGAGATGTATTTAAGGACTCTGCAATTCATTTCTGCGTCGCCGCATTTTCTCTTTTTATCAACACATACCTTTTCATTCAAAGTCTTCATACCACGTAAAAGTGATGATTGAACCTTTTTCTCTTTCGGATTAATAATACTGCTTATTTTGCACTTAGAAATTTCAATACTATGCATTTTCGCAACGTTTTTGAATTATGCGCAATAGGAATAATTCTCGTCGGAAAGCTCAAAAATACATCCTTCGACCATGGCTTGTTTACACGCCACATTTTGAAAGAAGAATAAATTTAAAAGTAGCGGACGATATTATTCATTTCACATAACAAGCTTTTGCTAGAAATTTTTATTCCAAAAGATTAGCTTTTTTAAAATTTGTTATCCATATCGTTCTAAAATGTGCAAACACCCTATGTAAATGTCTTAGTTTTTGATTTGAAGTCTGTGCATCGATCTATCTGTCTCCAGATTCATATCAAGTAAATTGTAGGAATGCTGCGTAAATATTTCTATCCCGTTTTAGGAATATTATGTAAAAAATACATGGCAAGAACTTTTAAGAATTAATCGCTTTTTAACCAGTAGATTAAAAACTCATCTCAATGAAAAAAAAAAAAATTCTTATTATTTTTTTCCACTATAATCTTGCTATTTATTGTGATTTCATATTTTCTTTTTCAATCATGAACGTCTGTATTAAAAATTCTGGGTCGTGAATAACAGCCACTTTTCAATTGAACAAAGGCAAACCTTATTAAATTTCTTGGCGTATAAAGCACGTTAGAAGCAGCAGATACATAAGCTCCCGTGTAGGATTTCCCTTAGTTCAGTTAACCGATTATTCAAATTTTTGTTATCTTTTCTGAACTCCTCAACTTCCTCTCGCATTTCCTCGCCAGGATGCAAATTTAAAAGAAGTGAGTTCTTAAATGGGTGAATCTTGGAGTTTATTCAGAGCGTGTTTTCGCTGGCCAGCGTACGTTAGGAGTCTGTTCTTGCTGTTACGCGGAATTGTTATACGCCTTTTTAGCCATTTAAACAATTATCACGTCGGGTAGGTTCTTGGGACAACCTAGTTAGCCTTAAATTAAAGGTCTTAGTACAGCACTATTCTTTAGCTTTGAATTCTTGTGTAACGATTCTTAAGTTCCACCGCAAGTTGTTGATGTTATTGTAAGCACAAAGTAAGTGCCTTTTCTGTTCAGTGTTTGTGTAATAATAAATAAAAAGGTTATTTTTACCCTTTTCTTATGCTGGTGTCATTTACGGCTGTGAGAGAAGTCGCCAGGATAATAGGATCTAGTAGAGTTTATGTTGCCAAAGAAAATACGATCCTACATCCGAATAGAGGGGAATATACATCCAAACTAAATATAAGTTACAGAGAAACATTATGTCATAGTTGTTTTAATTTTTATCAACAGAGGGCGCCAGTAGCTTGACTCCATCCTCTGATTCTTATCGCCTTACCTTGTTTCATCATTGGCTTTTTTTCGTTATTTGGACTTCTGCAGCTGAAGAAGCAAGCTCTACATTTAAACCTTCGAAACTAGTCGTGCAAATTTATTAATTTAGTCTGACTCTTGTTGCTTCAATTCTTCCAATAACTCACATTTACTTTTAATATATGATTATATTTGATAAAATTTCAACAGTCATATGTATTAAATTTATTGCGTGTTAAATATGATTTTCATTTTAGTACTTAAAATAAATGTGCCTATAATGAAATCTAATAATAAATTTTATTTTAAGGTCAGTTAAAATGAGTCCTAGTTGGAGATATTTTGCTGTCGTCAATATTTTCTTCAGTTTTGCTGCTGTGAAGGCATCACCAGAACTTCGAAATAACAGATATCTAGGTAAATATTATGCAATTTTCGTGTGAATTTTTATTATTGTTTGCCGTATACATCATATTTTGTACGATATGTATTGTTTATCGTTTTAAAATATAGAGGCTGTTCGCACATTTTTTAGACGATTTTGGTAAGCGGTAATAAAACATCGATTGCTGCAAAAGACGTAATAGCAATTGTATGTACTTTTTAATTGCAATTGTACTAAATTTTAATAAGAATTTCTAATTGATTATCCAAAGACTTCTCAAAGTATACTAAATGCTATGCCATTTCAGAAATTGGCATGTGTATATACAACAGGTTCCTTTTTTTTCCTTCATCGATAATGAAATTTTTCCAGAATATGAAATTCTGGAATATCTATAAAACCATAGTTATTAAATCTACAAATCAAACTTTTGCAAAACAGGCATTCCTTCTTTTAGTATAGTCAAAAGTCTTTAATCCGGACTCATCGGGACTTCAGCGATTACGGATTATCGGTTTTTCCGGATTATAGATCATCAGTTTAAATCTGGTAAGATGGCATGCAAAAATTATAAAATTAAAAATATGAAACCGTAATTTATGAAATAAAGAGCAATTATGATCTAAAGAGTATCAAAATTTACAAAAAAAAAAAAAAAAAAAAAAAAAGCTTAATATTTATTTGTTTATTTTATTAAACATTTCTTTCAACGCGCGCATGCGTAAAGCATACATTACGCATAGTCGAAATTAGAAAATTGCAAACAGAAAACTATTTGATGTGTATTCGCGATATTTATAATGACGAGGAATTCGATTTAAATCATATCAAAGACGGAGTACATCGAGATGAAATACTACATTTTGCAAGAAGTCATAAGCGGAATAAAATAAAAACATCTGCTTTGAAGATAAGGATAGTGCTGACAGATCAACTTCCAGTTCATTGCGCGCCGCGTCGTTTCCCCCCTTTCCCGCAGAGCAGCGTGCAATTGATAAACATATTTCGGAATGATTAGAGAATCAAAGAATATGCCTTTATCCATTTTTTGCAGCTATTCCACTTTTTGTTTGATGGACATCGAAACATGCTTTCGCTTTGTAGATCCTTTGGTAGCTCCAGAATCGGAAATTCTTTTTGACATAATCGAAAGTTCAAGCTTACTTCTATAAAATTGCTCTAACAGTCTGCAAAAAATAAGAAGTCGGATCCAATTAGAACAACGCAATCTGCAACATTAACTGAAATAGATAATTAGAGCTTAGCTTATACCGTCCGTTATACATTATGCGTTGACGCATGCACAGAAAGTTTGTAGCTTGAGGTCCGGTTTATGGAAGTCCGGATTAAAGACTTTTGACTGTACTTGTTTTCGGATATCATGTAATTGCTATTTTAAGATACCAGACAGAACTGCTGCAGCCAGTTTATGTCTGGCACTAATTTCACCACATTAATAAATTCAAAATTCTAATTCTTCTAATAGAGGTATTAAATAAAAAATATATAAATCAAAATTCTAATTGAAATTTGCAATAGCTCCGTAAATTTTCCTTTTAATTTTGATATTTCTTTCTGTATACCAATAGAAACGCAAACAAGTTCATAGAAACCTGTCGACTCTTTTATACTTGTAATATTTTAGGATGCGATAGAATATACATGTACTTCAGTCATGAACGAGGGTTGTACAAGGTGGTGGTGTGCAGAATGCGTTAATTGCGTTGTTGCATTCAAACGCACCCATCGTGAGAATTTGATGCAATTTATTTCTGGACAAAATAACTCATCAGAAGCATATTCTGTTTCATACATCATTATTGGCGCAAACTGCACCCACTCTTCACATTTTTGGAAATTTTCTACATCTTAACGCAGATACAATGGACGAAATACAGAGAGGAAAACGACGACGTTACATTGTTAGTTCGACGTTAGTTGAAAGCAAGCAAAGCTTAGTGTAACAGAAGCTAATTCGAAAGGGAAAGTGTCTGATGCATTCAAAAGAAAGCCTGGAAGAGAATCAAAACGTTATAGTTTCCAAAGTTAACCCTTTGCGCTCGAGGCGCTTTTCTGTGCACACTGTCCATTCTGAAGGTTCAGTCTCTTCTGTACAATAACTTTGGCTTCCAGATTCACTATCGATTATTCGGATTTTTCGTCTTCTTGCTCCTCTAACGTCGTCACTATCTTTATCACTTCCGTCTTCGTTCTCATGGGCAAGCTGTCTATGTAGTGATGTAATTTCGTTCGTTATTGCCGAAAAATTAAACTTATCTTCGCTCGAAGTAACTTCTTCGTCGTGTTCCATACTTATTGGGCTCAGTAACTTTAAAAGAAATACTGCGATCGGCAAGAAGGTTGAGTTTGAACTGATGTCGAAGACAGAGTCCTACCCGCGGTGGCAAGTATTTTTGAGATAAGACATTTAATCGCATAAGCATTGCAAAGACAACCTTTATTTGAGATAAAACATCCTTATAGCTATTCAGACACCTCGTAATATGATCTACAAAAGGCCAAGTAGATCTCTCAAGCGATATTCCTTAGGTCAAACACAGATAAACACATCGATTCGAATGGTGCCTCTCAGGCACAGCTCGAGTTATCGCATCACATGCAGTGGTGCCTGAGAGGCACCACTCGAGTGCAAAGGGTTAATTTCGTTTTTAAATCATCGTGATTAGTTAAAGCGCACCTGCATCGTCATTGGCTAAAGCGTATCTGCATTATGTACCTATTGTTGAATGATGTACCTGTTATTGCATAATATAGATTAATTTCTTTTGATCTTCTTCGGCTGTGATTAACTCGTAAAAATTTGCATCAATTTGATAGCTCTTTCAGCAGTGTCATTTAAAACCTTTAGACGACTAACTTTTCTTTTAGCTTCCGCATAAGCAGCATTATTTTCTCATGAAGACACACTTATCTGAAGAAAACTGTAGTCGATATTTAGTCGAGATGACAAATGTTTGCTGTTCTTTGAAAGTTGACAACCGTTTTCTTCTTTATTTGGTTATCAACTTCATTATCAAAGAGTGATAACATGACTGTTTCCTCACATGGCCAAAAACTTATTTGATAAAAACTTATTTGATTTGTTGGCTAAACTTTCTTAACACTGCTTTAGAAACTGTTGTGTCAACGTTTTCGTAATTCTTTAACGTCTTCAAGAAGCATAAATCTTGGCGAGGTGTTTTTATCGCCACTGTGCATTCGAACCAAGGTTTTGCATATACTGTAACAATAAACAAGCAGACATCTTGAAGGGCTTGTTTGTCCTTCGCGGTTATTTTGAACTGAGACTGAAGCAAGCTCATATTTTTAAAGAATTCATCGGTCTTGCCATCCATCTTGCCTGATACATAGGTCTAGAAGGCCTAATTTTTATTTTCGTCTCTGGCTCTTCTCCCAAATATTTAGCTTTTCCCAAATATTAGCGAAATAGTTCGATCAATGCGCGATAATCATCTCTTACGAAAATTTTGTCTAGTTCCATTGTATAAATGTTAGCAAAGATGTAATTTTCATATCAGAAAACTGCTGTATTACGAAATCTGTCCAGACTTCTATCTTATTTGAATCAATGTTTTTCCATTTGCCTCGAAAGTGCTTGAAGAGCGGAATATCTGGACTGCTACGACTTGTTTGACTTTTCGAACACAGTTTTAAGAACCAACCCATAAACATCATAGCGTCAAGGGGAAAGTAACATTTCCCTTTGTAAGTTTGTTCCGAAAGGGCACAAGCTCCATTGAAGCGGCCAGTGTGTTCGAAGCTGTTGTGTCACAACACATTATTGTTCCTTGCCATTAAGGTCCCAATCACAGAGTGCATTTCAAACGACTTCAGCTTGATCTTTCTCAGAAGAACTCTCCAATTTTGGTACTGCAAGAAGTTGTTCTGTATCATCAAATGAAATGAGTATTGGCAGGCGTTCTTCTTTTGAACTTCTCATATCTAAGCCTCGTAACAGCTCTCCGTCCCAATGAACTGTGACTACGTCAGGCACATCTTTCTGAAAATAAGGTTGTATACCTTCTGCTCTGATTTTTCTCATCTGTGTTCTAATTCGTTGAATCGAGGATTTGTTTATTGGAAATTCATCACAGCTCAGACCCAATGCTTCTACGACCACCTGAAAAATATAAATGGAGTCTCTTATGCTTAGCTGGCATGTCTAAAGCTGCAACTCATTTAGAAGTAATTAGATTCTTTCTTCCTCTTTTGGAACGCGTTTCAGACTAACGTGTGAGCGAAACCTTTTGCAAGTTGACTCCAGAACTCCCAATCTCTTATTCTTCGTCTGGATCATTAGGGAGGCAAACTTTTTGTGAAGAAGAAGCTAATGCAACTTTGTCCCCGCTTTATTTTTCTTCTTCTAATTTCCGTTGCCTTGCCCTTTCTTCATTATCCGCTAACTTTTTGTCTACAACGGCTAAGCGCCCTGGCTCTCTTTGTTTTATCAAAAATATTTTGTCTTTTTCTGTTTTCCTTCTTTTAAAAACATCAGCATGAGCAATATTAAATAAGTTGTCCAGCTCTCTTTTCAAAACTATTTTCACGGCTTTTAAAAAGTCCTGAATTTTCATGCAATTTTTTGAAGCTCTCTCCAAACATAATATAAATCAACGAGTTTCTTCATGCAGTTAGGAAATGCTTTTGTGGGAATGCTTTCCTTTTCCCAAAATATAATACATTCCCGAATCATAAGATTTGCACTTTCACTGATACTGAGCTAAACTACGCGAATATTGTAAAACAAGACTGCAAGAACTTGTCGATTAGATGGTAATTTCGCGTCATTTATTTGGTAGCTAGGCACTTCGATTAAGACAACAATCTGTTTGCCACTTCGAAATTCAACCGACATTTTCAAAAAATAAACTACAGCGAGCTTATTATTTGAAAAATAGTACAAAAATGACTATTGTGATTGACTGGTGCTGTATGAAGATGTTGACCGACTGCTTGGTCGGGGTTTAAAGGGTTGCATGTCCCATCGCCGCACCAATCAGAGACGTTTGGATACTTTAGTTGAGGCCCGCGTGGTGGGGGATCGATGTTTCAACTGCCGCAATAATCAGCGACGTCGAAAACTTCCCTTAAGAATCATACTATGATGTATAACTGTTTTAACATCCGCATCAATCGCCAGCAGTTTAATCTCACACTTTGGACTCGAAAGAATACTTGATATTTTACATTTTCCTCTGTGGAATGTTTTTACGGTCTTAGCGCCATGCCCGTGCATTTCGCACAGCGTAACTTGTATGAACTGTTTCAAACGCAAGTCGGCACTGGTTGCCGTTCATAAAAAGAGCTCATATTAATTTTCAGATTATATTGGGTTAGTGTGAAAATATATAAGATGTATGCATAATATATATATATATATATATATATATATATATATATATATGTCAGTAGAGGCACTTTTAGTGAATCAAACACAATCGCCTACTTTAGCTGCAATCGAATTTTCAAGGACATGAAGGAGGTATGAACAAAACAACAAGTGCAAAACATGGCATTCTGCAATCACCCACAACCCCCTGAAGAGGGCTTTTAAAATGCCGCATGGGCTTGCAATATTTGCGTATAAAGTATATTATACGATTAGCCAAATGAATTGTCAATCTTATGCTGCGTAAGAAATAGACCTAAGAAATAGAAGGAAAGAAATAGGAATTTACCAAAATATGATCCAGTTTCAACGTAAATCGACAAGCGCTTTGGACAAGAGTCGTTTACAACTACCTAAACAACACAAATCTTTAGCAACAGCTACTATAATTTACGAGAAAATACCAAAATTAGTTGCAAATTGTTACGGATGTTAAAATAAGGGCCACAGAGGAGCATGAAGTGACACGAATTCGGCAGCATGTGTACATCAAATTCCAACAAGCGAGTAACATAGAATTCGTTGATGACAAATGCCTGAAAACTCAGAGACGCGTAATGTGTACCAAGCTGTGTTTGCAAATATTGGGGGTACACACGTCATTGCTTTATACTGCTTTGTGTTGTTTTGAGAGTTGTAGCCAATTACAAAATGCACCACTTTGCACATATTGTTTTGGCCATGGGTTTGGTCACCTTCGGAAGCTTCGTAGTGATTAACCTCGGAAAGTCTAATAGCTTTCATTGTTAAAGAGTGTTTTACTTGGCGCGTTATATTTTGCAATATTCTAATGACTGTCATTTTCTATAAATTATTCATGATTCCTATTTATGCTATGTATCTTTTTATAGACTTGCCTGTAACATCTAGCAGTGAAGACTACGCGGATTCCCATGAAGCGAACGTTGTTGATCGGAACCCAGACTACTATCATTTCCGCCCAAACTTTCTACCTTCGAGCGATGGCAGCTTCGCATTCAAAAACCATCCACAGATTGAAGATACACCGGAAAACAAAATGGCTATGGAACTTCAAAAAAGAATTTCAAAATTCGTTATCAGTCCTCAATCCAGAAGGTGGAAAGAAATGTTTGGTGGGATGCCAAATGGCAATATGCTACTGAATCCCAATCGGGAGTTCATATATAACGGGCAGAGGATTCGACCTATTTTAAGAAAGGATTTCATTGATGGAAGTTTCCAGATATCTTATCCTCCAGGAAGGAAAAGGCCATATTATTATTCCGAGCCTGAAGGCTCTGAATTTTTAGGTGGGCCTGGTAAGTAAGGACGAAAATCAGGTTAGACTAGATGAAAAACGTGCTACTGTTTTAAAAATACTATAAGCTGTTGAAAATGATGCACATATGAACGACTAATGCATTATATCCATGTCCTGTGAAGTATTATTTATTAATATAATACATGAGAGATAAATAAAACATTTCTTATGAATACGATTCTTGTGTTTTTGTATTGTTCATATTTCTTATTTTTCCTATTTTTAAAAAGCAATTATTTAGGCCTTTAACTTTGGGTTTTGAATCGCTTATCAGAATTTTTGAGATATGGGGGAAGCATTATTTCTTAATTAACATAATACCTCCATTTAATAACATTTTCATCAATTTTATTTCGACTAATCCGATACTTCCATCATTTTAATACTATAATATACTTTCAGCAATTTTTGTCTCTGGACAAAAAGTTAATATAAAACATGAGAATGGGATATAACGAAGAATAAGAATAACGAAGGGGGAAAAAATTCATTTGAGCAAATTTCATGATTAGTTCAGAGCTCGAACGAATAAATGGCGTTATCAAGCATTTCTTCTTTGCGTGAGTACTGTCATGGACATCAGATTAAACACAATTGTTCAGGTCAAGCCCAAGACATTTCAAGCTGGGTTCTTGAAAACAATCATAAAGTGAATATTAAAGGTGCGGCTTAATGTGATAACGTTTGTTTATGGTTATTATGAAAACATTAATCGAATGATAACATTAAAGGATAAGAAAAAAAATCAATCAAAACAGCAAACATGCAAATATAAAATTTAAAATTACGCAAAAGACGACCTTAGTTCGGCTTAGATGGAACTTCCCCCAAGAGTTTCTGGGGATTTCTCCCAAAAGCAGGGGGGGGAACTTTTGCAGAAATTGCTTTGCTCTTGAAGAAGAGGGACCTATGTGTAATCCCATTCAATATCGACAGAGTTGTTCAAAATCTATGCCATCTAAGGTTGCGCTTTTCCCCTTATTTTAATTTGGTTGACTAAAATCAAAAACAGGTTTTTGGCTCTTTAATCCCCTACTTGGTGACATTTTTTGACTGACTTGGTGACTTGCTGACTACCCTGACTTGGTGACATTTTTTTGACACTTGGCAATTTTATAACATATTTTGATCTTATTTCGCAACTTCATTCAGTTTAACAGTATTATTCTATATTACTTGGATGATATTAACCGAATGTTTCATCACAATAAGCGATATATGTTCCATTCTTTTGTATACAAACGGGAAGGACCTTGGGCAATTCGATATTAATATCCAAATCATAACATTAACCGCGATCACATTAAGGGCATATACTGCATTGCAATAAAAGTCGTCAAGCTTATTTTTTGAATTTAAAAGTCATATAAAGGCTGTATTTATGCTACTGATGCATGCGGACGAATTCATAAATATCTCCTTAAATAATTAGCCCAGATGAACAGGGAAAAAAAAAAAAAAAAGGCAGTTATCACCAGACAACAAGCTTAAAAATACAGCAGTCTGCAAATGACATGTTTTCAACTGAAGTCAACTGACTTCCGGTGTCTTACTCCTTCGTCACCAATTAACAGTGATAATCGACAGTGGCTACGTCACTTTCTTAAAACACTTTATTATTGAGAGAAGAAATGAGACTAGAATTAACAGGACAGCCTGTGGCCATTCAAACGCATAAAGAATACAGTAATTAAAATGTATTGTTTGCACTGCATAGCGAATGTTAAAAATTATTACAGTCTATCTGCTAACAAACCACTATATTAAAGAAAGTGTTCTGCTTGACTAGCAAAAATTATTTAGGGATTAAATAAAAGGGATCATCGAGTTATACGGAATGTCGAGTAATCAAGAGTCGAGTATGGGAGACACTACTTAATTTAAAATAATCATTTTGCTCAAGTGAATGAGTAATAATTTCTGTTTTGCTAGCACAGTTTAAAAATTCGCCTTTTAAAAGCAGGTGCAGCTTTTACAACGAGTGAAAAATCTCAAGCTGTTGTTGCCATAATATTAAATTCGAAACTAACCTCTCCTTCTCTTCAGCTCTCTCCCCCCCAAATTAAAAACTTTATATTAACATTAATCAAAAGTCCTTTTACTGTGGAAATACTCAGTATTTCGAAGAAGATAATAGAATACGTCATTATTATGAAATTTCTATTTTCCACCTAAGTTTTTAAGGGTTACAAAAAAAAAAAAAAAAAAAAAAAAAAAAAAAACCCACCATATTAAATGCAAATTTAATAACTACACCAAATGAATAGGGAAAAAAATCTGATGTGTACACCACATGACTTCCTTGTACGGAACATTAATTTATACGCATTTTTTCTTGCATTTCATTTAAACTTATTGGATTGAATTAAATCTACTTCGCCGACAGCGCATAAACCACAATAGAATAAATGCATTCTTTAAAATTCACTCTAGTATTTGTTTACCATAGCGACAATCTGGCGCTAGATTCACTTAACAGTATTAATAATTATATAACAGTTAACTTATAATTACATAACGGAAACTAAGTTAACTGTTATATAATCCAATAATTATATAACAGTTAACGTATATATTTCGTTCATATTATAACTCATAATGCACAAAATTTATATCATTTAAAGAATAGAATTATCTAATCGTTGCCACATGTTCTATTCAAATACTATAATAAAGCTAGAATGGATGTATAAAAGAAATTAAGCAAACAAAACAAAAAAGAAACAGTTTTTCACAGACGATTGAGTATTTCTCATTTAATTAATTCAGCTCTCACTTCGCGAGAAGGCAAAAATACATAAAAACTCAAAATATCTATATTAAAAATTACGAAGTAAACCTTAAACACTTATTTCCTCGAAAAAATTACAGAAAGAATTAAGCATGATTTAATTCGCAATAATAAATGAATGCGTTATCTTTGTTGTTGCGAAGCTAGGTTTCTCTAGATTGGCAACAAATCCACTAGCCTCCTGTTTCAAATGTAAACATCAATGGACGCCATAAAAAAAGGCTTAGCAGCACTTAGACAACTGTAAAATTGTTGATAATTCTAAAAATATTGCGTACAGATTTACTAAAGGCATAAAAATCTTAACCGGAAGATAAAAACAACACAATACAATCATTTTTAAAGCAAAATATGTACAATTTACAAACATATAAGAGTTAAGAAACTGAGATCACTGAGCCGGGTAACAGAGTGGATATATATATATAAATATATTTATATACGTTTGGTGCGGCCGATTGCAATCAAAATACGAGGTGCACATCTACATGTTATAGCAGTCATATATACAAAATTTCAACGTTCTGAGGCTACTCGTTTTTGAGATATGCGAGATACGTCCGTACGTACATACGTTCGTACAGACGGCACGAAAAATTCTTATCAGAATTAATTTTACAGCAGTTTTATAATTTTTTTGAAGGAAAAGAGTATTTTATTCTGTCCTTACGTACAGATATCACGCGAAAACATCGTTCAATTGCATTCGATAGCGGTCAAAATGGTTATTTTCGTTGAAATATGCTGCCTGAAACTTTTCGCGATTACAATACTTCCTTTTTACTTCGTACAAGGAAGTAAAAAACAAAATTTTTCTGTAAAAAATAATAGCCCATATTCCAAGGTAAACAGCTATAGATAAAGTTACGGAGAAAAGCAGAGATAAGGCGAATTCTCCTTAATACGAAAGAAATGTCGCAGATCACTATTATCACTTATAAAGTAAGCTACAAAGCAATGCTCATCGAGTAGAAGCTGAATGCAATCACACAACTCTGAGTTGAACACTTGGACTAACTAACTTTCAGTTGATCGTAACGCTCTATTTATAAGATTGCTCAACGCTCTATTTATAAGATTGCTCAAGAGTCGAGAATGTTATCTATTCTATGTATTTTGTTATTTCGCGAAAACTCGCTCTTGGATCTTCTACTTTTCAGAGAAATTTCGGAAGTATCACCACGCAAGCTACAAACCATTAAATGTCGCCAAACTTTCCATAAAACTAATGCCAAAGACTGAAAGGAGGATTTTTTTCCCCATATCACAGATTCTACTGAGCAATCCTCACAAATGAAACATCAATCATTTCATAATTAAAGGACCTATGGGAATGTACACGAAATCAACACTTACAAGAACAGTAAGTGATAAAAATTTGATTAACAACAAATACACAATAAAACGCATTAAATAAATAATGTATACGTTATAAGTAGTAAAATTAATATTCACTCATGTCCATAAATTAAGGATAATGCAAAATCAGGCAAAGGAAGAGTTAGAAGCAAAACAAATTTGACTTATTTGTAAAACTTATTTATTAAGCAAAAGGTAAACAGCAAAAAAAGATGCTATGTGTTTGATATTATTAAAAAATTAGCAATTTTTTCTCCCTGGAGCAAATTACAAAAAAAAAAAAAAAAAAAAAAAAAAAAAACCCTATTTACAAAAAACCAATATTACGTGGTTGGTATGATTGTTAATACATTGTATGTCTCCCAGACGATGCAATACAGTCCGTACAACGCCTAGGCATGCCGAGCATCAAATTATCGATCTGATCTTGGGGGATATTACACCACTCAAAAAGCAATGATCTCCGAAGTTCCGGTAGACATGTAGGAGGAGGTTGACGGGCTGCAACTCGTCGGCCAAGTATGTCCCACACGTGCTCTACTGGATTCAAGTCCGGTGAGAATGCTGGCTAGTCCATACGGGTGATATCCTCTGACTAATCAAGCATTCGTTTGCGATGTTTGCACGGTGAGGACGAGCGTTGTCATCCATAAACCCAAATTGTGCGCCCATGGCGCCCCGAAACAAACGTACATGTTGTTCCAGAATGACACCCCAATAGATTTGGCTTGTCATGGTTCCAATTTGAACATGCAGGTCAGTTCTGGAACCCCGAATCCCGAATAATTCCACCCCAAACGAGCACTCCTGCACCACCGTAACGGTGTCGTTCAATGATGTTTTTTTGGTGGTAACGGGTCCCTGGAGCTCTCCATATGAAAGTTCGGCGAGAATCAGACTGCAAGCTAAACCTGGACTCGTCGGAA
This sequence comes from Stegodyphus dumicola, assembly GCF_044657685.1. Lineage (NCBI taxonomy): Eukaryota > Metazoa > Arthropoda > Arachnida > Araneae > Eresidae > Stegodyphus > Stegodyphus dumicola. Next base: position 6,146,539 of record NC_140773.1, read on the forward strand.
AACATCAAACAAGCCCACCGTTGCGGTGTCCACAATGCATGCTCTCTACTCCAGGCTAACCGCAGGCGACAGTGAGTTGCAGTAAGTGAAACGCATCTGACAGATCTACGAGCATATAGACCAATCTGCCCTAAGCGTCTGCACACGGTCTGCCTTGAAATTGTCGTACCAGTGGCTGAAGAGAGCTGACGAGACAGGTCTGAGGCTGTGCTCCGCCTGTTTCTTTTGGCAGCAACTGCCAAATACCGGTCCTCATTCGGCGTTTTAACTCTGGGGCGAGCTGTGCTGTAACGTCTACTCACATTACCATCATCTTGGAATCGTTGCCAAAGCCTGGAGATGACACTCTGGGCAATTCCAAGTTCGTCTGATACTTCCAGTTGGGTACGACCACATTCCAGACGGCCGATAATTCTACCACGTAAAAAATCATCCAAATGCGTCCTTTGTGTCATAACTATTCGGTTATTGCACTGAAATGCTTATAAAGCGCCTGCGAACAATTCTACTTCTTTACCTGTATTCCTTATATATCACTCTCGTCATTGTGACGTACCATCGGTGTCATCTGGTTACTTCCTGAAATTTGCATATGATTCTTGAAGATGTGTGTAGTGATTTTACAGGTGATATATTTATTTTAGAGTTCGATTTCCGCGTGACTCCAAATTATCCTTAATTTACGGACATGAGTGTATTTTAAATTTCACATTGATAGTAAAACATATTTTTGTAATTAGTTTAGTACTCAGCTCTTATTCTAATTCAAGAATTATCCAAACGAGATTTCATTGAACTTTCTTAGCGTATGAACCAATGTGTAGCACAGATATAAACTGCATACTACGAATATTTAGGAATGTATCCCATTCGCTGCACGTGAGACGAAAATTGACAATCATTTCGATTTTCTTAGTGTGTATTTCCATAAAAAAGTCTAATAGCAGCAGTGTTTTGAAGTACAACCGACTGAAATTTGCTACCGGAGTCAAAAGGTATTAAAAGAGATTAAAACTTTAAATAACTCGAAGTGGAACTGACAGGTGAGATTCCAGCCATTTCTCAAAACAATGCACCGCTTTAAGAGTTCATAAGGAATTAGGAAATGGCAACAGCATGTCAGTAGCGTCTTAATATTGCGAGAGATTTCGTGCAATGAACTTTTCAGAATTGTGTAGTGTCGCCTTTACCAGTTAAAGATTTTTATATTCATAAAATGATGAATAAGAAGTGGAAGTAAATGGTTGAACGAATGTTAACTTCGATCAAAACCCTTAATTTTCGCAAAATTCATAAATTTATTAAATTTTGATAGCTCGGTTTCCATATTTTTATCCTTATTGTTGTAAAATTCAAATTATCATTGCTTTGAACTTTATGAAAACAATAAATTAAGTATTAGTTCGATTTTTAAGTCTATGTATGAGACAGAAACATCTTTTCTAGATTAATTTAATTATTTGTACGATATTTAAATAGTGAATTCGCTATTCAGAAAACATCTGAATTTTAATCTGAAATTAACTTGAATCCCCCCTAGAAATCCAAGTTTTTATAGAGTCAGAAAATGGTGATGTAATCAAAGTAAATAGCCATGCATTACCAAACTAAATATCACATTTTACATAAACTATAATTTTTCGATACTACAAACTTCTTCTTAAGTCAAAAAAAAAAAAAAAAAAAAAAAAATTAAAGATCAGGAAAATAAATGGAATGGATAAAAATATGAGGAAAATGGTATTTTAAAATTACAATTAATCTAATTTTTACACGACTTTTTTTTAGCTTCTGTCTCTATCTGTTTTTGAACCAAAGATTGATATCAGTTTTTGACACCTTCTAGTAGAGTAGCCCACCAGCGGCCGAGCGGTAAAGACGCTAAACACTGGTAGTTCGATCCGATGTTCGAATCCCGCGAACGGGCTGGCTGCATGGGCATTTTCGTGGTTTTCCCCATGTGTAACGTGTATACGAGCCAGTTTCCCTTAGAAAGTCCTCCACGAAAGCATCCCTCCCTTTAGGCAGATAGCCCTCGTGTGCTTTGCCGTAATTAAATATTCAAAATAGTCCTTCTAGTAGAGCCTTTCCTTTTCCCTCTCATGTGGAAGTAAGCGTATTGTTTCCATGCTGAATACAAAAACCTGTCTTGGCAAAATTGACGAATGATATAAACGAAAAGAATCTAGAAGAAACCCTTGACAAGTATTGCCACCACTCAAAACATAAGATCTTTAATTTATCTTTTACTTGCAGTCGTGAAAGGTGATTCTTAAACTAAGCAAAAGATATTCAATTTATTTTGCAAATTTTATCAGTTTAGTCATGCGTTTTGCACTAAAAATAATACACAACCTAAAATATCCATTAAATTGATATAAAGAATGCATTGTCAGAGGCAGATGAAAATTCGATTACAGACCGGGTTGCAGATCACTTCGCGAAGAAGAAAGAAAATGTTCAATTAGAAAAGAAGATATCAAACTTCAAATACATGTAATGAAAAAATACCTTTTTTTCTTTCATTAAATTTATCTGATTAAAAACGCAATTAAAGATATAAGCGTTCTCTATCACGTTAGCTGCATTTTGAATGTTCACGTGACTAATGTGTTTGGCAACATATGTACAGCAACTACCATATTGTTGCGTTTTTCTTTTCTGACAAGAGTTGTTACGTTATTTTCTTCCTTCACGTTCGGACAGGGTTTGTAGAATAACGACGACACTTGACGAAGTATCGAAACACACTTTATTCGGCCAATATTAATCAGGACAGCTCCAATAACACTTTTTACAGTCGTCGAAGATCTACTATAAACACGCTGGAACAATCAGCAACACAGCCTTCACACTGTCAGGCAATAACGGTGGAGACAGCTTCCTGCAAAGCACCCGACTCTGTTTTCCGGAGTACAGCTCCCGACTCTGCTTGGTCGTTCTCGGAACTCCAAGTACTCTCGAAACTCTCCACGCTACAACTCGCGATGCACTCGACGACACACGAGCACAGCTCCCGACTCTTCGGTTCAGTCGTTCCCGGAGCTCTACACGTTCTCTCGACGATGCACTAACCGCGATACACTAACAGACTCTTTCAGTGGACTCGACGATCCACTCGGCACTCGCTGCCCGGCTGTCAACTCGATCGACTCCGCAGGGACTGACTCGCTAGACGAGACACACTCTGAGACACTAACTTGCACTCTGACTCGCCCTCTCGACGAGGCACACTCATTCGATACTAACTGACTGCGGACCAGCAGGGTTTATATAGCTTTCGGCTTGTGTTCGAGAACATTCTGGGCTAAACCGGTAAGAATTCATTCCAGAAGGTTCTCCTTCCGTCCATAGCATATTGCCAATTTTATCGCCAAATGGGCGATTTCTCGCCAAATATGGCAACCCTATCTTCCCTTGCCATTTTATGGCAACCCCAAAACTGCTTTGCGGGGAAGCTATCTTACCGCGCCTGGACATTTCGTGACAATATCTAGGATAGTGCCGCTTCTTCTGTTCACAAAAGGTAGGGAGAACAAATCCAATTTTTCTCTCCCCCCCCCGGATTCTATTGAAACCTTAATGCAGATAAAAGTAGTTTCACTGCTGATCCAGAAAGTCCATTGGAAAGACATTTGATAAACAACTCAAATATTTTTAAACTTCATGCTGTTGTTTTGCCTTGCGACATTCTAGCTAAAATAGAGTTCCTTGAAAGCCAGAATACTGAAGAACTATCTAGCGACTATTCGCTGAGTTATTGGAGCGTAAGTAAGAAGTCCAAAGAAGGGTTAAATTACCCTTTTATTCCATCTCAAAATGAATATACAGATGGATCTTGTCGGACGAACAAGAAGCCACTACTTAGAATTTAACTGAAGAAACTAAATACAAAATTAACTAATCCTGAATAAAATTAATCATTCAAAGCTGCACGGAACCAATCCATGGAGTTGGTCCTTATTTTTAAAAATACCCGGCGTATACTAGCAGGTACATTGAAGTATGGCCGTAGAATAGTAAGCTTAAATCAATAGCAACAGCGTGGCCGAAAGGCATCTTAATCCTGAAAACTCATTCTGACAGAGAAACATAGGTGGAAAATTTGAATGTATAGGAAAGGCTTGACCTAAAATAAATAAATAAATAAATAAATAACTGTTAGAAAATTAAAGTGAACCCCTACCGCCTAAGTTTAAAAATTTCCCATGCTAATAATAAAAATGTGTGCCTTTTATATAAAGGTGCTTATGCCTTTGACCATGCAATTCAATTAATAGATTTCGTTATTTAGGCGCCCCCGCTTTTACCATTCTTGATATAAAAATGTAGATGAATTTTGCATAGAACATGAATTAATCTTTTATTCTTATTAACCTATATGATAAATTACGTAGTTTTATCCTTTTCGTTAATCAATTATTTTATGAGTTTTAAATAAAAGCTTATTTCATAAAAGAACATTTTTGTATTTGCATTTTTGCAGTCTGATTGTCATTTTATCAAACAAATTATTCAACTGAAAAAGTCACTTATCAAAAACGAATAATCACTCTTTTACATCTAAACGGAACAAAACATATGTGATTCAGAAGTCAAACAACAAAAATCAGCGTTAATTCACAAAATTTTGTGAATTAACGCGCTGATTTTTGTTGTTTGACTTCTGAATCGGTATTTGTTCGGCGTGTTATTGTGTCTTAATATTATGTGATGTAAATATATCATAACCTTGAAACTGATGTACCAATACTTTTCTTTTTTTTCCCTATTGCAGTATAATTTAGAAAAAACTTGTAGAAAATCTCTCAATTAATAATTTTTTATCATTCTTGTTTCATAAGAAAGCCAAAAGAGTTTGTTTTATAATCTGTGAAAATTTCAAAATTTTGTAACCGATACATTTCTTACATTAAAATTTTAAAATCATAAACGCCAAATTGTGATTCGAAAAAATTCCGAAAATTCGCCGTTATGAAACGTTAAAGTTTTCATAAAAATTTCATTTTAAAGATTTTTTTCTGCTTTATTGTACTGTAATCCACAAACACTATACGTAGAAAATATGAACTCGATTATTAATTGGAGTAAAAAAAATTTTGTAAAAGAAAGAACGTTCAGTTTTAACACAGGAAATAGCAGTAAGAAAATAAAAGAAAAAATCTGATGTGTACACCACATGACTTCCTCGTACGGAATATTAAATTATACGCATTTTTAGTTGCAATTCATTTAAACTTATTGGATTGAATTAAATCTACTTCGCCGACAGCGCATAAACCACAATAGAATAAATGCATTCTTTAAAATTCATTCTAGTATTTGTTTACCATAGCGACACTCTGGCGCTAGATTCACTTAACAGTATTATATTTCGTTCATATTATAACTCATAATGCACAAAATTTATATCATTTCAAGAATTATCTAATCGTTGCCACATGTTCTATTCAAATACTATAATAAACCTAGAACGATGTATAAAAGAAATTAAGCAAGCAAAACAAAAAAGAAACAGTTTTTCACATACGATTCAGTATTTCTCATTCAGTTAAGGGGACTCATACACCTTAAAACCCATAAGATGTTCGAATAGGTGACTGTTGCGAGAATTGGGATAACTTATTTATTTTAAAAGCAATTACTACCAACTTTTTACAGCTGACTATATAATATAGCTGCTTTCTGAAATACTAATCAGAAAGTTTGTGTTGCCACAAATATTTTTATAATTTAATCCGCTTTGTGACAACATTTTTCGTCCTGTTTCCAACTTGCGAGCACAGTTTAAAACATGTAGTTTCATAATTTGATTCCATATTTAATATATAACTTTTATAACATTTGGAAACTACTGTGAACCTAAAATTCTAAAAATTTCATGTTACATTTTTATTTTGTTTTGTATTGAGTTTATAAAATGTATTTTATTTAAAAAATGTTTAATGTTTTCGCCCATCAAATATTTCAATATTAAAATATTCATCATATTGTTGGTTCAGTTAGAAAATAGTGACCATATAAAGAATTCCATCAAATTTCAAGTATGTACCATTAGCCATTTTTAAAATATCATGCGCGCAAGGTGGAAACACGGCAAAATATTTTGTCACAAAGAGAATTAAATTACAAAAATATTTGTGGCAACACTAACTTTCTGGTTACTAGTTTCCAAAGCAGGTATGTTATGTAGTCAGCTGTAAAAAGTTGGAAGTAATTGCTTTTAAAATAATTAAAATATCCCAATTCTTGCAACAGTCACATATTCGAAGATCATGAGGTGTTTAAGGTGTATGAGTCCCCTTAATTCATTTCTCACTTCGCGACAAGGCAAAAATACATAAAAACTCAAAATATCTGTATTAAGAATTACGAAGTAAATCTTAAACACTTATTTCCTCGAAAAAAATCCAGAAAAGATTAAGCATGATTTAATTCGCAATAATAAAAGGGGTTATCTTCGTTATTGTAAAGCTTACTTTCTCTAGATTGGCAACAAATCTACTTTTCTGCTGTTTCAAATGTAAACAAGCAATGGCCGCCATCAAAAAATTATTAGGCTTAGCGGCACTTAAACAACTTTAAAATTGTTGATAATTCTAAAAATATTGCATACAGATTTACTAAATAAAGGCATAAAAACCTTAACCGGAAGAGAAGAACAACATAATTCAATCATTTTTAAAGCAAAAAATGTATAATTTACAAACATCTAAGAGTATAGAAACTGAGATCAATGAGCCGGGTAACAAAGTGTATATATGTATAAATATATTTTTATAGGTTTGGTGCGGCCGATTGCAACCAAAATAAAGTGAACATCTGCATGTTATAGCAGTCATATATACAGAATTTCAACGTTTTGAGGCTACTCGTTTTTGAGTTATGCGAGATACGTACGTACGTACAGACGCCACGAAAAATTCTTTTCAGAATTAATTTTAAAGCAATTTTATAATTTTTTTTTTTTTTTTTTTTGGAGGAAACGAGTCTTTTATTCTGTCCTTACGTACAGATATCACGCAAAAACATCGTTAAATTGCATTCGATAGCGGTTAAAATGGATATTTTCGTTGAAATATGCTGCCTGAAACTTTTCGCGATTACAATACTTCCTTTTTACTTCGTACAAGGAAGTAAAAAGGAAAATTAAGCAATTGGCAAATATCAAGGAAAAAAGGTAAAAAACTGCTAAGAAATATAAGCATCTGCGGTTAAAATTCTGCTTTTCAGATTTTCAAGACACCATAAAATCTGAATTGCCGTATTTATTGCGAATATATTTCGATTATTTGTTTGATATTGAATATCTGAATAATTTTTTCAAGTTTATTAAGATTTTTCCGTTAATAATCTTAAAATTATTCAGCAATTTTAAAATCACAAACATTTTTAGATGCTTTGAATAAAAAAGTTAAATAGGCTAAGAGATTAAAAGTTCTAAATTAACGTACGCAAAAATATTTAAAGATTAGATTGTGCACTTAATCTCTAAAATAAACAGAATTTTTAATAAACAAAACAAAGCCCAAATATTAACAATGCTAAGAACGAAACGCAAATCTCTAAAAGCTCTAACGCAACACAATCATTCCTTAGTGAATATATTTTCAGCCTACTTGACAGAATTCCTATACATCACGCCGTAATAACCTCGTTGCAATAATTCCGCACCATTGCTGAGCTACCTGAAGAGCCACGTAGCATCAATGCCTGTCAGCAGCAGCAGTGGCTTTCTCACCTCAAGATGTGACGATGACGACCAACAGTGCCTCCTAATAGATTTGTAAATTCCCTATAAGCAGAGAGACTCTTGGAGCTGATGAATAATTACTTTTAGCATTCAATGGCGAGAGCAAATAGTTGTTCCCATTCTTGGAAAGCCCAAAATAAACTTCAAAAAGGAAAATATTTGTTACTTTGGAAGCAACAACAATATTGAAGTGTGGCTTATAAAAGAATCCTGCAAAGATAAGATTCCAAAAACTATAAATGAAGTATTCTTTTTAAGATGAAAATATTTCTTTTCAACATAGTCATTGGTTTCAGTTCATGTATTTCGAATACTGGAGAAGCAGAAAGCATTGCCACTTCAGAAAAACATTTCCGGACGATCGAATGAAATAAATGTGCAGCTATGTCTTGAATAGTTAAGTTTTCTTCTTTATTAAATAAACTCAAATTCTCTACGCGGTGTTAATATATGGTGAAATAATATCACAGAAAATATTTTTTTCTTCCATTCGGCTTCACCATTTTGAACATCTTGTAAGGTTTATCTTACGTTATGTAACAGTTAATTTTTAGTTAAAGTTACTTTACTGTCCATTCTTAATTTCAACTTACAAATTCCGGTCAGAACGTAGTTTCAGAATCGTGGTCAAATGCAAATGAGGCGAAGAAGTATTTAACTTTCGTTCTACTGACTTCGAAGTTCTACTGACTTCGTTAGCCGTTACACGGTTCGTAGCCACATTTTAGTTAAAAAAAATAAGCACCTATAAGCATTTTTCAAGCACATTTTAAGGAAAAAATAAGCACCTGTCTAATTACATTACACACAACTGCATAACCTTAAAAGATAAATTAGACTTGTAATTTAAAATATGAGCAATGCAATATTTATTAAGAGAATGAGCATTACCTCAACCATGGAAAACAATTAACTTTTTTTAAAAATTTTAAATGACAGTTCAATTTATAGAATTAGTTTACAATGAGAGGAAAAAAAAACTATGCAGAACTAAACTATATGACAAGATTTAATGATGAAATTTCAGTTCAAAATATAGAAATTAAATATTAATAAGCCATATTAATTGCATTTTTTGGCAGCTAATAATAAATACAATTTATTTTTTCACTCATATTAATATTTAAATAATTTAATTGAAATCAAAATTCTGAACATTTTCTAAATTTTCATTGCATAACAGTTTTCCCTTAACATATATTCCAAGCAAAGTAATTTAAGTAAAAAAGAGGCACATTTCTGAAATCAGAAGACGGGAAATTGCTTCATGCAGTCATCCTTTAACAGTAAAAGCTTAACTAACCCGCATACTCGGAAATTGCAGAATATTTCGAATAGTAACTGGAAAAAGAGGAGTGGGGGAGATTGTAGCTGTTCTTTAGATTTCTCGGCTAAATAAATGATTTTGACATTTCGATATGTGCATCATATAAAAATAGACCAACGGAACTCAGAAATATTCTGCTTAGAAAGCACAGTAAAACTCTTTTAAGCGTTCATAAACAAATCTCAGACTGAACATGAAAATTAATTATCTCTGCAAAATACCGTAAACGTTATTGCGCAATACGTGCGGCGTAATTCTTCCATATGTGATATTACGCAATCGGAATCAACAGCTGCCGGTATTCGGAGAATAAAGAACTAAATAAAGGAAAAGAAAGAGACTTACCAACCTGGGGTGTTTCTAATTCTAATTTTCAACAGACTGCGTTAAATTTCCGGAATAGAATCAATCTTCGCTTGGGTTGGATAGACTGCAAAAACTTTTAGTCCTATTCAATCCAGATTGGGCAGTGACAAAAAAAAAAAAAAAAAAAAAAAGTCTGCTGCTTCAATAGTAGAGATTTTGCGGAGAATGGGGAGAACCCCCCAACCTCCGTATTTTATAATGTATTGAGGAAAAAAATTGACTATTTGATTACTTTCCTTTTATTTAAGCCATTCCGAATATTATTTCTTAGAAAGCTAATCTGTGTAAAAACACACCAATTTTTGGAAGTTTATCTATACTTAAGCAGTTACTGCAACCATATTATTATAAATATTCATGCATATGCTCATAATATAAGCTCAACGATTATAATAAACACGAATACGAACTGACCACGCAGAACGAGAATGCAAATTATTAAAATCTTGATAGAAATCCAAACGTGTGTAGTATATGGCGGGAGGAAAAGAATACCGTATGTACCGGAATTTTCTACCGTTTTCGCAATTCTTTGACCAATAGAACGACGTGCACCTGTCTATACTCCATAGGTTAAGTTAATGCAGAGAAAGGGGAGAAAGCAATTTCCGGGAGTATGATTCACTATCTGCCGTTGCATATAAGGAAGAAAAGTTGTTTATTTAGTTTCCGCTTTAGTACGGGGGAAAAATGCGCGTTCATTTGTATGGTTTATATTTATTTTAAGTTTAAGCTATCTTTCCTGTCAAGCCTTTACTTTCCCCTAGAATTGCCAATGCCAGAGTATGTAAATCGTAGTAGAACGTGCAGAGTATTCAAATTTTAGCAGAAGTAAATTGAGTTAAATAGAAGGGAAACGAGATTGTAAGTGTGCTTCTTGAATCGTCAGCGTGAAGGTTGCTAGGTAGAAATTTTAAGAACCGCGCGTTTCGGCCTGTGTGCCTATTTCGGCAGTTCGTTGAATCTTTCAACTTCTTAATCAGAAAGTTTGCTGAATCTCAGCTGTATCTTAGAACGCGTTTAAGTTAGTTACGATTATAGAGCCTCGTAGGTAGTGATTTCGTTATTTATTCATCCTGTCATTTATTTTTAGTTGCATTTTTGTCTATTTTGTTAAACCGCCGGGTCGGCGTAGTTTGTGAGCGTCAAGTGAACGCAGCTGTATTTCGAAAGTGGAATAAAAAGGGATTTAAACCCTTCTTACGAGTTTGTGTAATTTACAGTTCAAAGCAGTCACTACCACTATTGCTGACAAGTTGGGGCCTCGCAACATTATACATTAAAAAAAAGGATTAAAAAAAAGCACTAAAAGCAAAATATAAGCACTAAAAACAAAAAATAAGGGCTTTAAAGAAAAAGTAAGCACCTGTGCCTTCATATTTTATTTTCAAATATAAGGACTTATAAGCACTTGTAAGGACCGCTACGAACCCTGCGTTAGTTAGCATTAAGGGGCCAACTCTGTTAGAATCTTGATAGCTTCGGCTATATCTTTTTAGTTATGTTTTATTGCTTATTATTCCTGAGTTAAGTGGAGTCTTCATTGTAACTCCAAGAAGAAGTCGACTGTTAAATTTATTTTGAATAATAAAGGATATTTAACTCTTCTTAAGTTCTTCTCTCTGTTCACTGAACTAAGCGATTATTCACTTGCCAGTTCTTAAGGTTCCTCATTTTCAGATTTAACTTAAAGGCAGGAATCTTACAATCTTAAATATAATATCTTTAATTTCTTAAGAATTGATTCCAAATTACAGTTTTTTAATTTTATACTTTTAAATAGTTTGCATCCTTTTTTGGGGGGTATGCATGTCTTGTTTTGGCAATATTAATGATTAGACTGCAATATCGAGGCATTAGACCAGCGGTTCCCAAAGAAGTGGGTATCTATGAATAGGTGGGTATCCCTTGGGGATCTATGAAATTTTAAAGGGAGTCGATAATGATCAAGGTTTCGACTGGGGGTCAACAGCCAAATATGCACGGCCAATTAATCGGCATAATGAAAATCCATTGATTACCAAAAATTATTAATTCCGTAAAATTGATAATTAATTGTGTACTTGAAGCTATATCATGTAGTAAGGAAGCAATCATATAAAACAAACATAAGGGAAACGATACACAAAAATTATTTAACATATTTTAAAAACAATAATATTTTTAAAAAATCTATTCATTTTTATACAGAAAATGCAATATAAAAGAGTAAAAAGCAGGAGCGCAAGAAAACACAATGAAAACAATACTGAGAACCTGAAACTTCCTCAGAAAAGATATTGTTCTGCTGAAGCCCCTTGCAAATTTCGAAAGATTTTACTTGAAAATTTGAATGTGATAGCATGGCTCACAGAAGAACAGAACTGCGATCTATTTCCCGCTCATATTATGATGCAAGAAAAGTTGATTACATTGAAGGAGGATGTTTAAGCATAAAATATTAAACAAAGTACCTGGATACATATTAGTTTAGGAATTTAAAAGTCATCCAACAGAAATATCCCAAAATAAAAGATGAATTAACATGATTCAATTTTTCCACTTCTTACTTAGTAGAAGCAGGCTTTAGTCAAGTCAGCAATTTACCGCGGAAATCAAGAAGCAGGTTGGACATTTTTGAACGAGGTGATTTAAGATTTAAGTTAAACAATTTTATGCCAAATATTAAAAAATGACTACATTAAACGCAGAAAGTACATTAATTAAAATCGAGCTTTTCTGCAGCTAGAGTCACCCGACGTGCAGTTTTATTTCTGAAGGCTTGTTTATATTTGTAAAATTAAAAATAACAATAATGCACTACCTACCAATAAGTATTTGGACACTCATGCAAATGCCGATATACCTCACGCCTTCAGCCGTTAAATATCGTGCATGAAAAACACATCGGCATTCAGCGCATGCAAGATTCCGCAAAGTGCAGAATTATCTGATTCCGAAGAAGATATAATTGTCAGGTATCACAGAAATTCCGATCCTTTCGGGGCATATCTATGGAGCTGAATTACCCAAAATGGAGAGTGGCCTATGCGATTCAGAAGTGGAAATTGAGTGGTGATTGTCGGAATGTGCATCGAGTCGCCAAACCCACGAAACTAGGAGATAGAGAAAGACCTGCGCTATACAGAGAAATTCAGAAGAAGCACACCCAACCGATCGCCCACATACTCCAAGTGTTTCAGAAAGCATGTGGGTGTGTTGTTTCAATAAATACCATCCGAAAAGATTGCTTGATTTCCATTGTTGCGCTGCCTTTGATTTCAAATTCCAACCGCGCTGCTCGGTTAATGTGGTGCTAAGCACATCGACAGTGAACTGTAGATCAGTGAAAACGGATTCTCTGGAGCCACGAATTAAAATTCACCTTCTACCGTTTGGATAGCAGGATAGCATAGACCCATGGTACATTTAACACGACAACGCCAGCGGTCCTGTTGCGAGGTCCTCCATCGATTGATGTAGAGACAATGGCGTTAGTCGAATGGACTATTCTGGCACAGGGTGCAGACCTGAAGCTTGTCAAGACCTCTGGGATGAGTTGGATCGCTGAATTAAGGGAAGCACTAGCCTTCCAACATCAGTGAAGGAACTTAACCCTTTGCGCTCGAGGCGCTTTTCTGTGCACACTGTTCATTCTGAAGGTTCAGTCTCTTCTGTACAATCACTTTGGCTTCCAGATTCACTATCGATTATTCGGATTTTTCGTCTTCTTGCTCCTCTAACGTCGTCACTATCTTTATCACTTCCGTCTTCGTTCTCATGGGCAAGCTATCTATGTAGTGATGTAATTTAGTTCGTTATTGCCGAAAAATTAAACTCCATCTTCGCTAGAAGTAACTTCTTCGTCGTGTTCCATACTTATTGGGCTCAGTAACTTAAATACTGTAACTTAAATACTGCGATCGGCAAGAAGGTTGAGTTCGAAGACAGAGTCCTACCCGCGGTCGCAAGTATTTTTGAGATAAGACATTTAATCGCATAAGCTTGCATAGACAACCTTTATTTGAGATAAGACATCCTTATAGCTATTCAGACACCTCGTAATATGATCTACAAAAGGCCAAGTAGATCTCTCCGATATTCCTAAGGTCAAACACAAATAAACACATCGATTCGAATGGTGCCTCTCAGGCACCGCTCGAGTTATCGCATCACATGCACCGCTCGAGTGCAAAGGGTTAGATGTTTTCTCCAAGCCGAGAAGAAGAAAATACCAATAACCGTTCTACAAGAAAGGCATTCTCCGATGGGTTGAGGCCTTAACTGCCGCTTGTGGAGGCTTTACGAACTACTGAATATGAATAAATTTTGTTTTTCTTTCTATTATAGGTGTCCAAATACTTACTGGTAGAAATGGTACAGTAATCCTCAGACGCGTAATTTGAACTAGACCGCTATAATGTTCCCCAGCGAATGATTTAGAAAGCCATTTAATTGCTGCAAGAAATTGGATTCACCATTTAAGGACGGACGAAATAAATATACAGATCTCTAATTACATCTGAGGTAAGAAGTAATAAAATTAATATTGAATAATAAGGTGTATTTATTGAGCAAAATGTCTTTTGGAGAACATAAAGAAAGAAGTCTTTGAAAAGAGTTATCATATTTGCATATACAATACGTGTATTATACTACCAGGTGTTACAAGCTCGCATAAATACTACGAAATTCCAGAAAGCACGCTTTGAAACTCCAGTCACCACAGGTGAGTCAATTTTAAGAGTACTAGCGCTGCTAGTTGCGAAATCCTAGAACTTAACACTTTCGGTCGCTATTTAAAACCCATCTAATTCGTATTTATGGTAGAGCTGATGGAAGAAACAGAAGTAAAGGTATTAGCTTAAACATAAAACTAACGTATTAATTAAAATAAATGTTACAAATCTTAATTCTGATATGCACGATGGATGATTCAGTTTTTACGTATGAGATATTTTCAGATTTCGTCCATTAGAAGTAAGAAAGTTTTTAAATGTCTCGGACCACATATCCAGTTATTCTAACCATCCAGTATATGTTATACAGAATTTCGACAGGCTTTCGGAAACGCTGTTCTTCTCTTTCAGATTTTCATCATTTTTCTAGAAATATATGTTTAGCTTTCGTTGTTGAATACTTAAAAAATGTTTAATTAAAATCAATGATTTCCATTTACTGACATTCTTAGTGATTTTGAAAGTTTTTCTCGGATACTAATTACCCGAAAAAATGAGAACAAATGGTAGCCCTACCCTATTTGAAGAGTACACATATTTGAGCTCTAAATTATATGGAGAAAAAGATCTTATTCATTCAGAAATTCTGTTAATAGAATTATTTGTACTCTAATACTTTCCGCTACCAACTAAAGCCATTTTAGAAACTTAATTCTAAAATTATGTTCTCATCTTGTTCTTCGTAAAGTAATTTCAGTTATTCCTTTTGAAATAAATACTCTTTTACTGGTTAAAATTAGTTTTCCATATTGATTTTTTTTTTCCAATCGTATTACTACTGAACAAACAGTTACAAACATACTTTCGCGGATTTGTCACAACAGTTTTTATCATTAACGATAATTGTCATAAAACCTCAGTCGAACGAGAGTATAAAATGTTATTTTTCTTCCATTCTTCGCCGCCACCTGGAGAGTGAAGTAATCACAATCGACGAAATGTTCTAAAATACAGGATGGTTATTATTAAAGTTCCACTTTAAAATGATCATAAAAGGAAAACTACTGGGCCAAATGTTTATCAAACTTAGTAATCGTGTAAAGGAGGTCATGGGAATTTATTTTCCGAGGAAAAAAAAAAGATAAAACTCTTAGCACTGTTGGAGGAATAACACTATATGCAATAGGTAAAGGTAAAAGTATGGGGGACACCAGCGATGTACCATAGGCCAACTGGTAATGCCTTCCCATACTAACTCTTTGAAAAAAAAAATAATAAATGGGGGATGAATTGCAAGCTTTATAAGAATTTGCATAGACTGAAGCTTTCCAAAAGGTCTAGAGTTTGCCTATTATGGTACATCGTGCAACCTCACAGTACGCCCCGCATCCAGTATTTATTAAAAAATAATGATGTAGGGCATAAGTAGATTACAAAATAGACGGAATACAATTTGAGATTCATTCACAAGATAAATTGAGCATCTGATTTGGTGCAACAAAAATAGAAGATAAACATAATGAGATAATTATAATTAGTACTGGCAACATAATGTTAAAATGAATTGTTATAATAATGCTAAAGAGGTGGGTGTCCATGGGTTATTTCAGATATATTGGTTTACTGCAGTTATTATAAAGTTCACGAGCGGAGCCATTTTGTCCATAATCACAGCATGTAAAAGTTCACTGAGTTTAAACAGTATAAGGACTTACACTTGACAAAGATCTAGGCCGTAGGAAGAGAGTCTTTGCATAATTTTCTGAAACTTTGGATACTGATGTTTATCTTTAAGTAAAAAGCTTTGGAATGCCAGGAGATCAGTTCTTGGGGATTTTATGTGAATATCATCAGTTAAGGGGCAATAATCATATGCTATATGAAATATTGTTAAACGAAATAAGACATGAAGACATCGATTTAAAACGTGTTTAATGGTTTCTCAAACATGTTACAAAGCATGTTCAATGTGGCATCCACCATTTTGCGAAAGCAATTTAAACCGTATTACTGCATTTTCAAGAGCAGCTCTTAGCATATCAGACGGAATGTTACGGACATGTCGGTGTACTGCATCTTTGTTTCCGCCAAATTTTTTGGATTATCACCATAAATAGTGCTTTTGAGATAACCCCATAACCAAAAGTTTCAGGGGTCTGGTGACCGAGGTGACCAAGAAGCAGGGAGGTATAATCCGTTCATTCGTTCATTCGTATAATCCGTTCATTCGTGAAATGTTGCCTAAATAACTGTGTGACACATGTATGTACCAATGTAAGGTAGGGCCCCGTTCTATATAAAAATCGTGGTACTTAAAATGCCACGTTGCAGCAGTTGAGGTATCACGAAACGTCTTAACACTGACGTTAGCTGCAGTTACACTGCATGTAACACGTCCAGCTGTCGACAAAGAAAAATGGTCGTTATGAAACTAGCTGTCATACCACATCAAACGATGACTTTTAGGAGAATGCTATGGAGCTAGGTAGATGACATGAGAGATCTGTAAGAAAACGATTTCCGGAATGCGCACTTTTTGCATGTGATTTATGATCTTACATTTTCTAATCTCTAATTTGTGGTCTTCACGGAAGGATTTCTCCGTCACACGGATGGCGCACTCGACTTTCATCGCCTTTAACGCCATTAAACGGTAGTTTTGTTTAGGTCAATGTTTCTTAAGGGTATACAACATGTTAAACCCGTGTAGCAAAAGGTTAAGTTAGATTCCGACCCTTGTTTCGTTTAACAATATTGCATACAGCGTCATTTCCCCCCTGGTGGTGTGTTTTTGAACTTCTTCTTTTTTTTTTTCCTGTAAAATAAATCCCCATGATCTCCTTTACACAATTACCAAGTTTGATAACATTTGGTGCAGTAGTTTTCCTTTCACGACCATTTCAAAGTGGGACTTTAATTATTACCACCCTGTAGATGGGCTAAAAATGGGCTAAAAAAAGCGGTTTTGATGATCTAAAGAAATACAACTACAAGTAGAAATTTGTATTCCTTGCTGTTAAATGTTTCTTGTTTATGTCATCGAAGCTTTTTCCGTTTTTCTTATTAAGCTTAGATCAGGAGAATGGTAAAAATATTTTGCACTGCTTTAATTTTTCTCTCATACAGGTGGCTACTAAATAATATCATGGTTACCGGAAGGTATGTGGGCATGATGTGTTCCGGTTTTAATCCAGAATTGCTCTGACAGACATGGCTGACATGTTTGTAACTGCAATAACTTTAAGGAATGCGAATACTTATAGAACTAAAAGTTATCAAGTTAGCGGCAGTCGAAAAAATATACGGATTTAAGATCTCAATGTAGCCCACCAGCGGCCGAGCGGTAAAATCGCTGAACACTGGTAGTTCGGTTCGAGGTTCGAATCCCGCCAACGGGCTGGCTGCATGGGCGTTTTTGTGGTTTTCCCCCATGTGTAACGTGTATAAGAGCCAGTTTCCCTTACAAAGTCCTCCTCGAAGGCATCCCTCACCTTAGTCAGATAGCCCTAGTGTGCTTTGCCGTATTTTCAATAAAGCAAAAAAAAAAAAAAAAAAAAACCAGATCTCAATGCCGTTTGTCAAAGTCTGCGATTAAATAGCATTTGTATGATTGTTTTATCTTTATCTTATTAAAGAAATTTATTTACACACGCTCATAAAAATACCATGAAAATATTAAGAAATTACGCTTCTGTATCATATTTCCAATATTTCTCCGACTGAACTTAGAAGTATATTAGCTCCTTCATTATAATAAAAAATAATGCCTAGATATTTATATATTTTTTCGAGATTGTAGAGAGAATGGAAAGTAGATTCATACAACTGAATGCGTAAAAAAAAAACATTATGAGGATATCAACGCAAACACGAAAATACATCTATTCAAAAATAAATTATATTAGCATAATATCTTTCACATATTTTCCTTTTAAAATCGGAAGCCTCTTTTTGAAAAAATTAAATACATAAAGTTTAAAATAAATTGCACTCAACTGAGTAAATCATAAAGTTTAATAAATTGCACTCTGAACTTCGTGTTCACATTTTAGTTAGCATTTGAAGCAATTTTAATGCTAGCAAGTACGACAGGTTAACTAATTTAAGAATTAAGTCTTCAGAAATTAAAGATATAGAACACAGAACTTCCTTCGAGAGGCAATGTATATCATTTTGTCACAGCATGAAAATCTCTTACTCAAACACTAATGTTTCTTCTAGGCGATTTAAATATTATAATATACAGTGGTGGTCAAAATTGTGGACACTTTTGGAAATTTTTATGTTTTTGAACTTTGTATGCTTTTAGGAAACGTTACGTTTCACAAAATGCAACTTGTATATATCATTTTAAAGAGACTTTATTACTGAATTCAATACAAAACACAAAATTCAATTATTTGCAATACAAAAATAGTTAAACGATAATAGTTATCGATATACATTAGATAGTGATGATTCCAGTGAGTTATCAGTACTTAGTAGGGTACCCTTTATTTTTGATTATAGTTTCATTGAGCTGACAAGAGTTTAAAGCTCTACTTTCGTTATTACATGATGCCAGGAAACAATTATAGCCTCAATTAGTTCCCTTTTATTTGATGGGCGCCTCATTCGGACAAGAGGTTTCAAACGGTGCCACAAATTTTCGATAGGATTGAGGTCAGGACTGTTTCCTGGCCATGACAACAATATAATGCTCTTTGTACGAAACCACTCTTTCGATATTTTGGCCGTGTGGCAAGGAGCAAAATCCTGCTGAAAAATAAACGAAGCATTGTTAGGAAAGAGATCTCTGATGGAAGGTAGAAGTTTTGGTTCTAGAATAGTGTCAATGTATTTTCTGGCATTCAGTGTCCCATAGATGACATAAAGGTGACCAATACCATCTGCTGACATGCATGACCAAATCATAACACTAACTGGGTTCTTTACAGTTGCTTGAATGAAGTCAGGATGTAGCTCTTCTCCTATTCTACGTCTTACATATTTTCGCCCATCACTACCGAATAACGATATCTTAGATTCATTACTCCATATAACTTGTGACCACTGATCATCTGTCCAATTAATGTGTTCCTTTGCCCACTGTAGTATTTTTTTTCGTTGCTGAAAATTAAGGCTTTTTTCGTGGAATTCTACCTCTCAGTCCAACATCTGTTAATTTTCTCCTGGTTGTTCTTAAAATGACAGAAACACCAGCATCATTCAGATCACTTCTGATGGCCGCTGATGACATTTTTCTATCTTGGAGATTTTTATTCTTCTGTCATCAATAGATGTGGTGCACCTTTTCCGGCCTTTTCTTTCTTTGCTTTTTATTGAATTTGTCTCCTGATATCGTAAACAAAACTTTCGGACTCCAGATGTAGTCACTGAACCACCCACCTGTCTTGCAATTTCAGCATAGGAAAGACCACTTTCTCGTAACACAATAATATTACATCTCTTTCTAGGTGTCCAATCTACTCTTTTATTTGATGTCATTGCTTCTTGACTAAATATTAAAAATTTTTACAAAAATTCCTACTTGTAATTGCAGGGTATAAGAAACAGGTTCTCCTTCTACAGAACAAAGCAAAATAATGAATTTTTTCAAGTGTAAACATGATGTCAGCTTCTACTGGCAGTTACTAACATTTGATTGGTTCTCAGAACAAGAACAGTGATTGGCCAGGAAAGCTAGACATTACAAACCACTTCATAACTGTGTTTTTTTATTTATATTAAAGTACATATAACTTTTTTTTTTTTGTATTGCAAATAATTGATTTTTGTGTTTTGTATTGAATTCAGTAATAAATTCTCTTTAAAATGATATATACAAGTTTGCATTTTGCGAAACGTAACATTTTCTATAAGCATACAAAGTTCAAAAACATAAAAATTTCCAAAAGTGTCCACAATTTTGGCCACCACTGTATATTGTTATATATTGTGCTCAGCTAAATAGCTTTAATATAAATTTTACTGCTATACTTGATATAGGAAAAAAAGTCTCTTTGTAAAAAATAACGGCACAATACATTTGTTAATTGCATTCATGTAAATTGTTTAAAAACTAACATTTGAAATTGGTTTTATTTTCGAAATGCCTTGAGTGGTGTTTTATTCTATCATATCTCACATTCTTCAAGAGTTCTCTTCAGCGCCATTTTTCTGCATTTCTCAACTCCTTCTTCTGTGGCATATGGTGGGCCATTTTTAGATAAACGTGTGTTATTTATTAACTTTAAAAACATTTGTTTTCGAACAGAAATATGATAATATTATGAAAATATTTAATCGCTTTCCGTAAAGCAGACAATTGCAAAAGCTTCTGTAGGAAATATTAATAATTGTAAGAAATATCTTGTACTGCAAATCAGATTTTAGGCTGCTACTGTAAACATCAGCCTCAAATTATGCAGAATATTGCCTTTGAAATTGTTTAAGAAGGAATTCATTCAATATTTTCGAAACTCGCTTGCATATTCATTGATGAACGGCTTAATGAGTTTTAAGAATTGTTTGACTTTTAAACCCACTTTTAAATATACTACCGTATTGTATAAATTTACAAGATGAATGATTTGAGCTTCATGATGCTTAAACCCGAGCGACATTTGGTTTAACAATAATATGGTAAGTAAATAAAATGCAGTAAATGTTTTGATCATTTTGTTGCTTTAAAATAAAGGATGGCATATGTTATATCTACTCATTTTGTAATGTATTTATTTATTTATTTAAAACAACCAGTTGTTTTGTCTATATTCGGAAACTTTACAGACACTTCTTCCTTTCCTTTTTTCTGCCAGAATATAAATTTTACCTCGTGCGTATTTAAATAGGTAGAAAAAGAGAGTATTTAAAGGGAGGTTTTAGATTGCTTAGACAGAGTGTGGTGCGCCTGCTGAAGGCCACGTTACTAGTTGATATTTTACAGTATTTCTGTCCACGGCGTTGCTTTAACCTTGCAAATAGGGCTGTCAAGCTGGTGAACCTTTGAGCCAATTGCGAGTTATATTTCTATGTAGCCCTTATCTGATAATTTTTAAATTCTTCTTTTGAGTTTACTTCATTACTGCTGGCTGGTTTTGTAAGCACCAGCAGTGCATTTTGTTAAACTTATCTGAGTTGTCAAGAAAAGAGTCTCTTTCACCCTTCTTACTTTTTTTTTTGTCGATATTGTAGGAGTAGAGATACGTGTAAGTGGCTTAGTTCTATCTAAAGTTGCTAAAACGACACAATACATTAGTGTGTAGAGTCATTAGGTTAATTGGAAGCAGAAAAGATGAAAAATAAGCAACCGCCTTCGCCGGAAATCGAACCACGGACCTCTGGAATACCGGCCCAGCGTGCTACCGTTACACCACGAAGGCACGCTAGGGAAGTGGGAGAAATACCTTATATACTACACTTTTTAAAGGGTGACTAGGGTTTTGGGGGACCTAGTCGCCAAATCCTGGGTGCGGAGAATCATCATCCACAACCCTTTTAGTTCGGGCGCCACTTGTAGAGTCATTAGGTTAATTGGAAGCAGAAAAGATGAAAAATATGCAACCGCCTTCGCCGGGAATCGAACCACGGACCTCTGGAATACCGGCCCAGCGTGCTACCGTTACACCACGAAGACACGCTAGGGAAGTGGGAGAAATACCTTATAAGTGTATACTACCAAAAAGTCTTAACCTAGTGTGTACTACCAAAAAGAGTGAAACTCTATATTTCTGGAAGGTGTTATAATGGTGTATTTAATCATGGCAAAGCACATTAGGGCTATCTGCCTAAAGGAAGGGATGCCTTCGTGGAGGACTTTCTAAGGGAAACCGGCTCGTATACACGTTACACATGGGGAAAACCACGAAAACGCCCATGCAGCCAGCCCGTTCGCGGGATTCGAACCTCAGACCGAACTACCAGTGTTCAGCGACTTTACCGCTCGGCCGCTGGTGGGCATATTTCTGAAAGGAAAACAAGAAGTGGCAGTCACGTTTCTGAACATAGACTACCTGTTTATTGGAAATAAATCATCACCTTACAACTTTAAATAGCAAAAGAGCATGAGTGAATGTTTGTATTACATTTATATGATTGTGAAATAACATTATAAGCAGAGGCATTTACAGGTGCGTATAATAAGAACGTTATAGACAGAAAATCTTGTAAACAGTGTTCTCTTTTGCTTGGATGCACTGTTTTGGCGATGCAGGAACGCCTCCATGAAGCGCCCCAAAGTATGTCTTCAGGAATAGTGTCGGAGTATAAACATATTTGTGCTTGCTATTACGCCGGCCTGTTAGAACCAGACTGTATATTGCCGTTGTCTTTCCCACAGCTTTGCCGAGCCTGTTGGCCTCAATCCCCACTGACGACCTGACACAGTCTGCTGTAATGAAGACTTCTACCACTGCTAGAATTCTGTGGCTGGCATGTCAAATTAACATGTCAGGACGGAACAAATAGTGATCGGTACAAAATGCTTCACTGTTCTTGGGACTAGTGTACGAATAGACAAAAGGCATTATTTATTAATAACTAAATTTGGCAAAGTGGTCGAAAAAAATCACCGCGTTATCGCTATTTAAAATCACCGAGACTGACTAGCCAACATCGATTTATATGGTGCTAAACTTAACGAAACTTCGAACACAGCCTCGTCGTCTGTCCGTCTTAAGTTATAATACGAGGCATTTCGAAAAGTAAAGATACAATGACTCGCATTCCTTTAAAAAAAAAAAATATATATATATATATATATATATATATATATATATATATATATATTTAGAAAACGCCAATTACATCTTATTAACTGGATTATTTATTATTTTTCGATATAATCATCCCCGTTATCCAAATATTTCTTAAGTCGGTGCACAAGCTTTTGTATCCCACAGTCATAGAAGGTTGCCGCCTGTTAGAACCCAGCGCGCACATAATTTCCTGTAGCCTAACTTGACAGTCACAACTTCATAAAGAGTTGTCATTGACACTTCCGGTATGATCTGATGCAATTCTCTCAATTTGGGACGTCTATTCGCACGAATTGCTTCCGTTGTTCTCTGAAGAAGGGCATCAGAGATCACAGATGCCAGACCTGTTCTTTGTTCGTCGTGAACATCGATCCTCCTTCAGAGAAATGACGACACTATTTCGTTTCATTTTGTCGATTCATAATGTTCCCATAAACAGAAACAATTTCTTTGTGAATATCCGCTGGTCGCTGACCTTTTGCATGAAAAAGAAACATATGATGGAGCGCACTTCGCATTTGGCGGGATTCTGAATCGGCACAGCCATTTTAAACACGACCTACTCCAACCAGAATCAATGTTGAAATGCCGAACGACCGCGAGAAGAAAGCTAACGATTCAAGGTTAACACCTGTATTGCCAACTTGCTCACCAAAACTTTTCTTTCCCTCTGGCGTACGGTGTATCTTTACTTTCCGAAATGCCCTCGTACACTGAACTTAGTGGGAACAGAATGATCAAGTATCGGCTCCTTGAGTACGTGTAAAATTCAACTTGGTATAATATTTATTGAAAATGTAATTTCTAGTTTTGTTATTTTGATTCTACTTCTTGTCTCTTTCATTTCATTCAATTTTTACTTACTATACGTTCCTGAAACTACCGCGTTGTCCCCAAAAAGTGCAAGCAAAGCCCAATGGGCGCCAGGGAGCACAATTTGGAAATCGTTTGTCTACCTGCCTCAAATACACATCTTAATAAAGTGTTTGAAATCAGGTCTGTAATCTTTTATGACTCTTTACAGGGTAAAAATTAGCAAGCAGCCTGTTTTCTTTTTTCTTCTTTTCCTTTTACTAGCTACTCGCGCAATTAGTTACGTTACTCTTAATTAGTTATTTAATTCTGTCTAATTTTATGAGGTTTATGTATTTCAGAACAATTTTTTTATATAAATAAAGTTTTCTAACTCAGAAAGTATATCGGCTTTGGAAATTTTCGTGATAGCTACGAATTTATCTTGATTTTAATTTATTGAGACAACATGTGAGGAACATTTCTAATGGATTAATGGACTCTTGAGTGATTATCTGAGAATAGTGCAGAAAAAGTGAAAAGATCCACAAGATCAGCTCGTAAATTTTGATTAAAGAAATACATTAACCTTTCAAAGCGTTAATAAAATGCGCAAATGATAAATATCAGTATTCGACTAAAGAAGAAAAAAAAAACAGTTTTAAGATAACATGTTACACCCATTTAGAATGAAATATTAGGCCTTCTGTTGCCATTTTTAGAAGAAGAACATGTACGACAGCAGAAGACCGTCAAATATTTTCAAATAAGTTTGCAATTGCGCACAATATTAATAACATAGCGCCTCAAATAATAATTTTCCTAGTAAACACATTGATAGCGGTATATCGTAAAAATCACTTGGTCTTAATTTCCATATATTTCTTCAAGTCATGCAATAAAAGAATTCAGAAGTACGATATTTTATAAAATGTTAATCATTATATTTCATGATCTTTTAGTAATAGTTTAGGTATTAACTAACACGCTTTAACACAATTTTCTTCCTGAAAAGGTGGCATACAGAAGTTACAAATACGCCGTATATTTTCTCTTACTTTTGTTGGTAAATCTTCGGATTATGATAACTTGGCGATTTTTTGGCGAAAATTTGGCGACCAACCCTGTTACAGCTACCTGCTAGTTTTGTTTTGGACGCCATTTTGTTTTCACAAAGTAAAGGCATTTTTTTTTTTTTTTTTTATTCAACATTTTTTCCAACAATCTGCTAGCCGAATTACACTTATACTAGAACTTTTATGGAACAAAAATGCTTAATCATGACGAAAATTAAGTGCGAAATTGGGAGGAAGTGCAGAATCGCAAACTGCTTGCCGCGTTTTTAAGAATTGCACATACACGGTATCCATGTACACTTCGACCTATTTTCACTTAAAAAAACATCCCAGAATTGCACAAAAATGGCATTGCGCACACTCTTGACTTTATCCATGTACACATCGACCTATTTTCACTTAAAAATTCAAAGAAAATTGACAAAAATCCAATTCTTCTTACTCTTGTAAAAAGCGCCAAACAAATAAGTGGGCGATTCTGCATTTTAGCAGCGAAATTGTTTCTAAGTGCTTATTAGCTAAAATCGCGATCGGAATTTTCCGAAAAATGTCACATTACATGTCTCATGATCTCTCATTTCTCTGAGCTAAAATAATCTGTGATTCGAACTGTGTACTTCTCTGATTATTGCTAAAGTCCTAGCTAGTAACCTTTATCGCCTTACCAAAATGTCGCCAAACTACCTGTTACCATATTCCAAAGATTATCCCTTTTGTTTTCAGTGCATACACGGCATCTCTCCCTTGAATTTATTTGTTTTTCCTTACTAACAGTGTTCTGAAAAATATGCTGTCACATATTACTAGTTTGATCGCCACAAAGAAGCCGTGGAATAATAGTAGAAACTATGTATAATATAAACATTATTATCACACTTACCACAGAACCCAAAACATATTGTTTTATTTTATTTATTTTCATTTTTATTTTTGCCACCAGACGAGCTACTAATCTTGAAGCTCACTTTTTCTTCGTATCACATTTGTGTCATAATTAACTTTTCAAATTGTTGCCACCAATGTCATTGTGTTGTATTTCTTAAAAAATTAAATAATGAAGATTCAGTATTGAGGAATATATCCTCGCATTGTGGAAAAACGACGACACCTAGAACCACTGAATTTTTAATACACGTAGTCCTCCACGCAAATGTGTTCACCTCAAAACCCGAATTTTGAATTTCGAAATTTTTTTTTATTTATTTCATATTTTTTACAAATTTAAAGAATTTTTGCTTCACTAACTCAGCGATTTGGAAGCCAGAAGTGGCAACACTGTTCGAAATAAAACATTTTTGTCTTCAGCAGACCAGACTGTTTCCATTTGACAAAATGTAAGAAATGTATCTTCCAATATTAATAAAAAAAAATTCGGCTATTTGAAATCAATACGTTGCCATTGCCTCAAACAAAATACTTATTAATCTCCACGCAATAGCGTGTCGCCTATCAATAAAGCGCAAGATATTTAACTTTTCATATTTAATCTTTCTGTTACTGAGTAGCAAACTAAGTGACCGAAAAGCAAAAAACGCAGTTCTTTAAAATATTTTTTCTGCTTTTTATTTTGAGTGATTTAAATAAAAATGTATTTATATGAGATGTCTAATTAAAAATACGATTGAAATAATAAATCATAATAAAATTATGTAATGACACTAGTTGGTGTCCCTCCTGTGATACTGATCGAGTTGTTAAAATAAGTATCTCTCGTCACAAATAGTCGATTAACGAAAGACGTCAACTATCCTCTCTATCAATAATATATTAATGTTTGCAAAGCCATCAGATTAAGCCAAATGTTACGTAGAATTATAAAACAGTATATGTTACTGTCTTCTAAGAAAACGCAGAAACGCTAAAATTTACGCAATGATGCTTTACCTCATTTCGAAATGAATTCTTATTACCTGAAACAATTTCATCAATTTATTGTCAGCATAAACGATTCCATTTAAATAGGTTCTCGGATTGCGAGATATATTTCTTCACAATAAAACAAAACCAAGCGCTTTAAATACAAAATGCAGTGATGCGATTGATAAATCAAATTTATGAACGGAAAACTATTATTATATATTATTTGGTAAATAATGACTTTATTATTATTTGGCATTTGGCTAATGACTTTATTATAATACTGACTAATTTGATGACTATAATAATGACTAATAATGACTGACTTTTAAATAATGACTTTATTATTATTTGGCGTTTATTGATATTTGGCTTTATTATTTAGTAAATAAAGCCAAATGCTACGTATAGTTATAAAACAGTATATGTTACTGTCTTCTAAGAAAACGCTGAAACGCTAAAACTTACGCAATGGTGCTTTACCTCATTTCGAAATGAATTCTTATTATCTGAAACAATTTCATCAATTTATTGTCAGCATAAACGATTCCATTTAAAAAGGTTCTCGGATTGGAGACATATTTCTTCACAATAAAGCAAAAGCAAGCTTTAAATACAAAATGCAATGATGCGATAGATAAACCAAATTTATGAAAGGTAAACTATTATTATATGTTATTTGGTAAATAATGACTGAAGTTTGCCAAGTAATAATTCAAGAATTTTATACTAGGGCACATTAACGAATAGTTCCGTTTTTCAAAAGCACATATTTATCCTCTCATTCAGAGCATTCAAAATGATAAAAGTATTGAATTTTTGAGAATTCAATATTTGATGCGGACACCACAAAACTTGTTTATCACCACTTTTAAATCGTTGATAATTCTACAACTGTTACATGCAGATTAACTAAAGGCATAAAAACCTTAACCGAAACATAAGAACAACATATTTCAATCAAATTTAAAACAAAAAATGCTCAATTTACCAACATGTAAGAATAAAAAAACTGAGCTCAGCGAACAGGGGAAGGGAATATATATATATATATATGTTTGGAGAATTCGATTGCAATTCAAAAGGGAAGTGCACAAATGCATGTCATAACAATCCCGTATGCAAAATTTCAACGTTCCACGGCTACTCGTTTTTGAGTTATGCGAGATACGTATGTACGTACGTTCAGACATTACGAAAAAAATCTCTTCTGAATTCATTTTAGAATCTGTTTTCAATGAAAGAGCTCTTTATTCTGTCCGTACGTACAGGTGTCATGAAAAGCATTGTTCAGATGGACATTTTAGTTGAAATATGATACTCGAAATTTTTCGCTTTTACAATACTTCTTTTACTTCGTACAATGAAGTAAAAATTCTGAATTCATTGTTCATTTTGCATTAGAAATGCATTATGTTAACGACAACAACAACAAATAAATAAATAAATAAAAATAAATAAATAAATTAACATTTCCTTGCAGAATAAATTCTTGCAGTTTAGAAAGCATGTCATTCGTTAAATATTAAGGGAAAAATGCCAGCTTGCTATGTTAGATATTCCATGTGTATACCTGCCATAAAAATGCATAAATCAAAGAGGTAATAAATTTCACATTGCACGCGCTACTGCTGCAATAATTCTCCATCGAGATTCTTAAGATGTGGTAGGGGTGGAATGCACATGATCTCTTTGAGGAATCTCTAGACGGCAAGAAGAAATCAGATCTGAAGATTTGGGAATTCAAACACACAATAAAAGGCTTGCGTACTTCGATCGATTCGAGTATCAAATATAAAAAAATTTAGACAATACGCTGAATGCAACTGAACCCAGAAAACGAGTCATGATATTCTTTCTGTGAATGCCGTTATGATGAATGACACATTCACTCAGCCCTTGTCGGTGCAGTGGTTATCGCTACTGGCTGCCATATCGTTCAGGTGGGTTTCGAAGCCCGAAGAAACCTTACATATAAATGTATAAGGGAACACTCAAAATACTAGCAAGCCGCTAGTTCTCTCGAGATATTTAATGGTAGTTGAAAAGGGGTAGAAAAAATTTGAGATTGCGTAGCTGTTCTCCGTCGATATTAAGATGGAATCTCCCGCTTTTGACGATGTAAACTGGGTCTCGTCGTGTGCTATACCATAAGCAACGCTGTTAGTGATAAGACAGCTTAAATAGTGTGTGTGAAAAACATGCGCTTTTCAACTGAAAAATCCGTCCTTTCATTCCAGGCGATTCATTTCCAGTCGAGGATACAGGTATGATTTTTCGTATTCCCTATTCAAAGAGAACTTAACGGCATTTAATCTAAAATGTGCTGTAGAATAATTTGTCAACGTTTGGTTTGATAGATTATGGCAAAACGCATTAGAGATCTCTGTCCAAAGAAGGAATGCCTTCGCGGACGACTTAACCCTTTCCGGCACGCTACCTTTTAAAGTCGGAATTTTGATTTTTAAAAAAAAAAGGTAGGCAGTCTAATTAGGCTTAGAGCAGTACACAAGTAAAATTTTGTGAAGATAGCACTTATCTTTTAATTCTGTGGGTATGCCCAAAGTGGCACACTGATTGAATAGAGCTTCGAAAAGAGTGCTGAAACGAGCATTGTTGCCAATGAACTGACCAATGAGATGCGGAGAAACAAAGAATACAGACTCTCAGTTCTCCTGGATTATCGGTGAGCCCGGTCTGGGCACACCTAGGGTTCGCCGCTTGATTTTAGGCAAGATCTCAAGGTAAAAAATAAAATAAGGAGATTAGCATACAGCCAAAAAAATAACATAGAAATTTCTTTTCAAACAATTCCTTTTATACCCTAAAAAAATCTTGAAGATTTCTTTAAAAAATGAGGGTCTTAAAAAACTAAACATGGCTAAAATATATGGACTGGTTTGTGTTGAGCTGCTATCTACTACTATAAATAAAGAAGGTTCAGAGTAACCTATAGTAACCCATAAATCCTTTTTCATTCAATTTTTCTCTGCTGTACAGAAGGAAATTTTTAAGTGTGTCCACACCGGACACACTGTGCCGCAAAGGGTTAATAAGGGAAACTGGCTCGTATACACAATATACATGAGGGAAAACGACGAACATGTTCAAGCAGCCAGCCCGTGCCTGGAATCGAACCCAAGTCGGGACTACCAGTGGTCAACGATTTTACCACTGGGACCCTGGTTGCCTGAATTCGTTAGCATCTGGATCTAGACGATCGGTTCTCAGTCATTTCTCCCGGTCACCTTTTGAGTAGTGTAGATTGTAAGGAATTGTGGCATTTCATCCATGCTTTCTTTTGATGTGTAGTGATTGGCACAAGAAGCAAATGGAAGATTAGAGGTTTGGTTCTTGGCGAAGTCACGATAACTTTCTCGTATCTCCCACTTCAATAAAAAACAATAGTCTCCGCAAAACTTTCTACTTTTTCTTATTAATATAAGCATGTCAATTTATTTTGATATAAGAAATAACAGTGATACAAGTAGTCTTCTTTTTAAAACACAGTGTGCAAGCAAATGTATAAAAGGGCTTTTTTTACAAACGCTTTTAACAACTGGGGACCAAGCTACCAAACTGGTAGGTAATTCTTTACAAAAAAGTATATATGGGGGCTCTATGACTTCGAATTTTGTTTTAATGAAGGACCTTACCAACAAATACAAACAGTATCAAGTGGGACAAACTCACTTTCCCTAGCACACACTTTTTGAGAAGACTTTCGGCTGGTCGTGTGTTTTGAGTGCCACCTTGTCGCACAGACACTATATGCATATAAACATGCTTTCTCCGGGATTCGAAACCAGACCTATCAGTATGGGAGTCAGTGTCACTAATTACTACACCGGCTGGGTGACTGGATCTTTCCGACAGAAATAAAACCATATATTAAATCATTAAAGATAAACTAAATCACGAAAACTGTTTTGTAATATTCTTTCCCTGGGAAACCGATTCGAGGTTATGCTCAGTAGTTTTGCATACTTCGAGTAAGGTCTCTAAATTGTCCTTAAACAGTCAGACTTTTATATTTTATACCCAAGTTCGAAGACAGAAAATCTTTCCCAATCTACTAGAACATTTTATATAGGTATTCTGCAGTATATAATATAAAACGTAATATTATGTTTATCCTTTCATAGAATTTTTAGCGTAAAAAATTAATGTCATTAAGAGTTATTTCTTATTAACTATTCTCCCATAAATTTCATGAATAATACCTGAATAAAGGGAAATAATTCAGAATTAGAGCGATATAAATAAAACACTTTTTTAATGGCATCTGAAACTTCACACAACTGCTATCATCTAAATAAATGGATTATAAAACTTCACTTTCGAAACTTTAAAAGAATAACAATTAAAATACTTTAATTGTTTACAATTTAGTTTACAAATTGTAAACAGTTAAAGTATTTTAATTGTAAACAATTAAAGTATTTTATTTGTTTATTTTACGTTCATTCGCTTTCCAGCCCTCCTCATTTCTCGTTTTCCTTCCATAGGCCCACCAGCGGCCGAACGGTAAAGACGCTTAACACTGGTAGTTCGGTCAGAGGTTCGAATCCCGCGAACGGGCTGGCTGCATGGGCGTTTTCGTGTTTTCCCCATGTGTAATGTGTATACGAGCCAGTTTCCCTTAGAAAGTCCTCCACGAAGGCATCCCTCCTTTTAGGCAAATAGCCCTCGTGTGCTTTGCCATAATTGAATAATATCAATACCTTCCGGAATATAAATTTCTAGCTCGTGTGATATTCAAATGAGGTAGAAAGGAGACAGTATTTAAGGGAAGGTTTTAGAGCGTAGAATCAGAGCGTCTGCTGACTGCTGAAAACCACGTTGCTAATTTTGATTCACCTTAGAGTAGTATTCTGTAGCTTTGTGTTATTTCTCGCCATTAGACTTGTCATAGGGAGCCTAGGACAGGGCCAACTAGCGCGTTACTTTATTTGTGCAGTCGTTAGGCTAACTTACCTTTTATGAGTCAAATTCATTAAAAGTTTAAGTTTTCTTTTTAACTTTAAAGTTTAAGTCAACTTCATTATCTTTCATTTAAACCAAAAATGCTGTAAGCACGAGTGGTGCTTTCTGTTAACTTTTATTTGAGTCAAATAAAAGGGTCCTTTACATTCTTTCCCTGTCTCTGCGGTACTTTACAAGACAGTAATAATTCACTCCTAAGTCTTTAATACGTTTCGTACGTTTTATACTTCCAAACAACACGAGATGTTATAGTGTTAATTTGAATATGAAGATAAAAATTCATTCATTAACGAGGATAAAATATTCACTGCATAAAAGACGTAACCGAGAAAAATGGTAAAGTAAAAAAAGTAAAAAATTTCGTTATTACTGAATTCCCCCCCTCCTGAGGTATTTTAGTTGCCCCCTTACTTCCCACTGCTTGTAGAGTCATTAGGTTAATTGGAAGCAGAAAAGATGAAAAATATGCAACCGCCTTCGCCGGGAATCAAACTACGGACCTCTGGAATACCGGCCCACCGTGCTACCGTTACACCACGAAGGCACCTTAGGGAAGTGGGAGAAATACCTTATATACTCCTCTTTTTAAAGGGTAACTAGGGTTCTAGGGGACCTAGTCGCCAAATTCTGGGTGCGGAGAATCATCAACCATAACTCTTTTAGTTCGGGCGCCACTTGTAGAGTCATTAGGTTAATTGGAAGCAGAAAAGATGAAAAATATGCAACCGCCTTCGCCGGGAATCGAATCACGGACCTCTGGAATACCGGCCCAGCGTGCTACCGTTACACCACGAAGGCACGTTAGGGAAGTGGGAGAATACCTCATATACTCCTCTTTTTAAAGGGTGACTAGGGTTTTAGGGGACCTAGTCGCCAAATTCTGGGTGCGGAGAATCATCAACCATAACTCTTTTAGTTCGGGCGCCACTTGTAGAGTCATTAGGTTAATTGGAAGCAGAAAAGATGAAAAATATGCAACCGCCTTCGCCGGGAATCGAATCACGGACCTCTGGAATACCGGCCCACCGTGCTACCGTTACACCACGAAGGCACGTTAGGGAAGTGGGAGAATACCTTATATACTCCACTTTTTAAAGGGTGACTAGGGTTTTAGGGGACCTAGTCGCCAAATCCTGGGTGCGGAGAATCATCAACCATAACTCTTTTAGTTCGGGCGCCACTTGTAGAGTCATTAGGTTAATTGGAAGCAGAAAAGATGAAAAATATGCAACCGCCTTCGCCGGGAATCGAACCACGGACCTCTGGAATACCGGCCCAGCGTGCTACCGTTACACCACGAAGGCATGCTAGGGAAGTGGGAGAAATACCTTATATGCTTGCACTTGAAATGTGTGACAACAGCAATTTCTGAGGTAGAAGACATCAATTTCATTTTTATTCATATATGCAATGAGTGTAACTTAGACTGGAATAGATTCTAAAAATCTGTGCAACTATCTGGCAAGGTGCTCTGGGCCAATCTGTAAGCCAAGCGTATCAAACTCGTGGCCACTAGCTCATTTTTCTGCGACAAATTTTTAAAAAAATTATATAATTATACTATACACTGAAGTGACAAAAGTCATGGGACAGCAATATGAAAATATACAGATGGCGGAAGTATCGCATAGAAAATGTATAAATGCGAAGTGCTTTGGCAGGGCTTTCATTTGTGTTCAAGTTATTCATGTAAAGAGGCTTTGACGTGATTTTGGCTGCACGACGAGAATTAACAGACTTTGAAGGCGGAATGGTAGTTGGAGCTAGACGCATGGGTCATTCCATTTCGGATATCGTTAGGGAATTCAACATTCCGAGATACACAGTGTCAATAGTGTGCCGAGAGTATCTAATTTCAAGCACAACATCCCACCATGGACAGCGCAGTGGCCGACCACCTGCACTTCACGAGCGAGACCAGCGACGTCTGCGTAGAGTTGTCAATGTTCACAGACAAGCAACACTGGTCAAATAACCGCAGAAATCAATGTGGGACGTACGAGAGGCGTGTCCGATAGGACAGTGCGGCGAAATTTGTCTTCTTTGCGCTATGCCAGCAGAAGATCGACTCGAGTGCCTTTACTGACAGCACGACATCGCCTGCAGCGACTCTCGTGGGCTCGTGAGCATATCGGTTGGTCCCTAAACGAATGGAAAACCGTGGCTTGGTCAGATGAGTCACGTTTCAGTTGGTAAGAGCTGATGGTAGGGTTCGAGTGTGGCGCAGACCCCACGAAGCCATGGACGCAAGTTGTCAACAAGGCACTGTTCAAGCTGGTGGTGGTTCCATAATGGTCTGGGCTGTTTTTACATGACATGGACTCCGTCCTTTGGTGCAACTGAACCGATCATTGACTGGAAATGGATACCTTCAGCTACTGGGAGATCACTTACAGCCATTCATGGACTTCACGTACTCAAACAACGATGGGATTTTTATGGATGACAATGCGCCATGTCACCGGGCCACGATTGTTCGCGATTGGTTAAAAGAACATTCTGGACAATTCCAGCGAATGATCTGGCCACCTAGATCGCCCGAAATGAATCTCATCGAACATTTATGGGACATCATCGAGAGGTCAGTTCGTGCCCAAAACCCTGCACCGTCAACACTTTCACAATTATGGACGTTTATAGAGGCAGCATGGCTCAATATTCCTGCAGAAAGAAATTACAGAAGAATGCGAGCCCATTTACAAATGGACATTATAGAAAAGTGCAAGCCCATTTACAAATGAAAATTACAGAAAAGTGCAAGCCCGTTTGCAGAAGGAAATTACACAAAAGTGCGAGCCCATCTATAAATGGACATTATTGGAAAAGCACGATCCCATTTACAAATGACAATCACAAAAATGTGCGACCCGTTTGCAGATGGGAATTACAGAAGATTGCGAGCCCATTTACAAATGAAAATTACAGAAAAGTGCGAGCCCATTTCACATGAAATTCATTGCGACTCAGCTCTGAAGCAAATATTTAGGGAGGTGAGTAATCCCAAATTTTACAAATTCTTGCCTATGCGGTTTCTAGAAAGCAGCAAATTTACATCATATATAATTTTCATGTTTGGTAGTACGTATTGGTATGAACAAGTTTTCTCATTTATGAAAATGAACAAGTTCTTAACGAGCTTTGCGCTAACTAACACTCATCTGACCTCTGTTCTCAAAATCCAAACTACGAGCAGCATATATCGCCAGACATCAGAAAACTGGTCTAAAGAAAACGATGTCAGGTAATTGGAAAAGAATTAACAGGTATCCATCATCCATTACCAGGATCTCCTTATGTTCCTTCTATTTTTTAAACAATTGCAGTATTATATAAGATTTTATGTACTTATCCACGTTTTAAATACATAAGTAAGAAAGAAAATGGCTTTTCTCCTTTGCGGCCCACACTACTGTACACTGATGACTATTTGGCTCACTTGAGATACTGAGTTTGAAATGTTTGCTCTAAACGCTACGTGTTATCGGAAATAGCTAAGAATTTAGAAACTCCAACACGTCAATCGTCAGAATTTAGAATTTGGAAACTGGCAACACTTTAACTGACCTTCTATTACACTTGCCTAGAAATTTTCCGTAAAGACTAAGTGTTAACAATCCAATCACATACATGAATAAAACATTGTGCATTCTGAAGAAGTTGGAATGCTTGTTTCCTTACTGCCCGGCAGATATGTCGTTTCGTTGCTATATGTGTTGACAATGTGATGGAATCCATTGTGTTTGATCTAGTATGATAGCTTTGTTGTAAATTTAGATTCTAGTACGCACTGCTTACATATTATTTTAATCGTTGATAGTCTGGCAAACAAATCTGCGTCGTAACTCTTCCTGATGGTATCAGCGATGCTAGCTGTCGTATCATCGGGGATTCGAATGTCAGTGAAGGGTTTGAGAGATCCTGCAATCTGCCTTCCCAGAATTCTTCCTTCCAAATTAGCCCTCTCGGACCAAGTCATTCTGTTCCGAATAAGGTGTCCAATGTCTTGTGCCAAAGACAGGCGCAATCCTGCACTTCTAACCACGATTCGTGAATTTTTATTGTCAGACAAGTGAGACAAGTCACAACAGCAGCAGGTTTTTATACTGAAAGTGCCATGAAGCTTAAGAATTAGCCATAGCAAATTTGACACAGATAAATGCACTTTTGAAAAACCCTTTTTGGACTGAAATTTTCTATCGCTGTATCTAGAAGAGGAAGTAATTATCTTTACCAGAAGTAAAGAGAAAATAAACTAAACTAAACTCGGAGGCACAAACAGCCCTTAGAGAGCTATGGCTGGAAATGCCCTGATAATTTGCTTTCTAGACCGTGTGCTCCGGGCTGCCTGCGCATCTTAGCCTGGACAAGTGGGCAGATTGTCTCAAGACCCCCGATGTTTAGTTCCCAAGCGAACTTTGTGCTCATTTTATCGACGCATTCCAGTGATGGAAAGCTGAGTCAACCTTGCCCAGCCCGGGGATCGAACACGGATCTATAGTGCTGCTGCGCGACGCACTAGCCACTGCGCCACCGGGCCTCTAAAGAGACAATAAGCATATGAAAATAATGCGAAACAAGTATTTTGTTTTTCTAAATCTGCGTATAACAACCGGGCATAAAATATGGATTTTAAAGCCAAGCAGTTGTAGTAAAATGTTTAGATGCATCATGGCTATATTAGATATAATCGCATATATATAACTGCCTGGTTAATCCAGAAGCGAATTTTGCAGATTAAATGTCTGAAAAAATGTTGTCTAATGTACAACGACGAAAAAATTTGTTATCGCAAACCAGCAGCGTAAAGCACAAGGTGGCCGGAAAATTTAAAGAAAGGAAAAAAGGAAAAGAAAAATGCGTCACGCAATAACAAGGATAGCAGATAATTTCCCAATATTTGAAAATTATTTTTAACCACAACCGTATGTAATTTAATTGCACGCAATCAGGAATACATAAGCATTGGGAAATCACCTCAAAAATAAGATCATTGATCTTAAAGAAAAGGAAACTCTTCCAAAAATCAAAAAGCTCTAACCTACTTTTCCCCCCTCGAGTTTGAAATCTAAATATATTTTTCAAGTTTCTTTGTAAATACTATTCTTTGAAGCAGTTTATGACTTAGTTTCATTTCGAAAGATATTTACTCTTCTGTTTTTACAATGTTTCTTTTTGCTTGGAATATTTAAAAGAATTTTCTCCTGCCTCACAGCATACCTTCATGGTGTAATTGGAAGCACGTCCAGCTAACATCGGAAGGTCCAAAATTCGAATTCCAGCTAGGTCATTGCTAGTTCTTCATGTACTTCGACTTCGAAGACAATTCAAAATAGACTACAAATGGCGGTCAAATTTGTAGAGTCTCTTCAGAGTAATAGAATGTGGTGGAAGATAATTCGTAGCTCGTTGGATTTCGCGACTGGGTCCCCATCCTCCCTAGTCACAATTTGAATGGGGGAGAATGTAAGGAATTTTCTACTTCCTCACTTATGCCTTCTGGTGTAATTGGAAGCCTGTCCAGCTAGCAATAGGAAGTTCCAGAGTTCGAATCGCCTGAAGATTATCGTTGCTTTTTCTTGTTTCTTCTTTGGAGAACCCTTACATATTTTTAAATACTGATTTAATTTACGTACTTAAATTATCTTATTCTGTAAATCAGATTAATAGTATTTTTCTGTCAATCATGATGTGGTTCATTCTGCTTTCCTGTAAGTTTTTACCTGCCTTAGTATTAATTGTGAATCTGAGTTAACATCATCCCTGTATTAACCCGATATGTAGGAATTTGATTATAAATGCAATATATAGCATTTTGATACTATTCCGTTTTGAGGACCATAAAAAATGCGTGGGCGCTTCTGCACTTTACCGAGAATTTTTTCAAAGAAAAGGCATCATTCATTATAGAAAATTATACTTGAACAACCAACGACATGAAATTATGCTTTAGCGATAACTCGGTAGCAAAATAGCGATGCAGGCTTCCATTCAGTTATGTTTAGCAATTTTTATATAAATTATAAAAATGATTTGAAATAGTTATTTATTCGTATGCTTCTATTCAGTCATGTTTAGCCTTTTTTTTTTTTTATAAATTATAATAATAAAAAAAGTATTATATGAAATTAACCTTTCATCTAAATTAAAACATCCATCTTAGATTGTTATTTACTATTATACTTTTTTATGGTCCTCAAAAAATTGCAGCGAAAATGTATGGGCAAAAGCGCCAAATCTAGCAAACGCGCCCATTTAACAGCGCGCCAAATCTAGCGTACGCGCTGATTTCAGATTGCGTAAGTTTATATAGTTCTATATTTCTTAAGACGCCATTGAAATACTAGTTTAATTTTAAATCCTTTTTTGATTTTAAATCCTTTTTTAATATCCTATGGATTTAACAATTTGGGAATTGCCCATGACGAAAAGTCGGCAATAGAATTTTGGGTAAAGTGCAGAATAACCTACTGCTTGACGCGTTTTTAAGAATCGCACATACTCCGTATCCATGTGCACATCGACCAATTTTCAATTTAAAAAAAATCCCAGAATTACACAAAAATGGCACTGCGCACACCCTTGGCTTTATCTATGTACACATCGACCTAGTTTCACTTAAAAAGTAAAATAAAATTGACAAAAATCCAATTGTTTTTACCCTTGTAAAAAGATGAAACAAATACGTGGGCGCTTCTGCACTTTACCGAGAATTTTTTCAAAGAAAAGGCATCATTCATTATAGAAAATTATACTTGAACAACCAACGACATGAAATTATGCTTTAGCGATAACTCGGTAGCAAAATAGCGATGCAGGCTTCCATTCAGTTATGTTTAGCAATTTTTATATAAATTATAAAAATGATTTGAAATAGTTATTTATTCGTATGCTTCTATTCAGTCATGTTTAGCCTTTTTTTTTATAAATTATAATAATAAAAAAAGTATTATATGAAATTAACCTTTCATCTAAATTAAAACATCCATCTTAGATTGTTATTTACTATTATACTTCCTTTCTTGCGTTAGGGTTGCCGCAATTATTTTTGGCAGCACTAGCATCAACAATAGTTTGGCGATTTTTTACGGCCCTCAAAACCGAATAGTAACAGCATTTTATTAGAAGTATATGTTTGATTACAAACGTATGCTATAATGCATAAAACGTATACTAATTCTTTCATTACAACATCTTGTGAAATTCCAGTCCATTTTGCAGGGAATTGTAGCGGAAGTACCATTCCCTTAAGAACTGGGAGTTTCCAGGATATTGTTGTAGAACGATGTAAAAATAAATCTATTATACTATCAAATGTATTTATTTCATGGTCACAATTCAGCCAGTTTCCCTTAGAAAGTCCTCCACGAAGGCATCCCTCCCCTTAGGCAGATAGCCCTCGAGGCTTTGCCATAATCACACACACACACACACACATGGTCACAATTCTCAGTAATTCCTCATTTTCAATATTAATTCCAAAAGAGATTTCAATCCGGATGTAAAGATATTATCAACAATAAATTCACTTTTTATCGCACTTCCATCAGGAATACGTGGAATTTCGCTTCGCAAGGTGTCGTGGAAAAGAGACAGAAAAATCCTTAGACGAAGTCCTTTTTTTCAGTTTTGACGGCTGATGATAATTACCCAAGATTTTTTCCCCGTGTCGTTTCAGCAATCTAGCTTTCATGAGCCTCCGCCCTACTAAAACGAAGCTCACGTGACCTCCCTGTGTGTGACGCCTCTTCAACTTACGAACCGTTGATTTCCCTGAAGACGAGTCGTCACGGAAGTGTTTCGTCACGAAATCCGGAAGGGGCGTGTTACGTAAATGGCAGAGCACTATTGCGAGTTAATGGACACTAATTAAAAATCATAGAGGGTATTTTACACGAAGAATTCTTTTTCTCTCCATTCTTAGAATCGATGTTCATGTGTCCGTAAGAATTATTAAGGGTATTACTTACTCCCTTGAGTTCACTGTGTTAAATAAAAACTCCTAGTTAATTATGTTTAGTACCGGTTTGTTTCTATATTTTTACTTTGAACTTGGAACGACGAAAGAATGGCAAAAGGAATGTTAACTTCGTTTGATGAATAACACATCACCCCTTTCACCCTAAATAAGATGTTTCATGTAACCTAATTTATAAAACTCGTAAGAGGGTCACCTGGATCTCTATTAATATAAATTCTTAAAAAAAAAAAAAAAAAAAAAAAAAAAAAAAAAAAAAACAGAGATTCTTTACGGATATAAGAAATATATGAGATTAGAAACATCTTTCATTAATAGCAGTAAAGTTGCAAATATTCATATAATCAATCTCAGTCAGGTATAATACAAATACGCTGAACTTTATATTATATCAGTTGAATGAACTCAAAAAATAAAATAAAGCTTTAAATTATAAAGAAGCATACTAGTGTTATTGAGTCAGCATGCTAAATAACTTCGCCATCAAGTTCGACTGGAAAATTAAAAAATTTGTGTTTTACGAAATGGCAATAATTTGAGAACTAATTCTTTGCAAAAGACCGCATGAATGACACGTTGTAAGCAATGGTAGTTGCGTGGATCATAAAAGCTTAATAACGCAACTAGCGTAACGAAAACAAAGGCCTGAAAACTTTGCAAAATTTCCACTGTAAGTATTTGAAAGTCGAAACAAAATTTGTAGAATTCAAATAGTCGAATTCAAGATTTAAAAATTTTGAAGAATATATGAAAAAATTTCATTGAATGATATTAAACTGCAATACGTTTAGGATTCAATTGTGAGAATTTCTGTAAGAGTCATGATTGGATTATTTAATTATGGCAAAGCACACGAGGGCTATCTGTCTAAAGGGAGAGATGCCTTCGTGGAGGACTTTCTAATGAAAACTGGCTCGTATACACGTTACACATGGGGAAAACCACGAAAACGCCCATGCAGCCAGCCCGTTCGTGGGATTCGAACCTCGGACCGAACTACCAGTGTTCAGCGTCTTTACCGCTCGGCCGCTGGTGGGTCTTGTAAGAGTCATGATGAATACTACTTCTAGCTTCACTGTCTACTACTATGCACGCTCGTATGATATACGCACTCACTTTTCTTGTCCAACAATTTTTTATAAAATAGAAAAAAAAGGAAAGAAAGGAAATAATTTCAGAAGGGGACATCGAACAAGTTATTCATTTTCTAAGTTCGGTCTCTTTCACTTTTCAACTGTGTGATAACTTTTAAACTAACATGTGTGAAAGAAAGATAAACTGCTAAAAATTAAACCTTTTGTAAAATAAATATAAAATTCCTATATAAGTGCGTACTTACCCAGGTTTGGTATGTTGGTGTAAGCACAGTCATTTGGCAGCAGCATTTTAAAAAATCCTTTTTAAATATATTAGCTAAAACCTGTATAATTTATAGTTTACATACATTAGCTCTTTACATCATCTCAAACACACATACACGAAATGCACTGAACAGAGAAACTGAAAGAGAAAATTGCTTCTGCGGAGATTTCATGGGTCACTACATTTTTTCTTGCTAGCCATCCTGAATGGTATAAGTGGTTAGCGAAGTCTAAATGTTAGATCAAAACTATTGGGTCTGGTTCAACTTTAGCGTAAGGCTTGGCTCTATGTGAATGCCTTAGAATTACCTCGTCAAAGTCCTGAATGCAACGTTCGCTATGTTCTCGAATGAAGAGTGAGCATTGCCATTGCTTTGCCTAAATAACCACCTTACCTTCAAAAGTACCCGGAGTTCTTTGCTTTGCCCAGATAACCTCCTTATTTTCAAAAATAAGTAGACAACATAATTAAGAATAAGCATTTGACAGAACAATACTGAGGTATAGTTCAACCGCCTCATCCGCGACCATGAGCGCAAACACGCATGCGCCATTCGGACCGAATTATTCGCAACATAGGGTGGAAGGATGGGGACTTTCTTTCCATCCAGCATAGTTCTTTCCGGAGTAGAGAAAACCTTTCACGTCGCAGCAAGTAACGAGTTGGACGAGTCTATGTGTTTTGGCAGAATGCCAACCAGGGTTGCGCTTGAGACGGTC
This sequence comes from Stegodyphus dumicola, assembly GCF_044657685.1. NCBI lineage: Eukaryota > Metazoa > Arthropoda > Arachnida > Araneae > Eresidae > Stegodyphus > Stegodyphus dumicola. The sequence goes on from NC_140773.1 coordinate 6,188,148, forward strand.
GAACTATACTATTAAAGAATGTAAGGGTTTTACTTTATTTTTTAGTATTTATTTTCATTTCAAAACAGCCTTTCCTATACGTTCGTTTTTTCTACCTACATTTTCCTACCAGAATGAGTTTTCAGTTTTACGCTTTTTATGCAAATTAGGACAGAAACTACTATTTAAGCTGAGGTCTGAACTACTTCAGTTAGACGTGACTATTCGTCACGCCCCTTCTACTTCTTAGCTCGTCTTCCGGACCCACACTGCAGCATTCGCTTACTTGAAGCACGTTACCTGAAGACAGCCGGAACAAAGCAAGCATAACCCAAACTATTCACTGCAAATTCACCCGAACTGGAACTGGAACTTCTGTTAAGCCCCGTTCACATGCAACGCTCCTTCGCACAGCTGCCGTTAGCAAGGGGAGAAAATGGAGACATAAAAGAGTTTCGTCTTTAGGACCCGTTCAGAAGACCACCGTCTTCCTTCCCTTTTACACCTAAAGCCTCTGTGAATAATCACGTCTCCGAATTGGCAGATTTCTAATACTGTTTACACATTTTTAACGTGGTTTAATGTTGTTAATTTTGTAATCTGTACTTTCGCAACTGGTACCTGAACTTTCGTAATGGTTCCTTAAAAATATATGCTTTTTAATTATTATTATTATTTTATAAGCTGTTATTTAGTTCACTCTTGGTGCTTGTCGCTATGGTTAAAAGATGGTAATGGATTTTTAAACTGCTTCCCGATAAGATATAGAACTTTGTACATACACTGCTTGTGGATGTGGTGTCACGCTTTTGATTTTTAGAGGATTAGATTTTTTTTAAATTTAAAGTTGAAATGACTTTTTGCAAATATTAACAAATAAACTGAGAATCTCAGAATATTATAGTTTGCACCATAACACAGTGTGGAAGAAAAAAAAATTAAATGAAATTTTTAGCGTAATTTTTTTAAAAAATATTTTGGGAGAATTTTTGAAAATCGTTCATATTTTTAGATTTTTTGACGCCCATTAATTTTTAAATTTCATATCTAAAAATATATCGGTTACAAAATTCCGGCATTTTCACAGCTTATAAAACAAACTTTTCGCATTTAAAAAAAAAATGATAAAGGAAATTAACTGGATGATTTTTTTTTTACTTTTTTGAAAGATATGCAATGAAGCAGAATGGGAATTATTGGTTCTTCTTGGGCATCAATTCGAAACATAGGTTTCAAAGTAATAATCTCATTATACCACACTATTTTTATGACATTGTTTATGCTATATAAGTTGTTATTGTTAGCAGTTGTTAGTTCAGCTTGAGATTGGAGATATTTCTGAGTTAACTTTCTCTTAAGAGGGGTTTTGCATTCCGTTGTGTTTAACGTTCTTATTAGATTGAAGCATAACTACTGAAGTTTTGAAGTGTTTATGTTGATAAAATAAATTTAATTAAGCTATCATCGGATTTGAGTGCAATGACAATCATTTACGAACTATTATCAATCTACTACAAACCCGTACGCATGCAACAATATTATAATTAATAAATGCATTAAAATTGTTTTGAACGTGTTTTACAAAACAAAAACAGGTAAAGAAAAACTCTGCTTGCGTTTTATGAGATTTTGCAATTTTTCTGGCCACATAAGGTTTTAAAAAAAGGTTTGTAATTTATGTTTATATTTACCAATTGAATAAATAGCACTAGGTTTGATTTATATACATATGTGTGTATTGAAATTCAGTAATAAAATTTTAAAGATTTGAAATGATTAAATGTCTATTTAGACAGTTTGTATTCTTTAAACTGCAAATGCAAACTGAGAAACCTTTTGCACTTTTTTCAATAAATCCTTTTACTTAAAGTCCTAAAACATATACAGGTATGGACTAAATTTTTTATTATTTTTACTGCTTATATAAAATTATATACTTTATAGAAACAAGGATGGGTTTTGCAAAATACTGAAAGGAAAAAAATTATTTGAAATGAAAATGTGACTGACATCATATTTGTTTTAAAGATTTTAGATAAAAGTGTATTTTTTTCCCTCAGAAACTAATTCATTAATTGCAAAATCATTCCTTGAAGTTATTAAGAACACTCTAATAAATACAATAAAAAGACTGGGGAGGAGACATTAAAAATTGTAGGAGAAGAAAGACATTTTAATTGTAAAATTTTTCTTCAAAAATTTAAATTAAAAAAAATACTAGCAATAAATTTTTTCAGCTTAAAATTATTTTGTCTCACAAAATCAATTAATAATATTCATAAAAAGTAGATGAAAATGCTTAAATTTTTTTTTAAATCATTCAAATGGTACCGAGTCCCTTTTCGCGTTGAAGCCGATATGCACTTGTCTTAACTTTAGTTTTAATTTGAACGATATTTCTGGAATACAGATAACTTTGTCTGTATCATCGGATAACCTTGTCTGTATTGGTCTATAATTTCCGTATCTTGTACAGTTCTAACTAATTTTTGGGGGGATGCTATCACATCCCCAGACATCTATCGGCGCGATTGTTTCACTGACAGTCCAGCGAGCAGTAACTAAAGTTAAGTGAACCGCGCAGTATAGTACGTCAAATCTCCCATTTGCCCTGCTCCCGAGAGGTAAGGAACATTCAACCAAGTTCTACCTCCAATTCGGCGAGGCAGTTAATGCTTGTCCCATGTGAACGGGACACGTTGGAGAACCGGTTTTCGCTACCGGTCGAATCTGCTCTTGTGAACGGGGCTTTAGACACTCTCAATGCTTCTGTCGAGCCTATGGGGCACCATTTCAACCAAACCGGTATAAGGTCACACAATTTGTGTGATATTCTCGGCTTATACTAGAACTTGAAATTTCAGTTACAGCGTGTTCTGCTTTTCTGCCACGTTGTTTTACGAGTTAAAGTTTGCTAGTTTACTGTCGTGCTTATTACAAGCCTATTAGTATAAGCCGGTGATTTTTAGATGAGAGCAAACTACGCGGTAAACAATTTTGTGCACCTTAGGCTGTTGGTTCTACTTAGGTTTAGTTTAATTTTGCATTTTCTATTTTAAGTTCAAGCCAAAAGTGTTGGCTTCTTGTACGCCCAAAAGGGGACATCTGTGAAGCCATTTGAGTTCAAATAAAAGGGTATTTTCACCCGTCTTCATAGTTGTTATTTACACACACAAGAACTTCGCGAATAATCGCTATACAGTTCTGCTAGGTTCTAAGACTTCAAAAACTTTATTATTTTAGTATTTTCTCCGCTTAGTTTATTTCTACTAATGTGATATTCTTTATATTAATACACATTAAAAAACAAGTACATTAAATACGCAACTTCAAAAACTGAAGTCATAATATCAAAATGCTGACTTTGTAGGAATTTTTTTGTAAAATTAGGCTGCTGAAAATGCGCGGGACAGATCCATTTCAGTGGGTCTGGTTCCGTGACTGCGCTTCGTTCTCCGCGCTGGTCCTTAAGTGGTTAAAAAAAAGAGAGAAGAAAATTAAAAGCGTCTTAATGTAGAAGGAGAAATATTCTAAGGCCAGAGTGCTAACCATTATGCTATCGAACCCGTCCACCCTTGCTCGAATTTGAACCCTGACCGCCTGGCTGGAAGGCTAAGAATCCTGGAAAAAGGTATGCTATAAAAATATATCTCAGTGACCATGAAACAAAAGACTTCAAGTTCCAACTTGACAAAGAGAATAGCGTTTTTCAGTCGGAAATGCTCGCGGTTTTGCTGGCTATCAACGTAAGCACACATCATCACTTTCCAAGGACTTACATCTATACAGATTGTCTCTCGGCAATGCATGCACTCGCGAACCCAAATATTAGATCACCACAGCTCAGGAAATTCTCAGAAAGTCCTCCAATGCCCAAGGCCAACGCTTCTTTATAATCTGGATCAAGGCCCATGTTGGTCATAAGGGAAACGAAGGAGCTGACCTATTAGACAAGAGGCAGCACAAGGAATCAATGCCAAGAAAATAAGCATCCCCTGGCCAGCTTCTCACTTAAACTAAAACTTCAGATCAGAACAAAGACTTAATGGCAACAAAGGCGGGACGGTGCAAATACAGGCAGAAGAGTTTACAACCTCTTCCCCAAAGTTGACTCTCCATCTCTCCAGACATATCACGTGGTTTATCACGGGGCATGGTCCCTTTCCCACGTACCTCTATGCGAGAAATCTCTCTTCATCAGACTCCTGTGCACGTGGTGAAAAGGGTCACCCCGATCATTATCTATTTCCCTACCCGTTTACAGATTCCCTTCATCTAAAGAAGCCAAATTCAGAAGAGGATTTATTCCCATTTCTAAGATATGCAGTTAAGAATAAGCACTTGAGGAATAAAATTACGAAGGTTATTGACTTTTTGGCTGCTAGAAGTCAAGAGCTATGTAGTTTAATTTAACCTTCAAAAAATGCTCCAGCAATAGCAAAATAAAGCAATTAAATGCAGATATAATGTCCGATGGCGTACCTTTATAGGAAGAAATAAGCACAGCAAACCATATTGTTATGTTATTTTCTTCCTTCACGTTCGTACGGGGTTCGTAGATTTGGAGTGAATAACGACGACACTTGATGAAGTATCGAAACGCACTTTATTTACCAATAGTCTCAGGACAGCTCCAAAATCACTTTTTACAGTCATCTATAAATACACTGGAACACAGCCTTCACACTGTCAGGCAATAACGGTGGAGACAGCTTCACCGCAAAGCACCAGAGTACAGCTTCCGACTCTGCTTGGTTGTTCTCGGTACTCTACGTGCTCTCGAGACTCTCCACGTGATTCACTCCACGATACACAAGAGTATAGCTCTCGACTCAGCACAGTCTAAGACAAAACTCGACGATGCACTAATTCGCGATGCATTAAAAGACTCTCTCGATGCACTCGACGACCAACTCGGCGCTAGACTTCGAGACACTCGCTCAATGACTATCAGCTCGCTAGACAAGGCCCACACACGCTCGATGAGAGACGCACACTCCCTGACTGCGAACCAGCACGGTTTATATAGCTTTCGGCTTTTGTTCGGGAACATTCTGGGCTAAACAGGTAAAAATTCGTTCCAGAAGGTTCTCAAACCGTCCATGGTATACCGCCAATTTTGTCCCCAAAGGGGCTTTTTCGCGCCAAATGTGTCAACCCTGCCCTCCTTTGTCATTTTATGGCAACCCTAAAACTGCTTTGCGGGGAAGCCGTCTTACCGCGCCTATCCATTTCGTAACAATATGAAGCACAAAATAGGTCACTCACAAGTAGGGTAAGGGGCTCCTATCTGTTTACTTCAGGTCATCATATAGAAGGTCAGAAAATCATATAATGGTAATAGATGACCCCCTACATTTCTATGTAACATAAGGTCACCAATTACCTGATAAGTGAACACATTTAATAAATAGCCATCATTGAGTTGGTAAAGTATCAACAATGTAATGTATCATAGAATGTAATTCATGTAAATTAATTATTGTAAAAACACATGTACTTGCATACGATGAACTGACAAAAATAAGTTGGCAAGGTATCAGCATATGTATGCAGATATATCTAAAAGTACATAGCACGCATAAGTATGCAGATGAAGCTCTTTTTTTTTTTTTTTTTTTTGTTTGTTGTTGTTGTTGTTTTGTTTTGTTTTGTTTTCAGACTTTTTATTTAGGTCTTTTTTATTATTTTATATTGTTCTCAAATTTTGACAGTTGTTTGTAAAAAAAAAATGATGCAGACAAGTCATGATTGTAGGCATGATCTATACACTAGAAATAAGTTGCTTCTAGCCACCACGATTTATAATGTCATGATCAGATTTTACATGAAAAAAATAATGTACTTCTAGACAATAATATAATTTCTGAAAATCAATTAAGATAAAAACGTACGTCACAGCAAATAATGAATCGTCAAAATTCAGCTGTTAAAGTTTCAGCACAACTTTACAACAGTACTTAAATGTAAGCTTTATAAACAATTTTATAGTTCTTACTTAATTCTGATAGTAAACAGATCGCGTTTACAAAAATGATTTGTAACATGGGAACAACACATGTTTGTAACATGCCTGTTTCTAATGCCTGAAACATGTCCTATAATGTCCTGAACCATGTTGCCTGTACCCACTACAATAGATAACATCTTGAAATATGCACCTGCACAACTATGTATATCGCAATGTATATCATGTAATTTAATCCCTTTTACTTGAGCTAATTTAACGCTGAAAGGTTTAGGAGTACCGTTGATGCCGCCGCCGGTGGCAGTACTTGTAGTGCTCACTGTAGTCACAATTTCCATCACGACTCGAGGAATGATGCCAGAATGTTGTTAGTTTTCTAGTTAGTGTGTGGGGCTAATACCTGCTTACTTAGGGTAAATATATATAAGGGACTACTGCTGATGATAGTCTCATGACACTACTAAATAATCGATGGGTTCCGGCAGTACCAATGAATGTTTTCGTGCAGCTGCTCCGGGCAAATAATAATAAATAATAATCATTCCACTTCTTCCTGATAATCAGGTGTGAAACGTTACCTGGCAAACTGAAATTATGCAAATATATATGAGACTATCAGCTTCGCATGGAACTCTTTTTGAAAATAATGTTTCACAAAAAATACATTTCTCCGCTTTCAATTACTTATCAGTGTACAACTTCCATAATTCAAAGTTCGCGTATTTTGAATACGTTCTGGAACTAGGAGGATTAACAATTAATTATGTTTTGGAAGTCGAAGGTTTACATTCATTCAATTTAACTTTTCTAAAAATATTATTTTACGAGGCAAGTTGTGGATTCAGACGCTGGAGCAAAATTTATTCAAACCTTTTGTTACAGGAACATAGTTATGAAATCTTACTAATTAAACTAAACTAACTAAACATGATTTAAAGGTTTAAATTTGCGTTTGTTTCAAGGGTTTTATCCTACTGTAATAACATGATAAAATCTAATAAAAATATCTTAATATAATAAAAAAAGCATGGATAACACAAAGCATTTTTCGAAAATGGTTTGTGCACTTGACGGAAAAATTGCAATTAATCCAATAAAGTAAAGTTCCGAAAAAAATCGTGAAAACTATGTATTGTTTTCCCATAATGCCTTTATTATCGGCAGTTAATTTTCTTCCTTTCCCAAACTACGCCTATTTTAAATTATTAAAATACTTTCTATTTTAAATGGATCTACTTTTTGTGAATAACTCAAGGTCACACCCCACGTTGAGTGATAATTAGTGCTCAATCCAGAATCCTGTTGTCTGCTGTTATTAGTAAATATCTTCCAAATCGAACATTTTGTTAATCTCTGCAATTCTAACAATTAGTCCAACTTTTTCTGACCCTAAAGCTGTATCTAAACTAATAGAAAACAAAAAATTAACTCAGACTGTGAAAAAGAAGAATGTATCGCTTCGGTATCTTGATAAGTCTTTGCCTCTATGGCGCTTTCTAAGGTAGCTGAATTAACCCTTTAAAAGGGAAAACCTCTTATAAAAAAAAACCTTAGTTTTGGCAATTCCTTACAATGATAAGAGAAGCACATTAAGGGGGAAAAATTCTTAGCTGCAATCCATATTTTTCTATCTCAATACATGAGTTTACTAAGTTTAACTCTTTTCTAGGGTTTTAAGAGATTAAAATTCCCATCCAAAATAATTGCGAAATAAAGTTTTCAATTACTACGGATTTTTTATTATTATTTCTCAGCAATGCGTGTCAGTACAGTACGAACAAGACACACAGAATTTTTGGTAACTAATCCTTCTCTTTGCAGACAGTAATTATTTCAAAATGGAGAATATGTCTCACTTCGAAAATGTTTACAAAGGAAGACTAAATCCCCAATTTCAGCGGAGAAAAAAATGGAAATTAAATCCTTGCCTTGTATAAATTTTAAAATTATATTAATTGCCTTGTATAAATTTTTTAAAATTGTGAAATTAAAAATAAATTATTCTGCACCAGTTAAGGGAATATCATTTATATCAGTTCATAATATCATTAAAATTATAACAAAAATATAAGTATTTATAAAATTATCAGTGGGGGGAGGGATATGATAAATTAAATATATTTTAATTTGTATCTGTTAAATATATTATTAAAAACGCTTTAAATTCAAAGATAAAATAAGGCTTTAATTTCTAGAAAAGTGCGTTTATTGCTGTTAAATTACTCGAATTCTTATTTAGTAAAAGTGTAGAGACGTATTTTTGGATCCGGAAGATGTGAAAAATGAGCAATGCCCTCGGCTGGGCTCGAACCTCTCGAATACGCGCCGAGCGTGCTGACCACTACACCACAAAGGCATGCTATGAAGACGGTAGAAATATCTTATAAAGGAATAACTTATGAAAGATATATTAAAGATTGCATGCTTTGCTGAATTGCAGCACACTGAAAATCAGCCATACATAAAGGCGTACTGAAGATAGATTTAAGGTCTTATATTTCGAGCAACGTTTTATTTATCTTATATTTATTTTCTAAATGTAGCTTCTGGATTTTTTTCTTTTTTCTCGCCCTGCCAGGTTCTGAGAAATAGTAGTGCCTACGGATTTTAATTTGCCAGGACAGAATTTTATACGTTAACTGAAAAAAAACTCCGTCAACGAGTAGAAAGCTCTTTTACTGTTTTGAATTTTTTTTACGCTATGCTACACATTCTTAGCCGTCTTTTATAGAAAACTTGAATTCTGCTTTCTTACAAATTGTTTGTTGCATTATTTACTTGCATTATTAAGCATTATTGCATCCTAAAAGTTAGGAAATTTCATATATTCTTGGGGTCTAATTAGTTAATTTGTTTCACAGCTGACTGAAGAATCGATATTAATGACGGATGATGCTCTGGAAAAAAAAATGCACTTCTTTCTGCAGAAATGCGCTCTAGCTTGATTCCAAAACCTCAGTTCAAATGTAAGCTGTCTCACTTGCTCTCTGGTGAGAGGAGAATTTACAGTAAAGCTCCAGATCATAATAATTGGTTAATTAAAATAATAACCCTACAATCTTTCGTAGATAGAGGGATATCTCAAAAAGCGTCCTGAAAATGAATCAGGAAAACCAAATCATCATGCGAGGAAAAGCAAAAACTATATAAGTGCAATAAATATGAGTGAGAGAGAAATTCTAATTTCCTTGCACACCTCCAGAGAGGGAAAAGGTAACTCATGAAGAACGACTCTTAAAAAATAAGCAAATACAAGTTCTTTTTACCCACAGGCAATTCATACAATAACTCGACCCGAGTTCTTTCAAAGCATCTGCTTTTCATTGGAGGGTCCTGAGGGGCGAGGATCACCTTGTGATATTGCGTGGCCCCAACTTGCCCGCAACAGTAGTAGTGACTGCTATGAACTGGAAATTACACAAACTCTTAAGAAGGGTTTAACTCCCTTTTTATTCCACTTTAGAAGTTACAGATGCGTTCACTTGACGCTCACAAACTACGCCGACCCGGCGGTTAAATAAAAATAAGAAAGTACAACTAAAAATGAATAACAGGATGAATAAATAACAAGTCACTACCTACGAGGCTCTATAAACGTGACTAACTTAACCGCGTTCTAAGATACAGCTGAGATTTCAGCAAACTTTCTGAATAAGAAGTTGAAAGATTCAACTAACTGCCGAAGTAGGCACACAGGCCGAAACGCGCGGTTCTTAAATTTCTACCTAGCAACCTTCACGCTCGTGAATCAAGAAAGCACACCTACAAACTCCTTTCCCTTCTATTTAACTCAAAATACTTCTGCTACAAATATGATTACTCTGCGCGTTCTACTAAAATTTACATACTCTGGCATTGGCAATTCCAGGGTAAAGTAAAGGCTTGACAGGAAAGATAGCTTAAACTTAAAATAAATGTTAGTTAAAATAAATATAAACCCTACAACCTGAACAACACCCGAACTTTTCACAAACTGAAATAGAATACACTCAGCTCCACCATCAACATCCAAAGGTACACGTTATAGTAAATCACACTGACAGTAATTCATCAGGCCAAACTGTGGCTGGACCATCATGGTCAACATTTCCAGTTTCCTTGTATGCTGTACTTGTATAATATCGCCTTACAGTTCATGTGTTCTTCTCTTTGGATTCAACTCATCCTCCATTTTTCCAAACATGTTGCTAATCAAAACAAACATTACATTATCATAAGTAAAGTTAGCACGGCATTTTTACTGAAGTATTCTCACTGCATAACTTTTTTAAAAAGTATTTGAATAAAATCCATCGCGTAAAAAAAGTACTACGGGTCTAGAAAATTATCCATGGTCATTTCTTCAACTTCCAATAAATTTTAAAATGAAGAGTATGGACGTCGATGATTTATCTGTAAATAATTATGATCATAATTACGTAAATATATATATGTAAGGCTAACTGGTGCATTTTTAGAGAAATTACCAGAAGTGATTTCTGCGATTCAACGGCCAGTTGCAATTAAAAAACACTGTATTCTAAGTTAAACGTAATATTTATGTCATCCTAATTACTGTTCCTTAAGTATAAATGAATCGAGGGCTGAACCAATTTGTTTACTAACCGGTTAAGTGATACTAATAAATATGAAATTAAAAAAGAAATTCTATTTGTCGTAGAATCAAACGAAATTTTCCATATAAGTAATCTCACTGCAATTGTTTTTGACTAATTAACTGCAGACTCGAACACATTGCAATTTCCTCTTACGAAATTTCAGCTGCGTTTTAAATCCAACAATGGTCCAGAGAATAAAGTCATTGAATAGTAGCAGTTCCGTTCGCACTTCAATATGTGTTGCGAAACGGTCTGGCTTAATAAATATTTCTCTTTCTTTCCTTCATGCATAACGTAAACATGAACCCTATGAAACCATGATGGCGCAATTTGCTAGATGATAACCTTCGAGAACTTAAGAACAAAATAATCTGGATCTGTAGTATTTCCTATAGACCACTGCGCAGATTGTTTGATTTTATACTAATAAATCCACTCCAAACAACCACATCGATAAATTATACTCCATGAATAACTGAATGGAATTATGTTCGCAATAATTTTGCCTCATCAAATACAATATGCCGAGTCCTTTCCTATTAATCCTTTGCGGCACAGTGTGTCCGATGTGGACACACTTAAAAATTTCCTCTGTACGCACAAGAAAATTGAATGAAAATGGATTTATGTGTTACTATAGGTTACTCTGAACTATCTTTATTTATAGTAGATGGCAGATCAACACAAACCAGTCCATATATTTTAGCCATGTTTAGTTTTTTTAAGACCCTCATTTTTCAAAGAAATCTTCCAGACTTTTTTTAGGGTATAAAAGGAATTGTTTGAAAAGAAATTTCGATGTTATGTTTTTTGGTGTAGGCTCATCTTCTTATTCTATATTAGTTTCAAATTTTTACCTTGAAATCTTGCCTAAAATCAAACGGCGAACCCTAGGTGTGCCCAGACCGGGCTCACCGATAATCTAGGACAACTGAGAGTCTGTATTCTTTGTTTCTCCGCATCTCATCGGTCAGTTCATTGACAACAATGCTCGTTTCAGCACTCTTATCGAAGCTCTATTCAATCAGTGCGCCCACTTTGGGCACAACCACACAATTAAAACGATAAGTGCTATCTTCACAAAATTTTACTTGTGTACTCCTCTATGCCTAATTAGACTGTCTTTTTTTTTTTTTTTTCTCTAAATCAAAACTCCGACTTTAAAAGGTAGCGTGCCGGAAAGGTTTAATCCTCGATCTTTAGTATACTGTCCGTTCATTATAACACAAGACAGAAGTCAAGGATTGAGTTTTATATATATATATATATATATATATATATATATATATATATATAATAAATTAAAGAAAACAAAATGTTTTTACATTAAAAAAGCGAATTATGTACATATTAACTAACTTCGAAAGCCACATTTTCGCATTATATACGTATAACATATTATAGTTTGGTTTACTTAATTACGGCAAAGCACACTAGGACTATCTGCCTAAGGGGTTAGGTTAGGTTATTTAATTACGGCAAAGCCTCAAGGGCTATCTGCCTAAGGGGAGGGATGCCTTCGTGGAGGATTTTCTAAGGGAAACTGGCTCGTATACACGTTACACATGGGGAAAACCACGAAAACATTCATGCAGCCAGCCCGTTCGCGGGATTCGAACCTCAGACCGAACTACCAGTGTTCAGCGACTTTACCGCTCGGCCGCTGGTGGGCCATCTGCCTAAGGGGAGGGATGCCTTCTTGGAGAACTTTCTATAACATATTATATTAGTGAATAGTACGAAACAAAACAGAAGATTTCAAAAATGATACTTTGTACACGAAAAATAAATATATATAATGTATTTGCGTCATGTGGATTTGTACATGCGGTTATTTATTTAATAGGCGTTTTGCTCACACTGTTCTAGTGTAATTCACTTTTTGATCTTTTAAGAATCTGAATGAGCTAATAGTCACCACTTGATTCAAAAGATAGGACCAACTGATTTAATTGCGCCACAGCACATTACACTTTTCGCCTATAGGAAGAAATACTTTCGTGGAAGTCTATATAAGAAATTATCTCATAATTACGTTACGCATGAGAGAAAAACCTCATATAGGCAATCCATACTACAGCTGAACTTCAGTAAACGCAATTTTAATCATTCTGCCACTGACAGAAAGAGATGCTACCCTTTGAATAACTGTTACAGTTGTTAATTAATGCCTCATTTCTGAATCCCCGTTATTTAGATGCGGTTTTAGGAACCACGTAGTACCAAAACCCAATAATGTCCCAACTGCCACCTATCGATCAGTGTTATAACAGGAAAATACTGAAAATCATTCTTATCAAAACAGAAACTGAAATGTTATGCTCACCTGTTAATTCTAACACAAAGGTTCTGTCTGGAGTCATTTTAGTGAGAATTATGATGTCTCTTGACGTAATTAGCATTGCAAGGTTTTCACCCATTTGCCCCTTCGATTTCGTTCAGGTTTATTCGAATGCAGATTGCGAAACCTTTCAAGAACCGACATGGATATTATCACGTTCGTAACTAGTTTTGGAAGTCGAATATGAAATCTTACCTCATACCTGCGAGTTAAATGGTAACTCGCGTACAAAGATTATATTATTCATAAGCACAGGCGTCCCCTACTGTAAAAGTTTTCACAACATATATTTCGAAACGGCTCTGTTTCTCGATAAAGAAAAAACATGAAATTGTTTATCATCATTAAAGTACTTAAAACTGCCATATCGGTGATTATTTTGGAAGGTTGTGATAGATGTTCCAATTGATATATATTTCATTTTATTGACAGTATCGTGGATGTATCTGAGAAATATTCAACAGTTATGAACAATAAATTATCGTGCTTCCGGAAAAATTAATTTTTGCTCAGATATATTTTTTAATTCATTGCAGTTATCTTCACTACAATGTTGCCTAGATGAGAAAGTGGGTAGTGACTCCGACTGGCGTACCGAAGCGCCCGGGTTCGAACCCTGAAGATTAGGTTATTTAATTACGGCAAAGCCTCGAGGGCTATCTGCCTAAGGGGAGGGATGCCTTCGTGGAGGACTTTGGAAGGGAAACTGGCTCGTATACACGTTATACATGGGGAAAACCACGACAACGCCCATGCAGCCAGCCCGTTCGCGGGATTCGAACCGCCCGAACCCTGTGTGTGTGTGTGTGTGTATTTAATTATGGCAAAGCACACTAGGGCTATCTGCCTAAGGGGAGGGATGCCTTCGTGGAGGACTTTCTAAGGGAAACTGGCTCGTATACACGTTACACATGGAGAAAACCACGAAAACACCCATGCAGCCAGCCCGTTCGCGGGATTCGAACCTCGGACCGAACTACCAGTGTTCAGCGACTTTACCGCTCGGCCGCTGGTGGGCCCCGCCCGAACCCTGAAGAAGGCATGGATGTAATTTGTCTTTTCAAATAAGATGCAACGGTGGCTCACCTGTTAACGTGCCTCCAGGTAATAGAAACCACCGCTTCCAGCGTTAGCGGTTGCCAACACTTAGAAGCGGCTAGAGCTCGTCATTGGGAAAAAAATAATTTTCATTACAATAAGTAAAACAATTCTGTGTCATTAATTCAAAGTAAGCAGAAAAAAAAAAAAAAAAAAGGGATTACAAGGAAAATTTATTTTAAAAACATTTTATCCAATATTGGGTTATCCTTTTATTTCAGCATGAATTAGATCTGCCAGTTGTAAAGTAGGCATATCAGATCTAATGAAAGCAAATTGAAGTACTTTCCAGCGAAAATTGCAAAAATTATCAAATCTAATTCTGCAAATGAAGTAAGGTAGAATAAAATAATTAGTTTCGAATTCTACATCATGCAAGTTCTTAATCGCCATCTAAAGTGCATTAGGGCTAAATTAATTATCAGTTATACATCATCTAAAAACATTTGCTTATATAAATAACCGTTTTCTCAGAATAGAAAGTAGTTATAGACAAACTTCGTCCATATAAAGTCGAATCCCACTATAACGGACTTCAGGGCATAGAGAGTTTGGTTGTTACAAAGGCTGTTCGCACATTTTTTAGACGATTTTGGTAAGCGGTAATAAAAACTCGTTTGCTGCAAAAGAAGTAATTGCAATTGTACAATGTTTTTAAAAGTCAAAATTAGCGTCTGTGGCTTGAAAGTTTTGTTTTTATTCAAAATGGCGAATTTAACAAAGCAGTGGTTCGAAGGCTACATTGACGTTCTTTCCGAAGAGAAATATGCATACTCCGTTATCCCAAAACGATGTGAGAGTCATGGTTTTGTGATATCTAAAGCGTCGATAGGTAATATCATCAACAAGAAAGGAAAAAAACGTCAAATTGTAGCCTCAAATGGGACGAAAATTCCAAACAAGTATCCAAGGAAAAAACGGACATCTTCGACTTTTGCAAAGGTACGTTGTTTAATGTTAAAAGAGAATCCCCCCTAGTCAAAGGACAGTTGCAAAATCATTAAAATACTCGATGTCCACTGTAAACAAAATGATAAACGTTGATTTAAATCTTAAGGAAGCGAAAACACGCGATGTGCATCGTCTTCTTCCAAAGCATATCGCTCAACGCAGGACACGCTGCAGAATTCTATATGAGAAACACTTATCCAAAGAAAAATGGAAAACAATTGTCACAATAGATGAAGCATGGGTGTATTTAAATGATTGTAACAAAAAAAGAGCCATTTATTATCATAAAAGGGGAGAAAAAAAATAAGTACATGGTTCAAAGAATCGAAAGAAAGTTTTTCTAAGGGATTCATGATTGTTGCTGGTTTTTCTTATAATGGCAAGTTAAAAATAAAGAGAGTGAAAAAAAAAAAATATCAAGATTAACTCCAAATACTCCCCAATTTTTCTGAATGAAATACCATCTCACAGATTGATGGCACTGTGGCACAGTGCCATCAATCTGTGAGACTCCATCAGGACAAAGCCAGCAGTCACACATCAAAATCCACTGTAAATTTCCTAAAAGAAATAGAACAAAAACCTGGTATACCCTTCACTGCACTTCAAAGGTTATACCCTTCATTGATATCCCTACTAAATCTCCCGATGTGTCACCTATGGATTTTTGTGCTTTCGGACTTTTAAAAACTGCATTATCCAAACGTTGTCCCAAAACCCTAACAGGACTCTGGAAAGCTGTTCGGGAGGAATGGGATAGAATACCTCTTCTGCCACTTCAAAAGGCATTAATTATTATCCTGGAAATTGCGGTGTCGAAAGACAGTTCAGAATAAGGGATGTCAAATAGAACATTTAAAACACAAGAATTTTATGTAATTTAGTTTTTGAATACAATATACATCGTCTAAAAAATGTGTGAACAGCCTTTGTATATCCAATGGTTCGCTATGACCGATCAGAGAACAAAAATGAATTATCTCCCCAAAACATGCTAAAAATAACAAATAAATAATAATAATAATAATAATATCTTTTCAGTTTCAGCCCGAATTTAAACAATAAACTACTATTTTGCATGAAAGCTATTTTTCATAACATACTCTCGCATCGCCCATCTTCTTCTAATGTAAACATTTAGAATTATTTTATCCATAAAAATATAAAAGCATTGAAAATGAATGACGAAAAACACTGATAACGATAAAAATACTATCTAGAAGTTTTATTTAATTGAGCACAAGAATAATCTCTAATTTTTGCTAGCATGATGCAGACTGCAGGAAACTTTTATTCGTGTTTTTGTCCAAAAGTTAGACTCCATAAATTTGGATTCTATGGATTGTGTTAGTAAAACCCTTTTAATGACTTAATCGCAGTTTTGGCACCGCTGTAGCAGGATTACATTTCTTCAATCTTTTCATAACATCGGAAGAAGAATCTTCTAAATCAACATATTTCCCTTAATTTCTTAAATAATACCTTCATTCTCAGAATATTACCAAGTATAACAACATCCTCATCGCATGTTTGGAAAAGCTCCATATCACATTCTAAAAGTATTGAAATACCCTTTTTTCTAGCCGCTTAGCCAAAGAACGTTTATGTACATTATGAACAATACATATTCTTTGGCTTAGCGATGGGCAAATCTTAGGATTTTTCATCATCCTCTCTAACAGCCATCCAACACAATTTGGGTGGTTAATTTCGCAACAAGTCTTTTCTAGCAGTAGCATAGCACCAAGAACCGAAATGTTATAATCTTTTTTATTGTTGGACATCTCCAAAATGCTTGAAACGAGCTGCTTTCACTAATGGCATTACAGGTTCTTGGTCACGCTTTGGTCCACAAGTTGCAGAACTGAAATTGCATTCAGGAGTAAGTAAGCAATCTTAATCCATTCTAAGTTTTCGACATCAGTGTAATCAGACCAGCTGTCAATCAAGAACAGAATCTTTCGCCTCTTCGATCGCCTTCATTTAACTTTCGTAGTTTTTCAAACAGTTCTCACGTCACCTATGATTTATGGTTAGCTTTATTGGGAAAAGGTCAAATTTTTACATTTTTAACGTATTTTGGCTTTTGAAATTTTCCAATCACCAAAACTGTAGGATGCTCAGTCCATTTGTATTAATATACAAAAGAGCTGTGAATCGCATTTTTGACAATTTTCCGTCAGTGCATCACCGGTTCTTAAATTTTAACATTTTTTTAGCATCATCTTGTAGAACAGTTTAATTTCAGCAGTGTTGAAACTATCTTTTTCTTGAGAGCTTGAGAAAAAGCGGCTCTTTAGGGTCGACTTTTCTCAAATTTTTCCATTAACAGAAATTCGAGTCACGACTTTTAGTACCAACTGTATATAGATAAATTGTATATGCTGACGATATCTATTTGACTTCATCCATTTCGTATTCTTCGAACAATGTTCACCTTATATCCAATGCAACGACGTTAAATTCTGTCACGTTTTAGTGCGCTTTATGTTTACAATTCGCCATACAGATTTATTTTTGACAGAGAAAAGTTTTACTAATAAAGAGTGAAAAGAGGTACGTCAAACACTATACAAAGTTTCGTATTTCTAAACTTGAAAAAGAAAAATAATATCGTCATTTATTTGTTCTATCCAGTGTCCGAAGAGAATCTCTTCTCCCTACCTGCTGAGAAAAATTCCGTATGGAAAGCCACCTCCAAACTCAAGTGATTCTACAACAACATTCCGCTCTTAATTGGCCCTCGAGGAATTGCCTACACGGAAACTGAGAAAGCCAAGTCTTTAGCAGATCACTACGCTGCACAGTTTCACACTAACAACATATCCCACTCACCCACAGGAACGCATGGTTACCCAAACATTAACAAACTTCCTTGCACACTCACACGCAAACAACATTCCTCCTGTCAAATCGTTGGAGGCCTATGGTTACAGCATGAAGCTAACTATCAAGAAAAGGTCCAGAAGTAAGAAACAAGGTGATCAACAATGTCTGTTATGTTCTATGTACTGTAATGCCACCTACACACACTATCAGAAACGATTTTAAGCCATACTGGCAATTCTAATATGTCTGTAAATGCTATCTGTTCATTGCGCACTTCATAACGTGCTACGGTGTTTATGCAATCCGTGCTGTGCATCTACTTATGAACAGTGTTTTTGTGGGTTTTTTTTTTTTTTTTTAATTAAAGAAACACAATAAATTCCCCATGTACCACATAGTATCACATGGGGCTTACAGAAGTAAGTATGAAACACAATACAAAATAAACAGAAGAAAAAACTGAAATAAAATTAAGGATGATTACAAAGTTTCACAATAAATTGACAAAAAGTGTTAAAAGCACCTCTCTCGGAAATAAATTGGTAAAATTCTGAAGGCCAGTTAATATTAAAGTTTTTCAGTTCCAGTTTCAAGACTTTTCTTTCGTTCTTATATTTAGGACATAGAAGAAGCACATGTTCAACATTCTCCTCTCCACCGAGGCTACAATCACAAACAGACTCGGAGCTCAACTTAAATCTATTCAAATAACTTTTGAAATTTCCATGGCCAGTAAGAAATTGGGTTAATTCACAGTCTGTGAAGAAGTGATGACATGACAATCTCATCTTGATAGAAGGGAAAAATCTCTTTGTTAAGCTCCCTTTATTTGAATTAATGAATTCGTGCTTCCAAAACTCCACAATACTTTCATACATGACCTTCTTATAAAAGGAATTAGGGATACTGACAAAAGTGTCAATTTCCCGCTTAGTCGCCGCCTTAGCAAGGAAATCGGCTCGTTCGTTCCCAACAACACTTGTATGACCACGAACAAATGAAAATGCAACCGAAATATTTTTATCTTTTAGGTTTTTCAGTTCTTTTTGAATCTCGATAATGATATTATTAGAAGAAGAAATACATTTTAACATCTCCAAGGATGAAAGGGAATCAGTACAGATGAGATAGTCTGAAACAGCACTATTTTGTTCAGAGACCCATTTGATGGCGAAGTTTAAGCACAAAAGTTCAGCTATAAAAACGGTACATTCATCTCTAATTCTAAATTGAAAGTACTCAAATTCAAGACCATTTTTGAAGGCAACAAATGCGAGACCAACCTTGCCATCAATTTTGCTGCCATCAGTATAGCAAGTTACTGGCGAATCATCTACGATTTTATTGCTAAACTGAATAAAATTAACAGCATTTCTTTTTGAAGGATGAGGAAGATCAGATGGAAGTAAAATACATACTGAGAGACAGAAGAAGCAGAAATATTTTCCTTATAAGCAATAGCATGAAGAACGGCAATGTCAATTGGAGGAAAGCCAGAAATTGTATAAACAGACTCATAGCTATAAATATATTAGGAACTCATAAACATTCGAAAATCGGTATTGCTTTTATTTCGGGTTAGCGATTAAACGTGGGCACCCACTAGCGAACCAAGTTTGCCTGAGTCTATGAAAAAACATTCTTTTTCCCCAGATATGTATGGCTGCAAAGTAAAGGTGCGATAGCCTTCATAAAGAATTACTCAAATACTGCAGTCGAACTTAAGAATGTGAAACTTTTCATTCATTATGGTATGTGTCGGTTCTCCAAGCAGTTGGTGGTACAAACAAAGAAGATGAATTCTTATGTAGAATTGCCACGCGTGGCCTTTGTTTAAGTCACAAATAAAAGACTGGGCTGAAGATAAAAGAGAAATAACGTGAGTTTTCTGCTAATCTCATACAAAGGAAATACAGATCCTAATATCTTAAGCGTGGTTGATTTTAAGAATTAGTAATTTTTCGGCTAAAACTTGCAAACATTCTGGAAAAAAAAATTTTAATTTATAAAAATATTTCAGTCGGAGATAGTCACATAATTAGTTACACACAGTTTTCATACATCTGAAGGTATACTATAGCCTTATAAGATAACGTTAAGTATATAAAAATTGAAAGGAATCTTAAATTATCCCTTTGTTATAAGCAGAGTTCGCTGTAAACGAAGTGGACGATATCGATTATTACTTATGAATGTAATTTTATTTCATTTAATATGACAACAAAATTTCAAGCAGAAGTTTTTAATTAAAAAAGAAGTTTCTGAAAATCAATAATTTTTAGACAAGGGCTTTGTTGGGAAAGGATACAAAAAAAGCGGACGACGTTTTTCTAGAGTTGATTTTTTTTTTCAGGTTTATTTAAAATTAAAATAAAAAATTATATAACAATATATAACGTTTAATGCTATTATTATTCATCAGTTGCTTTTCCTAGTCAGAACGATGATGAGACATTTCACCTTTTTAAATCACTTAATAAATTACTCGGAAAATTTAAAAAAAACTCCTCTTCTCTCCGTTCATTTAGCTCTTAAATAAATCTGCAAGCTGCAAATAATCCACATCACTAAATCTGTGTATTTTTAATGATGATCACCCCCCCCTTTTTTTTTTTGGAATCAAC
This sequence comes from Stegodyphus dumicola, assembly GCF_044657685.1. Taxonomy (NCBI): domain Eukaryota; kingdom Metazoa; phylum Arthropoda; class Arachnida; order Araneae; family Eresidae; genus Stegodyphus; species Stegodyphus dumicola. Next base: position 6,208,536 of record NC_140773.1, read on the forward strand.
TTGCTTGAGTCATTCTGCTCTAGAAAATGTAGAAACCTCATTTTAACATCTAAAGTAACAGCAAAGATTGAAATACGTGTTTTCCAAAATGATATAAGATAAACCTACTTTCCCTTTGAAAAGAGAGAATGAAAATAAATATATTAATGAGTAATTAATATCTTTCACGAAATTGAAAACATGACGTGATAAACGGATTGATGTGTTACTCACCTCGTAGTTTAAAGAGGTTTACTTACAATGTGAGATTCTTATCTGACTTCGTTACATTTACAAATATTACAGCATTTTATTAGCGAATGTCAGTCTCTGCTATATCTTCAGTGTAACAAGTTAAATTACTTCTAGAAATACTATACCAAAAATTGCATAACATCATCTTGCAATTGTTAAAAATGGAATAGCAACACAAAGGACGGCAGTTTCGTTTTATTCTCCCTCCCCCAATCTAAAGCTCTTTTTTTTTTTTTTTTTTTTTTTCGCAATGAATAAGTAAGAGCTCTTACTACTGACGAATGCCTATAAGAAATGTGCTACGAAGCTTAAAATAGTCTCTTTCTTTTATGAAAACGAAATAAAAATGGAAATATTTTTCTTTTACATTTTCCTTTAAAAGTAAATATAATGGCAACAGATTTTACAGATTCAGCGAGAATAAGACATTTCAAATACTTTTCTCTATAAATTCTTAGGCTTCGGCCTACATAAATTTCCATAATCGGAATACGTTCAAAAGTTGCACACGTGCAAAATCAGAGAAGGAAAAGATTTTTTTCAACAGTACTTTTTAAGAAAGTTTATATATTCGCTTCGTTCAGATACTTTTATGTGTTTATCATATAGAAGATGACTTTTCCTCCTACAAATGCATTTCAGTTTTTACCACACTTACATCATTGCAATCACCTAACACAAACTAATAAGGGGAAGGTTTTTTATACGTAGCATGACTGCTCACCCACTTTTTCTTTTGCATGGAAATAGTGGTGGTAACTTACCATTTTTAAAGATATAGAAATAATTTTGAAATAAGGTCTGGGTACAGGTAAAACAGAGTTTTGCATTGAATGATATTAATTACTAGCTTTTTTTTTTAATTTACCAGAGCTCTTCAAAATTCAGAATCAAAACATTGAATATGCCATTTGTGTTCCCACGTAGTAGAAATGGAAAAATAAATTTAGCAGTGGATTATATGCTTCCCATTACCTCTAAGCGTGGTCTTACTGTCTTCGCAGTAGTCCCCCCCCGGGGGTCGACATAGAGAACTCTGCGAAGCTACTGGCTAGGATCTGTACCTAGGCAGTCTCGGCCACGAGGGTATAAAATTTATGAACTTGGTTCTGAAGGCTCTGGGAAAGGTCATTCATTGGCCGGCCTCGGAGTCTGGCACGTCCTAGCGCGGCGTGGTACTAGTAGCTCGAGGGTCCTCCCCCGGGTTCGCTGGGTAATGTCCCACTGCGAAGGGCTCGCCCGAGCGACTGGTAGAAGCAACTTGACGACCGGTGCTGCCTGGTGTCTTATCCAGGTGGTGCGCCGCTCCCTTGGAGGGTAATAGTGGAGGTTGAACCTCCACGAAGTGCCCAAAGAGTGAGTGGACCTGTAATGTGATTGAGTTACACGAGGCAGGGAAGCCCTAATTGTTGTCTTCCCAGTAGTATAAAATATATATAGTACATTCTATGCCACTGCATATAGTATATTAAATGTAGCAATGAATTTTATAAATGTGCCTAAAGTACAGTGCAATGCATAATATAAAATGTATAATGTAAAAAGAGTGTGTAGCAGTGTGTTAACATGCGACGTAATCAGGAGAATTCCATATGCAGAAAAATCTGATACTTTGCCCTTGTATGGCCATGCAATGTTTTGATTGAGTGTAACTTTAGTTGCGGGATCTGGACGACAGCCGATTAGTCTACGCAAGCCGCCCGAGTGTCCAGACCTCCTCTCACCAGTCTTCCGAGTTTTGAAAGGTAAAATATTAAACTAAATTGTTATTTTGAAGGTAAAATGTAAACCATTTACATTCATAGCTTATTTCTACTTTTATTTTATTATATACTAGCAGCTTCCCTGCCAGCCTTCGTCTGGCTTTTAAATGTACCCGAAAAATGGCTGAAGAGAACACCAAACGTTAATTTAAAAACTGCGTTGAATTATACTCTGCAGAACAACTTCATAAAAAAATGTTATTACGTATAACAAAATTACAATGAAATAAGCAATATCCCTTAATACAAATATTAATTATCCTAATAAAAAAATTAAAACCCACTTTCCGTTGAAGAAGAAAAATCATGCAAAACTTTACAAACAGTGAAATAAGCAAAAAATAACATGAAAGCAACTCAAAAAACATAAAATTCCGCGCAGAATTTTACTCTGCAGAACAACTTTATCAAAAAAAAAAAAAAAAAAAAAAAAAAAAAAAATCAATAAAAATGTATTATATATATATATAAATGACAATGAAATATGCCAATCTCTTAAAAACAGTGACATAAGAAATACGATGAAAAATTGTTGTCAAACCCATATTTCTAAAAGGATGAAACTATTCAAAATAATGCTGTTTCATCAAAAATCTGTCAACAACAATAAGACAGGAAAATTGTTGCCAAAATCACATTTTTAAAGATGTGAGATGTGAGAAGTGTACTCGGAAGCTTCATTTAAAAATACAAAATATTATCATTTTTCCAAAATTCTTTTTGTAAAAGCAGTCGCAAGGATGAAAGTTTAACTTGTCCAAAAATCAAAAAAAAATAATAAACTTTTTTAGAAAAAATCCCGTTGAAAAGGAGTTAAGCTCCCTTTGTTAAATAAATTCGTACTGAATCGATTTATTGAAACACGAAATTTATTTTAAGTTCGTAAAATAGCTAAGTGCCTACGTTTCATGGCGATGTGAAAATGGAGTTTGTAGAGTAAAATCTCGCTTTCCTATAGCCCATTATATATCTCAGAATGACGCGATTTCGTCACAAAATATAAAATTAAAAAAATTCTAATTCTAATTTTGAAAAAATCGCTTCGAGGTGCACTGGCTCTTGTTTAGATGCACCTATGTACCAAATTTCGTAGCCGTGTGTCTATTAGCTTACGCGCAAGCGCGAACAAAAGACACACACACAGACAGACTGTTTCTTTTATTATATGTAGAATGTATAATGTAGAATGTTATTATATGTATAATGAAATATTTCTATTTTTACTGATCACTTTAACAAATTTTCCATAACTAATTCATAGTTGGAAACTTAAATGCAATTTTGACTCTGTTTCGAAGAAATTTATCCATAAAGCTTCTAGTTAGAATAAATTAGTGTCTCCTTTGCGTAATAAAGAGTGGTGTGTGTATTTAATTGTGGCAAAGCACACTAGGGCTATCTGCCTAAGGGGAGGGATGCCTTCGTGGAGGACTTTCTAAGGGGAACTGGCTCGCATACACGTTACACATGGGGAAAACCACGAAAACGCCCTTGCAGCCAGCCCGTTCACGGGATTAGAACCTCGAACCGAACTACCAGAGTTCAGCGACTTTACCGCTCGGCCGCTGGTGAGCTGCGTAATAAAGAGGGAAACGTAAAAACGAATGCTCGCCAAGCTCTAAGCCTCTGCTTGTACCTCAGCCAAAATGTCAGTCACTGGGTTTTTTTTTTTTTTTTTTTTCCCTCCTTCTTCTTTCGGCCATGTTACGTTCCGTGTTGGGATATACTCCTCTAATTATCGCGTAACAAGCAAGCGCGAAGATATTTATGACTAATGAATAAGTCTAAATTAATAAATAAGTAAATTCTTTTTCAATCATTTTCAATTTTAAAAGTCTGTAGAGATTGTTAATTTAATTTTTGTTCTACATAAGCAAAACTCTTACTCTTTAAATAAAGATTTCATAATTGTTTTGACTTACGATTCTTTAATGAAAGCGTGTTAAATAGAGGATAGCGAACTCAAAACGTCGTAATGCCCATTAAATCAGTTATTATGAAACTGAAGAAGTTATGTTTGAGAAAATTGCCTTTTGAAAATGGCCCTAAAAACTGAAATTCTAAAATTGAAATGTTACATTGCTGTAGGAATCGAGGAGCATAAAATATTAAAGTATTGCGCAAAATTATTATATATTTTAATAATAAACTATTACATAATTAGGATAGCATTACACGCCGAACAAGTACTAATTTAGAAGTCAAACAACAAAAATCAACGCTAATTTTTGTTGTTTGATTCTAAATTAGAACTGTTACATAATTAAGACACAATAACACGCCGAATAAATACTAATTCAGAAGTCAAACAACAAAAATCAGCGTTATATTTTAAAAATTTTCACAGGACTAGTTTCGATGGTTTTACCGAAACACCATCCTCAGCTGCAAAACCGCAAATGAAATATCGCGTAACACCAAAAAATTCCCTCTTTAGACACTGAAAATAATCGATAAATATTACGAAAACTACACTAATAGTTACTTTTAATCTCTTTTATGAATAATAGATGGCAGCACTACACAAGCAAATCATTCACGTTGAGATATATTGTTTTTAAAGACACTTATTTTTTAAAGAAATGTTTCAGATTTTTTTTTAATATAAAGAATATCGATGAAAAAAATATCTTTATATAATTTTGTTGTTCGTATGTTAATCTGCCTATTCTGTATTACTTTTAATTTTTATCTTTGAAATATTGCGTATTCTGAAGTCATTTGCGGTTTTGCAGCTGAGGATGGTAGTTCGGTAAAATCATCGAAACTAGTCCTGTGAAAATTTTGAAAATATAACGCTGATTTTTGTTGTTTGACTTCTGAATTAACTGTTACATAGTTTAAAGTTTGTAAATAAAATAAGTTGATTTATGATCTAGGTGCTAGAATGCAGAAACTGAAAATATATTAGAGAATATTGGGTTCAATCAAAGGAAAGTGGATCCGCGTCTTCTCACAAAAGAAGATCGTGGTAAAAGAACTAATGTAATTGTGTATGTCGCTGATATTCTAATATGTTCTGAAGAAGATGGACTAATTCAAGTAGTGCACAAGGAGTTGAAGATAGAAAATCCACATCAGAAAGTGTAATTTTATTAAACAGAAAGTGTATTTCGTGGTTTCCAAGAAAGCAAACGTGTTTATCCTCAACAGAAGCTGTATAACTTTTAGTTCTTGTCAAATTTATTTTAGAATTGTTGTTTCTCTCACTAAATTGAGTTTTTCCCCATTAAAATTTTCATTCTTCTAATGGGGGGGGGGGGAAATCATTCTTCCAATAAAAAAATTTTTTGTATATAATGCTCCATTTTTTTAAATAACATTTTAACGCTAAAATATATAAATTAATTACTTTACAGCCCAAGACAAACCTTACAGTCCTTGTCGAGCCTGCACGGACCACCGTAGGAATGGTGTCTCTAATTCAATGATTTGCCGTTAAGATCAATGGGTTTTGACATAATCGGATGTAAACATTTTGTAATTACCTCGTAAATATACATATAAATGCATATGTTTTCTTTTTCTACTATCGGATGTAAACATTTTGTAATTACCTCGTAAATATACATATAAATGCATATGTTTTCTTTTCCTACTATATTTCAAAGTCCTGTGTATGTGAAGGAAAAAATTTTTAACCCTTTCCGTCGCAGTGTGTTCGGTTTGAACACACCAAAAATATTATTTCTTTATGACACTGAAAATAATCGATAAATATCACGAAAACTACACTAATGGTTACTTTTAATCTCTTTTATGGATAATAGATGGCAGCATCACACAAGCAAATCATTAACGTTGAGATATATTCTGCTTTTAAAGACACTGATTTTTCAAAGAAATGTTTCAGATTTTTTTTTTTTTTTTTTTTTTTAATATAAAGAATATCAATGAAAAAAAATCTTTATATAATTTTGTTGTTCGTATACTGATCTGCCTATTCTGTATTACTTTTAATTTTTATCTTTGATATATTGCGTATCGTGAAGCCTTCAGTGTATGGTGCGTTCGGAGGCTCAGGTGCGGCGCACGTTGTGTCAGGCTCCTGGGCTAAGCGCGTTCGCGGGATTCGAACTTCGGACCGAACTACCAGTGTTCAGCGTCCTTACCGCTCGGCCGCTGGAGGGCCCTTTTGGTTTTGAAGACTCCAGTGCTTTGTTTTCACTTAGCTATTTGATTTTCAGCGAGAGCAGACCCCTTTTTCTCTCTTGCTTTTATCATGCGTAGTTTGCTTAGTTTTGATTTCTGTAGATTTTCATTTGTGTATATATTTAATAATTATTTCTTTTCTAGTTAATAATTAATTGTAAATATTATAGTATTTTAATTATTTTTCTTATAAATTTTAAAATTGTGGAAATGGCTCGGAGAAGCCTCAGCATTGCCGAAGCAAGTTTCCTTTTTTTCCCCCCCCCCGTTTTTTGGGGGGAAAGGGGTGTAGAGTAGCAAGCCTTCCCGTGGTGCACCCTGAGTTATGCTAAATCTACTACAGAGATCAGATTCTACTGTTTTTAAATCATAGACAAAATATTTTACTGTAATACGTGCTTCACAGCAATGCTCACCTATCGCAGCTCGTGTGGGTCAATGTGTTCGCTTCGGACACACCCACAAAATGGAAACCGTTTGTGCAATCTTTGTAAAATTATACCTGCATACTCTCCTAGGCCTAAATAGACTGCCTACAAATTGTTTTGGTAAAATTCCCACTCTAAAGAGTAGCGTGCCGAGTTAAACACTTCATTCTACGGAATTAAATGTTATATTTTTCCCGGAGCAGTTTTAATTTGAAATAAATTCACAAGTATTCGTTAATACATTAGAAAGAAAGTTTTAACTAATTCGATTTTATTCGGTTAACGATTACAAAAATTAATATCAAAGTTTACTGTATTATTAATTACGCATAATTTCTTTTATATCTATACAGCTTCTTTTTGAAATACTTTCTCAAATACGACATGATTTTTTAGATTCTAAGGCATCTTTTAACCACTTGCGCTACTAATAAACTTCACGGTTGAGGTGCCGTGCGCTACAATATAACAAGCGGTAAAGTATCTCATTTACGCCGCTCCGCATCTGCGAATGCAATCCAGAGCTGTAACTCGAGAAATAAACAATCTCGTTGTTAGGCGGCAAGTGCACCACGTTATTTTCATTTTTGCGATAAATGCCTATCGACGTGTTGTTCACGTCGCTCGCGGTTTGAGACAAAAGCATCTCGACGTGCGTGGTACGTCTTTTTAGCGCAAGTGGTTAAATCAAACATCAGAGTAACTTAAAATTAACACTCTATTTCAGCGGTTCTCAACCTTTTGACTAACGCGTACCACCTAAACAAAAATTGAAAAACTTTGGACTACATTTTATAATGATTATTTTTCCAACTGCACTCTCATTAGACATTAGTCTTAACTATGAGATGTGAAACAAAAGTGACTTAAAATTTCTAATTAGAAAAACTTAAGAAAGAATTCTGTTTTAAAAAGATAATTCTGTTTTATTAAAATTGAAAGCGAAAGTTACAAAACAATTTACTTCAATGAAGAATTTTAAATCAAAATGCTTACTTTCAAACAGATAATCCAATGAATTAAGATACGAGTGAATTTATAAAACAAAGTAGAAAAATGTAATCAGAACACACAAGTTCTAATGCTAAAATTCTATAATTTAGTGTAAAATTTGAGCCTGTTTAAGAGAGATCAATTTTTTTGTCTGGTCTTATTTCACTTCGTTTTAACCGTATATTAGGATCCCCTTTTAATTTTGTTCTGTATTTATTTTTCAATTATAACATGGAAGAAAATCCTGGTTCACACACAAACAGGTTGTGCAAACAGGCAGTAAAAATTTAATACCTTTATTTGAATTACCTTTAAATTCTTTTTTTTTGCGTTCAGCCAGAAGTTAACAAGTACATTGTTTTTTAAATCTTCGGTTAGAGTTCGATCATAGGAAATTTCTATCAATTGTTTTTTTTGCTTCAAGAGATAAAATTTCAGGTACATTTGAATAAAATGGATTTCTCATCCAATATTTCATTTTCATATATCTGCTTTTAATAAAATTACCAATTTTCACAATTTGATTCAAGACGATTTCCAGGTTTTCAGGGATTGTTTTGGCTATTAAATCTTCGGGATGAATGAAACAGTGAGTAAATTTAGTTTCAGGTGCGACTTTCTCTATTTGAGAAATGACGCCAGAATGTTTTTCTTTTAAAGCCCGAGCTCCGTCACTGCATATGGCAGTGCACTTATCCCAAGGAATATCATTCTCGGGCATAAAATTGTCAATTACTTTGAAAATTTCATTTGCAGTTGCTCTATCATGACGACATTCACAAAATAAATACTTTTCGGCAATTTGTTTTATTTTTTGAAACATATATAAACTAATACAGAGGCTGTTTACACATTTTTTACACGATGTATATTGTATTCACAAAACTAAATTACATACAATTCTTGTGTTTTAAATGTTATATTAGACATCCCTTATTCTGAACTATCTTTCGGCACCGCAATTTCTAGGATAATAATGCCTTTTGAAGTGGCAGAAGAGGTATTCTATCCCATTCCTCCCGAACAGCTTTCCAGAGTCCTGTTAGGGTTTCGGGACAACGTTTAGATAACGCAGTTTTTAAAAGTCCGAAAGCACAAAAATCCATAGGTGACAGACACATCGGGAGATTTAGTAGGGATATCAGTGAAAGGTAAGGCCTTGATACCAGTTTTTTGTTCCATTTCTTTTAGGAAATTTACAGTGGATTTTGATGTGTGACTGCTAGCTTTGTCCTGATGGAGTCTCACAGATGGATGGCACTGTGGGTAAAGCGATGGTATTTCATTCAGAAAAATGGGCGATAAAATATGTTCCTGACAGTATTTGGAGTTAATCTTGACATTTTTTTTTTCACTCTCTTTATTTTTAACTTGCCATTATAAGAAAAACCAGCAACGATCATGAATCCCTTAGAAAAACTTTCTTTCGATTCTTTGAATCATGTACTTAAATTTTTTCCTCCCCTTTTATTAAATGGCTCTTTTTTTGTTACAGTCATTTAAATACACCCATGCTTCATCTATTGTAACAATTGTTTTCCATTTTTCTGTGGATAAGTGTTTCTCATATAGAATTCTGCAGCGCGTCCTGCGTTGTGCGATATGCTTTGGAAGACGACGATGCACATTGCGTTTTTTCGCTTTCTTAAGATTTAAATCAACGTTTATCATTTTGTTTACAGTGGACACCGAGCATTTTATTGATTTTGCAACTGTCCTTTGACTAGGGGGATTTTCTTTTAACATTAATAACGTACCTTTGCAATAGTCGAAGATGTCCGTTTTTTTCTTGGATACTTGTTTGGAATTTTTGTCCCACTTGAAGTTCCAATTTGACGTTTTTCTCCTTTCTTGTTGATATTACCTATCGACGCTTAAGATATCACAAAACGATGACTCTCACATCGTTTTTGGATAACGGAGTATGCATATTTCTCTTCGAAAAGAGCGTAAATGTAGCCTTCGAACCACTGCTTTGTTAAATTTGCCATTTTGAATAAAAACAAAACTTTCAAGCCACAGACGATAATTTTGTCTTTTAAAAACATAGTACACTTGCAATTACTTCTTTTGCAGCAAACGATTTTTTATTACCGCTTACCAAAATCCTCTAAAAAATATGCGAACAGCCTCTGTAATTGAACAAAGTACGTTATATTCGTACGTACATTATATCAGTACTTTCATCCAATTGCAATGGGAAATACTCACTATGTTTTATTTTTTGAATGTGGTGTCACTTTTATGGAATTTGCCATTTCATGAATTCGTCGATTTACTGTATCATTTATAACGGAATATAATTAAGTTCATTAGCCGCTTTTCCGTTGAATAATGTTAAGACGATCTCTTCAGCTGTTGGTAATATAAGGTTTTCTCCAATAGTGTGAGCCTTCCTAGTCTTGGCAATTCTTAGGTTTACTAGTTAACTAGCTTCCAAAGTTTTTTCACTTGAACAAAACCTCTCATTACTCGTTCACTACTTTTGAATGCCAATAATCTCCTTATTTAGTATTTTTTGTTACCAAACGAATTACTAGTGTGTCTCTGCAACAATAGATGGCGTTGCTGCCTGATGATTCAATTCTGGTTGCTATGGTAACGAGCTTTCAACTCATAACTTATGTGATTCGTATTCTATTCCTTTTTGTTTTTATTTTAATTGCTACAGTGCGAAGAGTGAAGTGTGCTGTGTCGTCGTAGACGGCATTCCTTCTTTTTGAAAGTGTTATGTAAAATAAATAAGTGATATTACAGTCCGCTTACCTTTTTTTGTGAACTTATTCTTAACACTTCTCATAAAATATTATTCAGATTTATCCTTTAAATTGACATGCTTAGATTCAAGATGTTTCTTAAGAAATGGTTTCATACTTTGATTGGTTAAGAGTTCACTGCAAACAAAACACTTGAGGTTGAGAGTCCATTTCATCAACATTCCAAGTAAGCCCAAATAATAAATAACTTTCATCATATTTTCTATAAACAATTTTTCTTTTCTTTTCACGACTCTTAATGCTATTAGATTGTCCTGGATGAAATACCTGTGAAGCATCACATGTCACTTTTCCGCTTAGTCAATCTTAGCCATTTTTCTATTTAGAAAATCCAGGTTTGTTTTATTATTTTTCCACAAATATATAAATCCACAATGTATTACGAGTTCTTCAAAAACAAACGACAATATTCACAAATCGTGTAGAAATGTAGGGGATACTAAGCAACAAGAAGACAAAATACCTGGCGTTAGAGGCAGCAAATCGATGTAAAAAAATTATTCTAGTTGAAAGGAGCAGTATGATCGCGGGAATGGTGGCGACATAAAGTGTAGACATGCTAAAAAATCGATCCACTCTAAAAGACATAATGAGGTACTATTATCTTTTTATACGAACTTATTTTTAGTCCCCAATAAAAACAACATCCATTTCTATTATTCCTTTATGCGTAACCTGTATACGAGCCAGTTTCCCCCACAAAGTCCTCCACGAAAGGGAATTAGGGAGATAGCCCACAAGGCTTTGCCGTAATCACATAAACCACCAGTAACCTATTACTCCTTTTAAAAGCTTCATTTATGACAACGTTTGTTAGGTCTATGGCTTTAAAAGAATATTTGTGAAAATAAAAACGGTTATTTTGATCGGACCTTGAACAAACCTCTGATCGCATAAATTTACGAGAGTTCGAGAGAAAATTTAAACAGGATATTAGGGTATTTAACTTTTGAATTTAATAGTTAAAAATACTTTTGTTTCTTTGCGTACGACCAGTTGAGAATTGCTGCTCTATTTGGTTCATTTCAAATTAGAGTACTTTTTATTTTAATAGTGAAATGCGTTAAATATAGCTGCTGATTTCTATATAGTTAACTTTTCATGAGTATTTCTGAAAAGGTTATTATAAAATGTAAGGAAATAATTTTTTCTTTTACCCTTCATTTCAATAATACACATTCTAAAAATTCTGCTTTACTACTTCCATAAGTACACATCTCATAGACAGTGCTTTAACACAACTTTTAATTTTTTCCAGTACAATTCATGTTATGTCTACAATTACATGATAGGATTATTATATATTTAGAGAATATTTATAATCATTATAAATTTAGACGTATTTAATAACTAGATTTCTTCACAGGAGTTTACGAGTGACTAAATCCTTCATTTCCAAATAATTTATAAATAATTTAATAAATATTTATGTATCTTGATAAAGGCAAATAAATACATGCTTTCTACAAGCTGATTTCTTTTTCTTTCTTCATCCTTTCAAGAATATGCATAAATATCCATACATATTTAATATGTTATGTTTCACATTCAGCATGTGTAAATCTTTAGTTTCAGTGCATTCACTACATTTTTCGAGTAAAGTAATAATTTACAATAATTTATCATATATCAGAATTTTTTACATAAGAAATATGTATAAATTGAGTGAAAAGTGCATGCATTATTTTAATATGCACACGAAGTCAGTTTTCTTTTGAAATTCATCCACAAAGGCATCTCACTCCCCTTAGGCAGATAGCTCTTGCATGATTTACCTTATTTAAAAAAAAAAAAAACTTAGTCTGACCTATGTGCCTGATTACAAATATTTTAACATACATAATTTTATATTTACATTTAGACATCAAGTTTCAAACTTTTGACTTCAAACACATTTATAGATACGTTCTTATAAAATTTAGATTTCCTAGTAAATATATTTTGGCAGAGCATTCAATACCTCTCTTAGCAATTTTACACAATTTAATAATTCTCTGATAATATAATTAATATATTCCATTTCGCATATAAACTCATCAGATCACAATTTTTGATTGCCATACTCTGCATACCGACATTTTCTGAAACAGTTAAAACAACTAATTGATCTAAATTCACAAATACCTGAAATTCAGGTAATCCGAAATGTAACAAAATGCAAAATGTATTGCTATGCCGGTTAATTAGATTGACATCACCCTATTTTCAAATTCCTAGTAAGCTGTCATGATGATGTGGCACGTTCGCATAGTTACAGAAGGCACATGGCACTTCTGCCAAGTTGATAGTTTGTGTATACAGTGTTACACAAATATATGGTTACAAATGAAGAAAAAGTTAACTTATTAGCATATCTGTTTATATATTTATTAATTTAATAAGGATTAAAGGATTTACAGGTTATTTCATTTTTCAGTTAAGATAAATAAACCCAAAGTGATTATTTTTCAATTATATAAATAAAATGGTGGGTTTAAAAGAAGCAACTATTATGCCTCTCCTCTAAAAATGTTACAAAAATGCATACAGCATTATGTCAATGATGAAACTTGAATTTTATTTCAAACATTTTGACATTTGGAACAAAAAAAAAAGTAGCACATACACTATCAAGGCATCGAAATAAGTATAAAAATATTTATGCTAATACCAGTTAGTTATAATGCTAATACCAGTCAGTTATAAGGATATTGAGCTTCAAAGTGTATTTTAAAACATATCTTTGGCGATATTTTGACATTTTAAAATTACCTTAAGGTATTCATCCTTCTTTACATATAACAAGCATTTTTCTAAAATGTATATTTTTGACGTCTAGTAGCTTAGAATTTTACAAAAAAATTCATAATCAAAATCGCTGTTGCCAGTTATTCAAAAATAACTAAAATGTGTTTTTTTTTTCATTGATTCTGCTAAATTGCTGTTCCCCATCCAAAAATGAATGTTTCTTTTATGCAGAAGTATCTACGATTTTTGATTTGTGACATTAGGAATCAGTGTTAGTTGTTTATGAACAATACAAACCACTGTTACACTATTAAAAGAAGCATTGCCATTAATTTAATGACATAATACATTAAACGGGGAAAACTGAGTAAAAAGTGAAAGAGAATATGCCTTTGTATGCCGCCTATAACTTTCATATAACTTGCAGATAAGTTGGCATTAGATAATATAAAGGAAGAACTGATAAACTAAATTTTTTAGATGAAAATTTCCTGAAACATGAATCCACTTATGACTGACCCATACATCGAAGAATTAAAACTAATGGCCAGAATATAGGTATTAGAATATTAGAGGTTCAGAGGTAAAAAATATTCATGCTCAATTCCAATAACTTTAAAGTAATAATAGAAAACAACTGGAAAAATTAAAATTTCTTTAACCCCTTCGAGCCGGGTAGCGCAAATGCGCGCTTACCGCGGAGGCCGGCAGTGTCTTACGCGAGCGTCTGTCCAGGGCCGGGGGCTTTTTTGCTACTAAGCCTAAATCCATGAAATTTCCGAAGTATCAATGCATTGTTTAATAATGCTCTATAGAGTATTTAAACGGCTTATGCTTTATAGATATTTTTATACTATATACTTTAATTACCTTATTTCTTGTTTAAATGCATATTTTACACATTTTATTTTCATTACTCACCATTTTATGACTTTTAACATTATACATCTGAAAACTAAATATATTACTTAAAATTCTCTTTTTGTATGAAAAATTTGAAAACAGGGATCTACACACAGTCCTACGTTACATTCCTTGCACTCATAATAACTCATTTGCCGTTTTGGAGGATTTTTCCGGGAATGTGAACAAACGAAGCATTGTCGTCTCATTTTTCTTATCAGTCTCTTCTGAACAAAGTTTTGGAAAATGTCTTTCAGTTAATCTTTCAGAATCAATATCTGAAATATTTTGCATCATTTCTGGTATTTTGTGCTCTGTTAAACATTTTCGACGCTTCGACATTGCAATGGTAAAAACAGAAAGAATTCACGTCTAACAAGATCTAATTATTTTCTAAAAACTGAACTGCAAATCGAAATACCCAACGCTTTAGCGCAAATAAAACTTCTCTACTTAAATAAACAACTACCACATGCGAATAAAGTGCGATTTAAAGAGACGTCATAAATCACGCCATTCGGAAACATTTATTTCCCCTTTTGTTTATATAATCAAAAACACGTGTATGTGAGTCATGCTTCTCTCATTTCGAGTAGAAGGTCTAATGTACATGTATCTGAAACCATATGGACATACAGTGCCATCTTGTGGCAGAAATTATAGTTATTACAACGTTCCAGGACACGGGCACAAATACGTGACAATCGGTAGTGAACACGAAAATGCTCTGGCACGTCTGCGTGTTGGCCGGGAGGTGAGTGTGTTCGTTGCTGGCACGTAGACGTGACAGTCGGCGCGAAGGGGTTAAAAAGAACGCCTTTTTATAATGTGAAAACATAAAAAGACAAAATTTTAATATTAAATTACATTTATTGCTAAATATTTACAAAAATGAAACTGACTTTTTATTCACTATTTTTTTTTAATTCATCACACAGTTGCCATAGATGGTATTACCATACATGTACATCATAATATTTACCAAAGGAAAAATCTCAAAGTGAAATATTTTAAGAATGAATGAACTGCAACTTCAAAATAAATGCTTCAATATATAACATCTTATAATACCATTAAAGAAAAAGGTTAACATTATCATCCCAATAATTCGGTTTGTCTTAAGTTAGACAAATATTGAACATATTTTATCTATTTCTTTGAGTAATACTTTCAATCACTTATCAAATTCAGTCAAATATTCTGTATTGCATATACCTTCGTAATACTCCTTATGGAAACAGAAAAACAGGAAAAAGTTTCCTGATATAACTTTTTTTATAACACTTACTGAAATAAATACTTTGCATGTAATGAAA
The DNA here is from genome assembly GCF_044657685.1 of Stegodyphus dumicola. Lineage (NCBI taxonomy): Eukaryota > Metazoa > Arthropoda > Arachnida > Araneae > Eresidae > Stegodyphus > Stegodyphus dumicola. Next base: position 6,223,829 of record NC_140773.1, read on the forward strand.
GAAACAAATTAAGTATATTATTATTTCTTCTCAGATTTTTCAGGAACACTAGAACACACTGTCATTAATTCCTTATAGACTACAAAATTTACAAAGGTTGAGGTAAACTGTGTAAAAGTAAGAAAATATGGACAGGAAAAATTACTATATTTCTATGAGCTCATAAACAACAGATTATTTACCTTTCCAGCTGTATTAACAAGTACCAATATAATATAATTCCTATGTTTTTCTTTTCTTTCAGACATTAAAATCAGAAAACAAAAATAACACAATATCTATATTTATTTACATTTATATAATATCATTCACTCATACCTCAGCTACTGCTACTACACAAATTACATCTATTATTAATACAGCTACATAATGGATGATATCAACACAAATTTTTCACAAAACACAGCGGCATTCATTATTACTACTATACGTAATAAACGAGGATTCGAAATTTTTATACAAAACATATTTATATTAACACATTCACTGCCGATCATGCACTGGCACATGATGTGCTGCTAGCACGGAAGAGCCAATCATGTCTCAGGTACCAGTCATACATTAGCTTGGGAAAAGGTTGTGCCCTATTGTTCATTCTCCAGAGGGGGTTCAATTACCACTGCATTTTGAGTATGTCTGCTAATATTGGCATGGAGTGAAAGTTAGAAACTAGTTGTAAATGTAAGTGGTTTTGAATTAACTGCTTTTTTTACTTACTGAAAAAATAATCTTATAACATCATCACATCAAAAGAAAAGTGCAAAATAAAAGGCCTCTAATGACCTGCCAAATTGAAAATTTGTTTGCAGAGATAATTACCCAAGTGATTTGAATTATAACGGTGACAGTGATAAGAAATTCTTTCCTCAGAAAGATACCCATGATATTTCAAATTCAGAAAATGTTGAACATGTTTTGCAAGGGGCAACTTGTCAACCACATGATTCCGCTATGGTAAAATACATAATTTGGGAAAATGACTTAACATCCATGAAACAATTTCCTTCCACACAATTTGAGTGTTGACTGCAAACAACTGTTTCAGATAACTTTTGTCCTTTTCTTCACCGACAATATATTGGATGAAATATTTGTTGAAGCCAATGACTATGCTCATAAAATACTTTGTCGCTGTGACAAAACATCCTCGTATTAATGCTTGAAAAAGAAACATCCTCGTATTAATGCTTGAAATGCAACCACAAAGGACGAATTATTGGTATTTGAGAGATTAATTTTACATATGGGAAATTTAGTACATACAGGATTACTGAAAACAGATATACTGTTTGGCTTATGCGTATTCTCGACTAATACGAGTAGGAATCAGTTAGTGTTATTATTGTCACTTCACAAAAATCAAAAATTAGAATGCAGAAGCTCCAAAGGATCAACTAAATAAAGTCAGAACTAAGCTGATTTCTTCAATCATATTCGAGGGCAATGCATGGTGTGGAAAGGTCATCTGCTGACGTCACTCTCTTTGCACCTGTGAGGTTTCTACCTGTACAGTGAATCACCTGACTCGTTCCCACTTCAAAGCTGATGGTCGTCTGCTTTTCTGCCTATCCTACTTTAAGATAGCCATTAATTTCTTATCGCTCATTGGTTGGATTTTGATCCTTTAGATTGCCACCTCACATACTTACCCTCTAACTTCTGCTGTCAGGTGAAGTCGAGAGCCTTGCGAGCCCCTAGATTCCTTGCGAGGTTTCACCGGCTCATCCATCTGCAGAACACCATCGAGTGGGTCTGGTTCCAGAGTGTCGGTTTTCCATCCATTTAGGTTGGATTTGCACAGGCTCCTTTTTGATTAGGATTTCGTTTGATTTATGGATTCTCTTCTGAAAGTATTTGCGCCTACCATCGAGGAGCTCAAATCAAACAAGAATAATGAAAGTATCACAGCCAAAGAAGACCATGAATTGGATTTTCTTCAAAAAGTATATTGAAGCATAAATCGCTGTGGAAAAATAAATTGAATCACCTTTGGAACACTCACAAAATGAATCTCCTTCTGCTTCCATTGATAGTTAATGAAAGATAGTCAAACAGAAAAGAATGAAAAGTTTGACTAGTAAACCTAATGTTAATTCAACAAAAGAGATTAAGAATCTATGAACACTTGTTCTATTGAACCAAATTCATCTACAAATGATGTGAAAAATCAAATCGATTAACCTAAGAAAGGAAAAAAGACTTCCTGCTATATATATCAGTGACAAAAAACATCGTTGGACTTAGCTAAAAATTTTAGTTGCTGATTATAATTTATCTGATAAATCTGATTACACTGGTTTAAAGTTACAGACGTAAATATCTACAGGAAAATGACACATATACTCAATGATAAAGATGTAAAGTATCACTCTTTCATATTGCCTGAAGATAAGAACCTCAACGTGTTTTTTGACAACTTACTCATGACACAGATCCTGAAGAAATTAAAACGGAACTTTCTAATAAAACCTATAATGTTATTAGTGTTACACAATTATTTCATAGACTTAAAGGGGAAATTAAAAAATATCCACTTTCACTTGTAACTTTGCCAAAGACATAAATTCAGAGAAATTTCACAAGAAACCAAAATTCTTGGACTGCACATCAAAGTGGAACCTTACAAAGGACACACTGGCCAAGTCCAGTGTTTCATGTTTCAAGGCTTCCATCATATGCAAGCTGCATGCAACAACGACTTTCATTGTGAAAAATGTGGCCCAAATCATGACTCAGCACAATACACTAAAGACAAAAATGAACCAGCCAAATGTGTCAACTGTGGACTTGATCATACAACTTCCTTTAAAGGTTGTGAAATGTTTCCTAAACTCTCCTTGAACAAACTAAAACGTACGGCGACAAATTCGTTATAAACAAGTCATTTGTGGACGTGCTTAAAATCAACAGCGGATTACACCTAGTTTTATTCCAGAGGGAAAAAGATCTTCGATGATCTCAGTACTTTAGTTAACTTCCTGAAAGGTTCAGGCATTCAATTACTTGCCCAGAATATCAAACAAGAATCTTCAAAAGAATCGGACACATATAAAGCAGTGCAGCAAATTCAATAATATGAACAGACCCATCAAACTGTGTTATTGAAATGCTGCTGGCATTACTAACAAAAATGAGGAATTCACAGACTTTTTAGAAGAATATGCTATAGATATCAGCTTGGTATCGGAGACTCGCACCATCCCAGCTGATAAGACCTTACATTCCAAATTATTGCATGTACAAAAGCGACAGGCTTATGCAAAGACATGGTGGGTGGTGCTGCCATCCATGTAAAGAATTCTCTACAATCCTGCCTTGTTTCTAGTAATAATACTGGTGGATATGAAAGTGTGGTTGCTGTTGTTCTTCCGAACTATGGTACTCTCATTTTTGTGCATTCTACATTCCACCCCATCATAGACTCTCAGAAGAAAAGCTTAAAATTTTACTTTTGAATGACAATCAAGTCATCCTTCATGGTGCCATCAACACTAAGCATATCGGCTGGGACTGTCGGCGTACCAATGCCAACGGTCACATCCTGCACAGCTTCATTAGCAACCATCCTATTGCCTTACATGTTCCGACTGAATCTATTTGCAGACCAGCTAACGAAGTAAATCAAATATTCTAGACATCACCTCATTACACTGGAAGTCAAAACCGAGCTTACTTCGGATCATGTTCCTGTCATCGCTTCTCTTGGAATCACAAAAGATCTTGCAATCATTAAAAGCAGCACTGACTGGATCATCTTTCATAATATCCTGATTAAACATCCACCAAATGTTTCCTCCCTCTCCAATAAACAGGACATTGACTATGCTATTAAAGATCTTATGAATAATAGCTTAAAAGCTTACAGGAACACTAGTGTTACTATTCAGCTCACTATTAATAACATCAGAGTTCGATGAAGTATCAGGAACTTCTTTAAAGAACATAACAGAATTACTCAAACTATGGCACAGAAATTGGGACCTGAACCTTAAAAGAAAAATAAACATCTTCAACAGAAAAATCAAGAAACTTATTTACCAATTTAAAAACAAGCCAAAGAAGAATTTATTTCCAAACTTAACATCAATGATGGCTCCCTTTGGAAGTATCTACAAAAGAAGAATATCTACAATAGGCCAATTCATGGTGGAAACAAAGTTGCGTATTCTCTTAAAGATAAAGTGGACATTTTTGACGAATATTTGCAAACTCATTTTTGCCTAATATGGGTCCTATGAATCCTACCTCTAAAAACATGCTAGAAAACTTTGTTGTCTTGTCTGCATATTTTCACTGCTCACTATTCCTTTAGAAGTTACCAACATCATTAGATACCTCAATGTCAAAATGGCTCCTCGTAATGATTAAATTAATAATAAGATGCTAAAAGAACCTGCCCAAAAATGTCATTAGTAAATTCATTAGCATTCTAAATGCTTGCCTGACCTTCTAACTATTTCCAGGATTCATGGAAACAGGCCAAAATCTTTCTTCTTTCTAAACCTGGAAAAGACGTTACACAGCCTGATGAATACCACCCAATTAGCCTCCTGTCTAGTCTTGGAAATATGTTTGAAAGTTTTATACTAAAAAGACTAGAACCATACTTCCATCTTCTTCCTAATGGTCACTATAGTTTCCGTAAGAACTTAGGTACCATCAGACAATTAATGAGAACTGTTGAATTTATAGGATCAGCTTTCCACAACAAGCAAAGCGTAGTGCTCCTTATGCTAGACGTAGCAAAAGCCTTTGACCGCATCTGACATGAGGGGCCCATCTTCAAACTCATCAACTTCGGCATTCAAAGAGAATTGATTCTTCTCATCTACTCCTACCTTCAACATCGTACTTTTTTCATCGTCCAAGGCAACAAAGCATCTGCTTCAAGACCTATTCGATCAAGTTCGCCACAAGGAAGTATATTAGGTCCTATACTCTTATCTGTTTTATATATCCGATTTCTCGCATCCCGGACTTGACAATTACATTCTACTTGTTTGCTACGCCGAGGAAACGGTGATAGCTATCAAATCTATCACAGCTAATCAAGCTATCACCATGATGCAAAACTATCTTTATTCCATGGAAGTGGTGTATATATTGAGAATATGGCAAAGCACACTAGGGCTATCTGCCTAGGGGAGAGGCCTTCGTGGAGGACTTTCTAAGGGAAACTGGCTCATATACACATTACACATGGTTATTCCATGAAAGATTGGTGTACCAAGTGGCGTGTCAAAATCAAAGCGAGCAAATCTCAATTACTAATTCTCAGCAAGACCCGAAAACATATCACCTTTAAAGAACTATTGTTTCAAGAACCAGTTCCTATTGTTAAACAAGCCAAGTACTTAGGTATCATTTTGAACCAAAGACTTACATAGGCTAACCACATCCAAAAGTCCCAAAAGTAAAGCCGTTGGCATCATGAGCAGATTCCTCCCTGTTATAGGGAAGTATTCTAATCTAAGCCTTCGCACCAAGAAACACATCTATTCTATCTGTATCAGGCCCATTTTACGTTACGTTGCTCCTGCATGGAACACAGCAACAAAGAACCAAGTTTACCAACTGCAAGTGGTTCAAAACAAGTTCCTGCACATATTACCGATGCCGACAACCTGGATCAGGAATGAGCTCCTTCATAGGGATTTAAAAATTGATACTATCTCTGACTACATCAAAAGGACTAATGAGAAATTTTTTACAAAAGCTATCCAATGTGACTTCGTCAACTATTCACAAGTTTTTAATTACGAGATACAATACGATGACAGAATTATTAGACCTCTTACTGCACATACTATCATCGATCGCTACCAAAATTTTGTTACTTAGCTCCTCAGTCGGTATGGAAATTTTTTCTGCATTTGTAGCTCAGTTGTTTGTCTTTAGTGTTTTTACTGTATGGCTTTTTTTATTCGTATGTATTCTTATAGGTTGTATTTTGTATAGAGTATCTTAATCTTTTCTTGTATTTTGTATTATATTCTCCTTGATCATTGCATAACCTTTGGTCCTTTCAGGCCACCTTTTTTTTTTTTTTTCCTTCTTTACCTTGCCTCCGATTTGTCCTCAGATATTCTCTCCACGTCCAGTGCTCATTATGTCATGTGCCTTCGGGCATCACTTCATTGAACCGGCAATGTTGCACCTAGCACTAACCTGGTCATAATATTGAGTCTAATTCTAAGATTTCTTCAACACAGAATTACCTGAAATATATTACCCAGGATGAGAGATTACGTGAATTGATGATATTGATGACTTTTTTTAAAGAATGTATATAACAAACACTGTAAGTATGCTATCAAGTTGTATATGATAATAACATCTAATAGTATGTTTCTCAAATTCATAGTACAGGTATATTGGTAAAGAACATGCACAAAAAGTTGTGCTGAATTTACTTTATGGACTGCTAGAACTAGGATACAGTGTATTTATGGACAACTATTATAATAGTTATGAATTGGTGAAATGTCTTGCTGATAAAAAATATATTGCTGTGGAACAATCAGAAAAACACATGAAGACATTCCTATCAGAAATTAGCTTTAAAAAAAACTAAAGACAAGGCAAACTGTAGCAAAGTATGCTAATGGTGTAGTGATTGCTAAATAGAAGGGTAAAAGAGATGTTGCATTTCTAATGAATACAAAAATGACATTCTAGAAACAACAAACAAAAAATGCAATGCAACTCAAAACCACTTCCAGTAATTAAATGCAATGAAGTTATGGTAGGCACAGATAAGCAAGATAAAACTTATTTTTCTTACTTTGATTCATTTTTTAATACCATGCGCCACCCTGTAATGTGGTACTAGGGAAATAATTTTAGCCCTAGTGTCAATCATAACAGGTACATAGTCATAAAATTCAATAATTAAAGGCTTGGCAATCAGTATACCAGTGTCACGCACAATCAACTTTTATTACCTCTTTTAAATCATATTTCATATAACAAATAAGACAACATATGGATACAATTTACTTCTATGTGAGAGCAATAATTATTAACACAACCTTGCATGACTAGCAGTAAATATATAACAACACCCACTTTATAAAAAGACGATGAACATCCCCATTCTGTATAAAACAATCTATGCTGAAAAGAATCAATCATTTTCTTTTGATGATACTTTAAAAAGAAAACACTTTCATCAAATTTAGCACTGAAAAGTTACCAAAAAAGACACTAAAGGACAATGTTTGTGAAAGCTACTGATTGAATAAAAAAGAAAGAAAAAATGGGGGAAATAACACAGTGAAAAATAAGAAAACTGAATAATGTTCAGATTTCAGATGTAATATATGTTTTGAATCAAATATGAAATATCAGTAATTCACTGTAAATTTACAAACTGGGAGGATAATTATCATAACATGGAAGAAAGAATATCAGTGTTTTGAGCCAGTTGTTCAATATGATTTTAATATTAAAATTTGTCTTCCTCTCTGAGCACAGCTCATTTAACACAGTTGTTCAAAAATAAATACATAAAACATTTCACTGCCAAAAAAACAATTAAGCTTAGGATATCAGACAAATAAACAAAGAAAATGGTGGTATTAATACAGTGGAATTACTTAAAAAGCACTAATAAATCTCAACCATTCTTTTTTTCCTCTCACTAAATATGCCTTATAAACAGTGGTATTGTTGTACAGCATTCTAATATATCTTTCAGACACTAGCACAATTAAATATTATACCTAATATATTGGTTTGTTCAACATAATATGACAAAAAAGTTTTGGTATACCATTTAACAAAACTTTGAATAATACATTAAAATAATAATTAATGAAAGCTTACATACCTCGCTTCAAAGAAATATTAAATAGTAATTTTTGCATGGTATATCAGTTGTTTAAAGCAAAATCTTTCCCAGGAAATGCTGAGCAAATATTAAAACAAATAAGTTCATTATAAGCATCTTGAGCAACAATTCCAGATCATATGAAAAAATGGTTTAAAAAGTACTACTTAAACAAATCAGAAATAATTTATTAAATACAATTTGTTTTATAATAATATGTCAAGAAAAAAACACTTGTTTTAAAGTGCTTTTAAGATTATTAGCAAATGTAAATTAATTGCATTTATTTTAAACTTCCCATATATAATGTGGACCAAAAAAAAAAAAAAAAATCTGGTCGATTTTTTGCAATGAGATAGAAGGCTTAGGAGAAAAGCATAATTCTAATTCGTCAGAAATATTATAACATTAAACTTCAGTTACAGAACTATGCAAATGTACTGCATATATATTACAAAAATAGTTTTTGAATGATAAAAAATTGCTACAATTTAATATTTTAATCTTATTATTAATTTAATATTTTAACACAATTTTTAAAATACAAATAAATCTGTTTTTTACAACAGACTAAAGTATGTTTAAGCAATAAAATTCACTTACAAAATATGTAAAACTGCTTGATTATTACCACAAAATCAGTTCCTTTTAAGTATCACAAACGACATTCCCTGTAATCTCACTGGCAATGTGATAATGTCATTTTTAGAAAAGTTATAAAATTGCATATGATTCTCCACAATTAAAACTTTCACATTATTTTCATTTCAATAATAAAAAACATGGTTCAGTTACGAAAGGTCTTGAACTAGATCTAAATTCTTTGGGCTTTACTGTCCTAAGCCATTTTTTGCTACTATTATCAAATTAAGGTAACTTAAATTTTTAAACTATGAATTACATTTTATGTCAGAAGAAAAATCAATACAGCTTCCATCGACATACATAATTTTTAGTTTTTTAATCACTCTTTTATTTTCCTTACCTAAAATCACCCACAAAGCTTCTTCAACTAATTAATTAATTTGGCTTAAAACCTTCTGCATTCATAAAAACTATTAACTTGAGGCAAAAATTTGAAATTTGAATTTCTATCTTACTAAAGGTTAAAAATCTTATTTTATAACTTTTTACTCTTTTCATAATTTTCTTTCTAATGCCACATTTACTACATATTTCTTCACTCTTTTATATTATAAAGAAAACATCTAATAATATACTGCACAATATTTTGCTTCTTGAAGATGACAGAACCAACAGACAGAAAGAACAATGAATACACAGAAATGTGTAGACCATTTCATTCAATTCATTATCAATCTGTTCCGAAAAACTTATGTTACTAACACTAAATCTTCTTAATTTCATCTCTGCATGAACTGCAGACAACTAAAATTTTTCATAAGTGTTTCTAGTTTATCAGTGTTGATAAACTAGAACACAGTTCTTGACACAGTTCTGTTTCCCCCCTCCAACATATGCTTTTATATTAAAGTCTTAATTTCATTTACTTTAAAATTTCAATATAATTAATTAGATGGATTAAATAGCAAATGTCATTCGGCATTTGCTTTGCAAATAAATCAATACTTTTGCTGCAATAAATGATAGCATATTAGCTGTATTATGAATTTATTTAAAATAAGTAATGCTCGAGTCATGTCTCAATATAACAGATTAATCATTAAGGGAGGATGGCAGATTTACTTACTTTCATACATATGGTAATCCTACCAAGCAAATCAATAAAAAAAAATATACATCATATCTCAAAACAAGTAACAAGTTTTCCGAGTTCATTAGTATATATACCAGCATGAATAATACAGAAAAAGACAACTATTTACAAAATGAACAATAGAGTAGAATTCCAATTATCCTGACAATACAGAGAACTGTTGAAACTTCAATTAAGTCAAACTGGATGCTGAAATGTAGAAATCAAAATTAATTTTTCTTACTAAGCGATATATTTTAATCATCTGACCATCTTCTACATATTCCCTTCAATTTTAGTCAATTAAGATCACCTGCATCTCAAACTCCAATAATCCACACCGTATGTTTTTATTATTAGGCCAAGCAAAATTAAACCTGTTCATTAAATTATTTGTATCTCTTAATTTTTAAAACATGACTAAATTGAATGATTAAGCATGATATATAGTCTAGCAGCCTTAACATCCAACAAATATGCAGAAACAGGTTGTTTTGTTTCATAACATACAATTTGTTCTCACTATAAATGCAAAAATATGTAATAAATGTAAAAATAAGAATGCTTCCTGTTTTTAAGATTATGCAAAATTATTTAAAAAAATTTCTTGATTTAATTAAATTGGATATGGATGAAAATATGCATTATCGCAATTACCTTAGTAGTGAGTGATTCACCAAATATTCAGAGTATGCCAAAATATGGCAACCATTTTCATCAGAATTCTTTGAGCAACTATACTCATAATAATCCTTCAATCAAGCAATGTCGCCATTTTTGTATGTATTCATTTTTGTGTATTCCAAATTCCATTGGTTTTTAAAAGCAAATCCTTGTATTTTTTGCCTGTAATTCCCTTTTAAATTTGCTTGCTAAATCTACCAGAACAGTAAGTAGAGTAAGTAAAATTTCTGCAGAAATGCAGTATGAAAAGGGAAAATGTTTGTACCAGATCATTATGTGCATGAGAACAACAGTGGGGAAAAAAAAAAAAAAAACTGAAATGTTTCAGATTTTAAATTACGTCCAAAGGGGCGTTTTTTTTAACGTTTTGAGTGTTACCTTTATTTATTAAATATCATGTTCTTTGCACTTAAACCATAAAATTCAGTTCAAGAGCAATATCGCAAAATAATGTTAAATTAAGCATATCTTTAGAATTTCCGATATACACAGTCTCGCGAGCTGGAGATAAAAGTTTTTTTTTTCTATATAACGTTGCCATTTCTCGCTTTTAAAGCATTGAGTTTGTAAATCAAAAATTCGTTAAAGTTTTACAAAATATAAAATCTATAATAAAACAAATTCCAAATTTGGGATTTCAGATGCCCATATTCGCAGTAGGATTTCGTCATTCAAAATTCGATGGCTCTATGTACCATTGTTTTATCACAATGCGAGAAATAGACAATCATTTATGCAGATTTTTCATTATTTAATTTCTTCAAATATAATGCAGGACTCTAACATTTTGTGGCAACAGTTTGAAAAGTGAACCGACGTTTATGAGTCTGACGCAAAATCGCAAAACGAAAACAATAGTCTTTCAGGGACAAAGCCCCTTTGGACTAAAAAAAAAAAAAAAAAAGAAAGAAAGAAAGATGGATGTCATGAAAAATATATTATTATTTTAATGTATTATATAATCCTCATTTAATAATCACAACTTGAATTTTAAATTGCTAAAGTATGTTTTCTTTTGATATGTGGATAAAGTGGTGCAACTTATGATAAAAACTGATAGCTTGGCAATGCTTTAAAAAAAGTTCACCAACCTGCACCAGATAAGTAGCTTTAACTTTTTCATTTGTAACAAATAATTAACCTTCACATTTGTAACAAAAAATTAACCTTTACATTTGCAATCAAACTGCGCTAAATCAAAATAATCAAACTGCGCTAAGATGGTTGATGGTTGGGTTAACACATAAGTGCCCAAATAAAATATAATTTCCCTACTTAATTTAATCTATAAATATGTGCCATTTTTCTTAAACCTTCAGCGGTTCCGAGATCAAGCTTCCCAAATACACGTAACGTCCCTCAGTAATTTGTAATGCGAGCTGTGTTCTTTTGCGCCCACTGCAGTGCGTAACAGCAATGTAAGTTGAGCTTATTGATGGCCATTAGAAAGCTCAATGAAAGTAAAAATACTTTCTTTTTTCATATGTATAATAAAATACAATAAATAAAAACTAAAACTTACATTTTATTACAGTAAATAAGTATACTGGAGAGAAGGAATCCAGATTTTTCAAATATACAGATCAGCAGTGATAGATATTTGGAATTCTACTAAATGATTAAATTCACTGCAATGAATAATATAAAAGCCTAAATTACAAAAAATGTTATTCCTTCTAGTAAACCCAATTTTTTTATATGTTTAAATACATTTCATTCCAAAAACATTAACTACTGATACTGATGATAACAAAAAATTTTCCAGATAACTTGACAAAGTTAAACACTTATGCAAATTCACATTAATCAAATATGAAATAAATTTTCATAAATGCAAAGAAAATACAAAGTACAATTTTAAGCAGATGTTTCTTTCAAAAAAGTTTAAAATTTTTATCTTAAATTTCATAAAACAAATGTTCCAAAACTGCTGCTTATTTTCCTTTCTATTGCTTTAAATCATACTTTTGAATGAACACATTTACAATGAGACTTATTTAAATCATTAAAAGCATCATAGAAATTTATTTTTTCACTTTCTTTAAAGTTCCACTATTATTTTCCGGGCTCAGTCTTGGTCTTAATTTACGTTTCTGAGATCTAGATTGATTAAGAAGTACTTCTGGCAAATTTGCATCTACTTCTGGTGGTGATGGATTAGAGTGTTCTTCTGGTGGATTAGCCTGTACTACTTCCAGTGGATTAACAACTACTTCTGGTGGATTAGCAACTACTTCTGGCGGATTAGCATGTACTTCAGGTGCATCAGCATGTACTGGAAGTGGATTAAGACGTACTTCCAACCCATTATTCCTCCTCCTTTCTTCTATCATTGCACATCTTTCCAAAAATTCTATTCTCAGATCTCGTTCATTCATTCTCTCTGCTTGCAGAGCAAGGACGTTCTGCTGTTCTATTATTATTTTTTCAAAATCTGTAATTTTTCTACTTAAATCCTTAATCTGAAATTGAATAAGAAACTAATAAATTACCTTTAGAACTAAACTAAGTAGAAAACTATTAAATTTCATTGAATCTGAATCCTAAAAAATTCTTAAATCTCACAACTTTAGAAGCTTTTGCATAACAATAAGGGGGAAAAGAAAAAGAAAGAAACCTTTCTTAGTATTGAAAGTGTTCAGTTAAAGCAAAAATTCAAACCTGTATTTAACCTGAACCAGTTTTATGTACATATATATTTATTGAGAAGACACAAATGAAGCACAAAACATAGGTTATTTTTATGTAACAGTCATTTATGGATATCATCTGAAATTTTACACCTACAAGAAAATAAGTGAACAAACAGCTTACTGATATTCTTCACACAGAATTTAATGCCATCTATATTCATTATATATGTGACGTAGTGAGGTTCAAATGCTAAAGAAAATAGAGCATCCCCCCCAACTGTGGAATATGATCAACCATCCAGTTTGTAACAGCAAGAAGCATGTAAATTGTAAACAACTATTGCCAGATATGAAAAATGTACAACGACCATAAAGTGGATAAGGAAATAGTTTATATAAAATAAAGATTGTGAAAAGAAAAGAACTGTGAAAGATTAGAATTGTGAAAAAAATTAAGAAACGTATGCAAATAAAGGAAGAGGTTTTTTTTTTTTTTTTTTCTATTACATGTTTAACTTTTGTTGCTAAATGGACTTTTACTTAAAAAAAATGCTCCATTATTAAATCCTTAATTTATTTTCTCAACATAGATAAAAGAAAATTTGAATAATAGCCTAAACTTTTTATATATATTTCCAGACTATTTTTAGAATAAGAGTAAAGATGGAAGTTTATTTAAGAGTTAACACAGATAAACAATAAAATATAATGTTAAATTTCATGCTAAGGTGAATGAAATATATAAGAAAGCTACGATTTTCATAAAATTAAAACGAATAATTACAATAACAAAAACAATACCTTTTGCTTTAGGAAGCGGATCTCTTTAAATGAAGAACTCTGCCTAACAGCCATATGTTTAACGAAACGATACAGTTTGTCAATTTTAATGTCTCTTGATGAATGATAACTGCAACATGGTTTAGGATCATGACAAGAAGCTGAAAAAAATTACATTATGCATAAAACAATATTATTAGCATCTTCTAAAATCTCATGCCATTGTTTCAATGAGATATAATAAAAAGTGCAAATGCATAAATATAAAAATTAAAATGCACACCTGTTTATAAGGTAAGACAAAAAAGAAGCAAATTATTTAAAAGAACATTTTCCATAAAAGAAAAGAATAGGTGTAAAATTTTAATGTATATTAAATGTGCAATGAAATCTAAGATTCTGAACATTATTAGCTTAAATGTGGTCACTAGTTTAAAAAATGTATGCTTTAAGTTATTAAGTATTTATATATGTTTAGATATGCAGGTGCTGTTTAATAAGACTGCAGTTAATGTTATCAATTTGGCTATTGTCATCAAATTGAAGCCTTGCTTGTTTGCATGCACTGAGAGAGAGAGGTTTAGGTTGATGGTTTTTTTTTTAATAGAATCGGCAAACTAAACCATATCATTCTAAATGACAATAAAAATCTCCATAAAACATACTGACGTATTTTCTCCAACAAACACAACTTAAATAATACAACTCTATGATCAAAGAACTGTGGTGAATGGATATCATACTCCTAAGGTAAGTATTAGAACATTCAAAAATAAAAGATATGGTTGGAAATGCAAATAAACAGAAAAGATTAACTTTCTTGACATGCTGCATCCACTGTATATATCTAAAACTGCATCTCAAGAAAGAAATTTTTTAAACATGCCAATCTTAAAGCATATGGGTGGATAATTGATGAGACCACCAGCAGCACTCATGACAGAGGAATGCATCTGCAATTTGTGTATTCAAATATAGCATTTATCTTCTAGGTTACTTCCCTAAGATGATAAACCTGTATGAATAAAAACTGTGTGAAAATAAATAACTAAAATAAAAGAGAATAAATTCTCACAGAATTCCTAGTTAATGTTGAGATTAGAAAGGCATTCTGCATCTTGTGATTAAGGATTAGATATTCTTATCAAAACATTTCTAGATACATTGCAAAAATAAAGAATTTATGATCAGATTTTTCAATAACAACTGCAGGCCATCCTTTCACTGCTAATGAACTTTTAAAAAATTTGTAACTTTATTTCTAATTAATATGTTAAAATATGCATTTACATTTTCAAACTATTTCCGATAATTAGTAAATTTTTACTGATATTCAAGCTATATTTATCTGACTATTTAATATTACTGAAACTGTTGAGGACAAATGTGAACCTATTAACCCCTTAACTGACGCGGAAAACGCACAAGATTCATTTCCCAGTGCCCCAGTTTTCACACAGGCGCATGTAGTTATGCGATGTATTAAGGGAAAAATATGTGCAAGTTTTACTTTCTAAAAACTGTTTACTTTCACAAAATAAAGAATAAAATAAAAAATGAATGCACAAAATTCAATGTTTAGAGTAAAAGTATAATAAAAAGATGTAAGTATAATAAAATTGATGTTTTTATAATAAAAAAGATCCCTAAAATGGAGTTTTGATCAATTTATTTTTAGACCAGTAAAGTGTAATATCAGGTTTCAGTGTTATACCTTGCGAAATCAGTATACCTAAAAAAACATATTGTTACGAAATTAAAAGGCGCGGTGAGATGGCTTCCCCACAAAGCAGTTTTAGGGTTGCCATAAAATAGCAAGGAGGGCAGGGTTGCCACATTTGGAAAGAAATCGTCCATTTGGCGACATACCATGGACGGTTGCAGAACCTTCTGGAACGAATTCTTACCGGTTTACTGCATAATGTTCCCGAACACAAGCCGAAAGCTATATAAACCCTGCTGGTCCGCAGTCAGTCAGTGCGTCTCTCATCGAGAGTGTGTGAGCCTCGTCTAGCGAGTCAATCCCTGCAGAGTCGATCGAGATCACAGCCGGGCAATGAGTGCCGAGTGGGTCGTCGGGTGCACCGAAGGAGTCTCTTAGTGTATCACAGTTAGTACATCGTCCAGAGAGCGTGTTGAGCTCTGGGAACGACTGAACCGAAAAGTGGGGAACTGTGCTCGTATGTCGTCAAGTGCATCACGAGTTGTAGGTGGAAAGTCTCGAGAGTACGTGGAGTTCCGAGAACAACCAAGCAGAGTTGGGAGCTGTACTTGGATGCTTTGCAGTGAAGCTGTCTCCACCGTTATTGCCTGACAGTGTGAAGGCTGTGTCACTGATTGTTTCAGCGTGTTTATAGTAGATCTCCAACGACTATAAAAAGTGTTTTTAGAGCTGTCCTGATTAACAATGGTTAAATAAAGTGTGTTTCGATACTTCATCAAGTGTCGCCGTTATTCACTCCAAATACACAAACCCCGTACGAACATGAACGAAGAAAACGCAACAACTGGTGTCAGAAAAGGAAAAACGCAACAATATTTCTTCTGAACTGGTTGAATGCCACGATTTTGTTCTTGATTTTTCGTTTGCAAGCTGTTGGTTCATATACTCATCTACAAAACGGTTAGTTTCAGTAACAATATGAAGCATGAGCAGTTCATCAAAAAATAATTCAAAAAAGATAAATGGGTTTGAAACATCTGTTATATCTTTTTTTATTCCTGGAACCTACTTCAAAAAGTAAACGAAAATGGAGGACACAGAATTAAAAAAAAATATGTTTTACTCAAACAACACCAGCCAATACCACGCAGTCATTACTTTCACCGCTTTAGACACATCTTGTCCAATTTCTCCCCACACTTCTCTGAAATAGTATTCTCCTTCGCATACTTTGTCAAGATCATGGTAGTGTTTGTTGCATTCCAAAGCTTTGCAAATAATTTTACGGGTAGCAGCACAAAGCAAATGATAGTAGTTTGAACAGGCGTTAACGCATCGGCTGAGCAAGGCATATATATATATACGCCCGTGGCAGTTAAGGGGTTAAGCAGTGTCCTACCAATATTTCGAATTCCACAAATAGCAAAAAACCTTTACTGAATCTCATTGCATGGCTTTAACAAGATGAGATGGTTAATCACAATGTTAATCTATTGTTGAATCCAGTGGAGCATGTGGGCAATCTTCCGTCTTAACACAGCACCAAACATAAATGTTATGGTGAAATGTAATTAGATGGTGGCAACCCTAACAATATGCAAAGTTTTATGAAAAAATGAACTTGTAATAACAATAATATATCATATAAAATGCTTAATGTATGCAATTCTGAAGTTTTGTACGATGCCAAATTTGTACAATTCTCTGATGATTTTAAAGGAAAATAGATCAATGTAGACATCAGAACTACTGTTATTCCCATGTACAGAGCATTCTGTCTTCACTTAAAAGTAGAAAGAAAAAATTGCACAATTTGGTATTGTGCATATTAAACATTTTACACGTGACATGATATTCATGACATGATATAAATAGACTACGACTTTTTGTGACTGGTGCTCTGTTAACAGAAAAATACTAGCATTTGTTTTCAATGTTATTTCAAGCTGTACTCGCATTCCATGGCTTGACATTGTCAGGTCAGGATGTAATATTTTTGGGGCTTATTTTTCAAAGGTACTTATATACTTTTTTATCAAGAATTTTTGACAAACAAAAAATCGCCAAGCAGTGTGATTTAGTGCTAATAATGGATAAACGCGACATCACAACAAATTCTTAAGATCTTCACCTCAGTTTATCTAACCTCAATTAATCCTCAATAAATCAGTTTAGCTTTTGTTAACAACAGTATAATTTAAATTTGCCTTGCATTTTGAAAAAACTATTGAAATTTGGAACCTACCTTATATGGAACAGCATGACAACATGCAGTAAAGTTTTTTTTACATGAAGGTAAGTCTGAAATTTTTGAGATGGTATACCTTGCCAAACCTTAGGTGTGTTCAAGGAAATTCCCACCAAAATCAATACGCTTTTTTGTACATGAATTTTCCAAGATTAAATGCTTCAGACTACCTATTTCTTGGAATCTATGAAAAATATCATTTTATAGTTTCATCAGTCTCATCTCTGGAATGAAAATGATGCCCATATAAATTTTGTTTTCGATTAAAAAATATCCATCACTCAAACTTAGCAAACAACTTCCAATTCATTGCGTGCTGGTGTGTTAAAGATAAACAAAGTTTAGATAAACAAACTTTAAAGTTCAGATAAACAAAGGATATGCCTTTATCCATCTTTTGCAGCAATTCCACTTTTTGTTTAATGGACTTCGAAACATACTTTCGCTTTGTAGATCCTTTACATATTAGTAAATATATATCAGAAATTCTATTTGACATAATTGAAAGTTCAAGCTTACTTTTATAAAATTGCTCTAACAGTCTGCAAAAAATAATAAGCCGGATCCAATTCGAAGATTTAGGAACAACGCAATCTGCAACATTAACTGAATTAGATAATTCTAGCTTAGCTTATACCATCCGTTATACATTAAACGCGCATGCGTAAACGTATCATGCACATCCGCACACACATATTTGCAGCCGTAAAGGTCTTACATGTATGCGCCAACATGACGCATGTGCAGAAAATTTGTAGCTTTGAAGTCCGGATTATAGATCATTCCGGATTATGGATGTCCGAATTAACGACTTTTGACTGTTTAATCAAATCACACTACGTCAGATTGATGTTACTACTTATTTTCTACGTGCCAGCTTGGCAACAAATTTAAAAACTCAGCTAGCAGGTTTTTTTTTTTTTTTTTTTTTTTTTTTTTTTTTTTTTTTTTTTATAAATGCCGGGATGGCTTACACATATCAATTATCGACATTTGAAAACTGATAAACGATGACAACACATTGTGAAAAATTACGACAAGTAAACACCTAACTGAAAATTAATATGTTTTAAGTGCTCCAAATTTAAGTTCCATATATGTAACTTCTATCTGTTGATTATAACTAAAGAAAGAGAAATCTGTTTCATCAAATTTCTGTTGGAATGATTGATTAGCACAAGTTTGGTGGTATCTCTAGCAACTTTCATTGTCAATGGTTAAATACGTAAGTACCATTCTAAGCACAAAGAAGCTGCTTATTAACCATTTCCCATGCATAAATCAAAGAATTGTAGACGTGTTTTATCATGTAACTGGAAACACAAAAGTCTGATCTCCTTGAGATAAACTGATTAGTGAGGGAATGCACTTTTTTCAGAGCTTTGAAACTGCACAGCATCTACAGCTATAAAGACTAATGCTGCTCTGTGTTGCTAACCAACAGACCTGCTTCAATTTCATATTACATATTAAACCTAATGTAAAACTGCTGAATGTAACAAAGAACTGCAAACTAGAAATAACGCTATCTTTTAGCTGAACAGAACATTTGACTCAAAATTTAATCTAAATTGATTTTGTACATTTATTTACTTTTTCTTTAAATTTGGGAGGTAGAGAAGCAAATGTTGCTTTACCATTTTGAATTCCATAAAATATATAATTCTGACTGATATTAAATAATTCAAATTGAAAATGAAGAGGAAAAAGTCAGATATGCAATGGTTTCAGGGTATAACAGTAATTAAGACAAAAATAAATGCTCACATTGAGTTCTTATAAATAGTTCATTATTATTAAATATGATTATTCATTATCATTACAATTATGAGCTCTAATTCAGACATTCTCAAATGGGAGAAATTTTGTGGGGGAAAACTTCATTGTTTCAAGGGGGGGAATATGGGCATCTTTTTATTTAACCTAAGTATTTAGTTTAAGTTCATGAAAATAAAAAACTACTTTTATTCAAATTTTGGTATTTATCAACATTTCCTATATATTTGCTGTTTAAATATATAAATAATGTGTAATAATATACTACAAAAATGAAAAATAGGACAATTTTTAGAATCCTGCACTGTAGCTGCAACGATTAAATTTATAAACAATACAATGAAATTAAAAATAAAAATAATTACTATTAAAATTGCATACTTAACCAAAGAGTTAAGAATTTCAATGTGAAGTACAAAGATAAATCTAATAAAAATTGCAATTTATGCACCAACTCTAAAAAAGGTTGTAATACACTCACTTCCAAAAGTTAAACACGGAAAGAAAAATGCTAATTTCTGGAAGCCAATCAGAATTGAAGATGATACAATTCACTGCAGAGGTAGATTGAAGTATGCAAATATGTTAGGTAGCAGCCAATCGCGCTTTCATGTCAAGAAATATGCAAAAAAGGCAGTCTTATAAGAAGCCAGCTTTATGAAGGATTACAGAAGTTGATTGTAAGTGCTGATAGAAGGTGTTTAAAACTTTCATACAATTTGTTTTCAAGACATACGTGTTTCTATGACTTCCAGAAGACGAATGGAAGATTCTGATTGCTGGCATGCTGTGGGGCGCATTGAAGCAGGACAGTTGATCGCAGATGTTGCTCTTTTCTTCGGCATTCATTTTTCTGTAATTTCCCGTTTATGGAAACAATTCCAAACCACACAGAGAGTTGTCCGAAGACCCGTAGCCGGTCGCTCAAGTGTTACAACTCCCACGGAAGATCGATATATTGCTATTGTAGCCAAACGCAATTGCAGAGCGACCTCCACACGTGTGAAACCTATGGCTACAGCGTCCATTGGTAAGGCAATATCTGCAGCTACTGTACGCCAAAGATGACATATGGACTGTACGCCTGGGTACCTTCAGTTTGTGTTCCTCTATTCGTCCAATCAAGAGAGGCACGATTACAGTGGTGGCGGGGAAAATGTCAATTGGAATGTCTCTGACTGTGGCAATGCCAGGTTTACTGATGAGTCAAGATTTGCTCTGAAGGCAGACGACAAACGTATAAGAATATGGTGTGAACAACGAACACGCAATCAGTCCCAAAACAACACAGAAAATCACGCATTCCGAGGCGGAAGCATTATGGTGTGGGCAGGGATTTCATTAGGATACCGCACCGACCTGCACATCTTTAAATGGGGTTCTTTGATGGCTGTCCGGTATCGAGATGAAGTCCTAGAACCCATTTTGAGAATATACGCTGCAGCAGTTGGCCCTACTTTTGTTTTAATGAACAATAACGCACGTCCCCATAGAGCGTACATCGTCAATGACTATCTGGAGAGCGAAGGGATTGCGCGTATGGCGTGGCCAGCATATTCGCCTGACCTTAATCCCATTGAAAATCTTTATAATGCTCTCGGCCGTGCTGCATCTTCACATTTCCCACCTTCAGCCACTCTTATTGAGCTGGAAACTGCTCTACAAGAAGAATTGCGATTGCTTAATTCTGCAGTGGTTGACCACCTAATTGAAAGCATGGTCACAAGGTGTAAACTTTGTATACAGATGAGGGGGGATTACATAACCTACTAATGTCCTTTTTTTTCATTTTATACTGTTTATTTTCACTTTATATGTAATTCTGTTTGAGTCTCCAGTATGTCATTATCTGATAACTTACAAAAATTTAATATTGTTTTCATTTATGTTTATAATTATTGATTTTGTTTTATGCATAAATATATATGCTACTTTCCTGCCGAATTTTGTGTCAATCAAAGCAGTATTTGTTGATTTATTTGCATTTTACATCTTCGTGCTTAACTTTTGGAAGTGAGTGTATTTAGTTATTTATCAAATAACTGTATTTACTGTTGAAGTGCCAACGCCATACTTGTATTATGTAACCATTGCTCAGCAACGTAAGAAATTGTTTTAAGATTAGAATTCTGAAGTTTGACCAGCTAGCAGATGTATAAAAACTTTTGCCACTTAGAAATTGTATACAAATTATCTATCTCTGTAAACTAAAAATAAAATTTATGTTTTATTAAGAAGTTTATCTGTTTTGTCAATTACTGCAAAATACATTACAGTCTTATTAAATTGGAGGTTCCACCAAGATACTGGAAATTAGGAGTGGAATTATCAATTTTAATGGTGCTGGTCTCCTAATCCAAGATCATTGCCGAAATTTTGAGAACAAGTTTGCTAATACCAATTAACGAGTTTGTTTATTTCAAGGTGAAATGGATATCAGAAGTCTGCTGTATTAAAGCCAGATTTTGGAGCGGATCATTCAACAGTTATCTTCTGAGTTTGTATAACCTGCGTCCGAGCAAAGAATTGTCAGAATAGGATATTGCTGATCTCCGAAGACAAGATTATCTTTTGGTTTTCATAAAAAAGTATTTATTTAATTTAAGTATTTCATTTTAGAATTATATTTAAATAGTGTAATTTCTGTGTAAAATAACTGAGACTAAAAATAGTAGAAGTAATTTATAATTGATATATGTGGTAAAGAAGTATTTAAAAAAAATGATTATTTAGGCTTTACCGTTATTTGTTTTGATTTTTTTTTTTTTTTTTTTTTTTGTTGATAATTGATATATGTACGCCATCCCGACATTTATTAAAAAAAAAAAAAAAAAAAAAAAAAAGAGCTTCTAGCTGAGTTTTTAAATTTGTTGCCAAGCTGGCACGTGGAAAATAAGTAGTAACATCAAACTGACGTAGTGTGATTTGACTATACTACAGAATTGGCACAAGTCTTTTCTTAGTTCTTGCCATCCAGGCGTGTAGTAGATAGTAATGTCATCCTGACGTATTACAGATAAATTGTATTTCCAAACTGGCAAATATTGTTTTTGTTATCACCAACCAGGTGTAGAGATAGATACTAAAATCGTCAAACTGACGTGGGTGAAATTTCATTGTATTGCCTAACTGGCAAAGGTGTTTATATAGTTATAGCTAACAACGCTTGTGAATAGTGAGTTAAAACGTCAACCCAACGTAGTATTATATTATTTTGTGCCAACCTGACAAACCTGTTTAAATAATTCTCTCCAATTGGTTAGTGTGAATTTCGTATTTGAGAAATTAAGTCTCGCCAGAAATTATACATTTTTAATACAAGTGCGATCTTTTAGATTCAATTTCAAAAGGAAGCCTATTAAAGGTAACTTGTGTCAACATGTCATTCTTAGCTAGGAGTAAAAAACAGGATTTAAAAGTACTAGCAGAAGAGTTAGGTTTAACCGTGAAACCTGAATTTAAGATTGCTCATTTGCATAAATTGATTACTGAAAGTTCCGGTTATGATGAGGAGTTTACTCGAGAACTACTGGCTGTAATTAGAGAAGAAAGGGAAAGAATGGAAGAATGCGAAAGAGAACAAAAACGTGAAAGAGAAGAAGAGAAGAGAAGAATGCGACAGAGAAGAAAGAGAAAGAAAAGAAGAGCGTGAAAGAGAAGAGAGAATTAGAGCCTTTGAGCTACAGAAGCTTCAGTTGGAAGCAATGGCTGCAACAGCACAGCCGGTAGAAACTACGCAGTTACCTGAGCAGCCTTTAAAATTCAGAATTCACGATGTCATGTCCCGTTTCAACCCTAAAGAAGATGAAATAAGTTTATTTCTGGTGTTATTTGAGTGTCAAGCTAAAATAATGAATTTACCTGCTGAAAATCAAGTGACTCAACTTATTTCATTGCTGCCTCCTGACATTGTTCAACTTATTGCTAGAGAACCAGAAGAGGATGCGAAAAGTATGAATATGTAAAAACTTTACTGTTACAACGATTTAAATTGAGTGCGAAAAAATTTCGACAACTAAACACCAAAAATCTACTGAAAGTACTTGGTATGATTTCTAATATGAATTAAAGAATTATTTAGAAGGATGGCATAATGGATTAAACATTAAAACTTTTGAACAGCTAAAAGATCTCATGCTGGTTGATCAAATTAAAAAGCGTACTTCTCCTGATTTCAAAGAACATTTCATGGATGAATGACTACCATAATTTCACCCACTGAGATGGTTAAGGAAATTGAAGATTTTGAAGATGTGAGAAAAATAATAAAACCGAAATTTTCTGCCAATCAGACTGAGAAATAACAAAGGATGATTTAAACCTCGTTATGATAATTTTGTGAAAAAAAAAGAGAGTATCCACCTCATTTTAAGCATTCTGATAAAGGGGATGATTCAAAATACCAAAGACCACCGACAAAGTCAATTTTAAAACAAGAACCAAGAAAATTTATATGACAAAAGATATCGACCACGTTGTTTCGAGTGTGGATCATACGAACATTTTAAGCCTCAGTGTCCTCACTTCAAACCAAATAAAAAGGTAAATTGCATATCTCCAAATGATGATTTGTTATAGACATATACAATTAACGGTTTAGCTAATGGGTATGAAATGCCTATTCTTCGAGACACAGGAGCCACTGTTGATGTTATTTCTTGAAAATACATAGATAACGCAAAAATAACTGGAGAACATGTCTGGGTACAATATCTTTTAAATGACCATTAGCGGAAGTTGAAATTAATTGTGAACATGGTCATATAAAGACAAAGGCAGCTGTTGTTACAAATGATCCCGGAAGATATGTATTGGGTAACAAAACTACAAAATTGTTCAAAAATAAATCATTCTTAAATTTAGGAAAAATAAATGCGGTTTTGACACAATCTCAAGTAAAAAGATCTCATGAAGAAGATCGAAGTAGACAAACCGAAATGGAGAAACTAGAAGAACTGACGTTTATTGAGACTGACGAAGATATTTTACCGCAAACTTATGAGGAAGACAAGGAAATTAAGAAAGTGATGTTAATTCTAAGGAATTAATTGAATCTCAGCATCAAAGCAGAGATCTAGCCTCATTGCTTAGCGAAGCTAAAAATGGAAATTCCTGCAAGACAAATGATTTCAAAGTAAAAGAAAACGGGTTTTGGTGAAAAGAAAATAGACAAAAATGGAAATAAAAAGGAAATAATTGTTATTCCTGAAAAACATACGGATCAAATGCAGAACTATTCATCTTTGATGCAGATCCAAACAAATAATAGTGCTAAAACTCAGGGTAATTTGGTCAATACTCACTCTCCTAATGGTCAAGCTTCTGTCAATGCTTCACAGAAATCTGATAGACAGTCTAGGTGTTTACCTCCTGATAAGAAAACTGAAGTTATTGATTTGGAAGTTGACTCACCTTATTTACCTGCTGATTCATCTTCATTGGATAGTGTGTGTGAGTATTCCCCTACAAGTTCCCCAGTTTCTTATTCTCCAAAAAGCAAAGATGTGTTTGACAGTTTGTTAACAGCAGATCAAAGAACTTCTGATAAAAGAACTCGTGAAGGTGCTTCTAAAGCTAAGAAATTAAAAATATGTTCAGAATCTATGCACACGTCAGAAAACTTAGCAAAGAGGCACAAACACGATAAAGGATACTCAAAGTTGCCACATTCAATGAGAGTGCAAGTAGCAGATAAGAACAAAGGTTCATCTCGCAGAGAGCAAAAACTATCTGACAAGAAAGAACTGACAAAATTTAAAAAAAGCTCTAGATGAATTGCCAAGTTCTGGAGTTGAGATGCAAGTCAAGGAGACGTTTTTAAAGAAACTAAACAGACAAGAGAGAGTTGTTGAAGAAGTAAAACTGCTGCAAAATCGTCTATTACACTCACCTGATTTCAATAAGGAGTTTATTTTTCAAATTGATGTTTCAGACTCTGGTACGGGTGTCATTTTAGTTTCAAAAAGATGACCAAGAAAATGAACATCTAGTATTATACCTCAGTAAGAAGTTTACAGAAACTGAAAAAAAAGTACTCTACCACAGAAAAGGAAGGCACTGCCATTATACTTGCTGTAGAGAAACTTCAATGTTATTTAGACGGGCATACTAAATTCCTCATCATAAGCAATCATAATCCCCTAGTTTGGCTAAAAAATAATGTGAGTCTAAATCTCCGACTTACGAGATGGGCACCAGTACTACAACCCTACAATTACACAGTCGTTCATCGAAGTGGTAAAAACCATAAAAATGTAGACGCATTAAGTCGTACTCCCTGGCCTGATTAAATAATTTATTTCCCCATATAGATAAAAACTATTTTGTTCTTTCTTCTCTTCTTTACTGTATATTATATTATATGTAGTATTTCAATTATGTATTGTGCTGATATTCTGTTGTTAAGAAAAAAAAATTTAAACTTTAATTTATAAAAATATAAATTAAAGTTTATCTGGAAGGGGGAGAAATTGTAATATTTTGTTATTTATCAAATAACTATATTTATTGTTGAAGTGGCAATGCCATATTTGTATTATGTAACCGTTACTCAGCAACATAAGAAATTGTTTTAAGATTAGAATTCTGAAGTTTGACCAGCTAACAGATGCATGAAAATTTTGCCACTTAGGAATTGTATACAAATTATCTAGCTCCGTAAACTAAAAAAAAAAAAAAAAAATTTGTTTTATTAAAAAGTTTATCTGTTTTGTCAATTACTTCAAAATACATTACAAGGTCAATACAGTTTATAGAATTGTAATTTAATAAAATTTTAAGTTACTGATAATTAGAAAAATTTCTGCCACTAAATAATTGCCTTGAATTGTATTTAAAGAAATTAAATAACGAAGAATCTGCATGAATGTATTATGTTTCTCGCAGTCATAAAAACGGTACCTAGAGCCATCAAAGTTTGAATAACGTAATTTTCCATAGAATATGGGCATGTGAAAGAATTTTAATTTGAAATTTGTTTTATTATCAATTTTATATTTTATAACACTTCAACGAATTTTTGATTAACAAACTCAATGATCTGAAAGGGTACAATGGCAAACACTGTATGGAAAAAATATATATATATATCTCCAGTATGTGAGATTCTGAATCAAAATTATAAAGATATGCTCCTTTTAAAATTATTTTGCGACATTGCTGTTGAACTGAATTTTATGGTTTGAGTACGTAGAACATGATATTTAATAAATAAAGTTAACATACAAAACATTAAAAAAAGCCCTTGTAATTTAAAATCTGAAACCTTTCAGAATTTTTAAAATTAAAATTAGAAACTGATAAAGTGAAATAAGTTTAACAGTCAGAATAAGTGAAAAGCTTTAACAATTAAAGCAAAGCAAGAAACAAGGAATAAAGAAATACCCCTCCCAGCTAAAAATAATTATCACAACAATGTTAACAATCCAGAGGTTTTCATGTAACAATGAATATGAAAAAATTAATCAAAAAATAACAACCTAAATTAATTAGAAGAAATGGAGATTTAAACAATGGAAAATGAATAACCTGGTTTTAAGATTTCTATCAAAACTAATAATACATCATATAATGACCAAGAATTGAATTACAAGAACACTCAGAGACTGACTGACACCATAAAAACCATACGATCTCTGATATCACATGCTACTTTTTGTGCCTTTTTGTTTCCTTTCTTATTAGTTTAGCTCAAAATTTCTGGCAACATTGCTCCAAGCGACCAAGGTTTTGGCTCTGAAATCTTGCAGTACTTCAGAATGTTATGAATAAGCGGTATTTTCTTGATTATAATTCTAAACTCTTTTCTTCCAATATATACCTTGCTTTAATTGCCTGTACATCGTAAAAGATGCTTGTCTGTGTACTTAAAAGCATTGTCGCAAATATTTTTAAATGTGTAATGTGTGTAACATACAGTTCGACCATTTGGAGATTGAGAAACAAAGTAGAACTATTTTTTAATCTGAGAAGGAAAAGAATTATTGTTCTTTTTTAACTATATGATTTTGTATTATTTTCCCTGCACTCTAAACACTTTTACTTTTTGAGTACTTAACTTTTAGGAACCTAAGAATACTATCCATTAAAGAAGCTAATGTGCTTAAAATAACACTTTTTTAATAAAACAATACAAATTTCAAGATTTAAGGAAAAAAAATAGAAAAATTACCTGCAATCATGTTGACCCCAGCAACTATTTTCGGGCTACACTCCTTGTTCTTCAAAGATGGAGCAATTTTTTCATCAAAATATTCCATGGCCATTGAGGATAAATCTCTCAGTTCTTGTAAAACTTCATGAGCACGTATAGGGTTTGATTCTGAAGTAATATATCTCAGAACTCTATAAATTTCATCTAAAACCTACAAATATTTTTTTAAATTATTCTCAGAATTAAAAGTAATAGAAAAATCAACATCAAACTGAATCATAAGATTGTCCAACAAAGATTTTTATTATCTATGCATGCTGCTCTCAGATAGGAACTCAGACTTTAGCTGTCACTTACAGGTTTCCAACAACATCTTTTGTTGATGTTAAAGAAATTGGATGTTGTAACAGATGGACTTAACTTCATCTAACATTCTGGCCATGACTTACCTCCTGCAGATATAGCCCACAAGGTTGCCAGACACATTAATTTGCTTTCATTAGAAAAAAAAAAGAAAAAAGGAAGTCTGGACCTAGCCATTATTTTGCTTTTTTTGAGTCAACTGGTACAGCTGGCATAAGCTCAGTTATCATTCATCTCTGGGTTATTTTAACAAGTTTTTATCAATATAAATATCTTTTACATACCTTTTACATTATAATAGAACTAGTAAAGCATTCAATCAAGTGTATCTCACCTCATCATTTAAAGCAATTTAGAAATAAGTGCTGTTCTCCTCGGACTTTGTAGCACAAGGGTAGCAGTGACAAGGAAAATCATCACATTTGAAATTATTCACAAAAATAAGAATTACTAACCTCAGGAAAGTTTAATGTCATCAACAGAGTTCTTATAAATTCTAAAAATTTTCTGCTACCAAAGATAGGATTTACTGAGAAATCCATTGCAGCAATAAGGATCCAGGTAGCCCCCCCCCCCAAAAAAAAAAAAAAAAAAAAAAAAAAAAAAAAACTAATTTCCTGACATGAATCAAAGCCAGGTATGAAAATTTTAACAAAAGGAATTGCACTTTATTTCATAAAAATTACTATTTTAGAAAAACAGAAAATATAAATAATTATACATAAATAAGAAAAATTTAAATAAAAATAAAATTTTTAATATAAAAAATTACAAAATATCAGCCATTGCATAAACGATATTTAAATTTAATTATGTGGAACAATTTACATCAAAAGTTGCCACACATTGTTTTCTTTTTTCATACCAATTAATCTTAAGCCTGTGTTTTATGGACCAAAAATCCTTGAAACCTGCCCTGTTGTTCTCCTAGATTTTCGACAAAGACAAAAAATTAAATTGAAATTATAGCTATAGCTGAAAATCCGACTTCCAAAATTAAGACATGGCAATTGTCCATCACGTTTTTTCCCAAGATAGATATTTTATGAAATTTATTACCAGTTACACTACCTATGTACATTGGTTTATCTTTTAGATGTATTGTTAAATTACATCTCAATCTACAAGGTAATTCTTTGACCCTTCTCAACACCCTTGAAAAAATAAAATGATCTGAGAAGAAACTTGTTTTGTAAAACCAGGGGGAGCAGATTAAGAAGCTGGTGGACCTGCCTGCAACCAGGGGCCCCCACACTTGATGGACTCCAGTTATAAGATCAATGTACAACAGAAAGATCTTGTACCCACATTGCAACCCGAATGATTACCACGGATTTCAGTTGTGTAGCAACCCTAGCCATCTTTCTTCCTCATATCTATATTGTTGAAATATGTACAAAGTTTCCGTATGCTTTTTTCTCCCCCCCCCCACAAATTTTATTTGGAACAAACGAATACTGTTCAAGTCAAACAAATCTGTTTTCAGTTCACAGCCATGCTTAGTTACTCTCGGATGCACCCTTTTTTACATATAAAGTTAATGAAACAAAATGTTAAAATTTCAGGTAATATACTTTGTTTTGTTCCATAATTTTTTACTGTTTGGGTTTCGCAGGATCATTTTTTCACTGTTTGCTTTCTTATGTTTAAGAAAAGCACCGTGTTTCCAGTTTGATAATGTTTTCCTTTTAGTATTTCTATATTTTAAGTTTTTATAATTTAGAGAAATGTAACCATGAATGTAATTAAAATATAAATTTAGTTGAAAAACATAGATTTCTTTTTTGATACTGCGGCGTTTGCGAAAAAGGTTTGGGCTATTTTGAAAATTTTAAATTATTTTGCAAATGTTTTACTGTTTTGTTCAGTCGCAAAATATTAAGATTTTTGAAAAAAAAAAAAAAAATGAAATTTTTCAAATAAAAATATATAGTGATAATAATAAACTAGAATGTGTAAAAAAACATTTGTATTCAATTTATGTTTTATTATTTATTATTTATTAAGAAAACTTGAATGGAAACTATACAAATTAAGGGCTTTGTGATTGATTCCAGTTTTTAAAAAAACTTTTTAAACCTTAGAATTTGGAAAGCTTACTTGGTTGAAATATTTTTAAGAATTTTGGTCATAAATACTATGGGAGCTAAACTATGTTTAGTATTAGATATGAAACTATGATTTCTTTAAAAAATATGAAATTTAAACAAAATATTTTTGTATTAAATCAGAGCTTTCATAATTCAGTCAGAAAATTTAAAAAAAGATACAGTAATTTTAGGATAGTACGGAAAAGAAATAAAAAAACCTGAAGATTATTATTTTAACTAAGAATTTCATGGAAAAAATTTACGTTCTGCATTAATAAGTAGAAAACTTTAAAAAGTCTGAAAAATTCAGAGTCAATTGAAAAAGAATTTAGTTAGGTACTTTTCCGTTTCGCCGGTGCAAATCTCGCCAAGCAGACTTTATTGGCGACACATACAGTATACACATAAAAAATGTTAACAAAAAACTTTTAAAATTTTGTAAAAAGCCAATATATGTGTAAAAAGACATTAATTTAAGAATTTATTATGCTTTCATGGTTCAACAAGCTGATTCTCTGATTCATATCACGTGACCCCAAGTGACTTCATCTTACGTAAACTACGCCACAAAAATCTAATTCTCTCAGTAATTATCTACATTAATTTAAAGTTAAATCTTAATTTGGAATAAAAGTTTAAATGCAAGAATTATTTCAATTCATACTAGTAGCTTATTCAGAAATTATGTAAAACTGCAGTGCTTTACTTCGCTAGTGTATTCTCATTAGACTGGATGAATTTAACCCTTGACTTTGCCTTTTCTATATTTTCGCCTTCAGGTGAGCGGCGAGATTGCATTCTAATTGACTTAATTACCACGAATGGCCTTAGGGCATAAAATTGTACTATCTGATAAAAATTCTATGTAATTGTATGCCAATATTGAAAGAAATAATCAATCTGATAAGAAATACTGCAACTTGTTTTGAAAATGAGGCGTAAAAGGTTACCAGCAAGGATATTCCGTTTGGCATCAGTTGTACCATTATGGCGACTTTATTGTTTGCATCGGCAAAATGGAAAAGCACCTTTAGTTATTTTTTAATTTAAAATTGCTAACTTTATTTTTAAGCATTCAAATTCCTTCCACACTGCTACAGAGAAATAAATTGGCTGACTCGGAATCGGAAATCGTTCCTCAGCCAAACGCGAGACTTTTGGCGAGCAAAGCAAATGTGCCCATTGCAAAACTTGCCAATCATCCCAGATAATACCAAAGTTTGTAAATTTACATTGGCAACAGCCCTAGTCACCAGTCTGCTCAATCGTAATATTTTGTTTGGCGCGGCCACTACGTTTTGTTTTATAATAATCCTGTTATCCTTGTAAACTGCTTTCTGCTACATCACCTAAATTAATAATTGGTTTTCAAAAATGGAAAGCAATTACCAGCAACTCTGTCCGACCATGAAATACCAAAAGAGTATATATACTCACACGCATTTTGTATAAATGGTCATTAAAATTTAATAGAATAGTCAGCAATTACAGAAAAGAGAACATGAAGAGCATTATTAGAAGGAAGTCTCGAAGCAAATAATATCTACTATAAAACTTTTGAGCCATTCAGAGGCCACGGTGAAGATCAGGAATCTACAAGGAAAGAAAATTACTTGACGTGTCTGGAGTATCTAAGTGATTACAATAATTTCTTGAAGCTGCACCTTCAGAAATACGCCAATAAAGGACGAGGTACTTTTAACTATCTGTCCCGCCAAATTTGTGATGAATTTAGAAGTATTATTGGTAAACAAGTAAGAGCCCATATACTTGATGAAGTTAAGAAAGCGAAGTATTACAGTAAAGTGAAGTAGTAGAGATACGATACAGCCCATATACTTGATGAAATTAAGAAAGCGAAGTATTACTGATGACGATTACAGAAGTTGATCAACTAACATTAATCTTAACATGTCTCATCTAGTGGTGAAATAAAAAGTATGTGCAATTTATACCCATAGTGTACTTTAACCAATTTATACCCATATACATACTTCTTCATATTTAGAACAAGTTTAGCTAAATTTGGATTGGATATTAAAAATTGTTGAGGGCAAGCATTTGATAATGCATCCAATATGTCCAGGCAGTACTCAGGTCTACAGGCACATATTAAAGAACACAGTCTAAGTGCAGTTTACATTCCTTGTGCCAGGCACTTTTTAAATTTACAGGGTTTGTACACATTTCTGCACACAGAAATTAAGGACTTTTAAGGATCATTAATGAAAAAAAATTAAGAACCTATGAGCAAATGGGAACTAAATAAATTCAATTAAAAATATTATTCTAAGCCTGAATTTCACTTTTGTAATACCATTCTAAAAATAAAATATCCCTAAGTAGTATGCATTATTACTAAACATGAGTTGATGAACATAATTATTAATAAGTTTGAGAATAAAATAAACTCCCTGCAGATTACCAAGTAGCATTAAATATTTTACACTTGGACATATTTGAAAGAAGATATGTAACACGTTTTACTAATAGTTTAGCCATATGTTGATTTTTTTTCCCCCCTCATTTTGTCACATACTTGGTCAGTCTAGAGCATAGGTTCTCAACCGGTGGTACGCAAGAAAAAAATAAGTGGTACACAAACAAGCAAAGTATTTTGAACTATTTATTTCAAAAATTAAAACCCCAACATCCCGATTGAGTTTTCTCTCTAACACTCGTAAATTTATGTGATCTGAGCTTTGTTCAAGAGTGGTGGTGGTAGCAATACTTTGTAGTGGTGGTACTAAAGGTTTTCATTTTTTGTTTAGATGGTACACGTTAGTCAAAAGGTCGAGAACCACTAGTCTACAGGTTTAGTAAATAGCAGGTAGATTTTATGTCAAACGGCATATAGAAGCACGAGAAAACGAGAAGCAAGATCATAATCAGCATCATTCATAACAAAAGACAATGTTATCACTACTGCTGCTTGTCTAGAGACCTGCTAATTAGAACAAACCTGAAATGCCTGATGTAGGCACGGCTGGCAGGTGTTGAAAGTTAGTCAGGCTCTGTTTGATGCAGTTAGTGTCATAGCTTTGTGTACAGTTCCAGGAGTTGTAATCCAGTTAATATACTTTCAGGTTCCAATAAGCCATTAAAGCACCAGAGGTGGTAAGTTACTAGATGCAAAGAATAAGTTTTACTTGAATTTCTACATTTTTGTGTTTTATCTCGTGATCACAGTGAGTATTGATTAAAGGCAATAACTTGCTTTGATATGTAGAGATGTAAGCAGTTAGTTATAAATAATTAAATTAGGTAAATAGGTAACCTTAGTCATTATGGATTTACATGGCCACTATTAAATTTTATTTTTTAACAGTATTTGTTAAAAAAGGCCTATTAAAATCAAAATCTAATAAAATTTCACAGTTTAAAATACATGTAATTTATGACACTGATTCTTAAAGGATATTAGAATAATTACACATTAAAAGCTACAAAACATTTATGTTTTGTAACAACACTCAACAAAATATTTATCCGCCATTTTAATTTGAAGCCTTCCCAAACATTTTGGCTAGTTTATACAGATTTCCTTCTCTTTAAGCAACTTTTTTAACAATAATTAAGAGATTTTTCTCAATATGCAAACCAATGCTCTCGCTAGTTTCTGCCTACTTTATCTGCTAACTTGTCAACCTCTCCACAATGTACCTATTAAGGTTTACTTGATCTGGTAAAAGTTAAATAGTCTAAAAACCCCCGATAGACATGAAGCAAATATCACTATGTCTGAAAGTAACTACAATATCAAACAAAGGTTTAAATAAGTCTCTTACTTAAAAAGAACTTAGAACAAACATAAAAATTACATCTCACGGTAACATAGTTAAACAAGAACAGTCAAATTCAAACTAAAAATGTAGACTAGAGGTCAAAGATTATACAACTTAATTTTAATTTAATCTGGCTCAGTAACTCTACCATATGAGGAAACAGAAATGGAAAATTATAGTAAAGGCTGAAATCATAAACAATTGGATAATTTACATAATAATAACTGCACATATCTTTAAAGAATAATTTTCTTTATGTATTCAGTTTCTTTCTTCAGCATGTTTCCTTTTCATTTTAGAATTTTTGGATTTAATTAAGGATTTCTGTTTTTCTAAAAAACACTAAATGCATAGAAAAAGTGATTAATTTAATTTCTTTCGTAATATAGGTTTCAGAATAAATATGAAATATATATTGTAAAGGCCAGTTACAGAGCTGGTGTGATAGAATTTTTAGAATTTAGTGACACACCGAACAACAAAATCTAGAAATGGCAAAACTTTTAGAATTTAGACAAGCATTGGAAGCAGAATTTAGAAAGGCACTATTCAGTCGTATTTAGGATCCACAGAGATTGCATCAGATGGAAAAATGCGTAGTGCCTCTGTGTATGATGCATTAAGACATATTAGAAGCATCTTTTAAATTATAAGTTTTCAATTTCTTTACTAATAAAAAAAACTCTTTTCTATAATGCCTGCCCAAGTGATAAGATTAGAAGCATTTTTGATATTTTCCATGCTTGTGTCTAGTGAAATGTAGATAAAATACAGGGAGGATAAACATGTTAAGAAAAAGATTCTAGTATCAGGAGTAAAACATTCAAATATTATGTCTTCATTGTTCTTCCAAACGTTCTTCAAAAAGTAAAAAATTCATCGCAAACTTTCTGTAAAATACATCCATTACGCGTTGATACCATGGAGATATTTTTCATTTTGTCACATATTTATCGAATCTTCTAGAATTGTGAGTCTATAAATCTTGCCTTCCAATCTTTCTAAATTTTCCAAGCTGTAATGTCAAAAATACTACAGAAAAATTATCCCAACCAATTCTGTAACAGCAAGAAGGCAGAAATATTTTTTCTTGGGGGGAGGGAAGGAGGGAAAAAGTATAAAATTAATTTTATAGAGAAAACTGATGCATATTCTGAGACAATTATATGGGACACTTACTATGAAAAAATTAAAAACAAGATATTTTTAATTAATTACATAGTTAATTTTGTTTTTGCTAAGAGATGTTTCATAAAGTACGCTTTATAGCATTATACCTTCTTTATTTTTCAGATTCAAAATATTGTATAATAAGTTGCCAAAATGAAACTATATAATATGACAGCGAAAAATAAAAATGTTTTATTTTAATGTTATTTTTAAAATATAATTCCAATATATTACCATTATTTTCATGAAATTTATAAAAATTATGATGTTTTAAAAAAAATCGTCGAAAAATTCTCAGATTTCGGAATTAAAAATTTTCTATCGAAACTGATCTTAAAATCACCAAAATGTTAACAAATCGCCAAATTTAGAAACATTTAATAAAAGAATTCACATCCCCAAAAGCGAAAACTGTTCAAGAGCTCTTTATTACAAAAAAATGAATTTCGAAATGCTTATGTTTCACTTCTTGCTTAGAAACTCCATCATTTATATTAAAAATAATAACAAATTAATATCCATGAACCCATTCAAAAGATAATCATATACGTCAGTGAATAGCCAAAAATATTCCTCCAAAATGCTAATTTAAACTCAAAATGGCAGTCATAAAAACAGACAGAAATTTCAGATGATTAAAATTAAGGACCTTCTACTGATTTTGGCC
Organism: Stegodyphus dumicola; assembly: GCF_044657685.1. NCBI lineage: Eukaryota > Metazoa > Arthropoda > Arachnida > Araneae > Eresidae > Stegodyphus > Stegodyphus dumicola. The sequence continues at coordinate 6,259,388 of NC_140773.1, forward strand.
AAAATTAAGGACTTTTAAGGACCAAAAATCGATTCCAAAAAATTTAAAGACTTAAGGACCGTACGAACCCTGAATTTATTATGAAATTTTGCAGCAGAAAGTTATAGTGAAGTGATTAAATATCTTATGCTTATACAGAATTTTTGCAGAAGTTACTCAATTTTTTTTTCTGTGTGAACTATCACTGATGAATTTTAAATAAAATCACTGCAATCAGTTGGGTGTGAATCATTAAAAAGAATCTAGTCTACTAAAATCTCTTAAAAAATTATATCCAAAATTTCAGAAACAAATTTGGAATAGTGGAACAAGAAGCAACTGATTTATCAGGGCTATCTATCATTTGATGAGGAAGCTGAACAAGTATGCAGCAGCAAAAGATAAATATTATTTTTTGTTAAAGTAAAGAAGTCAGTCGTGAATTTGAAAGAAGGGAAAATTTCACAGTGAATTCATTTTATGTCATATGTGACAGGACAACAGCAGAACTACCCCGAAGAACTGAGATATACGAAACTGTTATAAAACACTTTACTGCATTTTTTGACGAGAGATTATTGCCTGAAATTAAAAAGAAAAATATTAAGTAAAGTAAGGTTTTTAATTTTTTAAATATGGTTAGGATTTTTCTTGAGCCCTTGAGTTTTATTATTAGCTATACATTTTATTTTGAGAATAAAGGTCAGCGGGGGGGGGGACCTTTACTTTGAACCTTTTACCCACCAGGGCCTCCAACTAGCTTATTTTTCAAGTAATAAATATTAGAAATTTCCATGAATTCATGATACTTCTCACTGTGATACTGAAAATAAACTATGATTGAATGAAAAAGAACTTAACTGAACTTCCGAATGTTGCCACACTAAACATCCAGAGCTCTCTGTAAATGACGAAGTAAGCAATGCGAATAACAATGTTCTGAAATTTTTGTAGAAACTTGATTTGATGATAATATCAACTCATCAGCTATTACTGACATTTCCCGGCCTTATTTTTCTATTACTTTAGAAAATATTGTCAATTTTATTTATTTCGAAATGTAATCAAATAATTTCAATTCACGAAAATTTTAGAATGCAATGATAATCCTAATTTAAAATCTTTTTAATCTGCACTTCAATTAAATTTGGCGAATTAGAGACTGGTCAGCATTTCTTTGCCGGATCATAGTTAAATATTTTTGAAGTTGCAAAAATTTCTTTTTCATTTACGCCATCAATTACATTTGGCAATACAGATTTGTTGCATTCTCCATTTATTTATTTTGCCATGAGTAACTGACTTATTATATTTGCATAACTTTTTGTGTAAAGATGTGGTTCTTGATTTTTTAACATTTATATTAGGCTGGCTGTATTTCAATATCTAACCATTCAACTGATGCATGACAATTTTGGTTGATCTTTACATTATGGTAACTTGGCGAATTTTTGGCGAAAATTTGGTGACCAACTCTCCTACAGCAACCCTCTATTTTTTTTTCCCTCCGCCATTTTGTCTTCACGAAGTAAAGACATGTTTCTTTTTTTATCTACTGAACACTTCTTCCAACAATCTACTAGCCGAATTACACTTATGCTAGAAATTTTATCTAACAAAACTGCTTAATCATGACAAATATTCACTGCAAAATTGGGAAAAAGTGCAAAATACCATACTCCTTACGCGTTTTTCAAAATAACACATACACATAAACCATGTACACGTCGACTTATTTTTACTTAAAAAAACATCCCAGAATTACACAAAAATGGCATTGCGCACACTCTTCACTATATCCACGTACACTGCTTTTTTCTCATAAATTAGAAAAATTTCATGAAAATGCATGACAATTTTCTGAATCTTTAAACCCGTTAAAAAGAACACATATGAAATTACCTAATAACGAAAAAGTATATACCCTTTCCAAATATGAACATTTCCACGTATAAAATAAATAAAATATCCAAAAACTTTTACCTCTAAATTATCTATTATATTATAAACGTCACCAACGAATTCATACCGCAAACATTACAAATACTTAGTGTCAAATATTTAAATTATTTCCATGCACGTTTACTTCAACTAAAACGTATACCAAATTCCTACAAACATAAAATTCCCAAAATAACTATCATTTAATTAAAATATAATTAAATTCAAAAACACTACTTAAAATATAAATAAGCACATACATTAAATTAATAAAAATTAGCTTACAATCCTAATTACTTTAAACTAAATCATAAAAATAATAATAATTTTCCCAATAATATCAAATTACTTTACTTCCACCTTACATTTAGAACAAACAATGCATAAAAATAATATCCTCAAATAATTAAAAATACTAACTTACCTAATCTTCTTCAGAATCTTGATTACGTGTCCGATAAACTTTTCTTATTTCTGTTTCAGGATCTTTAAAATCATACTTATAGTTCACAGCAAGGTACCAGGTAAAATAAATAACTTAATAAAACATCTTTACTTCTATCTCGCACATCCTTAACACTTATTACTACCCCTTTCAATACCACTAAATACCCATTTCGAATTCACTTTAGTTAGGGCCATGGGATCCAAAAATTAACAAACACTGTTTCACACAACACAGAATAAAGCCAAATACAAAATTTCCAGATTTTTTCCCGATTTCCCCCCTTTTCCAATTAAAGAACCATAATTCGTCCATTAATATCACATGACATATCCCATGATCTCTCATTTCTCTCACACAAAATAATGCGTAATCGGAACTGAGTACTGCTCACATTATTACCAAAGTCCCAGGTAGTAACCTTTATCGCCTCCAAAATGTCGCCAAACTACCAGTTACCATATTCTAAAGATCAGCCACAATTTTTTTATTAGGAACAAACGTAGCAAATCAATTTCCAATTTTTAATAACTAAATGTTCATATTGCATTTTGAAATGTTTCTCATTCCAATAATTGATTTTCTTCTTTTATTCCAACCAGAAGTATATTATTTTCTTCATCTACTGTGGTACTAGTAGATGTGAACGATTTTTTCTCCTCCAGGTAGAAATACATTATTTTCTTTAAGTTTAATAGAACAAAAAAAAGCTAAATTCAGAGCTCAACAAAAAAGCTAAATTCAGAGAACTTATTTGATACCTATTATAATATCTTTAAACAATGGATTGAGTTGGGAATAATGTATGATGTCAGAGATAAACATGTTTCACACCAGCACTTTCTTCCTCACAGACCTTGTAGTCAAGGAATACGATACTACAGAATTATATCCCATGTTCAATGCATCTGCTGGTTAAACCGGATTCCCATCTTTGAACCAGTGTCTAGAATTCAGTCCCAATTTATTTGAATTCATTCCAAGTCTCCTTCTCAGATTTAGAGAATTCAAACATGATGTTACTGCAGACACTGTAAAGGCTTTTTTGCAAGTGAGCATTTGGCCGGAAGAATGGAACTATATGAGATTCTTCTGGTGGAATGATAGCAGTTGTAAAGAAATTAAGGTAATGCAACACAACAGATTGGTCTTTAGTGTTGAGCTGATCAAGAGTAGCCCTTTTCTTTTGGGAGTAGTCCTAGATTATTATTTGGGAAAGATATTTGAATGATGTCCGACATAATCAATCTTCTTTTGACAGGGTTCATACACATTTCTGCACAAGGAATTTAAGGACTTTTAGGATCATTAATGAAAAAAATTAAGGACCTACAAGCAAATGGAAACTGAATAAATTCAATTAAAAATATTATATCTATGCCTAAACGAGAGTAGCATGCATTATTATTAAACATAACTTAATTAACATAATTATTAATATGTTTGAGAATAAAATTAATTTTATGAAATTTATCAAGTAGCATTTAATAGTATTTTACACTCATAATAACTGGACACATCTGAAAGAAGATAAGTGACATTTTAGTTACATTTTACTAACAGTAAGCTTTTTTTTTTTTTTTTTTTTAATGTCTCATTTTGTCACATACTTGCTCAGTCTAGAGGTTTAGTAAATAGTAAGTAGATTTTATGTCAAGCAGCATAGGTTAAAATGAGCATTAAAATCATAATCAGCATGATTTATAACAAAAGACTGGCTGTTGTCACCACTCCTGCTTTCCTATAGAGAGGCCTTCTGATCAGAACAAACCTGAAAGGCCTGATGTAGGTACAGTTAGCAAGTTTTGAAAGTTAGCTGACCTTTGTCTCACACAGTTAGTGTCGTAGCTTCGTGTAGAATTCCAGGGGTTGTAACTCAGTTAATATACTTTAAGGTTCTATTAACCCACTAAAGCATTAGCGGTGATAAGTTGTTTTGCATTAAGTCTCACTAGATGCAAAGAATAAGTTTCACATGAATTTTTATATTTTTGTGTTTTACCTTGCGACTACGGTAAAGGTTCAATACGCTGAGCCCAGCGCCGAATTTGCTATCCTTTCCGTTCAACCGGCGGCAATATTGAGATCAAGCGGTGTAATATTGCTGACCTAAATTATTCATAAATTATACAAAAAGGAAGGAGATGCACATAAAGTTCAAAAGTATTGTTTGAAATGCTATGATGACAATTCAAAACTATTTGGATGCAAGATAGCCAAAAATATTACCAAAATAGTTATTTCGTATTGTAATATGTGTAAAGCTAAGCCGTATTTTTGTTTAGAATGTTTCAATAAATTTCATTAAAACTAGAATTGATCACATTTCATTGAGACTATACTTATTTTTTAACTTTAATACTGTCTGTCGGTCACGCAGTCCCCAGAGAAATGGGGGAAATTCTCACCATGAAAAAATTAAAGAGACATTTTTAATTAATTACACAGCTATTTTGCTTTTGCTAACAACTGTTTTGTAAACTGTGCTTTATAGCATTATTCCTTGCTTATTTTTCAGATTCAAAAAATTTTATAATATGTGGCCAAAATAGAACTTTTAACATGACATTGAAAAACAAAAATGCTTTATTTTAATGTTATTTCTTAAATATAATTCCAATATATTACCATTATTTTAATGAAATTTATCAATGTTAGAATGTTCTAAAAAAATCGTCAAAAAATTCCCAGATCTCGGAATTAAAATTTTTCTATAGAAATCGATCTTAAAATTGCCAAATTTAGAACCGTTTAATAAAAGAATTCACATCCCCAAAAGCAGAAAGTTGTTTGAGAGCTCTTCGTTACAAAAAATGAAATAATTTTGAAATGCTTATGTTTCACTTCTTGCTCAGAAACTCGAGTATCCCACCATTACTGATATTACAAATATGAACAAATTATAACTCATGAACCCATTCAAAAAAATAGCCATATTTGCCAGTGAATCGCCAAAAATATTTCTGCAAAGTGCTAATTCACACTCAAAATGGCAGTCGTAAAAATAGACAGAAATTTCAGATGATTAAAATTAAGGACCTTCTGCCGATTTAGGCCAAAATTAAGAACTTTTAAGGACCAAAAATCAATTCCGAAAAACTTAAGGACTTTTAAGGACTCTTAAGGACCATACGGACCCTGTTTTGAGTGTCTATGGCCAGAATTTTGTAACGAGCTTAAATGATATATGTGATCTATTACCCTTCATTGAGATGTTTTAAGTCATACTGAGTGAAGTAAAATTCAGTTTGAGAGGTTGGCAGTATACCAATGATAATGATCCTCAACCATTTACTTCTGTGTTAAGACTTTTATGAGATAGAAAAAAACATATAATGATAAATCTGGACTGTTAGACAGCTATAAATTTGAAACTTTGTCCAAAATAATGTAACTCATACAGTATTTAATCCTGTTGGTTAATTATGCTTGCTGATACCCAAATTATTGCTGCAAAGGATGTGGAAAGAAAACATACCTTGGGACTCTGAAATCAATGCTAAGATGAAAAAGGAATTTATAAGCTGGTTTTCAGAACTTCATTTGCTGAAGGAAGTGTCCGTATCATAGTGTTTACCGATTGATCCAAGCAGACAAAACATTTTTCTGCATACATTTTGTAATGCTAGTCATTTCAGCCTTCACAGCAGCTGTTTACACTTGCAAGGAAACCTCTGAGAATGTCCCACCTCCTAGAGGCCAAAGCTAGCGTGGCTTCTATAAAATCCATGACTATCCCTAAACAAGAGCTGATGGCTGCTATGGTGGGAGCTCGATTGTGCACATCTGTTGTAAAAAGGCTTCAATGGAAACAAGTGGAACAATATTATTGGATCCATTCCACAGATGGGTGGAATCAACATAAAGAATCTTGAATGGTATTTGTGAACAACAAAGTTAATGAAATAAATAGTTTAACGGATCCTCTTGCATAGAAACACCTTAACAGAATCCAGCTGATTTACCTTCGTGAGAATGTTCCACTAGACAACTGTTATCAAGTAAATGGTGGGAGAGGTCCACTTGGTTATTAGAACCTTCATCTAACTGGCCCATCACAGAAAATTTTGATTAAAAAATTTTTATGAATATTCTACAGCCAAGGAAAGGAGATAAATCTGATGGGCATTTTTCTATATGTTTCTTTAAGTTACTCAAATACTTGTAGCTGCAAAACTGATGAAAAGAAAAATAATGAATGCAGACATTACTGATCAAGTTGATTATTTTTCAAGCTATGACAAAGTAATACAGTTGATTACTTTGATAAAAAGATTTATTTAAATTGTCTAAATGAATTATTGGAGAATTATCCTACGAAGAAGTTAAAAATGCAGAAAAGAAGGTCATGTTGTTAATGCAAAAACGAGAAAATTAGAATGACTGACAACGGTATTGTGTGATGTAGAATTTGTGATTAACTTTCATCCACTTTTCTGTAAATGCAACGTATTAATTTTATTTAAAATGTATTTTCATGATTGGCAACAACAGTTTTTTTAGAACGGTAATGATTTATTTGAACTATAATGTTTTTGAGCAGTAATGTTGACGGTAATGTTTCTGAATAAAGCAAGTATCTAACAATTAATGTTTGAACGGTAATGTTTGACGGAATGTGTTTTTAATAAAGGAACTAATTAATTGCTAACATTTCTGGTTTCAGAAAAAGGTTCTGAACATATTTTGCCTTCCAACTCATTTTTACAAGATTTCCCCAAATCGGGCATTCTTGATTTGGATGAGATTGATGAAAGTTCCCTCAACAACAGATTAAAATATCATCAACAACTAATCACTGATTGTATTTTGTCTCCTAACTCATTTTTACAGGATTTCCCATAATCAGGCATTCTTGATTTGGATGAGATAGATGAAAGTTCTCTCAACAAGAGATTAAAATATCATCAACAATTAATCACTGATATATGAAAAAGATTCAGATCTGAATATCTAGTACTTTTGATTCAAAGGCATGATTTGACGAAGCAGAACAAAGTATTAAACTTGGAGACATAGTTCCTTATTGGAAGAGATAACGTTAAATGTACTGAGTGGCTGTTAGTCATTCTTACAGAGTTATTACCTGGAAGGCGTTCCTTTCATTCTGGTCTAAAATAAGCTCTCAGAGAATTAAAAGATCTAAAGCAAGTGCAGATTTTTATCATTAATTGCTTATAAAAATATTAGAATTTAGCAAAACGTTTACCAAAACTAAAAATTTTCGTCGAAGTTCTATGAAACCATACAAACTGACTAAATCCCCCTCTGATTTATGCTAATTAAGTAATTCCATTACAACTAATTCAGAACAGCTTTATTTTCATACCATGAATCATCAACAAATACTTTTCTTCATAAGTTGCCAAAAGATTACAGTAAAGATTTCTAGTATACCTGATAATTGTTAGACTTTGTTTTTGATAAATATCGTGAACAGTCAGGAGACATAAATTAACAATTAAACAAATTATGATTAAAATTATTATTAACAATGAATATATCCATTTTGAAAACAAAATTATATATTTAATGCAGTATGTACTACACACCTAAATATAAAGTTTGGGAAAATTACATTTAATAAATACATAAAATAATTAAAATGCAAAATACAATTAAAATACATAATTTTATTTATATTTCGACATTAGGAATATCTTCAGAAATATTTAATAATTAGCACAAATAAGCAAAAATTTATTCCTGACTAGAGTTTGAAGCTTCATCAAAGCGCTAGTGATAAATGTTTGGTTATTTGTGCTAATTTTTATGATGATTTCTTTCATTTATTTAAAGTAAATCCATACTTTACAAAAAAGAAAAAAATTACCTTTCCTGGTATAAAGCAACACAAATTCAAGTCCACAAACTTCATAAAAGTCATTCTAAGCAGAGACAAACGTGTTTCAACAGCTGTCAAAATATCAGAATGTCTTGCCAAAGCATGTTTTCGTCTTTCTGACTCTCTTCGTGGCAGCTGAGTTTTAACCTTTCGCAAACACTGAGCATGATATCTCTCAGCTTTATGGAAACCACGGTTTAAAACTCTTTGTGATACAGAATTGAATCTTCGACATACCTATAAATACATAAAAAATTATAAGGCACAAGATGGAACAATTGAATTAAAATCCTCCTAAAATACTGACATTGGTAATAAAGTAGCAAATAAGAAAAGAAGCTTTAAGTTAAAATTATACTCATTTAAACCAATAAAATAGTAAGTTACTACTTAATTTTCACAGCCTCTGTTATCAAAACGACGCCAAGATTATCACCAAGTTTAAGCTATTTACATATAGTTTCAGACTGCCATATGTCAGTGACTGCTTTTAATATGGCATCAAAAGGCTTATCTTTCCCAGAGGATTTCTGCCACCGTGAATTCCGAAAGATACAATTCTAGATCATATTGAGCCTTACCACTTTGCTTTTTGCTTCACCACTTAACAGGGCTTAACAATCTGTCCATATTTTTAAGTGCGAGTACCCATTGTTGGATCAAAAAAGATTTAATGTATGATTCATAGTTAAATGGCCGAAACCAGCTTTTTCAAGTTCTTCTATTTCGTAGGTTAGCCAACAATCTGAACACATTGTTGTTCCTTCCACAAGGTAGTCTACAATTATTGATATCAGTCTGCTTGCTTCCCAATTTGGAACCTGAACAAGAAAGTACTCAGGACTTTCACAGCATAAGGCCCACCAGCGGCCGAGCGGCAAAGTCGCTGAACACTGGTAGTTCGGTCCGAGGTTTGAATCCCGCGAACGGGCTGGCTGCATGGGCGTTTTCGTGGTTTTCCCCATGTGTAACGTGTATACGAGCCAGTTGTCCTTAGAAAGTCCTCCACGAAGGCATCCCTCCCCTTAGGCAGATAGCCCTCGAGGCTTTGCCATAATTACACACACACGCTTTCACAGCATAACCCAACGAACATCCACTGTTGTGGATGTACACTGCCAGCATTTCTTTTTTTTTTTTTTTTTTTTTCTTTGCCACATGAACAAACTTTCATCAATTTGAACTATTTTTCCAGAAACACCTATCTGTCCCTTAGGTTGTCGAAGTAAATCTAGAGAACAAAACTTTCTCGTAAAATTGTTCCAATCAATCACGATATTTTGATACACACTGAGCCATTTATCACACCAATTAAATATGTTCATCTGCCCAACAGTAAATGAAACACATGCTATTAGGAATAGTATTCTACAATTCTAGACACCTTTCTCATAAAATTGTTCCAATCAATTGTAGTATTTTTATTTATACCACCATTTAAATGATGTTAGTTCCTCTGCCCAACAGTACATGAAACACATGCTGTTAGGAATGGTATTCTCGAATCACTAAACCAGTTGTCAGACTGAATGCCGTTTTTTTGTTCACAACTTTTTACATTGAATTTCCATATAGTTTTGTTTACATATCATTTCATTTCATAGAATTTGTGCAAATTCGATTGCAAGACATAGTTAAATGCAAGGTAATGTTTACACTATTTACAAGTTTTATAAACAACCAGATAACAATTTTAAATTATGTATGTAAATTAAAGTTCAGAATGAATTTCAGTCTCAGGCTTTTCATTAAGTTACACCCAAGTTAATTACTTTTTCACTGCAATTCTCAGATGTATTTCTGTTTTGCATATCACAGTCATAAGATGCAACGTCACTACCAGTTTCTATCAACTCAACAGTTGCATTTTCACTTTCTGCCATCTCTTATGTCAGGCACTTAAAAATCCAAAAGCTCCTTAATCATTTCTTCTCTTTCTTTAATCTCGTTAGATGTCACACACTTCATTAACTGTTTCCTTCATTTCTCCATCCTCTGATTATTCAGATGCCTCTACTATCATTTCCACAACCTTTATTTTGGCTCCAATTTTCTCCCTAAACTCCAAGATGTTACTTCCAATGTTCTTTCGCTTCACTTCCATCTGCTGAAGTTGCTCTTACAGCTTTTCTTGTCTGGCTTTTATTTCTTAACACGATTTTATTTTGATCACTAAATCTTCCTGTCCAACTTTCATCTTTTCATATCCAGCTTTCCTCTCAGCTAACAAGTTCATCAGAGCCTTAATTTCCTGCAGGTAGGCCACTAGTGTTCACTTGCAAATCCCACTTCTGACACCAGTTGTTGTGTTTTTCGGATTCATGGATTTGGAGTGACCCAAAATATTTATTTTAAACATATTTTCTTCTGAATATTCTTTAATCAGAAAACAATTATATGTTATTCAAGAGCCTAATAAAATAAAGTTTTCAATTAAAAAAATAGGTAAAAGGGCAAACATTTATTTTATTTTGTTGATATAAATATCGAAAAACTAGTATCTACTCATGGCCAATTACATCTAATAAAATATAATCTAAAAATTTTAAATTTTGTTTGGTTAGAGTAGATTGAAGACTTGTATTATCACATTGTTGTTGTTTCATTTATGGTAACCCGGACGCCTATTCTATGATCACTGGATCTGTCTACAACTTGAGCGAACAATATTGACTAAAAAAAAAAACGGTATGGACAGCCATCACAACTTATCGGAGAAAGCCATTCTGTGGTCCTCAGTTGGCGGCCGGGTGGGTCCATTTAACTTTTACTGAAAGGGGGGAAAGCTTCAAGGAGCTTTAGATCAATCGCAGCACAGACCAGTGACGAAATTTATAGCGCGCGCTGGCTGAAGTTCTAGGAATATTCTTTCATTGTTTCACTAACTCACAGGCTGCATTTGTAGTTCGAAAAAAATGGCACACAACAGTATTATGACCAACATGCAGCAGAATATGCTGCTGTGTTATGTGAAGGAAAATCCCGTTTTTTAAGAAGAAAGTTAACGCAGGAATTAAGGGCTAAGAGTGATATGGGATACCATGAAAGCAACGGCAAATAGATGAGAGTAAATGAATTAAGCTTACTTAAATCTTTTTAGAAATAAAAATTTTAATCATTTAAATTTATAATATGATTAATTTTCTAAATAGCAAAATAAGTTTTTTTTTTTTTTTTTTTTCTTCCCATGCTTACAGTAAAACTGTTTTCCCACAATTTATTTTACAGTTAATATTAGAAAAATATTTCCTTAAATAAGAAATTACAAAGAAAATATTTCTTTCTTAATTTTTCTTCCCTTTTCTTATTTTATTTTATTTTTTTTTTTTACCCCCTAAAAAATTATTTCTTTCAGGAAAAGAAAATTCATTCACTATTACAGTATGGCCGATTGCTGCTGCATTCAACTATCACACACGCATCAAAATGTTTTATTTTAAATAATTTATTCTATAATTAACATTATTACTAAAAAAATAAGAAAATATTTCTTCAATATAAAATATATATATACAAAATTATACTAATCTATCCTGTATATGTGATTAATTGCAATTTTTGTCACACAGTTACTTATACTTTTTTTTTAATATTACATTGTTGTTTTTTTTAATACTAATAGATTACGAAAGTACTATTCCATGAACAAACCCTCAGGCTTACAGCATTGTTACTTTATAGCATACAATAATAATGCAGTATAATTCAATAATAATTCTTTACAGTAATAACACAGTATAATTCTGCTAATAAGCTCACCAGCGGCCGAGCGGTAGAGTCGCTGAACGCAGGTAGTTTGGTCCGAGGTTCGAATCCCGCAAACGAGCTGGCCGCATTGGCATTTTCGTGGCTTTCCCCATGTGTAACGTGTATACGAGCCAGTTTTCCTTAGAAACCAGTTTTAAATCGTAATAAAATTAAACACACACACAAAAAAAAGAAAAAATCTGAACGTCTTTAGGTTTTATATTACTCTCAAAGAGCCTTTTTTTTTACCTTTTGCATGTTACCTTTATTTAACAAATATCACGTTCTTCGCACTCAAACCATTAAATTAAATTCAACAGCAATATCATATAATTTAAAAAGAGCATATCTTTAGAATTTCCGATACATAGTCTTGCACGCTAGAGATGAAAATGTTTTTATTTCCTCTCTTTTTTTTTTTTTTTTAATCCATACAATGTTGCCATTGCTCGCTTTGAAAATGTTGAGTTTTTTAATCAAACACTCATAAATGCTTTAAAAATATGGAATAGATAATAAAACAAATTTCCAGTTCTAAATTTGGGCCTCCAGATGCCTATATTAGGATGGAGGATTACGTTATTCAAAATTTCATGGCTCTAGGTACCGTTGTTTTATCAGAGTGCGAGAAACATTCATACATTTGTGCAGATTCCTCATTATTTAACTTCTTTAAATGTAATACAGTGCAATAATATTTGGTGGCAACAATTTGAAACATTTCTCGTGAAACACCACAAAATGGCAAAACGAAATTAATAGCCTTTCTGGGCTAAAACTTATTTTTAAAAGTAGCACACTAGTAGTAGTACTGCTACTGAAAAAATATTATAAAGCTACTTTATATTTTTATAATTTTTATTTTACAGTAGTGTGAATTTTGCTTAATAATGAACGACATTCCTTTTGGTGTTCACAGTATTGTTCGTAAGGTATTCAACTGTTAGATTTTAAAATAAACGTAATTCTTGCTGTACATAAATCGAGTAGAAGCTTATCGGATGTCTATATTTGTATTAAATGAAGAAGGTTTGTGTGCTTGATAAACTTATTATCTTCTACATTTTTAAAGCATATAATTACAATTTATATTCAGGGATAGTATAAATACCTTTCTTTCAATAGAAATTGCGTTCTTGTTTTCTGAACGCGGCTCCAATTTATCTGTCAGTTCATCGCAAATTAAAATAACTATAAATTTTGGCAATCTGAAATTCGCTATGAAAACATCTTCTGGCAGAGCAAAAGCATCAACATATTTTCTATAAATTCGGTACCAATTCAGAGATCTAAGACCGTATTCTTTGTTTAAATATGGGAAAAAAAAAAAAAAACAGCAGCGAAACCACATACAAAGCCTTTGTCTACTTAGTACGTCAACTGCACAACCCTGATTGACGACGCGGCAACACTTTTTCGTGCGCTTTCGACAACTTCCGTACTCAGAGAATATAGGATGTCGGGAAGACCTCTGGCGGCCCACAACTTGCTGTCGACTCTCGTAGCGTAGAATAACCGTCCTGAGTAATTGAATGTTATGGAAACCCTATTATGACATAATCAATTGCATGTTGCATTAAATTTTGAATGATGGAAAAAAAGATTTGTAACGGCTTGTGGTGTGGTCTCTAGTGTAGAATTGGGTGCCCCTTCGATTAGCAACAATTTTTTTTTAATTTTGGTGATGAAACCTCTCTTCTGGTTATTAACATCAGAGTTTTAACTTTCTTTTAGCTTCCTGATTTTATTTAAATGAAAATAGATTGATGTGTACATGGACAAATCTAAGGCAGTGCGCAATGCCTAGTTTGTGCAATTCTAGGTGAAAACAGATCCATGTGTACATGGACACAGGGATTGTGCAATTCTTTGACTTCTTATCTTGGTTTTGTGTAGCAGCCATCTTGAAATTGTGCCTTCCTGGCACCGATCTTGGCGTCAAAAAATAATCGCCAAAAAACAAGGGACACCCAATCGTAAGCTTTTACTGTGGTGTGTCTTGGTTAGGAAGTACATTGCTTGTTTTGTGGTTTAGATGGTAGAATGGCTGAATGTAGTAAGATTAATTTGAAGTTTCTGTATGATTTGGAACAAAAGAAAAATAGAGCATTAATTGACTGATGTGTAAATAAAGGTTTACCTAGTAGCCATCATAAGTGTCCTGTTTGTAGGAAGGAAATGCGTATAGTTGAACGTAAGATATTTTTTACTCTTATTTTTTTTTTAATTTATGTGGCAATGCCGATATAGGGATTCTAATTCAGATCATTTTAGGAAGTTTTTGGATGCTGTTAGAGATTTTTTGTGTCACAGTTTGAAGAAATTTCTAAATTAGATAAATGGATATTTGCTTTGTGTACAGAGGCTGTTCGCACATTTTTTAGACGATTTTGGTAAGCGGTAATAAAAAATCGTTTATTGCAAAAGAAGTAATTGCAAGTGTACTATGTTTCTAAAAGTCAAAATTATCGTCTGTGGCTTGAAAGTTTCGTTTTTATTCAAAATGGCGAATTTAACAAAGCATTGGTTCGAAGGCTACATTTACGCTCTTTCCGAAGAGAAATATGCATACTCTGTTATCCAAAAACGATGTGAGAGTCATGGTTTTGTGATATCTAAAGCGTCGATAGGTAATATCATCAACAAGAAAGGAAAAAACGTCAAATTGAAGCCTTAAGTGGAACAAAAATTCCAAACAAGTATGCAAAGAAAAAACGGACATCTTCGACTATTGCAAAGGTACGTTGTTTAATGTTAAAAGAAAATCCCCCTAGTCAAAGGACAGTTGCAAAATCATTAAAATGCTTGGTGTCCACTGTAAACAAAATGAAAAACGTCGATTTAAATCTTAAGAAAGCGAAAAAACGCAATGTGCTTCATCTTCTTCCAAAGCATATCGCTCAACACAGGACACGCTGCAGAATTCTATATGAGAAACACTTATCCAAAGAAAAATGGAAAACAATTGTCACAATAGATGAAGCATGGGTGTATTTAAATGATTGTAACAAAAAAAAGAGCCATTTATTATCATAAAAAGGGGAGAAAAAATTTGTTGCTGGTTTTTGTTATAATGGCAAGTTAAAAATAAAGAGAGTGCAAAAAAAACATCAATATTAACTCCAAATACCATCAGGAACATATTTTATCACCAATTTTTCTGAATGAAATAGTATAGCTTTACCCACAGTGCCATCAATCTGTGAGACTCTATCAGGACAAAACTAGCAGTCACACATCAAATTCCACTGTAAATGTTGAGATAGTTCAGAATAAGGGATGTCAAATAAAACATTTAAAACACAAGAATTTTATGTAATTTAGTTTTGTGAATACAATATACATCACCTAAAAAATGTGTGAACAGCCTCTGTAGTCCTTAGATGCACCAGATGAATTTCCTTTTTCATGTTATTTTATTGTTTGATTTAAAAAGTAGTTTATCAAGATTTTTTTTTTTTTTTTTTTTTTTTTTTGCTCTACTGTAGAATTGTTTCTTTGACTTAAGTGAAAATATATCGATGTGTACATGAACAAAGTCAAGGGAGTGCACAATGCCAAGTTTACGCAATTCTCGGATGTTTTTTTAAGGTAAAATAGGTCAATGTGTACATGGATAAAGTCAAGGAAGTGCGAAATGCCAAGGTTGTGCAATTCTCTTTTTTTTTTTTTTTTTTTTTTTAAAGTGAAAATAGGTACTTGTGTACATGGATACCGAGTTTGTGCAATTCTTTGACTTGTTATCTTGTATTCATGTAGAAAAATCGCCGCTACGCAAAGCCAAAATAACAAGTTAAAGAACTGCACAAGCTTGGTATCCCTGTACCACCCAAAATCAGTAATTTTCACCAACCAGTTTTTAGCTTACTGATTTTGTTTAAGTGAAAATAGATTGATGTGTACATGGACAAATTTAAGGCAAGGCACAATGCCTAGTTTGTACAATTCTCTGATGCTTTTTGAAGTTAAAATAGGTCGATGTATACAAGGGCAAAGTTAAGGCAGTGCGCAATACCTAGCTTGTGCAATTCTCTGATTTTTTTTTAATTTAAAATGGGTCCATGGGTACATGGACAATGAGTTTGTGCAAGTCTTTGACTTCTTGTTTTGATTTTGTGTAGCAGGCAGCACCATCTTAAAATTGGTGCTGATCTTGGCATCAAAACAGAGACGATTCGCTAAGGGGTACCATACAGCAAATTACCAAAATACTTTTACAGATCCTTCTGTAGTATGAACTTTTTTTTCTTTTTTTTTAAATTTCTGTAGCCAATTTTCTTGTTAATACATGTATAGTTAATTTGTTTTTTGTAATATGAATGCACTGCATGAAATTTTTACAAATGTATTTTTCCTAAAATAAATTCAACCTACGTAAGTTTTTTAAAAAAGGAATATCGACAATTCTATACATCAGAAAATGGACGTCACTCAAATTATGACTGTTGCCAGCTTTCTCCTGAAACTCTTTTTTAATTATACAGGATGTTTCAGAACTATTGTTGAGAAATGTGCAAAGGTCCAGAATATGATACACGCAATAACCATATAGAAACATAGGATTGCATATGCAACCCTGATGCTCTAAAGCAAGAAGCTGCATCTAAAGCAGTTTTTGCTCAAGCCTTAATCCCCAGACCTGTTTCCCATTAAGTTCTTTTTTTTTTGCGGGGGGGGGGAGGGCTAAATGAAAAGCTTATTGTATGAAACAACTGTGGGATCACATATGGATCTAGTGAAGCGCATCATTGCCGAAAGTATTGCTGTTAATACATCCAGCATTCTGCAAATATTGGTCGATCAATGCATTGTAATTGTGAGGCAAGTACTGCATCTGCAAACCGCAACTTCGAATACCTGCTTTAACAGTTTCATTTCAAACAATGCTTTTGTGTTACTCTTCTGTGTCTAAGAACAACTCATTGTTTGTGAGGGTTTCTTTGGTCTTTAAGTCTCTGTCTTTGTTGGTGTGTAGCACATATGGGTTGTGCACAAGACCCTATGTTCCTTATATATTGGCTGCTAATATCGTCCAGACCTCTATGCACATTTCTGAACAGTAGTTCTGAAACTCTCTGTATATTACATTTTTAAATTTCAGTAGGAGGTAAATTGAAATTAAACATTTTAGACAATAAATTCATATAAAAAACAAAAAATTCTAGACATTTTCTTAAACATATTGCAATTTTTATTCCATTATCAAATAAATGCCTAATTACAGAGAGCCCTAATTATAATAACTTTACAATAAAAAATAAAAGATACCTGCATTACGTTGCTGTCTATTTAACGAAAATCTATTTCACGAAGTTTATTTGAAAAAAATTAAATTCAAATCAAAATTCTCCGATTCTTAGAATATTAACATACATCTTGTAGAACTGAACTTAAGCAAACTAGTGGTTTAAGTTCAGTTTTAAAGTGATATTTCGTTTGTAAATAGAAAAATACAAAACAGTAAATAACTATAGCATATTATAAATCACTTTAATATCAAAAGCATAAAACTTACCAATCTACACCGACTGACTTCATCATATGTAACATATGACAGTATTTTCTCGAGTACATCGTCTGGCATATTAAGTAAACGAATCATTTTATTACCTACCCACACTTCAAAACTATAACAGTAAAAATTCCACAGTCTTTTATTAACAATAAAAACTGTGCTCTCTTAGTTTTAAAAATTTCAAAACGACGGTAAACAAGTTACAAACTAAATCAAAACTTTCAGTTCTTAACATTCGCCATTAACATACATCATTATCCTCAAGACTAGAGCTGGAGCAAACCGCATGTGTTCGTTACTGAGTAACGGGTACATCGGTTGACTCGAAGTACCGATTCGGTACTCACAAATTCATTTCGTTACTCGCATCTGTTCGTTACTCGCATCTGTCGTACGATGCGATTTGTTCGAGTACGAATGAGGCGGTTGCTATACGAATACGAATGATGCGGTTTCTATGCGAATACGAATGATGCGGTTGCTGTTCGAATACGAATGATACGATTGCGTCACAATGCGCTCATATTTTTCATAGATAATTTTGAATTTTTTTGGGCATAGGGTAAACTCTTGTTTACATTATGTGTTTTAGTTGAAATACTATTTAGTTGTTGATATTTAAGAAAATGAGCAATTTTGATAGCGTGAAGCGTTATTTTCTAGTTGCTTTTTACTATTACTATTTATGTTTGTAATTTGAAAATTTAGATGATTCATCTTTTTTTTTCCCTTTCTTCTTCTTCTTCTTCTTCTTTTTTTTTTTTTTTTTTTTTTCCTCCTCTTGAGCGTGCCATAATCAGATTTTATTGATTTGAAATATTTATATACTGCACTTAGGTATTGTTTATATAAGAATATGTAGGTTAATATAGGGTCTTTACTTCCTTGTATCAAATAAAATGGTAGTAATTATTGATTTCGAGAAAACTTTTGGGTATCATATTTTAACGGAAATATCCGTTTTTGACGATTACGTAATCCATGTGAATTATTTTTTGGGCTGACGCCTGTACGTACGAACACAATGAAGAACTCTCTCTCTCTCTTTTTTTTTTTTTTTTTTCAAAAAACTTATTGTTAAATGTAATCCCATTTACTCTAAGCTGATACTTATGACTAATGATTATGACTCTAAGTTGATACTTGAAAGGGATTTTTTTCGTCATGTGTAAGTACGTATGTACTCGTATGCATTTTGCATAACTCAAAAACGGTTAGTTATAGAACGTTGAAATTTTGTATATGGGTCCGTTATAACATCTAGATGTGCACCTCCCTTTTTATTGCAATCGGTAATACTAGCAAACGTATATATGTGTATATATATCAAATAAATTATAATTAAATGTAAAGTACATATATATATGTCCTTATAATTAAATGTAAAGTACACACACACACACACACACACACATATATATATATATATATATATAATAAAAGCCAAGTAAGGCGAAAATAAAAGCTTTGGCTTTTATTTTATTTAATTATCACTAAATAAGTTACTTGACTTTTAGTTTCGCAATCATTGGTTGTAGTCAGGACTTAATTTTTAAAATTAGAAGTGCTGGAGCTCTATGGAAGGCCATCAGGAAAGATGAATAAATAAATAAATAAATAAATAAAAATAAAATAACTAACAATAATAAAATAATTAGCAACTAGAATATTAAATGATTATTATTATAATTCAATAAAAATTTAAAGACAAATGAAAATTTAATTAATTCTTAAATTAAAGATGAATAACTAAGTAATGAAATAAAATACCAAACATCGTCTTTTTTTGGGGCTGTGGCTAAAATTGCAATTTAAGAACTAAGCCGAGCATTAGCTAAATTTAGGCTTATGATGAGCAAATAATGTACTGTTTACTAGAGTATAGATAGAAATTTGGTTATGTAGCCCATTCTTCTAAAACGACGTTTCGTAGCTGCCTTCCACCACCAATTCCCCCCCCCTTTTTTTTTTCGGTTTCGGTTTATTCGGTTACAGCAAAGCACACTAGGGGAGTGAGGGAGGGAGGGAGGCCTTCGTGTAGGATTTTTTAAAAGGAACTGACTCATATGCAAGTTACACACGGGAATAATAATGAAAACGCCCGTGCAGCTAGCCGTTAGCCGGGAATTGAAACCCGGACCGAACTATTAGTGCTCAGCGACTTTACCGCTTGAGCTCTGGTGGGCTCTTTTTTTCTTTTCATTCGCTGTTTGAAAAACGGGTGTTCACTTTACGATAAAGTAAGCACCTGTTTACTTCAATTAAAATGGGTTAGACGATGTGACTCTTCCTACTTTAATCTCACTTAGCTTTTGATTTCTAATATCGATTCAATGTTTTCTGTAGACAAAGTATTCTGATTAGAATAATAGATTTCAAACATGTTCAAAAGGTGTGTATCTGAATATAATTAGGTTTTTATAATATAGGGCACATTTTATTAGTTTCACATAGTTCTAAAGCAATTGAACCACAGCATCGTTGTTTTGAAAGAAAGTAAAAATGTGAGAAATGTATAATGAACATTAATATACAAGCTTTATTAAAAGTAGTCAGCCATTTAAAACGTGACCGTCTATGCTTTTAGAGGATTTTTGGAGCTCTGTGCATTTGCTCTGGCATCTTAAAAAAGTGATGTTCAATATCAACGTATGTTTATGTTCTCAAAAATACAGGTTTCTTTCAGAAAGCGACCTCTTAGAAGTCGTCAATAAATGATTCAGTATAATTATTTTCTAATAGACCATAGAATAAATTTATTTTAACGTCAATTTAAAAATGGCTGCTTGTACTAAGAGTTAAGAGCAATAAGAATCTAATTTTTCTTTCGCAATTAGCTATCATGCCAGCTGAATTGTTTTCTGCATAACCTTTATTGTGTATAATTGAAATATTTAGCTATGCATTCAACAAATATACAACAAATGTAAGACAAATCATTAAAAAAATTAAAATTTGGAACATTAATAATAATTTTTTGTTATACATAAAATATTATTAATGAATGATGAATTTATATCATATTATATATAAATCAAAATTTAAACTCCTATTCCTTTATAATAAATTGAAGAAAAACTATAAAGTGAATTAATTTTTAAAAACAAAACGAAAATTTAAAAAAAAATTGTTATATACCTAGAATCTAAAAACGACGAATACTGAATTTTACGACTCATGTGTGTATGGGTGTATTTAATTATGGCAAGGCACACTATGGCTATCTGCCTAAGGGGGGATGACTTCGTGAAAGACTTTCTAAGGGAAACTGGCTCGTATACACGTTACACATGGGGAAAACCACGAAAACACCCATGTAGCCGGACCGTTCGCGGGATTCGAACCTCGGACCGAACTACCAGTGTTCAGCGACTTTACCGCTCGGCCGCTGGTGGGCCGTTTTACGACTCATATAATAATAAATGCATATTCATATTGTAACAGAAATTTTGTTAGAAGTCTAGCATATGCATAGTTATTTGTGATCTTTTAAAACTGTCGTAACATGATGCATATTTATCATTATCGTGAACCAAAACAGTATGCTTTACATCCTTACAAATATACGTGATAGATTTTAATATTTATTTCTGCATATACTTACGTTTCCCAAAGACACGAAAACAAGTCAAGCAGATTTTTTTTGTATTAAGCAGACTTAAATTCTCTGTTAACTAGTGTAACATAATTTCGGATGTTAGTGTAACATAATTTCGGATGTTAGTGTAACATAATTTCGAACTCTATGAGCCTTCCAGAATTATTAGCAAAATAGTGGAAACAAAGTGTTACAAAGTGTTTTTATAAGCAAACAGCAGATGTACACTGAGCAGTGATCAACTGATATATTTCTTAAATGATTTGGTTTAGTTGATTATGACAAAACACACTGGGGCTATGTGCCTAAAAGGAAAAATGCCTTCGTAGAGCACTTTCTTAGGAAAGCTGGCTCGTATGGTACGTGGTAAGCTGGCTTGTAAGCTGGTACGGGAAAAAAACCACGAAACGCTTATGAAGCCAACCCGTTTGCCTGAGATCCAACTCAGGTCGGAACTACCAGTGTTCAGCGATTTTACCGCTCGACCGCTGGTGGGCCATTTTTTAAATGAATAAAGGTATACTCATAGCATTATGAAATATTTAGTGCTTCACTATTATCTCTAATAAAGTAACATAAAACTTTCCTTACCTTTTATAGATTTCTAAATTTCTTTTAAGTTCTTATTCTTACTTAACCTATACATTTGCGAATGTTTTTATCGATTTTATTGTTAAGTGTAAAAAGCAAGTTGACATTTATACTATAGCATTCCTTGTCTCAACAAATAACAGTCTCAACAAGGAGTTTTTGGAGAAAGGATGAATCGGGGAAATTTCACCCTTTCGTCATTAGCGGTTCTGATGAAGGGAATGGGTGAAGCAGCAAAAGAAATAACCAATAACGAAAGCTAATCTTTAATGCGGTCTCCCAGTTTCTGTATTTGTATTTGGGAAAGTTTTATGGTCATTATGAAAAAGTGAAAATTTGATATGGATTCCGCATGACTTCCTTCTACGACTATTTAAATTATGCTATTTTTTCTGCACGCACTTCATTTAAACTTATTTCCTCGAATTATTCTAACTCAACTAAGCGATACCCGAAGGCAAGTTACAAATGGCATCAAACATTGCAAATTTTGAAACTAAATTTCCCGGTCAATCTTTGTCCTACGAGACTCAAACTTCTTGTATTTTTATTTTTTCATAATGAGTATAAAACTTTGCCAGATATAAATATAGAAACCAGAAGACGACATTAAAAGTTAGAGTTCATAATTTGTCCAAAATTAATTCTTTTTTAAATTTGACATTGACAAAATATGAATATTTTCGTCATTTAAAATACTTCTGTATTTTTGTTGCACCGTATTTAAACTTGCTTCCTCGAGTTATTGACATTAAATTACATTAATTCCATTATCTATCGGAAAATAATTATAGCAAATCATCTATTTACGACATGTCTAAGAGGTCACCTTTTAAGAGATCTCTATTTTTGGGAACATAAACAAACATTGGTAGTGAACATCATCTTTTTAAGACCACCACATGTAAAATCCTCTAAAAGCATGAATGGTTGCATTTAATGAGGACCCATTACTTTTAATAAGGAATGTAACATTAATCTTAATTATACATGTTTTTGATGTGTGTGCCAAAATAGTGATAACGTACTTCTGTTGCTTTAGAAATGTGTGAAATTAAAAGAATGGATACTATACAACAAAAATGTTATTATATTCAGATATTTGTCTGCATAAAATATTAAATAATATTCAAAAATCAAAAGCTAAGTCGAAGTAGAAACAGTTATCTCTTCTAAACCATTTTAATTGAAGTAAACAGACGTTCGCCTTATCGTAAAGTAAACACCTATTTTTCAAACAGCGGATGAAACGGGAAAGAGGGAATTGGTGGGAGAAGGCAGCGAACGAAATAACACTTTTTCGAGCTGGGGATGAAATGAGAAAGGACGAAACGATACTAAGCCAATAAGACAAGATCTGGTATTTTACTTTATTATTTAATTAGTCATCATAAATTTAAAAATTATTTTAATTTTTATTTGTTTTTACATTTTTATTAAATTGTACTTATAAGTATTTTATTTTTCAGTTGCTAATTATTATGTACTTTAATTATTCATTATTTTAATCACTATTTTTTATTATTTGTTTTTTAATAAGTAATTTTTTTGTTATTTTAATTACTAATTAATGTTATTATTGTAATATTTATTTCCTTTCTTTATTTTTTATTTTATTTTTTCCTGTTTTCCTGACGGCCTTCCGTAGGCCCTTCTGACTTTAGAAACTAAGCCCTGACAGCAATAGAAAAATTAATAATGAATCCAGTGCACCAAAAAATAATAGCCAAAATAAAGTGAATTATTTCTACCCAAAAATGCGATGCAAAACTCCCTATCGCAGCACTACCCAGTTCCCGCGGGGTAAAATAGCTCACGTGATTCAACGCAATGCGACGTTTCAAGGCCCTTTTTAGGGCCGTAGACCGATAAAATAGGCTCAGGATACGGATAACGATCGATTTTACCGAAAGTAACGAGTAACGATACGATAGTAACGAGTACTGGTTGACCGAGTAACGAATACATACGGGTACACAATTTCTCGTTACTTCTACAGCACTACTCAAGACTACCCAAACTGCTGACGAACGTCTACGGCCAGCAAGTCATTACGCGAAGCGCATGCGCTCTTATGACCAACCGA
This sequence comes from Stegodyphus dumicola, assembly GCF_044657685.1. Classification (NCBI taxonomy): domain Eukaryota; kingdom Metazoa; phylum Arthropoda; class Arachnida; order Araneae; family Eresidae; genus Stegodyphus; species Stegodyphus dumicola. The sequence continues at coordinate 6,283,135 of NC_140773.1, forward strand.
AATAACTTCAGATTCACTCATTAACCATCATGGGGTATCCCAGATTGGCGACGTTCTTCTCGCTGCACATGTAAAAGACACTTCTACAATAATAACTTCCACGTAAGACAACCTTCCGCATAAATACAGCTTTAGAGAGTGGTGGATTTGGAGCTAAACCGATTGACCACAATGGTAGAGGACTTTCGGTGCCCACGTCCCCCGTTGACCTAAAGACTGTTGCTATCTAGACTGTTCTGTTTTTTTCTAACTGTTCGTCCTCCTAAAATTTGCTGATTCTAATGCAAATTGCAATGCCAATAACGTAAAATGCATTTCTGAATTCAGTAAAGTCCATAATAAAATCTCCTGTCTCGTAAGTTCTAAGGGCATCCAATCCTTTTAACTCCTTCACATCCAATCCTCCCGACACGGCCCTACATTGAAACAACCAGAACCGCCCGAAAACGGCCGAGATTGTAATCTTGTTTTCTTCCCTCCTTCTAAGGTATGCAGTAGCAGGTGCAGTTTCCTCAAATGCATTTTATCAGTTTACTGCAGACAGCTTGTCCTAAGAGGTTTCTTATCTTTTGGTCGATCGTGAGATTTCGTTGTTGATTTTTTTGTGGTACAGAGTGCTTTTAAGCTTTAAACAACAATAAAAGAACAGTTTAAAATTTTAAGGATTATATTTATTTTTAAACAATTTATTCCTTCCTATAAAAATAACGGAAATAAACAAAACCTTAGACGTGATCATAACAAAGCCGAAAAGGCTTGCTGGTCTGACCTTCAGAATAGTTTTATAAAGAACAGGGTCAAAGGCTAATGGAATATTTGTTAGAAAGTACAAAGGATGTCATTGGAAATCTTCACACCTATTTTCTGCGTTAATGAACGGGGAGGGGAGGAAATTGCTGTGAAACTGGAAAACTATTTCGGGCGGTCCGGTATTTTGAGGATGCAGGTTAGCGAAGGGTCTGCATTTCAAAGAGTTGATATTTATATAATTTGAACTATGTTTGAAATTTTCCCGATCCTAGGTCATCTCGTCAAGTTGGGTATTCCTCAAGCACTGGAAATCGGTTTTAAACTTCCGTAATTTCAATATTAGGGCTAGCAGACAGCTTATTGCTAGTTGACGAGTTATCTAATTTATTTCTTGAACCTAGTCGGGAAGCCGTACAAGTTCAGATCTAGTGAGTGCAGGGCGGCTAGCATTACAAGCATGAAGCGGTGGTTCAGTCAGGAGTCCAGAGATTTTCCTTAGCAATCGTCTCTAGTTGGAGAGAATTCCAACTCCCTCATTCGTTCGAGAATTTCCTCGACTATTGACATGGCAATTGGAGTCAAAGATCAAACATCCTCTCCAAATCAGTGTGTAAATCAAACTAAGGATCAGTAAAATTTGCCCAAAGGCCTTTCTACAGCACAGTAATCACTTAAAACCGTTGCGAAAACTTATCAAATGCAGAAAAATCTCAGATTAACAATCTGAGTGTGTAAATAGTGTAATCGTCATGCAGGAAGTCTCAGCAGTAACTCGTGTGACCATGTCTCGACTCGTCAATGGCTCGTGTCTGAGCAGCAATTAGCACAGTCGATACTTATAGAATTACCCAAGGGAAACGTGAGCATTTCTAGGAGCTTGTTAAAAAATCACTCCCAGGGATTCAAAAAGTGTTTTATGGAAATATTTCAAATGCCGCCAAATTGGCAGAAAGCTGTCAAATGCTACCGACTTGGTGACAGTTTTGCAGCGAAGAACGTAGTAGTAGAAAGATTTTTGCCCATATCCTGTGATTTTGTTTGAGCTGTCTTTGAAATTTAAATCTTGATCAATTCAGTGCCAAAAGATTAACAGCAAAATGCTAGAGATAAACATTTACAAACCAAATAAATGGCCTCATATACGGTTTAAAAAAAAAATAAGTGTCCACATATTCGGTTCAAAAAAGATGAGAAATCAAAAATTATAAAAGCATTACGCAAAATGAGTAAATCAATAAATAAAAAGAAATTGCTAGCAATACAAAAAGTACATCCGTGTAGAAGCAAGCCTATAATAAAATAAATACAAATATTTACAATAATAGCTCGCATGAAGTTTATAAAGCACATAAAAATAAAAGTGCAAAATGATCCCAAAATTAAATAAAATTTTTTAGAGTGTTACAGATTTTGGAAACATTAATAAATACCTGGTTAAGACTTTTTTCCCTCTGAGTATCTTCGTGTTTTATTGGTATTTATTACCAGAAACTAAAAAAACATTTCGAGCGTTTCGAAGTTTAATAAAATTGCCTTAAATAAATAAAATAAATCTTGCAGAAGGACTACGAGAAAAGTTATTGAAACTTTTAAGTTGAATGAAGTCAAAAAATTAAATATCTACAGATTATTGGATAACTGTTAAAAATTTTTGAAATAAAAATTGAGAATAAAAGTCTTTTTATTTTTTCTTCAATTTGTTGCTCATCGAAAACAGTCATGTTTTCTAGCTACACTATGCTTCGAATTAACTGTGCATTGTCAACAAAAATCATTCTCAGACTTATATTTAAATACGAAAATTTTGGAAATAAACTCAGAAACTTTTTGATTCGGCAAATTTCATTTCCAAGGCTATAAAGTCTCGTTCTTTCTGGTAACATAAGCTACGAAAACTTTATTTAAGACTTAAGTGACTTATCACTATGTATTTGAAATTGCCCAAAAGCATAAGAAGGATGTTTAAGACTCTTTTATTTAACTCAGATAAAAAAGTAACAGAAGGCAATACTCCTGCTTACTGAACCAGCTATTATTTATGGCTTAACTCAAAAAGTAAGAGAATTTAAATTAGACTAAGTTAAACGCAAGTTATACAAACGTTTACACAGACACAAAACGCGCAAGTTGTCTCATATCTAAAAAAACTTGATAGCGAGAATAACGCAACGCCGCTGACAACCAGCTCTCAAGAGAATCAATCAGCAAACTTGGCTTTCAGCAAGCGGAACACGCTCTGATTCTACAATCTAAAACCTTCCTTTAAATACTATGCTTTCTAAGCCATTTAAATATGCGCCGACTAGATATTAGTATTCTGGCAAGAAAATGGAAAGCAAGAAAGACAGCATAGGTAATTAACATACAATAACTTGTTAGTGCAATTAAAAGTAAACTCTACAAGGCTTGGAATGAAGTTGAGAGCTTAAAATTAGTTCATGGCTAAAAAAGAAACCTCAGTCCTGTTTGCACAAAATAGGAAGGTTCTAATGATGAAATACCGATTGTCATTGAAATTATTTCTTATGTTAAACGTTTTTAAGATCTGAATAATGAAATCGTAAAATCCTGAATGGAAAAAAATAAATAAATAAAAATAAAAACGGAAAAGAAGCATGCACAGTTTTATTCAGACAGCAGTATTCTTGCCCCTAAGGATTCAATAGAAGTTAGTAGAAAAGTGCGAAGAAAATAAAAATTGAGATGAAATTTCATGGGTGGCAATGATGAAGAAATAGAATGGGTTATTTCAATGGAATAGAATGGATAATGGAAATAGAATGGATTATTTAGAATGGAATTCATTATATGGATATTCAGTGAAATTTGAACTTAACAAAAACATAGCTTTTTTTACCATTTCACACTATCTGAAAGTAATAAAGGAAATAAATATAAGTAAGTAAATAAAATAACATAAATTAACGAACTGTATAAAATAATATAATCTGAAAGCTTCGGATTATAATCTAGCAGTTCGAAAAATTCAGAAAGTTACAAAAATATTTTAAAAACTGAAAAATACAAAAATCATAAGATTTAAAAAAGGGCTGGAATCTATGGTTAAGTTATTGGAATATTGGAAAGCACACGAAGGCGATCTGCCTAGGAGGCCGGATGTCTCTGTGAAGGACTTCTCTTTCGCATCTCTTTCGCATCGAGAGACGACCAAATCTGTTTTCAACAAACATCGAAAACGCCCGTGTTTACGAATTTGTCTTGGAATAGTTTTCCTTTTCCCCCTTGCTGCTCTTGGAGGTTTTTCTGCTGTTTCTTCCATTGTGTGCAGTTTCACCTTAGGGCCGGATTGCACCTGCGAACGTCAATAGCTTTCCGTATTTCTCCTTTATTTGCTTCAAAAGAATGATTGACATGTCTTTTAACAACTCGCGAAACCAATGAGCCATACACTACCGTGGAGGGAAAAGAACTAGGTAGAAAATAAACGAGGCGTTGGGGCGGTTTGCCGTTGCCTGAATGAACGGGCGTTACGGGCGGCTTCGATGCGAAAGAGTTAAGGGAGATTCTCTTGTTCATATTCCACATGGGAAAAACCGCATAAGTCAACCATGCAGCCAGCCCGTTCGCCTTCTTTTGAGCCAGATCGAACTCCAGTATTTAGTGATTTTAACCACTTCGGCCAATTGATGGAGCTGAAAGTATGCTGATGAGGCACATACTGATGGGTCGGAATATAAGATGTTATGTTTAAAATAAGCTGCTCGAAATAGCAAAGAAAATATGGTATTTTTTTCTTAGTAAATTTACCCTACGTGGAGGATTGTGTGCTTTCTTAATTAAAGACATAGTACTTGTGCACACTTATTTTAGAGGATCGCTTACTCACGAGGCTTGCATGAAATATTTCGCACAAGCTGAAATTTTTTCTGTTTCGCCAGGGCACGAAATCCGCGAACTAATAATAATTAACAAGCCGAAAAAATTTCGTTCTGGTATTTGAAGGTGCATAATGCTCTGTGTTCTATTATAAAAGTCGCGAAGAAAGAAATCTTAAGCTGCTAAAATTTAAAAATATTACTTTTTTCTTGGTTTTCCAAACAAAATTAATACTTGATCATTGCTCACAACATTTCCTATAGAAGTAGAATGCAGTGCTTTTTTGTCAATATAAATTACTTAATTTTTAAATATGAAATGTATAAATTGTCTAGTTTTTAAGCATATGAATAGTATATACAAAGGCTATCACTGAGTTCATGTTAGAATCTCATGGCAACATTAGTTTCAATAAAATTTACATGCCAGTTCTTGAAATTTAAAAAAAAAAAAAAAAAAAAAAAAAAAAAAAACCATAAGGTTATTAAAAATACATACTAATACATATATATAAAAAAAGACCTTCAATTTTGTTGAAAATGGACGTTTCAACTAAATAATCAAAAACATTTTACTGAGTAATTGCATTTGTATATTTAAGAGCGAATCTCATCCACAAAACGTTTTTATGAAACGCCATAACTGATGGATTGAAGAAAAGTTCAAAATGAATAGTGGAAGAAAAAAAGGACCGTTTTCCGAAATAAGAAATATTCAGATGCAGTACAATCGGGTGATTGCGCTTATTTACAGTTCTATCCGGATGTTGTTAGAATTTCCGAGATTGTGTTAACCCTTCAGGCGTTTTTTGATTATTATTTGTTTTCGCCCTTTGTTGGAAGAACATTTTGTTCAGTTTATTTAATGGGTATTGTTAGTTTAAAATTTAAGTCAGCCATTTTACACAGTTCATTTTTCCAGAAATCTTATTCCGAAGCATTTAAGCATTCAGTGGTTATTTAAATGGCAATGACACTCGGCATTAAGAAAGGCGGAATCATCAATACTTGGTAACAAATAAACTGATAAAAATACTTTTAGTCATACATTACGATTAAATTGTCACATTCTTAAGCCATCCGTTATTTAGATTAGAGAATAATACCACTACCCTTCAGACATTGGTCACTGGATGGAATTTTGGGGAGTTAATTACTTGAAAGGCCAAGAAAACTGGAACAAAATGTTTCATTAGTGAGACAATTCATTCGGCAAAAAAACTGAAAATCTAAATGAGAGTTTCTGAAACTTTTCTTCAATATCAAAATTTCTAAGATATCCTTTACCATACTGTTATATGTAGAACTAGAATAATTTTTGCAATAAAAGTGGGCACAGTGGATATACTTTAGCAGCATGTGTTACGTACTACACACATGGCATATTCATCGATAGGCTTATTTTTTAATCAATACGTTGATGAATATGTCATGTTTCTTATAGTGCTGCTCATTATAAACATTTCCCGCCTTATTATGACCCTCTCGAACACTCAAAATTTGACATGAATTTTAGTTTATTTTAATGTAGGAAAGGTTAAAAAAGACAAAAAAAAAAAGTTATAAAAATACAGTGATTTTTTAAACTCCTTTTACACCCCCTAAACTTAAAAAATACAAAATGACACTAAAAATGAAAATAATACTTATTTAGTAAAAGAATGAGAGGTTTTCCGATATAATCAAAGTTTCTAAGCCCCCTGTTAGATTTAAGTGTATTTCTATCATGCCCCTTTCCCGCTAGGAGGCGCATAAATTAATTTTTGTTTTCGTTTTATAGTAGAAAATAGAGTAACATTTTACTAAATAAAATAAAAATTAAGTTTACGCATAAATTAATTTTACGAATAATGGATCTATATCGTTTATACTCAAGATACAGTATCATAATTATCTAAAGTAGTTCTTTTATTAAAACTCAATTTATATTATTTTAATCATTTCATTAGTTTTACACTTCTACCTTTTAAAATTTTAAATTGATTAATTTTTACATGTAGTTTCTCCTGTTTTTTATTTTACTTCTCTCTTTAAAATTGAGTTCGGTTTTACTTCCATAATTATTAATTCGAAATATGGCTATAATCTTTAGAGCATCAGATATCAGTGAATTTATACATTCATTTTCTATTTTCCCAACATACATCCTCTGTCTATTTTATAAGTGCCGTCGTCAATATAAACAATAGAATCCGTATGGTAATATAAGATTTTATGTCCTAATTTATCTAACATTTCACAGTGCCTTATCATAGCAGAACTAGTAGTAAAAACTGCCATATATATATAATTTATTTACTAAAGAAATATTGATTATATTATCTCCTAATATAAATTATGTAGAAGTATCAGAAAAGAGGGAACCCATATGTAGGAAGTTTAATTCCGAAAATTGTGTTTTAAAGTAACTTGGATGTAAATAATGAGAAAGACGTTTTACGGGGACTTGAATTTAAATCATGAATAACAAAATTTCAATCTTTGAAAATAAATTAATAATCAAAATTAATAATTAATAATTAAAAACAAGTAATTATCGCTATTGATCGGAAATTAGTTGACTTCTCAAGGGGAACAAACCAACTCACGTTTAATGAACGATAATTAATGAATGCGAAGGTGTTTAGTCTTTTACTCAAGTAAGAATGATGCCAAACTGGCAAATATACATGTATTAAAATTATCTTTCACATATTATTTTTTCATTTTATAATACATTTTCACACAATTGTCATTTATAAAAATCATATTTAAATCCTTTACAGTATCATTAAATACGATTTTATAAAAATCTTCCAATTGTGCAATATTTTCATTTATTTTCTTTTTTCTTTCATAAAATCTGCCCCATAGCGAATTTAAGCAAATTTTAGCTATATCCCTCATACCTAGATTTTTTTTTTCTATTTTCTATAATCTGTGACAATTCTTTTATATTCTTTATTTCTTAAATTTTTAGACCATTTTATCAAATGTTTCTAATTTGATTTTTTTAAAACATTTAACATATTCTTTGAATAAATCATTCGTTTTCTTTTTAAAATACCAAACTTCACATATATATTTAAAATTTTGTATTCTTTTTCAATGTCTAAGTTAACTTCTGTTATCCGAATACCTATAAATCAACTTTCATAGTATGTTGACATTCTCTACACTTATTCTTTTCAACAATAGTTTTAAGCTCTATTTCTGAAATGACACCTCTGGACGTGTTCAAAGAATCTTCTGGAGACATACTAATAGAGCGCTTGCCCATATTTGTTACTTTTGGAGAGGATTGTGCACCGATAAACAGACATCCTGAATGGAGCTTTTTTATGCTTTTTGGCTTGTTAGCTGAGATAGCAGTAGTCATTCATTGACAAGGAATGGTGTGGGGGGGGGTTTCTGGTTGACCAGTGATGATTAAAAACTTAGGACATTTGATACTCTCTCTATTAACGGAAGAAGTATATATTCTTTCAATAGTTCCAAAAGTGTTCGTTTCCATGTCATTGTTAGAAGAATTTAACGTTGCCATATTACAAATAGAAAAGATTCAGGTCCGGCCGCTCTACTCACCGTAGAGTTCTACGAGGGAACACAGATCCCTGAGTTAGAGTTAGTGGGAGTTATAAGCAAAGTGAAGCCCTGCAGTCTGTTTTCCCGAAAGCTCATCCTCAAGGCCACAGATACGAAGGACAAGTGACCAGCCCATTGATACTAGTCGGGGCAGCTAAGTGCATCCCATTTCAGCCGAAGCAGAGGTCAAAGTAGTGTGTTTGGAACAGTACCCCCCCCCTCAACTACCAGGATCCTTCTTTCCAGCCGTGAGACTCTGTACGCTCGGCATTGGTAAGATAGAAACAAAACAGTTGTAACTGCAGTTCGCGGTGAGCTACATCCTTCATAAGAAGAAACCATAAGGGAGAAGTGAAAGCTAAGAGCAGAGGGAAAGGAAAAGAGAAGACATTACTGGGGCTCTGGGATTGTGACACCATCTTGAAGCTAATCCTCTGAAGGATCTCCGTCTGCTGTGTTTTAGCAGGATGTATTGGAATGACTTTCACTCCTAGGGAGCACTACCAGGAGCTAGGCCAACGCCGCCTGGAAGAATAAGACCTGAACTCGAGCGTTTGACTGGTCAGTGACTTCACGATTAGAAAACCGACTCGAAGCAGGAGAAAGTAAGCTCAAAACAATACTTCAGCAACGAATCCAAGTTGCGCTATTGTAAATTCAAAACCTAATTTTAAATTAAAATTTCCGAAACATTTTGGAACACACATTACACACGTAATCCAATTACACACGCTAATAATATTAATGAAAGTGTATATGACAGCTTATTTCCTTTGAAAGTTTCTATAATGGCTTCTGGTTTGTTGACCGATATTACAGCTGAACATGTGTGGCTCACCACAGAGAGATGACTTCATGAAAAACTTTCTGAACTGCCTAATATTTGTTCTGTTTTGGATTGGAGGGAAAACGTTTATGTATATGAAAGATGGAACTTATTACAAGATCAAAAACTGTTACCTAATATTGCGCGAGAACTGCGATTTGTCAAGTACTTAAAAGTTGAAAAATTCTTGGTTAAAATATGTTGGTTGTTCTAAAATATGTTTGTTCTTGGTTGAAATTGCTATATCCATTCTTAAAGTCATAACAGAAATTTCTATCCGCGAATAATTACAGAGGGTGAAATATTTTTTAAACGCATTACAGTTACATTTAAATAAAATGTTTACCTTGCAGAGTAAGGTGTAGAATGTTCACTTAAATTACTGTGAACAGTGGACTAGGGATGTAATTTTTGGGTACCTTCAGCAAAAACACAAAAGTCTACATTCAGATCATCATAGAAATCAATTATTTAATAGTTTTGCAAAATTCGAACATCGCATGCAATAAAAGAATACAAATGAGGAAAAAAAATTTATTAAAAATAATCATTACAAATCTGTCCAGCAGGTGATCGTTTTATAGCATTGCCAACTTCAATTGCTAATAAATACATTAAAGCTTTTAAGAAGCTAACAATCCTATGAGGCATACAATATACACATAAAATGTAAAATGGTAAAAAAAAAAAAAAAAAAAAAAAAAAAAAAAAAAAAATTTAATGGGTTGTAAAAACACACGGTGACAATGAAGTTGCGTGAACATTTATAAGCATATGATTTATTTTCAAATGAAAACCGATAGCTCATTTTGCTGCAACTGCTTATATTCTGTAAAAAATAGTTATAAAGATAAGTGGGCTTCGAGTGCATAAATGAATTATAAATACGAAAAATACTCTGGAGTATTTAATTCTGAATAATATATTATCATTAAATTATAAGTGAATCCAAATTTTCCAAGTTCAAGTATATTGAAGTAATGTAAATATCACGATTATAGATTCGAATATTGAATTTATAAAAATTACGATCAGGTACTGCAAATATTTAGTTTTATACGCTATTAAGTACTGTAAATTAAGGGGCTTCTTTCTCCATTCATATTGAGCACTGAATGTTCACCAAACCTGAGCATTGAATAATTTATATTATTCCATTTTGTTTCATAAGAAACACATTCTTACATCCATTTTTGAGAACTAGGGATAATATAAGTAAAGCAGTAGAATTCATGTCTTCAAGTCTTAAAATATTTAATAAACTTACATAAAAATACATTATTACAAATGCACTAGAATGTTTGACGATATCACACTTAATATGTAGAAAGTGCAATAATCAATAATTTATTTATGAGCAATTTTCCCGTGTTGTAATCTGCATATTTCAAGGTTTCAGAATTCTTTCCACGTTCAACTGAAAACTCCTATGCACCAAGTAATACTGTCGCAATTACTAAATTACTTTAATTTTAAAGCTGTCCTTTCAGCAAACCTACATTATACCCTCCTGACTAAAATTTCTTTTCACTTTTAAAAAAAGGAAATGATTCTATGTATTTCATTGATAATTTAATTAATAGTTAACAAATTCTACGTATTTATTCATTTCTTTCAAATCATTAGATACAAAATAATGATCATTATACATAATTATTTTAAAGCATTCACAGATAAAACCTTTAAAATAAAATTTATTTAACATTATTCAATATGAAACTCCTGTCATATCACGTTTATGATGTATATCATCACGTATACCATAACTATTTATAATTCATTTTGTGCATTTGTACTTACTTTCCAATTAAAAGTATATGAAAACACAGCACTTAGAGATGATCAATTGATTAGCTTTCACGACATATATAAGACATTCATTCAAAGAACATTTTAAAAATTAAGATGATAAAAGTAATCAAATATATGTATACAAATCAGAACAATATCAGTGATAAAAGCAAACTTCCCAAGCGTTCTTATACCATATATTCCGATTTATCGAAAATGTGAAAACTAAATCGTTTGCACACAGAAGCCACGAGTTAAATGTCTCAAACAAGAACTTGGATGATAAAAATACTGTGAAAGCGACAAAGTTTATGTTTGCCAAGCTCATAATGATCAAGAAATGTCTTCTGATGTACAACGGAACTTGGTTGTAAGATGTAATAAGTAAACCTTAATTTGTTAATAATACTGAACAAGCTCGCAAACAGTCAACAAAATGACTAATGAAACATCAGAGACGGTTCTGCGGTGGATAAGCTAAAACATTTGAGCCTCGTGGAATCCTCTTGGCACATAGTAAAGTTCATTCCTAATGTCTTACTCCCGTGTCATACGTGACCGGGTGGTCCTTGGCACAGGTTTTTGCAATACATTTACTCAAGCGAGGTAGGTCAACATAAAACATAAGTTTCTCTTCAGCCTGCGTATGAGTCGCTAACAACAGTATAAGACCTAGATGAGTCGAACGTAGACCAACAGTCCGATCCATGCGACATCGTCATTTCGTTGCAGCTGAGTTCGGATCTGATGAATCTCTTCTGGACTGTGAATTTAGTTTGAATGTCTTCTAGTCTACGTTCAACTTCTCCTGGAAGAGGGCGTTTGGATGGGTTCCCCTGCCAACATTCACTCATAAGTTCCCAGCAGTCCTCATCGAAATAAGGAAGTCTTTCAGGTCTCATGCCTAGAAAAAGAAATTTTTTTAAAAAAACAATCAACTTAACATAATAAAAAATCAACTTAATTATTTTTGTAAAATTATCACTATTGTGACATGAGATCAGAACCAAGAAAGCGCATTGTTATAAAGAAGATACACACGTAGTAGATTATGTCTCAGTTTCTGCTGACTGAAATTTACAACGCTTACAAACTGAATGAAGCACTAGAATGTTTAATGAGTATTTGAGACATGTTGATGGTATTCCGTCTTTTTGTTTACTGTCTTTTCTTAAATTTTATTTTGCAAGTATAATTGTACCGCTTTCTGTTCCCTAAAATATTCTCCTCAAATAAAACATCAGAGACATTTTTGTACCAAAATATATTCTTTCCAAGAAACGTAGTTGTTCAATTTAATTTCTTCTAATATATTCTAATATATAAGCTAACATCAAACTTCATATAAGCTAACTTCTAATATATAAGCTAACATCAATTTTATAGCTTGATGTTTCTAGGAGTCTCCTCTTGGCATGATATGCCAAGTTTCCACCTCTTTCCGCCCTCTCGTTTCATTACTTTGAATTACCTCTCATTTCATTACTTTTTCATTTTACATTTATCGTTTCGTTACTTTGCTCGTTTTATTGTGTCTTCTCCGGCTATTAGCTCCAAAACTAAGCAGAGAATTTAGTTGTAAAATATGAAACGTACATTGTTATTTGTGGGGTTTAAGGATCTGGAAACATAAGTGAAGAAAACACAGAAATTTGGATAGAAAAAGATTAGAACAATGAAGGTTCAGATTTTACCAGACAGAATAGTCCTAATGCAGTAGATTCAAGCGTACAGAAGAGCGCGAAGAAGATAATAAAAGTTGGGATACAACATGTGAAATATAAAGAATGTCACGATGGTGCACAGGAATGTATTCTCTCGCCATCTAAGTTCATGAGATTTAAGCCAATTATGGGTAGCAGGGTCGCTACGTAAGTATGAAAAGTCTTTTCATGTACTATTTTTACATCTGGAAGGATTCCTCTACATGCAATGACATTTGGAAGGATTCCTGTAGATGCAATGGCATCTGAAAGGATTCCTCTGCATACAATGCCATCTGGAAGAATTCCTCTACATGCAATTACGTCTGGAAGAAGTCTTGTATATGCAATGTCATCTGGAGGAACTTCTTTACATGCAATGGCATCCAGAACTTGACAAGTTAAAAGTGTCTGAACTTTGCATATCGCTAACCTAATTAATGCATTTAGATGTTAGATTATACAAACGAATAAATTGAATTCTAATTTAATGATATACTGCTTTTGCAGAATTTTCTAAAAGAATGCCATTATGGTTCTCAAGGCAGAAGGGAAAACTGAAAACTTGGGTAAATTTCCTTATGATTTTAATAAGGCCGCATTTTAAACAGCACAATGTTTATCGTTTATTTAACACCTCTTAGCATTTCAATTTTCTGAGTAGCACCTTTCAATATACGTGTATGAATTACAACTATGTGGATCCTCTTGAACTACCCGTGCGTTTTGATTCCCTGTAAGTAACATACATTAATAGTATGAATAACTACAAATGCATGGAAAGGCTTCCTCAAAGTACTAGTTATTTCAGTTACACGCAAGCTGATAAATTATTTTGACCTATATGTTTAACAGCACTGGCCTTTTTTAAATGAAGTCCAGCATCTGAACGAACTCGCTTTGTAATTTCCGTGTTTTTTCCAAATAGAATTAAGAATATGGACTAATATCCCACCATGAAACCAGCATTCCTTTCTAAAGTAGATAGTGTTTGAGCACTTTAGTCTATAAAATAACCTAAAATGAAACTATTCCTAAGATAATCTAAAAATTATATTATTTTGGTTTTGGCTAAAACTTCCATTTAAGAAATCAAACTACATTAAGGAGACAGTTTTATTTAAGAAACAATAAATAAGATAAAACTAAGTGTCGCAAATAAAGAGGGCACGTTTTTTTAGCACACAGCATTCAAATTACATAATTATTAATTGCTAATGTCAGAGGTTATTAATAGCATATTAACTGAACCGAAAACATTCTACTAATTCAGCAAGCAATTTGAAAAACACACATTTTAATGCCATTTGGAATGATATAAAACCAGAAGGAACGTCCAAAAACAATGTTTATTTCCCAAACTTACCTCTTTTAATGAGAGAAAACAGATCCTCTTTGTGTGAACACTGTTCGTAAACGTAAGGCAGTCGAGGTTGACCAGAACAAAGGTACCAAAATAGAACTCCGAAGGCATAGATGTCAACGCTATTATCGTAGTGACCTGTTAAAAGCTCAGGGGCCATATGAATGGGAGTTCCTACTACGCTTCCAGACATCATCACTTCCACTTTGCAAAAGCCCAAGTCAGAGAGTTTGGCTCTGTTTTCTTTATCAAGCTTTAAAAAATAAAAATATGATCGAGATTAAAATACAAATGAACAGATCACTGTAACAGTATACTATTTCCTATGAAAAGACTTAAATAACGATATTATTTAAGAAAATATTTATTATGCTCAATTTTCGTGAGATCACCTTCTGATGTTCCAGAAACACCTAGTCTCTACGGTTACAGCTGAAAACATCGCGGACGAAAACGTCACGGAGAAAACAACGCAAGGCGAAAACGTCGTGCTACAAAACATCGTGGAAGAAAACATCGCAAAGAGAAAACATCGCAGGTCTAAAACATCGTGGTACAAAATATCGTCGTCGAAAATAAAGCCGTTCAAAAACTTCGCAGTTTGAAAACATCGTCTTCGAAAATATCGTAGTAAAAAATAAAGTATCTACAAATCATCGCATGATGATAACATCGCAGATATGCTTTATTTTTTTCAGGCTTTTTTTAGATTATACTTTTCATGAAAAATTACTAGTAAAAGCTTAAGTAATTTATTAATGAACTTTGTTAGTTAACTATGTCGTTTTAAAATTCTGTTAAGTGCTATAAGTTGCATTACTTTTCTATGCTTAAGTTTCCTTCTTACTTTATCAGCAAAAATGTATTAGTTAATAAAAAATAAAGTAAAAATTATCCTTCTTTCCATCTTGCGCTCAATCATTATAGGAATATCCATTTACAAATACTATTAAAGCCTGAAAAAAATAAAGCATGTCTGCGATGTTATCGTCATGCGATGATTTGTAGATACTTTATTTTTTACCAAGATATTTTCGACGACGATGTTTTTAAACTGCGAAGTTTTTGAACCGCTTTATTTTCGATGACGATATTTTGTACCACGATGTTTTAGAACTGCGATGTTTTCTCTTTGCGATGTTTTCTCCCACGATGTTTTGTAGCACGACGTTTTCGCCTTCCGTTGTTTTCTCCGCGACGTTTTCGTCTGCGATGTTTATGCCGCGATGTTATCGGCGGACACCAGTCTCTACAGAAGATATCTCATGAAAGGCATATTGCACCTTATCAATCTATTATTCCTCAAGTGCAGTATTAACACTGCTACTCTACAATACATTTGCAACTTCAGCATTATTACTCTAAAACTAACTTTGAATTTTATACAACATCATTAGCACCGTTTCACAGCCTACTTTTGCAAATTTATTCTGCGTCTACAGCCTTTTTACCGACTCACGCAAGTGAGCGACGCATGGAAAAAAAAATCTCTGAAAGATCCTCCCCACGAAACGAAGTAAACAAGAAACTGAGATAATTTCATCACTTTCAAATAAATAAACTACTAAAAAATGCGATATATTGCTTTTAGTAACACAGTGTTTTGGATTAAAATATAAATTAAAGATTTTATAGCAGGTAATTGCTGCAGGTATCAGAACTGACAATTCACGAAGCAAAGTGGATGGTCATTGCTGTGGCACTGTACGGTAGCGTCATTCAAAAACTGGAAACATCAGATTTCAGAAGTTTCTAACATCAAAAGTTTAACAAGCATTAGTTTAAAACTTTGTTAAATAGCTTGAACTTTTTTTTTAAATTTACGAAGATGATTTCTACAGATTGACAGTGTTTCCTTCCAAATGATTTGCATGTACATTATAAGGTATTTCTCCCACTTTCCTAGCGTGCCTTCGTGGTGTAACGGTAACACGCTGGGCCGGTATTCCAGAGGTCCGTGGTTCAAGTCCCGGCGAAGGCCGTTGCATATTTTTCATCTTTTCTGCTTCCAATTGACCTAATGACTCTACAAGTGGCGCACGAACTAAAAGGGTTGTAGATGATGATTCTCCACACCCAGGATTTGGCGACTAGGTCCCCTAAAACCCATTGTCGCTCTTTGAAAAGGGGAGTATATAAGGTATTTCTCCCACTTTCCTAGCGTGCCTTCGTGGTGTAACAGTAGCACGCTGGGATGGTATTCCAGAGGTCCGTGGTTCGATTCCAGCGAAGGCGTTTGCTATTTTTCATCTTTTCTGCTTCCAGTTAACCTAATGACTCTACAACATGCAATAATTTTATTTCCCGCATAATAGGAAATGCGGCACAATATTATTTATATCTGTGCTTAATTCCAAAGAATAACACGTTAAGCAGGCGCGCTAGTGATGTGGAAAGAGAAAAAGACTCCTAAACACTGGCAGTCCATTCCAAGTTCAAATCCCCGAGAACGGGAGTTTTCGTAACCTTAGCCAAATTTAACCTGAATAGCCAGTTAGTTGTCCTTAGAAAGTCCTCAAAAAAGACATCTCTCACCTCAGACAGGACTAGTATGCTTTGCCATAATCCAATCTCAAATCTTTGGGCTTTTAATTTCTCGAAACAACGAAATTTATGCTACCAACTCAAAAGTAAAATGTAAAAAGTAAAAAAAAAAAAAAAAAAAAAGTAAAAAAGTAAAAAAGTAAAAAAAAAGGTAAAAAAAGTGTCTTAATCAAAAGTAAAAGCTGAAAAATAATTCAATCTACGTACCAGCACGTTATGTAATTTAATATCTCGATGTACTAAGCCTTGACTATGCAGGTAACGGATCCCTTGAATAACATCAATTGCAACCTGAAAATACATTTAAAAGAAAACATTACGAAATTTTAAGAGCCTGAAGAAAAATAATTTAAAAATCAAACTGTTTTACATGCAGAAATATACTCTATACATTGTTTTTATGAGTAATACTCAACTATATCTGGAAGTGCTTAGTTTTATGCTCAGGTGAGAAATAAACAGTAAAACATTCAAAGTATTAAAATTAATCCATATTTCTCCAATGCATCACGTGTTCAGGTATTCAAGGCGACTTTTACAACGAACAATGAAAATATTTTTATGACAGTGAAAGAGTAATAAAGTTTTTTTTTTTTTTTTTTTTTTTTTTTTTTTTTTTTTTTAATGCAACGTCGAGGGTCTCGTACAACAAATGAGACACTGACAATCTCGAACCGTATTACAAAATTTAGTAATGACACTGAAGCCTTTTCCCAGATAAGCTATGAACAAAAATATATAAAAATATATCAGCCTGAGAAGAAATACACGAAAGTTACTTTACGGCAGTAGACTCTCAAAACAGACTTTAAGTGGGATTTGGTCATGAAAACAATGCAGCAAGATCTAACACCCACACACACACAAATATATATATATATATCTGATGTATCACCTTTAGTCGTAGCTTAAATAATCAGACGATAAGTTTAAAAAACAGGATCCATTTATTATTATTCAGGAGAAATAGCAGTTACAAAAATCAGATATCCGGAGTAAATAAAAACAATTACTAATAACTTTTTGTATGAAGTTTACTGCATCGTGACATTTAAGAAAAAGCCCCGATATTCCTTTTTCGAGTCTTTTTATAGCCTCTGGAAAGGCGGAGCTTCCAAGAAATGACGTCAGCCTCGTCAGCCAATCCAGTTCGCTTTAAATATCTCCAGAACATTCTAAAACTGTACGTGTAGAAAAGGCGGGAAAAAGAACTTGACTACGGGGCTGGTGATTTAATTCCACGTACTTATAAGAGAACATCGCCATTAAAAATGAAAAGAACATAGAATTGGAATTTTATGTGTATTTTTGATTATGGAATTTTATTATTACACACACACACATATATATATATATATATATACACAAGATAACCAATTGGTTGAGCTTGAAAAGAATTCCTAGTTAACGGTGAATAATTTTTATAATAATTTTGTCAGCTCAGTCATTCGTGGATCTTAAATATTGTTTAAATTACGAGGTAAGAATTTTATCAGCATTTATAAACTCCTAACAATCAATAAAAAGTTTTAAGTAATCAATGCTTTAAAGTCGAATTTCGCATTCTCGTCAAAACAATAAACGCAAATATATTCGTAATCACGATAGCCGAACATGGGCAATTCTTAATTATGAAACTTATTGGATGTAATAGAACTTTAGAAAGATGGAAGAAATAGTTTATATTCTATCCTTAGTTGTCCAAAAAGTTAACAAGAAGTCCCGTTACATATCATAAATTTACATCAACCTGTCACACGAGGCACAAGAGTGGATTTTAAAAACATGCCTCCTCTGAAAGTTTCCCCAAAGGCGAGAGGCCAGTGTAGGGACAGATGCACAATTCCCCCAAATGTAGTGGCGGAAATATACTGAATAGCGAAGGATGAAAAATGTACTATGTAAAAACGATTGCAGAACAGGATCCAAAGTACACTTACTTGTAACCTCTGCATCCAAGGAAGTCCGTTCCATAATGCGGAATATAAATCCCTGCTTAGTCTCTCCATGATTAGAAGGACAGTCGGACGTCTGTCGTGTTTGTAATCAATGACTGTTCCACATAACCTGACTATCCGGGGATGTTCAGGGGTATTTCTACAAGGAAAAAAATAACTGGTTGATTTCAAGTCGCTAAAAAATGAAGTTATGAAATGTTGCTGAAAATGACAATTACCAATCAATTAAAGGCATCAAGAGAAATAGCTGTAGTAAAATGTTTTTTATCTACAAAATTAAATAACTTTAAGTACGTTCATATTCTAATAAATAGCATTCTTTATTATTTATCAATATTGGTTAAAAAATTGTACGTTAATTTACAGAGAGTAAAAACCCCTATTAGTTTATAAATTTCAGGAATAATTTTACAGATGATGCATTTGTAATACTTCCTAATTACTAATAGTTTGAATATTATTTTATTATAGATTTACAGACATGCTTTAACCCAATATAAATAATACACTCTGATTATATACCTAATTTTGACTAAAAATATATATTTATAAAGGTTAATTAGGATGACACCACCGCGTAAAGCATTTTTTTAGACGTCACGTAACTCAATTTAAGCCTTTTTTAAAGCAGAAAATGAGTTAAAGCTGGCATATTTTTCCCTTTATAAAGTTATCTTTAACCTCAAAACGATATAATTAGGCTGTAAACAAAACTTCTTCCTACTTAATTAACTACCATGTGTACGTAATGTTTAAAAAATCTATTCGCAAAAACAGCTCATTATTTCGTTCATTGCTTATTATCACAGACTTCCAATTCCGAAGTTTCTCAACACAAAGAGGAGGATTAGAAAAAGCTGCTTCAACTTTGAGTTCTGTAAATACAAAGTTTCATTACCTACGGCCATCCTAGAGCAGAATTTTCCATTACCAAAATATTCATTATGGTTTGATAAGTTAAATTATATATGTTACGGTGAAACACCGAAATCTGGAGAATGTCGACTTTCACCGGTGAATGTCAACATTCACATAGTCGCTTGGTGTATGTCCGAAATATTTTCCAAATACTCTTATTTCTGACTTACACCGGTCAATGTTGACATTCACCATGTACTAATGGTGAATGTTGAACATATAAGAATATTATATTTCCTTCTCCGTAATTCAGTCGCGAAAAAACGCACTTGAGACTCAGAATAAGAACTTAAGAATATAAGAACTTAAAACACACAGTACATTCAAAATGAGAAGGGAAAATAATAGAAGTTAAAAACTTACTAAATTATGTGATTCAAATCTTATTCATTGCAACAACTTAAACTATTATGACACTTTGAATTGCACAAGAGGCCTTGCTTTCACAACTGCGTTTATTTGTGGAACACTTCCTTTTGCAATGGCAGCGTGTACATATACTGCTCTTTTCGACCTACACCAGAGCATATCTGTGATTGTCGACATATACCGGTGAAGGTCCGAATGTACAAGAATGTAATGCAATATTCGATCTTTCACCGACGTATTTGGTGAATGTTGACATTCTCCGGTGAAAGTCGACATTCTCCAATTTCGGTCTTTCACGGTAACATATACATTTTATGCTTTCCTGTGCAAAATTCTTAGACGTACGCACAGATTTCTCAGAGACGCACTCAAGTGAAGCAAAATTCTTAAATATTTCATAAGAGATTTTGCAAATCCAATAATAAGCGCTGTTTGATCCAATAAGAAATAGCTAAGCAGTTTTTGCTTTTCAACCGCGCCTTAAATTTTATCAAAAAGTTCTAAAACTTTTGACAGAAAACAGCGTTCAAAAATTACCGCAATAAATTTGTTCACTTAATTTCTAAAAATTCGGAAATGGTATGAAATGAAAAAAATACGGATTGAAAATTGTAATCTATACTTGGATTATTAAGAATGGCGAAATACTCTAAAACTATCCGTCTAGATCAATATCTCCGAGTAGAAATTTCCATCGAGAACCGACTTCATACAGAAAAACCCTCTTAAAATATAGGTAACGAAATAACTATCGCTTGGCGGTTTCAGTGAGTCAGTGGCATTAATGAATAAATTCTTTAAAGCTGGTTGATGTTACAATTAAATAATTATGGATATAGTAATTAGGATATTTATAAAAATTGTTAGAGTGTAATACATATTTTATATTTATCGAGTTATATAATCCTTTACGATAAATTCAGGACTAACTTCTTCAGAATGCTTCAATTTTGACAATCCTTAGTTTTAAGCAAATATGTACGACTATAGACATTCATTTAACTTGGCAATTTATAATGTTATCCGTTCAATACATGTTTGTACATGATGATTTAATATATCAATATTTAGCACTAATTAAAAAATAACTAAAGAGAAAAACAATAATTGCAGTTATTTGGAGTAGCGGTTCTCTGCCTGTTTCTCACCTCTTTCACCATTGTTGAAAGATCAATCATTCATTCCTTTCGTCTTTTAACAAATATGAAAAATACATATACATTTACTTATATAATAATATATAAAATACATATACATGTTACCGTGAAAGACCGAAATTGGAGAATGTCGACTTTCTCCGGAGAATGTCAACATTCACCAAATACGTCGGTGAAAGATCGAATATTGCACTACATTCTTGTATATTCGGACCCTCACCGGTGTATGTCGACAATCACAGATATGTTCTGGTGAAGGTCGAAAAGAGAGGTCATAAAGTGCCATAATAGTTTAAGTTGTTGCAATAAATAAGATTTGAATCACGTAATTTAGTAAGTTTTTTATGACTGTTATTTTATTTTCTCATTTAGAACGTACTGTATAATTAAAGTTTATAACTTCTATTATTTTCCTTTCTCATCTTGAATGTATTGTGTGTTTTAGGTTCTCATGTTCTTAAGTTCTTATTTCAAGTCTCAAGTGTGTTTATTCGCGACTGAATTACGGAGAAGAAAATATAATATTGTTATATGTTCAACATTCACCATTAGTACATGGTGAATGTCGACATTGACCGGTGTAAGTCAGAAATAAGAGTATTTGGAAAATATTTCGGACATACACCAAGACACTGTGTGAATGTTGACATTCACCGGTGAAAGTCGACATTCTCCAGATTTCGGTGTTTCACCGTAACATACATTTATAATATATAAAATACATATACATTTAAATTATTTTTAATTGCTCTAAAAATTAAACAAAAAGGTATAAAAATGTTCATAAACAAACAAAATTTAAATAAAAGCAATTTTGTTGTATTCATAAACAAAAGCTAAACACTTGACAGCTAAATTAAAGGTTGACTGTATTCGCCCCTTGAAAGTATGGCATTTCCCCTCCTCCTGATTGAGAACCCCTACTTTAGACTAAGGGTCCTTTTCAACAATTAACTAATTTTCGCAACTTTTTAATGCTATATTTATTAAAATCTTTGGCCTTCTTTTTATCAAAAATTCAATCATGAAAATGTGCTGCTTTTAGTTAGCTACAGTCGATAATTTTTTTTTTCCATCGAAATCGTATGTCACGAATTATTTCAGGCAGTTACTGTTAATATTCAAGTAATTGTCAGGAACTGTGTGTATTAAAGAAACTTACTTGTGGTAGAAAAATTCCATAGCTAAACTGTACCAGTGCTTATCGGTAGGCAAAGCTACACTTTTGACTGCTAGGCAACTTTGGCCTGCCCATGACTTGCATGAATAGACGATTCCAAAATGACCTCTTCCTAATTCTTGTCCAAGTGGCGGATTGCCTGAAAATATATGCAGTTTTAAATGTGGTAGCCCGTTTGTCTCCAAACTTAATAATAACGGCAGTTTTCCATATATGGTTATTTGAACTGTATATTAAATAGATATTTACCGTACTGAACCGCATCTTTGAATGAAGAACTTTCCAAAGAAAGTTTAGCAACTTGGGGAGCGTACAAACAACGGACCTGGAAAGAAATTAATATTTTTAATGAAATTTTATGTTATATTTTTACGGTAAAACTACAACAAGAAAATGCGAAGAGAAAAACATTTAAAATTTTATGCATTAACAAAAGCAACAGTTTAAAACCTTTGCCCGTTTTGATGCAAATTAATCCCAAGTTAATGTCGCACAACTACCAGAATTCCTACCTGTAATAAATATACGTCTGTTGTGATAGAATTATGTTTTAAGGAAAAAGATTTTTAAGACATTTTATCATTTAAAACAATGTATCTTCCAAGAATATTATCCCTCTACATAGAACTCATTTTTGCTTCTACTCATGAAGAGCGTTATTTAAACATATTTGTTAGCTACATTGGTATAACTGCTTATTTTACTCTTTATTTTCATAACCTTTTAGTCATGAGGATGATAATAAGATAATTAAGTTAAAGATTTTTAATTATAAGGTAATACCCACTCAGCACGTCTGTGAAAATATATGTACATTGTTTTGGGTATTACGTGCTTTCCTCAATAATATACGTATATTCTCAGAGCCATGTTGAATGTGTGAGTGATATGGCAAAGCCTCGAGGGCTATCTGCCTAAGGGGAGGGATGCCTTCGTGGAGGCCTTTGTAGAGGGAACTGGCTCGTATACACGTTATACATGAGGAAAACCAAGAAAACACCCATGCAGCCAGCCCGTTCGCGGGATTCGATTCTCGGACCGAACTACCAGTGTTCAGCGACTTTACCGCTCGGCTGCTGGTGGGCCGCCATGTTGGATGAGTATATGTTAAACTGTACTGACGTAGTCATGTCGTTCAGAGGTTTAACCTTCCAACGACAGCTTTCGCCACAAAACTTCATTTTTCAATACTGAACTGCAGGCTGATCGCTGCTGCTGTTGAAATTTATCCCAAATGGCAATGTAAATACGAACCAAACTAAAACGCGAGAAGAGCCAAAATACAACACGAATACGAGCCTTAAAATATCCTCCACGAAGGCTTCCTTTCCTATAGACAGATAACCCTAATCTGCTTTGAGTTAATCAGATAGCCCAATTCTGAACTGTTTGCGATGATAAAAAGTGAACTAAATAAGTACGAGTAAATTATGTTACACAGGTACAACATGCATTATGTTAAGAACTACTTTTATTGACACACACACGATTGGTAAAAACGTTAATAAATGTATATACAGTAAGACCCCGCTTAACGCTGTTTCGGTTTAGCGCTCTTTTATTTCAACCCGGGGATTCCACGAAATCGCTCGCAGCATACGGGGATTCCCCGAAATATTATGCAGCGATAGGTTTCAAATACATATCCGAAAGAGTGTACTTGTATTTCTTGTTTGGTGCGGTATTGTACAGACATATTTTGAAGGGATAAATGTGGAAGATGTCGAAGAAATAATTCAAGAAGCAGCGGCTAGTCTTTCTAATGATGAGCTCAAGGAATTAACTGAACAAGAAGAAAACAAAAATGTTGACAGCAGTGATTCAGAAGAAGAGCAAAAAGAACTTTCGATGGCGTTTGTAAAAAGGAGTTTGTCTACCATAACTGAAATAATGGATCAATTCATTGAAAATGATCCGAATTTTGACAGGAGCTCAAAAGTAAGGCGTGGTGTTAGAGATGCTCTATCCGTTTATGAAGAACTTTTAAGAGAACAACGCAAAAGAAAAAGGCAAACAACATTAGATGCTTTTGTCACAAAAAGGCAGAACACTGAAAACGCGGAAGGCTAACTAAATATGACTGACTTAGAATTTTATTTGTTTTTTTTTTTTTTTAAGAATATTCGTTTTGTTATTTATATTTTGTTTTTATTTTTGCAAGAAATAATAATGTGGTATTAATTTGGGCTTTAAGAAATAAATGTTTGGTTTTACTTTTATTAAAAAAACATACTTTTTAAATTTAATACCTAACCAATTTCCTAGCCATCTTCCCCTAACCCCAATATTTACATGTAAAGATAGCCTCGTTTAGCGCTGTTTCGCATTACGCTCTACTTTGATGGAACGTATCCCCCGCGTTAAGCGGGCTCTTACTGTATATAATGCTTGTAAATCGCTTAGTTACAAATAATTTGAAAGACAGGTTATGCAGCACGCGAGGGAAAATGCTCTCAGAAATAATATTTGCCAATCTACGTGAAAAATTTTAATGCTACAATAACGTGCCGTAACGGAACAAGAAAAAATGGAAGAAATCCATACACAGTTCTTATTCCAGTACAGTAGATATAGGTAAAGTGCAGACCTACAGATAAGAAGATGCTTAAAATTTCTAAGGAAGAACTGGTAGACAAGGCCACATTTAAGGTATAAGCCAATGGTAATGAATGGGCTGGTAAACTAGATTTTAGGATTTTTAAAAGAAAATTACATTTTTCCTTTCATTCTCCCTTTGCTCGAGCCTGTCGAGGTGGCGTTCTTCTAGCTGTGTTAATGATGCAACAAAGCGTTCGTGAGAGGATCGGACTTTCTGCTGGAGTTGATGACATATCGAACGTGCCAAATGAGATTCGTTAAGGCTGGTCAGCATTCTAAGTGCTACATCTTTTTTCCACTGAGAATCGATAGCAACCGGTAATTTCCAAGGAAGCACTTCTGCGAGCTAGAAATATAAAATCAATTTGAGTTATTGAAATCAGCAATTTATTTACTTGGAAGATAAACTAAAATATTGATAATTATAAATGTAAATTTAAATCACTCACAAAAACTATTCGTATATAAAACTTTCAAAACGGAAATCTAGCTCAGTTGCTGCTTAGATTGGTATACGATAACTAAATTAATTATTACCAATTACAATTTACTTATATAATATTTAACAGATTTCCTAGGAATACATATAACAGACAATTTCCTAGGAATAAATTACTGTTGGCGATCAACGATTTAAATTAATGATCATAAGCCTAGCAGCATTATACTCCACCAAAATACGTAGAAAGTTGTAACTACATAAAGAAAGTAAAGCTGCATATTTTTGATATCATTTAATTAAGGAACTTCACCTATTTTCTACGACTTTCTTAACCGTTTCGTGAGAATATGGTTATTACTAACGATGCATTAAAATCATCTCTCATCAGAAACCCCCACTCCCTAAAATCGCGGAACTGTGAGGGCAAATTATTTTGCTAAAAAAATTAAATCTATATTATTTTGCAAAAAAATTAAACGCAAATTAAATTATTTTGCAACAAGAGAGAAATCCATACATTTTCTTCTAGCTATATCGGGAATAATCTCTTAAGATTAAATGTTAGCCATAGAAAAGAGGTCAACTGCGAAGAGGGAGATAAACAATGTTAAGAGCGGAAGAAACGACAAAATTGGCAGGTCTATTTATATGAGAACTGGCGCATTTTTTGCTTTGTTACAACAAGTTTTACGTGTAGCATCAAACGGAAATGCATATTGTCTAGTTTTTTTCTTTAAGATCTAGTTTTAACCGACTTGAGTAACGTAGACACGCATAAACTGTTTATTTACCATTGTTCACATTTTCCTTAGCATCCTAGTACAGGCGTACTGGATTAGCGATAGAAAAAGTTAAGGTTTTAGGAAACGTATATATTACATTTCTAAAAGATTTAACTTTGTTAATTTTTAGATTTACAAGTTACACGCACGTCAGTTCATTAAATTGCAGCTTATTATTCACATTTATTTTGTAATGCAAATATTTAATTTAAAATATTTAACTGAGAAAAAAGAAAATACTCCGCATTAAATCAATCACTTAAAGTACATAAGAAAAAAAAAAAAAAAACTTAGAGACACTATTTTAAATTAACTAATATTTTTTTAACCTTTTTTTTATATTTCCTAAACATACTTTGTTTGAAATAAAAAGTATCTAAACGGTTCTGTATGTAAATAAAAAATTAAATATTGCATTACAACAGGAAACATAAAAATAAGTTAAATTTTACGGGGATCGATGGCGCAAGTGAGGTAAGTTGAATTTAAATATGATTATAACGTTGCTTACGTCAGGTATATAATACTGGCTGGTAAATAATATAACATGATTTGTAAATCATGTTATATTATTTAATATAAATATTATTTAATATTATTGGTAAATAATATAACATGATTTGTAAATCATGTTATATTATTTACCATTATATAGAATTACATAGATGTATTATATAGAATACATCTATGTAATTCTATATACAATATATAGAATTCTATATACATATACATTCTATGTAATTCTATATAATACATATATGTATTATATAGAATTATATAGAATTCTATATACATATTCATTCTATGTAATTCTATATAATACATATATGTATTATATAGAATTACACAGAAGTTTTGAATATCAACCAAGGTTAAAAAATGGCATTATCTTCAATAACGGAAAAATTGGTACTTTTCCGTTTTGCCGGCGCAGGCGATAAAGTCGCCAGTAATGGTACAACTGATGCCAAACAGAATATCCTCGCTGGTAACCTTTTACACCTCATTTTTAAAACAAGTCGCAGCCATTTCTTATCATATTGATTGTTTCTTTCAATACTGGCATATAATTACATAGAATTTTTACCAGATATGTCAAATTTATGCCCTAAGGCCACTCGCGGTAATTAAGTCAATTAAGATGTCATCACACCGCTCACCCAAAGACGAAAATATAGAAAAGGCAAAGTCAAGGGTTAAATTCATCAATTCTAATGAAAATGCACTAGCGAAATAAAGCACTGCGGTTTTACATAAGTTATTCGTACGAATTGAAGTAATTCTTGAATTTAAATTTGTATTCTAAATTAAGATTAAACAAGAAATTAATGTAGATAATTACTGAGAGAAATAGATTTTTGTAGCGTAGTTAACGTTAGATGAGATCACATGGGGTCACGTGATACGAACCGGCGAATCAGGATGTTGAACTATGAAAGCATAGTAAATTCTTAAATTAATGTTATTTTACAAATTTAGTGTCTTTATTTATTGGCTTTTTACAAAATTTTAAACGATATTAAAATGTTTATGCCTTCAAAATTAAAAGTTCTTAGAACTAACACTTTTTAACATTTTTTATGTGTATACTGTATTGTTGTCGCCAATAAAGTCTGCTTGGCGAGATTTGCGCCTGCGAAACGGAAAAGTACCGAAAAATTAAAAGCTTAAACTGTTTGGCTTTCAGTTTTAATTACTTTTGCAGCAACCGTATTTTCAAAAACTGAGCATAACTTAAAGAAAGTTTGCAATAGACTATTTAGATAACATATGGAAGTTTTAATATTTAAGAAAATATTGAAAGTTTTCATATTATAAAAGTTTTCCTTTGCACAGAACAAAATTCTCAAAACTCAACGAACTTCCATCGTCAGAACGTAAAAGTCAAAATGAACTTTTAAACGTCTTTTATGAAGTATTTTAACAACTTTCGACTGACAGTCTGACTACCACTAATAACAACAGCTACAAGATTGTCTATGAAAAATAAACTTGCAACCTGAAAAATTTTAGATTGCACTCCAGTTCCTTGAAGATTTTACCAATAAAGTTAAAAACTCATTAAACTTAAATTCAGAAATATAAATGCGGGATTGAAAAGAAGTTGCAATATTACCTTAGTAGGCAATCAGTGTTTAAAATAAGCAGTTAAGGTTAGTTTAGCAGTTTAAAGAATTCGCACTAAAAAAAAAAAAAAAAAGATACAATAAAAAATCTTAAATTTAAAATGACAATACAAAACGATGCGGGAAAAACTGCCATGGTATTATTTCATTTTAATTAACCGCCCCAGAGTGACGTACACGCTGATTTAATAAAAAAGACTTAAAAACGTAGGTATGCATTAAATTAGCATATCAGAACACAGTTGTGCATTTATTTCAATGTAACGCCCGTGCACGAAACTTGCAACTAAAATTAAAAAAAAAATAAGATAAAAAAATTAAGTGTTGTCTCAAGTGAGCAAGCACCTAAATAAAAATATATAATAAATATATACTTTTTCTTACCTGTTGCATTTTTTGCATGAAGAACCAGAATATAGATGCACTGTTGCGGAAGGACACTTCAACCTGAAAAACCAATTCATACTCATTTAATGCATCATAACCGAAATACCGAAGGCATCAATAATTGATTATAAATAAAAAAGCCGCACAATTATTTTACAGTATGTTCAGAACTGACAGCTACAAGCTCAGTTTTCTTTAATATTAATGTTAAACATATACTTTCTGAAACAGCGTTTCTAAAATATGTGTGTAAAATTTTACAACGGCAAGCTTCAGTTCCGAGATTTAATAGGTTCAGTAATTATAAAATTTAACCTTTTATGTATGTTTGATTACGGTAAAAAGGTTATTTGCGAAGGATGATCCACGAAGCCTTCGTGGACGATGTTTTAAGGAAAATTTGCTCGCATCCACACGTTACGTTCGTTCGCTTGGAATCGAACCCAGGTCATCTACAACTTTTTTTCTCTACACCTTTTACAGGTCATTTACAACTTTTACAGCCCTTAAATATTTTATATGTATATGGTTTATTAAAAGCAAAAGATATAGTTAAAAAGTTTTACCATTT
This sequence comes from Stegodyphus dumicola, assembly GCF_044657685.1. NCBI lineage: Eukaryota > Metazoa > Arthropoda > Arachnida > Araneae > Eresidae > Stegodyphus > Stegodyphus dumicola. The sequence continues at coordinate 6,312,000 of NC_140773.1, forward strand.
TAATAATTTAATGCAAAAAGAAATGCATAATTTCAAATACAAAATTCGCGAATATATTAGTGTTTAATGCAACCAACTGCAAAGTTATTAAGAAGCACTTTTTTTACACAGTACGGAGTTGATCTCCGAACACAGCAACTTTTAGTGGTACTGTTCGGTTTCGAGGGCCGTAAAAAATCGCCAAATTGTGATGCCAATGCTGCCAAAACGAATTACGGCAACCCTAATAATTGCGGCAAGAAAGGAAGTATAGTAAATAACTACCTAAGATTGATGTTTTAATTTAGATGAAAGGTTAATTTCACATAATACTTTATTATTAAATTTATATGAAAAAGGCTAAACGAGACTGAATGGAAGCATAAGAGTCAATAACTATTTCAGATCATTGTTATAATTTATATAAAAATTGCTAAACATAACTAATAGATGCCTGCATTGCTATTTCGCTACCGACTTATCGCTAAAGCATAACTTCATCTCGTTGGTTGTTCAAACATAATTTTCTATAATGAATGATGCCTTTTCTTTGAAAATATTCTCGGTAAAGTGCAGAATCGCTCAGTTATTTGTTTGCCGTTTTTTTACAACGGTAGAAACAATTGGATTTTTGTCAATTTTCTTTTACTTTTTAAGTGAAAATAGGTCGATGTGTACATAGGTAAAGTCAAGGGTGTGCGCAGTGCCATTTTTGTGCAATTCTAGGATATTTTTTTAAGTGAAAATAGGTCTATGTGCACATGGATACCGAGTATGTGCAATTCTTAAAACGCGTCAAGCAGTGGGTGATTCTGCACTTTACCCAAAATTCTATTGCTGAATTTTTTGTCATGGTCAATTCCCAAATTGTTAAATCCATAGGATATCAAAAAAGGATTTAAAATCAAAAAAAGGATTTAAAATCAAAAAAAGGATTTAAAAATTAAACTAGTGTTTCAATGGCGTTTTAAGAAATATAGAACTATATATACTTACGCAATCTGAAATCAATGCAACGCTAGATTCGGCGCGCTGTTAAATGGGCGTGTTTGCTAGATTTGGCGCTTTTGCGCATACATTTTCGCTGCAATTTTCTTACGGCCCTCAAAACAGAATAGTACCCTTTTAGTTCATAATTTGTTGCTAAATTCTGGCACATTTCTGGGTGAAATTACATCGAAAAGCTGTCTATATTAGTAAATTTCTTATCTCATACCTCTTTCAGCTTTACAGCACATTTTGAATTTAATTTATTACGGTATTAACAAACAGAAAAATATATATTTACAGTAACTTCCCGCTCAGAGTATCAAAACTGCCATCATAAACCTCTCCACTTTGCAATGAAACTGCTATTCGAAGTTCGCATCTCGAATTAATATTTATATAATAAAACTCGAAGCTACATTCTTCGAACATACTGTATATCACTAGTGGAAATTAAGGAAGCTATGTACCTGATAAGCAGCCGTTAATATATGCCTTAATGCTGCACTCGCTTGCTTATTGTTCTCATCTCCCTCTGAGCACATCTGTTCCAAACTAAGTAGACAACGTTCTAAAGTTCCTGTAGAGAGGAAAAAACTATAATTAATAATGAAAATTTACGTTATGTGAAATTAGTTTACATAAATCAAGCTTAATTTGCTTGGGAAATTTATATAAAATATTAACGCGTGAGAGTTTGAAAACACTTTCCAGACTCTAGCTTTGAACATAAAAGCTGTCAAAGGTTTCCTTTTTTAATAAGGGGACTCGTACACCTTAAAATCCATAAGATCTTCAAATATGTGACTGTTGCAAGAATTAAGATAACTTATTTATTTTACAAGCAATTACTTCCAACTTTTTATAGCTGACTACATAATATAGCTACTTTTTGAAATAGTAATTAGAAAGTTTTTATTGCCACAATAATTTTTACAATTTAATCTTTGTGACAAAAGTTTTTGTCATGTTTCCACCTTGCGCGCACAGTTTAAAACATTCTGTTGCATAATTTAATTCCATATTTAATATATAGCATTTATAATATTTGGAAACTACTGTGTACCAACAATTCTAAGAATTTCATCTTAAAGTTTTATTTTATTTGGAGTGGAGTTTATAAAATGCATTTTATTAAAAACATCACTAATGTTTTCGTGCATAAAATGTTTTAGTATTAAAATATTCGTCATATTTTTGGTTCAGTTAGAAAGTAATGCCCATATGAAGAATTCCATCCAATTTCATTTATGTACCATTAGCCATTTTTAAAATAGCATGCACGCAAGGTGGAAACAGGACGAAACATTTTGTCACAAATCGGATTAAATTACAAAAATATTTGTAGCAACACAAACTGGATTTAGTTTTCTGGTTATTAGCTCCCAAAGCAGCTACATTATGTAGTCAGCTGTAAAAAGTTGGAAGTAATTGCTTTTAAAATAAATAAAATATCCCAATTCTTGCAACAGTCACATATTCCAAGATCATAAGGGGTTTAAGGTGCATGAGCCCCCTTAACAGTGAGAAATATTGACTCGTAAGTACATACTTGAGTTAAAATAATTTAAATCAAATATTATTATGGTTTGCGAGTTGTAATATTTTCTATTTCGACACGATACGATTCCTTTTTACATATTAGAAATGATAACACGTACTCTTAAGTGTAAAATTTATGAACAGAATTTTTTTCAGTATTTTGTTAAACCTGTTCAGGATTTAGAAAATGGTCAGTAGGTTCTTGCTGAAATCAATTTTTCACTTTTGTCTGGGAAATTATGTTTGCAGACATTTTTGCATAATTTTTGCTGTGAGCCTAGTTCCTGACAAAACCTAGTGTGATTTAACCTAGTTCCTGATAAGAGTTACGCTAATATATTTTCACAAAGCAATGATAAAACTGACTAAAGAAATGACCTATTCTGGAGAACTTATTACAAGCACAATCAGTCATTACCCACGAATGACACAGAGAAAACACTCAAACAGCTACCATGTTCTGCCAAATAAAATAGTACCCGGAACAAAATATGCATTATAATTATAACACTTTCTATGGCTTCAGAAGCAATGTTAACCAGCTTCAGTACGCAAACACTCAGTAATGCTGGCAAACTTCAGTGAGCTAATGATGATTATAACAGTTGATAAATTTAGAAACTTCAGTCAATGCTTCCGTTACAAAACATATGATTGATCCTACAATATTCTATGTAATTCAGCAAAACATTTGAACATCGTTTTACGAATTATTACATACAAATTATTGTTACAAAAAACTAATTAAACTAAATATAATTACGCCACAACACTCGAAGACTATCTGCTTAAAGGAAGAGATGCTTAATGAAGAACGCTTTTTAACTGAACCCGACTCATTCACGTAACACATGGGGAAACTGCAAATCTATCTGTGCAACTAGTCGGAATATGAATTTGCGTCGAATTACTAGCGATTAGCTGTCTATCAGCCACTGCTTGGGAGGAGTTTAAGGGGGCTCATACACCTTAAACCCCTTATGATCTTCGAATATGTGTCTGTTGCAAGAACTGGGCTATTTTATTTATTTTAAAAGCAAATACTTCCAACCTTTTACAGCTGACTACATAATATAGCTGATTTGGAAACTCGTAACCAGAAAGTTTGTGTTGCCACAAATATTTTTGTAATTTAATCTGCTTTGTGACAAAAGTTTTCGTCATGTTTCCACCTTGTGCGCATGATATTTTAAAAATGGCTAATGGTACATACTTGAAATTTGATTGAATTCTTTATATGGGTACTAATTTCTAACTGAACCCAAAATCTGATGTATATTTTAATATTAAAACATTTTATGCACGAAAACATTACAGATTTTTTAAATAAAATACATTTTTTAAACTCAACTCCAAATAAAATAAAAATTTAACATGAAATTCTTAGAATTTTTGGTTCATAGTAGTTTTCAAATATTATAAAAGCTATATATTAAATGTGGAATTAAATTATGCAACAGAATGTTTTAAAATGTGCGCGCAAGGTGGAAACATGACGAAACATTTTGTCACAAAGCGGATTAAATTATAAAAATATTTGTGGCAACGCAAACTTCGATTACTATTTCAGAAGGCAGCTATATTATTTTTATTTAGTCAGCTGTAAAAAGTTGGAAGTAGTTGCTTTTAAACTAAATAAGTTATCCCAATTCTTACAACAGTACTGCATATAATACTGGTAACCAGAAACTCATTTAAAATATATATTTTTTAATTTATATTTACGCATAAAATGAGATTTTGATTCACTATCGAATGAAAGGAGGTTATCTTGGTAATTCAGAGCTTTATATATTTTATGCTTATTGCAATTAAAATGTTCGATTCATTCGAGAGATTCTGATTTATGCATCGTCAGAATCAGAAGTATTCATGTACCTCTCCGTGAAAGGAATAAATCTTCAAAGTTGATGTTATCGATAACGAAACATTTTCATCTATTCGCAATATTAAGATCTCAACAATATGCAATTTTAGATAAGCTAACTAGAACGTTTATGTGAAAAAGGAAGCGTGTAACTAACAGCAAATAGCTCAGCCTGTTATCTTAATTTAAATCGCTGCTGTTCACTTGCTTCTGGAGATGCACACCGCAAATGAAGCATGACTAAGGTAAATTTAAGGAACAACCAAGCAGGCGACAAAAATTAAATATATGCCCTACTCTACATGCTTAAGTTTTATTCTGACATAAGATAGTTTATGATGGAAAATTAAATGAAAACTCAGCGCTTTCAGAAGAATTATTTTCTACTCCATAACTGCGATAAGCGTTAGAGTACACAAGACGTATGCCAGGGGCAGCCAATTTCTATCCCCACGAGAGCCAATTGGTATTTCGGGCAGTACAAAACGTCGTAATATTTAAAGGTACTCTTCTGTTATCGGGACCGGATTCAGAAATGCATGTATTGTTGCGTTTTTCTTTTCTGACATCAGTTGTTACGTTATTTTCTTTCTTCACGTTCGTACGGGGTTCGTGTGGATTTGGAGTGAATAACGACGACACTACTTGATGATGAGGTACCGAAACACACTTTATTGGCCGATATTAATCAGGACAGCTCCAAAACACGTTTTTACAATCGTCGAACTGTTATAAACACGCTGACACGATCAGCCGCACAGCCTTTAGGTTATCAAGCTATCACGGTGGAGACAGCTTCACTGCAAAGCACCAGAATACAGCTCCCGACTCTGCTTGGTCGTTCTCGGAACTCCACGTACTCTCGAGACTCTCCACGCTACAACTCGCGATGCACTCGACGATACACAAGAGTATAGCTGTCGACTCAGCACAGTCTAAGACAAAACTCGACGATGCACTAATTCGCGATACACTAAAAGACTCTCTCGATACACTCGACAACCAACTCGGCGCTAGACTTCGAGATACTCGCTCAATGACTGACTATCAGCTCGCTAGACGAGGCACCACACACTCGATACTAAATAACTCGCACTCTACATGAGGCACACTCACTCGTCCACTCGACGAGCACTCTGACTGCGGACCAGCAGGGTTTGTATAGCATTCGGCTCGTGTTCGAAAACATTCTGGGCTAAACCGGTAAGAATTCGTTCCAGAAGGTTCTCTATTCGTCCATAACATGTAGCCAATTTTGTCGCCAAATGTGGCAACCCCGCCTTCCCTTGCCATTTATGGCAACCCTAAAACTGCTTTGCGGGAAAGCTATCTCACCGCGCCTGTACATTGCGTAACAGTATGAATACATGCATGCATGCATGTGTATATACAGATACATACACATGTGCATACACGTACACTTCTGAATCCAGCCCGATAACAGAAAAGTACTTTTTTAAATATATATACTGGAATAATAAATACTAGTTACTTCAAGGTTCTTGTGGTATTAATTTAAAAAAAAAAATTACGCCACAAATGTAGGCGAAAAGTTGGAAATTCGATTATTAACAAAATTTGGTTCTCTAGTTGAGCCCAGAGTTCTCTAGCTGCCCATTGCTGATCTATATGATCATCATTTCTCTTGCATCTAAGCAGGTTTTATTTCTTATATTGGTAATAAACCATCACAAAGAAAACCACATTTTAAATTTAAGTCAAGCTTGGTGCTCATTGAATTGATGCCAGAATACTAACTACTAAAGAGCTGAAGAGAATACTAAAGAGCTGGTGAGAAACGTTTGACATATCTATTACGATTAGGACTAGTAGTATGATGTTAAAAATGTATAATCAATATACATTCACTTAACGCAAAAGAAAAATACTTTCATAATGTTTTCCCCATCAGCAGAAAGCTTCAGCCTTATAATTTTCTTTTGTTAGAAGTTGCACAATTAACTTCAATCAGAAGTTTTTAAATACATGTCGACAAGCCTCAGAAGCGGTAAGCTACAAACAAGATTTACCAACAAAGATTTGCCAGATAAAAAATAATTTTAGTAATGTAGATTACAGTAAAATATACTGTAAGAGCTTTATTAATTTATTAAAAGTGTAACTCCAACTTTCCACAAACGATCGCGTTAACTTCAAGCAACTTAAGCTTTTCGGCAAATAGTCCTTTTCCGAAAAATTAATTGCTGAAATAAAATGTCAAGGACACGAGAGCTCAACAAAAATCGAAAATGTGTAAATACCTGTAAATTTTTCTTGTAACCATTCTATAGAAGACGCCAATTTCGACGAAACTGCTTTATTAACATGTTCCACGACCATGTCTCTTATTTCAGAAGTACAAATATGGACGGCACGAGCTGTGAGGGATTCTTGAATGTATTCGTCTATAACAGCACCTGAAATTGTGACAAAGTTTCATTAAATACATAAATGTTGGTGATGCATTTTTTTTTAAAATAAAAAATGCTACGTAATAAGATAATGAATAGGATTTTCTTTTTTTTTTTTTTCTTTTTTCTTTTTTCTTTTTTTTTTTTTTTCAAAACACTGTTTTAGAATTTTCAAGCAGGATAGATTGAATGATTTTAATTGTTAATCTTAACAAATATTTAACTGTACCGCGTTTTGCGAAATGAGAGAAACACTACGCTATGATGAAAGACGAAACTCGTAAACACTCCACATGAACAACAAAAGAGTAATATGTGATCAATATCAGAAAAACTAATTGATTACTTTATATGGATTATGGTAAAGCACGCAAGAGCTATCTTGCCTAAGGAAAGGAAGCCCTCGTGCAAGACATAACGACAATTATGGCAAAGCACACGACGGCTATCTGCCTAAGAGGAGGGATGACTTCGTAGAGGACTTTCTAAGGGAAAGTGGCTCGTATTCAAGTTACACATGGAGAATAGTATAAAAGCCAACCATGCAGTCAGCCCATTCGTTCTAGGCTCAAAAGTGGAACGAAATAACAGCATTCAGCAGTCTTAAACCTCCTGACTACTGGTGGGACTCGCCAGAGAATTCATATCAAACTACCAGTGTTCAGCGATCTTACAGCTCGGCAGTTAGTGGAGGGTAAAAACAATTAACATTCTATTTACTTACGCTTATTTCCAGAAAGAAATCTCAAATATATCGATAAAAATTAAAAGAAATGAAAAATTAAGATAAATCTCTAAATATTACATATTTTGCATCAAATGTTTGATAATGTTTGACAAAATACGATAGTACAAATACGCAACAGAAAATTTTGTGTCCTTATTGGAAACGTTTATATAGAAGTAATTACATACGTCGACGGTTAAAAAACTTATGCTAAAATATATGAAATCAATTCATTTGTAAACATCTCACTTAAGGGGACTCGTACACCTTAAAACCCATAAGATCTTCGAATATGTTACTGTTGCAAAAATTGGGATAACTTATTAATTTTAAGAGCAATTACTTCCAACTTTTCACAGCTGACTACATAATATAGCTGTTTTCTGGAATAGTAATCAGAAAGTTTGTGTTCCCAAAAATATTTTTATAATTTAATCGGCTTAATGACAAAACTTTTCGTCGTGTTTCCACCTTGCGCGCACAGTTTAAAACATTCTGTTGCATAATTTAATTCCATATTTAATATATAGCTTTTATAACATTTGTAAGCTATTGTGAACCTAAAATCCTAAGAATTTCACGTTAAATTTTTATTTTATTTGGAGTTGTGCTTTTAAAATGTATTTTATTAAAAACATCTAATGTTTTCGTGCATAAATTTTTTAGTGTTAAAATATTCATCAAAGTTTTGGTTCAGTAAAAAAATAGTGCCCATATAAAGAATTCCATTAATTTTCAAGTACGGATCATTAAGCCATTTTTAAAATATCATGCGCGCAAGGCAGAAACATGACGAAATATTTTGACACAAAGCGGATTAAGTTACAAAAATATTTGTGGCACCACAAACTTTCTGGTTACTAGTTCCCGAAGCAGCTATATTATGTAGTCAGCTGTAAAAAGTTGTAAGTAATTTCTTTTAAAATAAATAAAATATCTCAATTCTTGCAAGTCACATATTCGAAGATCATAAGAGTTTTTAAGGTGTATGAGCCCCCTTAACTGAACTGTATGCATTTCATGGCGGAAATTAAATTTATAGGTCTTTGTGTCGTTTAACCAAAAATATTCCTAATGGAATTGATAACGTAAGTAACTAAGGTTGACATAATTTCTGAATTATTTTCATCTACCTTGGAACCTGAAGTTTGCTGCCTTTTGTAGAACTTCGTCTTTTATCTCGAATATGGTACCAACTATCATATTCTTGATCTCATCTTGTTTGTTGTGAGACAAATCGAGCAAGGATTTATATAAAGCTTCCTCTCTTAACCTCGCGTATTGAATTCTTTTAGGAGTGATCATCAGATCTCTGGAGAGGTCGAAAGCTGCCATGATGAAATTTTGAAGACTTCGCGCATGTGTATCCTGTAGAAGAGTTGCGGCCAGTAGCAGTTTAGACTGAAGGACATGGCAAACGAACAGAAGAATACTGAAAAGAAAAACAAAATCTTAAGTTACAACGCAATGCATCACGTACTGCATTATAATATGTAATTACTTGTTAGTTCGCCATTTGATCCAGTTCCCAAAACATAGCAATTTCAATGAGCCTTGTGGTCATTTACATTGAAGCTGGCTGAAACTAACCTAATAATGAAAGTCTAAATTTTACAGTCTAAATTCTAAATTTAAATTATTTTATTTTAAAAAGTGAATTTATTTTTCTTCTGAATATTCTATAATTACATGTTAGGCTCTACATTACTTCTTAGATATTATTAACAAACCGAAAAGAAGGAAATTCATAAATAATTTATAGAAGCAGAAATAATTCAACATTCTTATTAATTTTTAATCCAGCTGTGAAAACAGACAAGGTGACCTTGCACATGAACATCCTCTAATCAAGCACTACAGATTTTGTGGGAATTCAAGAACTTTTAATTGATTTCCCTCTTTCTTCAGACTCGAAATTAACTCATGGTTTTCCATATTAATGCCAAGGCTAACACCTCAATGATTAACTTTCGTATTTCACCCTTTTTATACAACTAAGTTTGAGTAGTATACAACAACTTTACAACTTTTTATACAACTAAGTTCGACGTAGATGAATCGAACAGTTTAAAACCTTAGTATAACTTCTTTTACTCGTATTTTAACTCTTTGAAGACCATAACGCCCCAGACGGCCTTTCATTCAAACGACCACAACCGCCCAAAACGGCCGAAATTCCGATGTTGTTTTCTTCCCTCCCCTAAGGTATGCAGTAGCAGGTGCAGTTTCCCCAAATGCATTGTTTCAGTTTATTTCAGACAGCTTGTCCTAAAAGGATTTATTTATGGTTTCTTATCTTTATTTGTTAGGAAATAGACAGGATGACATTTGAAATCTTCACTCTTCTTTGTGCGTTAAGGGAGGGGGAGGGGAGGAAATTATTGCGACTCTCCGAAAACCTTTTCGGGCGGTTCGGTATTTTATGCGTACAGGTTAGCGAAAACTTCGGTTTTCAAAGAGTTAAATTATGAAACCATTGGATTTACAGATTTGCAGAAGCATCTTAAACGTGGCAATAAATAGTTGGAACCCTGAAGGGAAAGAATAGTTGAATTTGTGGATGTTAATCCTTTTCACTCTTGAGGCGAATCTCCAGTCACCTTCGGTGTACAAAGAATTAAACATATTTAAACATATGTTCAGAAAATAGAATACACAAACACATTATTACAAATACCTCTCAGCTTTTACAAATTATAAAAAATTCAACAATTACCAATGCTGTTTGGCGACATGATATCAAGTAATTTATTTTTTACTAGCAGCAAATTATTTTACAGAATACCCATTGAAACGAAAAGATTTTTTTTTTTACTACGCGTAATTCTTTTAAAATTAAATACCAGATCAGAACTTTAAATTTTCTGCATTAAAATTTTTTGAGAAAAATATTCTCGTTTCATATTAACTACTTCTAATTGAAACATATTTTCGTAAATAATATGCCTAATTATGCTCTTTCTGGTTAATAGATTTCGATTCATACCTGGCGTTGTGTGAATTCAGATTCCCTCCTCAGACATACCTTTACGAAAAAAAAGATTTAATGGTTTTCGATATTGGGGAATGCGAATATCTCAGCTCAGTCTGAGGAAATTTTGGTGAATCTTCGGATTATGGTAACTTGGCGATTTTTTAGCGAAAATTTGGCGACCAATCCTGATACAGCAACCTGCTAGTTTTCTTTTCTTTTTTTTTTTTTTTTTTTTTTTTTTTTTTTTTTTTTGGGACGCCATTTTGTTTTCACGGAGTAAAGGCATATATAATTTTTTTTAACTCAAAATTTTTTAAAACAATCTGCTAGCCGAATTACGCTTATGCTAGAACTTTTATGGAACAAAAGTGCTTAATCATGACGAAGATTAGGTGCGAAATTGGGACAAAGTGCAGAATCGCCCACTGCTTGCCGCGTTTTTACGAATTGCACGTACACGGTATCATCCATGTACACGTCGCCTATTTTCACTTAAAAAAAAAATCTCAGAATTGCACAAAAATGGCATTGCGCACACTCTTGACTTTATCCATGTACACATCGACCTATTTTCACTTAAAAAGTCAAAGAAAATTGACAAAAATCCAATTCTTCTTACTCTTGTAAAAATCGCCAAACAAAGTGGGCGATTCTGCACTTTAGCAGCGAAATTGTTTCCAAGTGCTTATTAGCTAAAATCACGATCGGAATTTTCCGGAAAATGTCACATGACATGTCTCATGATCTCTCATTTCTCTGAGACAAAATAATCTGTGATTCGAACTGTACTTCTCAGATTATTGCTAAAGTCCTACCTAGTAACCTTTATCGCCTTACCAAAATGTCGCCAAACTACCTGTTACCATATTTCAAAGATTAGCCGAAATTTTTTGAATTATTTACTGGAAAAATGAAACCTTTGAAACTTTTCATCAAATGCTACAACGTATAACAAAAAGTAAAGATTTTTACCAAATTATATTACCTAGAAAAATTTGCGAAATCTTCGACAAGTTCACTGCCAACTTCCAGGGGTCCTTTGTACTCAGGTTTTGAACCTGGTGATGCGAGATAACCTAAGTCCGATAACTTCTGGTATACATCTGATACAGGAAATTGTTCTGCACAATGCACCTCGGTGCAGTTCCGCAAGAGAGCAAGATGTTCCAATGGATGGCGCGAGTATGTGAAGGGAAGATTGCGAGGGGGTGCTTTTGGAGACGTAGGTGATGGAGGACATGACTGTGGAGGCGTGGATGAAGTGGACAAAGTGGTGCAGGTAGATGTTCCAGCGTGCTGCCCGGATTCTGTTAGGTCTGACTGTGAGGGATGACGTACGCAGATGAAGAAAATGGGAAGCTTGTATGGGAGTTGATGAAGTTCTGTCAAGTCTGCAATGTCCTGAAAAATATTAATGTAAACTCTGAAATCGATTTTGTAATATTGGTAAATGATTGGTTGGTTGGTTTTTTTTTTTTTTTTTTTTAAATGGCACAAAACCTCAAATTGGTAGATGAAGAAACTTCAGAGAAAATGCAAAAACACATAAATAAAACGTTAATCTGAATTCTATTCATCTAAAGAATCAGAGTTATCTCTTTTAATAAAGGCGCTTTCTAAGGAGTAATTTAAATTTAATTCATCATGAGAACTTCAAGGAAACAAGAACATGCAATATGAATTCTCTTTCCAAACTTTTTTTTCAACTCATCAATCCTTGGGCTTTCATCAAGATTGTGTCGTTTTTTAATTATATTTATATATAAAATTTTAAAGCGATGTAGTTTAGGTGGTGTGGTGTATTTAATTATGGCAAAGCACACTAGGGCTATCTGCCTAATGGGAGGGATGCCTTCGTGGAGGCCTTTCTAAGGGAAACTGGCTCGTATACACGTTACACATGGGGAAAACCACGAAAACACCCATGCAGCCAGCCCGTTCGCGGGATTCGAACCTCGGACCGAACTACCAGTGTTCAGCGACTTTACCGCTCGGCCGCTGGTGGGCCCCCGTTTTAGTTTAAGATTTTAATTCAGTTTGTATATGCTACATAAAAAATGCACAAAGATGCTAAATCTTCATGATCAAAGTATATTTCACCACATAAATGATATAATCTTAAAATACTTCTTTACATTTTCAAATATTGAGATTTTATGTGCAGAAAAACAGTGAAAAGAAAGCTTGCAAATTAAAACACCTTAAACGATTATTACTCAAAGGCAATTAAAGAGCAACCCTTTCTAAGAAGAAATTAATTTTATTTTAAAATTTCAATCAGTGCAGTATAAAATCATATAGATATATCAACAAATGTTTAGTATAGAAAAAAATAAGGTAAAATATACCGAATATTGTTTTTCAAACTAATGCTTGCTCTTTGGCTTGGAATTTTACACACTGTATTCAAATACACAAATGGATTCTAATAACAGTTTGTACCAATAAAGTAACAAGAGTCAGAAACGAAATAGTAGGTAGCTTATTTCACAAGTGCACATCTGTGTAGCCACCGAGGGAGTGGCTTCTAGGATGGACCAATGAGCATCCAGATATATTTCTGTCATGTCACATGACTTTTCGCGTGCTTTAAGATTTAAGCAAGATGGTTGAAAATATTCTGCCACGCAATTTTCTGTACAAAATAATTAAAGCCTCGTCGATTGCTTCTGAAACTTTTCATTGCGAAGTTAGATCAAATATAGGCAATTATGAAGATTTCACTAACTGGTTGAAATAAATACAAACACATGTTATATACTTCGCAAAAATATCGATGTGTAATATTACTTAATAAGTTGTAAATAAGATGAAGAAAGAAATACGTGATAAACATCCGAACCTAAATGCAATCTTCACATAAAACTATGCGTATAAGAAAAATATTTACACCAATTATATAAGTAAATAGAAGTCAGCCCTTTTAATTGCAGTCTATATGAAAAGGATGTTCTATAAATGATAACCAATGCAGAATTTCATTCAAAGTGAACTTTACTAATTTGCATTCGTATACATTTAGTGCGTTAAATTTCCCATTAATTAACTGCTTACTCTTAAATGTACTGTCTACACAAGAAATACTCATCAAACAGAGGGAATTTATCTTATTCACGACGAATATATTTACATATAATTTTTTTACATATAATTTTTAATGATAGCAATGGATATAATCAGATCACATGTATTCTGCATCTTACGCTTTAAAAATCAAAAGAATGCAAGGACTGAAATAAGAAAACACTATATTCATTGTAACACTTTCAGTCATTCTCATCTCAATTAAAAAAATATATACTTGAATTCTCTTAATCCACATAATATGCCGTGAACATCAAATATTAATGCGTGATAAAAATCGCGAAAGTGAAATGTCAGAGATTAATTAAACTCAGAAAACGAAAGCACTACAAGATTTCTAGTATTCTGTCATACATTTATAACTGGGAAACAAATGCAAATTAAAAAACGTAAACAACATATGCTCACATGCACGGAGATTTAGCGTCACAAGCGCAATATAGCAGCTCATTGGTCCATTTTCGAAACCCCTCCCTCAGTGGCTACGTTGATGTGCACTTGTGAAATATGCGTACGGGTACGCGTAATGGCAAACCGCACATTGAGTTGATGAATGTTAACGAATTTCGCTTACTGCGCATGCTCAATGGTGTACCGTTGTCGTGGGAGGAAATATTAGCGACTAAAGCAGAAGCAACCCTACACAAGCCTTTTAGTCATGTTGGTTTTACTGTTTACAATTGTAATATTACGGAAATTTGTGTGTGGTTATTGCACGTCTTTCTGTTTCATTTCGGTTTATTTTGTTCATAAACATTACATTTAATATCAGTTACTTGACTAATTCAGTAATTTAAACTGGATTTATTCCTTAATTTGTTAACGGATATACGAATGGACGTATGGTAAATACTTAATTGCTTTTAATCCTCAGAAGTATAATAAATACTCGTAAGTATTCAGCTGCTTCATCTTGTAATGTTTCCTGTTTTGTAATCCTTCTTACACGAAAATTTGCCCAGTTTACAATCGATATTTACATTCTAAGTAATGAAGCAATTTACAACCTAACATGTTTTAAAAACCCGAACTGTTTGCGCTCACATAACACAATATCAACCATATACCGCATTTGTCTTCTTTTAAAATTGCACCAAATTTTAACCTGGGCATGCGCAGTAAGCGAAATTCGTTTAACATTGATCATCTCAATGTGCAGTTTGCCATTACGCTACGGGTACAGCCTTGTCTGCTCTTGCTCTGTGGGGTCGCAACATGGTAGATTGCAAGTTCGGTGGGGGCGGCACATAATTCTGTTTGGCAACAGCCTCCGGTCGGAAGCTGCCCTATCCGCTAGCGTTGTATTTTCAAAAGAAACAATCAGCTTTTGAATAGCGTTCAAAAGTTGCGCAGAAGATGCATAAACGTAAGTTGTGCATCTTTGCTTTTCTTCAGGTGTTGATGACATCAACACTGAAGACGCTTGCGTCTTCAATGTTGATCTCAGCAATGCTTTACATTGCTCTAAAACTGAAATGAAAAACTGAGTGTTGTTAAAATAATGCTTTTTCAGGAACAGGACGGCCGTACCTGTTCTGAAAGATTGTTTCCGATGGCATATATGAGGACGGGTGTGATTCCATCGAGGCATTTCTTCAGCTCCTGGATGAAAGCGGTGCGGTTCCTTTCAGGAGCCATGATCACTTGAGCATTATCGTATAGCAGAGGGTGTGACAGGTTGATCTCTAGACCTCCACCAGTCAATGCTGGATCTTCAGATAATTCGAGACACGCGTTGGGCTGTAAGAAACAAAAATATTTCGGGATTAATTGTATAATAATGCATTATTATTTCGGTGGAACGAATTGGGAATGAATCATAAAAAATAGCCTTAAAAAACAGTAATAGCTTCGCACTTGCACATAATATCCGTAAAATCTAGCATTACCCTAGCGTATTTTATTGTCAAAATATTTCCCCAACCCAGTTAATTTTAAACATATTCCACATAAAAATATGATTACAACCCGTCTCTAATATGTTTGCTACTAGCGAGCATGGAAAAGTAAAATCGTCTATAAAAATGGCATTAAGAAATGTCCCGAATAGCTTACAGATGCACTCGAAAGGTATGATTCATACTAAGAATTCTCTGCAGCATATTCTCCTTAACAGTTCAGATTGCTTCATTAATAATATTGCTTAAAGATGTGCCTAATGGGTAATTTCTGTACACATGACATCACATATTAACTATTATAAGTTTTTATTTTCTCATGTTGCAGAGACATTAGGTATTTTTTTAAAGATAGGAGAGATGAAAAACGAGCAATGCTCTCGGCGGGACTCCAACCACGGACATCTCGAATACGTGCCGAGTGTGCAGACCACTGCACCACGAAGGCATGCTAAGAAGGCCGGGGGGGGAATATTTTATAATGTAAACACTTATTCGTTTCATAAAACTCAAGACAATTTGAAAAAATATTTCTATGTGAAATATGACAAAAAAGGAGTTTCTTTCAAGGGATCAAGTAAAACTCCCTGAGCAGTCGAACAAAAATTGAAGCAGACACCTACAATGTATGCTTGCAAGAAAGGTACTTTCTCTGCTCACTAACCATCCAACAGGGATTTAAAGTCACTATAAAGAATCTGATAGAGTATTAAACATCACTGCATGAATCCAACTACTCTAAATTTCCTACATATGAGAACCTCCATATAAGCAGTGTAAGAATACGAGCATAAATGAGAATGTGAGTAGCCATAATTCAATTATAACTACTCATTCTCGTACTCATACTTAATTTACCCATTCAAGATAAAATGAAGCATGTCAACGAGTTAGAAATTCTGCGTGCGTCACTGACGTTTGGATTGGATTGGATTATTTAATTATGACAAAGCACACGAGGGCTATCTGGCTAAAGGGAGGGATGCCTTCGTGGAGGACTTTCTAAGGAAAACTGGCTCGTATACATGTTACACATGGAGAAAACCACGAAAACCCCCATGCAGCCAGCCCGTTCGCGGGATTCGAACCTCGGCCCGAACTACCAGTGTTCAGCGTCTTTACCGCTCGGCCACTGGTGAGCCTGTCCCTGACGTTTGAAATTTAGGAATGTGCATAGGGTTTCTTTTAGTTGATTACGGCAAAGCACACAAGGCCTATCTGTCTTGGGGAAGAGATGCCTTCGTGGAGGACTTTCTAAGCAAAACTCGCTCGTATACACGTTGCACATGGGGAAAACCAAGAAAACGCCCATACAGAACCCGAACCGAACTACCAGTATTCAAAACCCGAACCGAACTACCAGTATTCAAGTAACACTGCCGCTCAATAGCTTGTGGGCGCAAGACCTTTCTTTTGCAAGAAGTTATTTTTAAAGCCTTATTCTATAACACATAAAAAAATCTCAAATTCTGAGGTCACATTAGAAAATACAGTAGATTGTTTTTAATTTTGCAAGTTAACAACAATTGATGAATCGTCTAAATATAAACTAATACCAGAGCACTTTATATTACCTTTACATTATTGTGTTTGTGTCAATACAGTTACTTGCTTTCTGAAAACTATTTACTCCGATATTTATAGATTAACGCTTTATATCTGTTCTATGAAAATACAACCAGTGACCTTAAAATGAATTATGACAAAAAGGTTTTTCTAGATGTAATTAACTAAATAAACTTCTTTTATGAATTGATAAGTTATGAGCAGTCTTTGTTGGGAAACATCCGTAATTAATCAAGTATGGATTATCATTGGCGGCAGCTTTATTACAGAAAGATCAAAAACAAAAAAAGTATTTACCTAACATTCTCATTTTCTTCCGAAGGAAAGTCACTTATCTGCCACAAGTTACCTTTAGTCTACTTGCAACCCGCTGTGCTTTCTTGCCACACGGGGTTTTCTAAAAGAGTTCAGGTACTGTGATCTGTGGATAAGATGTCAGATGTGCCAGGAAACATTATGAGTCATGACCTTTTGGGACGTGTGTGGAAATCTCTAAACCATCAAACGGCATCACTTGAAAGTGACGATAGACTTCATTTTTCACTTTGACACAGATTGTCATCTTTGCGGGCATTTAAGGGCGACATAAACAATGCTTACAGCAATGCTATGATACTTTTCAATACCAAACAACAAAGTTGATTTCCGTAAATTTTTAACATACATAGTTAACTGTTTCACGTCTTCTTTTATATCTGAATTTCTTTTACATACGTTTCTCTTCTTATTTGTGCATCAAACTATTATAATTTATAGTATTTGTATACGAAAAAATCTGATGTGTACACCACATCACTTCCTTGTACGGAATATTAAATTATACGCATTTTTTCTTGCATTTCATTTAAACTTATTAGAGTGAATTAAATCTACTTCGCCGACAGCGCATAAACCACAATAGAATAAATGCCTTCTTTAAAATTGACTTTGTTTACCATAGCGACACTCTGGCGCTAGGTTCAATTAACAGTATTATATTTCGTTCATATTATAACTCATAATGCACAAAATTGGTATCATTTAAAGAATAGAATTATCTAATCGTTGCCACATGTTCTATTCAAATACTATAATAAAGCTGGAATGATGTATAAAAGAAATTAAGCAAACAAAACAAAAAAGAAACAGTTTTTCACAGACGATTGAGTATTTCTCATTCAATTAATTCAGTTCTCACTTCGCAAGAAGGCAAAAATACATAAAAACTCAAAATATCTATATTAAAAATTACGAAGTAAATCTCAAACGCTTATTTTCTCGAAAAAATTCCAGAAAGAATTAAGCATGATTTAATTGGCAATAATAAATGAATGCGTTATCTTTGTTGTTGTGAAGGTAAGTTTCTCTAGATTGGCAACAAATCCACTAGTGTCTTGTTTCAAATGTAAACATCAATGGCCGCCATTAAAAACAGGCTTAGCGGCACTTAAACAACTGTAAAATTGTTGATAATTCTAAAAATATTGCACACAGATTTACTAAAAGCATAAAATCCTTAACCGGAAGATAAAAACAACATTATTCAATCATTTTTAACGCAAAAAATGTACAATTTACAAACATATAAGAGTAAAGAAACTGAGATCACTGAGCCGGGTAAACAGAGTGGATATATATATAAATATATTTATATATGTTTGGTGCGGCCGATTGCAACCAAAATACGAGGTGCACATCTACATGTTATAGCAGTCCTATATACAAAATTTCAACGTTCTGAGGCTACTCGTTTTTGAGTTATGCGAGATACGTACGTACATGCGTTCGTACAGACGCCACGAAAAATTCTCTTCAGAATTAATTTTAAAGCAGTTTTATAATTTTTTTGGAGGAAACGAGTCTTGTTCTGTCCTTACGTACAGATATCACGCAAAAACATCGTTAAATTGCATTCGATAGCGGTCAAAATGGATATTTTCGTTGAAATATGCTGCCTGAAACTTTTCTCGATTACAATACTTCCTTTTTACTTCGTACAAGGATATAAAAAGGAAGTCTGATATTATTAAACTAGTATTTTACATTGAAAAAAAAAATAGCTTTTTGGAACCAATTTCGTTTTGCAAAGTAGCTTAACATTTCTAAAAATGAATACCTACCAGATATTAAAACTGACAAAAGATGTAAACTGTTTACCAGTCGATTCGGAAAACGTGACTATGTTGCATAATCTTTATCACCTGAATTATATATTAAATAAATCCTTTTTTAATACTGAATTTAGAGGAACTTCACTTACTTTTAACTCTAGATCTGTCAAAGGAACGGCGGTCAACTGTTTTTCATTGAATTCTAACTGCTCTAATATTTCGTAACCGCTAGGGAGAACAAGCTTTGCCCTCGGTACTTTCCCATAACTGAATCTCACCTATGAAGAAAAACATAATTAAAATATGTATATTTATTTTAAGCAAAGATTTCTTACATTCATCTTAAGCTGTTCAGGACTGTATGAAGAAATTATTATTATAACTGGTATTCACCTCCAATACAGAAGATAATCTGTTGCCATCAGCATTATGAGCTCGAAAGGCATGTTAATCCCGAATGGGGTATTACTCTCGAAATGGAATTTAGCGTTGAATATGCTACCGTGAAAGACAGAAATTGGAGAATGTCGACTTTCACCGGAGAATATCAACATTCACGAAATACGTCGAATATTTCACTACATTCTTGTATATTCGGACCCTCACCTGTGTATGTCGACAATCACAGATATGCTCTGGTGAAAGTCGAATACAGAGGTCATAATACAGTGCCATAATAGTTTAAGTTGTTGCAATAAATAGGATTTGAATCACATAATTTAGTAAGTTTTTTATGACTTATTTTATTTTCTCATTTAGAACGTACTGTATAATTAAGTAAGTTTTTACTTCTGTTAATTTCCTTTCTCATTTTGAATGTAGAGTGTTTTAAGTTCTCATGTTTTTAAGTTCTTATTTCAAGTCTAAGTGCGTTTATACGCGACTGAATAACGGAGAAGAAAATATAATATTGTTATATGTTCAACATTCACCATTAGTACATGGTGAATGTCGACATTGACCGAAGTCAGAAATAAGAGTATTTGGAAAATATTTCGGACATACACCAAGAGACTATGTGAATGTTGACATTCACCGGTGAAAGTCGACATTCTCCAGATTTCAGTGTTTCACCGTAACAAATACATTTTATAATTTTTCAAATTGTTGCCACCTAATATTATTGCCCTGTATTACATTTAAAAAAATTAAATAATGAAGAATCTGCATGAATATATGAATATTTCTCGCAATGTGAAAAAACAACGGTACCTAGAGCCATCCAGTTTTGAATAACGTAGTCCTCCACCCGAATATGGGTACCTTGAAGCCCGAATTTCGAATCTTATTATCTATTTCATATTTTGCAAATTTTAAAAGAATTTTTGATTAAAAAACATCACGATTTCAAAGCGAGCTGTGGCATCACTAAGGAATAAAACATTTTTATTTCATCGCGTGAGGCTGTCTATCGGAAATGGTACAGATATACTGTTTAAAGAAAGTTTTGTAAATTCATTGTAGTAAGAAAACTAATGACGTATGATGAATTTAAAATATGAAAATTAAATAAAGAATAAAGAAATACGAATAATCGATACGATTAATTAAGAAAATACTGGAAAAAAAAATTGTACGCTAACACTTAATGCTGCTTCGGAAACTTTTAACATATAGAGCTATGCTACTTTAAAAATTTTTGTAATTTTTCTGTTTAATTATATACGGCATAAGTGCGAAGAAAATTATGCTTAATAATAAAGCTAAAAAGATAAAAAATAGTTTTGGTTTATTTAATTATGGCAAAGCACACTAGGGCTATCTGCCTAAGGTGAGGGATGTCTTCGTGGAAGACTTTCTAAGAGAAACTGACTCGTATACACGTTACACATGGGGAAAACCACGAAAACGCCCATGCAGCCAGCCCGTTCGCGGGATTCGAACCTCAAACCGAACTGCCAGTGTTAAGCGGCTTTACCCCTCGCCCGTTGGTGGGCCGATTAAAAAAAAAGGGGGTTCGAAGGATCGTAACAGCAGACTGGTAGACTGCGAGCTCAGCGAGAGCGTTAAAAACCTTAACAAACCCTCTTGGGTGATCGTTAAAATCGGATACCTTTCAGTTTTTCTTTAATGAGATTTAATATCACTTATCAATCCTTATACCGCTACCTATTAAATGCATAATGCTGTGAGACTTAAAATCTCCAGGATTATTTTCTTGTATACTATATTTCTAAGAGGCTTTCAGTAAAGACGAGGGAGTAATTTTTACGTATTATTAATCAACATTAAATCCCGAACACGGACACTAAATTAGCTCATCTGAAAAGTACTCTATTTCACAAGTTCTGTAGTTAAGATTTAGCTGCAGGCAGCATCAGGAAACCAGGAATTCATGTAAAATAAATTTCATTTAACGTACTTTGTTAAAGTATTCAAATGTATAAATAAAATCAAATGCTAAATAAAAAAAATTAAAACTTTTTCTAAATTGATTTATGTTGCCTGTAAATTAAACGTTATTTTAAACTGTAACTGTGAAGCAAATAACACCAAGAAAGATTTCTCAAATGTAGTTCCTTTGCGTGTAACTTTGTTAAGGTTGTTCTGCTTTAGCAACCCCCCTCAACTTATTTATATTAAAAAAATCTCTCTATATTCCTGTAAATAAAAACTAAATGATTTCCTCGATGATTCTTTTCTATAACAAATATACGTCATTCCGTGAAAAAAAGACTCCCGAAAATATTCTTTCTATGGCATATAACCCCTCCCCGAAAATAAATAATTCTGTTTTGGAAATATCCACTTCCTGTTCGGAGAAAATCTACAAAATTAAGAAAATTCCTTCTTTAAAAGCAAAATAATCAAGTGTTCTTTTGTATCTAAAAGTGTTGTAGTTTAAAAAGCTAATTTATGTACAAAACTCTGCTTAGATGTCATCTCACCAAGACCAGATTAAAATAATTCGAAACCTTAAACACAGTATTCGCCGGGGTTTGTCAAAACCCATTATTTGTATGAGAAAAAAATATAATTGCAAAATTAACAGATGGCTTTAAACCTCCTAGAATCTAGGATCCTGTTCGTCTAGCTTTTAAATCAAGAGCTTGATTATTTAAGTTTATTCAAGTCCTTTGATTTAAGTTTATTCAAGTCCTTTGATTTAAGTTTATTCAAGTCCTTTGATTTAAGTTTATTCAAGTCCTTTGATTTAAGTTTATTCAAGTCCTTTGATTTAAGTTTATTCAAGTCCTTTGATTTAAGTTTATTCAAGTCCTTTGATTTAAGTTTATTCAAGTCCTTTGATTTAAGTTTATTCAAGTCCTTTGATTTAAGTTTATTCAAGTTCTTTGATTTAAGTTTATTCAAGTTCTTTGATTTAAGTTTATTCAAGTTCTTTGATTTAAGTTTATTCAAGTTCTTTGATTTAAGTTTATTCAAGTTCTTTGATTTAAGTTTATTCAAGTTCTAATACTCCTCACAAAAATCCACTATAAAACTTTCGTAGTAAAATAAAATTATCACCATTCTCCAGTGATGATTGTTTTCCCCAAAAGGAACAATAGGCAGCACTGTCCGTTCCATCAAACCGTTGACGATAGTGGCACGTGCCCAACAACAACTTCCTAGTACTACGAATCCCACGGGCTGTTCGATAATGTTCCACACAGCTGTTTCGTCCTCTGGCTTGAGAGCAAACTTTTCCAGTTGTTCTGTGAAAATAGATAAAAAATATTTCAGTTAGGCACTGATGTATATTTTAATATTAAAACATTTTATGCACGAAAACATTACAATTTTTTTTTAATAAAGTACATTTTTTAAACTCAACTCCAAATAAAACAAAAATTTAACACGAAATTCTTAGAATTTTTGGTTCCCAGTTTCCAAATATTATAAAAGCTATATATTAAATATGGAATTAAATTATG
Source organism: Stegodyphus dumicola (assembly GCF_044657685.1). Classification (NCBI taxonomy): domain Eukaryota; kingdom Metazoa; phylum Arthropoda; class Arachnida; order Araneae; family Eresidae; genus Stegodyphus; species Stegodyphus dumicola. The sequence continues at coordinate 6,335,000 of NC_140773.1, forward strand.
CGACAGAATGTTTTAAATTGTGCGCTCAAGGTGGAAACATGACCAAACATTTTGTTACAAAGCAGATTAAATTATAAACATATTTGTGGCAACACAAACTTTCTGATGACTATTTCAGAAAGCAGCTATATTATGTAGTCCGCTGTAAAAATGTTGGAAGATCATTGCCTTTAAAATAAATAATTTATACCAATTCTTGCAACAGTCGCATATTTGAATATCTTATGGGTTTTAAGGTGTACGAGTCCACTTAACAATGAAAAACGTTAATTCTAACACTTTCTTTCACTTGATAAAATTTCAATTATTTTAAGCGTCTAACTTGTAGTTTCAGCCGCACAGACGGTTTAGTGATTGGAGAGCGGACCGCTATACCAAAGGGCCGAGTTCGAATGCTGGAGAAGGCATGGTTTATTTGTCCGTTCTCTCATAGGAAGCAAAGGTGTGTATTGAGAATACGGCAAAGCCCACTAGGGCTATCTGCCTAAGGGGAGGGATGCCTTCGTGGAGGACTTTCTAAGGGAAACTGGCTCGTATACACGTTACACATGGGGAAACCACGGAAACGCCCATGCAGCCAGCCTGTTCGCGGGATTCGAACCTCGGACCGAACTACCAGTGTTCAGTGACTTTACCGCTCGGCCGCTGGTGGCCCTAGGAAGCAAAGGTACCCCCTATTAGATGCGTCCATAATAAACTGACCACCGCATCTGGCCTTAGTAGTGGCCAACGCCTGAGGAAGGCGTTGGAAATAAACCACGAATCGTACGCTTTGGATATCAGATTACATCCATTAGCTAGCTATCCTAACAGCTATAGTTATCCAATTAGCATTCTTAAATTTCACTCTAACTATACAAATTAATAAAATAAAAATAATTTAAGGTATCCGACTACGTTCGATACCCTAATTTTGAAAAAGTGTACAAATAAATTTATTTTTGGTGTTAATTAGCAGAATGCTACCAAAAAGTGATAGAAACAGTTTATAAACATATTATTAAAATGTAATTTTTACTTTTTTCTCACATTTTAAATCAGAAATATATTCAAATTTCAGTATCACGAGATTAGTTCCAAAAAAATTATTTATCAATATTTTACTTTTATTTTTTCACTTATATTTATTAAAGCATAAGGAATAAAATGACCTAAAATCTAAGTCATAAAGCAAAATGTCTATTAAAAATACCCGTTTGAGTACATACACTGGCTATTTTTCGAGAAATTTTTCTCTCTTCATTTACAAAATTGTCTGCAAAAATCTTAAATATGTATATAAACCTAAACTTTTAGTCCATTTAATTCCCAATATTCTATAAAATATGTGTGGGAAGTATCATAAAATTGCTATAGTAATATTTTAAGTTACGGTGTTTTTCGTATTAGAAATGTTGACAAAACAAGTTTTTCAAAAAAACAAATTTAAAGTTTTATCTTTAGAAAATATATTAGAAATTGATATATTACATTGCTAAAAGTGCCCTGTTTTGTATATTGCACCTACTGTTAACTCTATCTTAAAAGATTTTTTTCTTTAAAGAAGCTCTTAATTTTTTTTTTCTTGTGATTTTTGCGGAATGTAAAGAATGCCGTTTTGAATCGACAATCCGAGTTTTATCAATACAGTTATATCCCTTGATAGTATATTGTTCATGTTTCATATTAAGTTTCCCAATATTTTTAAGTAATTAATTGATGTTGATACCTTTTGTTTTGACGACTTCGCAGCATATGTTCCATTAAATAAAAACAAGATATTCAACCTTGTTTTTCGGCTATATTTTTGGATTTATTCAAGTAGTAAACAGTATAATCTGGTTCTATTTCTTGGAAAAGCTCGGCTAATCTTCCATTTGTTATGAAAACTTCTGTTTTAAGCTCAATAATACAAACCTTACCAGTGTTATCATTCGCACTTTTCAATAACTTTTACGTCACTTCTTAGTAGAATCAAAGAGTAAAAAAAAAAAAAAAAATTGAACCATGTTTCTCAGAGATATCTTTCATCAATATCGTCCGACTTATTTATTAAATCATCCCCGTATGAACTCTCTACTCTGCGTAGTGCGCATTAAGAGGTAAAAGGTCGCTCTAATAACTTTACGCTAGATACACTGCAAAACTACCATCAGTCGGATATGCAGAACAGGTTACTTTGTTCTTTAAGCTGTTATTATATCATTTACGCTAAAGGATCGGGCACAACAGTAAAGAAGTGAGAATCTAAAAATTTTATATTACAATTTCATGCCGATAAAGGTTCACCATTCAGTTTTCAAAAAATTAAAAAATCTGAACTGGACACCACATGACTTCCTTGTACGGAATATTAAATTATACGCATTTTTTTTCTTTAATTTCATTTAAATTGATTGGATTGAATTAAATCTACTTCGTCGACAGCGCATAAAGCACAATAGAATAAATGCACTCTTTAAAATTCACTATATTTGTTTACTATAACGACACTCTGAATGCACAAAATTTATATCATTTGAAGAATTATCGTTGCCACATGTTCTATTCAAATACTATAATAAAGCTAGAACGGTGTATGAAAGAAATTAAGCAAACAAAACACATAAGAAACAGTTTTCACAGACGATTTAGTATTTCTCATTCAATTAATTCAGTTCTCACTTCGCGACAAGGCAAAAATACATAAAAACTCAAAATATCCGTAATAAAAACTACGAAGTAAATCTTAAACACTTATTTCCTCGAAAAAATTCCAGAAATGTTTAAGCATGATTTAATTCGCAATAATAAATGAAGGCGTTATTTTTGTTGTTGCGAAGCTTAGTCTCTCTAGATTGGCAACAAATCTACAATTCTGCTGTTTCAAATGTAAACAAATATGTCCGTCATGTTATTCAAAACTTAACCGCACTTAAACAGCTTTTAAATTGTTGATAATTGTACAAATTTTGCTTCCAGAATTACGAAAGGCATAAAAACCTTAACCGGAAGATAAAAACAACATAATTCAATCATTTTTAAAGCAAAAAATGTACAATTTACAAACATATAAGAGTAAAGAAATTGAGATCACTGTGCCGAGTAACAGAGTGGATATATATATATAAATATAGTATTTATATACGTTTGATGCGGCCGATTACAAGCAAAATACGAGGTGCACATCTACATGTTATAGCAGTCTTATATACAAAATTTCAATGTTCTGTGGCTACTCGTTTTCGAGTTATGTGAGATACGTACATTCGTAACAGACGCCACGAAAAATTCTCTTCAGAATTAATTTTAAAGCAGTTTTACCATTTTTTTTGGAGGAAACGAGTATTTTATTCTGTCCTTACGTACAGATATCACGCAAAAACATCGTTAAATTGCATTCGATAGTGGTCAAAATGGATATTTTCGTTGAAATATGCTGCCTGAAACTTTTCGCGATTACGATACTTCCTTTTTACTTCGTACAAGGAAGTAAAAATGATTAAAAATATACAAGATGAAAATGATATGATTAAACTGAAACCAGATTTTGATACGCAGACTTCTGTTCAATACTAAAAACAATTTTAAATTAAGTACATATACTATAGTTTAGGAGTTAGACCCTCCTTCTGAAAATTTCAAGTTATGGAACATAAAGGCCACTATTTAAAATAAATGCCAAATTGCAGGAAAAATCGTGCTGCGATACTATATCAAAAATAAACGCCGCTTAAAACCTTACGCGGTTATTTGAGTAGCTGGAAGCTAGACTGTTCATTTCACTGGATCACTTCTGCACAAGGCTTGATGCTAAACCCGCTTCCTCGGAAGTATTTAATAAAAAATATATGTAATGTATGAATTCTTCAATATGTAAAAAATTAGGCATAATATAATGATTAAATCTACAGGGAACGTTCCTATTATATGAAATAAATAGGTTTCATGAAACTAATTTGCAAAACGGAAAGCCAAGTAAAACTGTTCCGTCTTCAGCAATTCTCCCTTTTGATTTTACTTGTAATTATGCGAAGCATTTGCGTTGAAACGACCAGCAGTACAATGGACTTTAAAAACGCAAATAATAAAAGAACAACATAAAATACAACTTTACTGAACAAAATAAAATTATAAGAAATTCCCGGCAAAGTTTCTCATCATTCGAAAGTTCTCATATTTTAGTTTTTTAATCTTTTCATGAAACCATTTTCCCGGTAGCAAATGTGTTGAATTGTTAAACCCGATTTCAAATCTCAAAGAAAGATAAAAATCTCATCTTGTTTCTAGATCTAATAAAAGAAAATAAATAAGTATTCGCGTTCCACGATTCTAATAGGTTTCCATACCGAGCAATGAAAACAGAACAAAATTGTAATAATAAATATCTCCAATGAATTTCAAGTTGGGCTTTTTTCTCTACGATCGTTTGTCAAGTTACATGCACACTCAGCAACGGAGGTGGGTAGAGGAGGAATGCTTTTAGTTTCGATGATCCCCATGGAACTTCGTTTATTTTGGAGATTGAGTAAACAAGCCGTTTGGAGAATGTTGACCTTCCTGCTTTCTGACATCTTTCTCGATGCAGGTGGTGGAGGGATTTCAATCTTTAATTTTCAAACACAGTAACTTTCGCGTTTGATTCAGAGAACTTGGTCCTATAATTTATTCGAGAAATTGAATCACAGACGGTAGAGGTAAATGAAATTGCTGAAATGACTTCCGTTCTGAACGAAAACTCTTCGCCATATAAAGGCCTAGGTTTCATTAGAATTTTTTGTCCTCAAGATGAAAATTACGTTCTCGTCGAAACTTTTATAGATTCTGTACTGTAAAAAATCGAGAACAGATTTTTTTCCCCCTGACACATATTTAGTAATAAATGATTTGGCTTGTTGTCCTAAGTTAAAATACATTTTAATGATTATTAAGGAAACTCATACACTTTAAACCCCATAAGATCTTCGAATATGTAATTGTTGCAAGAATTGGGATAACTTATTTATTTTAAAAGCAATTACTTCCAACTTTTTACAGCTGACTACATTATATAGCTGCTTTCTAAAATAGTTATCAAAAAGTTTGTGCTGCCACAAATATTTTTATCATTTAATCCGCTTTGTGACAAAATATTTAGTCATGTTTCCACCTTGCGCGCACAGTTTAAAACATTGTTGCATAATTTAATTTCATGTTTAATATATAGCTTTTATAGCATTTGGAAACTACTGTGAACCTAAAATTATAAAAATTTCATGTTAAATTTTTATTTTATTTTAATTTGAGTTTATAAAATTTATTTTATTAAAAAATCTGGAATGTTTTCGTCCATAAAATTTTTCAGTATTAATATATTCATCAGATTTTTAGTTCAGTTAGAAAAATAGTACCTAGATAAAGAATTCCATCCAATTTCAAGTATGTACCATTAGCCATTTTTAAAACATCATGCGCGCAAGGTGGAAACATGGCGAAATATTTTGTCACAAAGCGGATTAAATTACAAAAATATTTTTGGCAACACAAACTTTCTGGTTACTAGTTTCCAAAGCAGCTATATTATGTAGTCAACTGTAAAAGGTTAGAAGTAATTGCTTTTAAAATAAATAAAATATCCCAATTCTTGCAACAGTCGCATATTCGAAGATCATAAGGGGTTTTAAAGGTGTATGAGCCCCCTTAATATGATTTTCCTCTGAAGTGGAATTTTTTAGTGGTATGCTTCTTTTGGTCTAAACAGAATGGGAGATATTTTCATAGTATTACTAAATGCAATAATTTGAACGGACGTTGAAACTTGGAATTTTGGTTGGTGTCATAAATGTCCCAATTCTAATTTTTAGAAATACATTACAGTGAAACGAGATTTCAAAAGATCTTTAATGATCGAGTGAAGATCAACAGAATCGGATATTTTGACGGTTAGGTAAGATTACCTTATTAGAAGACGGCAAAGCATACCACGGCTGTCGGTTTAAGGGAAGGAATGTCATGATGGAAGACATGAATCCTGTTTATGTTACAGATTAGAAAAACTATGAAAATCAACCATGCAGCTAGCCCATTCGCCTGGCATGGAACTCAGGTCGAACTTCTAGTGTTAGTCATTGGTGGTGTGTATTGACGGCGTATTCAGAATACGGCAAAGCACACGAGGGCTATCTGCGTAAGGGGAGGGATGCCTTCGTGGAGAACTTTCTAAGGGAAACTGGCTCGTATACACGTTACACATGGGGAAAACCACGAAAACGCCCATGCAGCCAGCCCGTTCGCGGGATTCGAACCTCGGACCGAACTACCAGTGTTCAGCGACTTTACCGCTCGGCCGCTGGTGGGCTCAAAGAATAGGGATATAAGGGGAAAAAACGCATACTGTTGCAACAGTTATATAAAGAAGGTAAGATATTTACTTAGTTTTTCTTTAGCTAAGAGCGTCAAGCTTCTGATGAATTGGTAATTAGTTTTGGTATTACATACCTATGCTCACAAATACGGATTTAAATAAAGATTACTTTTAAATAAAAGAAGCAATATAATAAAAAAATTATTAAACTTTTAACATAATGCAATTTTTTGGAAGTATTTATTCCGAAATACCTTTTCAAAAACATTTCAGCCAGTTGATTTCATTATTTGAAACACAGCCAAAAAGCCAATATTATTACAGATGACGTCTTTTTGATATTAACATACACATCTTATCGTATCTTTGCATATTTTAAAAGGGTAATGAAAACCCTGGACACTTATTGAATAAAAAAACGCATCCATTCAGACATCAATCAGCGCATTACGAAGCAGCGTAAGTGTTACGCTGTTTGTCAGTTGCATCTAATGCATAACATAACAGGTTATGCTATCATTTTTCACGATAAGTCCACTCAAAGGAAACTTTTATTTCGAGAATTTTTGACCTGTTTCGTTTTTGGTGGAATAATATGTCATCGGTATTATCTATCATCCACTGAAGAAGTGCTCCAGAAGTTTACTTCTGTTTGTGTACGTAGATGTAATATGTTGCCATACAACTGTACATCTACGTTTATTTTACAGGTTGCGAGATTCGTGTCAGATTATATTATACGTACTGTTATCAACTGTTTTTTTTTTTCACCCTGGGAATCTTGTAATGTAATTCGGCTTACGCAATACAAGAAGACGCACTACATCCGCAATACAAGAACTGCATTACCTTGTACATAATGCAAGGCAGTTTTGAACACTAAAGGAATTTATAACGTCAACTGCTACTAGTAAAATTTATACCGACTTATGTAATTTAGTGGTCGCCAAAATGTGCACTTCTCGTTTTGTAACCATATAAGGTATTTCTCCTACCTTCTTGACATGCCTTCCTGGTGTGGTGGTCTGCACGCTGGGCGCGTATTCTAGAGGTACGCGGTTCGATTCCCGGCGAAGGCGTTGCTCATTTTTCATCTCTTCCGCTTCCAAAATACCTAATGTCTCTACAGTGGCGCCCGAACTAAAAGGGTGTTGGATGATGGTTGGACCCAGGATTTGGCGATTGGGTCCTTTAAAAACCACAGTCGCCTTTTAAAAGGAGGAGTATATAAGGTATTTGTCCCACCTTCTTGGCATGCCTTCGTGGTGTGGTGGTCTGCACGCAGGGCGCGTATTCCAGAGGTCCGTGGTTCGATTCCTGGCGAAGAGGTTCATTTTTCATCTCTCCTTCCAAAATACCTAATGTCTCTACCACCATGGGACTTTCACGAATCTTTAAAAAAGAATTCGATTACAAAACTGAATCTTGGAGAGTTTTTTTTTTTTTTTCTCATATCTATAGAATTCTAACCTAAATTCTATAATTTCGAGGAGATATATCGTTTGAGTATAAACCGGTTTACCAATAGCTACAATAGAAACGGAATTAGCTTTCTATTATATAGAGAGAAACAAATGACGATACCCAAACGACACATCTTTAAACGTTAAAACTCAAAATTTTGAAAAAAAAAAATAAAAAAAAAAAAAAAGCCAACAGACGTGTTTATAACAAGACGAACGCAGCTGTTGCAATTCCAGTAGAGATAATTTAAAGAAGAAAACAATTCACTTCATGAAGGCTTTAACAGTTAAATTTTCTGGAAAGGAAATTAACGTTTTCAGTATTTATCTGTATAAACTCTTAAAATATTCCTCTTCCCTCAAAATTTGCCTTTGATTTAAAAACATTTCAGAAAAACATTAAAAAAAAAGAAGATTGACAAATTTTACCGTATAGTAATTTAATACTTCTAATTTATAGTTACGTTTGTTGTTGTTGTCTTGTCCATATTCCATGGAACAATGGTTGCCAGAGCCTACTCCGAAGAGTGTTTGGAATTCTATTTTCCGCCCCTAATTTTGAAGGAGAGCACCCCGGGAGGATTCGAGGGTCACCCTTCTCCCCTTTCACAATCCACACGATAGAACTTTCGGGTCGCCGCATATTCAGAGTGCCGCCATGCCGCTCCGACACTATACATTTACAAACATCCATGTCTTTTCCGGGATTCAAACCCGGGCCCGCCGCTTTGGCTTGAGAGAGAATGGTAACTGTGAATGTGGGGAGGAGGGTCATCCAGATCATTTTGTATTCTCCTGCCCATACACAGCATTTAACAGCCTCAAGCAACCAGGAGCCAGATTCTGGCCAAATTGGTTCCAGAATCTACAAAATAACAGAGTTGCCCAGCGGAAACTGAAAACAATAATTGCTTACTGTACTAGCAATTACTCTACACTGGAACATAGTTGTCATAAAAGTCTATATAAGCTAGTTCAATATGTCAGCAACAGAGTATGTGATATGTATGTACAATATGTAATTTTGTATTTATGCTGTGCCAGGTTTACATACATAAAGTTCGTACTGTATCTGAATGCTGTAATGTATCTGTACATGTTTATATCTTTTATTTATGGTACCTAATTTATACTAAGGATCACGCGTACCTCAATGGCATGCTTCTTGTAAACTTTAACTATCATGATAACGTATATGTATGGGTGTATATATCAATATGAGTGAGAATATGTATACTTTTATTTGTTTCGGAATATCTATGTATGTAAGTGTGTACTATACATCTGTATATGAGTTTGTATTTATATGTGTATACATATATTTGATTGTACTCTTCTTCAAGTGCCTTGTATGCATATGTATATCTGCTCAGCTAAATGTCGTCTGCTCAGCCGGTGCTGCACAGGGCTGCGGCCTGGTAGCTAGTGGTTGACTCCCGCCGAGTTGGTAACCAATTCTGCATGGATATATCTATACCTGGAGCGGAAGCCAACTCAGAGGTTTACCTACCCTAAACACTATACCGTCTGGGCGAGAGTTACGTTTGTATATCTAATGAAAGCGGACAAACGAAATTAAGAGGATAAAATATCTGCTTTCTGAAGGTATGGTTAATGTGGCAGATGGCCCTTAGCTGTAAGTTTCTACAAAAAAAAAAAAAAAAAAAAAAAAAAAAAAAAAAAAAAACTGAAATGTTTTAGATTTTAAATTACGTCCAAAGGGGCGTTTTTTTTTTTAACATTTTGTGTGTTACCTTTCTTTATTAAATATCATGTTCCTCGCACTTAAACCATAAGATCCAGTGCAACAGCAATATCACAAAATAGTTTTAAAACGAGCATATCTTTAGAATTTCCGATACAGAGACTCACGCGCTGGAGATAAAAATGTTTTTTTCTGCACAACGTTGCCATTGCTCGCTTTGAAATCCTTGAGTTTGTTAATCAAAAATTCGTCAAAGTTTTAAAAAATAGGAAATCGATCATAAAACAAATTTCAAATTTGGTCTTCCACATGCTCATATTCGTTGGAGGATTACGTTATTCAAAATTCGATGACTCTATATACCGTTGTTTTATCACAATACGAGAAATATACATACATTTACGCAGATTTTTCATTATTTAATTTCTTCAAATATAATGCAGGACTCTAACATTTTGTGGCAACAGTTTGAAAAGTGAACCAACATTTATGAGTCCGACGCAAAATGCCAAGACGAAACTAATAGTCCTTCGGGATTCAAATCCCTTTGGAGTAAAAAAAAAAAAAAAGAATCAAAGATACGTGATTTTTATAAATTGCTAAAACGATTTTCAAAATTATTTCCTTTCGAAACAGTCTAGTAGGCTAATCTCATTAATACCACTGTTTAAGAACAGTTAGTTTGCTTTTTTGTCAAGAATCTGGCTAATTATTTTTTATTTTTAAGTAACTTAATGACTACAGGTACAGATCATTATAAACACTGAATACATTTTATACATCAGGTGTTGTATCTTTTCGCAGAAAACAGTGAGAAACTGTCGACTAATCAAAAACTGAATTATTTCATGAAATGCCTGGTCAAAGGTTCCTTTTTTCCTTGTGTAAGAAATTTATACCAATTTGAAGTAATAACAGGCATTCCGCGACAAGAAACAAAATCCGGATCAAAGCTGTTTTATCCGATTTATATATCGGCAGACAGTCTCGGATTATATGTCCATACTTAATTACAAAAAAAGTTGATATTAATTAAGCTAGTTACTTAAAGCACGATTAATTATTCCAAACTGCTTTCCGGGAAAAACTCCAGAATGCGAAAATATGAAGATTGGATGAAATTAGCAAAGAAAATAGATGTTATCAAGATAAAATGGTTGATGTAAAATGGTTGATGTAAAATGATTAATTTACTTCTTCTCAATAACACCAAATCAAATTTAGACAATTTTGTATCAGACGTTAATTACTCGCATAAATTTTCGCTGAAGGCATAGTTTTTCAATCTGACAGGTGAAAACATGAAAAGAATAATGATTAACAGAAAAATGCCGTTGCGTCTTTGCTTTCTGTTTCAACTGCGAGGAACTGGATTCCAATTAGCATCTAATCCAGAAACACACGAAAGAGTACCACACTCTCCAACGTGTACGGCCATGTGCTTTTGATGAGGATATCAAGGTCGGCGTCTGTCCGTCCCGCATTTTGCTCTGTAAACAGTCCCCAGGTAACCCGGTTCAGCCTGGATTCCGTACGGAAATTTTTGACTTCGACAATAGTTGCTATCATTTTCGAGCAAGAGCTTTTCTGAAATTCTAATGAAGTTTGCTGACGTCACTTGTACGTCAGTGGTACGTCAAAAAGCCTTGTAGTATCGCGTAAGGTATAAATCAATCAAAACTTTTGCAATTAAGTAATTGGAAATTGTTTTTTGTTTTTTAGAAAGACTGTCCGGCAAATTGTCGCCGACACCTCCGGAAAAGGAAGACGAAGTAAATGTTTTATTTTATAATCATCTTTTACTAGGAAGTAGAACATTCGAAAAATATGAAAAATCTAATTTTATTACTTTTATGGGCGTCGTCATCTTTGAATGAGACGTACATTTTTTTTTTTTGTGATTACTTGAAGACAAATTATTTCGTGGAACTAAACTACGTGCCATCTCCATAGTAAAAATGCCTTAATTTAAAATCGTTTGTCAAAAATAAATTTTTAAAAAAGAAAAATTGTTCAACATGTAACAATGCATTTAAAAACTTAAGCAATAAAATCACGGTTCCAATTCTTCAAAAAGATGGAGGAATATGATTCACCCTCAAAATATAAAATGAATACAAATACAAGATCGAAATACAAAATCAGAGCAATAGGACGTCCTGTATTTATGGATGAACTTAATCAACAAAATACACCTACTCTCACACAGTTATCACGTAAATATACAAGACAATCCCTACTAAGCTTCAGCTGAAAGTTTTCCCTTTTTATTCCCTTTAGGCTTTTCTTAGTTTATCATATCAATGTACAGTTTTCTTAATAAAACGGCTTCAAAATATTTTGTTTTCCAACGGCTTGCTTAAACCGTCCATATACGTTGGCCACTACTAAGGCCGAAAGTGGTGGTCACTTTATATTATGGAGGCACCTTTAATTATGGGCCATTGTTGCCTCCTATGAGAGATTAGGTTAGGTTATTTAAATACGGCAAAGCCTCGAGGGCTATCTGCCTAAGGGGAGGGATGCCTTCGTGGAGGACTTTCTAAGGGAAACTGGCTCGTATACACGTTACACATTGGGAAAACCACGAAAACACTCATGCAGCCAGCCCGTTCGCGGAATTCGAACCTCGTACCGAACTACCAGTGTTCAGCGACTTTACCGCTCGGCCGCTGGTGGGCGCCTCCTATGAGAGTGGGAACAAATTATATCCATGCCTTCTCTGGGATTCGAATCCGGGCCCTTCGGTTCGGCAGTCAGATTTAGTAACCACTTTCCCGTCTGGTTTCCCAGATGGCTTCCAAATTTTTTGTCTTTTTGTTATTAATTGTTGGTGTGTTAAATTTACTAATTAAATATGATGTTATTCGCATTTACGCCAAGTAAAATCACAAACTATTTAAAAACAGCACACCTTTAGAATTTCCAAGATACATTCTCGCGAGTTTGAGATAATGTTTCAATCCGTACAGTTTTGCCACTGTTCGCTTCAAATCGCCGAGTTTGTTAGAAATTCATTAAAGGTTTACAAATAATGAAATATAAAATTCGAAATTCGGGCTTCCAGATGCCCATATTCGAATATCGAAATATTGCTATTATTCATGTATCTTTATTCTAATGAATCGTATTAAACTCATTATTGTACCATATAATACTGAAAGTTATACTCGAAGTTTCTTTGGATTTTCACGGGTTCCTCCTTGAATACAAATTTGCTTTAAGAATATTCTATAGTTACAGCTTCTAAATTCTTTCCTAATTTCTATATAACAAATAATATGTGGCAGTTAAAACAGTAACCTGAATTTAAAAAAAAAAGAGTTTCAGGCAACTCTTTGAATACAAATTTGCTTTAAGAATATTCTATAGTTACAGCTTCTAAATTCTTTCCTAATTTCTATATAACAAATAATATGTGGCAGTTAAAACAGTAACCTGAATTTAAAAAAAAAAAAGAGTTTCAGGCAACTCCTTGAATACAAATTTGCTTTAAGAATATTCTATAGTTACAGCTTCTAAATTCTTTCCTAATTTCTATATAACAAATAATATGTGGCAGTTAAAACAGTAGCCTGAATTTAAAAAAAAAAAGAGTTTCAGGCAACTCCTTGAATACAAATTTGCTTTAAGAATATTCTATAGTTACAGCTTCTAAATTCTTTCCTAATTTCTATATAACAAATAATATGTGGCAGTTAAAACAGTAACCTGAATTTTAAAAAAAAAATAGTTTCAGGCAACTGCTTTATAAAGTAAAAGGCGACGCAGGCTGTACGAGTCAGATTCTAAAGGGAAGTTGGAAAGAAATGTTCTCCAATGACCTTAGGCTGCATCGCCTTCTTCCGAGGATTGAAACCGACAGAAAACCAGAATCATCCGGCTCCAAAGGCGCCGAAGATTGTTATCCTCAACATGATCTGATGAGAAACAAACACTGTTTTGGAAAGAAGCAGTTTGCCTATCACTTATTTCGTTCCTTTTGGATATTTTCATTGGTCAGAGACAGATTAGATCGATTTCCTCATTTTTCAACATTTCAGGGCAATAAAGTGAAAATAGTGGGTGATTAAAGTTTATTATAAACATTCATTTTATTCTCGTCAGCGCTAATGGAGGTGGACATAAACTTCCGCGAAAAAAATAATCAACTCATCCTTGGAGATACACTTATCGACGTGCTATGAACTCCCAAATGCTGAATCACGAAAACTGATTTTACCGATTGGCGATAAAAATGGAATAAACATGAAAAAATACGCATTCGAAAATGAAATATGTCTCAAGGTTTGGTTTGGTTTATATGATTATGGTGGTGTGGTGTATTGAGAATACGGCAAAGCACACTAGAGCTATCTGCCTAAGGGGATGGATGCCTTCGTGGAGGACTTGTCACAGAGATAAAAAACACGTCCTTCCACTACGACGGTCCCTTGTACTTGAGGGTACTAAGGGAAACTGGCACGTATACACGTTACACACGGGGAAAACCACGAAAACGCCCATGCAGCCAGCCCGTTCGCGGGATTCGAACCTCAGACCGAATTACCAGTGTTCAGCGATTTTACCGCTCGGCCGCTGGTGGGCCTTATATGATTATGGCAAAGCACGCGAGGGTTATCTGCTTACGGGGAGAGATGCTTTCGTAGTTGACATTCTAGGGGAAATTGGTTCGTATCCACGCTACACACGTTTGAAAACCAACTACGAAAACACCCATGCAGCCAGCTCGTTCGTCGCGATATGAACCTGAGTCGAACTTCCACGGTTCAGCGGTCATAACGACTCGCCAACTGGAAGACGTACGTATCTAAGAGAATGGCGATTGTATCGTAAATTACGAATCATAAGGTTTGACTTGGATTTCCCGTACAAAACTATTTCATGTGATTCATATGACAATTTGTCAGGCATTTATTTTGGTGTACTGTGTGTGTGTGTGTGTGTGTGTGTGATTATGGCAAAGCCTCCAGGGCTATCTGCCTAAGGGGAGGGATGCCTTCGTGGAGGACTTTCTAAGGGAAACTGGCTCGTATACACGTTACACATGGGGAAAACCACGAAAACGCCCATGCAGCCAGCCCGTTCGCGGGATTAGAACCTCTGACCGAACTTACCAGTGTTCAGCGACTTTACCGCTCGGCCGCTGGTGGGCCTTATTTTGGTGTACGTATATTCAGATCATGTTATAACGTTTCGAGCAATATTATGTCATTATTAAGGCTAAAAATAACCTATCAAAGCTTTTTCATGGTGCTAACCACACGGTCGGTATGATTAAAAAAAAAAAAAAAAGACAGGACCAGGGTTCCGATCCACATAATATTTCCTCGTATGTGTTATGCAGAATACAGGCACTTGATATCTAAATGGTATGAAAATGTGATAGAGACTTTAATGGAAGAGATCGTGAGATTCTCGGATTTCCTTTCCCAAGGTGTTCGTGGCTAAGATCGGAGTAGTGAATAAAGTCGTAGTAACCACTGTTCTCATAAGCACTATAATAAATGACGTATTAAATGAATACAGCAAAGAGGACAGTACTACTTGATTAAACCTTTGCGGCACAGTGTGTCCGGTCTGGACACACCTAAAAATTTCCTTCTGTACGCACAGAAAAATAGAATGAAGAAGAATTTATAGGTTACTATAGGCTACTCTAAACTTTTTTTATTTACAGTAGATGGCAGCTCAACGCAAACCAGTCCATATATGTTAGCCATGTTTAGTTTTTTAGGACCCTCATTTTTCAAAGAAATCTTCCAGAATTTTTTTAGCGTATAAAAGGAATTGTTTGAAAAGAAATTTCTATGTTATTTTTTTTTGACTGTATGCTAATCTCCTTATTATATATTATTTAAGTTTTTACCTTGAAATCTTGTCTAAAATCAAACGGCGAACCCTAGGTATGCCCAGACCGGGCTCACCGATCGTCTAGGACAACTGAGAGTCTGTATTCTTTGTTTCTCCGCATCTGATCGTTCAGTTCACGGACAACAATGCTTGTTTCAGCACTCTTTTCGAAGCTCCATTCAAATCAGTGCGGTACTTTGGGGCACACCCACAGAATCAAAACGATAAGTGCTATCTTCACAAAATTTTACTTGTGTACTTTTCTAGGCCTAATTAGACTGCCTACTTTTTTTTTTTTTTTTTTTTTTTAAATCAAAACTCCGAATTTAAAAGGTAGCGTGTCGGAAAGGGTTAAGGCGAGGGATGCCTTATTCAAATGATTTTTTTGCTCCAAAATTTAGCTCTAGCAGGGCGACCACGTGGTTATGGGCGGAGGCGTTACCGTCGAGATGTCCGCATGTAGGTGAGCACTATGTCCTAGCTTTTTGCGGAACAACAAAATTGCAAAAAATTGGTTATAACTTTCACAATAATAATCACGTTGATATGAAACACGTATCAAGTTGCAGAGGAGCACTCCACACACAAGATACAATTTATTGCGCACACGAAAATATTCAAGAAGCGGGGGGAAAAAAATCACATTTGTCACAGAGATAAAAAAACACGTCCTTCCACTACGACGGTCCCTTGTACTTGAGGTATTCAAGTAGTATTTTCTAAGGTTTGGTTTATTAAATTACGGCAAAGCACTCGAGGGCTATCTGCCTTAAGGGTGGAATGCCTTCGTGGAGGACTTTTTAAGGGAAACTGGCTCGTATACACGTTACACATGGGGAAAACCATGAAAACACCCATGCAGCCAGCCCGTTCGCGGGATTCGAACCTCGGACCGAACTACCAGTGTTCAGCGACGTTACCGCTCGGCCGCTGATGGGCGTACTTTCTAAGGAAAAGTGGTCCATAGTTACAGCCCATACGGCAAAAATCACAGAAACACTTATGCAGATAACCTCATTGCATGTGTTAAATGGGCTGTTATTATCGTATCTGTTAGTATATTTTTGTTTTTGCCTGTATATGTATCTATTCTTGTATTTTTTTGTATATTTTTATGAATCTGTGTTATTCCAACAGCCATGCACACCCACAAAGTTATTGTCACGCAACCATTGTCAAACAATAATCCTCAGCCCCTGTTTGGCCATGTATTGATCTTTAGATCTGTGTTATAAACTCCCGAGGCAGCCTCACGGGGCCCCAGGGAGCTGTTATCCCTAGATAGGGGAGGGCGTGGGACACATGCCTGTTTACCTATGTTAAACATCAGGCGTCCCCGTCCTCCGTCACCTGTCACCTGTTAAATGGGCTTTGCGCCCATGATCACTCATGTGTTTGCCTCCATTTAAAGGCGCATGCGTATTAAGGAACAATAAAAATTCTCAATTTTTAAACAATGCAGTCCCTCCGGAGAAGTAGCTTTAAGAAGGCAGAAAACACATTTGACACATGCAATGCAAGCGGAATTTAAAAATTTTTAAACAAAACATTTAATCTTTGTTAAAGCTGAAGTCTTTCTCACGTCACTTTTTGACCTCTTTCGTAATTACAAAGCTGATAAAGATTTTCGAATCGTACAATGCTGTTTGCAACATTTAATAAATGACTGTTTACTTGTGACAATTTTCTCAATTTTTCAGAAAAGTTTAAACGTGTTATCTCTAATCAGTCTAAAGTAAGAAACTACCCTAGGGCCATCTTAACTGCAACCGTCTAACAGTTTCAGGAATAAATAGCGAAATGACCCGAACTCTAACAGGATTAAAGAAGAATAAAGAAAGCCAAGCACGACTTTTTCCTATAACGAATGCGGCAAATCTTCATCAGAATTCATCTCTGTCACTTAACTGGGAAAGCAACAATTTTATTTACTTTTTAAAATCTAGATATAAACATTAAAATCGATGTCTCGACATAAAAAAATGCTTCTGAAACCGATGAAAAAAATCGGTACTATTCGGTTTCGAGGGCCATAAAAAATCGCCAAACTATTGTTAATGCCAATGCTGCCAAAAATAATAACGTCAACCCTAATAAATGCGGCAAGAAAGGAAGTATAATAGTAAATAACTATCTAAGATTGAGTTTTAATTTAGATGAAAGGTTTAATTTCATATAATACTTTTTTATTATTATAAATTTTATGAAAAAGTCTAAGCATGACTGAATGGAAGCATAAGAGTAAATAATTATTTCAGATCATTATTATAATTTATATAAAAATTGCTAAACATAACTGAATGGATGCCTGCATCGCTATTTCGCTACCGACTTATCGCTAAAGCATAATTTCATCTCGTTGATTGTTCAAACGTAATTTTCGATAATGAATGATGCCTTTTCTTTGAAAATATTCAGAATCGGAATTCAGAAGTGCAGAATCGCTCACTTATTTGTTTGCCGCTTTTTACAAGGGTAAAAAAATTGGATTTTTGTTAATTTTATTTTACTTCTTAAATGAAAATAGGTTGATGTGCACATAGATAAAGTCAAGGGATGGCGCAGTGCCATTTTTGTGCAATTCTGGGATTTTTTTTTTTAAAGTGAAAATAGGTGGATGTGCACGTGGATACCGAGTATGTGCAATTCTTAAAAACGCGTCAAGCAGGGAGTGATTCTGCATTTTACCCAAAATTCTATTGCCGGCTTTTCATTATGGGCAGTTCCCAAATGGTTAAATCTATAAGATATCAAAAAGAGGATTTAAAAATTAAACTAGTATTTCAATGGCATCTTAAGAAATATAGAACTATATAAACTTACACAATCGGAAACCAGCGCGTACGCTAGATTTGGCGCTTTTGCCCATACATTTTCGCTGCAATTTTTTTACAACTTTCAAAACAGAAGTACCAAAAAAGGTATAATGAAAAGATATAGTTCTACTGCAATATTCAGAGCTATACAAATACGTACAAATGACAAAATTACGCAAGTTCTCTCTAGATTTATCAATAATTTATAGTTACATACCCGAATTCCAACGAGAAAGTAATGACAAGCGATATCGATTAAAATAATCGAAAGGGGAGACAGTCTTCACACTTTAGAACGTTAATTTTTTATTTTATTTAAAGGCTAGTAAATAACAAGCCGGTGATCACAAAATATATAAACATTTAATGGTATCTTTGGAAAGTATAATTCTGAAAGTTTATTGAACTTCGTAAAATTACGCAATGCGAACTGCGCAGTAGTGATTTCTATCGGATAAGATGCGGTTGTTTAAAATCAAGAAAACTGAGGCTATCCTCCCATCTTTCGTTATATTTAATACGACTGTAACTTAATATTTTTTACGCCCATTGCAATTATTTTCAATGCGCAAATATTATAACTTCCTCATTCTTATTTTGTGATGACGAGAATTCCACCAAAACTCGCAGATGCGAAGTTTTTTTTAATCTCGAATTACGTTAATTTCGCAGTAAGCGCAAACGTAATTGCGCCAGAAACATTATATAGTTTTCGAATATCACAACACTCTGCAGATTTCACTACGAGAGAAAAAAAAT
Source organism: Stegodyphus dumicola (assembly GCF_044657685.1). Taxonomy (NCBI): domain Eukaryota; kingdom Metazoa; phylum Arthropoda; class Arachnida; order Araneae; family Eresidae; genus Stegodyphus; species Stegodyphus dumicola. The sequence continues at coordinate 6,353,897 of NC_140773.1, forward strand.
TAAAATTTGGAAACTAGCACCTAACGCGCGAGTTTCAAAGACTAACCTGTTACTTTGATCGAAATCGAACTGATTCGGAAAGAAGAACATTCACCTTCAACCTTAGGCTCAACGAAGTGTATCACAAACAATGGCCGCTCGTGCAATGGGTGTTCAAATGCAGCTCTTCCGAGAAAATGTTCGAAATAAAATGCAGAAATTGCAGCGCAATCGCAAAGCGAACGCAATTAACAACTTTAAAGCAATGATTCTTCAGGGACAAAGTCCCTTTGGACTAAAAATATGTTGAGCTCCAAAAAGATATCGAAATTTAAACTTAAGAGAGAAATATTTCATTTTACAATATCTGAAGACTAATTCTTTTCTAACTTATTTTTAATTTGTAAGTGATACGCAAATACACGGATATAAAACAATTTTTTAAGAATGAAGATTATTATAATTTGGAAACCTGTTACACAAATAATGTTAATGCAGGTCTAACCGAACAAATGCCCGGCCATTCAGTGGGCTGGAAGATGTTGGAAGATGTGCTGTATCTTGCGCACATCAGTTGTAGTTGCAGTTTTAACCAGAAATTATATGAATAGCCCCAACGGCAAAAAAACACGGTGAATCTTCGGATTATGGTAACTCGGCGATTTTTTGGCGAAAATTTGGCGACCAACCCTGCTACAGCCGCCTGCTAGTTTTTTTTTTTACGCCATTTTGTTTTCACGAAGTAAAGGCTTTTTTTTTTTCCCTCAACATTTTTTCCAACAATCTGCTAGCCGAATGACGCTTATGCTAGAACTTTTATGAAACAAAAGTGCTTAATCATGACGAAGATTAGGTGCGAAATTGGGAGAAAGTGCAGAATTGCCCACTGCTTAGCAAGTTTTTAAGAATTTCACATACGCGGTATCCATGTACACGTCGACCTATTTTCACTTAAAAAAAAACATCCCAGAATTGCACAAAAATGGCATTGCGCACACTCTTGACTTTACCTATGTCTACATCGACCTATTTTCACTTAAAAAGTCAAATAAAATTCACAAAAATCCAACTCTTCTTACTCTTGTAAAAAGCGCCAAACAAATAAGTGGACGATTCTTCACTTTAGCAGCGAAATTGTTTCTAAGTGCTTATTAGCTAAAATCTCGATCGGAATTTTCCGGAAAATGTCACATGACATGTCTCATGATCACTCATTTCTCCGAGACAAAATAATCTGCGATTCGAACTGTGTACTTCTCAGATTATTGCTAAAGTTCTACCTAGTAACCTTTATCGCCTTACCAAAATGTCGCCAAACTACCTGTTACCATATTCCAAAGATTAGCCGAAAACACAGACTTCATAAATTATACATAGTTTTACAATAATTTTTAAATATTAAAAAGTAAGCACAGAGCATTTCTTTAGAAACCAATGCTTGATATGCGTTACATGGCTACAAACCTCATTAATCATCCTAAAACTTCATGCTCAGATACTTTTTTTGTCACAAGAAGCTTAGGTTACGTTATTTAAATATGGCAGGACACGCGAGGGCTGTCTGATTAAGGCTGTGAATGCCTTTATAAGGGAAACTGGCTCGTATTCACGTTACATATGGGGAAAAAAACCATAGAAACCAATCACTCAGCAAGTCCGTGAACCTGGAACTGAATCAAGGTCAAACTTGTAAAATGTTCAGCAGTTTTAATCACTCGTGGACTTTTCACCAGAAGCACACAAAATTCATTTCAGTTATGTCTTTGTGATCAGTAGCATCATGGTTAGGTTAGGTTATTTAATTACGGCAAAGCCTCGAGGGCTATCTGAATAAGGGAGGTATGCCTTCGTGGAGGACTTTCTAAGGGAAACTTTCTAAAGGTTTCTTGGTTCTTCTTGCCAAATCTGCAACTTAAACAACCCTCGCGTACTTCGTCATGTTCTGTCAAACAAATTTACATCCCCAATACATATTTTTGAATTAAAAAATATTCATAAACGATTTATTATTCAAGAATAAAATGATAGCTGTTTGAAGGAAATTTGTTGCAGAATTTCATTGATTTCGATTATCAGCAAATTTTTATTATTCATTGTTGAAGTCTTAAGGGGGCTCATACACCTTGAACCCCTTATGATCTTCGAATATGTGACTGTTGCAAGAATTGAGAAATTTTATTTATTTATAAAGCAATTACTTCCAACTTTTTACAGCTGACTACATAATGTAGCTGCTTTGGGAGCTAATAACCAGAAAACTAAATCCAGTTTGTGTTGCCACAAATATTTTTGTAATTTAATCCGATTTGTGACAAAATATTTCGTCCTGTTTCCACCTTGCGCGCATGATATTTTAAAAATGGCTAATTATACATACTTGAAATTGGATGGAATTCTTCATATGGGCACTATTTTCTAACTGAACCAAAAATATGATAAATAATTTAATATTAAAATATTTTTATGCACGAAATGATTAGAGATATTTTTAGTAAAATACATTTTACAAACTCAACTCCAAATAAAATAAAACTAAGATGAAATTCTTAGAATTGTTGGTACAGAGTAGTTTCCAAATATTATAAATGCTATATATTAAATATGGAATTAAATTATGCAACAGAATGCTTTAAACTGTGCGCGCAAGGTGGAAACATGACGAAAACTTTTGTCACAAAGCAGATTAAATTATAAAAATTATTGTGGCAATAAAAACTTTCTAATTACTATTTCAAAAAGTAGCTGTATTATGTAGTCAGCTATAAAAAGTTGGAAGTAATTGTTTGTAAAATAAATAAGTTATCTTAATTCTTGCAACAGTCACATATTCGAAGATCTTACGGATTTTAAAGTGTATTAGTCCCCTTAATTACTTTAATATAGCACGTTGTGATGAAATGCATTAAACAACTGCAAGCATTTGTGAAAGATCCTGCCGGAACGATCGGTTTTAATTCGGTGGAATCAGTTTGAAAGAATAAAGTGGTGGCTAAATAATTATTTAGCAATCCAATCTAATAGCGCTTATTATGACAAATAGATGTCGCTCACAATTCCGATAGTTTTCCTACCTCCCCATTTCCCTCTTAGCAATGGAAACCGCCAAGTAATTACAGGTAGGCTTTGCAGGAGGGGCAAATGCTCTCCATCAGTCAATATTGGTATTTAGGGGGCTAAAGAGGGATGGGCAAGCATTTTATATAAAAAAATAGTAAGGTAATTATATATCAAGCAACTGATATGTATACGTCTGCTGGCAGCATAAAATTCCTTTACAAAAATTGAGCTGAAAACAAATTTTGTTCGCAGTATTGTAAAACTGCATTACAACTGATTAAAAATGTAACGAACTTCGTTGTTTATAGAAACGCTTATTGTGGATAAACTGCTTAAAAGGTGAAACGAAAACTGATAAGGCAAGCAGATTTTTTTTTTAAACAGCAGGAATATGAATTCCTATGTTAACAAAGTTTTAATCTTTGAGACTTGCATAAATCTATCATGAATACGCTCAAAAAATGTATGTTACGGTGAAACACCGAAATCTGAAGAATGTCGACTTTTACCGGTGAATGTCAACATTCACATAGTCGCTTGGTGTATGTCCGAAATATTTTCCAAATACTCTTATTTCTGACTTACACCGGTGAATGTCGATATTCACCATATACTAATGATGAATGTTGAACATATAAGAATATTATATTTCCTTCTCCGTAATTCATTCGCGAAAAAGCGCACTTGAAACTCAGAATAAGAACTTAAGAACAAAAGAATTTAAAACACCCAGTACATTCAAAATGAGAAAGGAAAATAATAGAAGTTATAAACTTACCACATTATGTGATTCAAATCTTATTTATTGCAACAACTTAAACTATTATTAAATCGACAGCCCCGTAGTCAAGTTGTTTTTCCCGCCTTTTGTACATGTACAGTTATAGAATGTTCTGGAAATATTTAAAGCGAACTGGATTGGCTGACGAGGCTGACGTCATTTCTTGGTAGCTCCGCCTTTCCAGAGGCTATAAAAGGACTCGCAAAAGAATATCGGGGTCTTTTCTTAAATGTCACGATGCAGTAAACTTCATACAAAAAGTTATTAGTAATTCATTTTTGAATTGCACAAGAGGACCTTGCTTTTACAACTGCATTTATTTGTGGAACACTTCCTTTTGGAATGGCAGCGTGTACATATACTCCTCTCTTTTCGACCTACACCAGAGCATATCTGTGATTGTCGACATACACCGGTCAGGGTCCGAATGTACAAGAATGTAAAGAAATATTCGATCTTTCACCGACGTATTTGGTGAATGTTGACATTCTCCGGTGAAAGTCGACATTCTTCAATTTCGGTGTTTCACGGTAACATATACATTATGTAAACAAAAATTTAGAAATACCAATTTAGACGAAAAAAGCTTGAATCAAGTATATTAAAAATTAAAACCAGACCTAAAACTCATTTCCGCTTTTTAAATTCTGCCTTTTATCTGTAAAAATATGATAGATTCTGCAAAAAACTCACGTGACATTTTACGCAGTTTTTATGATGGAATCTATATTTACCGATTCCAAGTTACATCAGTAAATTCATCCTCCAATGTTATGTTCGAATACTTCGAGTTGTAATGCTAGCAAAAGATCAATAAAAATAGTAGTTATTTGCAGAGAGAGATCGATAATAACACAACTCCCATTTCGTTTATTTCTTAAAAATAGAAGATTTTAACCAACATTCCACGTCACGAATATCATAATATTATATATATATAATCTTAGGATATAACAACTGTATTGTATCGCAGTTAAAGTTGAAAGCGAACTATTATTTCTCATGCGAAGTAGCTCTTCCTGCTCATTCAGTAACATTAACGAAAGAAACTGATACAGAGAAATTAAAATAAAGAACACTGATATAATAACTAGCAGGTCCAGTAATTTAGGTGTTGTAATAACTTAGAACCCAATGCAAACATTAGTTTTGAAGAAATCTCTTACAAAATCTAAGTTGAATTCTTTGCGTAGCAAATGAGAACAAATTATCTCAAAGTTTTCAATTACATAATACATTGATGAATTTAGCTGATAAATTATCCTGAATTCTAGTTATTAATTTTAATTTATCCTGAATTCCAAATAGTAAGTTAAGGGCTAAAAGTTGAGTTTTTAAAATATAGATACGTTGGCGAATGTAAGAACCTATTCTCGACTTAAATTCTGAATAAAGCCTGCAAGTAAAAGATGCCAAAATAAATTAATAGCACCAGAAATTGCATTTGACAAGCTAACTGCGAGATAACTAGTAGCAACATTCCGGTCCTGGATGCCCAATACGAGTACACCGTATTTGTCCTCTTGATTGAGACTGACAACGATGAATTTTTTGGTTGCAAATTTCGTATTAAGTGCTACAAGTACCAATCGCTTGGGATGAGTGAATGTGATTAGGTAGGTAAGAAATAAAACTGATTTCATTAATTCATAAAATTAAAAGTTATATTTTCTGAAAGCTGCTTTAATTTATTATTTTTATAGGAATAAATTAAAATATTTCATTTCAAATACTGATGGAAACTCGATAAACATTTTACTTTCCCACTCTGAATCGGGCATAATTGCATATTCTTCCAACTTCTTTCCGGGTGGTGGTGGTGTATTTAATTATGGCAAAGTACACTAGGGCTATCTGCCTAAGGGGAGGGATGCCTTCGTGGAGGCCTTTCTAAGGGAAACTGACTCGTATAAGCGTTACACATTGGAAAACCACGAAAACACCCATGCAGCCGGCCCGTTCGCGGGATTCGAACCTCGGACCGAACTACCAGTGTTCAGCGACTTTACCGCTCGGCCGCTGGTGGGCCACTTCTTTCCGGGTAATTTTCTATTATGCGATATAATTATTGTGGTGATGCACGTGCGAATGATTTGAAAATAAACGATTTATGATATCCGGCCATCTGCGACACTCGTGGGACGCAAGAACAATGCGCACTCATTAGCAATACTTTGTAGGAGTGGTACGAGATAATTCGCATTGAGTATCTGGGTTCAGAACGCGTCTGTATCTCGTGGCAGTCAATGTGTTAAAAGAAAAGTGAATTAATGTGCGGTACGTTATCTACTGATACTTGTGTTACAAATCATGTTTAGATAAGCTAACAGTTTATTTCAGTGAAACTTATATCAGTTCTTTGAACCAGTTTCTTGTAACAAATAAAAATATTGCACAGAAATGCTATTTCAGCGAAAAATACGACGTAATGATTTTGAAAAGCACATCGAACTGAAAAAAGGCAACGGTCACGATGATCTTTTTATTTTCAACTAGAAGCTTCGCTGCCAGCCTTCGTCTGGCTTCTAAATGTACCGGAAAAATGGCTGAAGGGAACACCAAACGTTAAATTTAAAAATTGCGTAGAACTTTACTCTGCAGAACAACTTCATAAAAAAAGTTATTATGTATAACTAAATTACAATGAAATAAGCAATATCCCTTAATACATATATTAATGATCCTAATAAAAAAATTAACCAACTTCCCTTTGCAAAATCTTAAGAACTCAAATGTTATAAAGGAGGTTAAGAACTGTTTCCTAAAAACATCACTCAAAACTATTCAATATCTTAAAAACAGTGAAATGAGCAATAAATAACATAAAAGAATACAGAAAACTAAACATTTTGAAAAGCAGAGTATAATTAATGATATTTTATCTTATATTTTCAAGAGAAAAAATTTACAATGAAATAAGCTATATCCCTTAATACAAATATTAATTATCCTCATAAAAAATTAACCGACTTTCCGTTGAAGAAAAAAAATCATCCAAAACTTTTCTATTCTTTAAATGATATAAATTTTGTGCATTATATGAGTTATAATATGACCGCCAGAGTGTCGCTATGGTAAACAAATACTAGAGTGAATTTTAAAGAATGCATTTATTCTATTGTGGTTTATGCGCTGTCGGCGAAGTAGATTTAATTCAATCCAATAAGTTTAAATTAAATGCAAGAAAAAATGCGTATAATTTAATATTCCGTACAAGGAAGTCATGTGGTGTACTCATCAGATTTTTTTTATAAAGCTTAAGAAGGCAATCATTAATTACCATTTAAAGGTTAAATCTCAAACTGAAAAATCTGTCTCAGACTTTGAATTGCTAAGCTTACGGAAATCAAAGATTCAAATAATGGATAAGATAAAGGTGTACGTTATAGTTTCACAAAAATTGGAAACCAAGGGCTAAACATTCCACGCAGACTTTCAAAATTATTATTGATATATGAAAAAAACTTGCAAACTAAAAACATTCATGTAATTATCTCAAATAATTAATTCATTCAACTCAATAACATGATTCTATACCACTTATTAGATTTTGACAAAGTACATTAGGGCTACCTGTGTAAAGAAATGAATGATTTTTGAGCAATACTTTGTAAGGAAAACTATCTCGCATGAGGAAAATCACAAATCCCATCCTGTTCTTTGCGGTTCGAATCTGAATGGAACTACCAGTGTTCGGCGTTCTAAATCCGCTCTAGCAGGCTCACAAGGTGAAAGGTACTGTAAAAGGCCTACTAATGAATGGCCTTAGTTACATAAAGATACCATTACTCGTCAATTTAAACAAATTTAGGAAGAAGTTTGGTTGAGTTTATTTTATTATGGCAAGATACACAAGGGCTATCTGCCCAAGGGCAAGGGTGCTTTCGTGGAGGACATTCTAAAGGAAACAGACACCTGGGGAACACCTATCTACATTACACCTGGGGAAATGCACAAAAACGTACATGCAGACAGCCCGTTAGTCTGGATTCGAACACAATTCGAACTACCCGTGTTCACCGAATTTAATCCTCGGCCGCTTAGGAAGAAAAAAGAATATGCAACATTTGTACCTTTAATTTAAATTTAAAATATGAATTTAGAGCAACAACGTTTTAAAATATGGAAGAAAGTTACATATTTAGAAAGGACATTCCAAAATTTAAGTTATAATGTATATACCTTTACGATCTTTCTATTGGAAATATTCTCGAACAGAAAATAAGCTGAAGTTTTTTTTTTATTTTTATTTTATTCAAAAATTATAATATCAATTCAGTCCTTGAATTCACACAAATGTATGTAAATGATCCATCATTTATGTTCGCACCCAGCACTAAATCCCCTCAACAACGAAAACCATAATTATACGGAAATGGAAAAATTATGCGGAATGGGAAAAGAAAAGGAGAATGCTTCGCGGCGATTAAAAAAAAAATTCACCAACAAGAACACTTGGCCGATTGCACAAGAGCGTTTCTGTCAAAACAAAAATCTGCACTATCTATTACGGTTGCGTTAGAAGCTCTTGCCCGGCTGAAGTAGTGCCACGATTTGCAAATTGATTTGCTAAGTTATCGCCACCCTAATACAATACTATAAAAGAGGCGGCAAGGAACAGGGGACGAGGGAAACTGCAACCGTGTTGAGAATACGATATTCCCTCCAGTTTTTCTAACTATTATTCTGACCGTGGCCTGATTCGGACCAATGGAGGTTAGAGGTCGTCGAAAAACTGCCTAGGGAAAATGGTGCAGCGAGAGAAAGATAGAAGATCCAGATGAAACCGGAAAATACCGCTTCAACTTGGCGACCCCTTGTCGACGACGTGAGACATTTAAAAGCGCCATCTTGTTTCGTTTTTGTGTTTATCTATTTTGCTGCATTCTCTGTCAGCTTCTTAGGGATTTTTAAGAGCTGGTGTCTTATAGTCAACCAGCCAGTTCTTATTTTTGTTGTCTAAAATTACGAATGCGTTTTGACAATCCTTCGGAAAACTCCACCTCTGTTAGCGTACCAAAGAACACACTCAACGATGATACTTGCGCAACATAGCCGTCAAATTCCGTGTCAGCTGAAAACTGTCTCATCAATGTTTTCGTCTCAACTTTCTGCATTAGCATTTTTATGCATAAGCAAAGCAGACTGTCACTTGCACAATACAGAATATTATTTATGCATAATTTTGGCTACTTCAGCCATTTTAAAACTCACTTTTTTTTCATATCTTACGCAGTAAAGCTAAAGCTTCCTGTTTTGGACTTCAGCATTTAACACTTAAACGAATATAATAATTTTTAACTATTTTAAAAGTTGTTGTCAATATTGCTAGCCATTTGGATTGGATTATTTGACTATTCATTCGAGGACTACTTGCTTAACACGTTGAGTGCGGCGCCGGTGCCTGGGTACCGACAGTGAACTTTCGGTGTGGCCGGGGTCGGTCCCTAGAGACCGGCTCTGGAATTTTCGTTTGGCTGGCGTCGGTCCGTGGGACCGACAGTATTAAAGTTAAAAAATAAATATAGTCTCAATGAAATGTGATCAAATTTAGTTTTAATGAAATGTATTGAAACATTCTAAACAAAAATACGGCTTAGCTCGCTGCCGGCTGAACGGTAAGGACAGCAAATTCGGCGCCGCGCTCAACGTGTTAAAGAAGGAAATGCCTTTGTGGATGGCTTTTTAAGGCATTAGACATTGGGTAAACTACAGAAACTCCCACGCAGGTACCCCTTTCACCCAAATCTATGCACAGGTCGAAACAGCGGTTTTATTGCTCCGCAGCTTGTGTGCCTATCCGCATATTTGGAACTCTGGTTTTAGCTAATCAACAAAATTTCTGAAATTTTATTGAAGTTTTTCATTTTGCACAAATAAAGCGAATTAAATTTTTGCTTTTTTCCATTGTTCACGAATTGTAAATTTATTTGCTAAAGCAGGAAAACGGTTCTAAAGAACTTTTAAATAAGCCATTTTCTTTGAAAGTGGTGTAAGTTTATTTTGTATTAGATATCTCCATACGAGGGTTTGTATTTGAATGGTTTGAAAAATCCTGGTATACGTTAATACACCAATTTTATATTTTTTAAATATTAAATTTATTTAAATTCATAATGTGATTGTTTTTAAAGTATTAGTTAAAAGACATTTATATTTTTGATGACCTCAAATGAACTTAACCACTTTAACTTAACCCCTAAGTAAAAAAATGTGAAAAATCATACATTTATGAAGTATTAAATATAGATTTCAGTTCAATTAAACCAATTTTTCACGAACCTTTCATTAAATATATATAAAAGGCTTAATTTCAATATTCCTTCATACTATAATGCCATTTAAATACGCAACTTGATATTAAAATATGCCTTTTTAAATTTTTATCATTATAAGAATGTTTTTGAAAATAGTCATGATGAATTGGAGTAATATATCCAATAATAATGAATTGGAATAATAGATCCAGATATCGTGTAATAAACTAATTAAAAATTATAATGAATTATATCAAAATAAGAGTTTATTTTATAAATACCTGACTGAATCGCGGTCGGGTTCTGAGGTGACATTACTAATTTCGAATATTATATATAATATAAAATGCACACTTGTAAAAAAAATAACAATTACTAATTTTACACGTAATCATACTTACTTCAATTGGAATGAATAAACAGAAAACATCCCTAAATTTCATATTCTACGGTAAACGGGAGAAATACGAAAATTCCAATGAACGAACGAAAAGTTTAATGTCACTAACAGTGCTACCACACATGAAAACGAAGTAGAGGTAATATGTAATACTATTTTTTGAATTGAATATGTATTTACGCAAAGTGGATTGACACCACTTTCAAAGTAATTATATTTGTATTTTAACTTAATTTTATGTTCACAAAATGAAGTTTTTAAGGACTTTTTTTATGGAAACTGTTTATAGATAAAAAGTTCATAGCAGATTTCATTCGTTGTTATTATTAATTCACTTTTTGTTAAAACTAAACTTACACCACTTTCGAAGAAAACGGCTCAAATATTCAACTTCTCCCAAATTGACAGAAGATATTTCCTTCTAACGACATAGACTTAAATGACAGACGGTTTTTAGTTTTTTAAAAATAACGTATTTGAACCTATGTTGAAATGGAAGTTCCTCACGTGCTAAAAGGGCGGCGGAGTATAATAAAACCAACTGCATATCGAGTTGTTCATTTAGAGCAGATAACCCGTTTTGCGAATCCTTTCCGGGCACCGAGAAGAAAGTTAATTAGTACAAGAAGAAAAAACTATTACACGACCTTCACGAACCACAGAAGGTATTAAACTGTTGAATCGATTGCATTAATATTCACTCCTCGTCCACTGAAAATATCGAAGAACAGTTGTAAAAATGATTCTTACGCAAGGAAATTTTCAGCAATTTCTGAAACACTCCAAGAGTTTAAGAATTATAAGATTTTAAGAAATTCTAAGAATTTTCTTGGATGAAAGTTTTAAAAAAAAATTAACATGTTTTGACAGTATTTATCAATATTTTAGGTAATGAATCACTATTATTACAGTTAAATTCATTACAAGAAAGAAGCGAAGGTATTTAAACGTATTAGCCAAAATATGCAAGTACAGAAAATGTTCAACAGAAATCTAGTACGTAGGTTTTATACCACATAATTCATACATATCAGGGCAGGGTTTCTCAAACTATGGTATACATAAGACACAATATCACGCCGGACAAATACTAATTCAGAAGTCAAACAACAAAAATCAGCGTTATATTTTCAAATTTTCACAGGACTAGTTTCGATGGTTTTACCGAACCTCCATCATCAGCTGCAAAAGAGCAAACATCTGTGCTTTTGCAGCAGAGGATGGAATTAGTTATGGTATACGTACCACTAATGAAACGTTATCTTATTTCTGGTGATACAATTTTTCGGATACTGTGCTAGTTGATGCTTCATCTCAAGAAAGAGATTAGCCTTTAGATATTTAATGGGACAAATTTTATGAAACGAGTTCAAAAAAGATATGAAAATTTTGGTTAAAAAGAAGAAATGAGTTTATTTCTGGCAAAGATACAAAATTTATAATTCTTTTCCTTTGCGAAACTGGATTTTCAGACATGCTATTAAAAATAAATATAGGACACGGTTGCAGGTTGAATTTGACTTGAAATTAATAAACATAAAGCCCGACAAATTAAAAATGGCTACAATGAAACCGGCTGATTATTCGCATTAATCCTTACTAATAAATCTTAATATTTGCTATTATGTATTACCTGCTATTTATTGCAATATATAGTGTATTTATATTTTATTGTAATGTACAAGTTTCGTTCATGATTATAATCGAGTAATATAAATTTTAAACGCATTATTATTATAAAACACCGTTTAGGATGCATTAGTTTTTAATAAGAAAATGCTTTTTATGATGCTGCTCATATTTTTTTTCTTATTTATGTGGTACAAAATTTAAGTAGTTTGAGAACCCGTGTTATAATATCATTCAATACTACTGGCATTGAAAAAATACAATTAATTTCTTTTCAATATTATTACAGTTACTTTTCAGGATTTCAAAAAAATATTCTAGTTAAAATGCATCAAGTTTTAGTACTGTTTTAAGAAATTAAATCGCGGAGGGGGGACACGTTAATTATATAAAAGTAAATGCTGCAAGAAATGTAATATTTTTCCCCTTAAGGGGTGTTGGAATTCCAAAATCTTCAAAAAATTGCGATTTCAGATTTTAGCATTTTCAAATTCTCTACACTTTTATCTTTCTAAAAATTTAATCTCTATGAAAATTATAACTGTAAAAAAATCTAGTTTTAATTTGTCATCTACTGCTTTGATCAATGAGGATTTTTACATAAAAACGCGTTTTTCTACAAACGTGATTTTTTTATACTCGATGTACCTTTTCTCAGGAATTACTGCTCATAGGTATCTAAACTTTTTATGGCTTATTTATTAGGTTCCCTAATATTTACGGAAATGAGCTTTTTGTAATTAACTTAGAAAAAAAATTTTAATTTTTGTGTGTGAGAAAAGTGCTAAATTTTACTATGCCTAACAAAATATTCTGTAATTTACTCTAAAATTCAAAATGCTTCAAAACACATTTCAGTATATCACAGAAAATCACAGAAAAAATTTCAAGCTTGTATCTACAGCACATTTTGAGAAAAGGTACATCGAAAATGGCCAATTTAACATTGTCGGTACAGGGGTTTCTGATACCCCTTAAAAATATATAATGCAAGGTTATTCTTTAGAACCAAATGAACACCACCACTACCAAGAAAAGACAAACTTTACAGAGCACGTGTAGCAAAAGTTCTCTCACGCATCTTAATTTAACACTCTAAATAGCTCTTGAAAATTACAAAGAAATTCCGCGTTACAAACTATCAACAAATTAAAAAAAAAAAATCTGAAATGTTTTAGATTTTAAATTACGTCCAAAGGGGCGTTTTTTAACATTTTGTGTGTTACCTTTTTTTATTAAATATCATGTTCCTCGCACTTAAACCATAAGATCCAGTGCAACAGCAATATCGCAAAATAGTTTTAAAACGAGCATATCTTTAGAATTTCCGATACAGAGACTCACGCGCTGGAGATAAAAATGTTTTTTCTGCACAACGTTGCCATTGCTCGCTTTGAAATCCTTGAGTTTGTTAATCAAAAATTCGTCAAAGTTTTAAAAAATAGGAAATCGATAATAAAACAAATTTCAAATTTGGTCTTCCACATGCTCATATTCGTTGGAGGATTACGTTATTCAAAATTCGATGACTCTATGTACCGTTATTTTATGACAATGTGAGAAATATACATACATTTACGCAGATTTTCATTATTTAATTTCTTCAAATATAATGCAGGACTCTAACATTTTATGGCAACAGTTTGAAAAGTGAACCGACATTTATCCGTCCGACGCAAAATGCCAAAACGAAACTAATAGTCATTCGGGATTCAAATCCCTTTGGACTAAAAAAAAAAAAAAAACACTTTTTTTATAAAACTAATTATATAATGTTAGATAAATCTTTGAAACATAAAATTTCATGAAGAATTTTAAAAGATTTTTCTCTTCAGTAAGCTAATATAGCATCATTAGTTTATCAGCATTTTATATGCCTTCTCATTAAAATACGAATAATATAAATATTATCCAAATTCTAAGCACAGTTTAGTTTCAAAAATTCCAAAAGGTTGAATCGTCGCGCAGTTGACTTAGAATCAACAATACATACAATTTCTGCATCACAGCCAATCGCAACAACTGATCGAAATTTGAAAAATTGTTGCATTAGTTTCCCAAAGACAGGCTTTCCAGCAAGCTAACTATTATGTAAAGAAACAAACTTTACAGGTGCTGACTATCAGTTATTGAGAACCCGATCTAGAACAAATTTCCTCCTCCTTCTACGTCTGCATAGCTAAAACGTTCAATTACCAAGATGATTGAAACTTGAAAAGCGCTTGAATAATGAGGCTCTTTCTTCATAGTGAAAGTACAACAGCTTGTATTACTGTTATCAATGTGTTAATGTGATTGTGAAGACAACAAATAAACTTCATTCAGTATTAACTTTGGCGCTGGTTTTATGGTAACAGATAGGACGCAGGTATACATCCTACTTAAAATAGTAATATAGTGTATCTGTTTAGGTTTTTATTTGATTTAATTATAATTTTGAACCTCCGTCTGTGTGTTTGTCCTCTAATAAGTCAGTCACTACTATAGCTATCGTCACCAAACTTTCTACAATTTTTTCTGGGTTTTGGAAAAGGTCGACGTCCGTTTTTTTTCCAAAGAAAAATAGAAAAAATAGGATATATTAATTAAAAAGTCGGAAAAACTATAATTTTCGCCCTCATTTCTCCGAGAGGCAACAGTCTCGCAAGCTCGAGACGAAAATGTGCTTTATTTCGAAAGTTGTTGCCACTGCTTCCTTTCAAATCCTACTGTTTATTAATAAAAAATTTCTAAGTTTTACTATTAAGTAAAAATAGCATTGCCAAACATTAAATACATTAGTCTAGATTCCAAAAATTTGTGAGAAGCCATTTCGACTATTCCCACCTTCGTACGACTTTAAGCAGCCGAAATATTAATTAAAAACTCGGAAAACTATAATTTTCGCCCTCATTCTTCCGCGTGGCAACAATATTGAAAGTTGGAGACGAAAATGTGTTTTATTTCGAAAGTTGTTGCCACTGCTTGATTTCAAATCCTACTATTTATTAATAAAAAATTTCTAAATTTTAAGATGGAATAAAAATAGAATTGTCAAACATTAAATACATTATTCCCGATTCCAAAAATTCGTGGGAAGCCATTTCGACTATTCCCACCTTCGTACGGCTTTAATCAGACGAAATATTAATTAAAAACTCTGAAATATTGGATGGAACTTGAGCTTTTATGACCATTTGATTTAAAAGACGAAAATCATTAAAAACTGCGTTCCATTTTTGCTGATATAATGAGAGAAAATTGGCTTATTTTTTTATCGAAATTTTTTGTGGTGGTTCCATATCGCATCAGAGTGAAAAAATGTATAATTATGAATCATCCTTTTTGCATCATTATTAGAGAAAGATTACAGCAGTATCGTTCTCTGTGTTGTTAGATGCATTACTGTCAGTCTAACTTAGCTGGCATCGTGTACTTGCGCTAGTAATGAATATTCTTAGTGCAAAGATACACGAACAAATATGCATGGTTTATACGCACACTGCTACTATAAACACAAACTCAGATGCACACATATTTTTATTTATTTTCCTTTGAGATAATGATGAATAGATGTGTACTGCGCATTTTTCACCAAGTAAACACATTATGACGAACGAAGTCCCCCCCCTTATGACCAATTATCTTTTATACGTATAATAAATAACACCTATGCTACTTTTCATCAAAACACGAACAGAAACCCGCCTCTCGCTCTGCACTTTAAGACGCAGGAAGCATTCTAAACAACGGCGCCCGACGGCTGTTGATCAATCTCGCGCCTCTCGTTTTAGGTGAAAACACCGGACTGACGTAATACAGGATCCAGTTACGTTGAACAAGATTCAGGGTAAAAGTGGGTGAATTTCGATGAGCGTAACTGTGTTCCGTATTTCATCAGAAATCTCGTTGTTGGACGCAACAGCATTCACGGATAATTTTTTGTTTGTACCTCGCACTAAAATATATGAAATACAGCAATAAACACATTAACAATACTCTGCAACAAATAATTGTGTAACTGTACAAAACAATAATAAAATGAACATATAAAAAATAACCCACATAAAAATTCCAAAAATTGCTAATCATTTTGTTGATATATTTAAACTACACTGACATTCCGATCATCGAAACCCAAAAGCATTACTGTTGCCATTTATAAATATTTAAATGATAGAATTCAAATGCAAAAGAAATACTTAATAACAGATTGAAACCAAGTAGATGGCTAACTTATATGTACTTGTAACTTGGCTTACTAACTTAGTAGTATCCAAATATGAATATAATAATGCAAACTCAACTTCTTGTGAGAGATAAACCAGATCTGTCCATATTTCATTCGGTGTACTCAATTATGGCAAACCACACGAGAGCTATCTGCCAAAGGGAAGGGGTGTCTTCGTGGAGGACTTTCTAAGGGAAACTGGCTCGTATACACTTTACACATGGGGAAAACCACGAAAACGCCCATGCAGCCAGCCCGTTCGCGGGATTCGAACCTCGGACAGAACTACCAGTGTTCAGCGACTTTACCGCTCGGCCGCTGGTCGGCCCATATTTCGTTCGAAATTCATTATTTATGGAAATCAGACCGTAACATCTGCGTATTTTGAAAATACACTTCGCATGAACATTTTGAGTAGTAGATTTTAACTGAATTATAATCTTGCATACATCTACTAGTTTTTAATTGAAGATACAATAAAATCTTATCCGTATTTTAAATAAAGGCTAGCAGATTTACGTAACACTTATGCTTATGCTTTACTGAAACGGATACGAGTCTTTACTCTCTGCATTCCCATTTAGAGCAGTTGCATATGTATAGACTGTTCCATAAATCTAGGTACGTTTAAAAAAATCATCTAGTCGGTGTATCAAAGTGTGGTTTGCAGCTGAAACTTGTCGCAAAGAATGAGTTTTAAGGAAGCATAAGATATATTTCACTTGAGCGCTCACTGCTCACAAATGCACTGGTGAAAACGGAAGTTATTTTTATGCCAAAATCAATCTATTTCTGTAAGGTATAAGCCATCAGTTTATTAACTTCATGACTGTTTAAAATATCCAGAAACACTTTATATTATTAAAGAGTTCTAAATGTTGTCCACAATGTGTTAAAACGTATTGCAGTTACTGCACGCGAGGACAAAGTTTTTCCTTCTAAAATTTCTGAATTAATATACTTAAGCTACTGTTGCATTCTACGGGTTCGTGGATCTGGAATGATTGATGACAACACTTAATGAACAATCAAAACACAATTTATTCATCAGTATGACACGGGACAGTTACAAAAACGCGTTAGAGCCGTCAAACACTACGATAAACAGGCTAAAACAATCAGCAACGCATCCTTCAGGCTATAATATTGAAGACAGCTTCACAGTAAAGCACTAAAGTGTAGCTCCCGACTCGGTCGATCGCTCTTGGAGCTCAGACTTGGCTTCGAGAACATTCTGGGGGAAACCGGTAAGAATTCGTTCTAGAATGTTCTGGCTCCGCCTATTGTATATCGCCAATTTTGTCGCCAAATGGGAAGTTTAGCGCCAAATCTGGCAACCCTAAACTCGCTTTGCGGAGAAGCTATCTTAGCGCGGCTGGGCTTTTCCTAACATTATGTATGATCAAATAGCATGATATTCACAATTTAAGGTTTACACCTTTTAATTTTTTTTAAGAACAGAAGTAATGATTCGTCACGTCAATTTTACTTTTAAGAAATCGATGCAAAATATTATTTCTGCTGGAAGCAGAATTTCCTATTCCTATAATTGAATCACTTTAAAATATTTCACAGAAGTGTTTCAAATATTTTTAAAAATGACTTAATTCATCAGGTCATGAGAAATAACTGCATGATTTCTTACTTCATTTAAAGATGTTCTCTGTTATCACAGAGCTCTACGCATTTGACACAGAAAAAAATATATTAAAATAGTAACGTTACGTACGAAAGCTTCTATTTGGTTATAAGAAAACTTAAAACTTACAGAAAACATTACTGAAGCAGAAGTAATACATAATTCTAAAATACGGTCTATCAAGAGCTTCATAATTCGCCATTAGCTATAGTATATTGAAAATGTCAAGAGACCAACTTCAGAAATAGGAATTACAGTAACATGTGGGGATATATTGAGGGATAAATACAACAGTCACGACTTGGGTGGTGTCGACATAACACGAGTTTGGTTCCCCGTCGATGTTTCAGAGGGGCCCAAGGATTCCACCGTCGGACCACGCCCAAAAAGCATGTCCAAATGAGTGAACCTGAAAATGTATTTATCTTCCGCCACACTTTGAAGTGGGCTATAAAACTCACCAGAAATAAACTCCTCAAAATGGAATTACGTAAAATAAATACTGTCTCTCCAGGCGATTTAACAGAATGATGGCATAGATAACTTTTCCAATCGATCACAATCAAGGAAATAAATAACAAGAATGAACTTTCCAAAACTAGACTTCAGAAGATATCAGCCTGTGTAACTTGATTTAGGAGTCCCTTCAATTCGAAGCTTTGAGCAAATTACGATGAGATTCCTCTTACGGATATTTTTGTTAAACATAATATTTCATTGCGCAGCTAGAGAAACACAGGTTTACTTCCGTTCAGGATTCAGATACTGTTGTTTATATACCTCTCTGAATACTTCCGAATCAGATGTCAAAAGTAACGCTACTGACAAAGCACGGTATAAAAAAAGTTTATTAAAAATGGTTTGTTTCACAGAGAAACAAAGTGAATCATTTAAAAATAATTTGTACTTTTTAATAATATTTTGCAACTATTTCATCAATTTAAAATTAGGCAAAAAAGCAATCGTAGATTTACGTATATTTTGAATAAACTTTAGATTTATAGGATGATGAGATACGATCTGCTCTTTTGCGTACTTTTAAATTTATAACTGATGTGTTTTACTTACAGTTAGATATTTTAAGTATGTTTATGATAGGATAATAAATAGCGTTGCTGAAGTCGTATTACGCAATTCTGATACCGATTTTCTTTCTGACAATGGATTATTTCCCTTAACTAAAATAAGTCTATTGCTAAATACAATATTTAGCAGCAATGTGGGTTGTAATCGTCCAATTAATTTTTTTACCAATGACTGAACATCATTTTCAAAATGGGTCTGAAACTTAAAATATGATTTATATTACTGTGGGTAAAAACCAACATCTGCTTTTTAACATGCATAACTAGCAAATTATTACAAAATTGAACGACTTTAAATGACTGAAATATATAAACATAAATATATATAAACAGAACAGTATAGTAACAAAATATAGTAACAGTATTATATATATATAAAAACAATACAGTTAAATTTTTGATAAAAAGAAGCGTATATAATAAAATTTATAAATTTATGACTTATTAATTTATAAATTTAAGACTTTATAAATTTATTATAAATTTATGACTTATTAATTTATAAATTTATGAATTTATAAATTTATGACTTATTAAGACACAATAACACGCCGAATAAATACTAATTCAGAAGTCAAACAACAAAAATCAGCGTTATATTTTCAAAATTTTCACAGTAATCTGAAAATTTTGAAAATATAACGCTGATTTTTGTTGTTTGACTTCCGAATTATGACTTGTTAATTTATAAATTTATGACATAAATTTTATTACGTAATAAACAAGCTGAAATAAGTAAAGTATAATCCGCCCAAACGATATTGTGATTAGATTGCCGTGCCGAGAGGCCCGGGTTCAAATCCAGGAGAAGGCATTGATGCTTGTAAATGTACGGTGTTAGTGCAGCATGAAGGCACTCTAAATATGAGGCGAGCCGAACATCCTCTCGAGAGGTTATGGTAAGGGAAGAGGAGTGGGAGACCTCAGGGGGTGCTCTCCATCGAAATTGGGGGCGGAAATGAGCTAAGCCGCACTGTCACCTGGAAGGTGCTCAAGGCTGTTGCCATCGACAGGAGTAATCTTGCGCTCCTTGCCACGAGGAGAAGCTGAACTAAGTAACTTACGCACACTGTGCAAAATTTGCGCCCCTTTGAAAACTTGTAAAAATAGAATATATATATATATAGAGAGAGAGAGAGAGAGAATTTGCCTTTGAGGTTTTTTTCGAGCATAAACTGAATTTCTTGAAAACATAGCATTGAAATATACATTTATTTTAACCGAATTTGTTTCCTGATGTTCTCAGGCCTTTAAGAAATATCTTACTACAATTACTTCTTTTAATATTTTGTAAGGAAGAGAATAAGAGAGCACGCAAAGATGGCAATAAGAAAATTTCCGAGACACCCTCCCACGAGTTTCAGCATAATAGTATATTAAACTCGGATGTTTAATTTAATTTAACAGTAACATCCCAAGTCTTTGAACAAAGAAAGCAGCATTTTGTAACCTGCAGAAAACTGGTTTTGAGGCCGT
The DNA here is from genome assembly GCF_044657685.1 of Stegodyphus dumicola. Taxonomy (NCBI): domain Eukaryota; kingdom Metazoa; phylum Arthropoda; class Arachnida; order Araneae; family Eresidae; genus Stegodyphus; species Stegodyphus dumicola. The sequence goes on from NC_140773.1 coordinate 6,374,410, forward strand.
CTTTGGAGAGGTATGAGAAAAGCTTTCAGTTCGAAATCTCTGTAGACAGTATTTTTAGGAACACCGCATAAATTAATAAAAAGTATTTTCAGGAAGCGAGATGCAGATCCTGAATCGCAGGAATGTATTTTTATTTTTATTAAAAAATTAAAAGAAACAGAAGTGGCAACATTATACAGCGAGTTTGAATGCCAAGCAATGTTTAATACATTTAAATAATTTACGCATGATGAGTTATGAGGACCGAACTCCACGTAAACTGAGCAACAGAGTTATGGTAAAAGATGCCTGCTTTCTAAAAAATGTTTAAAATAACGTACAATTGACTGAAATACAGGAAACAGGCAAACTGGGAAATTTCAAATCTGGTTTTTAAATTCCATACATACAGAATATTAACCAGTAAATACAAAGAGATTAATATTAAGTTTAATTATTAATTTGCTAAACTTCAACACGTGTTTATTCACTTCAAGAAAAGAAAATTGCATAGCTTGAAAATATTGTCAGATTGCATTCAACTCAAGAACATACGCTATTCTCACAAATCATGATAGCCTTCGAATGATGTGTAAATTAAAATTATGACAATGCAATCGATGATTGCAAACCTTGGGAAAAATAATTTCTGGCACAATTTTAAAAGAAAACTGCGTATATTTATATCAGACGCGAAGAAAACTTTTAAACCTATATAACCAGCCCATACCAGTGTCCAAGAATACTAGGATTTTACAGTCACTTAACGACTTTACTAATAGGGTGTTTTACCCATTATCACTAGTTCCTTTTCTGGAGCATTTTGCAACAGTAATAGTAAAAAAAAATTAAATTTAAGAATTCAGATTGTTTCTAACTTTTAAAGGGTGTATTTTTAGGATATAGCACAATTTTTAACATAACACAACATAGGACATAAAAGAAAAAAATCATTGTTGTGTTTTCTTTTTATAGGCAAGTAAAAAGAAATATAATGGTTTGATTTATTTTCCTTGAGAAAAAACACAAAGCGTTCATTTTTTTTTTTTTTTTTGGTATAAGCAATTAAAAAATATAATGATTTGATTTATTTTCTTTTTGAAAAAATACAGGCGACTTATCTGGCTAGGGAGTGGGATGTCTTCATGCAGGACATATTATGGAAAGCCGGACAGTTTCATATTATAGTTACAGTGAAAGACCGAAATTGAAGAATGTCGACTTTCACCGGAGAATATCAACATTCACCAAATGCGTCGGTGAAAGACCGAATATTTCACTACATTCTTGTATATTCGGACCCTCACCGGTGTATGTCGACAATCCCAGATATGCTCTGGTGAAAGTCGAAAAGAGAGGTCATAAAGTTCCATAATAGTTTAAGTTGTTGCAATAAATAAGATTTGAATCACGTAATTTAGTAAGTTTTTTATGACTGTTGTTTTATTTTCTCATTTAGAACGTACTGTATAATTAAGTAAGTTTTTAACTTCTATTATTTTCCTTTCTCATTTTGAATGTATTGTGTGTTTTAGGTTCTCATGTTCTCAAGTTCTTATTTCAAGTCTCAAGTGCGTTTATTCGCGACTGAATTACGGAGAAGAAAATATAATATTGTTATATGTTCAACATTCACCATTAGTACATGGTGAATGTCGACATTGACCGGTGTAAGTCAGAAATAAGAGTATTTGGAAAATATTTCGGACATACACCAAGAGACTATGTGAATGTTGACATTCGCCGGTGAAAGTCGACATTCTCCAGATTTCGGTGTTTCACCGTAACATTATTACAGGTTAAGTTAAGACAAAGCATCTGCAGAGCTACCTGCCCATGGGTAGGAGTGCCTTCATGGAGAACTTTTAAGGGAACTGACTCGTATCCACGTTACACATGAGGAAAACCACAAAACTCAACCATGCAGTCGGCACATTCGCAGAAGTCAATCCTAGATCGAACTACTCGTATCCAACTACTTTACCGTTCAGCCTCTGGTATGCCTTACCCAATCATTAGAAGAAGGATAACTGATCATCTAGGTCTAAAATTTTTTATGTAATATTAAGAACAGTTCACATTTCAAAATCGCTTGACTTCGAACTAAAACGTCAAGATCAAGTTAATCAGCTTTCCATTATACTCAGCTAGGGTCTGAAAGACATCAGTCATTACCTTGGCTACGGTCATCTGGTTGGTATTGTTTGGATTATCTCGAAAATCTAAATTGATTACAGAAGTGAAGTGTTAAAAATAGTGGGAATGTTCTGCTTACTTAAGGAGCACCTACACCCCCCCCTAACTCCGACACCACTTACCCTGGATTACTGTCTTTTCAAGTTTACCGGTTTCTGTGATGAGTCCCCGGGGGTTGTTCTGATTTGCTACTAGAATCTGTTGACTTCTCAGGGTGGATCTCTTTGTGGAATGAAAAGGGAGCGGTTTGATGAATGGTGGGATGGACGATGAAAAATAATCTCATTTTAGGCGAGAAAGCGGATTTTCGCGAGACAGCTCGAGTAAAAATGTTTCAAAAAAGGTCACTGAAGAATGTGAATAAGTACTGCTATTTTTCAAAGCTTCCAGAGCAAGAACATTTCCTAAACACATCGGTTAAAAAGTTCTATTATAATTCTGAAATTTCTACGTGAGTCAACGATGTTTCGAAAAACAAAATGTGAGCAAATAGATTTCTTACGGTTAAGTCTTAGAAACTGTTCTTCCCCTCTGATTTATATTAATGAAATAAACTCTTGATACCAAGTCAATTTTGCGATTACTGAAAGTAATATATTAAGCAGAGCTCGGGAAAATAATGTTTAAAATCTTTTCGTTAAATTCAAAATGTGAATTACTTATTTAAAATGCAGTTTTTATTTATATTATTTTAAAGTAATACTAGACTTGATTTTGGCAACGCAAATTACTTTTAAAAGGCGTTTGAAAATCGAAAAATTGCTGATTTTCGCTTATTTAAATGAAATTAATTTATGACGTTATAGCGATATTCGACTTGACAAAAGCGCACGATTAATGATACTTTTGGTAAGCATTAATTATCTCCGTTTCTTTTGAATTGCAAGGTATCAGCTTCTTCTTAGTCTAATTTTTTTTAATGTCTTGATTTTTATGGGGTGTATAAAATTGGATAAATAAAAGTTAGCTGAAGTTTTTCTTTTGTTTTGTTTACTAAATTTCCAATACAATTTAGAAGTAGGAAAGGATAAAATCGCCAAATTCGTAAAGACAGCTTCTCCCCCCTCCCCTTTTAAAAATGGTCCATTTGTAACATTTGGATTAAGACGCCAAGAAAAGTAATATTCATTTGGGATTCCAAACAATTATGTAAAAATTCCAAGAAAGAGCAATACATTTTCATTCTTACACTGTCCCCAGAGAAGAATGATAAAGGATCTTGTGCGAAACTTCTGAGGAAATACATTTCGGAAACAGTTCTTTTACTGTAAAGGAAAATAAAATACAAATGCAGTGCTCAACAAATAAAAGCACAAGTTATATATAGATAGTTTGCAACAGGATCAGATAGTACGCTTAAGATTTTAAATAAGATTAAAATATATTTTGCATAGCGTTTCTCACAGTAAGAGAGTTTCTCACAGCCACGTGGTCAGTTTCCTTTGCTATCAATGGTTAATCTCCAAATCTGACATAAAAAGCACGTTTCGTGCCATGTGATATTAGGTTATTAGCCCCCCAATTGATATTTTTTTTAAATTGATAAGAACTACTGCGTACGTCATTTTGTTCCCTCATATTTTAATTATCTTCTTAATTTATAGTTTTAACTGATTTTCATCCTTTATTTCCAGGAAGAACGTAAAGATACGATTTACAATGACGTATTTCATTATCAGTGCTCCATACATGCTATGATGTTTCATGCACGCCCCCCCCCTTTTTTTTTTTTTTTTTAAGATCTTAAAAGTTTTCTTGAAGAGTATGAGTCATGCATAGCGAATCCTTGAACTTCGCATTATAGATAATTGCAAGGCTTTCCTAGGATTCGAAAGAACTTTCTAGAAACATATATTAAACCAGAAGAATTAACTAAAAACTGTTTTACAGCAACATTAGCTGATATAACACAATCGAGGGGGATCAAATAGAAAATTAAAACACTTTTCAAGCATTTAACATATTATTTAATACACATATTACTTGAATTTCTGGAGTCAACATTTGAACATTAAATCATTTAGGTAACTTTAGTTTACAATTTATTATGGCAAAAAAAAAAAAAAAAAAAAAACTCATGGTTTGAGAAGATGATGTTCGGAGATGTTTTGTGGAGGTCTTAAGAGAAATTGGCTCCTATTTACGTTACAAGGAAGAAAACCACGGAAACTTAAATAAAAAATCTGCTCATTCAATCATTCTGAACCAAAACCGATCCGCCATTGAAAGGTCTCTAACAATAGGTTTAGACTGTTTGAAGTAATATCAAAACATGCAAGGCATTTGGCCTCCGTCAGTACCTGCAAGGTTAACGGATTTATTTAGCTACTAGCAGCTACGTTGCCAGCCTTCGTCTGGCTTTTAAAGTACCGGAAAATGCCTGAAGGGAACAACAAACGTTAAATTTAAAAACTGCACAGAATTTTACTCTGCAGAACAACGTCATTAAAAAAAAGTCGTTTAGTCTTTTAGGGACAAAGACCCTTTTTGTACTAAAAAACATATGAAAGGTTTCAGATTTTAAATTACGTCCAAAGGGGCGGTTTATAACGTTTCGTGTGTTACCTTTATTTATTAAATATAACATGAAAGAAACTCAAAAAATAAAAAAGTTCGTGCAGAATTTTACTCTGCAGAACAACTTTATCAAAAAAATCAATAAAAATGTATTATATATATATTAAAAATGACAATGAAATATGCCAATCTCTTAAAAACAGTGACGTAAGAAATACGATGAAAAATTGTTGCCAAACCCATATTTCTAAAAGAATGAAACTATTCAAAACGATGCGATTTCATCAAAAATCTATCAGCAACAATAAGACAGGAAAAATGTTGCCAAAAGCACATTTTTAAAGATGTGAGAAGTGCACTCGGAAGCTTCCCTTAAATTTTTTTTAAAAAAATACAAAATATTATAATTTTTCCAAAGTTCTTTTTCTGTCGCAAGGATAAAAGTTTAACGTGTCCTAAAAATCAAAGAAAAATAAACTGTCATTTTTAAAAATAAACTTTTTTATAAAAAATCCCGTTGAAAAGGTGTTAAGCTCCTTTTGTTAAATAAACTCGTATTTAATCGATTTATTGAAACACGAAATTTATTCTAAGTTCGTAAAATAGCTAAGTGCCTACGTTTCATGACGATGTGAAAATGGAGTGTGCAGAGTAAAATCTCGCTTTCCTATAGCCCATTATGTCTGAAAATAACGCGATTTCGTCACAAAACATAAAATTAAAAAATGCTAATTCGAATTTCGAAAAAATCGCTTCGAGGTGCACTGGCTCTTGTCTAGATGCTCCTATGTACCAAATTTCGTAGCCGTGGGTCTATTAGCTTACGCGCAGAGCGAACGAAAGACACACTGACACACACACAGACAGATTCTTTCTTTTATTATATGCAGAGAAGATATCCAACAGCCGTATTACATCACTTTTGTTCAAAATCACACTATTCTCTTAACACAGACTATTCTCTTCCAGATGATACAGCTTATATATAATATATACCGACGAAATATTATATGTGTTTTGAAGAGGACTTACTGTTAAACAGTATACATAAATAAGTCATAACAATTTTCTACGCTTAAGATTTAACAATTAATATATTTGTGGTTCTGAAGGAGTATCTACCGTTTTGAGAGAACATCGAAAAATAAATTTGAAGACTGTTAGGTGCAAAACTTCAAAACGCAAACAATAACAGAGCAGCTAAGTGTGTGATTTGCAACTTTGCTTTATCCATGAGAGGGGTGTTCTGTTATATTATCATCAATATTCGAACTGCGAGTTTAATTTTGTTCGAAAGTATCGGAAGACTACCAGATGCTCTTCTAGTATTTCTCAAGATGGTACCCGAACCCACCTATTAAATTCTAAAGATCGCTAAAAATGCATAACTCCACGTTCGAAAGCTATCGGAGCAGTGATCGCTCCACAAATTCCGGAACTACACTGCATTCATTAAAACTGAGGGAGAGAGAGAGACCTTGACAACTCAAGGTTAACTCAATGAGACTGAAACGGGGACTGCCGTCTCGTTCCGCACGTTCTAACCAACCACATCAGAGGTCAGCGGCCTGCATTTAAAATTGCACTTTAAAACACACACACACACACACGAGGATGTTAAGTCAATTTCCCTCGCCCGATTCCTCCCGTCTCGAATCGAAGCGTCAATGTGATGTATATACAAAGGATTCAATTAACAGTAAAAAAGAAAGTTATCGATTTTGTTTTTATCATGTCTGTGCTTCTTTCTTTCCAGCCATTATTTCGACTTTTTGTTATGTAAACAAAGACGTTAATGCAAAAATGGAGCCAATTAAAACACTGCGAATATTTCATGTAGTCACAGGAGGGGATATATTCAGTTAAAATGTGGCTACCAGCAAACGATCAGTAAAACTAGTTCTTCGAAAAATTTTCATTATTTTTATTTTACAATCTGTGCGCTTTTACACTCAAACTGAACTCGCTAGATAATAGTTATAAATGCTGCATTTTTAAACATAACTGTATTAAAAATTTTTTAACATACTGCAAAAGACTTCAGCGATGATATTACTATTACTTAAGAAAAATTGCTCACATTTGTCCTTGAAACTTCTCATGTTAAGAAGCAAATTGGAAAATTCTACTGAAGGAAGGATGCCATCGTGGACAGTTTTCTAAAGTAAACCGATTTACATTCATATTATTCATGCGGTAAAACATGTACAAATAGGGGGCACCAGATACTTACCAACAGATGATCCAGGTGTTGTCCCTTTAACAACACCTAATAGCCTAGACTTAATAGAAAACGCCCCACTCATGCTATATCGCAGGCACTACTACCAGCAGCACATTGGGGACTCATTCGCTTGTCCAGCAACCTTAAATCGCAAAGAAGTGAGCTCAGGATGAAATACCAGTGTTTGGTGGTCTCGTCTACAAGACGGCCTCACCATTAGCCGAGTGGTTAACGCTGCTGCATACTGGTAGTTTGACCCAGCTTACAACCAGGCGAACAGGTTGGCTAGATGGGAGTTTTGATGATTTTGCCTGTACGTTACACGAAAAAAGAGTTTGTTTCCCTTATAAAATTACCCACGAAAGCATCCCTCCCCTTATGCAGATAGTTCTCGTGGGCTTTGCAGAATTTAAATAACCTATAATACTTTACCTTTAGTAAAAGAGCTGGTTAAATTCATTACTTCCTTAATTAAAAGACAATTTAAATAAAGTAAAATTAAAATACGCGTATTTTAGTCTAAATAAATATGAAACTAAAAAGTCATCGATTAGGTATAATTAAGAAATTATTGATTACATAAAGCTACTGAATTAATGAATAAGCCAACCGCCATTACAAATCTGTTGGTCAGTTATAAAACACTTTATTTTCTAACTCAAATATTTTTAAAAAGTATTTCTTAGTGAGAAAATTTATAATAAAAAGGCTAATAAATTTGGAAATTTGAGATAATTATGACAGGAAGATCACCAGCAGCCGAGTCAGGTGCATATACGAGTTGGTTTTCTTTAAGAAGTCAACTACGAAGGCATTCCTTCCCTTGGTAGATGACCTTTTTGTCCTTAATCAAGTCAACTGTAAACAATTACTGCTGCAAGGACCGATTTTGCCCGAAGAATTTTTTTTCCTCGTTTACATATTCTTTAAAAACAAATCAATACTTAAATTCTGTTCATATTTAGCCCATTTAACAATCTAATCTCAAATTATTTCTCTCCCTTTCTGAGTTTATTAGCTATCACAAACTGCCGCATGAAATGCATTTATCTCGAGTGGGACACTTATTGACGATTTTCATACAAAAAATTATATCTCACATAGCATAAAAACCACCTTTGAATACCCTGAAGATATTGTTTCAGTATATTCCGAAATAAATACTTAAGTTCCTAAACACGTTCTCCTAGATGCTTAATATCAAATCCTTACGACATCCTCGCTGGGTCAGTCCCATGAACACAATATGACACGTAGCGAGGATTAACTGTACCATTCTCAGGACATAACGACATATTTGATGTTTGATGACGGGGAATGTTTGCTGACGGGAAGTGCACCAGGTAATGCAGTATATATATATGTTACTGTGAAACACCGAAATCTGGAGAAAGTCGACTTTCACCAGTGGATGTCAACATTCACATAGTTGCTTGGTGTATGTCCGAAATTTCTTCCAAATACCCTTATTTCTGACTTACACCGGTGAATGTTGAACATATAAGAATGTTATAGTTTCTTCTCCGTCAATTCAGTCGCGAAAAAACGCACTTTAGACTTAAAATAAGAACTTAGGAATATAAGAACTTGAAACACACAGTGCATTCAAAATGAGAAAGGAAAATAATAGAAGTTAAAAACTTACTAAATTATATGATTGAAATCTTATTTATTGCAACGACTCAAACTATTATGACACTTTGAATTGCACAAGAGGCCCTTGCTTTTAGAACTGCATTTATTTGTGGAACACTTCCTTTTGTAATGACATCGTGTACATATACTCCTCTCTTTTCGACCTACACCATAGCATATCTGTGATTGTCGGCATACACCGGTGAGGGTCTTAATGTACAAGAATTTAATTCAATATTCGTTCTTTCACCGACGTATTTGGTGAATGTTGACATCTTTCACCGACGTGTTTGGTGAATGTTGACATCCTTCACCGACGTATTTGGTGAATGTTGACATCCTTCACCGACGTATTTGGTGAATGTTGACATCCTTCACCGACGTATTTGGTGAATGTTGACATCCTTCACCGACGTATTTGGTGAATGTTGACATTCTCCGGTGAAACTCGACATTCTCCAATTTCGGTCTTTCACGGTAACATATATATATACCCTCGGAATATTAAAATGACGGAGTATTCCAAGTATCTGAGAATTAACCATTTAACATTCTACGAGCATTTTCGGGTCATTTCCCGGAACATGGTGACTTAAGACATCTACGGGATGTTCTCAGTACATATAAGAATCAAGATCCTCAGAATATCCTCAGTGTGTCCCGGGACGCTTCGACTTAAAAGGACAGTCTTAGGATATTCTGAGCAATGGGGGAGCTGTGGCACAAACAGCTTAAGGCCAACATTCGATTCTGCTTGCTAAGAAGTAAAGCAAGGAAGAAACAAAGAATTTTACTCTGCTAAACGATATTAGTCGCATTGTAACTGTACAAGATACATCAGAAAACGTGTATTTCTTTCAGTATACCTGAAGTTTCATTTTTCTTGTTTCATTTCTTTCGGAATTTTCTTTGTTTTCATTAAAATGCATCACATTTTATGAGTTATAAAAAAAGAGAAGGAAACAAAAATTATCGTAGTTACTATTTTATCTCTAAACTTCACGCAAGACAATTAAATTACAATGCGGAACAATTCTCACATGGATTGCAGACGTATTTACAGGTTTTCTTTCCTCCTTAGACAACTTTATCTCCCACCCCCAGACTGAATCTTCTCATACATACAGCGGGAATCACCAGAGACCTTTTGCGCTGGTTGTAACTCAATTCGTCTCGACTCGCGATTCCCACAGTAAACGTTAATTGTTCAGACCTCGAAAAATAAATGTTGATGAAAGAAGGTAGTTCCCCCCCCCCAAAGACCTTACATAAATAATATTTAAATAAAAATGGGGTACCTTTCTCATGTAAAAAATGAAACAAAAAAAAAAAAAAAAAAAAAAAAAAAAAAGAAGAAGAAGAAGATTTCTGAGACAGGAATAGAAACAACTTATTCCTGAATATTCACTTAAATGGGAATAGGTTTCTAAAATTTCGAAAGGAAAAAACTCATTAGAAACGTCTAAAATTTCGTTTCGTACAGACGGGTTTGGAACATTATTATTTATTTATTTATTTATTTATTTTTTTTTTAAGCAAAGAAGAAAAAAGTATATTCTGTGCTTTTATTTCAAAGATGTAAGCGGGCTTTAGTTATGTCTTAAAATTCTTATCAGATTGTCACTGCTATTTACTATTTAATTCTGAATACGAGTGTATTTAATAAAGTACCTATTAAATAAAGTGTCTCGGAAAAGGGATTAATATTAGTTTACGTCGCAATACGGCTTATATATCAAACGAATATTAAAAAAAGTTAATTAAAAAATTTAGATTAATATGAAATTCGGAAACATTAAATAATTCGCATAACTGATCAAAATAACTCAATTAACCAATAATTTAATGAGCAGTGCTAATCCGATGTTGATGGTGCATCAGTAAACTGGAAAAAACATAAGCTTCGCTATCGTAATTAAAAGTCAGCATAGCTTTCTCTTAAGAGGACTCATACACCTTAAAACCCATATGATCTGCGAATAGGTGACTGTTGCAAGGATTGGGATAACTTATTTTAAAAGAAATTACTTTCAGCTTTTTACAGCTGACTACATTATATAGCTGCTTTCTGAAATAGTAATCAGAAAGTTTGTGTTGCCACAAATATTTTTATAATGTAATCCGCTTTGTGACAACATTTTTCGTCATGTTTCCACCTTGCGCGCACAGTTTAAAACATTCTATTGCATAATTTAATTCAATATTTAATATATAGCTTTTATAACATTTAGAAACTACTGTGAACCTAAAATTCTAAGAATTTAATGTTAAATTTTTATTTTATTTGGAGTTGAGTTTATAAAATGTATTTTATTAAAAAATCTGTAATGTTTTCGTGCATAAATTTTTTTAATACTAAAATATTCATCAAAATTTTGGTTCAGTTAGAAAATACTGCAAATATAAAAAATTCTATGAAATTTCAAGTACGTACCATTAGCCATTTTTAAATTATCAGGCGCGCAAGGTGGAAACATAACGAAATATTTTGTCACAAAGCGGATTAAATTGCAAAAATATTTTTGGCAACACAAACTATCTGGTTACTATTTTCCAAAGCAGCTATATTATGCAATCAGCTGTAAAAAGTTGGAAATAATTGCTTTTAAAATAAATAAAATATTCCAATTCTTGCAACAGTCACATATTCGACGATCATAAGGGGTTTAAGGTGTATGAGCGCCCTTAATCATTTCGCCAGTGGGTGATTTGTCCCAGAGAATTCATGGTTTGCTAAGATTTATAGTGAATAAAGAAAAACCATCGAAACACCTTTGTCCCTTCCTCCTTGAAAACCAATCCTTACATAAAAATAATGTATTTAATTAAATCTGTATTATATAAAAACAGAAGACACTGTAAAAACAAAACAGTTACAAGCATGTGTAAATATCATTTGGTAATGAAAGAGTTCAAAGTCAATGTAATACTACCCTTGCCTCGTTTCATACTATATTTAACCCATGGAGTAGAGAGAGTGGCTATTTTTATAAAAGGCAAAATGCAAAGAATTACGATTCTATTAATTTCTACTGCGTAATAGAATTCGGCATACATAAACCAAACAACCTCCAGGTTTGCCACGCTGCTTATTTTGGTGCAAACTAATCTGCACTGGTGTAAGGGAACCTGGTGATTTTAAATTGACGTCAGTAGTACTTGGAAAGAGGCGTGTTCCTCAACTAACGTCCAAAGTCATGGAAATGGAAGACGTAAACACTTTATCTTAACGCACGCGTGGCAGATTTGGGATAATCTACAAAATGAGCAATGCTACGAAGATAAGATCCAGTAGTAACGGGAATGAAAGGGGATAGTAATTCTAGATCCTAACTCAAACAAAACTCGAAAAAATACATGTATCCCCCACATCCGAACTGAAATTAAATAATAATCGTGTGCAAAAGTATCCCCAAAAGTCGATCTAACTGACCTTTTGATAGTCATTGCATATCGAAAGGCCTTGGACCTTCAGACAGAAGCAAAGTTCCTTGTCAAACTTTTAACTAACACTCTGCTGCCTCAAAACTGTATTATAATTTCATTTGTATAATGTACAACAAGAAGTTTTTTTGTTCGAATCTAATTCTTGGTTACTTTTACCAGAGTCGTTTCATACAAAATATTTTACAACCCTAATATTATGTAAAATATCTTACATTTTCTTAACGCAGTGCAAAAAGGCTTGCTTGAGAAAGTGTTATAACGTTTGCTAAATCGTAATTTAAAGTTCCTTTTACACTTAATATAGTTAACCTTAATTTTTTGGCTCTAACAAAACCAGAACATATAATATAAAACCATCGATCACAACAAATTAAGATAAAAGGTTTCTATGGCAGGATTTCTTGACTTTTAAAATCAGATCATAAAGGATACACAGCACTGTGCAATAATTCAAAACACAAGATCTCCACACATTAAGTCGCACATAACACAAGATCTCCACACATTAAGTCACACATAACACAAGATCTCCACACATTAAGTCACACATAACACAAGATCTCCACACATTAAATCTGTTTCCAAAACATTAAGATTATTAAAATATTCTAGCAAAAAAAAAAAAAAAAAAATCTCAAATTTCTCCACATTTTTACTTACGATAATATATTTTTTATACATCTTGCAGATAATATACGCTATATTTTCAACTTTCAATGGCTAAATTTTGGCCCTTCATATTTTGTTCAAGCGCAACTAAGTAATTACGTTTTACATGACATATTATACAAACAAAAAATTCATAATTTTTAAGCATAATCTGGCAGAGGAAATCTGAATTTAAGCCGTAAGTTATCAGTTTTTCAAGCAAGTTCTCACACTCGCGAATATGCCAGAATTTCAAAATAAAACTCTTTATATTATTTGACTGTTATAATAATGAGAAAGAATAAGCTTCGTAGAATCCTCTATTAAGTTCACGGCATTCTCCTTTTGACATGGTTAAAAATATCTGCGTTTATTCAAATTAAGATAAATATATCAAACGTTCATTTGCATATTAATAGTTAATCCAAACCACAATGGTCATGACTGTTTAAATAAATATGGAGGACAGTGAAACAAAACAATATACCCAAATTATAACAGACTTTCCTTAAAAGGACACACACTCGTTCCGCTATCTAGACATAAAATTTCCCCAAAGTATCTCTTGGTAACACTCACCTCATTAGCGACTTACAAGTTTAATGTTCTAAAAGATTGATCTCACACTCATGGACATCCAAAAATGTTTCAGGTTGAGGTCCTTGCGATTTCGCAAGTAGTACCTCCAATCCATGCTTTATTGACAGTCGGATGACTTAGGGGAAAAAGAAACAGTGTTTCTTTTTTAACAATATAAGTCTTGTCGGAAGTAACACAAGCTGGAGAAATTGTGACCTGTTTTCCAGTGATGTGAAGCAATTCGAAGCGCCTTTGTCCATTCAAGTTCGTTTACTATGCAAATTGACAACGAAGGTTAATGCTTAAATAAGTTAACACATAAAAGTAAAGACAAACAACTCGGATTCTATTTCAAAGACTTTTGCAATCGCATGTCAAAGTGATTTGTTCCTGAATGAAGTCTCGAAGAGTTTCTTTAAACTTGTCTACATATATATAATGCACATCCGCCGCAAAATTTTAAATAGTATTTATACTCTATAAGCATTTGTGGGAATTAGGACCAACTTGTGAGAACCATAGATACCCAGTTTTTAGCACTTGCTTAAACCACCGTTCTAAGATTAATAAATTTACCAAAACATGGACCCTTACTATTCGCGCGGCACTCCGGTCGTAACCATAAAAATGAGCATAGCAGCAATTCTGTATCACCACTCCACTGGTGTCATTACGACTGCGTGGAAACCCTTCTCAATCTGTTACTGAAATCAGACGAAAACAGTAGAAGTATTCATTTTCTTCATCCGCAAATGTAATTAAAATTCTTCACTGTTATAATTCATAAGATAAAAATACCTAAGAATTAAAAGCTGCAAGTCCGACAGAAGTTCTCAGATTATCAGAGCGTCTATAAGTTCTGATCCGTTTTGGTAAAACAGGATAGGTTTTTGGAATACGTTAGATTTAATAGAAAGAAAGTAAGCATACAGTGCAGTTTAATGTATACTTTGATCTGATCACCTTTTATTCGACAAAAAAAATTTAAAACATCTCCACACAGAATTAAACATTAAATTTAACTTCATAAATACACACAGACAGTGCCTAAATTTTTATCTTTTACGTTATCAACTTTCAGAAACCGATTACCAATTGGGCAAACATTGTGCTCATTTCAAACAGTATTTTTAAATTTACGTTTAAATTCCTCGTGAAGCACACTTCTGTTAGATGCGGCGCAAGAATAATTCATTATCATCTTTTAGAATTATGAAACCTGTTCTTGATTCATCGAGTAAAAATGAGAAATTACTTTTTACCAAAATGCGTCGAGACTTTATGGACACCCTGTACAGTGAGTAGACTACACACAGTTTGTGCAATTCATTGCACAGAAGTGCCTTTTTTAAACTTTTCTAATCGAATCTCTAATCTCATTCTCTACAAATTCTTATGTACAGAATTATAAATATTAAATCAATAGAGACTTAAATTTGCCGCTAAACTATTAGTTGCACTTGCACTGTTTCTTATTCGGTTCAAATATTTGTAACTTCGAATGTCAATGGTTTTGTAAACGTTGTTGAAATATATTGTATTTCAACAATTTTCGAGTCTTTTATCGTCTAATTTCAAATAATATAATTTAGTACTTAGTAGTTTAAGAAACATGTTTCTCTTCTATTAACTATTTTAAAGAGGAAGGAAATATAAATTAGAAAAAAATTCTGAAAGGTTTCGGGTTTAAGGGTCTGCCAAAAGGATTTGTTAAGGTTTTTTTCCTATGTTCTCGCTGAGCTCGTAATCTACCATTCTATTATTACAATCTCTCCCGCTAACCCTTTTTACTTCCTTGTACGAATTAAAAAGGAAGTATTGTAATCGCGTAAAGTTTCAGGCAGCATATTTCAACGAAAATATCCATTTTGACCGCTACCGAATGCAATTTAACGATGTTTTTGCGTGATAGCTGTACGTAAGGACAGAATAAAATACTCTTTTCCTTCAAAAAATTATAAAACTGCTTTAAAATTAATTCTGAAGAGAATTTTTCGTGGCGTCTGTACGAACGTATGTACGTACGTATCTCGCATAACTCAAAAACGAGTAGCCTCAGAACTTTGAAATTTTGTATATAGGACTGCTATAACATGTAGATCTGCACCTCGTATTTTGGTTGCAATCGGTCGCACCAAACGTATATAAATATATTTATATATATATCCACTCTGTCATCCGGCTCAGTGATCTCAGTTTCTTTACTATATGTTTGTAAATTGTACATTTTTTGCTTTAAAAATGATTGAATTATGTTGTTTTTATCTTCCGGTTAAGGCTTTTATGCCTTTAGTAAATCTGTGTGCAATATTTTTAGAATTATCAGGAATTTTAAAGTTGTTTAATTGCCGCTAAGCCTGTTTTTAATGGCGGCCATTGATGTTTAAATTTGAAACAGGAGACTAGTGGATTTGTTGCCAATCTAGAGAAACTTAACTTCGCAACAACAAAGATAACGCATTCATTTATTATTGCCAATTAAATCATGCTTAATTCTTTCTGGAATTTTTTCGAGGAAGTAAGCTTTTGAGATTTACTTCATAATTTTTAATATAGATATTTTGAGTTTTTATGTATTTTTGCCTTCTCGCGAAGTAAGAACTGAATTAAATGAGAAATAATCGTCTGTGAAAAACTGTTTCTTTTTTGTTTTGTTTGCTTAATTTCTTTTATACATAGTTCTAGCTTTATTATAGTATTTGAATAGAACATGTGGCAACGATTAGATAATTCTTTAAATGATATACATTTTGTGCATTCTGAGTTATAATATGAACGAAATATAATACTGTTAAGTAAACCTAGCGCCAGAGTGTGCGCTATGGTAAACAAAGTGAATTTTAAAGAATGCATTTATTCTATTGTGGTTTATGCGCTGTCGGCGAAGTAGATTTAATTCAATCTAATAAGTTTAAATAAAACGCAAGAAAAAATGTGTATAATTTAATATTCCGTACAAGGAAGTCATGTGGTGTACACATCAGATTTTTTAATCAAAAATTCGTTAAAATTTTATTAATGCAATTCAATCAAAAGCAAGAAACGAATATTGTTTAAAACGGCATCTATTGCTTTCAGATGGCTTAGATTGTTAATCCACAACAGATTGATTCAGTTTGAAAGATAACTCTTACATTTTCCAACAACAGACTGGAAAAGTGAAACAACGCATTTAGAATGAGCCGACTCAAAATCGTGTTTCCCGAGTAACAGCCATTTTGGGCTGAAAAGCTCGTGAATGAAAGTAAGCAATGTTCCCATTCAGGTATTAATATAAAGCTGAAGCAGAAAAACAACTGCATGCATGCAGATTGAAGACAACGAACTTCAGAAGCAATATTATTTATATGACAAAAATCAAAAAGTGCATTAATATTTTGCGTTACCTTAAAAATGGAACGTCATTATAACGAATTTACTTCTGACTTTGTTTCCGAAACAATCTCTAATTGCTTTGATTTAAAAGCAAGTTGGTATTTATTTTTTTAAAAATGCAAAATGCTCATTACTTATGTAATCGTTTACAGGACCGCGAATTTGCAAAAAGTTATAGATAAAAGTGCAATTAGGAATAGATATTTCGAGTTTATTGTTATTTTTTCCTTTTCAAAGTTATAATTTTGTCTTAAATTTCATAAACAAGGAAGCATTTTATCATTAATAGAATTCAGAATATGAAAGATCGTATTATTTTTTATCATTTTGAGAATACCAATTCCCTGTAGAGAACCATTTTCAGATGCTTCTCGTTATGATTCTAAACACTTATTTATGCTTATTTCATATCAGAAATAGATTTTCGTATTTTAAACTTGCATAATTACGTGAAGTTAATTAATGAACACAAAGTACATCTTGAATATCTTTTGTTGGCTGATTTGTTTAGTAGGTAATGGCAAAATCCGTAAGGCTCATTTGTTGGAGGACCCTTTAAAAGAAATTGGCTTGAATTCATGTCTTAGAGGTTAGAAGCAAGATTCATTCTAATCTCATGTGTCTAGAACTGACCCATTGGATAAGAATTCTGAAGACTATGTTTGAAGCACTAGAAACCATGAATCTCTTCAAAACAAATTGAGAAGCAAAAACATTTTTCACAAATTATAGACAATTTTAGCTAAACAACAAATCACAATTCACTTATAATTTTTATAATTTTACTTGCACTTGTTTTCCTTTCACATGAAGAATGAATTTCCCAAATTTCTGGTGAAAGTTCAAGTTAGAAAGTTATATTTAGAAAGCCTTTGAAAACTAAACATTTCACATTAATGTAACATTACCCTGTGTATGGAAAGAAAATAGCTAAAAATTAATTGCATATCCTATTAAAGAAAATAAAAGGCAATAGCTCGTAGAACAAAGAATTCATTTATGTAGATAATTCAAAACACACGAGCACTTTCGACTGAAAATTTTGGTATTCAAACATGACAGAATTCTCTACAGTTTCCGATCATCATGTTAAAAAAAGGGCATTGTCACCGTTACGAAGACATATTATACTTGCCATTATAATAGAACGGTAGCTAAAATGAGCGATCGCTATAACAAGCATCTATTGCATAAAAGCATAGCTTGCGAAAGGTTTGGTTAATTCGATTACGGCAAAACACGCGAGGGGGTATACTGGATAAAAGATGCCTTCTTGGAGGACATTTTAAGAGAAACGGGCTTGTACCCACATTATACATGTAGAAAACTACGAAAACGCCCGTGCAATCAACTCGTTTTCTTGGAATAAAACTCGAATTATCAGTGTTCAGCGAGTTTATCGTTTGGCCGCTAGCGGCCCAGCCTTTGGGAGAAAACTGAATAAGTTTAGAAATAATCAGTATATCATTATAAACATATAAACTTCTACTGCTTTCATGTTATCATTGGTAATGTCTAAAATAAAATTTTTAGCAATACAATATATATATATTCAATGTAATTTTCACCATTTCCAAATAGACGATATTGCACTACTATCCGAAACAAAGCACAAGTTTATATAACACAAAATTGAGTTTAAATTTTTTTTTTTTTTTTTTTTTTTTTTTTTTTTTTGTAACAAAACTTTTCGCAGAAAATGCAGTAATTTTTTTTTTTTTTTTTTCAATTCGCTAAACATAAACGCGCAATGAAATTTATAAGTGTACACTGCAGCGTTTCAAAACTTGGCGAAGTTATTACTACTCGACAAGGCTCGAACTGTAACTCTTGAATTACTTACTGACACTAATCAATGCAACACTTGAATTTTTTGTCAATTTTTAATTTTTTTCTTGCAGAGGTCAATATATATTGAACTTGAATGCCTCAAAAACCATTAAGAGATAGATATATAATAAATAAAAGATAACCTAAATCAACAATTCCCAACCGTTTCCTTTATTGACCGCCTTAAAGTTTTCT
The DNA here is from genome assembly GCF_044657685.1 of Stegodyphus dumicola. Taxonomy (NCBI): domain Eukaryota; kingdom Metazoa; phylum Arthropoda; class Arachnida; order Araneae; family Eresidae; genus Stegodyphus; species Stegodyphus dumicola. The sequence continues at coordinate 6,393,035 of NC_140773.1, forward strand.
CTATAATATACAACACAACGGTAATACAAAAAAATTGTACCTAAATAACTTAAAAATAACCATCCAAGAATATGAACAAAGTATTGAAACAAATGGTATATAAGATTTTTGTTTTATTACTTTTTGTATTATTTTTGAATTTTATAAATATAACAAATTTCAAAACCAAAACTTCGCATTCTAGCTGCACAAAAATTCGATTTGAATAAACGTTACGGCTGCGTTCGATGTATTCACGCACTTTTTTTTATATTTGGTATAAAATTGCTTGACTTAATTTTCAAATCGCCTCTTTCAAAAATATTTACCCTGTTTCTTAATTTGCGTAATAAGTTATTGGCTTAACTAACGTTTGCTTCTACTGGATAAGGTTAGGTTATTTAATTACGGCAAAGCCTCGAGGGCTAGCTGCCTAAGGGGAGGGATGCCTTCGTGGAGGTCTTTCTAAGAGAAACTGGCTCGTATACACGTTACACATGGGGAAAACCACGAAAACACCCATGCAGCCAGCCCGTTCGCGGGATTCGGAACTCGGACCGAACTACCAGTGTTCAGCGAATTTACCGCTCGGCCGCTGGTGGGCCTCTACTGGATAAGAAAAGGAAAAAGTCAATGTTGGCTTGATCAAAACTTTAATTTTGGGATGTTCCTCTCGGATCATTTCTAAATTCCAAAACTGATTATACACATTTGTTTTGAATAAAACTTGTGCTTGAACATCCTTCTCTTATGTAATCAACTCTTCTTTCAACGTAATATCAATATCAGATATATCGCAGTTCAGAGGTTCTACGAACCATGATGGCATATTCGAGTTTTCAATACCTTGAAAGCGAAAAAGGCGTCTCGTATACAACAATGCATCTCCTGAAAGCGTTTCGCATTTTTTGTTTGTGTTTTCTTACGTTCTTACGTTTTATTTTTATGGCCCTTTTCGTATAAAAAATACTGATTTTTAAAAGCCATCCAATAATTTGCGTATATTTTCTTTATAAGATTTCTTCCTTACAGCCTGATATAGTTTTATATCAATAAAAGATTAATCCATTTATTTATAAATTTCATGGAATACTTTTTTTGTAATAAATTGGATCTTCATTATGTCGATCGTTATGCCCGTGCGTTAAGGCTACCGAACCCCGTCGACTCCTTGACCATCTGACTTTCTTTAAAATTCCATCGACTCAGAATAAGAGTTGAATACCAAACTGGTTAGGAACCCGTGATCTAAATTCGTCAAAATTAGCTTCATATCCTATTAAAATGTGTTTAATACAACACGCAAAATGTATTTCCTGATATTCGAATTCCTTAGCCAACCAACGTTTCTTCAGCAGAGTAATCCTGACGCCCTCTTGGCATCGTAAAATTCCGAAACAACATTTGCATTCTACGCTTTAACTTCGTTGTCATATTTATGCTTAAAACTCCACAGAATGAAACCAAAAACAAAAAAACGTAATTATCCTCTGTGACGGGCTCAAAAGTGTAGAACTTTCTGCCAAAGGGTATTGACTTCAGCGGGGTACTTTACAGCAACAACCAAGTCGCTTAGAACTTAAAGAGGTGATACCCATGCAAAAGAGGATTAAGTACGTGACAAAGCATATGTCTAGCAAATGAGAGAATTGAAACTGGAACGAGCGATGCCCGGAAAAACTACTTCATTAACATTCTTTGCGTAGCAGGTGGCGTGAAATATGAAAAAGAGTGCCGAAAAGAGTCCACGATTAGCAGTTTAGTCAGAAAATGTCATCTAATCCCGCTTTCTTTCGAAATATTGCCTTAGCCTAGCTGAATTGTTCAACTTTCGGGCTAATGATTCAGCAAATTATAAATCCTCTAAAGCAATTTTATTATCGGTAGCCTTTTATGCTAATATCAAGCCATTGCAAACATGTCAGTTTCAAGATTAATACTGAAACGATCGCTGTAGGGAGTACGAGGAGTGGCTGCTGGTTAAAGAACAGACAAGGTCGTCGAGTCCGAAACTGTTATTAGTGTTTTATCTCCAGGTAAATCAATCAAATACCTCCCACTAACTGTACATTTTTTGAAAGAAAATTAATGTGGAAGCTAGTATAATGAATTTACTTAAACAGGGATACAGAAGATTATTATTACTAATATAAAACTGATGTAAGTGAAGTAATGGTCACGACATAGCCTGCTGTCGGACACTTAAGAATGAATGACGCCAGTACCTTTCGTAGAATACACAATTCGATACAGATTCATGGAATAAAATAAAAATTGCAGATTTCTAAGTAGAACATAGGTGCATTGAAATAATTTTTGCCTTGAAAGAACTTTATAAAGCTTTGTAACTGAGAACAATTCAAAACACGAGGAAAGACAAATCCGATATTTAAGGCGACATTCAGAATAAACTGATAGTGATTTTTACAGAAAAAGGGACAATAAATTTCGAATGCGATTCGCATGAAACTTTTATCGTGATCAAAAATAAAACAAAAGTTTTGTAAAATAATTTTCTCCTGTAATGATACATTCCAGAATATTGCATTCTTTAAAGAACAAAGTCGATGCCATCTTTCCCACATTGCAAAGTTTTTCTCTAAAACCAGTGTCAAGTCAACCGAATTTTCCTTACTTTTAAAACATGATTCGGCATCTCGTAGTACAAACGCATATTAATGACGAACCTGATTTAAAAACAGAGCAATTTATAACTTAAAAATACTTACAAATATATAGTGCCTTTAAAATGGTTCGTAAAACTAATGCTAATGCATCTTAAGATATTGTGATTGTTCAATTATGGCAAAGCACACGAAGGCTATCTGCCTAATGGAATGGGTGCCTTCGTGGAGAACTTTCTAAGGGAAACTGGCTCGTATACACGTTACACATGGAGAAAACCACGAAAACGCCCGTGCAGCCAGCCCGTTCGCGGGATTCAAACCTCGGACCGAACTACCAGTGTTCAGCGTCTTTACCGCTCGGCCGCTGGTGGGCCCATTTTAAGAGAAAAACAAGTATTCCAACTTCGAAAAAAGACTTACCTCAGCTTATTGGGTGTCTCAGAGATTTACATGCATTTTGTGGAAGAAAGTACACAGTAGCTACAACTTTAGATATCAAATGTACGAAAGTATTATATAACTGAGAATTTCTCTTTTAAAGTTCTAAAAAATCAAAATAATAAATGAGAAGTTAATTATGCAGGTGAATGACTAATTCAAATGAAAAATACACCGTCTAAAGTCACCACCAAGATAGTTGAATCTTATTTTTAAAACAAACATTTCGCAAAGGATTAAGATTAATTAAGGCAACATGAGCTTGTGGGGTATTTGCTATGGGTGTTGGTGTATTTTATTATGTTTGCCACTAGGGCTATCTGCCTAAGGGGAGGGATGCCTTCGTGGAGGACGTTCTAAGGGAAACTGGCTCGTATAGAAGTTACACATGGGGAAAACCACGAAAACACCCATGCAGCCAGCCCGTTCGCGAGATTCGAACCTCGGGCCGAACTACCAGTGTTCAGCGGCTTTACCGCTCGGCCGCTGGTGGGCCTATTTGCTATGGGAAGGAATGCCATCGTGGAGGACAGTTTAAGGAAGATAAAAACACCAGGTCCAACTACTAAGTTTGAGGAGACTTGCCTCGACGCTTCTGCGGGCAAAACTTTTATAAACTGCGGGGTCAAGTGGGTTAACAAATGGCTAAATACGCGAAATGCTGGTAGTTCATTCCGGATTTAGTTTTCGAAGTGGAATGCTTAGGCTAAACGTTACAAAATAAATGATATGGACCTCATATTCCGCTATGCAGTCTTTCATATGAAAAATTATGCGTTAAGAATGACCGTACTATTTACCAATATAACATTCCAATATGTGGTACTCACCAACATGAGGAAAGACAACAGCTAATCTAATATTTAAAATAACGCCTTATCTTATTTTATATATTAGATTAGCTTCAGTGAAATTATATTAGTATGTGACTTTGTCTACCACATTTCCAATGATTAATTTTAACTCGCTTCATTTATTACAAAAATAATTTTTTGAAAATCCAAAACTTATTTACTGATATTTCGAAATGACAAGTTTCAATTCCTATTTAATTATTGAGAATTTTGAGATTTTAAGAAATCTGAAGGAGTTCACTCGTATTTTAATAATACAAATAAATTTTATAGTCTTGAAAGATTAAAATAAAATATGATTTAAAGAAAACTACTTAAAAATCTGACATTTGAAGGAAATAGCTTCTTATAACAAATTACATAGAAATTTTGCGAGAAAGAATTCTTAAATATTTCAAAACCAGAGTAAAGACAACCAAAAGACATCTGCTTTCAAGATATCATTAAACACGGACGTGACGTTAACAAAATGAAGTGTTTAAGCTCAGCAAGATAGCTGTTAAGTGCGCAAACCAAACAAATCTCAACACTTTCATGTGTCCTATTTCGAAGATGGTAACTTCCTCAATCAACATTGTGCTTTTATTGTCGTTGTGAAGAACTGAAAAATGTAAGTTCACAGATCAAGACAACAGCTGTTTCTAGTAACACTCAACGGGAAGAATCATTAATAATCTTTTTAATGAAAGTAGAAAGTGGTATTGCTTAATAACTTAATTTATATAAATACTTCCCATTGCCTAAAACCTTATTTGTAGAAATTTTTTCCTTAGCAAGCGAGTCCATATTAAATTTCTTATGACATTTAAAATTTAAATTAATTTCAGTCAATTCAATTACCATTATTTGAAAAACTGCATATACGTAAAAGGAAAATGAGAAGTTGCACGTAGTTCAGTAGCAAATTCATTTAAATCCAAATAAACTTTGTAAAGCTGATTCTAGAGATGTCTAACTTTACTATAAAACGAAATTTGGAAAATCTATAGTAATAAAGAAATATTACCTTTTAATAATTCTTTTTAAAAAATTCAGTTAAATGATAAATTTTTTAAGACCCATGACTACAAATTAAAAAACGGCGGATTAAATAATAAGATATAAAATATATGAGACATAACATGAATAGATGAATATTTTCATCGTCAGGCTTTTAAACGAAATAATGGCCAAGATAAAATTTGTTGCCATAGTATTGCACGCATGTGTTAGTAAGTCTGGTAAGGCATGAGAGATGTTAAACCGGTGGATCTGCCTTAAGCAAATTCGGTTTCAAACTCCGACGCAGCATGGAAAATTAAGACCGTTACCTACAAGGTGCCCACGGCCTAAGATAACATCAGACACAATCATTCCCGCTTGGAAACGATATTATTAGCGATTCACAACACGAAAACAATATTTTCCCTAGAAGTTATACAAAACTGCACTAAATTATTATTAAAAAACATAGAAAAGTTCTTTTTCATGTAAAAGTTTGGTTTGGTTTGGTTTATGTGATTACGGCAAAGCCTCGACAGCTGTCTGCCAAAGGGATGCCTTCATGGAAGACGTGTTAAGGGAACCTCACTCGTATGCACGTTACACATGGAGAAAACCACGAAAACGCCCATTCAGCCAGCCCTTTCGAGGGATTTGAACCTCGAACCGAACTACCAGTGTTCAGCGACTTTACCGCTCGGTGGCTGGTTTGCTCTTTTTCATGGAAAGAAGTTCAAAATGTTTCAGAATACACCACATACAAGCAATGAATACTGTTCTACTCAGGCCCACCAGCGACCGAGAGGTAAAACCGCTGAGCACTGGTAGTTAAGACCTGAATTCGATTCCAGACAAACAGACTAGCTGCAAAGGCGTTGTCGCGGTTATTCCCATGTGTAATGTGCACTCCAGATACTTACCTTCAGAAAGAACCACGAAGGCATTTCTACCCTTTGGCAGATAGCCCTATTGTGCTTTGCCATAATCAACTTAACCTCTTCTACTCTGTTGTTATAGATTAGTATATGATTTTACCATTACACGTGTTACTAAAATGGCCATGCCAAAATCACTTATAATCTGTAAGGCAGTACTTTCAGAAAATGTTCGAGCTGATGATGGCTGTTAAAATGTTGCGGTAGTTTTTGTTTTTGTTTGCGGTAAATGATAGTTATATTATACGTCCCTTGCTCAGTTACTTACCAGAAACGTGTTTCTTTTATAGAATAATGTATTATTTCAAACACCACTCCTATAAAATGCAAAAGAAATTAGCAGTTAATCCGGATTGATTATAGTTCACAAGACAGCAGATATCAAAACAGTAAGAAAATAATAGAATTATTTCTCAAGGCTGCGCTTAAATGCATTATACCACCCACTGCGCATAAATTAAGCTTCGTTTCCAAGTACACATTTTAGTTCCCACCCACCCACCCCATTGAATGGCGTACAAATTCCTTCATCAAACGAAATTCAAATCCAAATAATATTTTTAATTATCTGTTATCGTAGAGCAATGGAAGACGACGCCACAACTGCCATCTTAAGAAAAAAAAGTACGAATAGCAGAGAGATTAATTTTTTTTCCCTTCCTTTTTTTTGAAAATTTCAATTCGATTTAAAATACGCATTTGAAAACAAGCTACTTACAGCTTTACACATTAAATTTCTTTCGAAAATAACATTAACTTTCTGTAAAGCGAAAAATTCTGCTTGAGAAGACACTGTATATCTAGATAAATGGTTTTGCATTGATTTTTCAGAATATTGTTTTAGGGGAAAAATTGGATTGGTCTATAGCAAAACACGCAAGATCTACCTGTTTAAGGGAATGGATACCTCGTGAACGATGTTACAGGAGATATTGGTTCATATTCACTTTACACAAAGCGCCAATGCAGCCAGACCTCTTGCCCAGATGTGAGCCCCAGTCGAACTACCAGTATTCAGCTTTTTCAGCCAGTCCGCCATTTGAGAGTCAATTTTTGAATAGCCTATCAAATATTGTTTGTAAACTCGAAGCATACAAGCTTATTTTTAAATTAACATTTACATAAAACGATGATAATACCGTCGTTTATAAAAAAAAACTTATGTTACAGAAAATGTTAATTCAAATAGCATAAAATTTAAAAGATAATGAACTCCTACAAAGTCACTTTAAGAAGACAATTCTTTCCGCCAGTCGCTTAAATTAACCGCTGAACTTGAAATTGTCTCCATTGGATGAATGATTAAAGGACTGATTTATAAAGGAAACACCGACAGAAAGATGCCGAATAAAATTTTAGATTTTTTATGACCAAAAACAGAATATTTACCTGATGAATTAAACATTTATAATGATTCGTTATCACTATAATATCAACACGTAACTATAAATACATTACTTAATTTTTTAAGTAAATCAACAAAATGAATCTAATAAATAACCAAGGAAATTTATAGAATCACGGTTTCAATTATAGTTGCTTATTCAATCGGTTAAAATTTAGTCGATGAGAATAATTAATTAAATTAGACTGCAGACTATTTAGCGTATTTGCACGTTAAAGAATAGATGTCGGATCCAGAGCTGCAGAAATAAATATGTAGAACGGACACAATGGAGGCCTAAATCGAAATAGGTGAGGTATAAAGAAATATACAAAGAAAAGCGCAGAGAAGTAACTACAACGGTTATTCGGTTAAAGCGATGCGTAATTATTTCACGGCGGACAATGAGCATTTTAAAAAGTTCAAACCTTCCCGGAGAGTTTTTATTATCCACAGATGATTCGCAAAAATAAATGAAACTTCAAACTAAAAAATATCTTTTCAAAAGGAACGAGTAAACAACTCGACTGCAAAAAATAGCCGGTCTGTGTTGAAGATTAAAATAAATCTGAACTACCACGACAAAACATGCGCGTTCAAAAAAGAAAAATCAATACAAACCGGCTTTTGTAGAGTATTTGGGAGATAAGTAAAAAAGAGTATAATAAAAAAGTTTCGTGAAACTCGCAGCTTCTTCGACCCACGTTTCGTAAAGAGCTAATTGACCACCACTTGGAAAAGTTCTCGACCGCGGTTTTGGAGTGACAGGAGCGGGTCAATCCGTTCAGCCCTCATACAGATTACTTTACAGGTCCGTGCGAGCAGGCTTATTGTTTCAGCTTAAAGATGCTCCATCTATTTCCTCCCCACACCCACTTTAACATCTGTGAGTTGGAACTTCCTACCTTCAACCGCTGGAGTGGCTATTTAAGCGAAAGATACTTTCGAAAGCGCCGCAGGAGCAGCGGGTAAATTTACGTTGGTAAATGTTCGACAAGACAGAAAAGATTTACTACGTTCCAAAACCAAAAGAAAGGTTCATATTATTCGTAAGATCTGAATATTTTTATTATTATTATTATAACGCCCATCAATGTCTCATTTATTTACTTCTTTTAATCAGTCTTTAGATCCTCAATTACGAAAGACGATAGACTGTCATCAATCGATTTGTAGTCGTGACCTTTCGCATTAAAGAAAAAATCTGATGTGTACACATGATGACTTCCTTGTACGGAATATTAAATTATACGCATTTTTTCTTGCATTTCATTTAAACTTGTTGGATTGAATTAAATCTACTTCGCCAAAAGTGCATAAACCACAATCCAATAAATGCATTCTTTAAAATTCACTCTATTTGTTTACCATAGCGACATTCTGGCGCTAGGTTCACTTAACAGTATTATATTTCGTTCATATTATAACTCAGAATGCACACAATTTATATCATTTAAAGAATTATCTAATCGTTGCCAAATGTTCTATTCAAATACTATAATAAAGCTAGAACGATGTATAAAAGAAATTAAGCGAACAAAACAAAAAAAGAAACAGTTTTTCACAGACGATTGGGTATTTCTCATTCAATTAATTCAGTTCTCGCTTCGCGACAAGGCAAAAATACATAAAAACTTAAAATATCTGTATTAAAAATTAAGAAGTAAATCTTAAACGCTTATTTCCTCAAAAAAATTCCAGAAAGGATTAAGCATGATTTAAATAATAAATGAAGGCGTTATCTTTGTTGTTGCGAAACTAAGTTTCTCTAGTTTGGCAACAAATCCGCTACTAAGCTGTTTCAAATGTAAACAAGACCAATGGCCGCCATCAAATTAGGCTTAGCGACACTTAAATTGTTGATAATTCTAAAAATATTGCATACAGATTTATTAAAGGCAGAAAACCCTTAACCGGAAGATAGAAACAACATAATTCAATCATTTTTAAAGCAAAAAATGTACAATTTACAAACATATAAGAGTAAAGAAACTGAGATCACTGAGCCGGGTAACAGAGTGTATATATTTATATACGTTTGGCGCGGCCGAGTGAAACCAAAATACGAGGTGCACATCTACATGTTATAGCAGTCTTACAAAATTTTAACGTTCTGAGGCTACTCGTTTTTGAGTTATGCGAGATATGTACGTACATACGTTCGTACATACGTCACGAAAAATTCTCTTCAGAATTAATTTTAAAGCAGTTTTATGATATTTTTGGAGGGAAAGAGTATTTTATTCTGTCCTTACGTACAGATATCACTCAAAAACATCGTTAAATTGCATTCGCTAGCGGTCAAAATGGATATTTTCGTTGAAATATGCTGTCTGAAACTTTTCGCGATTACAATACTTCCTTTTTACTTCGTACAAGGAAGTAAAAAAGGATATTACAGCGAGTGTTTGTTACAATAAATAATGTATTTAACATGCTACATCATTGAGACTTTCCGTTACGGTCCCTGTAACAGAACAGTCGCTATAGTAAGCAATTGTCAGAGCAAATATCGATAATATTTTGTAGCTCATATCTCTCTAGAGGTTCTCAACCAGGAAATATTTTATAATTTCAGGATGGGGTTGAATGAGGTCAGCCTTTTATATAGCTGTTAAGTATTTAGTTTTAGTTTATGAAAATGAAAGACTCCTTTTATTCAAGTTTTGGTGCTTACTAACATGTTTTTGGACTTTTTGTTGTCTAATTTATAACACATGTTAAAAAATAATTAATATAAATAAATGTGTATATGTATTTTTCGCTCTTGTTCATATTAAAGTATTCTGCACTTTAGAGTATCAAACATTTCTTATTTCTTTCCAGGAGCCCCCAGACGGTATAGTGGTTAGGGGAGCCGACTCCGATACCGAAAGGGCCGGATTCGAATTGCGGAGAAGGCACGGATGTAACTTGTCTGTCCCCTAATGGGAGGGGCTCACCAGCGGCCGAGCGGTAAAGACGCTGAACACTGGTAGTTCGGTCTGAAATTCGAATCCCGCGAACGGTCTGGCTGCATGGGCATTTTCGTCGTTTTACCATAAAGTGTATACGAGCCAGTTTCTCTTAGAAAGTCCTCTACGAAGGCATCCCTCCCTTTAGGCAGATAGCCCTCATGTGCTTTGCCATAATTGAATAATCCAATCCCCCTAATGGGAGGTTAACAGTGGCCGCGTATTGGGAACAAAGCAAAAACATGAAATTCCCATGAAGCCAACTCGCTGGAGCCGACTGACTGTCGGAGTTTTTATTGAGCCAACTCTTTCAAGGAACGAAATTGTAGAAACGGAACGGAATTTTACGGAATGGAATCTGTGGCGGAATTAACAGTAGTAGTTCCAGTCTGGTAGAAGCAAATACAAAAATATAACGGCTTTTTTAACTGTAAAACCTATTATTAAAGTTACTGATGAAGTGTTCATCAAGCATATGATTTAACTTAGCCAGCAATTTCTTAGATGTACTAATTAACTTAACCACCACACAGTAAATTAACCGCAAAATTCAAATTTGTTTTAAAACAAGTTGAAGCTTCGCATCTCTGTACTCGAATCCTTCACTAAATTACTTTATAACAGGACATGGACCCTTCCCCACATATTTCTACGCAAGAAATCTGGCGAATTCTGATATCTGTATATGTGGGGAACACAGAACTCCTGATCATTATACTTCCTCATGCCCCTTAACTCAGGATATTCACATAAAATCCCCAAGAACTGATCTCCTGGCATTCCAAAGGTTTTTAATTAAAGATAAACATCAGTATCCAAAGTTTCAGAAAATTATGCAACGACTCTCTTCCTACGGCCTAGATCTCTGTCAAGTGCAAGTCCATACACTGCTTAGTGAGCTTTTACATGCTGTGATTATGAATAAAATGGCTCCCCTCGTGAACTTTATAAACTGCAATAAACCAATGTATCTGAAATAACCCATGGACACCCACCTCTTTAGCATTATTATTACAATTCATTTTAACATTGTGTTGCCAGTACTAATTATAATTATCTCATTATGCTTATCTGTTTATTAATTATGTTTATCTCCTATTTTTGTTGCACCAAATCAGATGTTCAATTTATCTTGTGAATCTCAAATTGTATTCCTACTATTTTGTAATCTACTTATGCCCTACACCATTATTTTTAATAAATACTGGATGCGGGGCGTACTGTGGGATTGCACGATGTACCATAACAGGCAAACCTTCTGGAAAGCTTCAGTCTATGTAAATTCCTATAAAACTTGCAATTCCCCCCCTTTTTTTTAAAAGAGTTAGTATGGGAAGGCATTACCAGTTGACCTATGGTACATCGCTGGTGTTCCCCATATTTTTACCTTTACGTAACTGAACTGAGATGACGCAAAAATGACCCTAAATTGCCTATTTTATTAATAACTGTAATTCTTTTATTCTTTTACAGTGGTTGCCATAATTATGGACAAGTTTAACAGCTCTCTAAACCTAAAAAAATGCTAGGATTTATACATAGAAACTGAAAGATAATTTAACGTAAAACTCGCGATAATAAAAAATAGCTCCAAAATATCCGGTGTACAGAAACGATTATGCTCACTTAACCAAACACAGGTGTGATTAAATTAAAAGCAAACTGGGAACGCAAACACTACCGGCCATCAAAGTCCTTCAATTTCGGGACCAATCAAATGCCAGCACTTGTGTTATATCGTATATCGTGTTTCAAGATCAAGAAAATTTCGTCATTTGTTCTGAAGAAACATGCTATTATTAGTGATATATCTAAAGTACAAATAAGGTTTATGCGAATATTAATATTTGAGAAAATTTAAAATATTAGTAAACAAACCACAGAAAAAAAAATGATTGATCTTCAAAAGAATAAGTAAATTTGTTTAATTGAATGTAACAGAGGATATAAGGACTTCTGAAATATACGGGTTTAGAACGCAGGTAAAAGTACTGTGTCCACTGGAGAGCACAGATAATAACTAGAATTGTCGTAGTAAGTGAATCTGACTTTAATGCTGAAATTGGAAGACAATAAGACATTTATTCAACTATGAGGAGAGAAGTTTTGTTGAATTAATGTCACTAAAAATAATTATAGAGAATAGAAGCTGTGGAAAGTTTGCTGATGAAAGAAAGAAAAAATCTGATGTGTACACCCCATGACTTCCTTGTACGGAATATTAAATTATACGCATTTGTTTCTTGCATTTCTTTTAAATTTATTGGATTTAATTAAATCTACTTCGCCGACAGCGCATAAACCACAATAGAATAAAAGCATTCTTTAAAATTCACTCTATTTGTTTAACATAGCGACACTCTGGCACTAGGTTCACTTAACAGTATTATATTTCCTTCATATTATAACTCAGAATGCACAAAATGTATATCATTTAAAGAATTATCTAATCGTTGCCACATGTTCTTTTCAAATACTATAATAAAGTTAAAACGATGTAAAAAAGAAATTAAGCAAACAATACAAAAAAGAAACAGTTTTTCACAGACGATTGAGTAAATTCAATTAATTCAGTTTTCACTTCGCGACAAGACAAAAATACATAAAAGCTTAAAATATCTGTATTAAAAATTACTAATTATTAAAAATTAAATTACTAATTATTAAAAATTAAGTAAATCTTAAACACTTATTTCCTCGAAAAAATTCCAGAAAGGATTAAGCATGATTTAATTCGCAATAATAAATGAAGGCGTTATTTTTGTTGTTGCGAAGCTTAGTCTCTCTAGATTGGCAACAAATCTACAATTCTGCTGTTCAAATGTAAACAAATATGTCCACCATGTTATTTAAAACTTAACCGCACTTAAACAGCTTTTAAATTGTTGATAATTGTACAAATATTGCTTCCAGAGTTACGAAAGGCATAAAAACCTTAACCGGAAGATAAGAACAACATAATTCAATGATTTTTAAAGCAAAGAATGTACAATTTACAAACATATAAGAGTAAAGAAAAAGATCACTGTGCAGAGTAACAGAGTGGATATATATATAAATATAGTATTTATATACGTTTGGTGCGTCCGATTGCAACCCAAATACGAGGTGCACATCTACATGTTAGAGCAGTCCTATATACAAAATTTCAACGTTCTGAGGCTACTCGTTTTTGAGTTATGCGAGATACGTACTTAACACGTACACACGTTCATACAGACGCCACGAAAAATTCTCTTCAGAATTAATTTAAAGCAGTTTAATAATTTTATTGGAGGAAACGAGTCTTTTATTCTGTCCTTACGTACAGGTATCACACAAAAACATCGTTAAATTGCACACGATAGCGGTCAAAATGGATATTTTCCTTGAAATATGCTACCTGAAATTTTTCGCGATTACAGTACTTCCTTTTTACTTCGTACAAGGAAGTAAAAAGGTGATAACTTATGGGTGAAGAATCTCATTCGAAACCTCCGTAGGACAATGGTATTTCTGTGACATTTTCTCCAACGATATTTCAGTAACCCGAGGTTTAAATAACACTTCCAACAATCTTCCTCCCATTTATTGTGCTCTTTTGCGCCGATTGGAGTTTTTCGTTGCGCTAGTATACTCAGATAAAGGTTCCCATTTCCCTCCGGATTCTACCTTTTAGGCCAGTATCTTTTAGGATTCTCTTTGTCGCTCTTACAGAAATGCCAGGTACATTCCATTAACCTCTGATGGCCTAAGACGAATCACCCACTCACGAGATACTTCTTTTATTCTTATATCACCAATAAACATTTACAGTTTTAAAATTTTTTCTCATTTGTTTTGCAAAAGTTTGCACACAAGTTAATAAAATCTTCATTTATTAGAACTTTCATTTGTCGTTTCGTGATTTACATACTTGCATTTCCAACAATTTTTTTTTTTTTTAAATCGATCATCTAATGCAACGATTCTTTATTTTTTCTAGAACTGGTATTATCTATACTTAATTGAATTACACAAATTTAATTTAATAATAAAAATTATTGCAAAAAATTCACTTGCGCGTCATTTACGTCGACAAGCACTTCCTCCCGAACAGACAGCAAAATTGACTTTATGCGAAACTTATGCATGATGCATCATTTGAAAACGCGATGGCCACCAACTTTGCAATTAGTTAAGACATCTTATCTTTGTCACTGGTCATTTTTTTGATTGAATCTTTCCAACATCACAGCTTAATCACTTTTGTCTTTAAGTAATCAATCATTTTTCACTGCTTTAAATTCTTTTTCTAAATGTATTTGGTTTCAGATTAGGTCTTAACTGATACATAACGGGTCTTTATTCGCGGGTGTCAGATTTTCAAAATAGGAACATTACGAAAGGTCTCAAAGTTTTAGTTACCAAAGTATATAATGTACGATTATTTATAAAGCATCATAAAAGTCCGATGGATTTTAAAATATATAATTTTTTGTCACTTCATATGCCTAATTTTCGTAAGTCACCAGATAATCGTCAGACAAATATTAAACCAATTATAGAAACAATTTACTGTAGCGCTGCATTGCAATTGTCCTTTATTGTAACGAAAACCTGACGAGCATGCTGAAAGTTAAGTATAATAAATCCCACGTTAAAATATTATTTTTGAACGTTACATTAATATTTCATAAACTTTTTCTTAAGAAACTTATATAACACTTATAAAATTTGTCTCATTCCTGATAAAAGCAGAAATAAAAGAAAGTTAAGTAAAAAGAATTCCGTATAGTTTCACATTAAAAATTTCAGAAATAGAACCAAATCATATTAGCAAGTTGAAAACAAATTAAGAACGTTTTAAATGATAAAAGGGATTCTTTTAGTGTTTTAGAAGTCAAAATTATTTTTAAAAAGGCAACAAAAACATCGTGACAAACACATACAGTAGAACCAAAAAAAAAAAAAAAAAAACATACAGTAGAAAGTGACAACAAAAACTAGAAAGGATATATCGGCCGCTTAAAGGGATAGTGGTTAGTGACTGATTACTGTATCGAATGTCCCGGGTTTGGAATCCCAGAGAAGGCATAGATGCTGTAAATGTATACTGCTTCTGCGGAATGGGCGCACTCTAAACACAGTCCTGTGGTTTGATGGTTGGGAAAGAGGAGTGGGAGACCCTCGAACCACTCCTTCGGTAAGCTCTCTCTCAAAACGGAGGGGAATTTGGGAAAATCGTCTTTTCACCTACATGGTGCCCAAGGCTTTCGGCAACGACAGACAATCTTCTGCTCCTTGGCACTATAAATTTCGTGGGCTCATTCTGATTAGGTAGGACACGCGAGATTAATGACGACAACAAACATCGGCTATAACTTTCGAAGGATTAAAAACAGTAAACACGCTCTAAAACGAGCACCCAGTATTCCCGATTATGCTACTCTTCCGTAGAAGTAGTTGCCTTAGAGAATCGTGTTCAATTGCGATATTAATGCCCTTAAAAATACAGAGTCACGTTCAAAGAAGTTGGTGGCCCAGAGAAGATTTACTGCTTTTATAAAATAATAACATATAAATAATTAGAGATGGGCTACCTGCTTTGAGATTAATGTTTTATAAGAGCAAGTATTAAGTAAAGCAGTGCATGTTTAATTTATGCAGCAGGAAATTTCCGGAAGCTTCCAATTCTGCTAGCAGGTTCATCCAGAAATGAAGACCCATCAACAGCAGAGTCGAGAAGACCGCGGAAGCATAAGCGTTCTCGTGGTTTTCTTCATGTGTAACATCAATCTGCGTGAGTTACCCTTGCAGCGTCCTCCATGAAGGCATCCCTTTCATCAGTCACAAATCCTGTGTGCTTGTCCATTAAGCAAATAATCCAAAGTTCTTCCGGAAATCGAACTCCGAATGTAATCACTTCACAGTCTCAAAATATATTTCTAAGACAACAAAAATCTCTATGCAACTATTTAGTCAATTTTTTACATTCAAAAAAACATTACATCATGAAACCTTTCTTTAAAGTTGTATAATTTAGATTTCTTACTCTGCTAACATTTTATCTCTTTTTGAAAATTTTTGCAAAGCTAGGCACGTTTTTCCAGCATTTGTAAAATTTATTAGAAAGATAATATTAACACTTTTCTAAATAATAATACATCCTCAGCTCATTTTAATAAATCGCTCCTCGGGACGGCAAACAAGAGTTCTATTGGGAAAGGAAGACATTTGGGTCATTTGTAATTTTATGAAGAGTGCTTTCTAAACTTAACGCCGTTACTGCTGCTCAAAGAGGCAAAGCGTGCTGGTTCAGTATAACAAAGACACTCAGACACAATAAGAAATGTATAATACTTGTTTGATCGATAGCCTCGCCTTGTTTTTATATTCCTTGACCCAGTAAGAGGCATCGAACGTGGGATGCTACGCTTGGAGATCATTGTTCGCGAAAGAAACTTGATCAAATCTTACTTTTTTTTTAATAACGTCTACCGTGATGGAAAGATGCGATTTATTCTAAGTTTACAGTTATTAAAGTGCACAGGAACGTTCATTGGAATTCCCAAGTGGAGGAGTGTTGGTGTTCTGCTTCTGTACGATTGCAGCATATATCTTCTAAAGTTATTGCACACTTAAAGTATCAAACAAGTTTTGAAAGCTGGATTATATTTATTGAATGCTAAGCTGTAATCATAAATTTAGTTGTACAATTTGTTTTATAGCTTATCGATGTTAAAGTAAAACTTCAACAGCAAGGCTAAGTTAAGTCCTGGTACTTCTCAGTTTTCAACTGAAACTAATCCCAGCTGATGCTGAGCTCTAGTACTTCATTTTTATTTACCTTTCCACATTTATAATTTTAATTATTTAATTCTTAATTTATAATTTTTATTTACTTTTTTTGGTTTACTTTCCCTGACAACCCTGCGTAGGGTATTTTAGATTTCAGAAGCTAAGACTTACTCAGAAGAACCACACTGGATTCGGCTAATCTTTAAAATACGGTAACAGGTAGTTTGGCGACATTTTGGTAAGGCGATAAATGTTACTAGCTAGGACTTCAGCAATAATCTGAGAAGTACAGAGTTCGAATCACAGATTATTTTGTCTCAGAGAAATGAGAGATCATGAGACATATAATGTGACATTTTCCGGAAAATTCCAATGGGGATTTTAGCTAATAAGCACTTAGAAACAATTTCGCTGCTAAAGTGCAGAATTGCCCACTTATTTGTTTGGCGCTTTTTACAAGAGTAAGAAAAATTGGATTTTTGTCCATTTTCTTTGACTTTTTAAGTGAAAATAGATCGATGTGCACATGGATATAGTCAAGAGTGTGCGCAATGCCATTTTTGTGCAACTCTGGAATGTTTTTTTAGTGAAAATAGGTCGACGTGTACATGGATACCATGTATATGCAATTCTTAAAATCGCAGCAAGCAGTGGGCGATTCTACACTTTCTCCCAATTTCGCACCTAATCTTCGTCGTGATTAAGCACTTTTATTCCATAAAGTTCTAGCATAAGCGTAATTCGGCTAGCAGATTGTTGGAAAAAATATTGAGTAAAAAAAAAGTGCCTTTACTTCGTGAAAACAAAATGGCGTCCAAAAAAAAAAAAAAAAAACTAGCGGGTTGCTGTAGCAGGGTTGGTCGCCAAAGTTTCGCCAAAAAATCGCCAAGTTACCATAATGTAAAGATTCACCCTAGATTCTTTTCGGTCTACAATAAATAAAAAGTGATCAGCATTTTCAAATAAAGAAAACAAAGAAATTCAGCTGCATTTCTGGTAAAATAAACTTCAGAATTTTAGTTAACTTTTTTATATTCGAATTTTTTTTAGGTTAAGTAAACTTATGCTACGTATAAGTATGTAAAAATCGTACTAGAAAACTACAACTGATGACTGAAAATATTTAATACTTTCGATACGAAAAGATGCTTCGGCTCGTTCCAGTCCCATTAATATATTTTTTGTGTTGTTCCCGCTTAAATGGAGTTTCTAAATGTATGTGGACATGCCCATGGTAAAATCATCGGTACGGCAGGCGGCAGACAACCGTCGTTGCCCCCGATCCTTGTGGCCATTGGCTGCATCATGATTTTGCCAAGTTATATCTGAATTTTAATAAGAAATTGTTCAGAGGAAGGAATCTGGAAGTGTTACACCATTTCTACCATTTCGGGCTCATCAGCAGTCGAGCTGGAAAGTGGAAAGTAAAGGTCTGGCAGTATGGGGAGTGTTACATTGTTATATCTTTGTGTTACATGAATGCGAGCTAGTTTCCCTCAGCAAAACATTTACCGTTCTTCTCAAAAATATAGCTCTTACGTGATTTGCCATATTTGACAGCAGAAGTAAAGGAAATAGTGTATTTTATATACGGTTATTGTTCCGTAAATAAAACCAGTTATTAAAGAAAGTTCCTTGGGTTCATTTTGAGGAAGTTCAGTATTCTAATATATAACAAAATTCGGATTTAAAAGCATTATATTAACATACTAAAGTTGATGTAGAATAAAAGAAAGCAATTCAAACTTCAGAATCTTGTTTAATCCTTTGCGGCACAGTGTGTCCGGTCTAGACACACCTAAAAAATTTCCTTCTGTACGCACAGAAAAATTGAATGAAAAAGGATTTATAGGTTACTCTGAACCTTCTTTATTTATAGTAGCTGGCAGCTCAACACAAACCAGTCCATATATTTGAGCCATGTTTAGTTTTTTAAGACCCTCATTTTTCAAAGAAATCTTCCAGATTTTTTTTAGGATATAAAAGGAATTGTTTGAAAAGAAATTTCTGTTATTTTCTTGGCTGTATGCTAATCTCCTTATTCTATATTAGTTTTAAATTTTTACCTTGAAATCTTGCCTAAAATCAAACGGCCTAGGTGTACCCGAACCGGGCTCGCCGATCATCTAGGACAACTGAGAGTCTGTATTCTTTGTTTCTCCGCATCTCATCGGTCAGTTCATTGACGACAATGCTCGTTTCAGCACTCTTTTCGAAGCTCTATTCAATCAGTGTGCCACTTTAATTCTGTGGGTGTGCCACTTTTGGCACACCCACAGAATTAAAACGATAAGTGCTATCTTCACAAAATTTTACTTGTGTGCTCCTCTAGGCCTAATTAGACTGCCTACCTTTTCTTTTTTTTTATCAAAACTCCAACTTTAAAAGGTAGCGTGCCGGAAAGGGTTAATGAATTTAAACGAAACAGAAGACAAACTATTCGTTTAACGGTCAGGAATTCTAATGCTTTAACTAATCGCCTGCAAAACACATCACAAAAGCAGATTTCACATTACTACTGATGATCGCTATATAACGCTGCATATTTGGTTCTCAAAAATTGAGAATATTTACAAGAAATTTTTCTCCCGATTTAGGCCATCTTCTCAAGAATAAGAAAATTAAGGCAGTGATCAAAGATTGGAGATTTAAAGACAGTTTGCTTGTTTCCCAAAGCGATATTTTATTTGAAACAAAATAAAACTTTGCGTATTACAGTATTATTAGACATTTGCTATTTGTAGCTATAATAAGAACATTATTATGGTTAATTATTACCAAGACTAAACATAATATAAAAATATATCTATAACATTTAAGAATGAAATGTTTTGCCTTTTTTCCATAAACAACAGGCCAACAACTAAAGATAAGAATGCTGAATTAATAAAAAGCGTAAAGTGATCCGAGTGGATCGACTTATTTTCTAAAAGAAAATCTTGTTTTGAAAGCGGATTACTTTACAGCATTTAAAAACTTATGTAAAATAACAATCTGAAAAATCTAAATATCTTCTGAATACGCTCTTACCGTGTCATTTAAATTGATGCCATTTTTGAAAAAGAGTAAGAGTTAAAAAAAAAGTTCCAATTTTCAGACTTTTAAACGAGTATTGAGATTCTAAGAAAATATCACTTGAAAAACGAAAAACACTCTTCAGAACAACATGGCGTTGTTTACCGAAATACTATTATTTCTTTCATAAATAAAAAATAACTGGAATTCAAAGCACACAATCAGCTGAAAATAAAACTGTCTCATTGTTTTTTGGCCGATATAAACTAAGCGCAAATCAACTTCTAAATTTTGTACGAAAAAATAATTTTAAGCTCTCAAATTTTCGCCATCTGTAATATTTGCTTCACTTTAAACGTTATTGATCAGAGGTTCTCAAACGGGGAAGAATTTCATAACTTGGAGAGGGGGAATGCAATCACTTTTATTTAGGTGTTTAATGTTTAATTTTAATTTATGAATATAAAACAGAATACTTTAATTCAAGTTTTAGTATTTACAGCGTTTTCTGTACTTTTCACTGTTCAATTAATAAACCGCGTTAAAAAATAATCTAAATATAAATAAATATAATAGAAGAGAAACACGCCAATGTGACAATTAAAATCGCAATAACAACCTAACAATAACAGGCGATTTGAATAAATAAATTGCATACGAATTTTTCATGTTTTGGATAGGAGGGGTATGAATATCTAACCCCTGTTACAGATGGCGAAAGGTGAGTAAAAATGTTGACATTTTGCAAAGCATAGAAAGATTAAATGCCTATCTTAATTATATTTAACGGAATCTAACCGTCTGTAGCACTCTTGCAGAACCATTTATCATTCTCGAATGTCTCCTTGCGAAATGTTGATTTATGATTTGTTTGAGAAAGTTTATATATCGGCGCTCATTTCCCTCCCCTGAGCAAGACATTTTATTACTCTGAGGTGTACATGGGTGAACCCTGTAAAAAGAAAATATCAGAGCGTAATACGGTAAGCTACTAAATATACAGAAGAAATTTTTTCCTCGTTGCAGTCGATTTTTCAACTAGGCGTGATAATTTTATTTGTGCCCCAATTGAAAAATTGCTGCCTTTGGCGATTAAAATATACGACTTCGCTCCAGTCTGAAAATTACAATTCGGCTTTTTATATCACTCGCATAAAGATAACACCAAACGCACAATCCATTAATAACATTACGGAGACAGAGGGTCACAGACTCGCCATAGAAACTTGTTGCGCAAATCACAGTCAATGATCGTTCGATGGGCGTTTACAAACGCGTCCAGATTTCAGAATGAAGAACTTCAGCGAAAATGGGAAGATTTTTTTTTTTTTTTTTTTTTTTTTTTTTTTGCTCGAGGAAGTAGCGCATTTTAAACAAACCAAACAGACATAGCGGATGAAAAGAAAACGACTCTAATGAACAAGAACCCCGGGATATCTTCAAACAACCTAGAACAATGTTTAGGGATACTAGGAAAATAATTTAAACACTCGTAATATTTGACATAATGCATAAATGGGAACAGAAGTCTCACTAAAGGATTCGTCACGTACAACATTACGTTTTATTCAAGACGTTTTTGCACATGCACGTAAGTCTTTATTCCGAGACGTAGCTAGGACGTTTGGAGCACTTTTTTTTTAAAACATAGAATTCTGATGAAATATATATTTATTTAGTCGAAATATGATATCAAATCATGAAAATAGGTAAATTTTTAGAAATATTTTCATAAATTTTTGAAATATATGCAATTTTATGCACATTTTTAGGAGAATTTAACACTTACGTTAAATGTATATATTTTCCCACATCCTATATTTTTTTTCACATCAATTTTATTTATACTGTATACTACTACAACACTCATCTGTGTTATGAACTAAAATGTTTATGATATTTCTAAAATTTACTAAAATATGTATAATCACATGAAAAAACACAGTTTTTTGTAAAATATTTCTTATCGTTTTATATAGAAATACTTATAAAACAATCAAATTAATAAATATAACTTAGATTGTAGCTTAAAACCTAGTAAATAATATAGAAAACACTATAGTGAAATTTAATAGAGATACCTTTAGAACATTTAGAGTAATTACATTTCTTGTATGTAAAAACACTAGAAAAATTAGTTTTCCAGAAAACGCATTTAAAGATTTCACATTAACAGAAAAACTGTTCTGTTGTAATTACACACTTAAAATTCTCCACATTTGTACATCACACCCTCCATATCTTTACACTTAAGTAATTTTGATTTTCTATTTGATTTTAATTTTTCCTGGCTATTTTCGAAATGAGCGACGAATGACGTTTCGAATTCTTTATTCTTTCGTTATCAATTCCAAAGTAATTTTTAATCATTTCTTGTTGAATTGATATGCCTAAATGTTCAAACACAGGAAGTAATCCAAGATATCCTGAATTAAAAATTAAAACTGCTATATATGCACCCAGCAACATAGTCTTTATACCTAATCGCAATGTTGCCTGACCCAGTTCAAAAAACCGCAATGTTGCCAGTCCCAGTTGAAAACATTAAGCCAAATAATTATTGCCAGAAACAAAAAAAAAGTACCCAGAATTAAAATGAAATGTTTTAGCACAATTTTACACACAAACAGGTAAAAAAAACTCGGATAACAACATTGTTTACCTTTAAGTTGAGCCTTTTAAATGGCACTTCCGGTCTTTCTGCTTTCACTTCCAGTTCAGTTAATTGGCTATATCTTCTCTTCTAATTATCACAAACGTAAAAATGAACCATTTTCGGAATTCTACAAAACTGACCTTTCAAATTTTGCAATTAAAAAAAAATTGAAACTTAACGTAGGCAGATAGATACCTTAACACTATACAAAAATGTTTACGTCGTTTGAAAAACAGAATTATTGTTCAAAATGTTGTCATCAACCGAAATTTAGTTTAATGACTACAGATTTAAATCGCATGTGGCGCCTTGGACCGCTCCGCCATCCTGACACAAATCGCATGTGGCTTCCAAATTAAAACTTTTATAGGCAAAACTTTGACCAAAACAATGTAAAAGAAAAACGCATGCAAACTTTCTACGCTTAGCATTTGCTAATGAGATACAGGTTACGCTATATTAACGCAACTTGCGATTACCAATATAGTCAGTATTGAAGTATCATGTCGCACACTCAGTATATAGTGCCACATAATGTTATCTCCAAAAGGCAGTCAATTCATGTAATGCGAATACTGATATAGCTAGAGTTTAAAATATATTAACTTGTATAATAATTCATACTGTGTGAAAGTAATTCATTAGAATATCTGTAGCTGTCAATCTAAACTAGCGACAAGAAATAAAGTTTAACGTTTCTATCAGTTGACGGAATGCGAATCTGTTCTAACTAAACAAAACATAACTCATGCTGTCTGACCTATTGATACTTTGTGACACTTTCGGGGTCTTTTTCTATTAGTCACAAGGGACAAAGAGGCCCGAAACTGAGTGACGGTATCTAGCACCAAGATCTTGCACGTTTTCCTCTCATCGATCTTGATGGCGAATTTCAGCGAAATTCTGACATCTGCCCACAAAAGTAGGTACTCCAATTCTTCCCCTGCATTTTTAACAGGTTTTTTCGTATGTTTTATCGGTGTCGGCAACACCAAAGAAATGTAGAGTATTAAAAATTGAAAAATGATACTAAAGCATCTGAAAACGTAAAAAGAACGAAATTTTAAGGTTAAAATATATATATATATAAAGTCGTAAGGCGGAAAGAACGCATTACTAATATTTTATTTACTGTGTGAAATAACGATATAATAAAAACTGTGCTATAAACAGCTCTTTTACGGACGAGGACTTTATTATGTTCTAAAAAGAATGTTATAAATCACTTCATACTGCCTTGTGATCTTGTAACGCCCACATACTGCTAAGGTTAATTGATACTTTCTAGATAATAAACCCAATTTAACAAAGAAGCACATGAAACTGCAGCATCCGGTTTTAAGAGAAAAATCCCCCTTTTTTTTCCAATTTGTTGGCGTCGAGTTTCACTAAAATGTTAGAACATAAACTTGTAGAATGCTTAATGCAGAATTTTCAAAATCTTTTAAAATGCATACCGATTTTTTTTTCGAACTTTAGTTTTACAACTGCGTATCTGAAAACTGCCACGCAATTATGCTTCTAATAAAAGTATTAGACATAAGGAAAAACCTTTACAAGTTGAATTTAGTTACGATTAGTATTTTACTTCCCTCTCCCCCCCCTCTACACTTCGATTTTTTAGTCACCAAAAAGAAAACTCTCTCTCTTATGAAAGGAACATTCTGTAGTTATTGCAAGTACATTTGCATCTGAAAATTTTCCCATATACTTCATTCTTTCGCACACGAATTTATCTGCATTTTATAAACCATTGGATTAATTATCATTTGGATTTGACGGAATTAAATTCATCATTAACTGTTCCAATCATTAAGCAATTACGGAATAACTTTAATTCGAGTCTACACAAAAGTTTAAAAAAAAATTTTTTTAAGTCCGAAATTAAGAATTTTTGTCGCTAACGATTAAAAACAACGGTAAATCTTTACATTATGGTAACTTGGCGAATTTCTGGCGAAAATTTGGCGACCAACCCTGCTACAGCAACCTGCTAGTTTTGTTTTGGACGCCATTTTGTTTTCACGAAGTAAAGGCATGTTTTTTTTGGTTTAATCCTAGTATCCGGTGCACACGGGATTTGGCCTTTTTTTGGCGACTTTGATGATGAGCAGTAAAAACGGGACATATACGATGAGTAGTAAACGGGTCATTCGAAGAATATATATAGTTATACGTAGTATATAGTGTATATACAATGTATATATACATTATAGTATATAGTGTACAGTATACATATAGACGTTCTTTGGATCATGTTTGGTGTTGGCGATAATTTTCAAAATCGTGCCAAGGCTGCACCGTATACTAGGATTTTAACTTTTTTTTTACTCAACATTTTTTCCAACAATCTGCTAGCCGAATTACGCTTATACTAGAACTTTTATGGAAAAAAATGCTTAATTACGACGAAGATTATGTGCGAAATTGAGAGTGCCTGCTTGCCGCGTTTTTAATAATTGCACATACACGGTATCCATGTACACGTCGACCTATTTTCTCTTTAAAAAACATCCCAGAATTGCACAAAAATGGCATTGCGCACACTCTTGACTTTATCTATGTACACATCGACCTATTTTCACTTAAAAAGTCAAAGAAAATTGACAAAAATCCAATTCTTCTTACTCTTGTAAAAAGCACCAAACAAATAAGTGGGCGATTCTGCACTTTAGCAGCGAAATGGTTTCTAAGTGCTTATTAGCTAAAATCACGATCGGAATTTTCCGGAAAATGTCACATTACATGTCTCAATCTCTCATTTCTCTGAGACAAAATAATCTGTGATTCGAACTGTGTACTTCTCAGATGATTGCTAAAGTCCTAGTTAGTAACCTTTATCGCCTTACCAAAATGTCGCCAAACTACCTGTTACCATACTCTAAAGATTATAGAGAAAACAATTGTACATAATTAAATTCCAATACTAGTTTAATTTCGAATGCTGCTTAGAATATACCTCGTATAGAAGTTATTCAAAAATTGTCACAAAGGTTATATTTGAAAATTCAAGATGTAATAGAAAATGATTTTTGGTTCGATTCACGTAAATGAAAACGCAGTTTATTTAGTAAATACAAATAATTTTCGCTCGCGAAATTTGAAGTAGCATAGCTTATTTTATAATACTTATTTGATAAAAATTTAACGTTTAAAAAGAAAAATTATAAATTAGGAGGAGAATAAGTAGAACTTTGGAACACAATATTTGTTTTCATACTATTATCGTACGAAAATAAACGGTATTAAATATAATTTTGCTTTCTTGTAGCTATACAAAAATTTACTCGTATTATTATATTTGTTTAGGTTTTGGGATTCTATTTTATTTTCCAGGAAAAAAAAAAAAGTTAATTATTTCTAACCAATTGGATGCGGACACGTAAGACAGGCCACCCGCCGATGAAAGATGCCGCTACCTCTTAAAATAGCGCTGTTAACCCCTTTTATTCTTACCCCACTTTTTAATAATTTGAATACTACTCAGCTAAGAAAATAAGCTAAATCAATCAACACTTTAGGGCAGGATGACAATGCTATGGATAAAATATGAGAGATGGCATAAAAGTTGAAATAATAAATCATGCGATTCCAAGATCGATGCGTCAGAATGCTGGTGTTAATTATAACAAAAGTCATTTTTGTAAGGAGAATACATTGTTCTGAGCTCTTCCTGGTGAGGGAAACCTGTTTCTCTCTGAAAGCATCTCCTGCTTTTGTTGCTTTTTCCCAAATCTCTAGACGTAAATCATTTTATATAACTCACATTTTTATTATAAATTAAGTAAAGCGCAACGTGTTTGCGTTGGGAAAGAAGATTGGTTAGTTATGGTAATCTAAGCAAGAATTATCGACTCAGTGAGATGGATGTCTCCCTGGAGAAGAAAAAAAGCTTTTGTTTAATTTATGAAGACTCGATTAAACTCTACTATACCAGCCTGCAGCCTCCGCTCAGGCAAACTCGATGAGTTTATCGCAAAAAAAGAAGAATCCCCACGTTACGACGCTATCCCGGCATAGGAGATGTGCGATTTTCGAGTCTTTGAACGTCGATCAGTTGGAGAGAAAATTCGAATACACATAGAGTTCGTAACTAGCGAACCGATGAATGAGTCTAGAAGAAACTCCAGCAGCTGATATGCCTTAGGCAGAGATAAGTGTGCAATGGCATAAGTGAAAAGAAATTGCATATCTCTACTCTGAAGTGGAGTCCATGTGACCACTCAGTATAAATACATATATACATACATAAATACATAACATTCCCATAAATAATTAAAAAATACATTAAAAGAGAAAATACATAAATACATAAGGAGAGATACATATATACACTAAATACAGACATTGTAGCAGGCGGCGAGTTAAATCAAAACACGAGAAAGGGAGGTGTTTAATTATGTATAATTTAAAAGGTTGCATTAATCAAGGTACCTTAGTACCGCAAGCGGCCGTTTACTGTTTACATCAAGTGTGTAATCATATTGAGGCACAGGTATAGAACTATTATTGACATTTGGAATATTGTAGAAGAATTTGTCAGCAAGGAGTGCAAAATAGTTTGAGATAGTTGGAATTTCCAACTCCTCATGTATGGCCGTATTTCTGATAAACCAACGGCTGCTGGTGACTTGTCTGAGCGTTACATTCTGCAAGATTTGCAGTTTGTTTATATTTGTGCGGCTGGTATATCCCCAAACAGGGCAGGCATAAGAAAGTATGGGACGCAAAAGGGTTTTGTAAATGAGCAACTTATTATCAATAGAGAGAACGGAGTTCCGGCTAATTAAGGGGGTAAGTGTTCGTTTACGAGCACGGTACTTGGCAATAAGCTGTGTAATGTGTGGGGTCCAAGTGAGTCGCCTATCTAAGGTAATGCCTAGGTATCGGGCTTGCTAGTCCACTGCAGAGGGGTGTTATACATCCGGATCGAGTCTTCCGAGTCTATTGTGACTTTTTTGTGAACCAGATCGCCTCCGACTTGTCCACGTTGATCTTGAATTTCCAAGCTGTGAGCCAGGACTCGAGTGTGAGGATGTGAGCTTGGAGTGCTTGTATAACTGGACCAGGAGATGCATTTTTCGAGAGAATTCTCGTGTCATCGGCGTACATAGCCAGGGTGGTGTGTGGTGATTGTGGGATATCGTGCCTCAGACACAGAGCTTCGCTAAACACTTCGCAACTGTTAAAACATTTTATTATAACAAAACGGTCGAGGTAATTTATTAAAGGAAAGAGATGCCTTACTGGGAGACCTTCTAAAGTAAATAAGCGGATTTATATTACACATGAAATGGAATACCTATGCAACTTAATCTGTCTATCAAACTATCTATCAAAAAGAAAGACGTTAGTTGAGAATTTACCGAGATGTTATTTGAATATAGCAATTCACAGGAGGCTGTTTGCCTGGCACGGGGGATGCCTTGGTGGAAGACTTTCCAAAAGAAACTGGCTCGTAATACATTACACGTGGGAAAAGGCACAAAAACGAACCATGTAGCCAGCTCATTCACCTGGGCGAGAAACCAAGTCGATTGGATTGGATTATTCAATTATGGCAAAGCACACGAGGGCTATCTGCCTAAAGGGAGGGATGCCTTCGTGGAGGACTTTCTAAGGGAAACTGGCTCGTATACACGTTACACATGGGGAAAACCACGAAAACGCCCATGCAGCCAGCCCATTCGCGGGATTTGAAATTCGGACCGAGCTACCAGTGTTGAACGTCTTTACCGCTCGGCCGCTGGTGGGCTAGAAACCAAGTCGAACTCCCGGCAATAAGCGATCGTAACCACTCGGCCACTGAGGGGAGAATTTACTCTGAAAGACATAAGTTTTTATCCTACGGGGATAACCAATGCTAAATGTGTAGATAGCCTGAACGCATAATGCACTCATCTCACTTAACCCTTTGTTGCATCATGTCCACTCTAGTAGACAAAAGTTTAAATTTGTTTATTCTTCTGTAAATGTCTTAACAGATTCCATTCCTGTGTTGATTCATTCTTTAATATAAGAATTTTCAACTGTCGATCATAGATGGCTTTTTAGCATCACTAAGTAAAGCATTGCTATTTGGAAAATGGCTGCTACTTCTGTTTCCGAGTTAGTACAGTTTCTCATAGTAGACATTATATAATGTTGCTTACATTTTCTTATACTGCCATTTTTTATTCATTATTAGGAATTTTAGACATTTTATTTTAAATGTCAGTTTGAGAAAATTGTGGAGTTGGTAGATAAAGATCTACCGAAAAGAGTGAATTGAAACCCAAATGGACTGCTTATCGAGCCAAAACACCACTGGAAATGTTTATGTTTGGCAAGGAATTTCTAGAACATTTGACATTTGAATCCAATAGTTACAGGTTACAAAATCGCAGCAAAATGAATTCAATCCCAATCGACACAATGAAGCTATTTTGGGAGATCTGTATGTACCTGTCAGTTGCAGATTGACCATTTAGAAGATGGTAATGATCACTTCAAACAAGGCAGGAAATGATTTCAAATGCAATGACTGTAAATCGTTGTTAAGAGATTTGTATGCATGTACGTATATGCATGCTGTCCACTGTAGTGAACAAACTGTAGCAATTATTTAAAACGAAATTTGAATAAAATTAATTTTTTTATTATTACTAAGGTTATTTTAAGTAGAAAAAATACCAACATTTTCGTTTAACTTCTCTAGATTTGTATGCAACAAAGGTTTAACCATTACTCACTCTTCATAAAAATGAGGGAAATTTCGATAACTGCCTCACTTTTATGAAACATTACAAGATCTTTCTCGCAACTAATAAATAAATATTTGATACTAAAACGAACATTTACTTTTGAAAGGTTGACAGTACTGGCGGATAAAGCGAAATACTCAGGTTGGCAAATGAGCGATGAAGTAAGTCACCGAAACATTCACGCAATTAGTCATTTAGTTGCCAAAACAATGAACAAAATCATATTCACTAATTTTATCCATTCGCGGTTTGTTTTCTTCAGAACGAACTTGATTTCGAATGATAATGGTTTGTGGCTTTACTGTGACGGCTTGCATAAAGAATTTGTTGTTTAATACAATTTCCTAAGTGCTATGAATATGACTGAAACATACTTTTCATACTTGAAGGACAGTGTGCTAACAATCTCATTTACATGAAGATCGTTAATTCGTAGAAGAATCAACAATTAAAAGTATGAAAAGAAATATGCTACACCCGACGTTTTTCGAGGACGAGTATTATTAAAATAATACAATATATATCAAAAAAGAACATCTAAGATCATTTAAATATTTTAAAAATAAGCAACTCTTACGGAAAAATGCGCTATATACGAAGCTAACTAGCAGAAAATTCAAATAAAATTTGAGGAGGAGTTCAAAGAAAAACCATCTCCCCTAAAACATTTCGTGAACATATATATTTTTGAAAATTTATTTTTATACAAAAGTGTACGTTAATCGGACTAATCGGATTTTTGAAAATTTTCCACGAAAGCTAAATTTAAGCAATCAATTTCTTATTTAATATAGCTACGAAAACAAAATATTTCAAAATTATTAAGTAAATTTCTTATAATCTGTTTTATTAATGAAACAGATAACTCACATGCTTTTTAAAAATAATTCAAAACGTTTCCACCTTTTTAAAATCTTTTTTAATTATGTGATTTGGCCTGCGTTAGCAATTTTTCAAGTTTATATATATACTTTTAAACCCAATTTCATAAAATTATACAAGGTATTCCGACAGCAGCATGCGATAAAGCATTTCATGCGTCAGTTTTCATGCAAAATTTTTTCTTAATTTTTACTTAAAAGTAAAAGTTGCATTTACAACTAACTTACATCATAAAAACTGGAATTTTCCAATACCCATTCGTAATTTACCTTATGAAAAGAAGTTTGTCTGCAAAAATTTCAGAGAATCTCCTCTCCCCTCCCCCATTTTTTAAGAAAAATAAAAAAACATAAGGAGATTTTAAAAATCTGAATTTCTTCGCAGAAGATTCTAACTTTCAAAATTATTCACAGAAAACAAAAATCATTCCAGAATTCCCGTCCATTAAAGTGCACATTATTCACGTGCTAAATTACACACTTTTCTCGATTTAAGCACTAAAATCTGCACAGTATGTTATTTACTTCACGCATTAAAATACATGGTATGCAATTAAATTTAATTCGTTCAAAATTTGCACTGCGAAGTTATTCATAAAATATCACAACTGCTCAAAACTCCTACAGGAATACTTAAAAATATCGATTATGCACACACAAATAAATAAATAAATAAATAAATAAAAAATACTTTTAACGTACACTATAAATATAGAAATGGAATTTAACTTTAAATTGCAAAAATATTTCTTGCAAATAACTAGCATATTTTTACTTTAAACTGCGAAGCAAATTTCAGAAGCAACCACTGGCTCGGATTTAAAGAGCAGCCAAACACGTGGTTGTCCCTTTAAAAGTATCCAGCATGAATGACAGATCGTAAATAATATTTTCCAAAATCCCTCACCTTCTCCATAACATCCTTTTTTCTTGATGCTTTCGTGCACCTGTTTCGTCTCTTTCAAAATTCGTCGCAGCTGCTTACCACCGCGCCTGAACCTCATTAGTTCGCCGGCTAAGTTAGTAGCCATAACCGAACGAGCAGACGGCATTCTGTTATACTATTATCAACGCAAACAGATTAGCCATCACTTATACGAGCGAACGCAACGCTGCCTGGTGGATAGAACCGAAACTGACACTTTCTAACTTGAGCCGGTTCAGTTTTGACCGGCAACTCCGCGACCTTTGACCGAGGAGAGCTGAGAGATTCCTTCCTTCTCTTTTTATGTCGAATTTTTTTTTTTTTTTTTTTGAAGATGTTCGATAATCTGAGACACGATAGACATTCACTTTGACATCTGTTTAAGTGACATATAAATGATAACCTAAGGAAAAGTTGAAAGTGATCTCAAAACTTTTAATTACGCTTAGTGTTTTCATTGCAAACAAGACTAATCCGGTCCAGATTAGAATATCGGCTTCAAAAATTGTTGTGAAATCGATTCAATGACTGAAGTTTCACAGATTTAAAGCATACACTTTGTTCTAATTGTAAATTATTATAATAAGAAGGGAATTTATTATTTTTATCGGAAATAACGTTCGTAATACGTGGAAGTTAAAAATTCCACGAAAAAGTGGCATTGTAAAAATTATGTAACGGAAGAATCTGATTACTTACCAAAAAACGTAGGTTTACCTTCCAAATACGATTATTTTACGTAAAATGTAAACTCTATCTATTAAAAAAAAAAGGGAGTATGCACAGTTTTGTTTAATTTTAGAACCTATTTAATAGAACATGTAAACAGAAGAAAAAGGGTAACAAACTAAAAGGTATACTTACGGTCTATCATCACATGGACAAAATATGTTTTTTACCTTAATTCCACTGCCATTAAAATTAACATTGCACTCATATTTTTTTTATTTTTCGTAGTTAAGATTCTTCTTTTGAAAACTCTTGGACATTTTTTAAATTCTGAACATCTTCTGTTCTTCTTCTGGTACAATTTTAAAAAAGTCGATATGTATTTAATTTAAGAATTAATCATTTTAAAAAACAATTGAAATTTTCGTCTCTTGAGAGGTAAATTGTAATTGTTTTTTAAGTTCGTTTTATGCTGTTAGATCAGTGGAGAATGTGGCTTTAAGGACACAAGTGGTCTTCTTAGACCTTAAATAAACTTGTTGATTGAAACGAAATTTTACAAATCAAATCCCCCTTTCATTTTTATTTGCTTTCATATATTTATTTTTTCTTAAAATTAACCTATTTAAAGCATTAAAAATATAATAAGTTCAATGAAATAATTCTTTTCAACTGATCACGACAATTAGACCATTAGTAAGCCACAGAAGTTCTCTATCTATTGACTCTGCTAGGGTCATTCATGATTTAGTTTTAACACGACTTTAAAAATGTTCATGCTTCCTCCATCTAACTAACCTCACTACCTCGACAAGGATATTGGCAAGTGTTTATATCTGTGGGCCAAGCACTTTAGTTTCTTATCAGCTTTTGACAAAGGTGAGTTATATTACTATTTCAGACCCTTCAACTTAAATAAATCGCACATGGCCGATGGCCGCTGAACCTATGTAATTCGAACTGAGTTCAAATTTCAGTTAACCTTTTGAAGACGGGATGGCCATTATAGTGGCCATAGAGTCCTCTCTTTGAAAAGACGGGCTTGTCCACTTTAGTGGCCATGTCTTTTTCTCCCATTTTCCAGGCTAAAAAGTGGGGTGAAATGTCAAATTTGACGTCCCTGGGGTTGGTTTTAACCACGTATCTCTTTCAAAGGTCTTCCTTTTGCGACATAGATGCACCCATCTGAGAATCCATTAAACTACACGCAAGAATCTTTGTTGCAAATAGGAGGTGATTTCTTAAAGGGGGGAAAGCATTCGGTTCAAGATTTCCCGTCCTTTGGTAGCTTTTACTGCTACCAAAGCCCCGGCCTCAAAAGGTTAAAGGCAGGCTGCATGGAGTTTTAATGGCTTACTGCCAGTGCCAAAAGCCGTTTTACAGCTTCTGGTGTTTCTACCCCTGCACCTCTTTCTGCTCAAGAAACCTATGTATCGAAATCACGTTTTATAAACAAGAGAATAACAACGGTTAGGAAACACGTTATATCGAAACCGAGATAAACGAGGGACGCTTTATACGACGCTCATCGCTATTTTTAGAATCCAGAGTTCACAAACACAAAAAATGTTTAAAAAATTTCAAATAAACCAATGTTTCGTGACATAATCAATTATTAAAATCACCAGGGCGAAAAAACACATATTTTAATTCAGAAAAAAACTAAATTTTAATTTCTTAGAAGTTTTGGTTTCGATATTATTTTGAATATAATCAGATTTTATAAAAACATAATATTTAAAAAAAAAAAAAAAAAAAAAAAAAAGATAGACTTACATCCCATCCAAATGACAGTGAAAGTCAAAGAAATATATAGATATTTTATTCAAACAATCTTGTGTTAGTACCAGACAATTATGGTACCTGGTCTTCATAAACACCGAATGAGAAGTAAGCAGCGGCCTTTGGGTGAAGAAAGGAGTTAAAGACTGTTTCCACAATAGTTAAAGACTGTTTTCCAGAAGAAAAGAGTTAGTTTCCACAAGAGCGGCCGCAGATGCAATAGGCGAGTTAAAAAAAAACTAACAATTCGATTCTAATTAATATAGATTTGTAAGAAGTGTACATTGTGCTGTAAATAAATGGGATAACCTCGGATGTCATTCAGCGTGAACAAATGAAACGGCACCGACCACTACTGGATTTTACAAAAATCATACATATCATATGTTGAGTAAGGTTTTTGCACTTGTATTTGTACAGTTACTTAGCACGTTCAAATTCTCAGAGTACATCAACGACCAGACACGAAGCACAGGGGCGGGCAACTGCTGAGTGCGTTGTCCAATGTGGTAGGAATTGCACGTGCTGCTGCAATTCCTTGCGAAGAACTTCCACCATATTTTCCTGATATATCTTTCAAGGTCCCTCGAGGTCATTTTGATTCACTATCATATACTATGCATCATACATTACAGTCATGAGATTACAGTACCGACATGTGTTAAGCAAGCACCATTCTGTATAAAGATAATTCAGTTTAACTTCGAAACCAGTGCGCACACACCATCTGCTTGTGTATACATTTGTCTGTTAGATCCTATATAAAGAGATCGTGAAAGGCCATTTCAAAGACAATTTAATTTTTTCTTAACTGTGCTATCTGCCATGAACATCAGCAGTGTTCATTATCTGCGTACCATTAAAAAGTTAATTAAAGTTTATCCCCGTACCATGAGGGATTCGTGTGTTCCTCAGTAATTATATCTAACAACCACGACTATCTGAAATTGTCTGAAGGCCACCAAATAGGAAATGTTACGATTTGGTGATTGATCGAAGAGCCGTACGCTTATATTACGTTTGAGAACCATTGTACGCTTTCTATAATTGCGTTTTTTGTGTTTTTATGAAAAACACAAATATTATTCATTTGCGGCAAACCTATTCATATTTCAATGATTATTTCTTGACAATTTATTTATTTATTATATAAGGTATTTCTCCCGCCTTCTTAGTATACATTTGTGGTGTAGTAGTCAGCACACTCGGCGCGTATTCGAGAGTCCGTGGTTCGAGTCCCGGCTAGGGCATTGCTCATTTCTTCAACTTGCTGCTGTCAGAAATCCTAATGACTCTACAGTGGCGCCCGAACTAAAAAAAGTGATGGATGATGATTCTCCATCACTAGGATTTGGCGACTGGGTCCCCTAATCCCCAATCGCTCTTTAAAAGGGGGAGTATATAAGTTAATTCTCCCGCCTTCCTAGCATGCCTTTGTGCTGTAGTGGTCAGCACACTCGGCACATATTCGAGAGGTCCGTGGTTCGAGTCTCGGTGGCGTAATGGCAAACCGCACATTGAGTTGATCAATGTTAAACGAATTTCGCTTACTGTGCATGCCCAAAAGAGAATTTGGCGCAGTTACGACTATGGCGCAATTTTAAAGGAAGATAAATACGGTATATGGTTGATATTCTGTTATCTTGGACGTAAACAATTCGAGGTTTTATAACGTGTCAGGTTGTAAGTATCATTACTTGGAGTGTAAATGTCAATTGTAAACTACCTAAATTTAAATTCAGAAGTCAAACAACAAAAATCAGCGTTATATTTTCAAATTTTCACAGGACTAGTTTCGATGGTTTTACCGAACCATCATCCTCAGCTGCAAAAGCGCAAAAAAAAATTTCGGTAAAACCATCGAAATTTAACAATCGGTTAAACCATCGAAAATCGCCAATATTTTCTCCCACGCCAGCGGTACATCATTGAGCATGCGCAGTAAGCGAAATTCGTTAATATTGATCAACTCAATGTGCGGTTTGCCATTAAGCGTCTCGGGGAGGGCACTGCTCATTTCTTCCTGCTATCAGAAATCCTAATAACTCTACAATTAAATATTCATCTAATACTTATTTATTTATATTTAATAGTCTGACATGCCATTTTAGTGATAATAAAGTCTGTCAAAATTTCTTACAAACAACCTTGAAATCGACTTCGCTTTTTGATGTTGTAACTAAGAATATTTCCTGATATTGCATCAGTTAGTTTTTTATCCCAGATATCGACTTGATAACTTCTGGTAGAAAATGTTACCTAATAAAAGTAACTACAAAACAGAAGCAGAGTATTGTTTAAGAGTTCGTCTCTTTCGTCATGCATAACTAATTTCTGAGAAAAATGCAGCAAGAGATGAGAAGGAGACTTTAGCGAGGATCACGAAGAGATAACTAGCGATAAATCGACTGACCCCGAAAGCGACTGAAGTTAAATTCAATTCCCCAAAATGCCAAAAGATAGGCACTGGTTGTAAATTCAAAGGACAGCGTATCTCATACAGGTAGACTGAAATTCTCTCGAAATCTTGATTTCGAACTATTTCCCAATGTTCTCATAGTTTCCTAGAAGCGTGGAGGTATATGAAGGCTGGGCCAAACGGAACAAGCATTTTACAAGTAGGTACAAGTATATCAGAAAAAGGTGCTAGTCCAGCAATCTGAAGCATTATATAAGAGTAATAGAAGACTAATATCTATACCATCAAAGCTAAAGATATTAATATTCTTCGTAAACGTTTATCACGTTCACAAAAAAAAAAAAAAAAAAAAAAAAATTTTCTAGTTGTCTCTTCGTGAATTACTAATTATGGCATTCTGCATTTGATACGAGTATTTTATTCTGTGCAAATTCAAATATATCTGACTTTAGTTGGAAAATTTAAATTGTGAAGATATAAGATTGTAAGCAAGTATGTATTTAAAAGCTAGTACAGATTTGTATAAAATAAAATTACCGCTTGAAACATTCCCTATGTGTAACATGCATTTTTAAAATTTTTTCTTAATTACTGCTATCCATTTCGTTTTAGAAATATTCAATATTAATGTCATATCTGAAGAAAATAATGTGCTTTCAAACACGTATCATATGTCACATCCTAAGAAAATCATGCATTTTCAAATATGATTTTAAATTCTATTTATACTGAATGCCGATCTGTTTCACATTGCTTTTCGGGAAAAAAATAACAAATTTATTCGAGTCTGAAATATTTGAGCCCAGTATTTTTCTATGTAAATAATGATAGGATGTGAATTTAGAATTTTAAAATAGTGTTTTCAGACTAGTAGAATGCTTCTTCAGTTTTAGAATTGCCTTCAAAGTAATAAAAAGTTTAAATTAACTTTGCATCAGAACCAGAAACTGTAGCAAACTGAAAAAATATTGATTAAATTTTATTATTTATAAGCTCGTTTCCACATAAACTTTATTTCACTGGTCATAAAAACAGGGATGTCCCCGTATTTTTGCCTTTGTAAGAAATTTTACATCTGTTCTAATTCACATTTTTGCTTGCAATCCACAAACAAAATACGTGTTTTCATTGTTACAAAGTACTGAACAATTTAATTTTAGCCATTTTTCCTTTCATAAACTTAAACGAATGCTTTTTATTTTTAGTCCGATATTGGGGAAGATTAATTAAGGCGTTTACCAGTTTTTCGTTTTTGAGCTATTCAAAATTTTTCCACCTAAGTTTAGTTTTTTAAACTCGGTTTTTCTTTGAATATTTATTATGATAAGCTGTTTCTTGATGATTTTTTTTTAACATTTTACATCTGTTTTAAAATTATGCTTTAATTGCAAATAGTCTACTATTCTGTCTAGATGAATAAGAATAAATCAATCATCACTTTCTTTTAAATTTTCTGCCCCATGGATACAAAAGTCATTAGGGCGAGCAAGACGTGATTCTTTGGCATTCTCTTTTAGAAAGAATTGACCTTCAAGTTCAAAGCTCCGATTACGGCGACTGATAATACTTCAAGTCAGTTGACTAATTACGATAAGCTTATTTCTTCTTAAAAGAACGGTATTTGTACCCTTTCTAAAGACGAATTCCGAAAATGCCTTTCATCTAACCCTTTTGTATCTTTATGTAAGACTTTATTTGGAAATATAAAGACTCTAGGTCACACAAATAATGACTGCTCCATCAAATATTTAACCAGAAGTTGGGTTTACTGAGGTATTAACAGAGAATTTAAATAATGTAATCTTCGAATATAAAATGTATGCGAAGGAGAACGCAAGATTTGATTTGATCACACTGCAGATGGGTATAATCAATACTCAAAGCTGATATTTTGATGTTTCAGAAATGAGAGCAACCCTAATTACATCGTGATCCTTCGCATTCTGAAAGATATAATAAGTCATAGTCCAAGCGAGTCGATAGGTAATCTTTTCAACGTCAGTTTAATGCAAATATACTGCTTAATGTAGATGTAACACATTCATGGCAATAACATATTTCTTGTATTCTTTCATAGAGCTTAAACTGCGCCGGCGCCCACTGAGGCCCGGCTCCAATACTTCTCAGTTTTCGAGATAAATTTCAACCGGAGCGCACCGGAGCCCTTAGTTATAAGTGAACTACGATTTTTTACTTCCTTGTACGAAGTAAAAAGGAAGTATTGTAATCGCGAAAAGTTTCAGACAGCATATTTCAACGAAAATATCCATTTTGACCGCTATCGAATGCAATTTAACGATGTATTTGCGTGATATCTGTACGTAAGGACAGAATAAAAGACTCGTTTCCTCCAAAAAAATTATAAAGCTGCTTTAAAATGAATTCTGAAGAGAATTTTTCGTGGCGTCTGTACGAACGTATGTACGTACGTCCCTACGTACGTACGTATCTCACATAACTCGAAAACGAATAGCCTCAGAACGTTGACATTTTGTATATAGGACTACTATAACATCTAGATGTGCACCTCGTATTTTGGTTGCAATCGGCCGCACCAAACGTATACACTCTCTTACCCGGCTCAATGATCTCAGTTTCTTTACTCGTATATGTTTGTAAATTGTACATGTTTTGCTTTAAAAATGATTGAATTATGTTGTTTTTATCTTCCGGTTAAGGTTTTTATGCCTTTAGTAAATCTATATGTAATATTTTTAGAATTATCAACAATTTTAAAGTTGTTTAAGTGCCGCTAAGCCTTTTTTTTATGGCGGCCATTGATTCTTTACATTTGAAACAGCAGACTAGTGGATTTTTTGCCAATCTAGAGAAACTTAGCTTCGCAACAAGCAACAACAAAGGTAACGTATTCTTTTATTATTGAAAATTAAATCATACTTAATACTTTCTGGAATTTTTTCGAGGAAATAAGTGTTTAAGATTTACTTCGTAATTTTTAATACAGATATTTTGAGTTTTTATGTATTTTTGCCTTGTCGCGAAGTGAGAACTGAATTAATTGAATGGGAAATACTCAATCGTCTGTGAAAAACTGTTTCTTTTTTGTTTTGTTTGCTTAATTTCTTTTATACATAGTTCTAGCTTTATTATAGTATTTAAATAGAACATGTGGCAACGATTAGATAATTCTATTCTTTAAATGATATAAATATTGTGCATTATGAGTTATAACATGAACGAAATATAATACTGTTAAGTGAATCTATAGCGCCAGAGTGTCGCTATGGTAAACAAATACTAGAGTGAATTTTAAAGAATGCATTTATTCTATTGCGGTTTATGTGCTGTCGGCGAAGTAGATTTAATTCAATCCAATAAGTTTAAATGAAATGCAAGAAAAATTGCATATAATTTAGTATTCCGTACAAGGAAGTCATGTGGTGTACACATCAGATTTTTTTAATTGTAAACATGCCTTAAAAATCAATTCTAACTTCTGAATCGATTCTAACTTAATGCAAGCCGGTCTTTCCTTTGCACAGAGGTTTAGGCTTTTAAGGAAAGAATGCCCCCACTCCCAAGCATATGTCAAAGCCTGATTCTCCAGGATGTGCTACGAATTCATGACAGCGAGTAAATTTTGTGTTCCCGAAAAGTACTAAAAGCAATACCCTAGTTGTGCACGGTACACGCTAGCGATTTTCTACCGCAGGGCCTGCTGTAGACTTTCTGAATGATGTAACCAAACGGGGAAAAAACACTGCTGTCACTTGTACAGAGGCTTGTGTGATTATGGCAAAGCCTCGAGGGCCATCTGCCTAAGGGGAGGAATGCCTTCGTGGAGGACTTTCTAACTGGCTCGTATACACGTTACACATGGGGAAAACCACGAAAACGCCCATGCAGCCAGCCCGTTCGCGGGATTCGAACCTCGGACCGAACTACCAGTGTTCAGCGACTTTACCGCTCGGCCGCTGGTGGGCCCTCACTTGTACAGAGAAGTCTTACGTTCATTCTCCTATTGTTAATGAATCGTATTCAGGGAAAATTTCTGCTTGGCGGCTAGAATTATATCGACAGAGCATCGTGATCAGAGATTCTTGAACTCTTCCTTCTTTATTTTCAAAGCTACAAATTTCCTTGACCTCACACTGTTTCTAGAATTCTCCCTATTCTCTTTAATGGAGCTTTAATATTTTATCTTTTTTCCTTGGTGTGCTGCAAAAAAAGACTAGTACCTGCCCTCCCTTGAAATAGTACATTACACGCATAATGTACAGATCTTAAATTCAGACGGAGATCGACTGAGCTGTTTCTTAGCTTCTAAGAGAAATTGCAATTCCAGCCGATGCCCCAAATAACACAAGGTCCAATATTTTTTTCCTATTTAACTATTTAAAATCAATCTAATAATTTATTAAATTTCTCTTTATATCTTTGTATTTCTCTTAATTGAAATTAATTATTTAATTGTTTAAATTTTTATTACTTTATTTATTTCTTTTTTCTTTCGTTCCTCACAGTCTTCCATACGGCTCCAGCAGTTATAATTTTAGAAATTATGATTCGTATTAGCATAACATAAATTAAGCCTTATTCGTATTAGCATAATATAAGTTTTTAGTTATGTTAATTGAATATGGCAAATCTCACGGATCTATCTGCCTAAGCAGGAATACTTTCGTGGAGGACATTCTATAAGGACATTTATAGCCGAAAACGCAACCTTAAATTGAGTAGATTTTGAATAAACATGCACGGATTTCTACGGCGATCAGACTTTTCGTCAGACATTTGAAATTTTTGTTCTATTAACGAAATCCAGCAATTAAAAGTTCTTTAGGTAGTCCATTTTATACCTTAATGACCTTTTAAGTTGTAAACAGTTAATTATTAATTCTCTGAGAACCACGGTTGCTCCTGTATTATTCTCTAATCATAAGATCTTAATATATATTAACTTTAAAACTTCTGTAAAATTTTCAAGTGTGTTCTGCGCTTAGCAATTCACAAGTGCTTCTTACTTCTACACAATTTAAAATCAATGTAAATAAAAAATAAACTAAAATAATTAGTGGTACGTTAAGTATGGGGTTTTGATTATTAATTGTGTTGCCAGTCGGACATTAAAAGTTCGATGATTATTAATGCACAATAAGGTTTTGATAACATTTTACTTTGAAATTTGATTCTCCATTTCATTTTACCATTGAAATCAAAACGGTACAGATTAATCCACTTTGTAATATTATGATTTTCAGTACGTATTCAAAGGACTTTAAACTTGTAAAAACTACTCGAATAAAATGTAAACTTATTCATTGTATCGTTAACCTTAAATGTTTATCTGACACATTTTATGCTGTCTTCCATTTTGTGTAACGTTAAAAGTGTTAATCTAATGTAAAGATATCACGCTTTGGATTTTAGATTTCTACACAACATTTCCATCTCCATTGTGATTGATATGTCTCGATTGCAGAAATAAAGCCAGAAAATAAAACCTCATCCATGTCCGACTTTTACTCCCCAGTATGCCATGAAAGTATCTGAATTCCTCTTAAGATAACAACCACCCACTAGGGATTCTTTGCTCGCACGTGGAAATCCCTTCTCAGCAAGCTGGTTCAAAGGTCATATTCATGATGCCTTCTCTTTTTTTTTCTTTTACGAAAAAAAGAAAAGACCAAAGCAGAAAAGAACTTTACAAAACTGTGTCATGGATATTTATTCAAGTGAATATTTCATATCTAGTAATATCAAGAAGATATATTTCATAAATTGTTTGCCGGGGTATAAACTGAAGGTTATTATCCAGAGACACAGCAAAAATGCAGAGAAAACTAATTTTATTGCTAGGGAAAGGTAAAGCATCTGTGCATGCAAGAAGTTAAACGCTTTTTGCTTCAAAACGCGAGATCACAAGGCATTCAGAATATGTTTACTTAATTACGTAATACGAATGCCACAGTAATTTCACAAGGAAATATGAAAAGCCAAGTACAAACCAAACTTTTGTTTTAAGATAACAGTGTTATCCGAAGTACGAAGAAAGAAAATATCTCTGTGTGTCTCCTTGTAAAGTTGCTTCTCTAATATTCTGCTTCGTATCAGTGTCATGTCATCCGCGGATGAGTGGTTAAAATCGCTAATTCTTAGTTCAACCGAGATTTTAATCACGACAGATGGATTGGCTGCATGAAAAATTACGCTGTTTTACCCATGTATCACGTGCTGTTTTTAAAACTGTTTCCCATGAAGGCATCGCTCCCTTTAGGCAGATAGCCCTTGCTTGCATTGCTGTTATATAAATAATACAATCCACATTAATGGCCATATTTGTAAGTGCAGACTCTATTCTGATTATTCTCATATTTACTGTAACATCATACTACATTAATGGCCATATTTGTTAGTGAAGACTCTATTCTGATTATTCCCATATTTACTGTAACATCATATTACATTAATGGCCATATTTGTAAGTGCAGACTCTATTCTGATTATACTCATATTTACTGTAACATCATATTACATTAATGGCCATATTTGTAAGTGCAGACTCTATTCTGATTGCACTCATATTTTACTGTAACATCATACTACAACAGATGTATAAAACATGGCAGCAGAAAGTAGGTGAAAGTGAGGAACATAGAAATTTTTAATATCACGTCCTGTATTATTTAAACCTTTATTAAAAATAAATATTAATATCTATATAGTTTTTTAAAAACAAACGTGTTTGTGGCATGCTGATACCTTTTAGTGAAGAGTATCTGTACAACGCACGAAAAACAGAGTGTTAAAATAATTCTGTTATGTGTACAGAGAGAATAAATGCTAAATTTTACAGAATTTCTCGAAGTAAAACATAAAAAAATAAATAAAATTAAATTAAAAAAACGAAAAATCTAAAAAGTTTCAGATTTCAAATTATTGCTCCAAATACTAGTTCCTATGCGATTTATTGCAAATGCGTCTCCTCTTACCAAGTACGGATTAAAAGGTTTCTCTCTGAATTCAGAAAAAAAAAAATCTGAAATTTTTTAAATTTCAAACTACGTCCAAAGGGGCGTTTTTTTAACATTTTGTGTAATACCTTTATTTACTAAATATCACGTTCTTCGCACTTAAACCATAAAATTCAGTTCAAGAGCAATATCGCAAAATAATTTTAAATTGATATTAAATTTAATTTAAATTAAATTGAAATTAATTTAAAATTTTCCTTAGAATTTCCGATACACAGTCTCCCGCACTGGAGATAAAAATGCTCTGTACGACATTGTCATTCCTCGCTTTGAAATCCTTGAGTTTGCTAATCAAAAATTCGTTAAAGTTTTACATAATATGAAATAGATAATAAAATAAATTTCAAATTTGGGCTTCCAGATGCCCATATTCGCAGGAGAATTACGTCATTCAAAATTGGATGGCTCTAGGTACCGTTGTTTTATAACACTGCGAGAAACATTACATACATTTATGCAAGATTCTTCATTATTTAATATTTTCAAATATAATACAGGGCGATAATATTTGGTGGCAACAGTTTGAAAAGTGAAATGGACATTCAGAGTAATTCGACGCAAAATCACAAAATAAAAGAAATTAAGCAAACAAAACAAAAAAGAAGCAGTTTTTCACAGACGATTGAGTATTTCTCATTCCATTAATTCAGTTCTCACTTCCCAACAAGGCAAAAATACATAAAAACTCAAAATATCTGTATTAAAAATTACGAAGCAAATCTTAAACACTTATTTCCTCGAAAAAATTCCAGAAAGGATTAAACATGATTTCATTCGAAATAATAAATGAAGGCGTTATTTTTGTTGCTGCGAAGCTACGTTTCTCTAGATTGGCAAGAAATCCACTACTCTGCTGTTTCAAATGTAAACAAGCAATGGCCGCCATCAAAAAAAGGCTTAGCGGCACTTAAACAACTTTAAAATTGTTGATAATTCTAAAAATATTGCATACAGATTTACTAAAGGCATAAAAACCTTAACAGGAAGATAAGAACAACATAATTCAATCATTTTTAAAGCAAAAAATGTACAATTTACAAACATATAAGAGTAAAGAAACTGAGATCACTGAGCCGGGTAACAGAGTGAATACATATATATAAATACATTTATATCCGTTTGGTGCGGCCGATTGCAACCAAAATACGAGGTGCACATCTACATGTTATAGCAGTCCTATATACAAAATTTCAACGTTCTGAGGCTACTCGTTTTTGAGTTATGCGAGATACATACGTACATACATACGTTCGTACAGACGCCACGAAAATTTCTCTTCAGAATTCATTTTAAAGCAGTTTTATAATTTTTTTGAACGAAAAGAGTATTTTATTCTGTCCTTACGTACAGATATCATGCAAAAACATCGTTAAGTTGCATTCGAACGCGATCAAAATGGATATTTTCGTTGAAATATGCTGCCTGAATTTTTTCGCGATTACAATACTTCCTTTTTACTTCGTACAAGGAAGTAAAAAAAAAAAAAAAAAAGGTTTAG
Source organism: Stegodyphus dumicola (assembly GCF_044657685.1). Classification (NCBI taxonomy): domain Eukaryota; kingdom Metazoa; phylum Arthropoda; class Arachnida; order Araneae; family Eresidae; genus Stegodyphus; species Stegodyphus dumicola. Next base: position 6,437,529 of record NC_140773.1, read on the forward strand.
AATGTAAGCTGATAATTCAAATCAAATTTTGAAATTGTATTGAAATATGATAAATAATAATTTATACTATCTCAATATAATGAAACTAATTACATCGAAACAGTAATAATTTATGCTATTTCGAAACTAATTACAATGAAACAATAATAATTTGAAACTAATTTTCAAACATTTTGTTTTTCCTTTTGGCAGACTTAGAGATGACTCCAGGTGATAGCGGACTGTCGATTTTCGTAATGGATTTACCCGATTCGAGGTTCTCTTACGGAAGTGGCAGACTTTTAGAGATGACTATATGTAGGTGCTAGAGGTGGTAGCGACTATCACTTTCGTAATGGATTTACCCTATTGGAGGTTCTCTTACGGAAATGGCAGCTTAAGGAGCTCTTACGGAACTCGCGATTAAATCAACAAGTACAAAGTGTGGCTTTCACTACTGCCAACAAACATCAGAACAAGGCTTACGGAGTTGCGCGTGTGCCAGCAATATCTGCAGCCCAGATTGACGAAATTAATGAACCTGTAACATTTGAAGCATTCTGCCGTCAGTGAGACCCATATGACACACTTTCTGGAATTTTATAGACACATGCCGGCGAGTCCTGACCATTTTGTGTTCCATTTAAATCCTTGTCTCAAGAGCTGTGATGATAATTTGCCGCATTTAGCCAGTGTAATTTTGTATTTTTGTTTTTTGCACTGGTACGAGTTTTTATTTCATCGATGTGATAAAGACCTCCCACATATATTGCTTGTCATCATACACTGATCCCGTGTTCAAAATTATACTGCAATGTAATAATAACAGCTTGTAAGACTTTCACTGTGTAAATCTCAGTCACTGTAGAAAGTGACGAGTCCTAAGAACTAGATAGCGAATAATCGCTTAAGTTCGGGTCACAAGAAACAACAAGATAGAAGGGTAACTAACCCTTTATTATTCCAATAAGATTTAACAAAACTCCGCCTGGAAGTGTACAAACAAAGCCTGGAACACTTGACAATAGACACTTGGGCTTGAACTTAAGAGACTAAGAATTAAACTAAAACCAAGATTAACTAAAGAAATATTGCCGAAGCTATCAAGATTCAAATCGAGTTGGCCCCTTAACTCATTTGACTAGAAGCTTAGCAAGGGCCTGAGTACGGCCGAGCGTAATAACAGCTTTGAGAGAGAGAGTGGCCAAAAAGGCAGACGCGCGTAAATCAGAAACTCTGACACTGTAAGGAACTTCGGGGTTTAAATACCGCTCCTCCTCATTAAATATTCAGCAAGATTCCAAAACTACGTTCTGGTGAGAAGTAATAAGTTGAAGTTAAGAATTTGACAGGAAAGGAACTTAAAATTTATTTGTTAATAAAATTAACATAATTCTTACGAGCTTTAGAGAAAAGGACATTTTCTTGGAGAATTTCCAAGGAAAAATTGAGCAATATCCATAATATATTGCGGAAAAGCGCAGAAACTAACACAGTCAGCCCATTCACTGAGTATTAAATGCGGGTACTGGTAGAAACGGGAAAGACACGAGAAATTCACCATTGGTTGTACTGGCATAGTCCCGCCTCATGAACTGTGCAGTTCCGCCTCATTAACTGTGCAGTTCCGCCTTAATTTTTGAAGAAGAGTATCCCAGAGAGGCGGCTGGAGGATATTCTCTCCGGGTGTTCTGAGTGTCCTCTTGCCGCACAGACACTATACACTCACAGACATCCATGCCATCTCTCGGATTTGAAGCCGGGCCCATCGGTACAACAGTCGACGTCACTAACCACTATACCGTCTGGATGGAAGGTACCGAATACAGGAAAAGCGACAAATATTCCTCAGTTTTAGCTCCTAAACGCTGATATGTTAACGTGATATTTAACGAAGGAGATCATTGTGCCGTTGGTTTCAAATTCAGATTTTTGGTAAAGGTTGAATAATAGAGATTAGGCAGAACAAGGGCTGTAGAAATCTTGAAATGATGTATAGTTGTAATGATTATGAAATATACTTCTTCTAGATAGAACTCTGATTTTATTGCGAATTCTACCTGACTTTACTTTAAATACTACATTATCATCAAAAATGTTGAGATCAACGCTATTAACTGCTTTAACATTTTGTATTCAAAAGAGAGGAAAAAAAATATTTTTTCGACGAGTAAAATCATGCAAAAATCAGTATTTTAAAATTATTTTCGAATGTTAAATGAAAAAGTCTGAAACAATACACATTACGTTAAAATTAGTTAAAAATAGAAATGACTGATTGAGATAATTTTTTCTACAAGAATTTCCGTCTAAAAGATAATTACATTTTATTTTACTAATTCATTCATATAAAAATGAAAAAAGAAGAAACAAATCCAGTCATTTCCCTTTTCATCACTGCATGGTTATTGAACCCAGCGTATTAGAAATTATTGCTTAATCATAATCGAGCGTAGCTTGACTTTCCTTTGTAGCAGATATTGAATTCACAACTAAATTGGCTTCTCTCATAAGTATTTCAAAATTATATTAGAGTGAAGTAATTAAAAAAAAAAGGATTTGAGGCTGTTAAGAGAGGTTGAAACTGAAAGAAAACTTGGATTTAGATCAGAAGCTGATCAAAAATTCTATATGAAACAGGGTCAGAACTTTTGCTCCGATTCAGAATATTTTTTTTTTTTTTTTCAATTCACTTTAGTTTGACGGCTGGAAAAAAAATCGAAAGTGCCCATTTAAGCATCTCCATGTTTATTTGAGGAATTAATTGGGAAAAGAAAATTTATCGCGTCATAATGTTATTTGTTTAACCTGACGCCTCATTTTTTTTTCTTTAGTTTTATAAATAAGATAAAATACCGTTACATTAGATACTGATGCCATTATTTAAATGTTGGCTACAAATGTTAGGTTTGATAGCAAATAGAAATTTGAAACTGTCATGTGAAGACACTAACAATGATTTGAACGAAAACAAACCTTTAAATTAATGCAGTCATATACATCTACAACGCAATTTTAAAGAACCAGTAAAAATTTCGTCTGAAGACTCGAACAAATCTCTAACCTAGGCTCGCGCGAAGTTTAAAGTAAGCAATCCTACTTTAGTTAGGCCCACCAGCGGCCGAGCAGTAAAGTCGCTGAACACTGGTAGTTCGGTCCGAGGTTCGAATCCCGCGAACGGGCTGGCTGCATGGGCGTTTTCGTGGTTTTCCCCATGTGTAACGTGTATACGAGCCAGTTTCCCTTAGAAAGTCCTCCACGAAAGGCATCCCTCCCCTTAGGCAGATAGCCCTAGTGTGGTTTGCCATAATTAACTACACCACCACACCAAAACACTGATTTCCCAATTGTTGGATGGATGTGTTAAATTGATTTCAAACTGCCGGTTTGTGTGTGTCGCATGCGAGCTCTTAAACAATTTCGATTATACACTTTTTGTAGATACGGTTTTCACCGTTTTAGAGACATAAAGATATAGTCTGACGTTATTTATGCACTCCTGTTGGAGGTAAAAAAAGATAGAATGAACAGACTGAGATTTTGCCTTTGGTACAATTCATATTACACACACATATATATATATATATATATATAGTTGTTCAGGGGCATCTCGACACTTTTAAGGAAGTCCCTTAGTAAAGTGGTCTGCAACCTGGTGTCGCATATGGAAACCACTGTATTGGAATAACCTCAGAGTGTAGTGCGTCACTGTGAATCGAAAGTGTTGTAAAGTCAGAGATTGATCAAGAAAATAAATATTAATAATCTGTCAGGTAAGTTCTTCATAGTTTGCAATGCATAAAATATAAGACTGGCTTTGATAACGATGATAAATGTGGACGATGGCTTCAATTTTTGGTGATTTCCAAATGACTGGCTCCAAATGAGATCCAAATGATTCCAAATGAGATCAGGCATTCAGGAGCATGGATGTCTACGCAAAAAGTTTTCATAGCCAGTCAGAGGGAAAGTGCTGCCATCTTTAAAAGAAATGTTAACTAGGGGAGATTTCGATAGTCGAGTCAGGCAATTTTGTCAATGGCTTTCGAAAATGTGGAATATACCCATATAATCCCGATATTTTAGAAGACAATGTGTTTGAATATGAACTCATGTCTACTACAAACGGCACCATTCCAGTTATGGTAGAGGAAGACGATAACCTCCAGATGTCATCATCACCATCAGCTTCTACATCATTTTCGGAATTATCTCCTGTACCAGTAGTACAGAACCACTCTATATGGAATAGGAGAAAAAAACAAGAATCAGCCATTATAACATTCGCAGAATACAGGAGTCAACTGCGTAGAAAAACACCAACACAGGGACCTAGACGGCAGGGAGGAACTCAACCCAGTACCTCGAGGGATATCGACGACAGTGAAAATTACTGTGGCGAGTGCGGTGGGTACTACTACTCGTATTTTGATGATACTGCCGGACAGAAGTGGGTGAAATGTGTTGGAGAGTGACGTGGTTCTATGAGGCGTGTGTACAAAATGGGAATCAACCCCAGTTTACATGCAACAAATGTACATAGTTAAAAGAGAGGATATATATTGTTGCATTCTTAATATGTGTTTAGTTCGCCAATCTTTCTTTTCCATAGTGCGTTGTCCTTATTTCTTAAAAAAAAGGCCATTGTTCTGAATTGTACCTGCCGCCCCGTAGATACCTGTCGAGATCTCCCGCAGTTAAGGGAGAAGTGGACATCTGGTTTTTATGTTTTTCATTGCATTTATATGACCTATGATGTTTTTCAGGTAAGCCAAATTTTCATAATGTGTTACTAATACAGGAATAATTATTTTCGGTAAAAATAAATGATAAAATCTTTAAATGTCAACCAGTTATTCATAATTTTCCCTTAAGGTGTCGAGATGTCGCTGAACGATGTTATATATATATATATATATATATATATATATAATTTATTTACTAAAGTAAGATTTATTATATTATCTCCTAAAATAAATTTAGTATATATATATATATACTAAATTTATTATATATATAAAACCAAAACTGCTTTTTTACACACACATACATACACTGAAGTGACAAAAGTCATGGGATACCTCCTAATATTTTGTCGGTCCTCCTTTTGCCTGGCGAAGTGCAGCAACTCGACGTGGCATGGACTCAACAAGTCGTTGGAAGTCCCCTGCAGGAATATTGAGCCATGCTGCCTCTATAGACGTCCATAATTGTGAAAGTGTTGACGGTGCAGGGTTTTGGGCACGAACTGACCTCTCGATGATGTCCCATAAATGTTCGATGGGATTCATGTCGGGCGATCTAGGTGGCCAGATCATTCGCTGAAATTGTCCAGAATGTTCTTCTAACCAATCACGAACAATTGTGGTCCGGTGACATGGCGCATTGTCATCCATAAAAATCCCATCGTTGTTTGAGTACGTGAAGTCCATGAGTGGCTGTAAGTGATCTCCAAGTAGCTGAAGGTATCCATTTCCAGTCAATGATCGGTTCAGTTGCACCAGAGGACCGAGAGTCTCTGCAGGCGATGTCGTGCTGTCAGTAAATGCACTCGAGTCGGTCTTCTGCTGGCATAGCCCAAGGAAGACAAATTTCGCCGCACTGTCCTATCGGACACGTCCCTCGTACGTCCCATAGTGATTTCTGCAGTTATTTGACGCAGTGTTGCTTGTCTGTGAACATTGACAACTCTACGCAGACGTCGCTGGTCTCGGTCGTTAAGTGCAGGTGGTCGGCCACTGCGCTGTCCATGGTGGGATGCTATGCCTGAAATTAGTTACTCTTGGCACACTCTTGACATTGTGGATCTCGGAATGTTGAATTCCCTAACGATATCCGAAATGGAATGACCCATGCATCTAGCTCCAAATCCGTTCCGCGTTCATATTCTCGTCGTACGGCCATAATCGCGTCAAAGCCTCTTCACATGAATAACTTGAACACAAATGAAAGCCCTGCCAAAGCACTTCGCATTTATACATTTTCTACGCGATACTACTGCCATCTGTATATTTGCATATTGCTATCCTATGACTTTTGTCACTTCAGTGTATATATGTATGCAAAATAAAAAAATTATGTGAATCTACCGCAACGTCTGTCTGCAAATGTCGTCGTACTATCTACGCAATAAAACCTTTCCAGTGTATGACATGCATAAATATGTAGGATATAAAATATTAAAGAAAATTATTAACTTTAATTTGGTAATAGTGCTTTTTATATGAGCCATTTTCAAAAACTCTTTCAAAATAATAATAAAAAAAAAAAAATTACGGTAAAAATTTGATTTAATTTTTTTTCCCTGTGTCTTATGGTGCAGACAATAATATTCTGAGATTCTCAGTTTATTTGATAACAAAAATATTTGCAAAAAATTGTTTCAACTTGAAATTTGAAAAAAAAATCTAATCCTCTAAAAATCAAAAATCGTGACACCACATCCAAATTATGTACAAAGCTTGAATTCGATATCTATATCATGAAGCAATTTAAAAATCGATGATAATCTTTTAACCATAGCTACAAGCACCAAGAGCGAGCTAAATAAAAGCTTATAAAATAATCATAATTATAATAACAATAATTATAAAGCACAAATTTTTCAGGGATCATTACGAAAGTTCCGGTACCAGTGCGAAAGTACCGATTACGAAATAACCAACAGTAAACAACGTTAAAAATTTGTAAACAGTATTAGAAATTACCCAATTCGATTCAGGTTTGTGACGTGATTGTTCACAGAGGCTTATATGTAAGGGGAAAGAAGGCAGCGGTCTCCTGAACCGGGTCCCTAAAGACGAAACTCCATGTTTCCCGGCAGCTGTGCCAAGGAGCGTTGCATGTGAACGGGAATATGGAGAACCACTGAAAACGTCCGTGCAGCGAGGCCGTTCGTTGAGAATCGAGCCCCGGACCGAATTACCAGTGTCCAGCGTTTTTTACCGCACGGTCGATGATGAACTAACGCTTGATTTGATACTTTGTGCTCTGTCTTTGCCAATTTTATGCGTTATAATTTTGCCTCACATTTCCTTTCCTCTGAACACAATCCCTGCCTACGTTTTACCGGGGAACAGTAAAATAAAAAAATAAAAAAATCTCACGCAAAGTATCTTCAAATAACTATCACAGACAGAGTAGTTTTCATAAACGCGTATAGATTTCGTGATTCTTTATTAAAACTTAATATGTCTTTTTACTTTTTTGTAGGAAGTAAAGGAAGTATTGTAATCGCGAAGAATTTCAGGTATAATATTTCAACGAAAATATCCATTTCGAACTCTCTCAAGACCCTTTGAACCATGTTTTTGCTTGACATCTGTACGTACAGATAGAATAAAAGACTGTTATTGCCAAAAAAATGTTGTAAAATGGATTTAAAATAGATTCAGTGACGTCTGTGTGTACGGACGAATGTATGTATCTCGTGCATTTGAGTTTTTATGTATTTTTGCTTTGCCGCCATGTGAGAATTGCAGAGATTTTTACTTCCTTGTGCGATGTAAAAGGGAAGTATTGTAATCGCGAAAAGTTTCAGGCAACATATTTAAACGAAAATATCCCATTTTGACCGCTTTCAAACGCAATTTAACGACGTATTTCCGTGATATCTGCATGTAAGGACAGAATAAAACACTCTTTTCCTCCAAAAAAATATAAAACTGCTTTAAAATGAATTCTGAAGATAATTTTTCGTTGCGTCTGTACGAACGTATGTACGTACGTATCTCGCATAACTCGAAAACGAGTAGCCTCAGAACGTTGAAATTTTGCTGTGTGTCTGATATAACACGTAATTGTGCAGCTCCCTTTTTCGTTGTATGCGAAAAATATATATATATATATATATGTACCCGCTGTACCTGGCTCGAAGAGCTCAGTTTTTTATTTCTTATATGTTGGTAAATTGTGCATTTTTTGCTTTAAAAGTGACTGAATTATGTTGTTCATGTGTTTTGGATAAAATTGTTATGCCTTTAGTTAATCTGCATGCATTAGTTGTAGAATTATCAACAATTCAAAAGTTGTTAAAGTGGTACTAAGCCTAACGAAGCCGCAGTTTATTTACATCTGAATTCTTAGTAGAATGTTGAATTAAGTCAGTTTGTACATCAACTTCAGTGCGTTTTGGCCGAGTGAGACCAAAAATAAGCTTTCGGTTTTGTGCACCGAAACATCTGTCTTCCTGCCCGCTGTTTTTACGTAGAAACTCTAATTTTAATTGTATATTTTTTTGACAGTTTTAACTGCATTTGTTGTTTTATATTTTCTGTATTTTACAATTTTTAATGAAAATGTTTTGAGTTCTTTTTGTATTTTTGGCATGCCACGAAGTGAGAACTGAATTGTTTGAATGAGAACTATATCTTTAACGAAATTAAAGGAACCAAGTTTAAACTAAATGCAGCAAAATATATATATATATAATTTAATAGACCGTACAAAAATGTGGTGTCCACATCAATTTTTTTTTTTTTTTATTTTTTTTTTACCTTTTTCGGTGTTGCTTGACGTAAACGGTCTCGTGTCAGTACCTCTGGAAATGTGCAAAACAACTCTATTCATTTAACATCAATATGTTAATGTTCTCTCCATACATTGTTAGAACAATACTTGAATAAATATCTAAATACGTCATATTGCACTTTTAATGGCAACACACAAATAAACAAATAAAAATATTAGAAACTAATAATTGATAAGGCAGGTAATATTTTTAGTAAGATTTTCGCATTATAAAATTTCCCACAAATTTAGTTTATTTTATCAAGCATATAAGAATTCTGTCTATTAACCTTTGCTTTAAAAAAACATTAATTTTGCACTCAGTTTTTTCTTCAGAGAATTCTCTAACTAACTTTAAAAAATGAGGCAGTATGTTAATAATTGTACCTTCCAAGAGATTATTTTATTCAATTACCATTCTTTTAGCTGTATCCACTTGTTTTCGATTAGTAAAATGAAAATAAATTTAGGTTATCGTGTTTTACCGAGACTAACACGTTAGCCTTAATAAAATCTGGCAGCATAATCAAGGAAGTCTCGAAACCAGATTCATTTGTAGCATCAAAATAATAAATATGAGGCTTATGCGTTTCATATTAACTACGGTATATTCAAAGAAAAGTTGTCAGGAACACTAACCCATTTTCATTTTAAGCTGTATAATGTCCTATTTCGAAAATATATTTATTTTCATAATCTCGAAAGATGGTTAAGAGCTGTCTTCCAGACAATATTAATTATAACACTTCATATTATTATTTTTTTTTTTAAAAAGATGGGTCATCATATCTAACCCTAAATCCCTCAGTTTGTAAAATTTGGAGTCACATCAAAGAAGGTTTGTTAGAAAAGACTATACCTGTCTTATAATTTCATTACATAAAATATAAAAATATATACACAGTGGATAAATTTATATAAAAATCTACCAGGTATTTTTCAAAATTTTTTTGAAGTCCTTAAAGCATCAAATGTTACTTATTTAGTTCTAATTACTTCACCTTGTGAAACGTGCAATGAAAGAAAAGCAAATATTGTTTGTTATAGAAATTATCTTGTTTTAGAGATTCATTCTAAAATTTAAAATAAAAAAAATCTGATGTGTACACCACATGACTTCCTTGTACGAATATTAAATTATAAGCATTTTTCTTGCATTTCATTTAAACTTATTGGTTGAATTCGCCGACAGCGCATAAAACACAGTAAAATAAATGCATTCTTTAAAATTCACTCTATTTGTTTACCATAGCGACACTCCGGCGCTAGGTTCACTTAACAGTATTATATTTTGTTCATATAATTACTCAGAATGCACAAAATTGTTATCATTTAAAGAATTATCTAATCGTTGCAACATTTTCTATTCAAATACTATAATAAAGCTAGAACGATGTATAAAAGAAATTAAGCAAACAAAACAAAGAAGAAACAGTTATTCACAGACGATTCAGTATTTCTTATTCCAATAATTCAGTTCTCACTTCGCGACAAGGCAAAAATACATAAAAACTCAAAATATCTCTATTACAAATTACGAAATAAATCTTAAACACTTATTCCCTCGAAAAAATTCCAGAAAGGATTAAGCATGATTTAATTGGCAATAATAAAAGAAGGCGTTATCTTTGTTGTTGCGAAGCTAAGTTTCTCTAGATTGGCAACAAATCCACTATTCTGCGGTTTCAAATGTAAACAAGCAATGGCCGCCATCAAAAACATTATTAGTCTTAGCGGCACTTAAACAACTTTAAAATTGTTGATAAATCTGAAAATATTGCCTACAGATTTACTAAAGGCATAAAAACCTTAACCGGAACATAAGAACAACATAATTCAATCATTTTTAAAGCAAAAAATGTACAATTTACAAACATATAAGAGTAAAGAAAGTGAGATCACTGAGCCGGGTAACAAAGTGGATATATATATAAATATATTTATATACGTTTCACGTTTGGGGCGGCCGATTTCAACCAAAATACGAGGTGCACATCTACATGTTATAGCAGTCCTATATACAAAATTTCAACGTTCTGAGGCTACTCGTTTTTGAGTTATGCGTGATACGTACGCACATACGTTCGTACAGACGCCACGAAAAATTCTCTTCAGAATTCATTTTAAAGCATTTTTTAATTTTTTTGGAGGAAAAGAGTCTTTTATTCTGTCCTTACGTACAGATATCACGCAAAAACATCGTTAAATTTCATTCGATAGCGGAGTTCGGTCCGAGGTTCGAATCCCGCGAACGGGCTGGCTGCATGGGCGTTTTCGTTGTTTTCCCATGTGTAACGTGTATACGAGCCAGTTTCCCTTAGAAAGTCCTCCACGAAAGGCATCCCTCCCCTTAGGCAGATAGCCCTAGTGTGCTTTGCCATAATTAAATACACCACACACACCACCACCATTCGATAGCGGTCAAAATGGATATTTTCGTTGAAATATACTGCCTGAAACTTTTCGCGATTACAATACTTCCTTTTTACTTCGTACAAAGAAGTAATAAACCAGGCAACTTTCAAAATTCCTCAAAATCACTTAGTAAATGTATCAAATTTTAAAAAATTCCCCATCATATTTCAATTTTGCCAATTTAGTTAGGAAACTAAACTTTCTATTTTACTTATATTTCAAAAGTGACAATCATGTTCTTAGCAATAAAGTTTACACACTGTCCTCTTTTTTCTTGGCCTCCTTTGCAATAACTCGTTTACAATAGAAATTTAAGTAAATGCAGTGGAACCTCGAGATAGGAGTTTAATTTGCTCCAGCATTGAGCCCGTAAAGCGAATTTCTCGTATCTAGAAGAAAATTTTCCCATCGAAAATAATGGAAATCCAGTTAATCCGTTCCGCACCCCCAAAAATCTCATTACCATCTCAGTCACCGTACATAGTTGTTTTCGGATAAGGTCCAAGTACAGATTCTTAGCAAATGATAACTTCCGACAATGAATCGCCTTTTAATTGCTTCTCGTTAATAAACGCCAACAACAGCTTCTCAACATCTTTTAGGCGTTCTGGACGTTGCTTGGAAGTAACGGTAACTCCTTTGGCCACATCAAGCTTCTTAATTTCTTCCTTCTTCAGAATAGTGCAGATCGTCGATGTCGAACGACCTTTAAATCTTCGCCAATTCCGTCACTCTTACACCACGCTTATGGTTATCTATGATTTCTTTCTTAGTTTCTATCTATGGTTCTTTTCCGCATGGATTCCTTCTTTTTCTTTGCATTACTATCTGAGGCAACAATCTTCTTGGGAGGCATCGTGAAATAATTATTTTCACGCTAAATGTATAAAAAAATTAACTCACAAGCGCACAAACACTTAGATTAAAGAACACTGAGGGATCTGACGAGGGAATTCCCGGGAAAAGCGCCACATATACCAACAACCTGGTTCGTTGCTCGTAACTCGAGTCAATGCTCATACAGAGGCTGTTCACACATTTTTAGTCGATGTATATTGTATTCACAAAACTAAATTAAATAAAATTCTTGTGTTTTAAATGTTCTATTTGACATCCCTTATTCTGAACTATCTTTCGACACCGCAATTTCTAGGACAATAATGCCTTTTGAAGTGGCAGAAGAGGTATTCTATCCCATTCCTCCCGAACAGCTTTCCAAACTCCTGTTAGGGTTTGGGGACAACGTTTGGATAATGCAGTTTTTAAAAGTCCGAAAGCACAAACATCCATAGCTGACACATCGGGAGATTTAGTAGGAATATCAGTGAAGGGTATGGCCTTGATATCAGTTTTTTGTTCCATTTCTTTTAGGAAATTTCCAGTGGATTTTGATGTGTGACTGCTAGCTTTGTCCTGATGGAGTCTCACAGGTTGGTGGCACTGCGGGTAAAGCGATGGTATTTCATTCAAAAAATTGGCAATAAAATATGTTCCTGATAGCATTTGGAGTTAATCTTGACATTTTTTGCACTCTCTTTATTTTTAACTTGCCATTATAAGAAAACCAGCAACAATCATGAATCCCTTAGAAAAACTTTCTTTCGATTCTTTGAACCATGTACTTAAATTTTTTTCTCCCCTTTTATGATAATAAATGGCTCTTTTTTTTTGTTACAATCATTTAAATACACCCATGCTTCATCTATTGTGACAACTGTTTTCCATTTTTCTTTGGATAAGTGTTTCTCATATAGAATTCTACAGCGTGTCCTGCGTTGAGCGATATGCTTTGGAAGAAGACGATGCACATTGCGTTTTTTCGCTTTCTTAAAATTTAAATCAACGTTTATCATTTTGCTTACAGTGGACACCGAGCATTTTAATGATTTTGCAACTGTCCTTTGACTAAAGGGATTTTCTTTTAACATTAAACAACGTACCTTTGCAATAGTCGAAGATGTCCGTTTTTTCCTTGGATACTTGTTACTAAATATTGAACTAAATATTGAATAAATATGAATATTATCGCGGACTAAAATTGTGTGTGTATTTAATTACGGCAAAGCCTCTAGGGCTATCTGCCTAAGGGGAGGGATGCCTTCGTGGAGGACTTTCTAAGGGAAACTGGCTCGTTTACACGTTACACATGGGGAAAACCACGAAAACACCCATGCAGCCAGCCCGTTCGCGGGATTCGAACCTCAAACCGAACTACCAGTGTTCAACGACTTTACCGCTCGGCCGCTGGTGGGCCCTGACTAAAAATTGAAAAACATGGGTTTTCAGAAAATCACAGAAAACAAAAATAAACTAGCTCTATCAATTACATTTCAAAATATTTTCTAATTTTCTAGTGCCATAATTAGGTTGTGGTAACTGCTTTGCAGCTTCGCTTTTCAATTTATTTCGTCTTTTAAAGATTCTTGCTTTTTGAAGGATTTTATAAATTATTGTTTCATTTTTGAAGAACAGAGTTCGTCAATTTTTCGAAACACCTTACGTCTATTACTGTACTTTCAGCACTTCATTTCGACAAAAAATAACTTCTTCTTTAAAACATATAACCATATTTCCTCCCCTATTTTCGGCCCACTAGCGGTAACGTCGCTGAACACTGGTAGTTCGGTCCGAGGTTCGAATCCCGCGAACGGGCTGGCTGCATGGGCGTTTTCGTGGTTTTCCCCGTGTGTAACGTGTATACGAGCCAGTTTCCCTTAAAACGTCCTCCACGAAGGCATCCCTCCCTTAAAGCATATAGCCTTCGAGTGCTTTGCCGTAATCTAACAAACCAAACCAAACCTCCCCTATTTTCAACCACGTTACAAGAACTATTTTAGAAGCTTCGGCCCATGCATGGATATGTATATGTAATTGTTTCTTCGTATTCAGATCTCTGAAAAGTATTTTTGTTGCTAACAAATGTAATTCTGAAAAGAAATGCTTACGTAATAATGCTGTTGACATAAACTCAGAGTAATACTTCAGAAAAATACTGATTCATCTCAATTAAAAGCTATTTAAAAGACTCCTCTGGAAAACTGTCTCTTTAAAAACGGTACAAGTCTTAATTTACATTTTTACTTCCTTGTACGAAGTAAAGGTAATATTGTAATCACGAAAAATTTAAGATATCGTATTTCAACTGAAATGCCTATTTTGACCGCTCTCAAATCCATTTGAACGATGCTTTTACGTCTGTATGTACAGACAGAATAAAGAACTCTTTTTTTCCAAAACGGATTGTAAAATGGATTAAAAATGGATTCAGAAGGGACTTTTCCGTGACGTTTGTACGTACGTATGTATGTACGTATCTCGCATAACTCAAAAACAAGTAGCCGTAGAACGCTGAAATTTTGTATATGGAACAAACAAATTTTGTTATGGGATTACATGTAGCTCATTTTTTTTTATTCTTATATGTTGGTAAATTGTGCATTTTTTGCTTTAAAAGGGGATGAATTGTGTTGTTTTTACGTGCCGTTTAAGGATTTTATGCTTTTAGTTAATCTGCATGCAACAGTTTTAGAATCATCAACAATTTAACAGTTTAAGAGGCGTTAGGCCTAACGAGGCCTCTTTGTTTACATTTGAAAGTCTTAGTAGAATATTGAATTAAGCCAGTTGGTGCATCAACTTCAGTGTCTTTTTGCCCAGTGCGACTAAAAATTAACTTTCAATACTGTGCACCTAAACTTTTGTTTTCCTACCTGCTGTCCAAAGTGCTTGGTTTGGCGTACAAACTCTAATTTTATTGCAAAAAAATGTTTATAACTCTTTTTAACTGCATCTGGTGTTTTAGGTTTTTTGTATTTCACAAATGTTAATAAAAATTGAGTTTTTAACGCATTTTTGCTCTGCTGCGAAGTGAGAAGTGTATCTGTAATGTATTTCAAGGAAATAATTTAAGTGTAGAAAAATATGTGTATCATTTAATAGGCCGTACGAAGAAGGGATATTTTGGCGATTGGCACTGCAAACCTAAGCACAGAGTGGTAGGGAGGAGAATTGCCGTAAATTTCGAAATGCAAGTGAAATTCATATCGTAGCTGGAATGTAGCAACTCAGATCTGTTCCATACTCAGATCTGTTTGAATTTCCGACACATTTTGAACTGATGCAACTAAATAAGGAGTATATGGAAATGATCATTGTGGAAACTTATGTACATTTTCTCAGATTAAAGAAAACTCTAAGTTCATATTCCGACTTGATGGTTATAAATGTGTTCGCTTGGAATCGTTATATATTTCTAAAATTAACAGAACTCACTTCATATTTTAAAATAAAAATTCAAAAAATGATTTTGGGAAGGTTAATTTGTACTTAACCGAACTGCGACGAACCAACTGTTAGAGTGGAAAAAAATAAGATAGTAGAATCTATGAATTCGAAAAATGATAACAAAAGTTCTCAGTATTTTGCACATAAAAATACTGAGTTATGAGATCTCTTAGCAAACAAATTGACGACTTTCATTGAATATTGGCATGGCATAGTTAGTCATAGTCGTTGGGCATTAAAAAAACACTGAACTTAAGTCACGGATTACTTCAAATGTCATGAATAACTTTGCATTTTAATACAGATAAAGAACGCCCTGTAATACATAATCTTACTCAAAGTATATGCGTTTATTTTCACACTGAACTGCTCCAAATACTCGTTCCTGTGCGATTTATTGTAAATGCCTCTCCTCTTACCAAGTACGGATTAAAAGGTTTTTCTCTGAATTCAGAAAAAAAAAACTGAAAGGTTTCAAATTTTAAATTACGTCCAAAGGGAAGTTTTTTTAACATTTTGTTTGTTACCTTTATTTGTTAAATATCATGTTCTTCGCGCGTAAAATTCAATTCAACAGCAACATCGCAAAATAATTTTAAAATGAGCATATCTTTAGAATTTCTGATATAGAGTCTCGCGCGCTGGAGATAAAAATGTTTTTTTTTTTCCTGTACAGTGTTGCCATTGCTCGCTTTTAAATCGTTGAGTTTGTTAATCAAAAATTCGTTTAAGTTTTACAAAATATGAAATCGATAGTAAAACAAATTCTAAATTTCAAATTTGGGCTTCCAGTTGCCCATATTTTCAGGAAGATTACTTTATTCAAAATTGGATGGTACTGTTGTTTTATCACAATGCGAGAAACATACACACATTTATGCAGATTCTTCATTATTTAATTTCTTTAAATATAATGCAGGGCGATAACATTTGGTGGCAGCAATTTGAAAAGTGAAACAACGCTTGTAGGAATCGACGAAAAATGCCAAAGCGAAATTAATAGGCCTTTTGGGCAAATTGCCACTTTGGACTAATAAATTAATAATTAAACTTTAGCTAAAAATAACAAGTAAATTTAGTTTTCGTTATACAAATGAACAACGCAAGGAATCAAAAATTTGATAATTATGCATATTATCAAAGTAAAATTAAGACCATTTCTCTATCTTTATTTGTTATTTTGTATACGGTGCAAACCTGAGGCACACAAAAAATGTTTAAAGTTATCCATATTGTTTCGAATAACGTATAGTATTTCGAATAGTAATCGATATTGTTTCAAATTAAGAAAAAAACCTTTTAGACCTTTTTCGGATCGGTTTCAATCAAAAATGTTGTGGCTTATGGGGCCGAAAATTCAGTTTTCATTGTGGCAATGACAGGAATTTGACTTTGTTCCCCGTTTAATTATTTTTAATAACCATTGAACGATTTTTTCGCATTAACTGTTGTTCTTCATCGTTTATTGATTACTTTGGAGACCATAAAGACAAATGCCGAGACGATTCTTTCGTATTTACAGTAATTCGATAAATGCTACTTTATGTACCATTAAAAGATATCGCATGCCTAATCCATATTAGAGAAACGAAAAATACGAACTCTTTTTACTCATATGAAAAGCAAATGCATTCCTGCTATCATTTATTATTCAGCGATATATATATATAAGTTTAAGGCATAAAGAAGCAATTTAGCATCAAAATTAACCTTATTTTGAATTTTTTCATAAATGTGAGTTTGAAAAATAAATGCAGAGAGAATATATTATTTTGAATTAAGAAAATTTCGAAAGGTACATACTATTTTTTATAACAACACTTCCTGGAACTTTCGAACATAAAGTAATCGAAATTCTGTACTCAAATTACGTTGTTTATAAATTGGTAGAATTTTTTTATGTTTATTTATTTACTTATTTATTTGTTTACTATTTTTATATCAAAGACTAAGATTTAAAAGTGTTACTCTTTTGGAATAGATATCTAAATTTCAGTTTGTTGGTTTTCAAATTTAAAAATATCTTAATGACAAAAGGCAATTGATGATTAAAACCCATTAGCATAAGATCCGTTAAAAAAATAAAAGGAAGAAGGATTTATGGAAAAACTGACATCAGTGGGGCTAGAGCACTGCATAATTTTTCTGCTCTGAAAAGCTCGTAATTTGAAGAGGTCTCCATTGAAGTTTACCAGTCCAAAAGGGGCGTTAACCCGAATTGGCTAGTAGTCTCGTAACGGGATTTTGCATCGTCCACTATAAACGGCGAATAACCTTTCAAATTGGCCCACCAGCGGCGAGCGGTAAAGTCGCTGAACACTGGTAGTTCGGTCCGAGGTTGGAATCCCGCGAACGGGCTGGCTGCATGGGTGTTTTCGTGGTTTTCCCCATGTGTAACATGTATACGAGCCAGTTTTCCTTAGAATATCCTCCACGAAGGCAACCCTCCTCTTAGGCAGATAGCCCTCGAGGCTTTGCCGTAATTAAATAACCTAACCTAACCTAACCTAACCTTTCAAATTGTTTCCACCAAACACTATCGCTCTGTATTATCTTCTTTAAAAAAATTAAATAATGAAGCAATGCATATTCCTCGCACTGTGAAAAACTATGGCTCCTGGAGCCATTAATTTTTTAATAACGTTGTCCTCCACCTGAATGTGCATCTAGATGCCCTAATTTTGAATTTTGAAATTTGTATTTTATATTTCGTAAACCTTATGGGGTATTTCTCCCGCCTTTTTGGCATGTCTTCGTGGTGTAGTGGTTCTGCACGCTGGGCCGGTGTTCCAGAGGTCCATGGTTCGATTCCTGGCGAAGGCGTTTGCTCATTTTTCATCTTGTCTGCTTCCAAAGAATACATAATGTCTCTACAGTGGCGCCCGAACTAAAAGGGTTTTGGATGATGATGTTCCTCACCCAGGATTTCACGATTGGGTCACCTAAAAACCCCAGTAACCCTTTGAAAGGAGGAGTATATGGGGTATTTCTCTAGCCTTCTTGGCGTGCCTTCGTAGTGTAGTGGTTCTGCACGCTGGGCCCGTGTTCCAGAGGTCCGTGGTTCGATTCCAGGCGAAGGCGTTTGCTAATTTTTCATCTTGGCTTCAAAAAAAGAATCCTAATGTCTCTACAACCTTTAATGAATTTTTGATTAAAAAAACTCATCGACTTGAGAGTGAGCAGGTTCAATACCGTACGGAATAAAATATTTTTATCGCGAGACTGTCTGTCGGAAATTCTAAAGATACTCTGTTTTTAAATATTTTGTAATTTTGCTGTTGAACTGAATTTTATGTGGGATGCGTACGAAGAACATGATATTTCATAAATAAAGTTAATATATAAAACGTTAATACTATAAAGACAAGAAAAGTACTTCAGATGCAAGCCATCTGACTAAGAAAACTGAACATTGATACGATGAGCTGAGAAAAGACCAAACAAAAATAGAAAAAACGTATGCCAACACTTAACATTGCATCGAGAGGTCTAACCGTACGCTGCTATGCCACTTTTAATTATTTTTTTTTTTTTTTCAAATTTTGCTGTTGAATGGTATATGTCGTAAATGCGGAGAAAATGGTGCTTTATAATAAAGCTAAACAAATATTTTTGGGGGATCCTTAAAAATCTGAGCTTTTTAAGATATTTTTTAATCTTGTATTATCTGCTTTTACTTACTTTCAAGTACATGAAGTATATTTTAATAATGATATGTTACCACCCAAACGGAAACTTGGATTCCCAACGCAAGGGAAAATAATCTCATTTCTTTCCAGATTAAAGATATGCTTAATAGTTACCTTGTATATTAACTATTCAGGGTGGCATTAAACTATGTTTTGCCCAGCGGTCTTTGGTCTACCAGCATTGGAATTGTTTCGCCCACAATACGTGTGCGCATTTGGTATGGTGGTCATCGAAAACAGTTCCGGTACTGAAAAAGACAAATCTCGGATGCTGGGTGAAATATAGACATTTGTGAGTGGCTCCTGGATAAAGTACAGTAAGACCCCGCTTAACGCTGTTTCGTTTAGCGCTGTTTCGGTTTAGCGCTCTCTTATTTCAACCCGGGGATTCCACGAAATCGCTCGCAGCATACGGGGATTCCCCGAAATATTATGCAGCGATAGGTTTCAAATACATATCCGAAAGTGTGTACTTGTATTTCTTGTTTGGTGCGGTATTGTACAGACATATTTTGAAGGGGTAAATGTGGAAGATGTCGAAGAAATAATTCAAGAAGCAGCGGCTAGTCTTTCTAATGATGAGCTCAAGGAATTAACTGAACAAGAAGAAAACAAAAATGTTGACAGCAGTGATTCAGAAGAAGAGCGAAAAGAACTTTCGATGGCGTTTGTAAAAAGGAGTTTGTCTACCATAACTGAAATAATGGATCAATTCATTGAAAATGATCCGAATTTTGACAGGAGCTCAAAAGTAAGGCGTGGTGTTAGAGATGCTCTATCCGTTTATGAAGAACTTTTAAGAGAACAACGCAAAAGAAAAAGGCAAACAACATTAGATGCTTTTGTCTTAAAAAGGCAGAACACTGAAGGCTAACTAAATATGACTGACTGAGAATTTTATTTGTTTTTTTTTAAGAATATTCGTTTTGTTATTTATATTTTGTTTTTATTTTTGCAAGAAATAATAATGTGGTATTAATTTGGGCTTTAAGAAATAAATGTTTGGTTTTATTTTTATTAAAAAAACATACTTTTTAAATTTAATACCTAACCAATTTCCTAGCCATCTTCCCCTAACCCCAATATTTACATGTAAAGATAGCCTCGTTTAGCACTGTTTCGCATTACGCTCTACTTTGATGAAACGTATCCCCCGCGTTAAGCGGGGTCTTACTGTACCACATTTGCACTTCCAGAAATTCATTTCATTATGCTTTCTACGCAATGCTGGTTCCAAAATTTACATCTGGAGTCCCTTACCAATAGACCATCTTGCCAGAAATAACTTCGTTGAGCAGACAAAATGTTCATTGACCGTCACGACTTGTCAAAGTAGTGTTTTTCCCATAGCCTTTCCCCGTGTTTTCAACCGAGTTTGGCTTTCACTTTTAATGCTGTGATACAATATTATCCTCATTTTAGTCTGGGCATTACTGCGAAAAGTCTTTGCATTGAGAAAAATATAAAAAATTACCTATATTCTCGCTGGGATTAAAACCGTTTTCAGTATTTTCCAATTTACTAGCTCTGATGGTGTAATTACCATCCGTAACTTAATATCTCAGTAGAGTATCAAAGTAACAACCGGAGTTATAATGGAATTTGAATGCAGAACGTATGTTAGAACAGAACTGTTACAAATAAGATAAATCTGTTATTATTGTCCTAAGGGTATCGTTTTGTAAGAGACAAACGCGTTCCGACAAATACAGATATAATAAAAACACAACGATATTTCCAAAGATTATGTCTTTAGGAGGCATATACGCACCGCTGGAAGAGTTTATATGTTCATTAAACAATATCTGTTCTTCCAAAGACGAGTAATAAGAATAATAAGACAGAATAATAAGGTTATAAGAATAATAAGGTTACACAGGGCTGTTGCATTTTCCTCATGTGAAAATAAATAAGGTGTGGTTATGTTAGTTATTTAAATATGGAAAAGCATTAGTCTATCTGCCTAAGGGAAGGAATACCTTCGCCCAGAACTTGGGGAAACTGATTCCTTTTCGTGTTACGCACGGGGAAAATCACGAAAACTAACGCAGCCAGCCGGTTCATCTGGGTTAACCCATCCATGTAAACAAGAGCCAATTTTCTTTAGAAAGTCCTTCACGAGGGTCAGTGGCCTAGCTAGTGTGGGGCAAGGGAGGACATCTGTCCCCGGGCGCAGCATTCGGGGGGCGCCAAATTGATGTTACGAAATTTTAGAATGAAATGTTTTCCATTCTTGGCACGGAGAAAGGGGCGCAAAATCTTCAGTTGTCCCTGGACGCTGAAAACCCTAGCTACGCCTTTGACGAGGGTACACGCATGTAAGCCGAGCTATTTACCGCAATAAATAATCTAACTTAATTTTAGTAGACTATGAAGATCTGATTTCCGGATAATCGTTTGAGATGATAATGTTGTATCCGATTATTTATCTAAAAAAGCGGGCAAAAGGCTTCGGATAAGACTCAGGCTGAGAAGGTCCGACCTTGACAAAGCGACTTGACTAATTTTTGTAATTTAACTATATTTGATAGGCTGCGTCTCTCTTACCCTGTAATATTCCTTACGGTTACCAGTTTTTCGTTACTTCCTCATTATTTTATTACTCATCGTCTCATATTTGATAGGCTGCGTCTCTCCCACCATGTAATATTCCTTACAGTTACCAGTTTTTCGTTACTTCCTCATTATTTTATTACTCATCGTCTCATCAAACTTTTCTTCATGAAAAAGTACGCCATTTCTAAGTGCTTTATTTATTTTATTTCAAGCGTTTTGTTTACTTTATCAAGTAGATCATATCTGTGTTATTTATGAAGTCACTAAAGTCAGCAAGTCTTTTGACAAGAAATATCGGTTAGTTAACCCATTGCAAAGACCAAGGTTGAACTTGAGATTTGCATAGTTGATTTTACGGTAAGATTAAATTGAATTATTTCTCTCTCTCTATTCTATATATATATATATATATATATTTACTTTATATGCCTTTGAAGCTTCTTTTCAGTCCTTCAAAACATTTATCTGACTTCCGCGAAGCATAATATCCTATTCTAATACTAATTGGTTTGTTTGGAAAACACTTTTTTTTTTACTCTGCGAAATGAAAGCGGTTAAAATGACTTGCAGCCAGTCTCTTATCCTAGGCATAATCTAATCTCACTCGTCAAATAAATAGCTTCGTTGCGTAAGTTAAGAATGTAATATTATGTCTTACATATGAAAAGGATTGGAAAGAAAGTACTCATTACATTATCGATGGCCAGTCAGAAGCGATGATGGATCTTATCTCGACTGGTCATGTCTTATCCACGAGGAGAAGCTGGACTGAACCAGAACTTACCAATGGGAATCCTGCTTGAAAATAAGAAGCGAGAACTGAAGGAAAGAAACAAAACTCTCTAACAAGAGTAAAGTCCATCTACGCAGCAGAAAAACCTGGTGATTGATCGTTGGGTTTCTTGAGGCCAAAGGTAAACTGGACAAGTGGGAAATATCAGACCTTTACTACTGTTTATTTTGGCGAAGACAAGAAGATACTACTTTGTTTCGGTTTTATTATTCGCTTAAAAACGAGTTTGAAGAAACAAGCGTCAGAAACCGTGTTTTTCAATCCAAGGCGAACGAGATGTGCTGGAACATTGAATTTAAAAAGTAAAAAAAATCCTTTTAAAGAATACTTTTGTTCCGTTGGTATTAAAGGATAACAAAAGCCTTTACGCGAATCGATTTATTCTGCTTTGAATGAAATTCAAGAAAATCACGTACTTAGAAATACAGTCAGCATAAAGAATGGATACGTCTGCGTTATTGAAACTCGTTAAAAGGATGATCCTAACAAAAGCAGAGATGCAGTTATTACTAATCTGAGGGCGTGGTGGTGTGGGAACACTTCTGAAATAGCTGTTATACATTAACCATTATGTGCATCTTAACAATAAAATCGGCAAAATCTTTATTAAATACAAGTATCTTCAAGTAAATTAAGAAACACCGGTGGTTAGAAAAAAAAATTCGATTTTTGATTATGCCAAGTATATGAGAATAAATGCGTAAAGACAAAGTCGCCTTCATGTAGGACAGTCTGCGAGCACCGGTTTCGTAGTC
Source organism: Stegodyphus dumicola (assembly GCF_044657685.1). Taxonomy (NCBI): domain Eukaryota; kingdom Metazoa; phylum Arthropoda; class Arachnida; order Araneae; family Eresidae; genus Stegodyphus; species Stegodyphus dumicola. The sequence continues at coordinate 6,460,508 of NC_140773.1, forward strand.
ACGTTACGCATGTGAAAACCACGAAAACGATCATGCACTCTACGTTCTTCGATATTCGAACCGCAGTAGAACTGCCAGCGTTCAGCTGTCTTATCCACTCGGCCGCTAGCTAAAGAAACCGTAGAAACAATTGAACAGATAACGAGTAGTTTGTGGCTCTAAAGTACGATGTAAAACTGAGTACGAAGAAATCTGTTCCTAAAAACAATTAATACTAAATAACAATGTTTCTCTGTTTCTTATTTAAGTAATTCAATTCCTTGACCTGTAGATTTATACTAGCCTCATTTCACTAAAAAAATAACTGTTTCTTTGTCAGACACAAAAGAGTTAATTTCTAGCTTATTTCAAACTTATGGTAGACTTACGTTATGTACAATGCTAAGCATTCGATTGGATCATTTAAATTACGGTAAAGCATGTAAAGGCTGTTTGTCTAGCGCAAGAGGTGCTTTCTTGGAGAACTTTCTTGAGGAAAACTGGTTCATTTTTACGTTAGACATATTGGAAAAATAACAAAAACCTCCAATGTGACCAACTCCTGAACCGATAAACGGATGTGAACCATCGGGTCGAAGTACCAATATTCAACAATTTTACCTGTCCGACATTTTAGTGGGCTGCAAAGAAAGCGCTTGGGAAACAAATTTGCCTTGGAAGCGATGCCTTCGAAGAGGACTGTCTATAAGAGACTTATAGGTATTCAAGTCAAGCATGCTGTTGTAAACTACAAAACCTAATGCATCCATTTCATCAAACAGAAATTGAGACAAATAATAAGTTTTTAGTAGATTTATCCAATGGCGGATTCAAGGCTAGGCTACATAAGAGGACAACAAAGATGCTAGAGGTGTTAAAGGAGTCTTAACAGTTGTTTGTGACATTCTAGCGTTAGTATACGAAGAGGAGCCAAACATGCCTCTCGTTCGAACCCCAAAATGTCTTCATCCGGCACTTGCATTTATCAACTCGGTCATTTCATTTGCAGAATTCGTAAGCTGCAAGTGCTAAAAAAATTACTCGATGAAAGATAACCTGTCATTTCCAACAGATGGTGTAGATATCAGAGAGCTATTTTTTTCGTTTTTTTGTTCAAAAGTTTACAAGTTTCAATTAAACAAGGCAATAAATAGCAGCTTTGCGTATTCGAGTTCACCGTAACATGTCGCTAAAATTGCTGTTTCCTATTTTGATGTTCTGTTACATAGTTTTTCTATTCTGAAAAGCTCAGATATGGGATGAATCGTAAATTTTTCGAATCTAAATCGAATGTTCCAAATCTCGAATCGTTCGAATCCGTTATATAAGAACAGGGAGGGGCAAACGTTTTCGGTCGCGGGACAAAACTCGAAAACAAAAAGTTTGGCGGGACAAGATAAATTTTTCTAAAATTTTAAAAACAATATACAAGTTTTACAATTTAAATATGTTAATAGTTTAAGGATGTTTAAATATGTTAAGTTAATGCATAAAATCGCGATTTCATTTTTTAAAGTTCCTTATATAGAGTGAGATATATTGATTCTAAGGAACGAAGCTAAATGCTCATCTGACCAGTCTACTTCTAAAATAATTCTTTCTAAGTTTCATAGTTGAAGACACTTGTTCACATATATAAGATGAAGCAAACATAGCACTGATTTTCTGGACATGAGATATTAAATTTTAGAAGCTTACTTTCGATAATGATTTATAAAACTCTAACTTTGGCACATTTAGAAAAAACTGCTTGAGATGATTGTTAGATTGCAACTCAATTAAATCAAGCTGCAAATTTGACCTCACTGCTTCACAGTTTACGTTGAAAGGCATAGTAAAAATATCCAATTCTATTTGAATGGCACTGAAATCTTGAAATCTTCGTTCGAGCTCAAAATTCAGTTTTTTCAAACAATCTTCATAATTATTAAGCTTCCCTTTATTTACTGATGGTATTGAATTTAACCTCGGAAAATGAAACAAGCCGTTCTTAGCTAGCTGCCCAGCAATCAGATTAAATTTTCTTATTAAGTTTTAAGTTAAGATAATTCAGATTATTATTTTTTTTTCTTAAAGGTCTAATTCACCTATATTGGATTCCCTATGTCTTCTTCCCGAGAAAGAGATAACGCTTGTTAGCCCCAATCTACAGCTATAACTAACAAAGAACTTTCGCTTTTAACACTTTACCAATTGAAAGCTGTCTGTGCTTGCTATTTCCGTCAATTTATGTTTTATAAAACAAAAATAGAGAAAGTAAAGAGATCATCAGCCCTTTGGAAAAAAGGAAAAAAAAAATAGTATTTAAACAAAGTAGAAAAGGAGATGGTATGTAATACGTATATAAATGCATATTTCTTTTAATTTGCGTCGGACTGGCAAATTAAAATTCTATCCGCGGGCGGATAGAACCTTCCATCGGGCCAGAGTGAGCCAGCGGGCCGTAGTTTGTCCATCCCTGTATAAGAAGAAAAAGGGGGAAAATTATAAATATTACTTTAACCTTTTTAGTCACTTCCCCATTTTAAACAAAAGCAACGATTTGTGTTTGCTTTTATTAATGTTATCACGGCTGAGCAAAGCTAAGATTACTAGAAACTTCGTTCGATCTAGGCACAAATCCCAGCAGGCGGGTTGAATTTATTAGAAGTTTCGTGACTTTCCCCCCTTATATATGAATTAACCCTTTGCGGCACAGTGTTTCCAGTTTGGACACACCTAAAACTTTCCTTCTGTACGCACAGAAAAATTGAATGAAAAAGGATTTATAGGTTACTCTGAACCTTCTTTATTTATAGTAGATGGCAGCTCAACACAAACCAGTCCATATATTTTAGCCATGTTTAGTTTTTTAAGACCCTCATTTTTCAAAGAAATCTTCCAGATTTTTTTTAGGGTATAAAAGGAATTGTTTGAAAATAAATTTCTATGTTATTTTTTTTTGGCTGTAGGCTAATCTCCTAATTCTATATTATTTTTAAATTTTTACCTTGAAATCTTGCCTAAAATCAGACGGCGAACCCTAGGTGTGCCCAGACTGGGCTCACCGATAATCTAGGACAACTGAGAGATTCCGCACCTGTTTCTCCGCAATCTCGTCGGTCAGTTCAATGACAACAATGCTCGTTTCAGCACTCTTTTCGAAGCTTTATTCAATCAGTGTGCCACTTTGGGCACAACCACAGAATTAAAACGATAAGTGCTATCTTCACAAAATTTTACTTGTTTGCAATTTGGCCGTTTAATTTTAGGCAAGATTTCAAGGTAAAAATTTAAAACTAATATAGAATAAGGAGATTAGCATATGGCCATAAAAATAACAGAAATTTCTTTTCAAACAATTCCTTTTATAACGTAAAAAAAATCTGGAAGATTTGCTTGAAAAATGAGGGTCTTAAAAACTAAACATGGCTCAAATATATGGACTGGTTTGTGTTGAGCTGCCATCTACTATAAATAAAGAAGGTTCAGAGTAACCTATAAATCCTTTTTCATTCAATTTTTCTGTGCGTACAGAATTAAAACGATAAGTGCTATCTTCACAAAATTTTACTTGTGTACTCCTCTAGGACTAATTAGACTGCCTACTTTTTTTTTTTTTAAATCAAAACACCTACTTTAAAAGGTAGCGTGCCGGAAAGGGTTAATTTCCCTTAGTCTTCGCCTATCAGTGGCCGAGCGGCAAAGTAACTGAACACTGGTTGTTTGACCGAGGAGTTCGAATCCCGGTAAACGGGTTGGCCGTAAGGGTATTTCTTTGGTTTTACCCATGTGTAACGGGAACACGAGCCAGTTTCCTTTAGAAAGTCTTTCACGAAGGCATCCCTTTCCTTAGGCAGATAGCCCTCGTGTGCTTTGCCATAATCAAATAAACTAAACTTTTAAAGTCTTTCCCGAAAGCAAACCTCCCCAGACATAGATATTTCTTGCTTGTATTGCCATAACAGAAAATAATGGAACATCTTAGTCGACATTTTATGGGTTGTGATATAAATTAGTACAAAATACTAATAATGCTGCGCTTGGCAGCGGTGTTAGCAGATTTTCGAACTCGAGTTTTAAAAAGAGCTGCGCCGCAGTACCATAGTCCCGAATTAATAGGACCTGATTCAAAATGCACCGGATCGCCGCATTTCAAAGCAACAGGTTTAAGAAACACATCATACATTTATATACTGTGGTGACGAAAGTCTTCATACCGCTTTTACTTTCGCAAACGTTGGTCGTACACAAATATACCAGCACTTACTATCACCCCAAATGTTTTAAATGACATAAATATTCATGCTTGGGCATTTTAAATTTATAGAAATCTTCCAAAATTAAGAAATCTAACGTTTTATACGTTTCTCCGGTCTCTGTGTTTATAATTAGGAAATTTTTTTACTCTTTACAGAACTAGAACACAAAAAGTAGGACTCCCATATGACAAAATTTAATGGAGGCATTTGATAGTAAAGACAAACTTCGTGATTCGTGATTTGTATATTCGTGATATTTATAATAAATTTGATTTAAATCATATAAAAGACAGAGTACATCGAGATGAAATACTACATTTAGTAATGAACTATAAGCCAAATAAAATAAAAACATCTGCCTTGAAGATAAGGATAGTGCTGACAGATCAGCTTCCAGTTCATTGCGAGCCGCGAAGTTCCCCTTCCCCGCAGAGCAGCGTGAAATTGATAAGCAGATTTCGGAATGGTTAGAGAAACAAAGGATATGCCTCTATCCATTTTTTGAAGCAATTCCACTTTTTGTTTGATGGACATCGAAACATGCTTTCGCTTTGTAGATCCTTTGGCAGTATCCAGCATCGGAAAATCTATTTGACATAATCGAAAGTTCAAGCTTACTTTTATAAATGCTCTAACAATCTGCAAAAAATAATAAGCCGGATCCAATTCGAAGATTACGCAATCTGCAGCATTAACTGAAATAGATAATTAGATAATTTTAGCTCAGCTTATACCGTCCGTTATACACTAAACGAGCATGCGTAAACGTATTATGCGTATGCTCAAGGGTATCACACGCATGCGTAAACGCATATGCGCATGCGTTAACGTATTATGCGTTGACGCATGCGCAGAAAGTTTGTAGCTTTGAGGTCCGGATTATAGATCATTCCGGATTATGGGCGTCCGGATTAACGACTTTTGACTGTATTGAATAATGGGTTTTTAGTAGCGTTAGAAACCGCATTTCAAGTCCCTGTAGAACCAAAATTCTACACTGGCATCTGACTAGTGTGTAGACTTTCGACAGTAGACTACGAAAGGCTCTCCGAAGTTCCATACAGTGTTGTTATGCAACACTACAAACAGGAAAGAAATAGCATGTGCCGGTGCATCTGGTCGTAATACTGACAATTTCGAACTTGGTGAAATCGCTCGAGTTGCAAACTTCAAGAACAAAGTTTTAGAAACATGTTGCCTAAATTCGAACATTAGTAGAAAGATCCATTTAAATAGCTATAGGGATTAATACATTTATTTGGAGCTGTTTCTAAGGAAAATGTGAATTTACTTGAGAAGAAATACTGTTATTAGGGCAGATATATTGCAATGAGATTTGAAGAATACCATGAGAATAAAACAATAGCTTATATTAAAATACAATAATCGCCGTTTAGAAAATAAAACAAAAAATCAACATATAAATTAAATAAAATAAAATAAATACTTCTCCTTTTTTAAACCTATTTCATTAGATTCTCTCCGGCGTAAAACATTTTGATTCTTTTTCGCTAGAAAAAAATCCTAACTCAACCGAAAAATACAAAATTTTTTCATTTAGATTCAAACTTTAATTGACTTGCATCTTTATTAATGCGGTAGCAAATTTGATATTCGCAGCTTCGATTGCGGGGGGCGGGGAAGACAAGAGTCCGTAACACGAAAACTGCTAGATTTGCTGGAATTGATCTGTTTTGACACGGTTGAATGAACTTTCCGAAGGGAAACTCCTGGACTTCGAATTAAACTTTAATTTTAATAAAAATTTAATTCATTTAATCGCCCTTTTTTCCATCAGAAAATAGATAATATTTTTATTTACAAATCCTAGACCAAATTGCTTATGATTTTGAAAAATATGGTATACAGTTGATATGGCATACAGATGATGAGTTTACAGATTTTCAAATTCATAACTTCTGAAGTCTGCAATGTAAATAATTTTTATAAACCGTATTTACTTGTATACTTTCCCCTCTAGTTTTAACACAAGGCTCTGAAATGTTTTAAATAATTTTTTACGTAATTCCTCCCCTTCGAAGGCGACCATAAAGTGAGCTCTAGTAAATTTTTAAAATTTATTTTGTCCATTTTTAAATTTAGGGAAGCTGATACTGCAGAGGACAATAATAAAAGCAGGTGAGATTCAGGATACAGGGAAGTAGGAATGACGATACCTTGGTTCGATATTGGGATGTTAATATCATTGTGTATTCAAATTGAAATGTAGGTTTCTTTGTCAACAAATAATAATTTGGTAGTTACCCGTAGTTTATCCATGAATATTTTTCGTTTGTTATATTCTCACTGTAACCGCGTCCTTCGAAATTAAATTACTTGGCATAAATTTTCCTGTCAATTTTCAGACAGTAAAATTCGTAGAAAAAAAAGGGAAATATGCGAATGATAACGGTATTTATTATACCGTCTCATTAGGATTTTAAACGTGAATTTTGCCTATCTGTTTTGCGGATTAAAGTTAATAACTTATATTATTACATTTATTTTTATTAATATTTTTTTAAAAATAAGGCACAGGCTGAAAAGTTTTAGACCTTTAATAATGGTTATTTGTTCTTTTTTCCGAATTATAATTTACGAAGTAAAGTACGCTGCTCGACATTGAAAATGCAACACCAAGAAGGAGTAGTCAGAAAGTGATGAAATATGGAAAAAAAAGACAGAGACAGCAAGCAGCAATAAGTGATCTTTATTTCAAAATGATAGTCAGAATACAGAGCGAGAACGGCGTCGGCTCAGTGGGATGTAGGACCATCGCGGACAGCGATGCATGAAGAAACAGCTCTAGGCATAGAGTCAATAAGAGGGCGGATGGTGTCCTGAGGGATGGCTTTCCATTCCCTTTCAACCATTTGCCACAGTTCGTCTTGTGAACGAGGCAGGGGCAGAGTCTGCAAACGGCGTCCAATCACATTCCACACATGTTCGATTGGTGACAAGTCAGGAGAGTACAGTGACCAGGGAAGCATCTGTATACCTTGCAGAGCATGTTGGCAGATGCGAGCACCGTGTGGTCGGGCGTTATCCTGCTGAAAAATTGCATTAGGCAGCCCCTGAAGGAAATGATTGCCAGCGGCCGCAGTACATTATCCAAGTATCGTTCGGCCGTCATAGTGCTCTGAATACTAACTAGAGGTGACCTGGAATCGTAGGCAATAGCGCCCCAAACCATTATGCCACATTGTCGCACGGTGGGGCTTTCCACATTTACTGCCGGATTACATCTGTCTCCACGTCGGCGCCACACACGTATGCGGCGACTGTCACTGGATAAACAGAAGCGTGACTCATCCGAGAACACGACGTTTCGCCATTCTGTCATCCACATCGCTCCAGTCCGGCACCATTCTAAACGATGTGATTCAAAACGGCACCATTCTATGCTGTGGGGTCAATGGCAGTCTTCTTAACGGGCGCCGTGATTGCTGGCCACGTTCAACCAATCGACGGGAAATGGTTCTGGTCGACACGGGAATATCCAGGGTATCTTGCACATGCTGCAGAATCGCGGTACAAGTGACTTGCGTGACCGCCACATCTTGTCGGCGGATGCGTCGATCCACGCGTGCTGAAGTCACTCTGGCTGCATCTGCACCCCTCCTTCTTCCTACATTTCCTTGTTCCAACCATGTTCGCCATTGCCGATGCACCGTGCTCGCATCCATGTGGGTATCAGCTGCGATTTGACGTAAGGACCACCCTGCCTTTACCAGTCGGATCACCATACCCCTCGTAAAATCGTCTATCTACTGGAAGTGCCTTCGTTGACGGCGGCCTGGCATTCTCTCCTATTACACGTATCCTCCGGGACAAAAACCAACTTTCTTCGATAATTCGTCTGGCAGAAGTAACGAAACGAATATTGTATATTCTGCACGTTCCTTCCCTTATATCTTACTTCACGTGCGTCGGAGAGCTGCGCATTTCACATCATTCGCATAACTCAGTGATGTGGGTCTACTCTAAAATTTGCATAATTTTCTGACCACTCCTTCTTGGTGTTGCATTTTAAATGTCGAGCAATGTATTTGCTGATCACTGGCATGTCATGGATTGCTTTTTGAACTTTTCGAAATAACTTAATGAATGGTTCAAATTTAGTTTTTTCTGTTAATAATAGTGAGCGAATAGAAATTCAAATTAACTTTGATTCGTTAGCTTGGGATTTTTTGTTAAATCGCTTCATGGCTAAAATTTTCTAATAAGAAAAGAGTAAAAGGAGAAAGAGCCTTGGTCTAAGAAAAAAGAGCCTTGGTTTAAGTGTCACAGTTTTATTACACAGTTCACAGTTGTTTAGGATTTTTACTGTGAATTTATACACATTACAGCTGTGTTTGCATCATTTTGGGAAGGATTCGCACACTTTTCTGCTTATTATTCGATAAAAATATGCAATACATCATGTGTTGTTTGGATTTAAATTATCTACTTGGAAATGGATTAAAAATGAAAACGATATTCTGATCTTTTCATTACAGGACAACATGCGCAAAGATATATTTTACAGAAAGATATATATGCCAGTGTACATATATACACGACATATAAGATATATATACAGAACAGCTATCTGCCTAGGAAAACGATGCGTTTGTGATGGGCTTTCTAAGGAAAATTGTCTCATATTCATGCCACACATGGTGAACACTACGAAAACCAATCATGCAGTTCTCCTGGGATATAACCTTCATTAACTGGCTGCCGTTAAATTATGCTATCCGTAAATGTTATAACAAAGGTGTTTTTTTTAACTATTGTCCATAAAATTAAGTACTTTCAATAAAGTAAGAGTTGTCAATAAAATGTTTAATTCTGCTCGGCTTTATGTTTAGAAACCTTTTATCACAGTCGAAATGAGCTAATGATGACAGTTTATTTTTTGCTATAAGTATCAAGCTGGTGCATATGTCGTTCTAGCGAAAAATGTTTGGCGCGTGTTGTCCTATAACGGAAGATTACTACGCTCAAACTAAAATATGCCTCTTGCTAGAGTTTAGAGCTTAAGCTTTGCAGTACTTTCATGTACACAAAATAACTGGATATTAACAACGTTCTTAAAACTAAGGAAAGCATTTTATTTTAAAGAAAAATTACAGCAAATTAAATTTTTGGTCCTACATATTATGTCTGAACAGCAATTTATGTTCTATAACATCTAGCTAAAGTTTACTTTGATTTCGTTTAGAAATATATTAAATATTTTATTGGATAAATTTAAAATGATAGCAAACAAAACGCAAAACTGATCACTTAATAGTATGTAAGTGTTCTAATCTCAGATTTATACTGAAGTTATCCGGAGTAAACCCGTAGTACCCGTGAAAACCTTGTAACTAGAAAAGATAACTTTTTTAGCTCTCTTTGAATGCAATAAACAGCGGTTAATATGAACGCTACTTGTAAAATCTACATTAAAAGTGTAATCTACATTGACTGCAGGATTATAATTGTCTCGTTCTAATAACGTAAGGAATTTCTCCTTCTTTACCGCTTCTTCTTTTCGTGACGAATTGAAAACCCGCCTGGCTTGCAAACGGGAAGAGTGAAGTTCGAATCCCGAAAAGAATAAAAGTTATTTTCTTCCTCCTTTCTACATGCCTTCGTGGTGTAGTCGTAGAACACTCGGCGTGTGTTTGAGAGGTTCAAGCTCGAATCCCGGAGGCGTAATGGCAAACCGCACATTGAGTTGATCAACGTTAAACGAATTTCGCTTATTGTAAACGACCCAAAATTTTCTTCTAAAAAGGATTACAAAACAGGAAACATTACAAGATATATTAGCTGATTATACTTCTGAGGAATAAAAACAATTGAGTATTTACCATACGTTCCATGCATATATACTTTAATAAATTAAAGATTAAATCTAGTTTAAATTACTGAATTAAGTAAATAAAATAGGCTGTTGCAATTGTAAACAGTTGATAAAACCTACATGACGAATAGGCTTGTGTAGGGTTGCTTATGCTTAGTCGCCAGTATTTTCTTACACGCCAGGAGTACACCATTGAGCATGCGCAGTAAGCGAAATTCGTTAACATTGGTCAACTGAATGTGCGGTTCGCCATTAAGCGTCCCGGAGACGGCATTGCTCATTTTTCGTGTTTCCTAATTCAAAAATCCTAATGACTCTACAATGGCGCCCGAACTAAAAGGTGGTGGAAGATGATGCTTCACCACCAGGATTTGGCGACTGGGTCCCGTAATACCCAGTCGCCCCTTAAAACCGGGAGTATATAAGGTATTTTCTCCCTCTTTTCTGCATGCCTTCGTGGTGTAACGGTAACACACTCGGTGCGTATTCGAGAGGTCCAGATTCGATTCCCGGTGAGGACAAAGCACATTTTTCACATCCACTGCTTCAAAAAAAAACCTAATGCCTCTACAAGAACACTGTTTTATTTTTAGTCCAATGGAGTTTTGTCCCTGAAGGACCATTGTTTTCGTTTTGAGATTTTGCGTTGGTTCACTGTAAATGTCAATTTCAATTTCCAAACTGTTGCCACCAAATGTTAGAGTTCTGCATTATATTTGAAGAAATTAAATAATGAAAAATATGCATAAATGTATGTATATTTCTCGCATTGGGATAAAACAACGGTACATAGAGCCATAGAATTTTAAATTACGTAATCCTACTGCGAATATGGGCCTTCGTGGAAGGCCAAATTTGAAATTTAGAATTTGTTTTATTATCGATTTCATATTTTGTAAAAGTTTAACGAATTTCTGATTAACAAACTCAAGAATTTGAAAGCGAGCAATGGCAACGTTGTACAGAAAAAACATTTTTATCCCCGACGCAAGAGACTCTGTATCGGAAATTCTAAAGATATGCTGAATTTAAAACTATTTTGCGATATTGCTCTTGAACTGAATTGTATGGTTTCAGTGCAAGGACCGTGATATTTAACAAATAAAGGTAACAGACAAAATGTTAAAAAAACGCCCCTTTGCACGTAATTTAAAATATGAAACCTTTCAGATTTTTTTTTACCCAAGTTTCCTGCTCCGAACTAAACCTGATGACTTGACGATACAACTATTTGCAAATGCTATAGTAGAGAAACCTTTAGTGGAAATTACCACAGACTATCACTTTTGGAAGTAACAAGTATTTCTTAAAACATAAATAAACATTACTAATAAAATTCACCTCTCTAAAGCTACCACCTCTACAAAAACCAAAACTGTTTGGAATCGCTTGTACTTGGTTTAGGAAGATTCACAGTATCTATCATTAGTTTAGAACCGGTTAAGATTTTAGTGAGAATTCTAGATGATTGTTTGCATCTGATGCGAAAAAATTCAGCTTCTATAACTGTTAACAATCCGTTATGAAATACAACGTAAATTTTCCACCTTTTTATCCATCTACTGGGTTACAGCAAAAAGAATTCAGAAGTGCATTAAATAATAAAAGGCTAAACTTCATACAAGTTTAGGAAAAGTTCATAAACATCAATACTGAATACAATAACAGACGTAGACTCTAAGGCAATCACCTCCACAAAACATCCTGATTATCTGAAATCCGGGTGGTCTTTTTAGAAAATGATTTTGATGGTATTATTTTTTCAGAATTGCATTACGTGTAAAGTTGTTAACATCTTACATCGAAGTGTATAAATAATCTCTCTTCTTCAGCGTTAAACAGGAAATAAACTTTGAATTTACATAATACGTATCTAAGGCATAGAAAAATAAACATGATAAACATATTAATAAACGCAGACGTTATCATAATACGACGCGCTTTCAAAAGCAGCGTTCTTTGGAGTTCTTTTGCCTTTTAGAATTTGCATTAATAAAGAACTTGATTCTGTCTTTTACTTTTTATATGCCTCCCTTACGTTAAGCTATTGATTTCTATTACTCGAAATTCTGAAAAAAAATATTTTCATTAATATTGTAAATAAATGAATGAACCTATAATTTTATCGCTCTAAATTTATTTTGTCAAAGAATTTTTGAACCGTTTTTCTACTGTAAACGTAATACTGAAGAATTATGCTCTAGTTCCAGTAATTTAAATTTATAAAATTCAATATTATTGTATAATCTTATTTTCTACGTTTCAGACCAAAAGAAGTATCTCGAAGTGCGGGAGTACCTGTACATTGTGAGACATAAAGGGGTAAAGTTAATCCTTCTCGACTGTTTTGTCTGTTCCACGCACACACGAACATACAGGGGTTGAACAAAAATATGGAAACACCTTTAAAAAAACATGTTTCTTTGCTTAATATGGTGTAGGAAACCCGTTGGCATCCAAAACAGCTTGCAGTCTTCTCGGAATGGATAAATACAGTTCCTTTATGTTTGCCAAGGGAATATTATACCATTCTTCCTGCAAAACGGTGGCAAGTTCAGATAACGATGTTGGCGGTGGATAACGAAAACGCACTTTCCGTTCCAATGTAGACCACAAAGGTTCGATAATATTCAGGTTTGGTGACTGTGGTGGCCAGGGGAGATAGGACAACTCATCTTCGTGCTCAGAAAACCAGTCCTGAACAATGTGAGCTGTGTGAACAGGGGCTTTGTCGTCTTGGAAGACACCATCACCATCGGGGAACAAAGTTTGTACCATGGGATGAACTTGATCGGCCAAAATGTTCACATAAGTCTTGGCAGTCATGTGCCCTGACACAGTTATCATGGGGCTAGCAGAGAACCACGATATGGCTGCCCAAACCATAACAGAACCCCCGCCATGTTTCACTCTTGGCAACAAGCAGTCTGTATTATAGGCTTGAGATGGCGTTCTCCAGACGTAAACTCGGCCAGAAGTGGGAAACAATGTGAAAGAAGACGTCAGACCATATTACTCGCTTCCACTGCTCTATAGTCCAGGCTTTATGACTTAAACACCATCTTTTCCTGTTACGGGCATTAGCATCACTGATGAGTGGCTTCTCAATTGCAGCACGGCCAGCAATTCCCTGTTTATGAAGCTCCCTTCTAATTGTTTTGGTACTCACAGGGTTCGGTAACACAACGTTCATTTCGGCAGTAACTTTTGCAGCTGTGGTCTTCTTATTTTTCGTCACAATTGCCGTTAATGATCGTCTGTCACGATCACTCAGGACACACTTTCGTCCGCGCTGTGATTTAGCAGATGATGTTTTTCCGCTTTTCAAATATGCGGAATAAATCTTCGATACAGTACCTCTTGAAACACTAAACACCTCGGCTACCTTGCTTACGGAAGCACCTACCATACGTGCTCCAACAATTTGCCCATGTTCGAAGTCTGTTAACTCTGACATAATGCAATGACAACCTCACATAACAGTACTCCGACAACAACTGAACTGTTTAGCACATTTACGAAGTTGTATAGGTGGCGTCAGTAGTCAAAAACGCCAGCGCCACCTACATATTTCATTAAAATCAATCTTTCTTTTCAAACATGCATTTCACAAGGTGTTTCCATATTTTTGTCCATGCACTGTAGCTTGAGTAAGCTCCCTGTTCCTATTCAGGATTGCTAAATGTTTCCCAAGGCAATTAGGAATTCCCAAGGAATAGCTGTCTTGATAAGGCATTTGGGAGTTATTTAGGCGCTCATTTGTAAGGTTATTTAGGTAAGGCGTTTGGGAGTTATTTATGAAAAACTAGCTATATTAAATAAACAACTTCAAGGAGTAAATAAAACACTTAAGCGAAGATATTGGGTTTCATTACCTTTATTGAATTATGTCAGGTATGTATTTACAACAAAAATTTTGAAACATTTCATTGACTCCAAAAATGTGAAGTGACTGATACCGCTATACATGTTATAGTGGATAATTTCGGATGATTTAAAAGAAGGATTTTCTGACTTAAAACAAACTGATTTCTCAATTTAGATGATGTAGCCAATGTTAGTGGATTTGGCAGATATTTCAAACATGTAGTACCAAGAAGAACTCTCAGAAATGTAAAATGATGAGCCAAATAAAACTTTATTTAATATAAAAGAGCGATGGCATGGCTTTGTGAGGAACCCGAAATCGAATATCTAAATCCTACAAAATGTACAAGACAACTATTGTTCCCGTTTCCATCTTCATATTTAGTTGAACGCGGATTTAGTGCCGTGAATGATTTGCTGCTTAAAAAAATAAAAATCAATAAAAAAGAAAGAAATCAGCTGGATATAATTAAACGGGAAGAGAGAAGTTAACTAAATTGGAACCTAACATAAAATTTCTTTGCATCAAGCGCAAGGATCTCTAACTAAATTTAAATAATAAATAATTACTAATACTTAAAATAATATAGAAAAAAAAAACTTTCATTAAAACTTTTTGTACTTGAATTTCAGTTTTCCGTTACATGTTTCGAAAGTTTACTGACTGTGTTTACTCACAAAAATTTCCTAGTGATTTATTCCTAAAACCTATCATTCAAATTTCTTTCATGAACATTTCAGTTTTTTAATATTAAAAATTATGTATATGCTAGGGGGAGCATAAGAATTTTAGAGAGGATGAGGTGGGGCATAGCACAAAATAGGTTGGGAAAACACTATTCTAGCCCTTTGAAGGGCACCGGTATGTAATATATGCCGGTTGTTTGTTAATTTTTTAACCTCGGAAAAAATTATAATTTCTCTACGCCAAAAGCTATAATCGTAAGTTTCTAGTGTTTCCTTTCGATTCTAAATGGCAGTAAGACCCTATGAATGCTCAATATTTTACAGTTATGAAATTAATATACCTCGTTCCAAGGTATCATGTTTGAAGATTGATAAATTCTATTGGAGGGAAAGAAAAAATTCAGAATCTGTAAATATATAACGTACACATGCTGAACCTTTTATATTTACTGCATTTCAATCAAAACTGATAGTTAAGAGGGATAATTCTGTATTTCTCGGCTATGGTAGGGGTCTTCTCACTTCATCGTCTGGTGCCTTACCTAGTCTGTGGCTACGAAATGGCCACCTTGAGAAGCACCAGTTGATTCCGTTAAATCATCTACGACACCTGTCTGAGAGAAGACCGACTCCTGCTGGCCCAGTGTCGACTCTGAGAATGATGGCAGACTTCAAGTTTCATTGGATGGCCTCTTTAGGGCCTTGTTGAAGTTTTAAAATTCACCTAAATATTACATTTAAAAATAGCTGACGATAAATTACTAACAGCAGACGCTACTGGTAGAAGCTCTCTACTACTCAGTAGCTATTATGAATCAAAACCCTCATCTTATATACTCTCAAAGATCATTTGCATTCCGTTCACCACCAGGATTTGGCAACTGGGTCTCGTAATCCCCAGTCACCCTTCAAAAGAGGAAGTGTATAAGGTATTTTCTCCATCTTTTCTGCATGCCTTCGTGGTGTAACAATAACACACTCGGCGCGTATTCGAGAGGTCCAGATTCGAGGACAAAGCACATGAAAAATGTGACATCCGCTGCTTCAAAAAAACCCTAATACCTCTACAAGAACACTGTTTTATTTTTAGTCCAAAGGGGCTTTGTTCCTGAAGGACTATTGTTTTCGTTTTGCGATTTTGCGTTGAATCACTATAATTGTCCGTTTCACTTTTCAAACTGTTGCCACCAAATGTTAAGAGTCCGGCATTATATTTGAAGAAATTAAATATGAAAAATCTTCATAAATGTATGTATATTTCGAGCATTGGGATAAAACAACGGTACATAGAGCCATAGAATTTTGAATGACGTAATCCTACTGCGAATATGGGCATGTGGAAACCCAAATTTGAAATTTGGAGTTGGTTTTATGATCGATTTCATATTTTGTAAAACTTGAACAAGTTTTTGATTAACAAACTCAAGAATTTCAAAGCGAGCAATGGCAACGTTGTACAGAAAAAAAAAAAAAAATTATTTTTCGGAATTTATTTATTTTTCGGAAAGGAGAAGTTATAGCAAAGATAAAAATCATGATAACTCTTTAGTTGACATAAAATACCTTACAAAGTTACTAACTAAAATATTTGGGCTGACGGTTAACAAACTAAAATCTTAACAGATATAAAACTCCGTTTCTTAAAGGTTGAGCGGCAGTATCTTCACATAATTATAAAGGATAGAGTTTAAGTAGAAATCTAACAACCTGTTCCAAAACAACCGCGAACTTCTGAGATATGATTACACATAAAAATAGAACTCACCAAAAATAGAACTCGCCAAAAATAACTGTAGATCTGTATAGTGAGCATGTAGAAACTCTGAAAATAAGAACACCAGGAGATGAGTTAAATAAAGATGTAGAAGTGCAGTAAATGTTCAACATTTAAGAAATTATGTGCTATTTAAAAATAAACCTTACAACTGTCTTCTTTAAAGTATAGAATTCAGAAATATTAATACGTCTATTCATATACCTTTTATGGAGTTCTGCGTTCTTCATTTAAGCCTTCCTGTCAGAAATGTTATACACCGCATAAGCTTCTCTTTTCGATTTTCAAGAGATTACAAGAAATAATGTATATATGTGTATGTGTGATTATGGCAAAGCCTCGAGGGCTATCTGCCTAAAGGGAGGGATCCCTTCGTGGAGGACTTTTTAAGGGAAACTGGCTCGTATACACGTTACACATGGGGAAAACCACGAAAACGCCCATGTAGCCAGCCCGTTCGCGGGATTCGAACCTCGGACCGAACTACCAGTGTTCAGCGACTTTACCGCTAGGCTGCTGGTGGGCTACAAGAAACAAAAAGAGGAACTTCGGAAGGAAATACAGTAATCGATATAAAAATATTTCAAATATTTCTAATATTTCTGACTACATTACTCAGAAACAAGCATAATAAAACACGATATAAATGGTCCGTAATAACAAATAAAACCCATCGTAAAAAATATTTATAGTGAAAAATAAAATTAGAATGGTCTTTAATAAATCATAAGCATTAAAAAAGCACAAAAGCCATAACAAATCCAGTGATAAAATCATAATATAAGACTGGTTAAACTAAGTTTGTAGAGTTGCGCGCCTCCAACCTGCACGCAACCAAGAGGTGACTGTTGAAACTGGAAAATAGACAGAGTCTTGCTAAGGGTTTAAGTCCCTTTTTATTCAACTTAAGAAATTACAATTGCGTGCTCTTGACGCTCACAAACTACGCCGACCCGGCTGTAAAATAAAAATAAGAACCTGAAAAGAAATAATAACAAGACTCTAACTACGAGGCTCTCTAAAAGTAACTAACCTCACCGCGTTTTACAATACCGCTGCTAATTCAGCAAACCTTGAATATTACGTTGAACGATTAGCAATTCTCCGAGGCAAGCACACAGGCCGAAACGCGGGGTTCTTCAATTTCTGGCTAACTACCTCCGCGCTCGTGAAGTAAGAACAGCACACCTCGAACTCGTTTCCTTTCTATTTAACTCCGAATACTTCCGCTGATAATTTGAATCCTTGCGCGTTCTACTAAAATTTACATACTCTGGCATTGGCAGTTCCAGGGGAAGTAAGGCTTGACAGGAAAGATAGTTTAAACTTAAAATAAATGTTAGTTAAAATAAATATAAACCCTACAAGTTCTTTCTCAAGAGACTAGACTTTATAAGGTATTTCTCTACTTTTCTAGCGTGCCTTCATGGTGTAACGGTAGCACGCTGAGCCCGTATTCCAGAGGTCCGTGGTTCGATTCCCGGCGAAGGTGTTGCTAATTTTTCATCTCTCTGGCTTCCAAAAAATCCTAATGCCTCTACAGTGGCGCCCGAACTAAAAGGGTTGTGGGTGATGATTCTCCGCACCCAGGATTTGATGACTAGGTCCCCTAAAACCCTAGTCGCCCTTTAAAAAGGGGAGTGTATAAGGTATTTCTCCCACTTCCCTAGCGTGCCTTCGCGGTTTAACGGTAGCACGCTGGGCCGGTATTCCAGAGGTCCGTTGTTCGATTCCCGGCGAAGGCGGTTGCATATTTTTCATCTTTTCTGCTTCCAATTAACCTAGTGACTCTACAACTTAACCAAGTAAAGCTTAAGTTGTATTTCTGTCATTTTATAGTATACAAAAATAGAGATAATTGAAAATTATTAACTTAAATATATAAATAATCTTGAATCTGAATCTTGAGCACTCCACCCGATGTCGCTGTCAGGAAGCTTGAGTGACTGCGTGGCTTCTCTCATATGTAACGTGAGTGCGGAGCAGATTCCCTTAGAAAGTCTTATACGAAGGCATCCCTACAGTAGGCAGATAGCCCTCATGCGTTTTCCTACATTCAAATATTCTACCCTGTGCTAATCTATAATTTTAGGCTATGGCATCTATTTTAGGTATCTAATTTTCTGATCAATAGCAGATTATTAATTATTCAGTTTTGAGGAGTCAAGAGTTATACATAAAATGTTGGAATTGCGCTGGGATTTCAGTTTAGTTTTAGTTTCAGTTTAGTTGATTTCAGTTTAGTTGATTTCAGTTTAGTTGAAGTCAGTTTTAGTTGATACAAGTTCATTGTGCTGTGCAGTTGAATTTTGTTTGTCTCTGGAAATCGGAAAGTTTTCCTGTTATCAAAATGCAGATATAGAAGTCAAAAACTAATGTGTTGAAAAGAAATGATAAGTGATGTCATCGAAGGAAAAGTAGAGTATCGTTAAGATGACGAAAGACGACGGAAAGTGCTTCAGGAAATCTTGAAATTCAACTGATGAAACAAGTCATGAAATTTCGGCTTCTATCATATCAAATTGCATTCCCAGCAACTCAGATTGCAAGATAAGAAATATTCTTAGTTTTTCTAAAAATAATTACTTCAGACTTACTTAAGACAGTTGCTATCCTGTGTATTTGACCTTCAAAGTTGCCAACTTATTTTAAGTCGAAAAATAATAAATTTAAGTCGAGAAATAACAAATTCTGCCTCAAGAGTTTTTACAGGAAGTAAATCATCCACAATCATGAATAAAAGTTCTTTCTCTAAGCCTATTCTTATATTTATTGATTTTGAGTACTTTTTCATCACCATAATAAATCTGCAAATGCAAAACCCTCAACGGGCCTTAGAGCTCAACATACACTGGTGTGCAAAAAATTAAGGACGAGACGGTTTTTTCAATATAACTTTGTACAAAAGCTTTCCAAATCAACACATTTAATACCGTAAGATACCCAATACGTAAGGACATGAGTAATGTAAGCAACACTTATCAGGTTCAATGTTCCTTCTAACCTTCTTCGGGAACATACAAGGACCTGACTAGGAACAGAGAGCTTACTAAAGCTATGTTCACTAACTGTAGTAAGTAGACAGGATACGGACGAAGGGTATACAAAACCCTTTATTTTTCTCTATATACAATAACTTCCGTACTTCGGAATACACTGACCCTCCACTCGGGGTCTAACGTAAAAGTATAAAAATAAAACTAAACTCTAATTTAACTTTAGAATAATACACGTGGAAGATTGGCCTTATAATAACAGGAAGCGTATGTAGCACAGAGACTGTGAACACTACAATACGTTTTAATTTATCAAGAGGATTAAAACCTCTGGCCTGGAAGGCAAACAGCAACTGCGTAACTTCTAAGGTAAGCGGCCTGCGTTGACTCACTGCTTCCTCTCTATCTTGCTTGGCAAAAAGCCACAACTTAAGTACTTGGCGTTCGCCAGACAAACTTTGCATAAAATCCTTCACGCTTATAATTCTGGCCGGAAGTAGAAAATAAGAAGTGATAGTAAAGATTTAAAATAAAATAAACGTTAGTAAAACTTAAGATCCTTACATACTTCCCGCCAGAGTTAATTAGTTTGAAACTGAGGTCTAAAACGACCTTGTTGAAAACTTTTAGCTCTAGAATCTAACGCGAGGCCAATCTTTTACAAACATAACTTCGTTAGAAACTAGAAAATTTAAAAGAAAGAAATTTGTTACAATAGCAGCTCCCAGGATATACAACAATCTTTTTTTCATCTGTACTGCATCTAACCAGGAGCTTTTATTCAATTCTGGTTCCTTCCAGAGATCTGGAAGGAAAACTAGTTTAATGAAATGTTACACAATGACATGGCAAGTAACATATAGAATTATACTGCTCTTAACATTCTTATTTCATTCATGACTATTTTAATTATCTCTCCCCGTGCTCTCTGACATGTGTTGTAAAAGAACACCAAACACGAATGTGTTTCTGTCTACGTGTGCCACACTTCCTCCTACAATCAAAACACTAACGTGTTAAAATTCAACATAACGAGACCTCTTAACACACCCTAATTTCAACTCTAAACCCTGAGGTACTATTCTAAAAGTGGCTAACTCT
The DNA here is from genome assembly GCF_044657685.1 of Stegodyphus dumicola. Taxonomy (NCBI): domain Eukaryota; kingdom Metazoa; phylum Arthropoda; class Arachnida; order Araneae; family Eresidae; genus Stegodyphus; species Stegodyphus dumicola. The sequence continues at coordinate 6,480,989 of NC_140773.1, forward strand.
AAAGTGTAGCGTCAGAGAGCCTAACTACATCATTCAACCTTTACCACATATTCGCCATGATTTAATCTTTACAGTCACACGAATAACAAATTTTTAACATTACTTTCACTTTTACCATATCACGGTATTTCTTAACATTTAAAATAACAGTTCACATGTATATAAGAACATATCAACATGCCGTTAATTTTACACATTTGAAAACATACATTAGTAGTACCTTGTTAACTTCTATTCTTTTCAAAGCAAGTGCCAATTCTTTCTACATTGAAATAATACTACATTTCAAAAAGTCTTTCAGACTAAAACTTCTTTCTTGCTAGAATGTTTTAAATAAAATTTATACAATAACTTTTTACAATATTTAAGTCTTTACACAACGCTATTATACATCAACTTTAGTTTTACGCACGAGTAATTTAAAAACATAATACGAAAATCGGTCACAACTCATTTCTCGCCCTTTTGGCGATAAAGGTAGACCTCGCATGAGGTAAAACTTCTTGAAATCTGCCACTTGCAGTAAGAATGAAAAATTAACTTAAGTTTGCAAAGTAACATAAAATTTTACTTATCTTTGTAATATTCGGACATCCTTTTCTGGGCCCAGTCTTTAAAGGTACTGCAGATAGTAGTTTGGTTTATCCTCCTTCTTGTACGGGCTCGCCCTTCAGTGCTTTCCTCTGGAAGCTTCCGTTTTTCACCAGTTCGGCCACCCTTGAACACCTTCCTTTTCTCCTCTGCTTGTGGTCTTGGCCGTTTGAAGGCAGCTGGTCTTGGCGGAACCGGAAAACTTCTGTCGTGATCCTGCTTGGACCTCGTTGTTGGCCGTTCAAATTTTTCTTGTACTTTTTCCTCCGCCGCTGATGGCCCTTCCGCAGTTCAGCGTCTTTTGCTGCGGAGAGTTCTGTCGGATGAGTAGATCTTCCGTTTTAAAGCCGGGTTATAGTTGCCGTCATTTCTCCTGGTCCTCTTCACATACGTCGTCCTTCTCCCTTCTTCATTCTGGGGGTGTTCGTGAACTCTGTTTTCTGGACGGTGGAACGGCTTCTTTTTCTTGTTACCTTCAATTTTTCCGCGGGGCAATTTTCTTTTCACTGGCTCCTGCCTCTTATTGGCTTGCCTTTGTACTTGTCGTTTTCCCACCTCTTGAACTTGTACCTGCGGTGTCTGCCGTGCCGGATCCTGCAAAAGATCTGAAAAGATTTGCATTTTATTACGATCGAAGTAGGGCTTAATTTGATCAATGTTTGCGGAACAGGTTTCACCATTTCTGGCTTTTAACACTACAACAGCGTGAGTTATTTTTTCTATAACATATGGTCCTTCAAATCGTGGAAAACATTTGGCAGTTTTATCTTCTGGTGCTGAAGAAAGTGAATGCTTAATTTTTAAAACTTCATCCCCTACTTTATAAGTTACTCCCCGTCGTTTCAAATCATAATATAGCTTCTGTTTTTTCTTTGTGATACTTCCGTATTCTTTTTTGCTTCTTTTATTAGTTTTTCAATATCACCCATTTTAAATTCTGAGGCTCTTTGTTGCACATAAAATAATTTATCTAACGGTGTTATAATCCTTCTGCCTAGAAATAACTCAGCAGGAGTTTTGCCCGTTGTATCATGTTTTGCTGTCCTAAGGGCGAAAGCAAATTCATTGACATAGTTATCCCAGCTTTTATGAAAATTTTTAACATAACTACGGATAATTTTCACTATATTTCTGTTAACCCGTTCCGCTATATTTGATTGCGGCCGATACGGGACCATTTTTAAATGACGTATGCCCAGTTTTTGGCACATGTCTTCAAATATATTACTTACAAATTGAGGACCATTATCCGATATAACTTTTAGGGGCGCCCCGTATTTTAAAATATATTTATTTAAAATAGAATCAGTAACTAATTTCGCGGAGGCTCGTTTTAAGGGAACAATTTCGGTCCATTTACTAAAATGATCAACCATAACAAGGAGATAGCGACTTTTATTTAACTGACTTTTTGGGAAAGGGCCCAATAAATCGATGCCAATTATTTCATTTGGAAATTCGGATTTAATACTATTTAGAAACCCGGCCGGGCGGAAATTAATATAATTAACGGCTTGACATGTTGGGCAGGACTGGACATACGCCCTTGTTAACTTTTGCAGTTCAGGAAAGTAGACTGCCTCGCGTACGCGTTGGATAGTTTTTCGAATACCAGCATGAGAAGCTAAAGGGCTGTCATGGAGCTCCTGCAGGATATTTAATCTAAGACTAGCTGGGATAACAGGTCGAAATTCGTTGTTGGAATTCGTAGTTTTTGTATAGAATAATAGACCATCTATTAGTTCGTAATGGGCCGCCCTATTTCTTATCGCCACAATATCTTGGTGGCTAAAATTTTCAGGATCCTTCAAATACTCATAATTACTTCCAAACTCAGGATCCTTACCCAGTTCGGTTATTGCAGTTTCTCGGGAATTTATTGTACATGCTGTGAGCATTGCCATCTTTACGGTATTGCCTTGTTCGTCTATTTTAATCCTTGATAGGGCATCTGCTACGATATTTTCCTTTCCAGGGGTATGCTTGATTACCAGATTATATTCTTGCAGCTTGAGTGCCCATCTTATTAACCTTGGGGATAAATTTTTTCCTGAGTACAATCTAGTTACCGCCGCATGATCAGAGTATACTGTTATCGGCGCCTTTCCAAAATAGACTCGGAACTTTTGCACTGCTAACTGAACTGCAAGTGCCTCTCTCTCGGTCGCGGAATAGTTTCTTTGTGTTTGATTTAAAGTTCGGCTAAAAAATGCCACGGGCTGCTGATTTTGCGAAAGTACCGCTCCTACCGCATAATCCGAAGCATCCGCTGAAATTTCTAAATTTTCATCCTTTTCAGGAAATTTCAACACAGGGGCTTGCGTTAATGCTTGTTTTAATTTTTCGAAAGCACTATTGGCTTCGGCCGTCCACGAGAATCTTGCCTTTTTTCTTTTTAATTTTAACAATGGCTCCACGATAGCCGCAAAATCTTTTATAAAGGACCTATAATATGAACAAAGTCCTAGAAAAGAAGAGAGCTTCTTTGCCGTGTTTGGAGTCGGATACTTTTGTACAGCGATTATTTTTGATTCATCTGTCTCGATCCCTTTTTGAGATATTTTGTAACCTAAATATTTTAATTCAGGGGCTGCAAATTTGCACTTTTCGACATTAACTTTTAGACCGGCCTCATTTAATAAAGAAAACACCTGTTTTAAATCCTGTACATGTTGGTCCAGATTATCACTAGTAATAATGATATCGTCTAAATAGATAAATGTGGACTTTCCAAGAACAGGTCTTAACACAATGTCCATGCATCGCTGAAATGTTGCCGGGGCGCCTGAAAGGCCAAACGGCATACGCAAAAATGCATAAGTGCCAGACTTGGTTATAAAAGCAGTTTTAGGCACGTCCTCAGGCCTCACCCCTATTTGAAAATAACCAGTCGTTAAGTCTAAAGTCGTCATAAATTTGGTTGATTTTATGTTCCTTAAAATTTCTTCTATGATCGGTAACGGATATACCGGATATTTCGTTATGGAATTTAATTTACGGTAATCAATAGCGAATCTCCACCTTTTTGGATGCTCCAAAGGATAGTCATTATTTTTCTTACATAAAACCACCGGGCTAGCATAACTACTTGAGATGGGCGTTATGATTTTTTTACGTAGCATATCGGTAATATGCCATTCTATAATTTTTTCCTTATTCTTATCATACCGGTATGGTTTTTGACGAACCGGCAATGCATCTCCGGTGTCAATACTATGGTTAGTAACCTGAGTAAATCCTGGAATATCACTAAATAACGAAGCAAATTCACTTACCACTTGTCGGATTCTATCTTGCTCGTCATTAGGCAGGTGGTCAAGATTTAACCTTGGCGGTTCAACCTTTTCTACACGCACTGGTTTCATTGTCAGCTTAAGGGACGCTTCATTAAAATCCAGTGTAGCTTGTGCGTCTGAAAGAAAATCTATCCCTAAGATTAAATGTGCTTGCAGATTCTTTACTATAAAAAACATCACCTTTATTTGTTCGTCCTTGATACGGATATACAAAGGTACTTTACCTACGCACTTACATTTTTCTCCTTGCGCCGCTAACACTGTTGTATTATCCGCATTATATATGCGGTATTTGCGAAAATACTTTCTAAAAAACTCTTCTGCCACACAGGAACACTGCGCGCCGGTATCCAGGAGTGCGGTGGCTGGGATATTATTCACCAAGACTTCAATCTTCGGAAGAGTCAAAATTTTCACCATTACTGTATTTAACTTGTAGGAAGAGGGGTTTTCGTGGCCTTCGAATTTCCGCACCCTCTCGTCAGCAGAAATCCGTTTTAGTTTAAATTATTTTTCCTTTCCGTGCTTTCCTTCTTTTTCCCCTGGCCTTGAGACTTTTTTCCTGGGTTGCTATTGAACTGTCGACGTTCGCCGGCTGTTTTTGAATGCTCGGGTTTCCTTTCCCACTGATTCGCTTTTTCTCCGTAGCCGTATGCTTGAGTTTGCTGTAGTCTTGGCGTACCAAATTGGTTTCGCTGTTGATATTGGCGTCTTCTTTCGACGTCCGCCGTTCTTCTACTTTCAAACTGCATTGCTAGCTCAAATAACTTTTCCAGTGTAGTCGGATTTCTTAATTCAATAAAGTCTTGCACTTGGGGTAGGAACCTCGGCAAAATCACTTGAATTATTTCAGGATCCGGACGGTTTCCATACAAGAGCTTGAAAACGTGAATTTTTCTTAAAATAAAGCTCGAGAGGTTTTCGATTCTTTGTTGATATATACTAAAAAGTTCCGTTTCTAATTTCGCACGATCCCTTACAACAGGGAAGGCTTTTAGTAGGGCAGTCTTGAAATTTTCGTAAGTATAGGTGGGACTTCCTGCTTGACCCAAGAGACTTCTGCCTATGCATTTGAACCAGTTAAGCGCTTGGCCCCTCAAAGCGCTGGTAGCTAAGGTAACTTTTTGAAACTCGTGCACGGGGTAGAGCATGAAGTGGTCATCCAATTTTTCCAAAAAACTGGTTACCGGTGAGTTTCCGTTAAACGTTGCTTCTGGTTTCATCGAAGCGCGCATGGTCTGGACGATGTAACCGAATCCTTCCAGGGTGGCAGCTGGCATTTCTGGATTCTGAGCCGTTTCTGCAGGCAGCACAGGTTCTTGAAACTCGGCCATGGTTATTCTTCTTCGTTGGGAGCCACTATCAGGTTCAATGTTCCTTCTAACCTTCTTCGGGAACATACAAGGACCTGACTAGGAACAGAGAGCTTACTAAAGCTATGTTCACTAATTGTAGTAAGTAGACAGGATACGGACGAAGGGTATACAAAACCCTATATTTTTCTCTATATACAATAACTTCCGTACTTCGGAATACACTGACCCTCCACTCGGGGTCTAACGTAAAAGTATAAAAATAAAACTAAACTCTAATTTAACTTTAGAATAATACACGTGGAAGATTGGCCTTATAATAACAGGAAGCGTATGTAGCACAGAGACTGTGAACACTACAATACGTTTTAATTTATCAAGAGGATTAAAACCTCTGGCCTGGAAGGCAAACAGCAACTGCGTAACTTCTAAGGTAAGCGGCCTGCGTTGACTCACTGCTTCCTCTCTATCTTGCTTGGCAAAAAGCCACAACTTAAGTACTTGGCGTTCGCCAGACAAACTTTGCATAAAATCCTTCACGCTTATAATTCTGGCCGGAAGTAGAAAATAAGAAGTGATAGTAAAGATTTAAAATAAAATAAACGTTAGTAAAACTTAAGATCCTTACACACTTACTAAAAGAGAAATCAGAGGGATAAAAAGAAGCTGTATTGAAAAAGTAGCATGGAGCGCAATGCGACTGAAGGCCGAAACATCCTTGTGATGGATGTCCAGCAAGAAACATCCGGTCTTTAATAGGGATATGATCTCCCCTGACTGCTAGGCAGGTTTCACAGAGTCTGCTCATGCTGAGAATGAGGGTGTCAATGAGTTGTTGAGGCATTGCTGCCCATTCGTCTTGCAGCGCCAATCGAAGCTCCGGAATCGTTACTGGTGGTAAGGTACGAGCTGCCAAGCGTCTGCCTAGAAAATCCCATACATGCTCGATGGGATTGAGATCCGGAGATCCTGCCGGCCAATCCATACTCTCTAAGTATTAGCCAATCCTCACTCTTTAAGAGCTGTTCGGTTCGATGACATAGTGCATTGTCGTCCATGAAAAGGAACTGCGGACCCATAGCGCCTCTAAAAAGACGCACATATGGAAGAAGAATCTCGTTACAATAATGGGTCCCGTTGACTGAACCTGCGTCGAAGATGTGAAGGTCTGTACGACTACCAAGCATGATGCCTCCCCAAACGAGAACACCGCCATCTCCGTACCTGTCCCTTTCAATGATGTTCGAGGGATGATTGCGGCTTCCCCGCTCTCTCCAGATGAGTATGCGATGAGAATCGCTACTCAGACTGAATATGCTCTCATCTGTAAATAGTACTCGTCCTCATTCATTGTCTCTCCAATTCCGGTGTTCCCGGCACCACAGAGAACGCCTTCTCCGATGGGCAGGCGTTAGAGGTACACACCGTACACATCCGCTGCACATCCACCGTACACATCCGTACACATCGTGCAAACAGACCACCACCGTGCAGTCTTCTGGCCACGGTAAAACGCGATATCGGTCGTCCAGTCGCCTGTGTCGTGTGTCTAGCGATTTCTCCCTCTGTCTGCCACCTGTTTCTTCTGGCCTGTAAGGCAACACACCGGTCATCTGCGGGTGTGGTTCCTCCTTTACGACCACTACTAAACCCCCGGATAGCTGTTCCTGTAGTTTGAAATTGTATCCAAAGTCTTGAAACGATGCTGTGAGCAATTCCGAACTCTGCAGCCACACTTGTCACACTGCGGCCTTCCTCCAACTTCCCAATGATTCGACCTCGGATAAAAGCATCCAGATGTCGTCTAACATATTGATTATTCGCCATTTCTCGCTGAGGAAGCAACTCGGTGCGATTTTAACTGCTATACGGCGTGCAATCTCTTTGCCAGAAAAACTGATCTTACACCAACAACATGCTTTATAGTACTCAGAGACTCCCCCATTACGTGTACCTGCATATCTGCGCATGTGCTACCGTACATCACCTTACTTAATCTCCTGATTGGTCTTTCTGTCCGCTCTGCCTCTTCGTTCAGCTGATATTCTAATTTTTCGACTTCGTCCTTAATTTTTGCACACCAGTGTATTTCAAAGGGACGACTACTATGTGATAACTATCAAAATTCTTCTTCGATTGTCAGTTGAGCACTTAATCTAATATAAGTAAAATGGGAGGGAAGAGGGGAAGATTGAATTAATAGATACTAATTTGAAAGCGGCTTTTCTACTGCCGATTGGGACTAATCTTTAGAATATGGTAACAGGTAGTTCGGCGACATTTTGGTAAGGCGATAAAGGTTACTAGCTAGGACTTTAGCAATCATCTGAGAAGTACACAGTTCGAATCACAGATTATTTTGTCTCAGAGAAATGAGAGATTATGAGACATGTAATGTGACATTTTCCGGAAAATTCCGACCGTGATTTTAGCTAATAAGCACTTAGAAACAATTTCGCTGCTAAAGTGCAGAATCGCCCACTTATTTTTTTGCGCTTTTTACAAGAGTAAGAAGAATTGGATTTTTGCCAATTTTCTTTGACTTTTTAAGTGAAAATAGGTCGATGTGTACATGGATAAAGTCAAGAGTGTGCGCAATGCCATTTTTGTGCAATTCTGATATGTTTTTTTAAGTGAAAATAGGTCGACGTGTACATGGATATCGCGTATGTGCAATTCTTAAAAACGCGGCAAGCAGTGGGCGATTCTGCACTTTCTCTCAATTTCGCACCTAATCTTCGTCATGATTAAGCATTTTTGTTCCATAAAAGTTCTAGTATAAGCGTAATTCGGCTAGCAGATTGTTGAAAAATATGTTGAGTTTAAAAAAAAAAAAAAAAAAAAAAAATTGCCCTTTACTTCGTGAAAACAAAATGGCGTCCAAAACAAAACTAGCAGGTTGCTGTAGCAGGTCGCCAAATTTTCGCCAAAAAATTGCCAAGTTACCATAATGTAAAGATTCACTCCGATTGGATTCGTTTCATGTTACAGATTTAAGAAAAAACCTGTAACAAAAATTAAGAGAGAATAACACAAGAACAACATAAAAAAAAAAAAAAAAAAAAAAAAAAAAAAAAAAAAAAAAAAAAAAAAAACTGAAAGGTCTCAGGTATTCAGTCTCCAAAGGGTTTGTTAAAGTTTTTTTCACGCTTTCCCTGAACTAGCAGTCTACCAGACTGCTGTTGCCTTCGCTCCTGCTAAGTTCTCACTGTCTTTTTAGCTTTATTATTAAGCATCAGTTTCTTCTTACTTACGCCATATACAATTCAACAGCAGAAATACAAAAATTTTAAAAGCAGCATGCGTTTAGAAGTCCCGATGAAGTGTTAAGTTGTTGGAACATATTTTTCTCTTTTCTTCAGTCAGTCTTTTCTGACTTTATCATATCAACGTACAGTTTTCTTAGTAATATGGGTCGCAAAAATGGACTTTAGTTATATGCTTCTCGCTTACGTCACATAAAATTCAGATGAATATCAAAATTACAAAATATTTAAAAACGACATATCTTTAGAATTTCCGATATTCTCGTGCGCTGGAGAAAACAAAGTTATTTTCAATCAGTTAATTTTTGCTACTGCTGGGTTTCAAATCGTTGAGTTTGTTAAAAATTCATTAAAGTTTTACAAAATAGGAAATACGAAATCCGAAATCCAAAATTCGGGCTTCCAGGTTCGCATGTTCTTTTTTCATAATTGCGAAAACGCATTCATACATATTTTTCATTATTTAATTTCTTTAATACAGGGTGATAATATTTCGTGGCAACAATTTGAAAAGTGATTCCGACATTTAAAGCCAAATTTCGTTTCGAGACAAATAGCTCATTCGGGCTAAAGCTTTTTTGGAACTAAAAATCCAAATATAATACTTATATGAAAAATGGGTTCTAAATTAGAAGGATTTTGTAGAATTATCTCTTCTCCAAAATCTTATATTGAATTAACTGAATCAACATACTGTCTTTAACCTGTATTGCTACACGACTTTCGAATGCAAATTTATTTTATCGTGATTCAATCTTATTTTATACTAAGTGGACTGATTTGCGAGAACTGCTCGGGTTAAATATTTAGCCATCCCCTGAATTTGCTGTAAGAACAGTCACAAAATACATAAACTGAGCTATAATGGGTTACAGTTTAGATCACTAATAATCCTTCAAACACGCCTTTCATATATAAACTTTTATTTATAAATATTATATTTTTTAACATTATATAATTTTTTATAAAGCTTTTATTTATATTCTCCTCACTTAACTTTTATTTAGTTCACTTATGGTGAACTAAATACTTATGGTGAACTATAGGATGTTCTTAGTACTGTACTGTAGGTGGAGATTTGTCATCGGTTTTTAACCTACTTCCTGATAAGCTATCGTGGTCAAATTTTGTAAATAAACTGTTTCTCGATGGCGATGGAATGCAGTTAGCGATGTTTTCAAAATTTGATTTAGTTTTTTACTTCCTTCTACGAAGTAAAAAGGAAGTATTGTAATCGCGAAAAGTTTCAGGCAGCATATTTCAAAGAAAATATCCATTTTGACCGCTTTCGAATGCAATTTAACGATGTTTGTGCGTGATATCTGTACGTAAGGACGGAATAAAAGACTCTTTTCCTTCAAAAAAAATTATAAATCTGCTTTAAAATGAATTCTGAAGAGAAATTTTCGTGGCGTCTGTACGTACGTATGTATCTCGCATAACTCAAAAAGGAGTAGCCTCAGAACGTTGAAATTTTGTATATAGGTCTACTATAACATGTAGATGTGCACCTCGTATTTTGGTTGCAATCGGCCGCACCAAACGGATATAAATATATTTATATATATATATATTCACTCTGTTACCCGGCTCAGTGATCTCAGTTTCTTTACTCTTATATGTTTGTAAATTGCTCATTTTTTGCTTTAAAAATGATTGAATTATGTTGTTGTTATCTTCCGGTTGAGGTTTTTATGGCTTTAGTCAATCTGTGTGCAATATTTTTAGAATTATCAACAATTTTAAAGTTGTTTAAGTGCCGCTAAGACTAATAATTTTTCTGGTGGCGGCCATTGCTTGTTTACATTTGAAACAGCAGAGTAGTGGATTTGTTGCCAATCTGGAGAAACATAGCTTCGCAACAACAAAGGTAACGCCTTCATTTATTATTGCGAATTAAATCATGCTTAATCCTTTCTGGAATTTTTTCTAGGAGATAAGCGTTTAAGATTTACTTCGTAATTTTTAATACAGATATTTTGAGTTTTTATGTATTTTTGCCTTGTCGCGAAGTGAAAACTTAATGAATTGAATGAGAAATACTCAATCGTCTGTGAAAAACTGTTTCTTTTTTGTTTTGCTTGCTTAATTTCTTTTATACATCGTTCTAGGTTTATTATAGTATTTGAATAGAACATGTGGCAACGATTAGATAATTCTTGAAATGATATAAATTTTGTGCATTGTGAGTTATAATATGAACGAAATATAATACTGTTAAGTGAATCTAGCGCCAGAGTGTCGCTATGGTAAACAAATACTACAGTGAATTTTAAAGAATGCATTAATTCTATTGTGGTTTATGCGCTGTCGGCGAAGTAGGTTTAATTCAATCTAATAAGTTTAAATGAAATGCAAGAAAAAATGCGTATAATTTAATATTCCGTACAAGGAAGTCATGTGGTGTACACATCAGAATTTTTATATAAACTTTTACTTATAAATATTATATATTTTTAACATTATGTAACTTTTTATAAAACTTTTATTTATATTCTCTTCACTTAACTTTTATATAGTTCATTTATGGTGTTTTACTGTGGGTGGAGATATGTCATCGGTTTTTAACCTACTTCCTGATAAGCTGTCGTGCTGAAATTTTGTAAACAAATTGTTTCTCGATGGCAATGGAATGCAGTAAGCGATGTTTTCAAAATCTGATTTAGTTTTTTTTTTTTTTATTTGATGTTTGAACGATTTTTTGCATATATCTTCGATCAGCGAACAAAATAACCATATCAAAATTTTGCTTTTGCAACATCGAATCGAGCGGAAAAAGTCTTTTCAAAGAAACCCGTAAAGCAATTAAGATTCGATTTTTGAATTTTTCGCTAATTTTTTTTTTTAATTCCTCGAAATTTTAGACTATTTGACGTTTGATAGGTTTTAGATCATTACGACACCTTCACATACTTTCATTGGAAGTTTCTTTGTATATATACTGGGTATTAAGCAGTTGAGAGTATGTATTTAAGAGGTTAAAGGGATATGTAACTAGTATTTCAAATCCTGATAACATCCCATACGCTGTCGGTGGGACCTAGATAGGATGTCTTAATGATATACTGGGATGTGACATTAAGCACTCAGGAGGATGAGTTTAGGAGGAAACTGGGATATTACGGGATGTCCTGAGAATGTAGTAAGTAGAACTTTAAATCCTAATAACATCCCATACGCTGTCGATGGGACATAGATAGGATGTTCTTAGGATATAATGGGATGTATTTAGGAGGTTAGTGGGATATCCCGGGATGTCCTGAGGATGTAGTAAGTAGGAATTCATATCCTAATAAACATCCCGTACGCTGTCGATGGGACTTAGTTAGGATGTCCTGAGGATGTACTGGGATGTGACATTAAGCACTCGGAAGGAAGTGTGTAGGAGGTTTGCGGGATATTCCGGGATGTACCGAGGATGTGCGCATATCCCGCGAGCAACATCCTCGGGATATCCCAAGGATGTTTTTGTGCTATGTGGGTATGATTTTAAAATTTGAACGTCTAAAAATGTGCAAGATATAAAGTTTCGAAATTTTCGTAGATTATGAAGCAGTTTTTGTGCTATGTGGGTATGATTTTAAAATTTGAACGTCTAAAAATGTGCAAGATACAAAGTTTCGAAATTTTCGTAGATTATGAAGCAAACTTTTCGCCCTCTTTTTAAAGCAAGAATGATAAAAGAATATTAACTGAGCGACTTTCTAAATTAAAAAAATTAAATGTGCTGCAGTTGGAAGGAGACGGGGGGGAGGGGGGAAATAATTTTCACTTTGCTATCTCGGTGCCACATTCATCGACCCGATATTCGAATTGGCGATATTCGTTTTCTTATTTCACCTTTAAGTAAAATACTTGTAGCATTGTTATTATATCCAATTTCCAAAACTGAATATTCAAATCGATTTCTTCATTCTCACAATAACGTTAAGTTATTTTCTTTATTTCATAAATTTCTTATAATTTATTGTTTGTGTTTTAATAATGACTGAAATTTTTATCATTGGTAATGTCTCATTGAAAATTAAAAACAAAAAATAAAAGTCAATTAAAAAACAGGCTTATAGATGATAAAATTTTATTCAAAATGCATATGATTACTAATGCAATTAAAGGAGAAAAATAATTTATCGCAGAATTTAATGGGAATAACAGATTAAATAACTCTATTTATAGAATTCATCTACATTTGTATATCGTGAACAATAAAAGCGTGGGTCTTCTAAATAATGAAATTTATTAATTTAAATGCATTGTCAAATCTATAAGCTATTATTTTTACCCAAAGGGTCTTAAGCCCAAAAGGACTATTTATATCCTTTTGGCATTTTGCGTCAAATCACTATAAATGGCTTATGACTTTTCAGATTGTTGTCACCAGACGTTAGAGACCTGTATTATATTGAAAGAAATTAAATAATGAAGAATCTGCATAAATGTATGTATGTTTCTCGCACTGTGATGAAACAACGGTACTAGAGGCATCGAATTTTGAATAATGTTATCCTCCACCCGAATATGGGCATCTGGTAGTCCTAATTTGGAATTTATTTTATTATCTATTTCATATTTTGTAAAATTTCAACGATTTTTTGATTATCAATCTCAACGATTGCAAAGCGAGCAATGGCAGCACTGCGCGGGGATGGGACATTTTTATATCTTGCGCGCGAGACTGTGTATCGAAAATTCTAAAGATATGCTCTTTTTAAATTATTTTGTGATATAGCTGTTGAATTGAATTTTATGGTTTAAATGCGAAGAATACGATATTTAATAAATAAAAGTAACACAGAAAACGTTAAAAAAAGCCCCTTTGTGCATAAGCTGAAATAATAAAAATAAAAGATAGATTTCAGATAAATCTGAAAACTTTTTTCAAAACTTTCTATTAATATAATTGCATTGCCAAATGTATAAGGCATTATATTTCCTTATTTAACATAGGTGTCCCAAGCTTTTACTATTCCCGATATAAAATTACAGATGAATACTGTAAAACGAATTATTTAATCTATCATTACTGTTAAACTATATGCTAAATTATTAATTAACGTATTCATTTTAAATAAAAGTATTTTTTATGAAAGATTTTTTTTTAATTGTGTTTTACTTTCAATTGAAAGTACCAGGTAATCATAAAATGAAAGTCCGATTCTGCGCGATAACAACCTATACAAATTAAAAAGGATTTAATTAGTAACAACACTAAACTCGAAAATGTCACTTTTATTAAATTTAGCTACAAGAAGAAGATGGCAGAAGAAAATAAGTACAATACTTTCGCCTATTGAAATCTCTCTCGTTGCAAACATACCTGAGTTCATTAAATGGCTGAGTTTAATAAACGTCGATCTGTGAATTACAAATTGTGATAACATTTTTGGATTTAATAAGAGTTCTAATAAAATAATAACTAATAGCTCAATCGAATAATTAATCTTAAAATCACAACCAAAAATTAATAAATAATTGAATAAAGCTTGCAGATCTGAGGTTTCTTCTATAGTATAAAAAGCACATTTTTAAAACAGTTTCATCTGTGTTTTAAGAAACTGACACTTGATCATTAAAGATAATAATAATAATGAAGTACAGTAAGACCCCGCTTAACGCGGGGGATACGTTCCATCAAAGTAGAGCGTAATGCGAAACAGCGCTAAACGAGGCTATCTTCACATGTAAATATTGGGGTTAGGGGAAGATGGCTAGGAAATTGGTTAGGTATTAAATTTAAAAAGTATGTTTTTTTAATAAAAGTAAAACCAAACATTTATTTCTTAAAGCCCAAATTAATACCACATTATTATTTCTTGCAAAAATAAAAACAAAATATAAATAACAAAACGAATATTCTTAAAAAAAAAAAAAATAAATAAAATTCTCAGTCATATTTAGTTAGCCTTCCGCGTTTTCAGTGTTCTGCCTTTTTGTGACAAAAGCATCTAATATTGTTTGCCTTTTCTTTTGCGTTGTTCTCTTAAAAGTTCTTCATAAACGGATAGAGCATCTCTAACACCACGCCTTACTTTTGGGCTCCTGTCAAAATTCGGATCATTTTCAATGAATTTATCCATTATTTCAGTTATGGTAGACAAACTCCTATTTAGAAACGCCATCGAAAGTTCTTTTTGCTCTTCTTCTGAATCACTGCTGTCAACATTTTTGTTTTCTTCTTGTTCAGTTAATTCCTTGAGCTCATCATTAGAAAGACTAGCCGCTGCTTCTTGAATTATTTCTTCGACATCTTCCACATTTACCCCTTCAAAATATGTCTGTACAATACCGCACCAAACAAGAAATACAAGTACACTCTTTCGGATATGTATTTGAAACCTATCGCTGCATAATATTTCGGGGAATCCCCGTATGCTGCGAGCGATTTCGTGGAATCCCCGAGTTGAAATAAAAGAGCGCTAAACCGAAACAGCGTTAAGCGGGGTCTTACTGTAATGCTAATAATAATGAGCATAATATGCATAGTCTGTAGCGCAAATATCCATTTACTCATCAGCTTCAAATTCATTTTCGAAAGATTCAATTCTGTTTAGAAATTTCTGAATATATTTTTTGTAATAACATTTACAAGCTTTTATAACACCTTGCTGTAAAGTTTGAATGTTAGACATTGTATTTTTAAGAAAAGACGCTAATGTTTTTCAGAAAGAGATCAGAGATCTTTGCGCTGCATAGCCATCTTATTAGTAAAGCTATTTTTTCATTTTTCAGTTCGCTGTCTAATTTCAAAAGAAAATCGAAAAAATGCGAATTCTTATCCAAAAATTCTTACTGCTACTTTAAAACCCACAAGATCTTCGAATATGTTACTGTTGCAAAAATTGGGATAACTATTTATTTTAAAAGCAATTACTTCCAACTTTTTACAGCTGACTACATAATATAGCTGTTTCCTGGAATAATAATCAGAAAGTTTGTGTTCCCAAAAATATTTTTATAATTTAATCCGCTTTGTGACAAAATTTTTCGTCATGTTTCCACCTTGCGCGCACAGTTTAAAACATTCTGTTGCATGATTTAATTCCATATTTAATATATAGCTTTTATAACGTATTGTGAACCAAAAATCCTAAGAATTTCATGTTAAATTTTTATTTTATTTGGAGTTGAGCTTATAAAATGTATTTTATTAAAAAAATCTGTAATATTTTCGTGCATAAAATTTTTTAGTATTAAAATATTCATCACATTTTGGGTTCAGTTAAAAAAATAGTGCCCATATAAAGAATTCCATTAAATTTCAAGCATGTACCATTAAGCCATTTTTAAAATATCATGCGCTCAAGGCGGAAACATGACGAAATATTTTGCCACAAAGCGGATTAAGTTACAAAAATATTTGTGGCAACCCAAACTTTCTGGTTACTAGTTTCCAAAGCAGCTATATCATGAAGTCAGCTGTAAAAAGTTGAAAGTAATTGCTTTTAAAATAAATAAAATATCCCAATTCTTGTAACAATCACATATTCGAAGATCATGAGGGGTTTAAGGCGTATGAGTCCCCTTAACGTATTCTTTTTGTCACATTATTTTAACTAGGGATTATTTACGGGGAATGTCTTATTTTACAAAAAGTTCCGAAAATCACGAAAGGGCTTATTTTCGGAGGATGTCTTATTTTACAAAAAGTTCCGAAAATCACGATAGGGCTTATTTTCGGAGGATGTCTTATTTTCAGAAAAAGACGGTAAAAAGGATTTTGACTTTTAAAATGTAAGCTACCATCTTTGGTTTTTTTAGTCCAAATGGGCGTCAGCCCAGAAGGGCTATTAATTTCGTTTTGACATTTTGGCGTTGGTTTACAGTAAAGGTCTGAAACAGTTCTTAAATTATTGCTACCAAATATTCTAGAGCCTTGGATTAGATTTAAAGAAATTAAATAATGAAGAATCTGCATGAATGTGTGTAGGTTTCTGACACTGTTAAAAAGCAACGGCACCTAGAGACATCAAACTTTGAATAACATAGTCCTCCACTCGAATATGGGCATCTGGCAGCCAAAATTTGGAATCTGGAATTCGCTTTATTATCTATTTCGTATCTTTTAAAACTTTAACGAATTTTTGATTAACGAATTCAACGATTTCAAAGAGTTCCATTAAAATTAACATCACGTGCATCTTCAAGCACGGATGCTCACCAGCGGCCTAGCGGTAACGTCGCTGAACACTGGTAGTTCGGTCCGAGGTTCGAATCCCGCGAACGGGCTGGCTGCATGGGTGTTTTCGTGGTTTTCCCCATGTGTAACGTGTATACGAGCCAGTTTCCCTTAAAACGTCCTCCACGAAGGCATCCCTCCCTTAAGGCAGATAGCCCTCGAGTGCTTTGCCGTAATCTAATAAACCAAAATCAAGCACGGATATTTTATGAGTGAGGTTTTTTTTATGTATCTTTTATCTTCTTTCTTTCTGAATGTCTGTATAACTTTTCAAATCCCGTTTTGAATCCTCCGTGGGGGGGGGGGGAAACGCCTCTTTTGGGCGTAATATAAAATCTCAAAGCTTACAGTTTTTTTTTTTTTTTTTTTGCTGAGTTATATAGCGACTGTCGCCAAAGTTATAATGAAACAATAAAAATCTGCATTTCGTTCATGCGTTTTAGTATGGAAAATAGCTCTCAGTTACACGATCAGAGAAATTTTCTCTTAATACTTGTACTGACATTCCTTCCCGCTGAATTCGGCTTTTTTTTTAAAGGAAGTTCAATATCATTAATGGTTTCTTTATATTTCGTCCTTGCCTTTCATTATTCTAGTTACAAATGTTTTTATCAAGAACTCCTATTCCCGTTCAAGAACCTGTTTCCTTACTTATCTTTTTTTTTTTTTTTTTTCATTTGCGATTTATATGTGTTTTCTGTGCACCTGTTTACTACTTCTATCAAGAAAGAAACTATTAGAATTTCTAGACGGAAAGATCAATGATAACTAGTTTAGAGCAAGTTACTTGTTTTCATTTCACAAAGTTTCCTTCAGTAGGCACATCTGTTTACTGATTTTGATTTCAAAAAATGTAAGCGAGTGAAGTTACTTTATTCAAAATGGAAGTGGGAAAAGTCTACGGAAATCTTTGTTGGAAAATTTTGAAATTGCCAGACAACTTTAAAAGGAATTTTGAAAAACAAGGAGGCTTCATGACAACTTGTCGTTTACATCTGTTACGGTGAAACACCGAAATATGGAGAATGTCGACTTTCACCGGTGAATGTCAACATTCACATAGTCGCTTGGTGTATGTCCGAAATATTTTCCAAATACTCTTATTTCTGACTTACACCGGTCAGTGTCGACATTCACCATGTACTAATGGTGAATGTTGAACATATAACAATATTATATTTTCTTCTCCGTAATTCAGTCGCGAATAAACGCACTTGAGACTTGAAATAAGAACTTAAGAACATGAGAACTTAAAACATACAATACATTCAAAATGAGAAAGGAAAATAATAGAAGTTAAAAACTTACTTAATTATATAGTACGTTGTAAATGAGAAAATAAAATAACAGTAATAAAAAAACTTACTAAATTATGTGATTCAAATCTTATTTATTGCAACAACTTAAACTATTATGGCACTTTATGACCTCTCTTTTCGACTTTTACCAGAGCATATCTGGGATTGTCGACATACACCGGTGAGGGTCCGAATATACGAGAATGTAGTGAAATATTCGGTCTTTCACCGACGTATTTGGTGAATGTTGATATTCTCCGGTGAAAGTCAACATTCTCCAATTTCGGTCTTTCACGGTAACATATCGAATTCGTTCCGAAAGGAGAAGCAAAATTTGACCAACTGGTGTAAATGCTTACAAAGTTCTTACGTGCAGTGGACCTGCTAGAAGTAAATAATTAATCAAAAGAACGAAGGTAATTAAAGATGGCAATGACGAACAGCGGTTAAACTTATATCACAAAAGCAATGAAAGACAACAAGGTTAAATACATCTCTAACTGGTAAAAAAAACACAAACTGTTTCCAGAATAATGTCACAGAGAACATAAATTTTGAGCATGGAACTTGTCAAAATGGAAAGAAAAGTAAAGAGAGATTTGCGATAATATTTTGCTTCAATGTCGATGACTAAAAAATGATTGCCTTTAATTATTTAGATATCAAAAGAGGTAAAGTTATTTTGTGAAGAAATTATTGCGTGAATTTGGTAACAGCAAAAAAATGTGTGGATGATTTCGAACATCTTTCAGAAATTAATTCAGAATTTCAGAATTTCGACAGCGAGAAAAAAGAAAAAGAATGATTTTATTTATTGATCAATGGCCGGTTTACCGCTATGACTTCTCACTACTCAATTCTGTACACTGGAAAAAAAAAAAAAAAAAAAAAAAAAAAAAAAAAAAAGACAGTTCTATATCTCCCGTTCTATTGGGCCGCTAAGCCCACCAGCGGCGGAGCGGTAAAGTCGCTGAACACTGGTAGTTCGGTCCGAGGTTCGAATCCCGCGAACGGGCTGGCTGCATGGGTGTTTTCTTCAAGTTTCAAGTGCGTTTATTCGCGACTGAATTCCCCATGTGTAACGTGTATACGAGCCAGTTTCCCTTAGAAAGTCCTCCACGAAGGCATCCCTCCCCTTAGGCAGACAGCCCTAGTGTGCTTTGCCATAATTAACTACACCTCACCATCTATTGGGCCGCTTGACGAAATTCAACTTGCGCTTTTCATGTCTCGAACGAGCGACTGAGAATATGTATTAGATTTATATCTAGCATCGTTCTAATATAGGTATTTGACACAAAATCGGATTTCTTCTGAAATAACATACCAATTTTTTCCCTATTTCAATTCTACAACTCAAATTACGCCAAACTACCAAGTTTTGTAAAAGTCGCACGAGTCGTTTTTAAAAAATTAGCTTTCAAAGTTTTAGCTCCTCAATGTTAATTGAGTTTGGTATATATTTATTAATACATCTTTTTTTATTAAACTTATTTGATTCTTCCTTTCACATTTCGAAATTCAGGTTTATTCCAAATGAAATTCACCCATTTTTTATGATTTATTTTTTAAATTTATATTTTTTATAATTTTTGCAAAACAAATTTTGAATTATAATCTATAAAATCTTTACCATCATCTTAAAGTAGACGTATTTCTAAGCATACCTGCAAAAAATTACCGTTTTTTATTCAAAATTTCCGAAGATATACGAGAATTTATATATTGGCGCCGTTTTGAAATTTGGCATATTTCTTGAATGCGACAAAACACCCAGTGTGGTTTAAACACTTTGCTAAAATTATTTGAAAGCAAGAACGATGTGACTTTTTTTTCGTTCATGCAAAATGTAAAAAGGTAGGAACGTAAATTATTCTCGGCGTTAACTGAAAAAAATTGCGCCAAGATAAATTTTTGAATTTCTCCTTAAATGTCGCACCAAATTTTACAAAATTTAATATCTAGGAATAATTTGAAACGTAGAATGGAAAATGGAAAAATAATGCTATGTTATTTTAGAAAAATTCCAATCTTGTGTCAAAATACCTATGTTAGAACAATGCTATATGTAAATCTAATACATATCCTAAGTCGCCCTTTCGAGACATGAAAAAAAGCAATTTGAATTTTGTCAATCGGCCCAGTAAAACGGGAGATATAGAACTGCCCCCCCCTTTTATTTTCGCAGTATACATCTTGATCTTATAAGCTTTTTAGTTCACTCACGGTATTTGTCGCTATTATTCAGAACTTTGTGATCAGTTTTTAACTTGCATCCTGATAACCTATCGAGTTCAAATTTTGTGCACAGTCTGTGGATGAAAATGCGATGTGGCGATGTGATTTTTTTTTAAATCAAATTTAGATTTGTTTTAATGTATATATTACGGTGAAACACCGAAATCTGGAGAATATCGACTTTCACCGGTGAATGTCAACATTCACATAGTCTCTTGGTGTATGTCCGAAATATTTTCCAAATACTCTTATTTCTGACTTACACTGGTCAAATGTCGACATTCACCATGTACTAATGGTGAATGTTGAACATATAACAATATTATATTTTCTTCTCCGTCATTCAGTCGCGAATAAACCCACTTGAGACTTGAAATAAGAACTTAAGAACATGAGAACCTAAACCATACAATACATTCAAAATGAGAAAGGAAAATAATAGAAGTTATAAACTTACTTAATTATACAGTACGTTCTAAATGAGAAAATAAAATAACAGTAATAAAAAACTTACTATATGTAATTCAAATCTTATTTATTGCAACAACTTAAACTATTATGACACTTTATGACCTCTCTTTTCGACTTTTACGAGAGCATATCTGTGATTGTCGGCATACAGTGAGGGTCCGAATATACAAGAATGTAGTGAAATATTCGGTCTTTCACCGACGTATTTGGTGAATGTTGATATTCTCCGGTGAAAGTCGACATTCTACAATTTCGGTCTTTCACGGTAACATAGTATGTACAATGAAAATATGTGCCAATAAGCACATATTTTCATTTAACGGCCAAATTAAAAATTTCAGAATGTCAGTGCCCGCACCATCGGATAGAGAAGAAAAAAAAATCTTTTAAATTAAGTTTATGAAAAATGTTAATGTAATGTTCAGTTCTGATCTATATATATATATATTTTTTTACGTGGTAGCTAAATTGTTGAATGTTTTCGATCATTTAAGGTTAACAACTGTTGAAATTTAAAAAAAAAAAAAAAATTCACAGTTGAAAAATCATTTTTCAATTTGCTAATTTGATCAAGAACAACACCATTATTAATTTATAGTTATTTTAGTAGCTATTAATCTCAAAACGGCATTTTACGTTGAATCATTAAAAGCGTTGTATCACTTTTAAAATTGCTGTCACCAAATATTATCGCTTTCTATTATACTAAAAGAAATTAAATTATGAAGAATCTGCATGAATGTATGTATGTTTCTAGCATTGTGATACAACTACGGTACCTAGAGCCATCCAATTTTGAATAACGTAGTACTCCACCAGAATATGAGCACATAGAAGCCCGAATTTGAAATTTGGAATTTTTTTATTGTCTATTTCATATTTTGTAAACCTTTAACGAATTATCGACTAACAAATCAACGATTTCAAAGATAGTTGGCAACACTGTACGAAAAAAAAAAAACATTTTATCTCCAGCGTGCTGTTTTTAAATATTTTTAGTCCAAATACCCTCGAAACGTGTATGCATGGGTCAATGAAAAAACACTCTTTTGAGAGTAATATAAATTCTGAAATCTTTCAGATTATTAGTCCAAAGGGATTTGAGTCCCGAAGGATTATTACTTTCGTTTTGGCATTTTTGCGTCGGACTCCTATAAGTGTCGGTTCACTTTTCAAACTGTTGCCACA
The DNA here is from genome assembly GCF_044657685.1 of Stegodyphus dumicola. Lineage (NCBI taxonomy): Eukaryota > Metazoa > Arthropoda > Arachnida > Araneae > Eresidae > Stegodyphus > Stegodyphus dumicola. The sequence goes on from NC_140773.1 coordinate 6,502,826, forward strand.
AAATGTTAAGAGTCCTGCATTATATTTGAAGAAATTAAATAATGAAAAATCTGCATACATGTATGTATATTTCTCGCATTGTGATAAAACAACGGTATCTAGAACCATCCAATTTTAAATTAACCCTACTGGGAATATGGGCATCTAAAATCCCAAATTTGAAATTTGGAATTTGTTTTATTATCGATTTCATATTTCGTAAAACTTATGTAACGAATTTCTGAGTAACAAACTCAACGATGTAAAAGCGAGCAATGGCAACACTCTACGCGGAAACAAAAACTTTTTTTTATCTCCAGTACATCGAACTGTGTATCGGAAATTCTAAAGATATGCTCATTTTTAAAATTATTTTGCGACATTGCTATGGAACTAAATTTTATGGTTTAAGTGCAAAGAACATGATATTTAATAAATAAAGGTAACACACAAAACGTTAAAAAAACGTCCCTTTGGACATAACTTAAAATCTGAAACATTTCAGATTTTTTTTCTTTGTTTTATTGTATTTTTTACCGACTAAAATACTACCTCCGTTGCTGCTCTGTTTTTCTGCTTTTCCCCTCGCGTAAGCTTCATCATTTTACGTATAACTTCTGATTGGTCCCGTGTTTTGACGTATAAAAGCGAAGTGTATTGTGAATGCTTACGTAGTCGTTCTTAATGATATCGTAACCCTATGATTGCAGCCCTCGCTGACATGCCTTCACTGACGCGTTTCCCGGTAACTACGTAAGTGGAACTACGTTAAATATGACTGCTCAGTGTACTCCGTGGCACGTGCTGGTCGAAGACCAACGTGTAACAAATCGGAGATTCCTTACGGTCAATTTATTCTATTTAAAGAAAGTCTTAATCGTTAAAAAATATCGGAAAAAGATAAAAAAAATCAAGGCCGTGCTATACTATCGGTTACATACGGGAACTGCTGCTGCTGATGGATCGATCAAAAGAAATAGATTGATAGCCGATAAACGAACTCGTGTTTCTTTTCCATGCTCATTTTTACATCCGAACGCGCCACGTGCAATCGCACAAAATTTCGTGCTATTAAATTGCAACATGAAACACGAGACGAAGAGATCTGACAAACAAACTGATAACAGACATCATTTTTCTGAACCAGGGTTTAAGTAATTAAATCTTTCGCTTTGCGGGAATCTTGGAGTTAATGTGGTGTTGAATGATATTTTCAAGAAATAACCAGTTCTTTAACGTTTACTGATAGATTTGCCAAGTCGAATTTGATACAAAATAAAACAATTTCCACATGCCATCATTGCAAGGGGACTGAGGTGTTGTTTTTAAAATTTAGTTCTTTGAACACCTTTTAAAACAGTGTTTTGTGAAAATTGTCATCTATGAACTGACATTTACACTATCATCTATGAACACCCTTTAAACATTTTCCCATGCCATTATTTGAAGCCCAGTTTGCATTATTTTCATTAACATTAAAAACGAATGTGAATAACGCACAAAAAATGTATAATCCTTGAATGACTTGCAGAGGTTACTTTAAGTTTCTAACAATTATTTTAAGTTTAAAGACAGTAAAGCATGTTTATAGAAGCATGTTATAGAATATATTCTCATTTCTCATATACTATTCTCTACCGGAATCAGTTTTTAGTATCGAGCTTCATGCAAATGAGTTAGAAGGAGTATCAGTGGCGTAGCGAGGGGGGGGGCAAGGAGGTGTATGATGCCCCGGGCGCCAAATGGTCTCCAAATAATATTTTTCGGAATTACAATCTACGATTGGACAAGATCCTCTAAGTTATCTAGCATTTTTAAATGTGGAAAGAGAAAATTTGAAAGGATCGACTTCGATGAAGTAATTGATAAATTTGCTTTATCCAAGGCAAGAAAAATATATACATAGTAGTTAACTGTATTAATGTATTATAATATATTATTGTTAATAAATATATCTAGTTATCTGTAATATAAACTTTTAATTGCTTAAAAATTGTACTTTTTTAAAAATAATTATAAAAATATGTAAAATAAATAATACTTTTTTTTTAACTAATTCTAGATTATGGTATGTCTGATTTTTCGTCCAACACAGATACATTTCCGAATCCAATGCTAGTGTAGTTAGGTAGTGATTATTCTTAGTATATTTTAGAGTATTTTATGGCAGATTCAGCATTTTATTATTATTTGCATTATTTTCTTTTTACGAATATATTCTATACATTATATTACTGTTTTTAGTATATATATATATGTGATGTACCAGCTTTTGTCGTAGCTTAAATTATCAGACAATAAGTTTAAAAAACAGGATCCATTTATTATTATTCAGGATAAATAGCAGTTACAAAATCAGATATCCGGAGTAAATAAAAAGAATTACTAATAATTCTTTGTATGAAGTTTACTGCATCGTGACATTTAAGGAAAAGCCCCCGATATTCTTTTGCGAGTCCTTTTATAGCCTCTGGAAAGGCGGAGCTTCAAAGAAATGACGTCAGCCAAACCAGTCTGCTTTAAAATTTTCCAGAACATTCTATAACTGTACGTGTAGAAAAGGCGGGAAAAACAACTTGACTACGGGGCTGTGGATTTAATTCCACGTACTCTCAAATAAGAGACCGTCGCCATTAAAATTGAAAAGAACATACAGTTAGAATTTTAAGTGTATTCTTGACTATGGAATTTTATTATTACAAATATATATATATATATATATATAAGTGTTTTGGGGGGCGCCAAAAAGGTATTTTTCCCCAGGCGCCAGTTGTGATTGCTACGCCACTGAGGAGTATTTTAAAAAAGTTCAACTTACTTCGAAAGAGAATTCTTAGGAGTCTTCAGTGGCGTGTGTTTACCTTCTGACTACTTCTTTCTTGATCTACTACGCTCAACCGTATAGTACGTGCCTTTTGAAAATCGTCGGCTACATTAATTTAAGGGGCAACTGCATTAGGTATTTGTATCTATCCCCGGCTAAGTCTGTTTAGTTTAGTATTAGATTAGTTTCTTATTCTCTTATTCTGATTTAAAAGCCCGAGTGAAGGCTTTCTTGTAAGCCCGAGAAGGGGGCCATCTGTTATTATTTCTTTGAGTGAATAAATGGGTATTTTAACCTTTCTCAAGTCTGTAGTAACTACTTGAACTCAGCGATTAATTCGCTACTTACGAGGGCAATCCGCCCCCCCAAAAAAAGGTCTATTTTTGAGGGACGTAGAGAAAGTTTTAATACGGTTGTTGGCAACACTGTTGTGAGTGGTACCTTCTCCGCTACCACATAAGCATTCGCTCGAATGCTCAGTCTGGGCTTGGCAGCCATTCGAAATGGAGCTCCCGATAAACGTTACCTCCAAGTGCGAAGTGCGCGCAGTTATTCGATTTTTGAACGCAAAAGGCGTTATACCGGTTGAAATTCACCGCCTATTGACGGAAGTTTATGGAGAGTTGTGCATGGATGTCGAAAACGTTTGCAAGTGGTGTAGAGAGTTTACAGCCGGTCGTACTGAAATTCATGACGATAAAAGGAGCGGGAGGCCGTCAATTGCTGACGAAACAATCGCGAAAGTTGAGGAACTCATACGAAAATATCGGAGGATCACGCTGGATGCTCTCTGCATTTGGGTTCCTGAGGTTTCCAGAAGCACCATCCACAGGATCTTAACGGAAAAGTTGCAATATCGGAAGGTGCGTACAAGATGGGTGCAGCGTATGCTGACAGAAGACCACAAACGGCAACTGGTTGATTCTTGAGGTTCAACGCTTCCTGAACGGCATGGCGGCAATCTGGTATGACATGGGCATTGTAAAACTGCCACAGCGTCTACAAAAATGCATTGACCGAAATGGCGATTATGTTGAAAAATAAAGCATTCTTCAATCTTTAAAGTGATGTAGCAATTATAGAAAATAAACGGTTCTTTGTATATCTAAAAATATAGGAGACCTTTTTTTGGGGATTGCCCTCGTAGTTCACCAGGTTCCTGGACAGGATATCTAGACAAAGTAATGAGGAACATTACAAACTGGTTTACAATTTGATGTAAATTTTATTCAAAGATTTGAAGATACAGATTTGATTAACTTTTGTTCGCACTTTTCAAAAAATAAATACGTTCACTTACCAATTTATGCTCTGAGAATAATCGCTTTGTTCTAGAATGCATCATTTATATCTGAACAACTTTTTTTTTTCATTGTTGAAAATTAATAAAAAAAGAACACGATTGACAGTTGACCATCTACAATCCATGATAAGAAAAGAACCCGATTGTGACAGTTGACCATCTACAATGCATGATAAGAAAAGACCCGATTGACAGTTGACCATCTACAATTCATGATAAGAAAAGAACCCGATTGACAGCTGACCATCTACAATTCATGATAAGAAAAGAACCCGATTGACAGTTGACCATCTACAATGCATGATAAGAAAAGAACCCGATTGTGACAGTTGATAATCTACAATCCATGATAAGAAAAGAATCCGATTGACAGTTGACCATCTACAATCCATGATAAGAAAAGAACCCGATTGACAGTTGACATCCATGATAAGAAAAGAACCCGATTGACAGTTGACCATCTACAATTCATGATAAGAAAAGAATCCGATTGACAGTTGACCATCTACAATTCATGATAAGAAAAGAACCCGATTGACAGTTGACCATATACAATGCATGATAAGAAAAGACCCGATTGACAGTTGACATCCATGATAAGAAAAGAACCCGATTGACAGTTGACCATCTACAATCCATGATAAGAAAAGAATCCGATTGACAGTTGACCATCTACAATCCATGATAAGAAAAGAACCCGATTGACAGTTGACATCCATGATAAGAAAAGAACCCGATTGACAGTTGACATCCATGATAAGAAAAGAACCCGATTGACAGTTGACCATCTACAATCCATGATAAGAAAAGAACCCGATTGTGACAGTTGACCATCTACAATGCATGATAAGAAAAGACCCGATTGACAGTTGACATCCATGATAAGAAAAGAACCCGATTGACAGTTGACCATCTACAATTCATGATAAGAAAAGAACCCGATTGACAGTTGACCATCTACAATTCATGATAAGAAAAGAACCCGATTGACAGTTGACCATCTACAATGCATGATAAGAAAAGAACCCGATTGTGACAGTTGACAATCTACAATCCATGATAAGAAAAGAATCCGATTGACAGTTGACCATCTACAATCCATGATAAGAAAAGAACCCGATTGACAGTTGACATCCATGATAAGAAAAGAACCCGATTGACAGTTGACCATCTACAATTCATGATAAGAAAAGAACCCGATTGACAGTTGACCATCTACAATTCATGATAAGAAAAGAACCCGATTGACAGTTGACCATCTACAATGCATGATAAGAAAAGAACACGATTGTGACAGTTGACAATCTACAATCCATGATAAGAAAAGAATCCGATTGACAGTTGACCATCTATAATCAATGATAAGAAAAGAATCTGATTGACAGTTCACCATCTACAATCCATGATAAGGATAATTTCTAGAAATTCTCTCAAAGGTTTCAAACTTTATCAGAATCTAAAAACGATCAAATGTCAAGCTGTAGTAAGAAATAAAGTAGTTTGCAATTATTGAATTAGAAGAAAAATCAAATAAATACTCGCAACGTAAAGAAATTAGGTTGTCATTATTTATCCCAGGTTTTGCCTCAATTGAAAAGTTTTCTCAGAAAATATAGAAAGTTTTCATAACTTGTTTTTTTTTTTTTTTCTTATAATTTAAATTAAGGTAAGTTGTTTAAGGATTAATCAGTTATATTAGAATTATTTCAAATAAATGTTAATCTTAAATATTAATATTTAGATGTCAATTGTTAATTGAATTGCAAAGTGTAACCGACAAAAATATCTTGTAGGAGCCAAGCATTAGGTTTCAAATGGAAAATAAATACAAATTTGAATTTTTCCTTCGTATTGTTATTTTTATTTTTATTATTGTTTATAAATATTTAATAAGTGAAATTTAAACTTCAGTTAAAATATTTTTTATTTTATTAATAACATCCATGATAATTTATTTTATTAATAAAAAATATGATGTGTACACCACATGACTTCCTTGTACGGAATATTAAATTATACGCATTTTTTCTTGCATTTCATTTAAACTTATTGGATTGAATTAAATCTACTTCGCCGAAACCGCATAAACCACAATAGAATAAATGCATTCTTTAAAATTCACTGTAGTATTTGTTTACCATAGCGACACTCTGGCGCTAGATTCACTTAATAGTGTCATATTTCGTTCATATTATAACTCATAACGCACAAAATTTATATCATTTAAAGAATAGAATTATCTAATCGTTGCCACATGTTCTATTCAAATACTATAATAAAGCTAGAACGATGTATAAAAGAAATTAAGCAAACAAAACAAAAAAGGAACAGTTTTTCACAGACGATTGAGTATTTCCCATTCAATTAATTCAGTTCTCACTTCGCGAGAAGGCAAAAATGCATAAAAACTCAAAATATCTGTATTAAAATTTACGAAGTAAATCTTAAACTCTTATTTCCTCGAAAAAATTCCAGAAAGGATTAAGCAGGATTTAATTGGCAATAAAAAATGAAGGTATTATCTTTGTTGTTGCAAAGGTAAGTTTCTCTAGATTGGCAACAAATCCACTAGTTTGCTGCTTCAAATGTAAACAATCAATGGCCGCCATAAAAAAAAAGTCTTAGCGGCACTTAAACAACTTTAAAATTGTTGATAATTCTAAAAATATTGCATACAGATTTACTAAAGGCACAAAAACCTTAACCGGAAGATAAAAACAACATAATTCAATCATTTTTAAAGCAAGAAATGTACAATTTAAAAACATATAAGAGTAAAGATACTGAGATCAATGATCCGGGTAACAGAGTGGATATATATATAAATATATTTATATACGTTTGGTGAGGCCGATTGCAACCAAAATACGAGGAGCACATCTACATGTTATAGCAGTCCTATATGCAAAATTTCAACGTTCTGAGGCTACTCGTTTTTGAGTTATGCGAGATACGCACGTATATACATACGTTCGTACAGACGCCACGAAAAATTCTCTTCAGAATTCATTTTAAAGCAGTTTTATATATATATATATTTTTTTTTTTTTGAATGAAAAGAGTATTTTATTCTGTCCTTACGTACAGATATCACGCAAAAACATCGTTAAATTGTATTCGATAGCGGTCGAAATGGATATTTTCGTTGAAATATGCTGCCTGAAACTTTTCTCCATTACAATACTTCCTTTTTACTTCGTACAAGGAAGTAAAAAGGTTTACTTTGCTGACAGAAGAAAAACAGTTCTGGCCGGTAGTTTTCCCAGATCGTGCATTTGGCCCGCATGCGGTTTGAATTTGAGGTCACTGCGTTAAACGATTATGTATAATCTCTCAAAAGTGCATTAATAGATTATTCGTGGTTATTTTATTCTGTAGTACTCAAAATAATTACACTAGTTGCAAAGAAATACTCTCTCTTAAAATGGACATACTCTTTTAAAATGTGCCTTATCATTAGATAAATGTAAACCAAGAATTTAATTTCATAATTAATAAGTTTAAAAATACTGACGTTGCCTGAAATATCGCATTAGAAACACATTTCTTTAGTTAAAATAATGTTCTAAATGGTTAGGAAAACGTCAGTTGGGCAAACTGGACATTAATGTTGTAAGGAATCATCTGTTGCTCCATAAATGCTCTGGTAGTGCAAATAAATGGTTAGGATATCCAGCCAGTATTGGACGATCCGAGGTTCGAATCGCGGCAAGAGTACGGTTGACTTCTCCCATTTTCCTCCTCTGAAAAAAAGCTAATAATAAAAAATCGGTAATACACCAGCTAAAACTAGGGTGGACGATAACTGGTCACCACGTGTATTTGATTCGATTCGTGTGTCTACGTTATCGCACTTTGACTGGGGGAGAATATAACGAATTATCGTATTCATCCGTATGTGTTCTTCTAGTGTAAATGGTTAACATGTTAAATGTAAGTGGTTAGCATATTTAGCTTACAAGTGGAAGATTAGCTTACAAGTGGATCTTGTATCTTGGCAAAGAGATTTCTTTTCCCTTCTCTGGTTTCGAACATACTAGTAATGCCAAAAATATGTTTAAAATTACGCCGATTTGTTAGATTGCGCAGAAATAAATTAAAAGCTGAAGCTGTTAGGAAAGGCGTTTATTTTGTTTTAATCGTTCAGTTTATTGAGCAGTTAATGCATCAATGAAATTTGAAACGTAAATTAAACATTTTATATTTTGTAGAATGATAACTCTCTAATATCAGATCCCACGAGAAAGATAAATTAAAAACTTATGTTTTGCAAAGTCGCAGCATCTACGAAATAGAAAAGATGCTAAATCAAAGGTGTGTGTGTATGTGTATATTTTAGCGTAGGATTACATTAATCCATAATTGCCTGATGAGAAAGCAAAAATTAAAACGCTAATTGAGGTGTGCGCGAATTTTTTTTTTTTTTTTTTAATCTAATGGCAGATTGTGAATAATTACAAATTTAACCCAGTCCATTAATCTATACAAGGCCAGATGTGGGTATCTCTTTATTATGGAGGCACCTAATAGGTAGGCCACCATCGCCTTTCCTATGAAGGGACGGACAGTTACAACCATACCTTCTCCGGGATTCGAACCCAGGCTCTTCGGCATCGCAGTCAGCTTCCCTGATCACCATACTGACTAGGCTTACATGTTCAAACTTCATCAATCTAATGACATCATTAGATAGATGAAGTTCCGAGTGTGTGTGTGTGATTATGGCAAAGCCTCGAGGGCTAAGATGAGGGATGCCTTCGTGGAGGACTTTCTAAGGAAAACTGGCTCGTATTCAAGGTACACATGGGAAAAACCCACGAAAACGCCCATGCAGCCAGTCCGTTCGCGGGATTTGAACCTCGGACCGAAGTACCAGTGTTCAGCGATTTTACCGCTCTTTGAGTTTCGAAGATGTAAGCCTAATGACATCATTAGATAGATGAAAGATCGCAGCGAACGCAAAATAAGTTTTAAGAATTAAGCAAGAGATATACACATAGTAAGTGTCAAAAATAGCGAAATTTTGGCAAAACAAAGTTCCGTAGCATGCGCAAGTGTGTGTGAGGGGTGGCAATGTCATCCAGTAGACAATAGCGGATAGACAGAGAGTATGCTCGGGTTTCGTTTGTTGTATTTTATTTTATTGCTACTTACTAGGAATATAACTGCAGTCATCGGCTAATCTTTAGAATATGGTAACAGGCATTTTGGCGACATTTTGGTAAGGCGATAGAGGTTACTAGCTAGGACTTTAGCTATAATCTGAGAAGTACACAGTTCGAATCACAGATTATTTTGTCTCAGAGAAATGAGAGATCATGAGACATGTAATGCAACATTTTCGGGAAAATTCCAATAGGGACTTTAGGGAATAAGCCCTTAGAAACAACGCTGCTAAAGTGCAGAATCGCCCACTTATTTGTTTGGCGCTTTTTACAAGAGTAAGAAGAATTGGATTTTTGCCAATTTTCTTTGACTTTTTAAGTGAAAATAGGTCGATGTGTACATGGATAAAGTCAAGAGTGTGCGCAATGCCAATTTTGTGCAATTCTGATATGTTTTTTTAAGTGAATATAGGTCGACGTGTACATGGATACCGTGTATGTGCAATTCTTAAAAACGCGGCAAGCAGTGGGCGATTCTACACTTTCCCCCTATTTCGCACCTAATCTTCGTCATGATTAAGCACTTTTGTTGCCTAAAAGTTCTAGCATAAGCGTAATTCGGCTAGCAGATTGTTGGAAAAAAAATTTTGAGTTAAAAAAAAAAAAAAAAAAAAAAAAAACTAGCAGGTTGCTGTAGCAGGGTTGGTCGCCAAAGTTTCGCCAAAAAAAAAGCCAAGTTACCATAGTGTAAAGATTCACCTAGTCATCTTCAATTATGTATCTTATTTCTCATATTATTGACCAATTTTATATAGGATCATTTTGAATGAATAAATGTGATAAGTAAAAAATAAAACATATAGGTGTGTAAAATCTTTTGTTTGTTTTATTCGTTCAGTAACATCCTCATACTTCCGTTAGCAATCTTACGCGTTAAACACTAGGAGCTCCTTAAACTATAAGAAAAAGAGCCTACCATCAATGTTTTAAGCCTAACAGCACACAAGGGCTGTTAGTCTCGAAACGGCATTTTGCGTAGAATCACTAAACGGTAGTACTTTAAATTTAAACTTTTAAAAATTAACTTAAATAAATTAAATTTAACTTTTTAAATTGTTGCCACCAAATACTATCGCCCTGTATTATATTTAAAAAATTAAAAAATGAATAATCTGCATGAATGTATGTATGTTTCTTGCGCTGTAAAAAAATAATAATACCTAGAGCCATCTCCACCACAGTGCCTCTCTAATTGCAACCACTCCAGTTATAAAAATTTGAAACAGTACTTTACAATACATATTTATTCTGATGCTCTCTCGGCTCACCCATCTCTGCCTCCAATCAATGTCCCATTTCCTAAATCGTATGCAAAACATACAGGGGTTGGACAAAAATATGAAACACCTTTAAAAAAACATGTTTCTTTGCTTAATATGGTGTAGGAAACCCGTTGGCATCCAAAACAGCTTGCAGTCTTCTCGGAATGGATAAATACAGTTCCTTTATGTTTGCCAAGGGAATATTATACCATTCTTCCTGCAAAACGGTGGCAAGTTCAGATAACGATGTTGGCGGTGGATAACGAGAACGCACTTTCCGTTCCAATGTAGACCACAAAGGTTCGATAATATTCAGGTCTGGTGAATGTGGTGGCCAGGGGAGGTGGGACAACTCATCCTCGTGCTCAGAAAACCAGTTCTGGACAATTTGAGCTGTGTTAACAGGGGCTTTGTCGTCTTGGAAGACACCATCACCATCGGGGAACAAAGTTTGTACCATGGGATGAACTTGATCGGCCAAAATGTTCACATAAGTCTTGGCAGTCATGTGCCCTGACACAGTTGCCATGGGGCTAGCAGAGAACTACGATATGGCTGCCCAAACCATAACAGAACCCCCGCCATGTTTCACTCTTGGCAACAAGCAGTCTGTATTATAGGCTTGAGATGGCGTTCTCCAGACGTAAACTCGGCCAGAAGTGGGAAACATTGTGAAAGAAGACTCGTCAGACCATATTACTCGCTTCCACTGCTCTATAGTCCAGGCCTTTATGACTTAAACACCACCTTTTCCTGTTACGGGCATTAGCATCACTGATGAGTGGCTTCTCAATTGCAGCACGGCCAGCAATTCCCTGTTTATGAAGCTCCCTTCTAATTGTTTTGGTACTCACATGGTTCGGTAACACAACATTCAATTCAGCAGTAACTTTTGCAGCTGTGGTCTTATTTTTCGTCACAATTGCCCTTAATGATCGTCTGTCACGATCACTCAGGACACACTTTCGTCCGCGTTGTGATTTAGCAGATGATGTTTTTCCGCTTTTCAAATATGCGGAATAAATCTTCGATACAGTACCTCTTGAAACACTAAACACCTCGGCTACCTTGCTTACGGAAGCACCTACCATACGTGCTCCAACAATTTGCCCACGTTCGAAGTCTGTTAACTCTGACATAATGCAATGACAACCTCACATAACAGTACTCCGACAACAACTGAACTATTTAGCATATTTACGAAGTTGTATAGGTGGCGTCAGTAGTCAAAAACGCCAGCGCCACCTACATATTTCATTAAAATCAATCTTTCTTTTCAAACATGCATTTCACAAGGTGTTTCCATATTTTTGTCCATCCACTGTTATGTTGAAAAAAATTACATTAAAGAAATGGCAAGCTGAATGGGAAAATGCAGAAGTAGGTAGAAGGCTTTTTAACTTCTACAAGAAACCCACATATGATCCAATCTCTTATAACTTCTTCATCAAGATATTGTTATCTGGACATGGTCCTTTCCCCACGTACTACTTTGCTCGAAATTTGAGCGATTCAGACAAGTGGGTATGTGGGGAAAAGGGAGAACCAGAGCACTATATTTTCAAGTGCCAGCTCACAAAAGAGCTGCACTACATAGGAAAGTCACAAATTACGCCTGAGTACATTAAATGCATGCTAACGATCCCTCAATTACAACAAAAGGTGTCCTTGATTATGAAGAAACTTTTTGCATAATAAAAGAGAAGACATATGTCAAGATGTTATCACATCTGTATAAATGCCTATATTATTCCATTACTTGCAAAAATAATGCAAGATTTCAGAAATATTGCAAATGTCTGAAACGGGCTAAATATGGTATGAATAGTTTTTACAAAATAATTACATTATGAATTTGGACTGTATTAGGAGATGAGTGGGGGGAAATGTTGTAATAATTAAATTATTAATTAAAAAATAATATACGACTCTATTAGATATATTAGTGTAAATGTAAGTATTATGTGATTTTCTAATGTATATTTTCTGTGTTTATGATACATTAATTTACAAAAATAATAATGTAAGACCTCAGTGCTGATGCAGTTGTGTGTAACAAGTTAAAAAATGAAAGGAAATGTATTAATAAGTGTGTGTATTTAATTATGGCAAAGCACACGAGGGCTATCTGCCTAAGGGGAGGGATGCCTTTCGTGGAGGACTTTCTAAGGGAAACTGGCTCGTATACACGTTACACATGGGGAAAACCACGAAAACGCCCATGCAGCCAGCCCGTTCGCGGGATTCGAACCTCGGACCGAACTACCAGTGTTCAGCGACTTTACCGCTCGGCCGCTGGTGGGCAATGTATTAATAAGATAATTCGCCCTTGTAATTCAACTAAGTAATAATAAGATGCACAAAAAAAAAAAATTTCCTTCTCCAATTTGTTCTTTAAAAAGATGTTTATTGTAATTCGATGTAACTAGATATACTAATGTAAATATATTGTTTGTATGAAGTACAATGTCTGAAACAGGCTAAATATGGTATGAATAGTTTTTACAAAATAATTACATTAAGAATTTGGACTGTATTAGGACATGAGGGGGAAAAATCTTGTAATAATTAAATCATTGATTAAAAAATAATATACGACTATATTAGATATATTAGTGTAAATGTAAGTATTATGTGATTTTCTAATGTATATTTTCTATGTTTACGATACATTAATTTACAAAAATAATAATGTAAGACCTCAGTGCTGATGCAGTTGTGTGTAACAAGTTAAAAAATGAAAGGAAATGTATTAATAAGATAATTCGCCTTAGTAATTCAACTAAGGATGATAAAATGCACAAAAAAAAAAAAAAAAAAAAAAAAAAAAAAATCTTCAATTAGCTCCTTAAAATGATGTTTATTTTAATTCGATGTAACTAGATATATTAATGTAAATATATTGTTTGTATGAAGTACAATGTACAATAAAAGTTTGTATGTATGTTCGAAGTAATTATGTTATATTAATTTGCCATAATCCAACTTTTGTTAATAGGTCAATTTCTTTGTAATAATTGTATACTGTGTCTTTGTAATTGCATATTCAATACGTAAGTCTAGTATTAATGTAAAATTACTATGTAAATGTCTTGGTAGGCTAGCATCCGATGCGGGCCAACTAAATGCCCAGCGAGGTACAGTAAGTGCGGCGGAGCAACACCTGTAAAAGTCACTGACGAAGTTCTGGTGCTCCGTCCACTTTTCCCTGTCCCTGCTCTCTCGGCTCTACAAGGCTTGGCGAATCCGGAACCAAGCAATAGAATTCTTTTGGATATAAAAAACGCTTATAACAAAATAAGTGAGAAAAACGGTATATAGTATTTTCATTGGGTCAAGGCACATATTGGTGTTACCGGGAATGAGATGGCGGATATGCTAGCTAAAGAGGCAGCCCTGGGAGAGGGTGATATTTATGAAGATATTAATGATTCCAGAAGAATTAGCTTGAAAAAAATGAAAGCAAGTATAAATGAGAAATGGGCTCGGAAATGGAATGGTTCAAATAAAAATAAGGGTTACTTGAAAATTTTGACTATAAAAAGAAAAATGGATCTATTTAATAATATAGATACTATTCAGGTTATCACGGATCATGGTAGATTCCAGGCCTATTTAAAACGCTTTAATCTCCAGGGCAATGATCAGTACGGAAATGCAGCTCATTTTATGGAAGAATGTAAACTGACCGAGAGCGTGAGGACGAGATTTGGAAAAATAAATGAGCAGAATGTAATTGAAAAAAAGAAAATTCTTGAATAGCTATGCAACAGAAATTATGAGGATTGTGAATGAAAACAAGACTATTATAGGAATAGGGCATTAAATATTTTAGTTTTGGTTTTGGTTACGAGTTTATGTGTTGGGTGAGTGAGTTATGTTGTCGTCTTACTATTTTTTTGTTTTCGAACAGATTATGCTTATGATTTTCCTTATTTTGTATTGTGTGAGTGTATTTTTAAAGATACACAATCTGTGTTAATCTGTGCTTTAATTTTTTGTTTTTATCTTTTAACTGTATTTTTGTTTGTCTGCGTCGGGTGTGCTGCGTTAACCATTTGCGGCACAGTGTGTCCGGTCTGGACACACCTAAAAATTTCCTTCTCTACGCACAGACAAATTGAGTGAAAAAGGATTTATAGGTTACTATAGGTTACTCTGAACCTTCTTTATTTATAGTACATGGCAGCTCAACGCAAACCAGTCCATATATTTTAGCCATGTTTAGTTTTTTAAGACCCTCATTTTTCAAAGAAATCTTCCAGATTTTTTTAGGGTATAAAAGGAATTGTTTGAAAATTAATTTCTATGTTATATTTTTGGCTGTATGCTAATCTCCTTATTCTATATTAGTTTTAAATTTTTACCTTGAAATCTTGCCTAAAATCAAACGGCGAACCCTAGGTGTGCCCAGACCGGGCTCACCGATAATCTAGGACAACTGAGAGTCTGTATTCTTTGTTTATCCGCATCTCATCGGTCAGTTTATTGACAACAATGCTCGTTTCAGCACTCTTTTCGAAGCTCTATTCAATCAGTGTGCCACTTTGGGCACACCCACAGAATTAAAACGATATATGCTATCTTCACAAAATTTCACTTGTGTACTCCTCTAGGCCTAATTACACCGCCTACTTTTTTTTTTTTTAATCAAAACTCCGACTTTAAAAGGTAGCTTGCCGGAAATTGTTAACATGAGGCCGATTATTATCGGCCAGGAGGGTTGCAACACACTCGTAAACTAAACTAAAACTTAGAGCCATCTAATTCTGAATAATTTAGTTCTCCACCCGAGCATGAGCACCTGGAAGCCCGAATCTTGAATTTCGAATTTCTTTTATTATCTATTTCCCATATTTTAACCTTTAAAGAATTTTTGATTAAGAAACTCAGCAATTTCAAAGCAGTGGTAACACACTGTACGAAATAATTCTTTTTATCTCCAGTGCGCGAAACTGTCTGTAAATATTGTTAGCCCCTCGAAATGTGTATGCATGCGTAAATGAAAATAACTCCACTTTGGGCGTAATATAAAATCTAAAAGCTTTCAGATTTTTTTTTTAAAGATACATTTATAAGTTTCTAACATCAGCACTGGGAATCAAAAGCAAAGAGTTATATACATGCAAGTTAAATAACTGAATCTATAAACGGTGCAGCAGGGAAAAAAAGGAATATTCTGAAATCAACATAAATTTTGCTAATATTAGGACCTTATTTCATAATGCAGAAATCAAAGTACAACATGTGTCGTAGTATTATTGCATTATATATATTAATTTAGCATATACTTATGCACGGAATTTTAGATAAGATTCTGACATTCAGTTACTATCAGCAATGAAATCGTACGCATTTCTCTTTTCCATGACCTTCAAATTTAAGAAAAGGACATGATTTCTTACATTTA
The DNA here is from genome assembly GCF_044657685.1 of Stegodyphus dumicola. Taxonomy (NCBI): domain Eukaryota; kingdom Metazoa; phylum Arthropoda; class Arachnida; order Araneae; family Eresidae; genus Stegodyphus; species Stegodyphus dumicola. The sequence goes on from NC_140773.1 coordinate 6,518,769, forward strand.
TCTCTGGTGCGTAGCTCATCAATAAACTCATCTGAAATTTCTACGTATCTTGCAATTACAAATTTTATTGGAATGTCTTAACTATAGTAGTATTTGAAAAAGTATCGGCATAGTTTCAAATTAGAATCAGTCAGAAAAATTCAAAAAATACTTCAAAAGAAAGAAAGCGATTCTCTGCCAGATACTTAATGCATGGCGCTAGAAACGTCTTTTATAACTTATAATAAAGTTGCAAATATTCATAAAAGTTATAGTTCAATATAATATAAATACAAGATAAATTAAACAAAATATATATATATATAAATAAATAAAAACAATATAAATTTAACAAGCTTTTTATTTGTAGCAGTGAAGTAAGGTTAGGTAAGGTTATTTAATTACGGCAAAGCCTCGAGGGCTATCTGCCTAAGGGGAGGGATGCCTTCGGGGAGGACTTTCTAAGGGAAACTGGCTCATATACACTTTACACATGGGGAAAACCACGAAAACACCCATGCAGCCAGCCCGTTCGCGGGATTCGAACCTCGGACCGAACTACCACTGTTCAGCGACTTTACGCTCGGCCGCTGGTGGGCTTTGTAGCAGTGAGACATATGTTATTAATAAATAAAATGAAGAGTTAAATCGTTTACTACTCTCAAATATTTGAGTCGTTTAAGGAATCACGAATTCATTAAATCTCAGAGATAAATAAAATATCTTATGCCTTTCAGAATGGCAACATTCTGAGAGCTTACTAGCCACGAGACTACATGAAAGAAAAAAATAAAGATTTATATATTTCTACATGAGTAATGTTTGCGAAGAATAAGATTAGATAATTTCTTAACATATCGTAAATTTCAAAAATTTTGAAAAGTGATTCCGAAGAATATTTCGAATGTCATTACATTATATGAAAAATGGAACGCCAGTTTGAAATTCAAGTAAAATTCAATCTCAGACCGATATCGGTTCAGAAATATATCTCATTAGTGCAGGGTCAGCCTCATTCTAAGCGCATTGCCAGAACGAAATACTTTAAAGCTTACACAACCTCCCTATTTTTAAACGAAACGTTTTTTCAAAAATTTCCTTTCATGAAAGAAAATTTTTTTAATTTTTTAAGAAATTTATGGTTAGAAGGAATCTTGAGTCAGTATTTAAAAAATTAAAATGTGCAGGCACTTTTTTTGGTCAGCCAGTATGGATGATCTGTAAACACTGGGCTAATATCTCGCCTCGTAAACTTTAGAGCAAGAAATAATGAAAACCAATCCCTCTGGATCAATATCATTGAAATAATGATCGACACAGAGCAGTCTTTCGCAGCTAACGTTCTGATCTTTATATATGAGAAATTCTGATTAAGTAAGAACAGAACAAGCTGAATAATAACTTTGAAAATATATTGAAACAGGAGACAAAATTTCGAATGAATCTATCCTTGATAATTTATAATTTATGTTCGTTTAAACTTTAAGCTCTTGTCATTTGTAATGAAACTCAGATAAAGATAACTGTTAATGATAATATTCCAAACTATTACCCTTTTATTCATGTTTCGGAAAGAAATTTTTGACAATTTTATGCGAACTTAGTGAACTATCTCAGTTTTAAAAGCAGGCAAATGTATCTAATCATCTCAAGAAATCTGAAATGCACAATTAAAGTTGAGAAAAATTAAAGAAAGTACATTAATCGCTCTTTTAAAAGCTTCTGAAAAACAGAAAATCAGTCAGCGTCTTCTTGCTATACATTCACGAAACTTTCTCGGCTGCATTTTCTGTGCAGAACAGTCGAAATAACAGGAATTTAAATGAAATGCGGAATGTAAAATTTTGAAGAAAAAGCATGCAATTGATAGGTTAATCTTTGGATTATGGTAACTTGGCGATTTTTTGTCGAAAATTTGGCGACCAACCCTGCTACAGCAACCTGCTAGTTTTTGCTTGGACGCCATTTTGTTTTCACGAAGTAAAGGCATGTTTTTTTTTTTTTTTTTTTTTTTTTTTTTCCCCAACATTTCCAACATTTTTTTCCAACAATCTGCTAGCCGAATTACGCTTATGCTAGAACTTTTATGGAACAAAAGTGCTTAATCATGACGACGATTAGGTGCGAAATTGGGACAAAGTGCAGAATCGCCCACTGCTTGCTGCGTTTTTACGAATTGCACATACACGGTATCATCCATGTACACGTCGACCTGTTTTCACTTAAAAAAACATCCCAGAATTTCACAAAAATGGCATTGCGCACACTCTTGACTATATCCATGTACACTGCTTAAGTCCTTACTAGTAACCTTTATCGCCTTACCAAAATGTCTCCAAACTACCTGTTACTATATTCCAAAGATTAGCCGATTGATCTTCTTAATATATACTAGGTGATTTGGATATTGATCAATTTTATGACAATAAAGATTAATAGGCTGAAAACGATCAGCAGCATTCTAAAAATTTCGAGGTAATAATATATTACCATCATTTTCACCTGGCCACCGAAAAATCTCTAGGACTTTCCACTTCTCGAAATACTGGAAGGCATATGAGGGCCGAATACGGTTACAGCATATAGAGATTAGTTACGGTTATTTCTTTGCAAACCCAGTTACAGTTATACAGGGAACGGACCAAAATGTTGCCAAATGGTAGCCAAGTTTGAAAACTTCTGGCGATTTCTCACCAAATTGGCCGACAAATATTAGTCTCCAAAACTATCGTCAGCTGGGCAATATCTGGCTAAATGAGCCAGATAGCTATTTAACTCAATCTTAAATAGACTTTCCCCTGTAATCTTATTTTTCCGGAAGAGCTTCGTCTCTTCAGACTTTTCATGCTACATAACAAAAAATACTACAATTTCGCATATAATTCCACAAAAATTATTTACATACATTCAAAATTCGTAGCAATATGTATTTCTAAACAGAGAAATCGTTTGTATTTTCTCCCCCCCCCCACACACACACTGCTTTTATTTCCAATCATTTCCCTTGAAACACTTCCTTACGTTTTACATAAAGAAAAGTTACGAAACTGCTTTCATTTGTTCAAGTTAGTGATTGCTTATTAATTACTTAAATGCGTTGAAAGAAAAGCAGTCAATTTAATATGCATTTGATTCACAGTCTGTTATTTACGTTTGATGAAAAAGTAATTTATTTAATTCGTGGAATCTAGTTGTCTGTTTATTTACTGTACGCGTATTGTTTGCAAAAACTGTAGTATGACGCATTTCCTTACAGAGAAATTATTTTCAAAATTTTGACCATATTTATCAAGCATTAAATTATTTTCTCTCTATTTAATCTTATGAGTTAGATCACACTGACAAAAGAAATATTCAACTTCTTACAAGAATTTCTGTAAAAATGTGAATAAACCGATGTTTGAAAACAGTTTTGTTGGAAACCATAAATAAGAAAAAAGTAAAACTCAGGAAGTGTAGATCTAAAATTAATGTTGGAACACATAAAGGTATAAACCAAAGAATGAAACTCATAAAGATAAAAATGCGTAGAAACTATGATTGATAAATGTATTTGTGTCTTTTTTCTCTCCGAGAACCCATTATCTAGGGCAGGGGTCTCCAACGTTTTTGTCCCTAAGAGCACACCTTGGAATATCTGTTGGACGACTGCCACCATTTAATTTTTCAAGGTAAATTTATAATTGGAGAAAGTTAATAACACATGCACATAAAAAAAAAAAATCTGATGTGTACACCACATGACTTCCTTGTACGGAATATTAAATTATACGCATTTTTTCTTGCATTTCATTTAAACGTACTGGATTGAATTAAATCTACTTCGCCGACAGTGCTTAAACCACAATAGAATAAATGCATTCTTTAAAATTCACTCTATTTGTTTAACATAGCGACACTCTGGCGCTAGGTTTACTTAACAGTATTATATTTCGTTCATATTATAACTCAGAATGCACAAAATTTATATCATTTAAAGAATTACCTAATCGTTGCCACATGCTCTATTCAAATACTATAATAAAGCTAGAACGATGTATAAAAGAAATTAAGCAAACAAAACAAAAAAGAAACAGTTTTTCACAGACGATTGAGTATTCCTCATTCAATTAATTCAGTTCTTACTTCGCGACAAGGCAAAAATACATAAAAACTTAAAATATCTATATTAAAAATTACGAAGTAAATCTTAAACACTTATTTCCTCGAAAAAATTCCAGAAAGGATTAAGCATGATTTAATTGGCAATAATAAATGAAGGTGTTATCTTTGTTGTTGCGAAGGTAAGTTTCTCTAGATTGGCAACAAATCCACTATTCTGCTGTTTCAAATGTAAACAATCAACGGCCGCCATAAAAAAAAGGCTTGGCGGCCCTTAAACAACTTTAAAATTGTTGATAATTCTAAAAATATTGCATACAGATTTACTAAAGGCATAAAAACCTTAACCGGAAGATGAAAACAACATAATTCAATCATTTTTTCATAATTCAATCAGCAAAAAATGTACAATTTACAAACATATAAGAGTAAAGAAACTGAGATCACTGAGCCGGGCAGTCCTATATACAAAATTTCAACGTTCTGAGGCTATTCGTTTTTGAGTTTTGCGAGATACGTACGTACGCACATACGTTTGTACAGAAGCCACGAAAAATTCTCTTCAGAATTAATTTTAAAGCAGTTTTATAATTTTTCTGGAGGAAAAGAGTATTTTATTCTGTCCTTACGTACAGATATTACGCAAAAACATCGTTCAATTGCATTCGATAGCGGTCAAAATGGATATTTTCGTTGAAATATGCTGCCTGAAACTTTTCGCGATTACAATACTTCCTTTTTACTTCGTACAAGGAAGTAAAAAAAGAGATCGGTCGCATTTCGCTTTGTGCTGGATGCAAATTCTATTTCATTAAAAATGGGAAAACTTTCACATAGAATTTTATTGAAAACTAAAACATTTTTATTGTGATCACACAGCGCCCGCCCATCAATCGAATGTGAAAAATCGCGTAACTACTTCGCTTAACCCCGTTAATTTTTACAACTTTTTTAATGTCCTTTCAACTGTTTAGTGGTTTTCTGATAAGCAAATTTACACCTCTTTATAAAAACTGAAGTTCCAAATTTCAAATACAAGTGTATTTCCCAAAATATGCACAGACTCCCTCGAATGGTCTAATTTTCTGAAATCAGTCCGTGCAAAACAAAAGAATTATTACCGCTAATTGTAATGTTTGCTTGCTTTACGTGAAACGAAAGAAATTTAGATTTTAAAATTAATTTTACATTTTTCTGCTTAAGTTTTCTTTGTTCTGTTAGGTAAGAATTACAAGAATAAAAAAATATGTAGATTTTTTTAAATATAGCTGAATTACAAGCTCTATGTTTAAAAGACATGAAATAATTGTGTCTTCAACCCAAACTCAAATTCTGTGAATCTCACATGCTCCACGCGTGTGTAAAACTGATTCAGCAATATTAAGGTCTGCGAAATTCAGCAAATTATCGTCTGGACCGTGAAGTCCAGACTCCACGTAAAGAACGACGAGGAAGTCCGAGCTGCTGATAAGCAGCTGAGAAAGCCTGGTGACCTCACGCTCCAGAAAATGATTCTATATTTAAACACGCTCTAGGAAAACCGTGTGGCAGTTTGATGTAACTGACCAATCTAAAATCTCTCGATTCTTGCAGCATTGTTTTATTCGAATACTGTAACAGATCTGCTAATTTAATTTTCTTGAATTTAGAGTACTGATAATTATAAAAATGCACTAAAAAATTCCAGTACAGAAAATTCTATTACATATTCTATTATAATTATAATTATACTATGTATAATTATAGAATTATACAGTTCCATTATTCTATCTATTACAGAAAATTCTATTAAATTCTATTCCAGTGCAGAAAATTATATTAATTCTATTATTATATTATTATTATATTAAAATTCTATAAAATTCTATTTATATTTTCTATTATTATAATTCTATTACATTATTACTATTACGGGAACAGTTCGAAGATTTCATAACTAAAAAATTATTAATTGGAAAAATAAAAAATAAATGGCGTTCTTGATATATTGAGATTCCAGTTTTATCCCTGAAACAGTTATAAGCTAAGGCAGCTACGATAAGGTAATTTCGAAGATAAGGTAATTTCGAGACATTAGGTAATTTCGAAGCAGGAAAGATGAAAAATGAGCAATGCCCTCACCGGGACTCGAACCACGGACCTCTCGAATTCGCGTCGAGCGTGCTGACCCTTACACCACAAAGGCATGCTAAGAAAGCGGAGAAATACCTTGTAATATCACTAATTTAAGAACTACATCCACAGAAGTGAAAGATACAAAGAAAATGGAATCTTATGTTTGTAATGAGGTGTTCAAAATGACCCCCCCCAAAAAAAAAATATGTTTGCTTTTAAATTATCTGTAGTAAATTAACACCACAATGTACACATTTTTAATATTTTTTTATTATGGCAGGACGTCATATCCACTAACTTAAAACAATAGTCACCTCAAAAGTTTCATTCAAAATCCCGAGATAAAAATTTTAACGTATATAAGAAAAGTTAATTTTTTTCACCAAACTGTACATGAAAAATTACAATTAACTTTTATGAAATGCCTGCGGCTTTCAGAACAGTTTTACGATTTCGTGAACGAAATTTTATCATTCGAAACATAGAATAAGTTGAAATTTCAATTATCACAAGAGTCTCAATATTAAAAATCGATCAAAGAACACAATGGAGTAAATAATTTGTGCGGAAAAAGACACCCAATACAAGACAAGACTAGTAATCGAATATTGTTTTGAATAAACACATTATTTAACAGCCTTTTTAATCTAAATTTTGCTTCAGCGTCTGATAATACTAAATGCTAAAATTAAAGTTAGGTACGAAGGAGTAATTAGAAAGATGAGCTCATTAGCTAATAGAATGCGTTAGTTTTGCTGAGTATTTCTTAGATACTTTGGTCCATCTTAACTCGAACCGGTGCTTGTATTTTAACCACTCTTTGCGTCAGCATATTGTATATTATTTCTATGTTGGTAAGCTAACTTAAGAAGTGCAAGGTTTTACTCATGCAAACAACACTAATTTAGATTTAAGTTGCAAATTCAGAGCTTTCTATCCCGAACTTGAATTTTATCCACAGAATTTAAAATTTAAGTTCATTACTTTTCACCAAAACGTAATTCGGTTTCTAATGATGATGAATAATAAAAATTAATGCTTCACATTTTCTAAATTTGGTCTCTAAAACAGTTGAGTAAATTTGCTCATTAGTTACCATCCAGTGAGGCTATACAATTAATACAAAGTTTTTATCCTGCTGAGAGTATTATATTGACCAAACTTATATTGATTAACATTCGATATACTAGTTAGCCTTCGCAGAATTTCTTTAAAATTCTGAAAGGACCCTCCAATGAGTTCAGTGGGAATATGATCAGACACTCTAGCAGCCAAGCAGTAAAACCACGGACAACTGGTAGTTCCGCCCACCACCGGCGTAAAGTCGGTGAATACTGGTAGTTCGGTCCGAGGTTCAAATCCCGCAAACGGGCTGGGTATATGGGCGTTTTCGTGATTTTCCCCATGTGTAACGTGTATACGAGCCAGTTCTCCTCAGACAGTCCTCCACGAAGGCACCCCTCTCTTAGGCAGATAGTCCTCGAGTGCTTTGCCAAAATCACATAAACCAACCGATGGTTTGGTTTATGTGATAAAACAAACCACCGGTTGTTCCGGTGGTTTGTATATTTATATTCCGGTGGTTTGTATAATTTGTATGTTATATGTTTGTTGTATATTTGTATTATATTCCGGTGGTTTGTATATTAATATTCCGGTGGTTTGTATATGTGTATATTCCGGTTGATATGTATATTTATGTGATTTTGAACGATGAAGTCCCATCGAACGATTGATTAAGATTTTAACATGAATGCGAATCTTACTTCATAAGATTTTAACGTGAATACAATCTCGTTTTCCTTGAACAGTAATCCATGAAGATACCCCTTCCCTTTGGTAAATAACTTTCGCGTCTCTTATCGTAATACAAATAATCCGATCCAATCCATGAAGGATATACTCTAAGCTTTCCTAATATTCTATTTTAGAGTTGAAAAGGCAATTGAATGTCTTTCTCAAAGACTTGTTTCATTAAAAAATATGTATTAAAATGAAGAAATATATACTGCGGTATCCAAAGGAATATGGTGAAGGTGTGGTGTATTTAATTATGGCAAAGCGCACTAGGGCTATCTGCCTAAAGGGAGGGATGCCTTCGTGGAGGACTTTCTAAGGGAAACTGGCTGGCATACACGTTACACATGGGGAAAACCACGAAAACACCCATACAGCCAGCCCATTCTCGGGATTCGAACCTCGGACCGAACTACCAGTGTTCAGCGACTTTACCGCTCGGCCGCTGGTGGGCCGAATGTGATGAAGGAAGATAAGCAATTTGTAATTTTTATCCCAAAACTCGTTTTATAAAAAAATAAAACAAACTTTAAAAATACTCAGTTGTGAAAGATACTGCGTGTAAAAATTTCAAATGTTGTTATGATTAGGAAGGAATGAACCAGTCCAAACTAAGCACAGCAATTATCTTTCAGCCTGCTAAGGCTTTCAGCAAAGGTTTCAAAACATTAAAATGAAAAATGATGCGATTTTAGGAATGTGCTTATTTTTCGCATTTTTTTCTACGTAATTAAAAAATACCAATTAAAAATAAAGTACAAGAAGATTGTACAAATGGGAGAGAAACAGCCAACATGCAGATCAAAAGATGATCACTACAGTCATCGTGCAGCCGCTTGATTCCGCTCTTGATTCAGACGTGAAGATTAAAGAGATCCTTTTTATGATAAATAAATGGATTGAGAATAAAGCTAACCTTTTTCTACTTCACAGGGAAAATATGTATGTTATTACACTCATAAAACACGAAGATAATCAGGTGTACCTTCTTTATGTCTCTTAAAAGCTTACTAAAATTTCTGCCGTAATTTAGTCGTAATACAATTCATTAGTGTTAGCTGCATAGACTTTAAGCAAGGTTTAATTTCAGATGTCATTTCCTGTGGAATGATTTTTTCAGTATCTGCTTTTATGGAATTTTTTGACCAAGTCAAGGACAAGAACTGAGTAATCTAGGACGGTTAAATGAAACACACACACAAAAGAGAAAAAAAAGTTGTCAATATAATAAAATCTAACTACTTTTTGAGGAATCAAACATAAGAACTTCCAGGTTCATGATGACTAAAAAAACGTGGCGATTTTTTTGAATAATTTCTACAACGAAAACCAATAAACTTTAGTGTCAATAATTTAGGTTAAAATAACACACCAAACAACGATTATTTTAAAAGTCAAACAACAAAAACCAGCGTTACATTTTTATTGTTTGACTTTTAAAATAATGTAGCATCAGTACTTAAAATAACTGCAGATAACTTTGAATCTGACCGCCAGTGACGATCTGTGCTTTCTTAATATGACTTCTAATAAAATATTCTAATAAAAATATATTCTAATAAAAAATATATAATTTACGAATCTCATAGCTAGACATATTTCATTTACTCAACCTTTTTGTTTTTTTACAACTGAATACAGTTTTTTTTTCGAAAGTACTCCTTCATTTTTCAGTTTCTCTTTTCTAATAAAAATCGCATAAGAAATCATCCGGCTCTAACATCGTTCTCACTCTGAGATAGATAACAAAATGTTTGAGGAGAAGCTGTGAAACAAGTCTGCTGCTGTTTATGTGTGTTTCATCTGAAAATATCTCGAGATGTGTGCCGTAATTTTTCACCTTAAATATGTACCATTCAGAAAGGCAGTACGGCTGAACCTAAGATCATGAATGCCGCATTTTATAAAAATTCTATCCACGAATAAATTATTTGATAACTACACTCATGTCCATAAATTAAGGATAATGCAAAATCAGGCAAAGGAAGAGTTAGTAGCAAAACAAATTTGACTTATTTGTAAAGCTCATTTATTAAACAAAAGGTAAAGAGCAAAAAAAGATGCGATATGTTTGATATTATTAAAAAAATTAGCGATGTTTTCTCCCTGGAGAAAATTACAAAAAAAGCCCTATTTACAAAAAAAACAATATTACATGGTTGGTATGATTGTTAATACATTGTATGTCTCCCAGACGATGCAATACAGTCCGTTCAACGCCTAGGAATGCTGAGTATCAAATTATCGATCGGATCTTGGGGGATATTACACTACTCAAAACGCAATGCTCTCCGAAGTTCCGATAGACATGTAGGAGGAGGTTGATGGTCTGCAACTCGTCGGCCAAGCATGCCCTACACGTGCTCTACTGGATTCAAGTCCGGTGAGAATGCCAGAAAGTCCATACGGGTGATATCCTCCGATTGAAGGCATTCGCTTACGATGTTTGCATGGTGAGGACGGGCGTTGTCATCCATAAACACAAATTGTGCGCCCATGGCGCCCAGAAACAAATTGTTCCAGAATGACGTCCCGATAGATTTGGCTTGTCATGGTTCCAGTTTGAACATGCAGGTCAGTTCTGGAACCCAGAATAATTCCACCCCAAAAGAGCACTTCTGCACCACCGTAACGGTGTCGTTCAATGATGTCTTCTTGGTGGTAACGGGTACTTGGAGCTCTCCATATGAAAGTCAGGCGAGAATCAGACTTCAAGCTAAACCTGGACTCGTCGGAAAACATCACACAAGCCCACTGTTGCGGTGTCCACAATGCATGCTCTCTACTCCAGGCTAATTGCAGGCGACAGTGAGTTGCAGTAAGTGGAACGCATCTGACAGGTCTACGAGCATATAGACCAATCTGCCCTAAGCGTCTGTACACGGTCTGCCTTGAAATTGTCGTACCAGTGGCTGAAGAGAGCTGACGAGACAGGTCTGAGGCTGTGCTCCGCCTGTTTCTTTTGGCAGTAACTGCCATCTACCGGTCCTCATTCGGCGTTGTAACACTGGAAAGACCTGTGCTGTAACGTCTACTCACATTACCATCATCTTGGAATCGTTGCCAAAGCCTGGAGATGACACTCTGGGCAATTCCAAGTTCGTCTGATACTTCCAGTTGGGACCGCCCACATTCCAGACGGCCGATAATTCTAACCACGTAAAAATTCATCCAAATGCGTCCTTTGTGTCATAACTATTCGGTTATTGCACTGAAATGCTTATTAAGCGCCTGCGAACAATTTTACTTCTTTGCCTGTATTCCTTATATATCACTCTCTTACACTCTCGTAATTGTGACGTACCATCGATGTCATCTGGTTACTTCCTGAAATTTGCATATGATTCTTGAAGATGTGTGTAGTGATTTTACAGGTGATATATTTAATTTAGAGTTCGATTTCCGCGTGACTCCGAATTATCCTTAATTTATGGACATGAGTGTAAATACCTCGTATGACAAACTGTGTCTCGAGCCACGAACACTCAGTTTGGCAACATTGATTTTCAGAAGTGTTTTGGGATAAGCTATACCACATAATTAACACTTAGAGACTTCTACAAACATTTAATATTTTCCATTTCATAACTATCATCTTCAAAATATGGCAGGAAGCACGGTGTCGATCAGAACTACGATTTTGAGAAAATTATAGTCAGACTTGGCATACAGGCAGAAAATGTCAGCGCTTTGACACTTATTACTTCTTTTATTATCTTGTAGAGACATTAGGAATTTTTGGAAGCAAGAAAGCAACCGCCTTCGCCGAGAATCGAACCAGGGACCTCTGGAATACCGGTCCAGCGTGCAGAACCACTACACCACGAAGGCACGCTATGAAATTGGGAGAAATACCTTATAATCTAAAACATTGTAATTCTTGCCAAAGCTACGGACTGTAAAATAAACAATAAAGACTTAGAGACGTTGCAATAGGGCCCCTTGTAAATGAACTAAACAAGAAAGAACTCCAGTAACTTCAAAAATAGCAACAAGAAGAAATCTCTTCATAAGAAGATGAAGAAAGAAAAATTGTTCTTGTTCTTTAATAAAATAATTCGTGAAAAAGGGATAAGATACAAAATTTTTACTTACTTATATTCCCCTCGCAAAGCAGTAGCAAGATATACACCATAAACATCATCAATGACAAGCCCCTTTTAGAAACTTTTTTTAAATCGTAGAGCAATCATAAGAATCATATGAAAACAGAGTGTATTCAGGAGTTCAGCGAGGACACTGCACAATTTTGTCGTCTCCAGCATCAAAAATCCTAATGACTAAAATGGCGTCCGAACTAAGTAAAGGTAGTGGAGGACGGTGCGTCACACCAGGATTTGGTGACTGGATCCCCTCATCGCCAGTCGCCCTATAAAAAAGGGAAGTATATAAAACATTTTCTCCCTCCTTTCCGCATGCCTTCATGGTGTAGCTGGAAGCACACTCGGCGTGTATTCGGAACGCCCGGATTTCGAAATCCAACGAAGGCACTGCACATTTTTCACCTCTCTAACATCAAAAACCCTCATGACGCTACAAGGTAAACTAAGATGCCTCCTGAAGAAGATATAAAATATGCCTCCTAAGCCCAAAAGTTCAGTATGATGAGTTTATAAAATCAGCCTTTTTATTGTAATGCGATTGAATCTGTAAATAATGTAATGTAATGTAATATACGAGTGTGCTGTAACCCTCCTGGTCGATAATAATCGGCCTCATGCAGCCCACCCAACACAGACAAACAAAAATACAGTTAAAAGATTAAAACAGAAAGGCAGTAAAAACATTAAACCAAAATTCCCAGTATTGTTCTATTGCCATTTATATAGTTCTTTGCAAATCTAAACTCATTATTGCGGCAGTAGAATTCCTGGTACTATTCCGTTTTGAGGACCGTAAAAAATTGCAGCGAAAATGTATGCGCAAAAGCACCAAATCTAGCAAACGCGGCCATTTAAACAGCGCGCCAAATCTAGCGTACGCGCTGATTTCAGATTGCGTAAGTTTTTATAGTTCTATATTTCTTAAGACGCCATTGAAATACTAGTTTAATTTTTAAATCCTTTTTTAATATCCCATGGATTTAACAATTTGGGAATTGCCCATGACGAAAAGTCGGCAATAGACTTTGGGGTAAAGTGCAGAATCACCCACTGTTTGACGCGTTTTTAAGAATTGCACAAACTCGGTATCAATGTGCACATTGATCTATTTTCACTTAAAAAAAGTCCCAGAATTGCACAAAAATGGCACTGCGCACACCCTTGGCTTTATCTATGTACACATCGATCTATTTTCACTTAAAAAGTAAAAGAAAATTGACAAAAATTCATTGTTTTCACCCTTGTAAAAAAGCGGTAAACAAATAAGTGAGAGATTCTGCACTTTACCGAGAATATTTTCAAAGAAAAGGCATTATTCATTATAGAAAATTACGTTTGAATAACCAACGAGATGAAATTATGCTTTAGCGATAAGTCGGTAGCGAAATAGCGATGCAGTTATGTTTAGCAATTTTTATATAAATTATAATAATGATCTGAAATAGTTATTGACTCTTATGCTTCCATTCAGTCACGTTTAGCCTTTTTCATATAAATTATAATAATAAAAAAGTATTATATGAAATTAACCTTTCATCTAAATTAAAACATCCATCTTAGATAGTTATTTACTATTATACTTCGTTTCTTGCCGCAGTTATTAGGGTTACCGCAATTATTTTTGGCAGCATTGGCATCAACAATAGTTTGGCGGTTTTTTACGGCCCTCGAAACCGAATAGTACCGAATTCCTTTATGTTTTTCCCCTAACACGTCGCAATAATACGCAGTCTTCAACGAAATGTCGTGTATTACCTTCAGCATTACAAAAACTACAAAGAATATTATTGTGTAAATTAAATCTTTTCAGGTACGCCGGGAAGCGGCCGTGTCCAGTAATTAGTTGATTGTAACCAAAATCACATATCATTCTTATGTTTTTAGAAACTTCAAAGTTCAACAAATAATTGTTCCCGAAGTGTTCCATTTCTCTTTCCAGCAATCATAATAAAAATCATTCATTTTACCAATAAAAATTCTTTTTTATGTTTGAATATCGAACTCGTCCCCGGCATGACCCACAGCAGCCTTATTGGCACTCTTATCGCCTATAACACCAATGTGGGCTTTCACCCAGTTCATTTCCACTTCATGTGTTTTCTCAACTTTTACAAGGAGATCTTTTACATACGAGACCAAAATATTGGTGTTATCAACATCTGCTAGTGCTTCCAAACCAGGTAATGAGTCTGTTACCATATTAATGCATGTTTTTACAGTCAGGTTTTCATCAATCCAATCAAGAACAAATATGATAGCAGCCAATTTGGCTTGAAAAGCCAAATTACAAGGTTCGTGTCTAATTTATTATTTCGGGAAATCAAGTTACTTTGCGCCCTTGAGGTGTTCGAGTAAAGGATACGACCCCTACAGATAATCACCAATGATTCCTGCCCAGATGTTGACACTGGACCTATGTCGAGCTTGTACGAAGATTCTCCATTGAGCACAGGTGTGCAATGGGCAAGTTAACATCTTCTCGAGTAAAATTGGTTTCATAAAAGCATACAATAATGGCGGGAGATTAAGGATTTTTCCCTGGTGGGGTTAGAAATCCAACGTACGAACTCTACCGGACTATCGGTGGCCACCTTAGATCACATCTTGCTCTTGAAGGATCTCATCTTCCGTAACTGTCGATCAGCTTAGGCGAAGGTGTATGATGCAGATTATCGCACACTAGGCAGAATACGCGGTTACATCCGCTGTGATAGGCTTCCATTGGCACCTTGTCAGCAGTAAATCAAATGCCTGTCAGCGTATTCCTAGCTCATATAGTTATGTATTTTCTTAATGCGGTAGGTAGATCAGCAGTTCATCCACTTGGCTATCATCGCAACCGACCTGGGCTGTGGACCTTCCGTCGTCTACAGCCCATACGACTGCCCAGCATTTTATAAAAGGTTCTACGCGGATATTGGCCGAACATTTTATGAAACGTTTCCACGTGTTCAAATTAGCAATAAAATAATCTTTAAAACTCATGTAAGAAATTACTAATTTTCTAATTCCATCTGATCCATTGAATCATGGTCGTATTTCATATGTATGTAGTGTATATATACATTTATATATATATATATTAAGTATATATATTTTTTTTATAAATTATGAATTAGTTCATTTTGTTTCTTATTGGTTTATATAAATTATGTCTAGTTCCTTTTTAGTTTCTTTTTATTGATATGCATATTCGTGTCGGGGAGTTTTCTGTAGACAATGGTTTCTAAAATGCATTGGTTTCTAAATTAATTTTTCTGAAAAATTAATTTTTTTAAAAATTTAATTATTTTTTTTAAAGTTTAATTTAATACTAGAATTTACATTGCTTATTTCTCAAAAAACTTCATTGGTATTTTTCTTTTAGAACTTTAATTTTTAATTGCTAATTTATAAAGGTACTACTTTATTGGTATTTCTTTTTGGCATTCTTCACTCTTTACTTTTGGTTTTGACTTTTAGCCTTGCCTGCATGAATGACGAAACACGAATTGAATGATTGAAGAGTTAAAGTTCTCAAAAAACTTCATTGGTATTTTTCTTTTAGAACTTTAATTTTTAATTGCTAATTTCTAAAGGTACCACTTTATTGGTATTTCTTTTTGGCATTCTTCACTCTTTACTTTTGTTTTTGACTTTTAGCCTTGCCTGCATGAATGACGAAACACGAATTGAATGATTGAAGAGTTAGATTTGGAGGCAACTTCCCCTTCATAAGTCTGTCTCCTGCCTGCTCAACAATCATTCACTTACGCATTTTTAAAAACATTTTTAGATTAATTTTAATTTGCTAAATTAACTCTTTGAAAACCGAAGTTTTCTCTAACCTGTATGCATAAAATACTGAACCGCCCGCAAAGGTTTTCGAGAGTCACAGTAATTTCCTCCCCTCTTCATCCATTAACGCACAAAGAAGAGTGAAGATTTCAAATGTCATCCTGTTTACTTCCTAACAAATAAAGATAAGAAACCACAAATAAATCCTTTTAGGACAAGCTGTCTGCAATAAACTGATACAATGCATTTGGGGAAACTGCACCTGCTACTGCGTACCTTAGGGAAGGGAAGAAAACAACATCGGAATTTCCTCCGTTTTTAGGTGGTTGTGGTCGTTTGAATGAAAGGTCGTCTCGGGCGTTATGGTCTTTAAAGAGTTAATTGTATTTACAATTACTGGCGATCCTTAACAGATTAATTTACAAATAAAAGGATAGGTGACGCAAACCACTGTAGAATGTGAGTTCTTCTGTTTAAGAATGAGAACACTGTGTGGCCGCCCTGCTATATCACATCCTGCTGCCTTGAAGGACGTCGTCTCCCGTAATCGTCGATATATCTTGGTAACGGCGATGTGGTGCTGGTAATGCCATATTACGTAGATTACGTGGTACGTCCACTGTGTTAAGTGTCCACTGTCATCTATTCATATAAATCAAACGCGTATCAAGGTATTTCTCATTCGTGTAGTCAAACCATCTCATTCTCGAATGAAAAACAGACCACCGCAACGGTGGTACCTTCCATCACCCGCCCTGCCCTAATGCATGCCTGCATCCGTTTCGCGAAGCTGCTTCCATCAAACATGATGACATTATGACCGAAATCAGCGATCAATCCATTGCTGCCTTTCCTTTCCTCTCAACTTACATCTTGTTTTATTTTCATGACTTTTGTTGACTAATTTCGGTCTGCGACAGTATGCTATACGCGTTACTTCTTGATGTCTGCTATTATACCTCTGAGTTTGTAACCGCATTAATTTTGTAGACTTCGTTTTGACATCGTTCACTGAATATCGTTCTGACTAGAAGGGACTTAAGGGACTAGATAGACCTACAAAACTGCATAGATATGTAAGCCCGCTATAGCGAATTTCTTGATAAAACGAACGAACTTTACGGTCATGTTCAGTTTTACGGACTTAATGATGTTTTATACAGCTGTAGAGAACTTCAACCGTCTAAAATCATCGGATGTAACGAACTTTATGGATATAATTTATAGAATGTCTTCTCTACATTTCTCCTCTTTCTTTTCTTTTTTTCCCGTATTTTTCAATTTTTTCCCCTCCAGAATTCCTGGAATTTCCAACTGCAAAACTACTAACCCTTAAATTCATCCTGTTTAGAAGCACTTTTATGTTAGTATTACAAGGTTGTTCAATAAGTTCGCGGAGCGCCATCTATTCGTCAATATTAGACCTAAAACTTCGACGCCATTTTCATATTTGTTCTTTCTTAGGAACACGTCAAAAGTTTCATTTCGATCTGTTAATTTATTCATTGTTTCACCGCCCTTTATATCTAACGTGTTGTGTCTTTTTTCAGGTATGGATAAAATTTAGCAACGTGCAGTTATCAAATTCTTTGTAAAGAAAGGTTTAAAGGCAATGGAAATTCATACCGAAATGGTGAATGTGTTGGGTGAATCTTCTCCTTCAAAAACAATGGTTTGCAAGTGGGCTAGTTTATTCGAAAGTGGTCGTACCAGCCTTGAAGACGATACGCGAGAGGGACGTTCAAAAACTGCATCAACACCGGAAATCATCGGAAAAATACAAGGTATGGTATTGGAAGACCGTCAATTGACTGAAAGAGATTTAACAGAGGCTTTAAGCATTTCATCGGGCACAGTGAGCAATATTTTGAGTGTTAATTTGGGTTTCAAAAACTCTGTGCAAAATGGGTGCCGCATTCTCTAACGATGGAGCAAAAACACATTCGGATGCGACTTTTGGAGCGTTTTAAGAAGAATAAAAGCGACTTTATCATAATGGATGAGACTTCGGCCTACCATCATGATCCTGAATCAAAACAGGAGGCTATAAGGAGTGGTGTGAACCCGGCTCTTCGCCGCCGAAGCGAGTTCGTGTACAAAAATCAGCCAAGAAGGTGTTAGCATCAGTTTTTTGGGATGCGAAAGGAATTTTGTTTATAGATTACCTTCAAACTGGCAAAACAATTAATTCGGATTATTATTGTAACCTTTTGAATAAATTAGACGAAAAAATTCGTGAAAGAAGACCCGGATTACAGAAGAATAAAATCATTTTCCACCAAGATAACGCACCTGCGCACATAGCTCAAAAAATCATTGCTAAAATAACTGAATTGAAGTACGAATTGTTGCAACATCCAGCCTATTCGCCAGATTTAGCTCCCTCCGACTTCTGGCTCTTCCCACACCTCATACAATATCTCCGTAGAAAACGATTTTCTTCAAACGAAGAGATAATAGCTGCCGTGGAGGGATATTTTGCAGAGCTACCGAAAAACTACTACAGTCAAGGGATCCATAAATTAGAAGACCGTTGGAATAAGTCTATTGAAGTTGAGGGAAACTACGTTGAAAAATAAAGTCATTTTTACAAATAAAAATTGGTTTCTTCATTTCCGTTCCGCGAATTTATTGAACAACCTGATATTTTACCTTCACCCCCCCCCTCTCTCTTCGTTCTGAGAAAAAAAAAAAAAGGCTAAGCGAGGCACTGTCTAGCACTCAATTCGTTCAAAATCAAGACGCACAGTAAACATACCTTAGGAGAGTCTACTGTGCCGAAGACCCGTTGATCCATTGAAACAAAGAGCTTGAATGTGTTCTTTGATTCCAATCGAGTTCTTTGATTGAGCTGTTAGACAGGACTCTTCAAGGCTAATACTTATTTATAATCCTCAAATGAATATTTTAATAGAAGGAGACATATGGTTGAAAACACGGGGCTAAACCATGACTTTTATGATAAGTAATCTTTTGTGAGAAACTTATAAAAGTATAATGAAACTTTAAAACAACAAAAAAAATGAAACGTAAAATAATTACAATTAATTTTACATTTTTTTTTAAATTATAGTTACCATTAACTTCTTTTGGAAGATATGACTATACTAATCATATTTTTTCTGTGAATCATCAATTAAATTTACAGAATTTTATGAACTAATACAGTTTTTTTTTTTTTTTTTTTTTTTTTTTTTTTTTATTAAATCGGATATAGCAAACCAATTATTCGGTCTCTCGAAGTTCGTTATAGTGGATTCGAATGTACAACATATTTTCTTTCGTTATTTCACATTGTTATATCACTGAAATCAGAGCAAGCGTGTGGATAACATAAAACAGCCGATCGACGTTTGTATTTTGGTTATCTTAATTAGTTCCTGTTGCACTTGAAACAAACTACGAATATCCAGCCAGCTTTAAAAGCAAAATGCAAGTTTCGGACGTGAGCTGCCGAAAACTGGTTCTTTGGGTCCATCTGATTGAAACGAAGATAATTTAGAATTATCGAAACACGTTGTTTTCCGGATTGAACCGAAAAATCTCACAACTTTAAACTGATGCGTGATCATATTTTCAAGGCCTGTTTACACCATGGTTGGGTACAATTTGCATTCAGTGTTTTTGAAAAACTCACAACAGAATACTCCACAGTAATAAAAAACAATTTTAGTGTTTTTGTTTTATTTGTCATTTTAATTCTTGTTGCCACAGACTTAGGAAATGTTTATCATAAAAAGTATTAAATAAATGCTCGCCGCTAAGAAGAACAACATAAATGTAAATCGTGAGAAAAATAAACAAAAAGAGTTATTTATTTTTATCTACAGGAAACAGAAACTGGAACAGCAATGACTTATGTAATGGTTATAGCTGAAAGTATTTATTTGCTATATAAGTCGAATTAATGAAGAACGAGTTTTAGATAAAAAAAAATAGAACTTTAAAGAGGTGTTAAAACATATATCTATAAAAAAACAAGAGGTACAAATTTAAAAAATGCAGATTACAGGTAAAAGTATTTTGAATGGTCTCAAACTGAAACTGAATGCGGACAAAATGCGCGGTCTGAAAATGTTAACGGACTAGAATTTTTTTAATGAAAAATTTTGTTAGCAAAATAAAAAATACTTTAAACACATTTTTAATTTTGCTTGCTAAATATTTATCAAAATATATGTGGGGATTTTAAACGATGAACAAATTAATTAACGAAAGACATTTTAATTAGACAAACGATTATTACATAAATTTAACATTTAAGAGAATTAAACAAGTAATGATTCGTCAAAGTTCTTTTTGAACAGAAGCAGCGTCTCTGCTTTCACGTCAATCGTCTATCATCTCAAAACGGTAATTCCCCTAATTTTTGCTTGGCGCCTTCGGAGCTCGTAGAGAGAATGACGTCACGGCATCTGGTTTTCATCACAGCTCCAAGCGATCGGCACTACATTTCGGCCATCCGAGGGTGGACTGGCCCTCCAGGACACTGCAAAATACAAACAAAAAAAAAAAAGCAACAAGCAAGAATATACAATAACAGAAATAAGTGTTCGTGAAAAATTTTAAGGTGCCGTCCATTTCTTGAGGAATTCGGCACATGTGGTGGTGCATATGGGACCCTCATGGCATCCTTCCTTTATTACGTCATAGGTGTTGCCACCCTTAACTTTCGTGACCTTATAAGGTCCAAAATACTTCGCTCTTAATTTTAAGTGTGGTCCGAATTGAGTCCTTTTGATTGCCACTAAGTCACCAACTTTGTACGGCTGTGCTTGTCTTCTTTTGGCATTATATGTCTTTTTATTTTCCTGTTGGACTTGGAAAATTTGCCTCTTGGCTTGCTTTCGTAATTCTTCTCTTTGAGACTTGAATTGAGATTGAAACTCACTTTCTATCAGTTCTTTGAGCTGATCGGTGCCCTTACTGTTCATTTTAGTACCGAAGTGTAATTCGAACGGAGTGGTGTTAATGCTTCTTTGATATGTTGAGTTAAGCGTTCTCTGAACTTCGTGTGTATGTTTATACCATTCGGTTGGTTTCTTTAAGGACAGTTTCGCTAATACTGATATAATGACTTGGTTGATTCGTTCGACTTGTCCATTTGCTCTCGGCAGGCCTGTGGTGATTAGATGATGTTTAATATCTTCTTTAGCACAGTAGTCAGAAAACTCACTGGATGTGAAAGCCGTTCCTCTATCAGAAATGATCTGACAAGGGCTTCCAAAAATGGCCTTCTGATTCTCTAACTTCGCTATCACCTCGGCTGAGGTCGTAGATTTTGTTGGATAAATCCAAGTAAATTTAGTAAAGGCGTCGACCACTACTAATATGTGTTTGTAGTTTTTATGGGTACTTTCCAGAGGACCCAAGTGATCGATATGATAGGTATGCAACGGAATGTCCTCTTTGAATCGCGGATGTAAAAATCCTTCCTTTTTCCCAGCTTTACGATTTATTAAGATGCAATGAACACAATTTGCGATAACGTATTCTATCTTCTGCCGAAGTTTGGGAATAAAATAGTATTCATCCAAGTGTTTCTCTGTATGTTTGATACCGGTGTGCCCTTTCTCGTGAGCATCTTTTATGATTTCAGTCTGCATACTTTCCGGTACGACTATCAATTCTTTACCGTCAATAAACTTGTATAGTACGCCATTTCTATTACAATAATTTTCATAACTTGAGGTTTTCAATAATTCCTTAATGGTTTTTATTTCAGTGTCATTTTCTTGAGCAAGTTTTAATTTAGGTAAGATATTTTCAACAGAAATACATAAGACGTTTACAGGAGCTCTACTTAGAGCATCTACATGTGGCATTCTAACACCTTTACGATGCTCTATAACATAATCGAATTCTTGTAACACCAGAGCCCAACGAGCAACACGCGTCGCTAAATCTCTTTTTTCTATCGTCCGTTGAAATGCTGAACAGTCCGTCACTATCTTAAATGAAATTCCCAAAAGGTAAACACGGAACTTTTTCAGTGCTTCTACGATCGCGAGGACCTCCAACTCGTAACTTGAGTACTTTTTCTCTGCATCAGAGGTTTTCCTACTCATAAAATAAGTGGGGTGAAAACTGCTATCACCTGGGGGTTTCTGCATTAGAATCGCCCCATATCCTTCTATACTGGCGTCTGTGTGTAGTTCGGTTTCATAATTAGGGTTATAAATTGCAAGTACAGGCTTCTCAGCTAGCGCTGATTTCAAACGATTGAATGCGATCTTTTGTTCTTCGCCGAATTCGAACTTATTACCCTTTTTTAGCAGGTCGCTAAGTGGCTTGGCAATTATAGAGTATTTATTAATAAATTTTCTGAAATACCCTGTCAGCCCAAGAAAACTTTGGATCTGTTTTAAATTAGATGGTTCAGGGAAATTTATAACAGCTTGCGTCTTCAAGGTGGATGGGAAAATTTTACCCTCTTCTATGACATGACCTAAAAAGTCAATTCGTTTCTTTAAGAATTGCGATTTTTTAAAATTTATTTCCAATCCGTATTCACTCGCTAGATTTAAAACTTGACTCAGCCTCTCGATTCCCTCTTCGTATGAGGCGGACAAAATGATGATATCGTCCATGTACGGCAAAACGATGCCATCGTTAACTAACGGTCGGAAAATGGTATTTATGAATCTCTGGAATACAACTGGTGAGTTACAGAGTCCAAACGGCACTTTCAAAAACTGGTACTGTCCTTCATGCGTAACAAATGATGTGTACTTCCGACTTTCCTTTTCGACGTCCACGTGAAAAAAGCCATTTTTGAGATCAATAGTGCTGAAAACACGTGCTTCTTGAAGGCGGTCTAGGATATCCTCAATCAGGGGAAGGGGAAATCTATCCTTTACGACAACTTTGTTTAAACGACGATAATCAACGCAAACTCTTGGTGTCCCGTCTTTCTTTTTAACGATGACCAATGGGCTGGAATATTCCGAAGAACTCTGTTCTATAATTCCTGACTTTAGCCATTCGGATATTTGGGTTTCAACAATTTTCTTTTCCGCAAACGGTAATCTACGCGGTTGATGCGATACTGGTTCGTTATTTTTAACGCAAATTTTTAACTGTATGTCCGTAGATTTGGTCTTACATGGCATATAGTTCGAAACTAACTGTTGAACAGTCTCTTTAAAGTAGTTTGGAACACTAGGTGCAATGTTTATTTCTTCTTCGTTACTAGCTAGGTCAACAGGTAAAACAGATACAATATTTACTTTCTCTACACTCTGTGACTTACTTTTTATGGTAACACCATTTTCATTTATTAATATTTCACCTTTTAATATTACGTTTAAGCCTAAATTAATAAAAAAAATTCTGTCGCCCACATCGTTAAATATTATTTTGTGTAATAATTTTATATTATGCGCTTTTTCACTTTTCAGGACATCTTCCATTCCCGGCACATCAATTAGAAACATAGTTAATAAAATTGAGAAAATCACTCACTTCATATAATGGTAATCCACGATGTTCCTGGCTCTATAATCCGGAAACAGAAACGAAACAAATTACTTCCATACCATCCAATGGATCACAAATGGTGTCGACAAAAGGCGAGTAGAAACAGGTTATGTCCGATGGATTTTTGGCCACAATTCACGTCTTGACACTTGACATCCAGTATTATTAAAATTAATTCCAGTCCTTAATAGAGCCGCACACTATTTACTCACTATTACGCAGTTTCAGTTCAGGTAAATCAGCATACATTCCTAGGAGTTTGATGAGGTTTTTGTTCGAAACATAGTTGATTATACATCGTAAAACAGTCCAGCACAGCAACAGTTGTTCTTCAAAACCGGTAGTAATCCAGGAAAGCAGGTAAAACTACAGTTCATTCGAGTGCTGAAGTGCTATCCCACTTCTGAGAAAATTTTTGTGGGGATTTTAAACGATGAACAAATTAATTAACGAAAGACATTTTAATTAGACAAACGATTATTACATAAATTTAACATTTAAGAGAATTAAACAAGTAATGATTCGTCAAAGTTCTTTTTGAACAGAAGCAGCGTCTCTGCTTTCACGTCAATCGTCTATCATCTCAAAACGGTAATTCCCCTAATTTTTGCTTGGCGCCTTCGGAGCTCGTAGAGAGAATGACGTCACGGCATCTGGTTTTCATCACAGCTCCAAGCGATCGGCACTACATATATATAGCCAATTATATTTAAAAAATAATAATGAATAAAGAAATAAAAAAAGAAGCTTTCAGATCTTATATTAAAGGCGTTTTTTTTTTACTTTCAATGTATTACCTTTGTTTATTAAATACCATGTTCTTCGCACTTAAACCATATAAAATTCAATTCAACAGCAATATCACAAAATATTTAAAAACAGCAAAACACTTATCTTTAAAATTTCCGATATACAGTTTCGCGCGCTGGAGGTAATTTTTTTTTCATACAGTGTTGCCATTGCTCGCTTTGAAATCATTGAGTCTTTTTAATCAAAAATTCGTTAAAGTTTTGGCAAATATTTGCGCAAGTAAATCAATTAGATATCCTGAAAATGTTCCTTTCGACGTTCTTCTAAGAGCGATATTAAAACAAATTAAGAGAGGATGAAGGTGATTGTTAAAGACGTTTATAAGGTATTCCTCCCGCCTTGTTGGCATGCCTTCGTGGTGTAGTGGTTCTGCACGCTGGGCCGGTATTCCAGAGGCCTTGGTTCGATTCCCGGCGAAGGCATTGCTAATTTGTCATCTCTCCGGCTTTTCCAATTAACCAAATGTCTCTACAGTGGCGCCCGAACTAAAAGGACATTGGATGATGAATCTCCTGATCCAGGATTTGGCGATTCGGTCCCCTAAAAACCCCAGTCGCCCTTTAAAAGGGGGAGTATATAAGGTATTTCTCCCGCCTTTTTGGCATGCCTTCGTGGTGTAGTTGTTCTGCACGCTGGACTGGACTGGAAGTCTGTGGTTCGATTCCCGGCAAAGGCGTTTGCTATTTTTCACCACTTTAAAAAAATATACCTAATGGCTCTACACGTTCGCTGCAGATCTAAGTGAGTTTAGTTGTAATTGTAATACGTCTAAAAAAAAACCATGTGAGCTACTTCACAAGTAAAGATGATAGTAAAACTTGAGGAGAAACATAGCACGAGCGTAGTCCAAGGAATTCGTATTGACCGCAGTATCTTTTCACGAACTGCGAAAGCCTGCCAAAAAACCAGCACAGCTGTGAGAAAGGTTAGTGATAAGTTGCCCAAGAAAAATAGTATTAAAAGATTGTAGAGTCATTAGGTTAATTGGAAGCAGAAAAGATGAAAAATCTGCAACCGCCTTCGCCGGGAATCGAACCACGGACCTCTGGAATACCGGCCCAGCGTGCTACCGTTACACTACGAAGGTACGCTTGGGAAGTGGGAGAAATACCTTATAAAATGACTGGTATATCATTCTGTAGGCGAAAAGAGACTGACTCTTGTCAACGAGCAACATTGTTCTGCAGTTCTTTACGGGAACTGCACGTCAGATATTGTAGTTTACTCTCACTAGACACCTTTTGTAAAAGTACCCACTCGCTTATCATCCGGGGCGCTACTATTCAAAATGATGCCGCCCATTGGAGCGCTGTTTAGAATAGTGTGAAGAGCCAAAAGGTGGGACACACCATTAATGGGTGACGTCGTTTTTATAGCTGAGAATATTTCATGGTCACAAACGATTCTGTTTGCCAGCTGATATGAAGAGAGATGAAGACAGAGTTTCATCTCAATAACATCAGGAAAAGAGGTCGTTATAATGGCCCTGACTTGCTCATCTAGACAGTCATTTTCTTGACTGGCTACGCATTTTTCGATGGCATACCATTAACAGAGATAGCTAATACCAAGAGGTAACTCTCGTGCGTCTGTTTCGAAGCGCCGCTGGTGCAAACTTTGTTTTCATGAATGAGACTGTCAGAGTATAGCAGATTCGTACTATAGAAGAGCTGCTGAAAGGTGAGACTCTTATTAAAACTGGGGAAAGTGGTGATACGGATCATTACAGTGTTTCACTGTCCGCTGATGACTTACAGCCATATCAAGCATCCTACCAACATTGAAATTGAATATAAAAGATTTCTCATTAAGCATCAGAACATCCACAGCAATATT
Organism: Stegodyphus dumicola; assembly: GCF_044657685.1. Classification (NCBI taxonomy): domain Eukaryota; kingdom Metazoa; phylum Arthropoda; class Arachnida; order Araneae; family Eresidae; genus Stegodyphus; species Stegodyphus dumicola. The sequence goes on from NC_140773.1 coordinate 6,544,766, forward strand.
AAGGCAATTATCGGCAAGCTCCCTCAGTACGGCCAGCCATAAATGTAAAATACTACCTTCAAGACCACAGACATCGCCAGTTAGTAAAAAGAAGGAAATCATTCATCCAAGGGAGTGCCTTCAGGTACTACAGTACACGCCTAAAATATGAATGAACCGGCTATAAACTCATAAATCAAAACACAAAGCAAAAGTTTACATGGTTCAACGAACTGAACTTGACCTTTGAACTTTGAACCACTAGTGCACACAATTCAACGAACTAAACTTTGAACTCTAGACTACATATGCATAAACATGCACACTCTATCAGGACTTGTGTTTCTCTTGATTTGCTTAGGAAACACGGAATGCCCTGAACAAGAACAGGGAGCTTACTCAAGCTATGTTCAAGATTTGTGTATAAAAGACGGCACAAGCAGGAAGGATATACGAAACCCTTTATTTTCAATACTGTACAGGGACTTCCGAACTTCGGAATACAGGGACCAACCACTTGTGGTCTGAACGTAAGAATATAAAACTACTAACTAAAACTCTAACTAAAAGTTAACTTTGAATTAGTATACAAATGCCTAGCACTAAGACTGGCCTTTATTTAAAAAAGGTACGTATGTAGTACGCCGAGATGCTGAAACTACAATACGTTTGCAAATATCAAGAGGGCTAAACCTCTGGCCTTAAAGGCAACCAGCAACCGAGTGAAAACTCGTTAAACTACAGTGGCAAGCGGCTTGCTTCCTAAAACTCCTTCTCTCTCTCTCGCTTGGCAAAAAGCCACAACTTAAGTACTTGGGCGTTAGCAAGACAATTTGCATAAACAAGTTAAAGCATTTAATTCTGGCCGGAAGTAGAAAATAAGAAGTGATAGTACAGTTTTAAAATAAAATAAACGTTAGTAAAACTTAGGATCCGTGCAAATCTGATAAATATGAAATCCTCTCAAAACATACTCTTTTTATATTTTGGCATTTTTTATTGTATTTCGTCCACCGTTAGTATTTCCAATTATGGTTATTGATTAATTTAATTACTATGCTTATTTATATAACCAGTTCCCTGTACCTTGTCAAATTATCTTTCTGTGCACAAGTACCATGAGACCACGAATGTCATGTAACCTTATGTAACTATTGTCCTATTCCGCAAAATGCAACCTTTTAATAGTTCTCAATAAAGGACCAAAGTTTGCCACTGCGCCCCATAGCGGGCGCAGTTCTCTAGGTAGGTATTATATGCGGGCTATACCATTTTTGTCAATGACGATGTCGTGGTGCTTCATATACTTGTTACTGTAACTGTAACTCCCCCCCCGGGGATTGACTCAGGAGAATTCCTGGGAAGTACTGGTTAGGATCTGTACCTAGGCAGTCTCAACCACGGGGGTATACAAACAGTCTTCACATGACTAGAACCCGAGTATTGTACTCAGGTAGGTTCAGGCTTGGCAGGAACCGTACTGGTACTGTCGTGTCTGTTCCACTGGCTGTGGTGGAGCTGATATGTAGATGTAAGTGGGGTTCTTCTATGGGGGTTTAGCCCTCATAGTCCCAGTAACGGGGACTGACAGAGTAAGGCAAGGCACCGATCACGAATTAACTGATGCCGGGGGAGTGGTGCCCGGAAGCAAAGGTGACATAGTGAATCTTCTTCGTATTTAGCATTTGAATTTTTACATCGCCGAGACTATGTATAAAGCCGGGCAGGGACTGTGGGGTCTGCGCCGCCACTGATGAGTCCCTTCCAGAGCCCGTTTCATCTAACTTTGTACGGAATTTCCAGGTCGAAGGTTCGGTCTCTGGTGCCCTGTAACTGTAACTGTCATTTAAATGGATTGGGCAACGTGCTACCCTGATTTCTTTCCTATACAACATGTATGATTATGTATCACAGATATGATTATGTCTACTGGAGAACATTCTACAACTGAAACAAATATTCACTGAGGAATAGGCACTGTTACTTCAAGATCTATTCAATCAATGGTATTCAGCTTGAGCCACACAATCATTAAAGTTAAGAGAGTCACATCTTTACTGCAGGTAACTTTAAAGGCACTTCAGGCTCATAAGTACCTAGCCCTCGTTTATGATAGTCACATGCGTCGACATCACAGCATACAGAAAATTAAAGGATTTCAATAAATTAGAGAACTTGGTCATCATCTGTAGATATCGTTACCATAGTTACCTGGAAAGCCAGAAGGGAAAAAATGTCTCAAATACTATTCTAAAGTCAGAAGGGAAAAAATGTCTCAAATACTATTCTAAAGTAATAGATTATGAGATACCTATGTTTGTTATTCTCCCTCTTGGGCTTTTTTTACTTGATTGCATACTGTATGCGTTCTGTTCATTTGTGGGCTAATTTGTTTTTCTTTATCCTTTAAACATTGTGTCTTTTTCAAGTCTTCCACGTACTTCATCCAAGTGTCTTTTTCGAGTCTCTCCTCTGAGTCTCCACATGACAAAACACATTTTTTTAAAAACTAATTTCAAACATATTATGATATCACTAATATGTTTGAAATAAAATTAAGTAATATAATTTTTAAATAGCAAGAATATCATCGTTTATTTTAACGTTTCGAAGAATAATTAGATAAGTTTTTTATATTTGCATTTTTGTAAGTGTATTTTATCGCTTTTTAGTTAATAAAATTCAATTGTTCTGAAATTTTTGCTCTGACTTGAAGATAATAATTTTCGTTTTACATTGTAACAAACGAAAACTTAATGAGCAATGAATGAACTGTTGCGGTTTAATTTAGTGATGACGGTAATTTTACTACGCGCTTATCAAGAATAACACGCTGCGACATTTCGGGTGACGTCAACGTTCATAATCTCGATAATAATCATTTATCGATTTATTGTACCTCGATAATAATAAGCCGTTTCGATGACTTGTAGCATGCAGATCGATGCAGTGATTAATGTCAGTAAAGGAAGCTGGTATTTACTCTAAAACTATGAGGCCAATGATATTACGTATTCTTCCCAGCCTGTGCACGAAAAACTCATTAATTCTAACCTTAAATGCAGCTACTGGTCTGGAGAAATCGTAAGCCAGACCTAAAAGAAAAAACCAGTCACTTCAATCTCTTGTCTGCTGATTTATCAAATCTATTCAAAGATATCGGATTTTGCCCTTGGTTCATTGCCACCACTTAAAGCTTTCCCGTTAAACTTTTCTAAAATAAAACTTAATAATAAAAGTAAATGATAATTGCTTGTTGGAAGTAACCATTTTAGTATTTAACCTCTTTATTCTCCCTCCTCCTCTCTTAATAGCTTCGATGGTTCTTGTCGTTGAAAACAATGAATGAGCAAGAGAAGGTGAAGATAGTATATAAATCAAGAACAAGCTTAATGACACACTTTAAAAAACAAGCAGTCGGTAGAAAATATATCGCTCTTTAACCTCTTTTCTTAAAACTTGAAAAATATTGATATTTTTCTAGATAACTTTTGTGTTACAATTAAATAGTGATCGATATATTCGCATCATGATTTTTCCTCTTCCTACAATTCCAGTTCGGCAGAATAAGCGGTTTAATAACAACGTTCACGACCCGATTAAGATAGCCAAGGGTTCTAGATTCTCTTTTAGTGCCTAAGCGGGTAAAAGTATAGTTTAGGGTACCCCTTGACGAGACTTGGCGACGTTTGGCGGTACATGGATACCGATTTTGTGCAATTCTTTGACTCGTTATTTTGGCTTGCGAAGCGGCGATTTTTGCGCCAAAAATAGCCGCTACACAAAGCCAAAATAACAAAACAAACAATTGCACAAACTCGGTATCCATGTACACATCAACTTATTTTCACTTTGAAAAAAAAAAAAAAAACGAATTGCACAAAAAATGGCATTGCGCACTCCTTTGACTTTATCCATGTACACGTCGACCTATTTTCACCAAAAAAATCCCGAATTGCACAAAAATGGCATTGCGCACTCTTTTAACGTTATCCATGTACACGTCGACCTATTTTCACTTAAAAAAAAATCCCAGAATTGCACAAACTTGCATTGCGCACTCCCTTTACTTTGTCAATGTACACATCGATATATTTTCACATAAAAAGTCAAAGGAGCACCAAATTCTACAATACAGGCAAACAAAAAATACATAATCTCAATAAAATACATTTTAAACCAAACAATAAAATAACATAAAAAAAAGGAAAAACATGTTATACATTTAAGCACTACCAAAAGAAAATATTCACTTACCATTATTTTCAAGTTCGCTTCGTACACCCAGAGCCACGTAAAAATCAAAATATCAATCATACTCAAATCACTTTTTTCAAACCAGGTACTCTTTCTGATCGAACGCTTCACATAGTTGACCATCTGAACCTTTCTTCCTACAAACGCATTCAAATCCATCTAAACGGTTTTAACACACACCACAAAAACGCTTACAAAACATCCCATGATTCAAAATTTCCCAGAATCATGCACCCGATTACGTCACAATAGGGTTTCCATAACATTCAACTACTCAGGCTACCATAAATGAAACAACAACTTGGCTATAAATCAAACAACAACTTCGCCATAATACAAGGGGTACCTTAAAGTCTACTCTACCCCCTAAGCGTTTACTTTCCCAGATGTTGTGGGGTAAGCACATGATAACGAAGAATTGTGGCCGTAACTTTAGAAACCCTAATTTCTGAGGTCCCCTGCACGAGGCCTAAGCCTTTTAGACCTAAGCTATAATCAGGGTCTCTGGCATTTTAAAGCCGAGAAGAGGCTTCATAGCTAACCCTACAAGAAGATCTTGTTTCTGCTTAAAAATCTTCTATTCTGAAATAAATTTCTCACTATTCTTCTTCGGCATCAACCATCTTGTTCACTATGAAACTTTCTTGATTCGTTTTTTGCCTACCACCAATTCTCCATTGGCCTTTTAGTTGATGTATGTCTAAGATTAGGTTAGGTCATTCGAATATGGCAAAGTTCGCGAGGGATTTCTGGCCAGGGAAATGGACGCCTTCTTGGGAGACTTTGACTTTTCTTCACATTACACACGGGGAAAACCACGGAAACCAACCATGCAGCTGGAATCGAATCCACGTCGAAATCCTAGTACTCAACAACCTTAACTGCTCAGACACTGGCGAGTCCCTACGTGTGGTTAAATCATATGTAGGACCACTCCTATGTCCATACATATGTTCTTTGCCTTTCAAGGCTTTTTATAATATACACAAGTGTTAACTTTTAGATATTTTTCTCCAATGTGTTTTAGAACTAATATAAGATATACTTTTGTTAAGACGCAACAGAACTTCGTTAATCCGGGAAATGATAATTACAACTCTCTGCTATAGCCTACCTTCCAAAAGCTCGGATTAAATGCAAAAAAGTAAAAAATGTGGTAAAAGAATCCACATCACTATATTTTGAACGCTTTTACGAGGATAAATTTAAGTCTTTAGTAATAAAAAATATTTAACTTCGAAATGGTTCCAATGGTTTAGGACGAATTTATTTTGAAGATAATTTTTCTCGTCCAGCTCTAGCTTGATGAAGCGGCCATTTTTTTTATTATTAAATAACTTAAATGCCTTAGATGCTCATAATATGCAAACATATCTCTGTTTTCATTTTCTTTATCCTCTTCCAACAACCATTAATTGGCTTCGGTGACACATTTCCGCCATCTTAACGCAGCGCTTCGTGAAAAATCTTGTCTCTCCTATTTCAAGATACACACATTGAGTTTTTCAAGAATTCGCTAGAATTAAAGTACTAACGTTCTATTATAAACAGCACATAAACGACCGATCTTTTTCATTCACGTTTAATTTCAGAATAAATAATTTTCTTTTGAAAATCCTTAGGTGCGGTAAGGTCTGAATCAAAGTTAGGTCAGTTATGTGGGGTTCTATTTATTTCCTTGTATGATTTAACCACACATAGGGCTTCACCAGTAGCCAAGTACTTAAAGTTGTTGATTTCTAGAAATTCGACATGAATTCGATCCCAGGCAAACAGGCTAGCTACATGGTTGGTTTTTGTGCTTTTCCCCAGGTGGAAAGTGAAAACAACCCGATTTCCCTTAGAAAATCCTCAGAGAAAGCGTCCAATTCCCTACGCAGATATCCTTTACAAACTTTGACATATTCGAATAACCTGACCTAATCTTAAACGTACATCGAGTAACAAGCTAATGGAGAAGTGGTGGTAGGCAAAACCGAATAAAAAATGTTGCATAGTGAAGAATACGGCTTGATGCCGAAGAAGAATGGGAAGAATTCTATTTCAGAATAGAAATTTTTTAAGCAGAAACAAGAGGTTCTTGTAGAGTTAACCACGAAGCCTCTTCTCGTCTTTAAAACGCCCTAATCATGGCTTAGGTCTAAAAGGCTTAGGCCTCAAGCCTGGGACCTCAGAATTTAGGGGCTGTATTACTCTACAGTTCTTCGTAATCATGTGTTTCCCTCATGACAACTAGGATAGTAAACGTCAGGCACTACAAGAGAAGCTAGAACCCTAAACTATCTCAAAGAGGTTTTTATTGTGTCTTCATTTCGTGCATTGATGGTATGTTCATTTCATGCATTGATGGTATCATTCGTTGAGATTGGCAAATGTTCGATTCCGCCGACACTGATCTGCTTTCTGCTATTGGCAGAATTGAAGCGTGTTATATCTCTGTGCTTCAGTCAAGTTCGTGGTGAAAGGTAAGAATTTAACCATTTGCCGTCTGAGCCATTGATAGCAAGATTTTATTGACATTATTCTGATTGACTGGAAATGGTATTATGCCAAAAAGAGTTCCATTGAGCAATAGCGTAAGCTTAAATATCCAGTAGCTGAGAAGTAACCTGAAATGCATAGGATATCATAACGAAATTTCATAGCTCATATCTTCATGTTAAACCTATGCGCTCAGCAAACTTTCTGACTCACAGTTTCTTAACGCACTATTTATCTCAAAAATATTTTTTATATTTGAAAGCATCTATTCACTGAATTTTTTTAAATAAAACAATTAAAATGGCGCATGCGTGCTTGTGGTCCTCATTACGTTATGCGTGATGTTGTATAGAAAACGGGTAGGAGATTATTTCATGCTGAGAAAGATAGGTATCTGTTTCACATGACGTAGTAACTCTATTTGCTACGTAAAAAATAACAGCGCTCTTCCATAGAATATATATATCCACTTATTACTTAACGCAATAAAAACAGTTTCTTTCTCAATAAAGTCTGATTAATTTATAAATTATCAATGTGCAATTTATGACAAGAAACCACGCCTTTATCGTCTCATTTTTGCATCACTATTAATTCAAGACGTACAATAAGATATCAAGGTATATAAAAAATTTCTGTTTCCGAAAAATTATAGTAATAGAACAGATTCCGTACCGTCTGTATCGTCCCCGTATAAAGCAGGCGAATTTTTATGAAAAATATGTATAATGTAATAGGCTGTAAAAGGAAGTCTTGTAGTGTCCGCATCAGATTCTTTTTTCTTGATTTTGCTTCATTGCTTTATTTCAGCAATGATAAGCTTCTGAGCTGACATATCATTTCGTTCTTAATTTAAAAAGTTATAAAACCAATAACTAATCTTCACGTTCTTTTAGTATTATTAGCACCTTTCAGTACTCATAATTTAAAATTTCTATGATCTTATTCTTCTCTTAGTTAAATGAGCTGAAACATTAGTGCTAAAAATATGAAGCTAAACAATTAGAAAGATTGTCAGATAACGTCAGTACTTGCGAATGGTTAAACAACGTACAGCTTCTGTATCGAACTTGACAAACAGTCAGTTATTGTGTTAATTTACGGAAATTATTTTAAAGACAAATATAAGAATAAAAAATAGTGCAAGAGAAATTTCAAGAAATTAAAAATAAATAAATCAAAATAAAATAGCAAATAAGCTAATTCGTTTAAACGAAAATTAAACGAAAATGAAGATCCGCTTAGAAAACTGCCTGTAAGCAGTTCTTAAATAATATATATTTAAGTATCTACGACGTTCAGACTTACAAAGTTCTAAAAGAGTAAAATTGCAAAACCTTGTAAATCTCCTTTAAATCAGACCGTTTGGATGCTAACAAGATAATCAATTTAAAATATTTAAACCATATTTTTTAACAAAAATCATGCATGAAAATGACTGTAGAAATTTTATGATTAATTATAACAGTTCAGTTACTGTAACCTCGTATAAATTAATCATGCATTCAAAACATTCATATTTTTACAGTTAAAAACTGTTGTAATTATATCACTAAAAGCTTTTTTCAAATAAGCAAGATATTGCACTAAGAGAAAGAAATGCAGATCACCTACCACTGTAGAATAATTTTTAAATTACACGCACCATAGAAAAAGCTCTACTCTTTGCAAACTTCAAAATGTCTACTTATGTACGATATAGATAACAACTAAAGGAGACTTTTTATTAACTGTTGTACAAAGATTTCCATTTTTATTCAGGTGATTTAATAATCTGCAATAAAAAAATTGCGATTTGCATTATTTGAAAATATTCATTTTGGTTCTTCTCTGTTATTTATCAGTGAATTTCCATTACTACCTATCGGTCCGTTAACTACTTTAAATTCTTTCAGAGCAGATAAGTAGTTAATAGTTAGCTAACTCGTGGTCTTATAACCTTAAAATAAACAAAGGTTTCTTTGTTCGTTGTTTAGTCAGTTATTGAAAAGCATGCGAAAGCTGTCTGTCTGAAGACAGAGATGACGTATTTGAAAACGTTTTCAGGGAAATTGATTTGTAACATCACACGTGTTTAAAACCACGAAAATCTCCATGTAGAACATAAGCCGAGATTAGAGGAGTTGAATTAACACTGTTCCACATTCATAGACTGATATTTTTATTACGTTCTCATATTGAACAATTTATTATAATACACAGTGTTTATAAAGTCCCAAATCCATTTTGATGTTTAATAACTCATAAAATAATGAAGATATAAACAAACTTATGGCATTTATTGATGGAATAACTTATATATTTTCCTTTTCAGGTTTGAATAGCTTTACTTTTGTAAATATCGTCTGCGCGTGTGGTTAATTTCAGATAATTTCATTTTCCAGTCTAAATATCTGTACTTTTCTAAATAGAATCTGCTTATTAATTGCATTTTTCTCTCTTTTGTTTTCGGCAACTATGGCATAATGTACGCATATGGGGATCTGAAAACCCCCATGAATACCGTGAGGCACAAAGGGGATTCCCCAAAGGTTAATGTATGGTCTCCCCAAAGGCTAATGCACGACCGAGTCATTGGGCCTTTCTTTTTTACAGAAAAGACGGTCTCATCAGTCGTATACTTAGACATGTTGGAAAACTTCGTATTTCCACAACTACAAGAGCTTCAGCTACATGTCGTTTTGCAACAAGATGGTGCGCCACCTCATTGAGGTACCATCGTTCGTAGTTCTTTGAATGACCATTTTACAGGAAGATGGATTGGGCGTGGAGGTCCAATTCCTTGGCCACCTAGATCACCTGATATAACGCCGCTGGACTTTTTTCCTTTGGGGATTTGTAAAGGACAACGTTACAGGAGGAGACTGTCGAACATGGATGACCTAAAAGCCAGAATAACAACCGCAAGCGCCTCTGTGAATGCCGACATGCTTGCAGGCATCTGGCGTGAAATTGAATATCGACTTGATATTCTCCGTACGACGAAGTGGGCACTCGTGAAAGTTCATTGACAAGGGTCATGGAACTTTTTGAGTCTATCTAACCATTTATGTTATTAATTTTAATCTATCTTAATTATTTTATGAGTTATTAAACATCAAAATGGGTCCGGGACTTTATAAACACCCTGTATTATTGATAGGAAACTCAAAAAATGGTCGAAATCTAGCCCTAAACTGGTACTGATTCTATTAAAAGGTTCTGACACTGGTTAACTCAAAGATTCAGACACTGGTTAACTCAAAGGTTCTGGCACTGGAACTCTCGAAAGTTAAACTGACACTGGTTCTAAAATATCTCAATGAATTTTGGTTTATCACTGATCTCTTTTCTTCAAAGAACGGCTTCTTGAAATAAACGGACCACATACTTTCTTGTCAGTTATCTTAGACATATGTAGAACTTTTTTGTGAAACTAAATTCAGTTTGAATTCTTTCGAATTTCGGCTAAATTTATAACACTAGCATTTAACGTTGTTGTTTTCGTTTTTGAAAGAAATAGAATCCCATCGGAACTTTCTCGAATTCAGGTAAATTTGAAACATAATGTTTTATGACAAAAAAAGTTAAAATATTGCTATCTCAGCTCAAAAAGTTCCTGCAATCGAAAATATTTGAATAATACTGCATTGATGATATTTATGCATGCACTGGGGTGATAAACATGGATGGAATTTTATTGAAATACCAGAGAAAATAAGAATACTGTATACGTACTATTCGAATAAATGATGTTGTTTATTGTCATCTATGATGCATTAATCAGAGATTAAACCTGAGCATAAGATATATGGTATTTGAATCCATATTTAATGATCATGCTAATGGCGCAAATGTTTATAAAATGTAATACCTTCACATATATAGCTTATAATATATCTTCACAAAAGTTTTCTTTCTGCCCCTTTCTTCTTCTTTCTTTGTAAAAAAAAAAAAAAAATTACTAAACTTCAAAAAATAGTTTACTTACTTAACTACGCAGATTTTATTGCTCAAATAGTTGAACTATTATGAATGAAGTCTTTTAAAACTAAAAAGGTAGTAAACACACTGGAAGTCTTAGGGAAGGTAATGATGATGGTGATTCATAAACTGAATTGCGAGAAATGAGAGAAAAAAATTGCAGGTCCGTTCATCAGTTCATTTCGACTGCAGTTTTTCACCCACCTGCATATGTATGAAAAATCGAAGTATATTCTTTGTTTGGTTAATTTGGTTTCTTAAAGGCTACATGATATCTACAACTTAGAATTATATTTTTCTGCTGTCATGCAGTTCTTCGAAAGTAAACAAAACATCCAACTTCCGGGTTCTGATTAAAAGGGAAGACGCAAGACATATATACATATATATATATATTACGGAGCCCTACCCTTGCTAAAAAATAAAGTTCTTATTTTTAATGCCTCATTTCGTAAGTTTCAACGACTGGTGTTGTTTATAATTTCTGTGCGCTTATTCGAAGCGTTGTTATGTTGTAAGTTTTGTTTTGTTTTGTTAAGGCGTAGCCCGGTCCACCTCGCAAAACAAAGTTTGCCCTATGACCCTATACGGGCTGCATATTTCACAAGTGCACATCTGTGTAGCCACCGAGGGAGTGGCTTCTAGGATGGACCAATGAGTATCCAGAAATATTTCTGTCATGTCACATGACCTTTCGCGTGCTTTAAGATTTAAACAAGATGGTTGAAAATATTCTGCCACGCAATTTTCTGTACAAAATAATTCAAGCATCATCGATTGCTTCTGAAACTTTTCATTGCGAAGTTAGATCAAATATAGGCAATTATGAAGATTTCACTAACTGGTTGAAATAAATACAAACACATGGTGGATACTTCGCAAAAATATCGATGTGTAATATTACTTAATAAGTGGTAAATAAGATGAAGAAAGAAATACGTGATAAACATCCGAACCTAAATGCAATCTTCACATAAAACAATGCGTATAAGAAAAATATTTACACCAATTATATAAGTAAATAGAAGTCAGCCCTTTTAATTGCAGTCTATATGAAAAAGATGTTCTATAAATGATAACCAATGCAGAATTTTATTCAAAGTGAACTTTACTAATTTGCATTCGTATACATTTAGTGCGTTAAATTTCACACTTAATAACTGCTCACTCTTAAATGTACTGTCTACACAAGAAATAATCATCAAACAGAGTGAATTTATTCACATATAATTTTTAATGTTAGTAATGGATATAATCAGATCATACGTATTCTGCATCTTCCACTTTAAAAATCAAAAGAATTCAAGCACTGAAATAAGAAAACACTATATTCATTGTAACACTTTCAGTCATTCTCATCTCAATTAAAAAAATATACGCTTGAATTCTCTTAATCCACATAATATGCCGTGAACATAATATGCCGTGAACATCAAATATTAATGCGTGATAAAAATCGCGAAAGTGAAATGTCAGAGATTAATTAAACTCAGAAAACGAAAGCACTAGAAGATTTCTAGTATTCTGTCATATATTTATAACTGCGAAACAAATGCAAATTAAAAAACGTAAACAACATATGCTCACATGCACGGAGATTTAGCGTCACAAGCGCAATATAGCAGCTCATTGGTCCATTTTCGAAACCCCTCCCTCAGTGGCTACGTTGATGTGCACTTGAGAAATATGCATACGGGCTACGCCAGTACAAAAATCACCACACAACTATATAAATACACGAATCACACAATGCAATGGCTTCTTTATTGTTGTTAATAATCTTCATAATCTTATGCGCTATTCCTCTTGCCCTAAGTAAACCATTTTTCATAAAATCTATGTTCGCTCCATCAAGGCATCTGGTTAACTTACGTTCTGTAATAAAGTGGACATTGTCTCCTACTTTTGTACATACTTTACATAAATCATTATCTCGAACATGGAATCTTTTCAGATAAAAGGGAAATCTCCCATGACCTGTAATTAACTGATTCAAGTCATTGTTAATATTCATATTTTCCTTAGGAACAAAAATCTTCATGAACATATTATTTTTAGCAGAGTTTTCCCATTGAGTCCGTCATTTATCTACAATGTCACACTTCGTAATGTTAATGCATCTTCTCCTGGAGGCTTGTACATCGACAGTTTCAATATCATTACTCATTGTTGCCTCCTTTGCTAAGTCACCGCCCTCTCATTGCCCAAACAACCAATTAAATTTAACCCAATTAAAATTCAGTTGATGCCTTACCTCCAATTGTATCACCAATTTTTTAATAACTTGAATATTTAAATTTTGCTGCTCGGAGTCAGAGAGTGCTTGAAGAACTGACATACAATCAGAATGTATTGCAATTATACGTGATTCATTTAGATTTCTTACAAGCCACTCCAAGACTTTTCGTATAGCAATCAGTTCGGCTTGTATGTTTTTGGCTTCCTTTTCCAGCTCTGAACTTTTTTTAATATGTAATGATCGTTGCATAATGTTCTCTTGCCCTCTTAATAAAAGCTGTATTGTAATCCCCTGTTCCTGAATTTATACTTCAATACGGATGATTTACGGCCTTTTAAACCTGGAGCCCTAGACTCTGACTTGTGGGTCTAGGCAGTAATCGAGACTTAAACATTCATATTTTTCACAATTAATCACAATTCTTTTATAATGATTCCACGAAGTTAACACTGAAAGATAATTTTGCTTTTCATCATTTCTCCTAAACTCGAAAATTCTTATTCAGATTTGTTATTATTATTATTATAAGGGTACAGCCCCGATCCTCCTAGCCGGCACAAGCCGGCCGTATGATCAAAAAATGGGACTGAGCAGGAAAAAAAAAGGAAAAAAAAAAAAAAATCTGAAATGTTTCAGATTTTAAATTACGTCCAAAGGGGCGTTTTTTAACATTTTGTGTGTTACCTTTCTTTATTAAATATCATGTTCCTCGCACTTAAACCATAAGATCCAGTGCAACAGCAATATCGCAAAATAGTTTTAAAACGAGCATATCTTTAGAATTTCCGATACAGAGACTCACGCGCTGGAGATAAAAATGTTTTTTCTGCACAACGTTGCCATTGCTCGCTTTGAAATCCTTGAGTTTGTTAATCAAAAATTCGTCAAAGTTTTAAAAAATAGGAAATCGATCATAAAACAAATTTCAAATTTCAAATTGGGTCTTCCACATGCTCATATTCGTTGGAGGATTACGTTATTCAAAATTCGATGACTCTATGTACCGTTATTTTATGACAATGTGAGAAATATACATACATTTACGCAGATTTTCATTATTTAATTTCTTCAAATATAATGCAGGACTCTAACATTTTATGGCAACAGTTTGAAAAGTGAACCGACATTTATGAGTCCGACGCAAAATGCCAAAACGAAACTAATAGTCCTTCGGGATTCAAATCCCTTTGGACTAAAAACATAGTCCAAAATCTGAGTCTCAGTGCCGAATTCCAACTCTATCTTTGTTCGTATTTATAATCTTCATTATTGTCTCTGCAAAGTCTTTCAAATTTGAATAGTTCCTTTTAAAAACTTCTTTAAAATTCTTTCTATATGTTATAAGGTATTTCTCTCACTTCCCTAGCGTGCCTTCGTGGTGGAACGGTAGCACTCTGGCCCGGTGTTCCAGAGGTCCGTAGTTCGATTCCCGGCAAAGGCGGTTGTTAATTTTTCATCTTTCCTACATCCAAAATACCTAATGACTCTATAAATGGCGCTCGAACTAAACGGTTTGTGGATGATGATTCTCCGCACCCAGGATTTAGCGACTTGGTCTCCTAAACCTCTAGTCGCTTTTTAAAAAGGGGAGTATATAAGGTATTTCTCGCACTTCCCTAGCGTGCCTTCGTGGTGTAACGGTAGCACGCTGGGTCGGTATTCCAGAGGTCCGTGGTTCGATTCCCGGCGAAGGCGGTTGTTAATTTTTCATCTTTCCTGCTTCCAAAATACCTAATGACTCTACAATGTCTCTCTTGCACTCCAGGTAAGCGTACATTCATCGAGGAAGTGCTTGGCGTCCCCAAACTTATCACAAATTAAGCATTTATCATTATTTTGTAGATGGAACCGATTTAAATTAGCCGGGAAACGTCCATGATTAGTCAGTACCTGGTTTATATCAGCCTTATTTATAATGTTCATTTTCTTGTTTAACTTTACATTTTTTTTCTTGTTAGACGACTCCCAACAAAAATTCCATTCTGTATAAATCCAGTTTTCTATTTCAGCAATGGTCTTTTTTCTTGAATCTTGGATATCAAAATTATCGGTCCCATTCCCAAGTGCCGCCCTTTTAGCAAGGGTATCCGCTCTTTCATTTCCGACAATTCCACTGTGTGCTTTCACCCAGTGTGATTCAACAATATGTTTCCTTTCAGCCTTTTTAAACAAGTCTTTTATTTCATTAATAAGTCGATTTTTATGATCTGGTTGGGCAAGTGCCTGAAGTGCAGATAGGGCATCAGTATAAATATTTATAAAACATTGTGCAAGATCTATTTCTAATTGTCCACATGCACTAACTTAGATCCTACAATGAACCTGGCGAATTCTCGCACAGGCGTGAAATAAATACCAGCACAGAAGAAGGGTGCAAAATAACCCTTTATTAACTTAAACTAAAATAACAGACAGCACGGACTTCGTGCTTTACAAAAACACCATTCACTTGCTTATTCACAAAGCCTGCAGACCGTTTCTACTGCTGTTTGCCCCGACTGGTTAAAACAGGAAACGTAGGGTTACAGAACCTAGTGCTTGGTTCATCGAGCACTAGGTTTCATCGCCTAGTGCTCGATTTTTGGTTCATCGCCTTTAGAATTTGTATTTAAGCGTGCTGTACCAAAAATTGTGCATAACTCATCGGAGAAATCGCAGCTCAGAGGTAACGAGCGCGAAAAAAGGTCTCAGGCTTCTTGATCGCTGGTTCTATCCCCACTCGTAACTATCATAAGCTCTGTTCTACACGGATTTATTTTTATTTTAACTTTATTGAACGACTTCGTCATTATTTGTTTGGGTGCGGTGTTAAAAATTAAACGCCTTTATTTTCTCTATTTTTGTTAATTTTTCTTATTTTTATTTACTGGTTTGTACTCTTTTAGTAGGTACCAGTAGCAAGATTACGATCCAAGATCCCGAAAAGCGTTTCAATAGAAATAGCGCATAATGGAATAAAATATAATTTTAGTTATAGTTACTTTTCATAATTTAGGTAAAAAAAGAATAGGTATCCGACGCCCTTAAATGTTTACTGAATGTTTTCATTTGGTTTATTTATTTTTTTTTTAATATTCCTTTATTTGTATAAATTAATGCGCTATGGAAATTTACACAACAGGCTCTTTCTAACAGAAATGACGAAAAAGTGCATATGCTATCTTTATGTAAACACCTTTTTCTTGTAAAACAATTACGTACTTTTAAAAGTTTAATTCAAATACAAATAAACTATTAATAAGATCAGTAAGTTATATAAAATATATTCCACACAATTCCTCCAAGCTTTCATTCATAAACTAAAAAAATATTGAATAAAATAAACGCTGTTTCCGTTTGTTTGGCGTTAATTACCATGCCTACAGGGCGATAACTCGCCATTGCAAATATGACCGCCAAGCAGATGTTTCATCCAATGAAAGCAGACCCTAGAGAAATGGTCTGTAGGCTTTGTGAATATGCCATTCACTTGCGGCGATAACTCAAATGTAGACGAGAATACAAAATCAAATCTGAAAAATAAAACGAGCGCAAGAACGCACTTCAAAAACTACTCCTAAGAGATGGACTCACAGAGATCTAACCGGCGTGATACTAAACTGAGAAGACCAAAAGGCTTACTCGAGTGACCGCGAAATAACAACGAAACGTGCGCTAGGTTAGCGAAACACGCTCTGAATAAACTGAGATAATCACACGTTTAAATAGCACTTCACTTAACTTAAAATTTACATCCTGGCCAGAGAATGTGAGGGGAAGTTTGAGAAGTTGAGAACAGGTAAACTTAAAATAAATTTGTTATGCAAATTAAGAAAAATCCTACAATTGAACTGTTAATTGTTTATTAATCCAATTCAAAGCCTCTGTCAATGCGTATAGTTCTGCTTGATAAATTGAATTCATTGGTTTAAGTTTTATTCTGACATCGTCTATTTCCACTCCATGAAAATAAATTACCACAGCGCTACCCACTCCTCCATCCATTTCAGAACCCTCTGTAAAAACGTCTATTTCACCACCAGAAGGAAACTCAAAATCATAAAATAATCCAAATCGTGTCATCGGGTGAATAATATCCTCATTCTCTTGTTGAAAAGCTTTACTTCTGTGTACTTTTTATCCAATATCAGTATCTATAATAATTTTATTACCTAACAGAAACTTTTTGTAGTATAATTTGTATAGAATCGAAGGGGCGGAATACCCTTAAGAACGCAGGCAACTTCAGTTGAAACGGTCCTGTAGGCTCTTTGTAATGGCAAGCATCCAGCCTCTCTAAACTTCAATTGTGGGGGTCTAGTCTTACATCCTTCTGCAACCAAAAAAATGAAACTAATATGGTTATTTCATGAAAGCAAATGCTTTAAAATGAACTTCCATAAAGCGGAATACACCAGTAAACGGAAGATTTTAAAACTTCGTAACCTCAATCTTTTTTTCTCTGTGTGATTAAAGTGCAATTATAACCGCTCGAGGATGAAATTTAATCAAAAACTCAACAGTAGATAATTCCGAGAATAATCATAGGATGCTGAGTTTATTGTAATCTATTTCAAAGTTCATCTGAAGCTATTAAACGATTAATATGCATGAAACAGTAGCGCCTTTGTTTTATCTAGTAATATCAGATAGCAAATAATTCAGTTTCGTCTCAGCTACAAAGATTCTTATTGTAGAAATAACCTGTAACTTTTTTAACCCTTTGTGGCAGACGAAGTTAATCGACAGCGTGCGGTTGGGTTTCAGCAGTTCAGGTCAAGTACCATCACGAAAAGAAACTAATAAGCAGTACATAAAATCCGATCTGATTTTACTGATGCACCTATATTTGTCTATCAGCTGGAGCTGATATTGTTGAATTTAAGTTTGACCGATAAATCAATTCTTAAGTCGTGGTATGCCTGTGTTTCATCCGCGCTGTTACAGAACAGAGCAAAATTTGGTCCATGGCAGAGAAGTAAAATCGGGAAAGATGTGTTTTTTCTCTCAGACGAAAAGCGAAGATTTCACAGAATAATTATTACTCGAAATGAAAGCCTTTAGAGATTATTTCGGTTTTTCCTTTATTTAAAAACATCTGAGAAAATTATATATCAAGCAAAGTACGGTTTACGAGCCACGTGAGCCTCTTGGACCTCTTAAAGACAGCTCGAGTTGCAATAAACAGTAATCTCATGTTTTAAATTTAACTTGAGCTGAAACTTTGTTACGACACGATATTTTATCACTAAGTAGCTTAAGTTTAAATAAGTGTTTGGTGGTTTAAAGCAATATCTTGGAAAACAGCAGAAAAGACGAATACTTTGGCAACATTCTGCGTACACTCTGTACCTCGATACTTACCTAATGATGTTACAAATGCGTACAGCTGTAACTCGTACTGAAAAAAATATATTTGGGTACTTTTCCGTTTCGCCGGCGCAAATCTCGCCAAGCAGACTTTATTGGCGACAACATACAGTATACACATAAAAAATATTAAAAAATTTTAGTTCTAAAGAATTCTTTTTTTGAAGGCATAAACATTTTAATATCGCTTAAAACTTTATAAAAAGCCAATAAATAAAGACAATAAATTTGTAAAAAGACATTAATTTAAGAATTTACTATGCTTTCATCGTTCAATATCCTAATTCGCCGGTTCATATCACGTAACCCCAAGCGATCTCATCTCACGTAAACTACTCTACAAAAATCTAATGCTCTCAGTAATTATCTACATTAATTTCAAGTTAAATCTTAATTTGGAACACAAGTTTAAATGCAAGAAATATTTCAATGCGTACGAATAACTTACTCAGAAATTATGTAAAACTGCAGTGCTTTACTTCACTAATGCATTCTCACTAGAATGGATGAATTTAACCCTTGACTTTCCTTTTCTATATTTTCGGCTTCGGGCAAGCGCTGTGATTGCATCCTAATTGACTTAATTCCCGAAAATGGCCTTAGACATAAAACTGAACTATCTGATAAAAATTCTATGTAATATGCCAGTATTGAAAGAAACAATCAGTCTGATAAGAAAAAGCTGCGACTTGTTTTGAAAATGAGGCGTAAAAGGTTACCAGCGAGAATATTCCGTTTGGCATCGGTTGTACCATTATTGGCGACTTTATCGCTTGCGCCGGCAAAACGGAAAAGTACCTATATTTGTTAATCTAGTCTGCATTTTATATATTAATTAAATTACTTAAAGATGGGCTGAATTTCCATATGTTGGTTGCTTTAACAATTAAGTTGGTGCCTATTTTATTCGATGAAGCTTCACTCAATACTTCTTACAGAGGAGCAGGAACAATTTCCTTTCCATCTATAAAAGGACGTAGTTTGTCACTTAATTCAGAAATTCTGACTAGTACAGTCTTTTTTTAGGGCAGCCACAACTGAAAATCCTTTCGAAAGTCAAGAAAAATCAGTAACTCTTATGACTATCTTCCCGCAAGTTTTTTCTGTACCGCTAATAATGTACGTATCTTGTTCTAAAAGCTATAGAGATAACGTCGTCATCAATCCTTCTGTAACAACATACTTCACCTTTATGTACACCAAACATCGATATTTCTTCATTAGAGGTGCGTAGTTCCTAATTTCTGGCGTCTAAATAAAACGTGTATTTTTTATAAAATTCAATTTCAAGGATGCGTGGATATCTTACATTATAAGGATCCTAAGTTTTACTAACGTTTATTTTATTTTAAAACTGTACTATCACTTCTTGTTTTCTACTTCCGGCCAGAATTAAATGCTTTAACTTGTTTATGCAAGTTGTCTTGCTAACGCCCATGTATTTAAGTTGTGGATTTTTGCCAAGAGTGAGAGAGAAACAAGGAGTTTTAGGAAGCAAGCTGCTTGCGACTGCAGTTTTACGAGTTTTCACTCGGTTGCTGATTGCCTTTAAGGCCAGAGGTTTAGCCCTCTTGATATTTGAAAACGTATTGTAGTTTCAGCAGTTCGGCGTACTACATACGTACCCTTTTAAATAAAGGCCAGTCTTAGTGCTAGGCATTTGTATACTAATTCAAAGTTAACTTTTAGTTAGAGTTTTAGTTAGTAGTTTTATATTCTTACGTTCAGACCACAAGTGGTTGCTCTTTGTATCCCGAAGTGCGGGAGTACTTGTAAAAGTATAGAAAATAAAGGGTTTCGTATACCCTTCCTGCTTGTGTCGTCTGTTACACACCAATCTTGAACATAGCTTGAGTAAGCTCCCTGTTCGTAATCAGGACACATCATGTTTCCAAAGCAAATCAAGAGAAACACAAATCCTGACAACATCAGCCATGTATATATTGTGTGCTTATGTACACAGGATTCGAACCTGATGTGCTCATTTATTTTTCCGTGCTCTGATATTTCTCTTCGTTCACAGTCAAGGATGGAGCCACATGTAGGAGATTTCTGACCATTTGTTGATCTACGTTCAGCTCTCAAAATAGTTACGTTAGTATTGGTATTTACAATCATGCAATAAGAAGATCCATTTACTTCTTCTTTATTACCGAATTCATGATTTCAACCGTGAACTGATGAATTCTGTAGAACATCAATAGCTGAGTTTTCTGCTTTTCCTAATTTCTGCTTATTTATTTGGGTTTACTTATTCCTGCATGCGCAGAACTCTACCTCCCTAAATGTTGTTGTTCACGATCTCAGCTCTGGTACTTTAAGTGATTATTTTGACTGCTTTGAGTCTTAACTGTTTCTACTGTCTCCAGTCTTTTTGTCAGCTCCGTAAACTCAGAACTTCTGCTCTGCCCGGTTAACATCCCTTATGGGACAAAGATCTCTTTGCTGGCGTTATGTAGAGCCTTCACCTTCATACACGACTGCACTTTTCTGAAGGTTGGTTCGGACTGGTTGTTGTACATAGGGATCCCTAATAGCATCCACAAAATATTGGAGTGCGTCGGACCACAAAGAGATGAGAACATCGTGTGTGCGGTCCCCGCAAATCACTGTTTTCAAGCTGTTATGATGTTTCAGACGACATGGTCTGATATCGCAGACGCTATAATTCGTTCCAGTTGACAGAACAAGAGACATAACTTCACGACTGGTGTCAAGAGATTTTAGCGTTCAGCACAGTGTCTGTCGTCAAATCCTCTTGATTTCAGGAGGGCTGACGAGCCAATAATCTTGTTTTTCCTCTGATATCGTTCCAGATATAATGAATCAGAGGATGTAAAATGGAACTGCAAAATTAAGCGTGGCTAATTCAGTCTGCAGACTGTTTCCATCGGAGAAACACGCCAGAATGCTCTGGAACTCTCGACTAGAGAGACCCGCCGTTATCAATATCTGCACATAGCGAGGACAGTAATCTTACCAATATTAATTGTTCTATGTTTTCCATGTTATTAAATATATGCAAGAGAACTTTTCATAATTTGTAATGAATATGTTTTGAGTTCAAAAGTTGCAGTATTAACATTTGATTAGTAGCATTTGAAATTAATGACATGGTCTGTCAGATAATATACACACTTTAACGAAAAAAAATTCTTTATTGTTTGCTAGTACTGAACTTAATTATAGGTAAATACAGGATTAAACTGACAGTGCTCACAGTGATCTGTAGCGATCTATTTGCGAGAATGACGCCACATTTTGTAGGAAGATTAAACAAGACGGGGGACGAAGGATTCCTCGAAAAAAATTAGTTCCAAAAGTCACCACTAGGGGAATATTTGGCGCTGTGTAATAGAAAATAGAGTGTTAACAAATGCAAATCAATACGGAAATTACCTTTTATTTTGCATTCAAATGAGGTTCAATGTGGCTGCCGTTGTTGTGGACCACATATTGTATTCTGTGCACAGTATGCGCAACAGCAGAAAGTAACATGTCTGCAGGAATCCCCCGTACAGTCCGTGATATGTTATCCTTCAACGTAGCCAGGTCCTGGACCATTTCTTGATAGACCTTGGACTTAAGGTAACCCCATAGCCAGAAGTCGCATGGGGTAAGATCAGGCGACCTAGGTGGCCATGCAGTTGAAAAGTAGCGGCTAATGACTCTTTCTGTTGTGAATTTCTGTCGTAGCATTTGTTGCACCCGTACAGCAACGTGTGGAGTGCATGAAAATGATTTCCCCCAGGCATTGTCTTTGCTGAAGTGCCGGAATGACAAAGCTATTCAACATATGGCGATATTTCTCTCCGGTAACAAAACAGGTTTCCGGTTCTGTCGGGGTAAAATTTTCATAGAAGAATGGACCTACGATAAATTCCGCTGTGAACCCACACCAAACAGTTACCTTTCGTGAATGAATTGCCGTGACTGCATGTGGTGATTTGTCATCCCAAATTCGGCAGTTCTGGGTATTCACAGTTCCATTCAGGTAAAAGTGGGCCTCGTCTCCCCAGAAGATTTTCCACGGCCAAGCATCATCCACCTCCATTCTGGCAAGAAATGTGAGAGCTTATCAATCGCTTATCATGGTCGGGGTGCAGTAACTCCTGTACACGGCTGATCTTGTACGGATAGAAGTTGATAATCTTTCGTAAGATTTTCTTCCATACCGTATACTGTAAGGCATATCCATATTCCATAAGACATATCGATAATAAAAGGTAATTTTATTCCGTATTAATTTGCATTTGTTAACACTCTATTTTCTATAACACAGCGCCAAATATTCCCCTAGCGGTGACTTTTGGAACTATTTTTTCGCAGAATCCTTCGTCCCCCGTCTTGTTTAATCCTACAAAATGTGGCGTCATTCTCGCTAATAGATCGCGCTACGGAACACTGTGAGCACTGTCGGTTTAATTATGGCCACCCGGTATTACGCAACTTCAACAAATTAACTTCAACAACTTAATTATTGTATGGAGTCATCCGCGCGACATGTCGCCGGTTACCAGAGTATTTTTATGTACCATCACGATGGTACTGGAGCGAGAGTATGCGGCGAACCACACAGAGAGGAGAAAATCGAGTGTATGGTCCCCGCAAGTCCCTGTTTTCAAGTTGTTATCATGTGTCAGACGATGTGGTCTGACATCGCAGACGCAATAATTAGTTGCAGTTGATAATACAAGAGACATAACTTCACGACTAGTGTCAAGAGATTTTAGCATTCCGCACTATGTCTGTCGTCAAAGCCTCTCGATTTCAGGAGGGCTGAAGAACCAATGATCTTGTTTTTGCTCTGATAACGTTCCAGATATAACGAATCAGAGGATGTAAAATTAAGGAGGTGTGACTAATTCAGTCTGCCAATTATTTCCATCGGAACAACACGCCAAAATGCTCTGGAACTCTCGATTAGGGAGACCAGCCGTTAACAAAATCAAAAACATCATTTTCATTGGGGGGCACGTAGTCATGTGCGTATGTGTGCCAATGAAAACATTTGAGATGTAGAAGTTAAAAAAGGTATCAGTATAAACTTAATGTTAGGGTGCTAAGATATGAGCTGGGTATTTATGCTTTTTATGTGCAATGGGTGAGTATCTGAGGCTAGGAATTTTTGTGTTATGATGAAATTGTACTATGTGGAAAAATTTTGTGGCTAGTGTGTGTATGTATTCTTGTATAGTGCTGTCGTTAAGGTCTGTGTGTATAATGTGATTTGGAATGTACCAGGGCGCATTGGCGAACTCACGTAATAGGTTTTTTTTTTTTTTTTTTTTTTTTTTCAGAATTTGTAGTCTTTTTAGATTTGTATTGGCAGTCTAACCCCCAGATAGAACAATTGTCCGTGAAGTTACCAGTGAAGGTTTCTTCCCGTCTGCGAAAGCGCAATATACAGGAGCGCTTGCTTGAAATTTGAGTCTCTAGTTAACACGAATTTTATAACATGAACACTTGATTTTTCGGTCTCTTGAGATTTGCGCTAACGAGGGTTTCCTGTATTTACTTATAATTAAGTTCAGTACTAGCACACAATCAAGAATTTTCTTTCATTAAAGTGTGCACATTATCTGACAGACCATGTCGTTAATTTCAAATGCTACTAATCAAATGTTAATTGAATGTATTAATGAAAAAACTGAGAAGACGGTACAGGGAGAAGAGACTCACTGACCTGGGCTATTTAAAGCTTTTAACATGGTATTGGCGCCTCAACCCCTAGAGTTGATCCAAGGAGGCCCCACCCCCATTGCGGCCCGGGGAGACAGTTATGAACACTGTCAGTTTTATGAAACACTAGTCAAACGCAAGCTTCCCCACAACCAAGGGGCAGACAAGGCAAGTACGGTTCCTCCTGAGCCTGAACCTACCACCGAATGATCGATCGTTCTAGTCACTGTGAAGACTGATTATGTACTCCAGAAGTACGGTTCCTCCTGAGCCTGAACCTACCACCGAATGATCGATCGTTCTAGTCACTGTGAAGACTGATTATGTACTCCAGAAGCCGAGTCTTCACCAGAACGCCGGGGGTTGCCCCCCAGGGGAAAATATGAATAAAAACTGAAAAGACCGGAAAAGAGCTATCGTCTCAATTATTTAACTAGAGAAATAACACTTTAGACTTTACACTTTCTAAATGTTAAATTATTCATATAAGACGGGAAACGCATTTTATTAAACGCATATTCATATAAGACGGTTTTTAGAGACGCATTTTAATGGGAAAAACGTTTCTTGCAATAGAGTAACACACTATCTATCAGTCTAACAGATATCGTGTAGCCTTGGACGTAGGAACCGGAAGAAATGACCCCATCACAAGGACAGACGCGCCTCGGTTTTCTAAATTGTATTCTATCTCAACAACACTTTTTCTAAAAGTTACACCCATGCTAATAATAACATAGCTCTTTTTCATTAATATTCTCTGTTTTCCATTTTTTAGTTATATTCTGAAAACACTACACTACGGAGAGTGAAATAATTTCATATCTTTTAAAGAATAAGTAAAAGGCGAATTTTTGGTTGCCTTCGAAATAATGAAGTTTATTTAACAGCTCGTGTACTAGATGGCGCCACCGCACAGCATGCGCTAGTTTTTTTTTTGTAAAAAATAAACGGAAAAGCAAGTTTTTCAAACTAAACTTGGATGATTCTCTTTTGTAGTCTTTATTTCACAGATCGCTGCGCGTGAATAATATGTGGTAACAAATGATAAAAAAAAAATTACCATAAAAACGTCTGCACTGGAATATCACAACTCAAGCAACTGCGTGCTCCTCAGTCATCCTTAATTAATACTCGAAATTTTGTAATTAATTCTCTCGACTTATAATTGCTAGCAAGTAACTTTACCTCACGGAAACATATAAAATATCCTTTGCCTAAATGTTTCCTACAACTAATTTGCATAAATATTCTGCGTAAGAGAAACACAAAACGGTATTTTAAATCGTATTATAAGGTGTATAATACGATATAAAATATACAAAATAGTCTTCTAAATATATATGTGTGTAAGATAAAAAAAACACGTAAATCAAAATTATAACTTAAATTAGCAATAGCCCCTTAATTTTTCATTTTAATTTGGGTATTCTCTCTATTCTCTATTCAAAAACTAGTAATTACTTTATTTGTGCTGCCTCATTTCTAGATTAATCAATATCATATGACTTACATAACGCTGATAACGTACCTAATTCGGAACTTGAACTCCAAATTTCGAGAACCGATACCTTTCTCTTAATAAGAGGGATGCCTTCGTGGAGGACTGTCTAAGGAAAACTGGCTCGTATCCCTGTTACTCATGAGGAATACCACGCCTATGCAGCCAGCAATTTCGCCTAGAACTGAGCCCAGATCAGACTAGCAATTCTCAGGGACTTAAAGCTCTACCCAGCTATTCATAGAGGTGGGCCCAGCTGATGCAAAGAATACTTAAAATCTATACAGGACTGAAATTTTATTTTATTTCACAAGAATCAAGAGCATCCATTGATGATAAAACAGTTTTTCGGTAATAATTATGGTGAAATATATTTATGTTTTATAAGAGAAATTTCGGAAATAAAAATGTAAACAAATCATCTGACTCTTTTAAAGTGCAAAAAGTTTGAAAATATT
Source organism: Stegodyphus dumicola (assembly GCF_044657685.1). Lineage (NCBI taxonomy): Eukaryota > Metazoa > Arthropoda > Arachnida > Araneae > Eresidae > Stegodyphus > Stegodyphus dumicola. The sequence continues at coordinate 6,570,675 of NC_140773.1, forward strand.
TTCTCCCCTAACTTTGGTTCTAAAGCGAATTTTTAAATGAGGCTTGTTTCAAAATATTTGTATAAACGCGAATTTTAATATGAAAACCAAAATAAATAAATAAAAATAAAATCTGAAGGCTTTTGGATTTTACATTACTCCCAAAGGAGCGATTTTTAAAGTTACCTTTATCTATTAAATATCATAGTCTTCGCACTTGAACCATAAAATTCAATTCAACAGCAATGTCACAAAATATTTAAAAGAGCATATCTTTAGAATTTCCGATATACAGACTAGCACGCTGGGGATAAAAAAGTTTTTTTTTTTTTTTTTTTTTTCTTTTTTTCTTTTTTTTCGTATAGTGTTGCCATTGCTCGCTTTGGAATTGTTGAGTTTTTTAATCAAAAACTCCTAAATGTTTCACAGAATACGAAATAGATAATAAAACAAATTCCAAATTTGGGCTTGCAGATGCCCTTATTCGGGTGGAGACGTACGTTATTCAGAATTCGTAGGCTCTAGGTACCGTTGTTTGATCACAATGCGAGAAATATATTGCCTCCAAATTCTATTGCCTCCAAATTCTATTGCCTCCAAATACATTTAATACAGATTCTTCATTATTTAATTCCTTTAAATATAATACAGGTCTCTAATATTCGGTGGCAACAATTTAAAAAGTGAGTCTCCTTTTATGAATTAATAGCGCTTCTGGGCTAATGCCGTTTGGATTGAAAATTCCGATATACACCGAAGAGCCTTTACATTATGACCACAAGAAGCGCTACACACGCCATGACCGAAGCGCTACACACGAAATCACCACCAGCTACAACAGGGGCGACCCAGACAGTGTTTCTCAACACAGTGTGAAGCGTACATTGCTGCCTATGGGCCTGCGCAGCCGGACGCCGAAGCATGTCCCTGTACTGACGACACGTCACCGCTAGCTGCGCCTGCAGTGGGCTAAGAAACATCGGAATTGGACATTAGAAGAATGGAAGAATGTTGCATGTCCCGACGTTTTCTGGTCGGCTCAGGCAGACACGATGCGTTCGCTGGAACGGGTTCCCGCGTTTTATTGCTAACCCGGAATAATGTGATGGCGATTTTCGATTCCGTGTGAAGTTCGAATAGTCAACAGGCGTGTGCTAATACGCCGATTTCAAAATGAAACCCTGGCTTCCGGATGCACAGTTGGACGGAGGCAAGCCGTAGGCGGGGGTATTATGTTGTGGACAATGTTTTCATGGAGCACATTAGGACCCAGAATACCCCATAGAGCAATCCCTGACGTCTGTGCGCTACGTGAACATCGTTGCAGACCCAACGACTTGTGCAGAAGAGGTTCATCCATTCATGACTACAGTATTTACGGCGGGGGATGATGTTTACCAACAGGATAATGCACCATGTCATAAGGGTGGAATCGTCAGGGAGTGGTTCGAGGAACATTCCAGTGACTTTCAAGCCATTTTCTTATTCTATTGCCTCCAAATTCTATTGCCTCCAAATTTCTATTGCCTCCAAATTTCTATTGCCTCCAAATTAAACTGACATTAATCTAATAGAGCATTTGTGGTTCCACCTGGGAAACCAAATCCGTGCTCCCACGCTACCCCTCGCAATGTGCGAGAATTTCAGGCCCAGTGGGTGAGCTCTTGGTACCAGATACTTCAGATTAAGTTTCAGCACCTTGTGGAGTCAATGCCACGCCGGGTGCTGGCAGTTGTGAGTGCTAAAGGTGGTCCTAAATGTCATTAACAGGGCTGTAATGGCTCTTCCACTGTACGCTATCACATATTAATATATCAATATGCTACAATTAATGATTATAGACAAAAAATAAGAAATTTAGAACCAGTTCCACAAAGACACAAAAGAATTAAAATTCAGTATCAGTAAATTTCAAAATTTCCTATAAATATGTAAAATAAACCAAAGTCTTAAAGAAATACAAAAACCACAACTATAAATACATAGGATCAGGAATGCAATCAAATCTGATGTAACATTATCAAGAGGAGGTACATTAGACTCAAATGAGCCTCCCCCCCCTTGCCTTTGAAAGCCAGTGCGTTTCTGTTATCCAAAATTACCTCATGGGTCATTCTAAATTATTTAATTATAACAGTTCACCAGAAAATTTTGAATTCCTCCCGACGCGGTGCTAGTTTTTAAAGAAAAACAGAGACATATCCACAGTAAAAATTCCAAAGTCAAATGAAGCAAAAGAATTTAATTAGACACATTTTACTAAATTTAAAATTAAAAGTAATTTAGTAATACAAAATACTATTAAAATAACAGAGCACATGAATTTTAAAACTTATTCTTTACACGCAGAGAGGGAAGATAGGGGTTCAATTGAGTCTGATGTACACTGCTCAAAAAAAAAATGGGACAGTGCTATATCTCCCGTTCTACTGGGCCGATTGACAAAATTCAAACTGCGTTTTTCATGTCTCGAAAGCGCGACTTAGGATATATATTAGATTTATATATAGCACTATTCTAACATAGGTATTTTGACACAAAATCGGACTTTTTCTGAAATAACATACCAATTTTTTTCCATATTTCGATTCTACGGCTCAAATTATGCCAGAATACCAAGTTTTGTAAAAATCGTACGAGTAGTTTTTAAAATATTAGCTCTCAAAATTTTAGCTCCTCAATGTTAATTGAATTTGGCAAATATTTATTAATATCTCTTTTTTTACTAAACTTTTTTTATTTTTTCTCTCACATTTCGAAATTTAGGTTCATTCCAAATAAAATTTACCCATTTTTTGTGTTTTATTTTTTAAATAATTTTTATAAATTTTTCGAAAAAAATTTTGAATTATAACCTATAAAATTTTTACCATCATCATAAAGTAGGTGTATTTTTAAGCATATCTGCAAAAAATTAGACTTTTTTATTCAAAATTTTCTAAGATATACACGAATTTACATATTTTCGCGTTTTGAAATTTGGCATCTTTTTTTTGAGCGATAATAACGCCAAATGTGGTCTATGGATTTTTGTTACACTGAATTGCCACAGCTATTTTTAACCTTAAATTTCAAGTAAAATTTTACGGAGAATTAATTATATGAAATTTTTTCCCACAATAAGACGCAATAAATATTTATTAATACTATATGAAAATCTATTTTTTAAATTATAGATGATATTATTCAAATTTTTAACAATTTTTTTAAATTTCTCTCTTTCTTCCTTTTTTTAAAAAAATAAGAGTACGTTTTTCTAAGAGTAAATTTTTACCTTCGGCGTTTTATCGTCTGCTACTTTACTTCGTTTAAATCGAATTGTCTAAACCTGAGAATTTTCGTTTAATGTTTATTTGAATTTAATGAAAATATTTTATGACATTAACTGCATAATTTATTTCTAAACAAACTGTTGCTTTTGAAGTGGCTGAAAGAGCGGCAGATACTATCATCCATATTTTTAAAGCATAGTATATTTTTATAGAAATATAAGATTTTGAATAATCATTTTTATAAAAGTCAAATTATGATATAAACATACAACCCTGTAGAGACTGAATTAATGGAAGTTCAATGGTTATGTAGAAATGATCTGCAGCTACTTAATGGCTGGATAAGTCAGCAGATTCTGTGGACAAGCAAGAATAATTATATAAACGACACCCAACATTCTGTATTTTTGTATTTAATGTCAATTTAATCTGTAAAAGCGTATTTTTGTGCGTAGCTTATTTTCATTATATCCTTAAAATTCTAATTTAGAATGTAATTGTCAAGAACTGAATCCTAATCATCAGTAATATAATAAGTAATTATTACGGTTATTAATAAATCCTTCTTATAAAGTAATTGCAAATATTTCAAAAAACTTTCTGTCTGAATGCAAATATTTTTCTATGCAAAATTTTTAAATTATATTAATCAAGATTGCACACGATATTATTTATTTGCACTTCAATTTTTTCCGTCAGCTCTAGTAGAAGTTACAAATCAATTATATTTAATTAAGGATTGGATTGGATTATTTAATTATGGCAAAGCACACGAGGGCTATCTGCCTAAAGGGAGGGATGCCTTCGTGGAGGACTTTCTAAGGTAAACTGGCTCGTATACACGTTACACATGGGGAAAACCACTAAAACGCCCATGCAGCCAGCCCGTTCGCGGGATTCGAACTTCCGACCGAACTACCAGTGCTCAGCATCTTTACCGCTCGGCCGCTAGTGGGCTATTTAATTAAAGAATGACCATCTAAATTTAGAAACAGCGTACCGTAACAGCAATTCAATTATTGGCGCCGTATCTTTCATGTTACTCCTGATTGGCAAGCTACATGATTTTTAATGAGTATTCGGGTTTTGCTAATAACTTCATTTGGAAATCGCGCTTAAACTAGGTTAGTTGGTTATTTGAACATATAAAGAATGTGGGAGCTATTTGGTTAAGATGCTTTCATAGAGAACATAGAAAACTACGAAAACCAACCATGCAAAACCCTGGGTTAGACTTCGCAACAAACAGTTAGTATTTAACAATCTTCAAATGCTAGGCAACTGGTGAAGCTCCAATTAAATCTCCGATTTAATATTTTATTTGTAAATATTTAAAATATTGTTGTATACTTAGACACAAAAAGCAGAACTACCAAGCCGTAGTGCAAATGAATATTCATTTTCTTTTGCAATAATTGTATTCACTTAATATTCTTGGAATATGAGCTAAAGATGGAACGTTCTCGGAAGATTAAAGAAGTGTTTAAATCTAGTGATATAAGGTTTGTCTTAGAAGCTCAGGATCAAAACGATTCTTCAATTGCCCCATTAGTTGACTTGTAAATGGTTGTGAATTAAGCAGATGACTTTTAATCTTACGTTTTCAGTCAGACAACGTATTACAAATGTTTTGTATTGCATGATAATGCATCTTTTCATTATTCAATAACCAGTCGGAGAACCGCTTGTGTTCCGAAAATAAGTATGTGTACTCAATCGTCCTGCATGTTTTTCAAATTTGTCTTCTTGTGATTTTTTTTCTTTCCTAAAAACTAAAGTTGCCTCTCAAAGGAAAGTTTTTTGATATTGAAGAGACAAAAGGAGTATGACATCTACTTTTAGAGGCATGTCAAAAACAGATCTCTACAAGCCTTCTCTTCCATTACATGTTGTGCAGTCAGACAAAAAGTTGCATCAGCGTAAATTCTATAATCTATTTTTATTACACTCTGATTACTTTACTAACATACAGTGAATATATACTAAATCTTTTACATCAGCTTAAGTAATTCGGAATTTTTGACGGAATTGTTGTCGGAACTACGACTTAGAAGATAGGTCATATTGAATATTTCGATAATCCAATAAATTGAAGGTCGAAGTTTCAATATTTTATTTTCGGAGGGAGGGGAATTTTTTTCAGTTTTGTTCCATTATCCTAAGTATATTTGCTTCGATTCTTTATTTTTTCTATAAAAGCGGAAATCTTACGCATGGTATACATATAACGCATAGCTTCAATTAAAATTTAATAATATACAGGGTATTTATAATTAAAGTTCCACATTGAAACGGTCATAAAACAAAAACTACTGGATCAAATGTTATCAAACCTGGTAATCGTGTAAAAGAGATCATAGGAATTTATTTTCCGCGAAAAAAGGGAAGTTCGAAACCTCACCACCAGGGGAAAAATGGCGCTGTATGCAATATTTTTAAACGAAGTATGGGTCGGAATCTAACTTAACCTTTTGTTACACGGGTTTAATATGTTGCATACCCTAAAGAAATTTTGAAGTAAGAAAATTACCATTTAAAGGCGTTAAATTCGATAAACGTCGAGTGCGCCATCCGTGTAAGTGAGAAATTCGTCCGTGAAAACCACGAATTAGCGATTAGAAAATGTGAGATCGCAAATCACTCGCACAAGTGCGTACAATCTGGAAATCGTTTTCTTACAGATCGCTAATTTGTAATTTTTGAAGCCTGAATTCGGCCCTAAAACATGAAGATACAGATTCAAAACGCTTTTAATCGATTTGGGCCAAAAAAATCCCTCATGTTATCTATCTAGTTCCATTGCATTCTCCTACTGCATTCGATTGCATAGCAGTCATTCCACACCGTTTGGTGTGGAATGCCAGCTAGTTTTATAACTGAACCATTTTTCTCTGAAGAACAGTCGACAGCTGGACAACTGTGATTGCAGTTCATTTAGAGTCAATGTTAAAATGTTTCGTGATACATGAACTGCAGTAACGTGGCATTTTAGATACTACGATTTTTATGCACGGCTGGGCCCCACCTCACGTGTGTCGCACAGTTACTTAGGCAACATTTCACGAATGAACGTCTTATACGCCAACACTTCCCCTCTTCCCACCAGACCTCAACCTCTGTGACTTTTAGCTATGGGGTTTTCTCAAAAGCACTGTTTATGGTGATAATCTAAACAATTTGGCAGAAATGAAAAATGTTAAACACTGACATGTCCGTAACATTCCTCCCGATATGCTAAGAGCTGCTGTTGAGAATGCAGTAACAGGATTTAACTTGCTTTCGGAAAATGCTAGACGCTACATTGAACATGCTTTGTAACACGTTTCGGAAAATATTAAACACATTTTAAACAGATGTTTTCGTGTCTTATTTCATTTAAGAATCTTGTATACAGCGTCATTTTCACCCTGGTGATGAGTTTTTTTAACTATTTTTTTCCTCGCTGAAAATAAATTCTCATAACTTCCTTTACACGATTCCCAGGTTTGATAACACTTGGTACTGTAGTTTTCCTTTTATGACCATTTCAAATTGGAACTTTAATTATAACAACCATGTAAATTAAACTTTAAAAATTTTACAGTTTGGTTCAAGTCCCAGCTTTAAAAATATATATATAAATATAATCTTTTATATTAATCCTCTTAGAAAGAATGTTTTAAGAAGCTAATTTTTCTCTCGCGTTATAGATTGTATAAAAAAACATGATCTTTAATATGATTTAGATTGTTTCAGCCGATATAAGAATCGGGTTACTCGGTGGTACAGAATTAACCCTGCTGGACTGTTTTATTTCTTTGTCATTTAGCAAAAATCTTTTAATTAAAATATTTATCCTTTGGACTTTGCTTTTTTTTTTTTTTTTTATTCATAGTTAAAATGACTAGAAAACGAAAAGCTGTCTTCAGCTGAAACGCAATTCATGTAATTGATATTTTAAAAAATTGACAAGAAAGCAAAATTTATGGAAGTCTAGCAATCGAAAAATCTTAATTTTCTTGTGTGTGCACTGAAAATAACTGTAGAAGGAAAGAAGAAAATTAGGGAGAAAAGTAAGCAAAAATTTGCAGGGAAATTTGGCTGTCAGACATACCAAGATGTTTCAAAAAGTTGGACGCTTTTGAAGATACTTTCAGGATACTTCAATGAATTTAGGTGTTCAAAGAAAAAACACTTGGACGTGTACACCAGCAAATACCATTAATTGAGCTTGTGGTTAACAGAAAAGACAATATGGTTTAGACTATATGGTTGTATAAATTTAAATTACGTTATGGAACATCATATCATATCATAAATGGAGAATTCCATGATTTTCTCATTCGAATTATTTGAAGATTCAGGAGTTTATCCAGTGATGTATGCGGATGTCACCTAAAGATGTTTTTTTTTCCTCCTGATGAAACAGCGGCCGAGCGATAAAGTCACTGAACGCTGGTAGTTCTGTCCGAGGTCCGAATCCCGCGAACGGGCTGGCTGCTTGGGCATTTTCGTGGTTTTTCCCATGTGCAACGTGTATGCCAGCCAGTTCCCCTTAGAAAGTCCTCCACGAAGGCATCCCTCCCCTTAGGCAGATAGCCCAGTGTGCTTTGTCATAATTAAATAAACCAAAACCTCTTAATGAACCCAGTCTTTCCTTTCATCTCATACCTTCAAAATGTTTAGCCTCTAAAGACTGATAAAAGCTCTGACCAAATATTAATGAAATGGATTGGATTGAATTATTAAGTTACGTCAAAGCAGGGCTATCTGCCTAAAAGGAAGGATGCCTTTGTGAAGAACTTTCTAAGGGAAATCAGCTGGCATATACGGTACACATGAGAAAATCCACGAAAACGCCCATGCAACCAGCCTGTTTACCGGGATTCGAACCCCGGAGTGAACTATCAGTGTTCAGCGACTTTACCGCTCGGCCGTTTGTGGGCCTTTATGAAATGGAAGGCGATAACTTTATTTAAAATGATTGTCAGAAATATCAAGATATTTCGAAAATTGGATTTTTTTAATATACTTGCGGAATGCCTAAAGAAAAAGAGCAAGAATAAAGTAGAATGAAGAAAAAGAGCAAGAATAAAGTAGAATGCCTGAAGAAAAAGAGAAAAAAAAATACATTTTACGGTAAAATTTAGTATTTGTATTTTTTTTTTTTTTTAAAATTTAAAACTTTTTAATCTTATGATATTTGATTTTTACGATTTCAAAAATAAAATATTTGACTAAAATATGAATAACATTTAAGAAGCCAAATGTAGGATAAAATTGTGTAAAGCAATGGGCACAATGATGAAACTGTTTAAAGCAGTGTATGCAAGTCATCCTAAGTTAAAATGTCGCAATCCTAAGTTAAATGTCTCTCTTATTTATATATATCTTTTCTGAACGGAACATTGAAAGGCGTGTTAACTGTGCTTTACTGTATTTTCTCTTTTAATATATGCAGTTTTCAAACGCATCGTAGTCTGGGTTACAAAGTATTCCTCCGAAAGAAACGCAATTCAATAAATAAAATCAAATTCTGGAAAATTTATATTAATAAATATATTTAAAATGCTCAATTCGAAGGAATAAATAGAAAATTTTAAAACAATTATAAACAATTATCTGAAGAGACAATGAAACACAAACAATTAAAATAAAAGTTAAGAATTTAAAAATTACCTAAAATAATAACTATGACAAAAAATATATATAAAGAAAGCTATTTGAAAAAAAAAAAAAAAAATAAATGCTGCACCTTTATTTACGCAGTTCGAATAGGTAAGTAGAAATTTTTAAAATAGTTATTCGAAAAAAAAAACCATGCAACTTAAACAATTAAAATGAAATTCGAAAAAGAAAAAATTACATAAAATAATAAGTTATAATTAAAAATATAATATAAAGAATATTATTTGGAAAAAAGGAACGATGGTGACTTTTTTTCCGCTCACAGGAAAGGAAACTAGGTTGCCATATATTAAGAAGTTCGCCAAGTGAACTATTCTTGGCGCAAACTGACAAAAAAGTGCCAACATAAATTTGTGAATTTCTCCGTAAATTTCGCTCCAAATTTTACAAAATTTCATATTTAGGCGTAATTTGAGTCGTAGAATCGAAATATGTAAAAAAATTGGTATGTTATTTCAGAAAAAGTCCGATTTTGTGTCAAAATACCTATGTTAGAATAGTGCTATATATAAAACTAATATAGATCCTAAGTCGCGCTTTCGAGACATGAAGAACGCAATTTGAATTTTGTCAATCGGCCCAGAAGATCGGGAGATATAGGACTGTCCCATTTTTTTTTTTTTTTTTTTTTTTTTTTTTTTTTTTTTTTGAGCAGTGTACATCCTCTTGGATAATGTTACATCAAATATGATAGCATTCTTCTTCCTGTGTATTTATTTTTGTGGTTTTTGTATTTCTGTAATTCTTCTGGCGTTGGTTTATTTTACATAGTTATAGAAAATTTCAAAATTTACCGATATTGAATTTCACTTATTCTGGGTCTTTGTGGAATTGGTTCTAAATTTCTTATAATAATTAAATGACTTAAATCAAGGAAGCTATTAACATCCAGTCATAAACACACATTTAAAAATTAAAACAAAAACAATTTGATGAAATAACATAATAAAATAAAATTAATACAACATAATAAAGTGTTGCTGAAAATTTTTTGGTCCTTTTCAAAAAGCTGCCGAAGAATTTTCACGAATTTTCCAAGAGCAGTCGTGATTTGATTATTATCTCTGGATTATTTAAATTCACAGCATATTGCGCAACTTTGATAATTTATTAGGCTAACTTGGAATTTCTTAACTTTTTTAATATATAGAGCCTATTTAAATGCACCTGACCCCTTAAACTGAAGTAATTATTAAATCAATATTAAGTAGGGATTAGACTTTTTTAGTTCATTTCTCTCTGCAAATATAAAAATGAAATGCTTCTTCGAAAGGAGCAGGATATTGAAAGGTCAAAGAGAATGTTAAAAATCGTGACTTATCAAGTATATTATGCATTCGAAAAGTTGTATATTCAAGTCCCTATTATTTAAATTCTGTATCGATCTGTATGAAGAGCTACAACTAATGCAAGTTGGGAGTAGTCCCAACTTAGGAGCGTCCTTATAAGTCTGCCAGACAGTATCTGCTACGAACTTTATACTGTCAAAAAAAGTTGAATAGTGAAAGTTGTTTTTGAACGACAGGTAGTTGTTCACAGTTTTGCTGAGTTGTTGGTCTGTTGTTTACTTGATCTTGTGCACTGACTTTGATGCGTGAAGGATAGCGAGTTCCCTGAGCAGTGTTGCAATTTATTTTACACATCGAATTCAGTTCTTTTCAAGTGATATATATTGTTTTTAAGGAGGGGATTTTTTTTTAAATGACAGTCAGGGTTAAGTGTTCAGCAGGACAATGCACGTTTGGGGAGAGGTTAAAGGTTTCATGTTAAAATGGCGTTTACTTATCGTGTCATGGTCTCTGTTCAGAAAGGCAATGCATTTATAATGCTAGATTAAATTAATTTTTTTTTTTTTTCATTCTTAGTTTAAACCTGCCTCGTCTACTTGCATGTATTTGAATAAGAAAAAAATTGCTTAGTTATATACTAGATTAGTTTGTTTAAATAAAAATGTAAATTTTAAGAGGATTGTAATTTTACCCTTCAGATTACAGCTTAAAGACGACAGAAACCGGTACTCTAGCAGGTTTCTAACGAAGAACATACAAGCCCGACAAAAATCCAGTGTAATTCAATCCAATCCGTTTTCATGATGAGAAACATTTACTCTCATTTTTAATATAGAAATTTTGTAAGTAAAAGGTTCAGTCTTCCGGAGTCCAAAGAAATAGAAACTTAGAAATAATATGAATATTATTTTTCCGTTTTTTAAATACGAATCATACCTAGGAAATATATATATATATATATATGTGATGTACCAGCTTTTGTCAGGAATAAATAGATTGGTGAAGAATCATAGATGTATTCATTAAGCTTAAATTATCAGACGATAAGTTTAAAAAACAGGATCCATTTATTATTGGTCAGGAGAAATAGCAGTTACAAAATCATATTTCCGGAGTAAATAAAAAAGAATTACTAATAACTTTTTGTATGAAGTTTACTGCATCGGTATATTTAAGAAAAAGCTCCCGATATTCTTTTGCGAGTCCTTTTATAGCCTCTGGAAAGGCGGAGCTTCCAAGAAATGACGTTATAGCCTCGTCAGCCAATCCAGTTCGCTTTAAATATCTCCAGAACATTCTAAAAACTGCACGTGTAGAAAAGGCGGGAAAAACAACTTGACTACGGGGCTGTGGATTTAATTCCACGTACTTTCAAATAAGAGAACGTCGCCATTAAAAATGAAAAGAACATACAGTTAGAATTTTAAGTGCATTTTTGACTATTATTAAATAGTGATTTATTATTATGTGGAATTTTATTTATACAAAATGTTGTATGATCTTAAATTCACTTAGTGCGAAAACAAGTTATTCTAATACTTGCGTAATAGCTGCAAAGTAAGATAATAATAATTTATTTACTAAAGAAATATTGGTTATATTATCTCCTAATTTAAATTTTAGTAGAAGTATTTAAAAAGAGTGAACGTATAGGTAGGAAGTTTAATTCCGAAAATTGTTTTAAAGTAACTTGAATGTAAATTGTTAAAAATGTTTTACGGGGACTTGAAGTAAATCATGAAGAACAAAATTTCACACTTTGAAAAAGAAATTAAATTAAAAGCAAGTAATTATTGCTATTGATCGGAAATTAGTTGACTTTTCAAGGGGAACAAACCAAATCCCGTTCAATGAACAATAATTAATAAATACGAAGGTGTTTCGTCTTTAACTCAAGTAATAATGGCGATGCCAAACTGGCAAATTAAGTTAGACTATATACAGTACAAAGTCCGTAATCCGGACGTCCATTATCCGGAAGGATCTATAATCCGGACCTCAAAGGCACAAACTTATTTTTGGTATGCTTTACGCATGCGCGTAGTACGTTTACTTCGTGCGCGTTTAATGTATAACGGACGGTATAAGCTAGGCTACAATTATCTTTACTGATTCTAAGGCATTTCAGTTCGCTGTTCCTTAATCTTCTAACTGGATCCGGCTTATTATTTTTTGCAGACTATTAGAGCAATTTTATAAAAAATTAAGCTTGAACTTTCGATTATGTCAAAAAGAGTTTCTAATTCTGGAGCTGCCAAAGGATCTACAAAGCGAAACCATGTTTCGATGTCCATCAAACAAAAAGTGAAATTGCTGCAAAAAATGGATAAAGGCATATCCGTCTCAAAATTATGCTAAGAGTATGGCATTGGATGACACAAGAAAAAAGAAAAAGGAACTTTTTGAACTTTTGGAGGAAGCATCTTAAACAACTTACATTGAAAGAAATGTTTAATAAAGTAAACAAATAAATATTAAGCCTTTTTTTTTTTTCGTAAATTTTGATACCCTTTAGATCATAATTGTATTTTATTTCATAAATTACGGTTTCATATTTTTAATTGTATAATTTCTGCATGCCATCTTACCAGATTTAAATTGATGATCTATAATCCGGAAAAAACCCTAATCCGGAATCGCCGAAGTCCCGACGAGTCCGGATTACGGACTTTGTACTGTATATATATATATATAACTTTTTAAAGAAGAAAATGGAACAGGAAGAGGACACTCGGGCAAATAAAAATATGCATTCGATAACATGTTGTCCGAATAAAATACGAGTTGTCCGAATAATTCCGTTTATGTATTTTAATGCATATTTGTATAATTTTGAATACTTAATGTAAACTACCATTTAATCCCCATTATAATAGATATAATTCGAGTTAATGTTATCTAAATAATAGTGTAATACAGGAGAACTATAAAAGACAGGAGTTACTTAAAACAGACAAAAAGTGAATAATTGGGAGGAGGACTGCAATCAGTTTTAGTGTAAACCCTCAAAGCATTTAAATTTTCAAAAACTGTAGCAATAATAATAATAACAATAATAGATAAATAAATAAATACAAATCATAAAATAAAAAATCTCATGTGGACACTACATGACTTCCTTGTACAGAATATTAAATTATACTCATTTTTTGCTGCATTTCTTTAAACTAATTTCCTCGAAATTAATTAGATATATTTCTCATTTAATTAATTCAGTTTTCACTTCGCGGCAAGGCGAAAATTCATAAAACCTCAAAATAGCTTTATTAAAAAACTGAAAAATATAGAAAAATATAAAACACCAAATATAGTTAAAACAATTTGAAAAAACAATTTTTACAATTAAAATTAGTTTCAACACGAAAACAAACAATCGGCCAGCGGGTAAGAAGGCAAATTTTTCAGCGCACAAAACTGAAAGTTTATTTTTAGTCCAACTCGACAAAAAGACACTGATGGTGCAGAAACTGACTTAATTCACTATTTTGCTAAGTTTTAAATTTAAGCAAATATTGCTGCTATGGTAAAAAAAATTAAGCTTAGCCGCACTTAAACAACTTTTTAATTGTTGATAATTCTACAGCTATTGCTTGCAGACTAATAAAAGGCATAAAAATCTTAACCGGGAGATAAGAACAATATACTTCAATCATTTCTAAAGCAAAAAATACACAATTTACCAACATATAAGAATAAAAAAAACTGAACTCACGGAACAGAGTGGGTATATATATATTTCTGGTGCGGCTTTGCAGCCAAAAAGGGAGGTGCACAACTGCATGTTATAGCAGCCCTATATACAAAATTTCAACGTTCTGAGGCCACTCGTTTTTGAGTTATGCGAGATACATACATGCATACGTACTTACGTACGTACAGACGTCACGGAAAAAGTCTTTTCTGAGTCCATTTTAAGTTCTTTTTGCAATCCGTTTTGGAAAAAAGAGTCCTTTATTCTATCCTTACGTACAGATGTCACGCAAAAACATCGTTAAATTGCATTCGATAGAGGTCAAAATGGATATTTTTTTCGTTGAAATATGATACCCGAAAATTTTCGCGATTACAATACTTCCCTTACTTCGTAGAAGAAAATAAAAATTAGCGTATGCTGTGCGGTGGCGCCATCTAGTACACGAGCTGTTAAATAAACTTCATTATTCGGAAGGCAACCAAAAATTCGCCTTCTACTTATTGTTTTGCCTTTTACTTACTGTGTAATTTTATCTTGATATATCGACTACATAGTATAACGATGATTTAAACATGTAATACCCCATTTCTTCGCCATTACGTAAATTATACTACGTGATCCAAAAATCGTGCACATCAAACATTCAAAAATAGTGGATATTCTAAAGCAGATATTAATAACAAATTGCTTCAAGGGATGACACCCCTATATTGTACCAATTAGTATATCACTAGAAATTTCAGTTGCAGTTGAGACTGTCATCTCTAAAAACTGTTTGTTTAGTGCAAGATGAAGATGAGTTTTTTTTTTAAGTAGAATAAATTTGCATGATTAAGAACTATTTCTCAGAGTATTCTTACGTAAAATTCATTGAAGCGTTTAAAGATACTTTCCGAAATGTTTCTGAACTTAACAAGATAAGGAAGGAACTGCATAGGAACCCGATTTCGAGAAACTACGAGAAACCATAAGAAATGAAGTGGACACTCTAGTTTCCTGACATAGGACAAAAATGGACGTAAGTAAGAATGTATGCATGTAAGTCAAAAATAAAATTTTTTAGTCCCCCAAAAACGAGTTTGAGAAAGATAATATCTTAATTAAATTTATACTTTGCAAAGTAATGCTTAAAATCATAAACATTCATTCTTCTTGAATTGTCCAATACATAGAATTCAAATTTTGCTCTGTTTGACACATTTAAGAGAAGCGCTCCAACTTTAAAATCAAAATTGAAAAGAGCACTAGAGAAAAAGTTCTTATCCTATACACACCGAGGTTTCAGTCAGTTTATCTATCAAAGGAAAATCTAACAAACCTGGATTCAGATTAGTCGATTTCTAACTCAAGATGTATAGTTAGATAAGTATTTGGAGATCATTACTGCGAATATAACGAAGTGGTGGTTTTTTATTTTTATTTTTTTTTTTTTTTTTTTTTTTTTTTTTTTTTTTTTCATGTTAATGGCTTCGAACGCTTAGGGGTGTTGGAACCCCAAAATCTTCAAAAAATTGTGATTTCGGATTTTTGCATTTTCAAATTCTCTACACTTTGAGCAATGAGGATTTTTACATAAAAACGCGTTTTTCTCCAAACGTGATTTTTTTTATACTCGATGTACCTTTTCTCAGGAACTACTGCTCACGGGTATCTAAACTTTTTATGGCTTATTTATTAGATTCCCTGATATTTACTGAAATGAGTTTTTTGTAATAAACTTAGAAAAAAATTTTTTTAATTTTTTTGTGTGAGAAAAGTGTTAAATTTTACTATGCCTAACAAAATACTCTGTAATTTACTTTAAAATTCAAAATGTTTCAAAAGCTCATTTCTGTATAATCAGATAGGTATACTTTAATTACAGAAAAAATTTCAAGCCTGTATCTACAGCAGATTTTGAGAAAAAGTACATAAAAAATGGCCAGTTTAACATTGTCGGTATAGGGGTTTCTGATACCCCTTAAGATATCGTTAAAAAGGCCACTTTTTAGCTCCATGTTCTTCAATTTAGCTGAAGTCATCGCAGCTGCCTGTTTTTATTAGCCCAGAGGGCGTTATACCCAGAAGGGTTATTAATTTCGTTTTCGCATTTTGCGTTGATTTCTTATAAATGTCGGTTCACGTTTCAAATTGCTGCCACCCAGCATTATCGCCCTGTGTTATATTTAAAGAAATTAAATGATGAAGAGGCTGCGTAAATATATGTATGTTTCTCGCATTGTGATAAAACAACGGTACCGAGAGCCATCCAAATTTGAATAACGTAATCCTCCTCCGAATATGGGCATCTGGATGCACTAATTTGAATTTGGAATTTGTTTTATTATTGATCTTATATTTTGTAACGCTTTAACGAGTTTTCGATTAACGAACTCAACGATTTCAAAGCGAGCAATGGCAACACTGTACGGGGAAAAAAATATTTTTATCTTCAGCGCGCGATACTGTGTATCGAAAAATCTAAAGATATGCTCATTTTAAAATTATTTTGCAATATCGCCGTTGAATTGAATTTTATGATTTAAGTGCGAAGAACATGATATTTAGTAAATAAAGGTAGCACACAAAACGTTAAAAAAACACGACTTATATATAGAATTTAAAATTTAAATAATAATATATAATAATAATAAATAATAATTATATATATATAATAATATATAATTATAATAATAATTATAATATATAATTTAAAATTTTTATTATTATTATTATTATTATTTTCTTAGTTATTGAAATTTGCAAATAAAAGTCTCTTCATTGTCAGAGCCTGATCACCGCGTATCCCACAAGTTCTGGGTGTAGGACCTTCAGGCACGAAGGCCTCAAAATCGCCCTGTTAATCGCTATAATCCTCCGATGAATTTTTTCTCTTACAGAAACAAAGAAAATTAATATTGGAGGGCGCTGAAATTACTCCGTGCATAATACGTTCATCAGAACTTAGGGTGTCATTTGTTAAGGTAATATGGGAAAATATTTATGGTACGCTACAAGTAAGTTAAAGAAGAGAAAAAACACTGCGAGATTAAATAATTGTTGACTGGCTGATCGTAGACCCGTTTCGTGGTCACATTTGGATACATGACATCTAATAAAAGTATGTGAAATTAAATTTTTTATACTGGCTCTGCATTAAGAAGAAACTTGTTCCTCATCCTTCTGTACAACGTTTAAAGAAGGAATACGCAAAATATTGCTAAAAGAGTAATGAGATTTATATGAATTAAACATATACTTGCTGACAGAGGAAACTTTCTTTCTATTTATTAATTCAGTTACCTTTTTTTTTATTATTATTTAATCTAGTACCTTTAATCTAGTACCTTACCTAGTAATCCTTTCCAGTACGTTTTCTTCATAAATCAGGCTTTCTCAAACTTTCCTTTTTGGTCCTAAAATCAATCAGTTCTAATTAACGGCCTTTTAGATTATTAATGTGTTTCCAAAATACGTAGACTCCTTATTTATAATTTTTGCCCTCTTTTCCATCGGTTTATCACTCGCAAGTGATACCACACTTTTCCTCTGTATTTTTTTCCCTTCCTGTTCTTTATATGGGGGCTTGGCGCTAAAGCCGAAGCAGCCTATGCTGCGGCACCCAGCCGCACAATTTAGGAAGAACAACATTTTGCAAACAACGGGGGGGGGGGGGCATTAAGGTTAGTGCCGGCCCTGCCTAGAAGAAATACGCAGAATACTTTTTTTCTACGTGACACAAATTAGATTTTATTGAAGTGTATGGATCACTTCTCGAAAATTTTGCTAATCTAAATTTGAATTTTACTTAATTGTAGTGTTAAATGAGAAATTTAAAAAGCCCATTATGTTGCTGTTGAGAATGGTCAACTGAATCGGACGCCTCGATGGGGCAACAGTACACCCTCCATTTCACACATTCACAAAATACACAGTTTCAAACACCTACAAAATAGCATAATATTGCTTAGTCTGATGAGTTTCAATGCGTGATGTTTCATGCCGAATGACAGTTAACTTCAATCACACGAAGTTAACTGTCTTTCGATGCTACTAACCCAACATGTGATGAACTGCTTCCCAGACAGGACGGAAGATTTCTGATGGTGAAGATTTCTGATAGTTCAGTACCGTTTTTCGGAATTACTGGTGCTTTTGGACTACTCTCTTATTGAATCGATTATAAGCAGGTATTAATATTACCCATCTCACTGCGGATGCATATTTCCAAGAAGACAGCGCTCCTCCACTGTCGTCAGAGCTAGCTTAACCAATAAGCATGCGCTTACTGCATCAAGAAAAAAGGGAATTCCAAAAAGATGCTTAGTGTCTCAGGGTAAGGAGAATTTCCCGTTGCAAGTTTTACCATGGAATGTATGGAGCAGCTAAACAAGACTAAGAGTGAAGAAATTCGGAAAAAACTAGTGTAAATGTTTTTGGAAGCACCATATCGTTTGTTTAAGACCTCTAAAGCCTAAACCTGGCGTTGTCCTGTTGATTTCGATTTCGCTGGAGGAACATTTCTTACAGGTTAAAACCACTTATAATTTTGCACTGAAAGTTACAACAATATTAATAGTTAAAAAAATGAGAATTAAATTTTGTTTATTTATTTATTTAAAAAAATAAAGGAATTCGATAATTTTTTAACGATATATTACAGCGAGGAACAGATGAAAGGGTGGCTATAAAAAAAAAGTCCATTTCTCCGTTATTATAGTCCGTTTCTCAGGTACAGACGATACAATCCCAACTCGTTCGATTGTCGCCCATCCGAAAACCGACTCACTCGAACAATACGAGTTCTTAGAAGTAACGAAATTCAGTTTGTTTTGACATTTTTAAATGCTAAGTTCAAGGCAGTTTGTTTTGACATTTTTAAATGCTAAGTTAATTAGAAAATGTTAGGAGGTTGGCTCCTTTGAGATCTAGCTTCCTTCCTATTGGCATGTTGGTAGAGCCAAGTACAATAGCCTTAAGTCTCGGGTCCAATTACGGAGAAGGTATAGATGTTTGTATAGTGTCCTTGAGGCATGTAGGTGCTTAAAATACTTTAGAGCCTAAAGTCCTTTCGAGAAGGTATTGGCAAAAAAAGTGGCATCAAATAAAGCTGGAACACATCGCCGCTTCTCTCCTAGATGTAATTCAGTTACCCCTTGTGGTGCACCCTGGGAAACGTTCTCGACGATGATAGAGTTAAATGACTGATGGTTTGGCCGTTTCCCCAAAAGAATGCTTAATTAGAAAAATGTCTGGCTATCAGGAGAGAAAAAAAAATTGCTTAAAGTCGTTTATTGCACTAGCTGAGATCTGTATTCAGATAGCGTCGGCTCTGGAAAGTATAAAATACACGTCCCGGCTTAAAGAAAGATTTTCGGTACTCTTCTGTTTTGAGGGCCGTAAAAAAATTGCAGCGAAAATGTATGCGCAAAAGCGCCAAATCTAGCAAACGCGCCCATTTAACAGCGCGCCAAATCTAGCGTACGCGCTGGTTTCAGATTGCGTAAGTTTATATAGTTCTATATTTCTTAAGACGCCATTGAAATACTAGTTTAATTTTTAAATTCTTTTCTGATTTTTAATCCTTTTTGATATCCTATGGATTTAACAATTTGGGAATTGCCATGACGAAAAGTCGGCAATAGAATTTTGGGTAAAGTGCAGAATCACTCACTGCTTGACGCGTTTTTAAGAATTCCACATACTCGGTATCCATGTGCACATCGACCTATTTTCACTTAAAAAAAAAATCTCAGAATTGCACAAAAATGGCACTGCGCACCTCCTTGACTTTATCTATGTACACATCGACCTATTTTCACTTTAAAAGAAAATTGACAAAAATCCAATTGTTTTTAACCCTTGTAAAAAGTGGAAACAAATACGTGGGCGATTCTGCACTTTACCGAGAATTTTTTCAAAGAAAAGGCATCATTCATTATAGAAAATTATACTTGAACAACCAACGACATGAAAATTATGTTTTAGCGATAACTCGGTAGCGAAATAGCGATGCAGGTATCCATTCAGTTACGTTTAGCAATTTTTATATAAATTATAATAATGATCTGAAATAGTTATTTACTCTTTTGCTTCCATTCAGTCATGTTTAGCCTTTTTCATATAAATTATAATAATAAAAAAGTATTATATGAAATTAACCTTTCATCTAAATTAAAACATCAATCTTAGATAGTTATTTACTATTATACTTTCTTTCTTGCCGCAATTATTTTTGGCAGCATTGGCATCAACAATAGTTTGGCGATTTTTTACGGCCCTCGAAACGAATAGTACCAGATTTTCTAAATGCAAAATATATATCTGCAGTACTTAAATTATTTTTATAGAAAACGCTTTACACAAGTAGCAACAGAAGAGGAAAGTTCGCAGTTCGCACCAACGTTACAATATTTAGAACTTTATTCTGGATATTGTATTTTAGAATAAACTGCAAAAATTCAAAAGGACTGCTCTTCCACGTTCCTGTTTCGATTTCCCTAGCAGTAACGGAATTAAACTCCGAAAGACTTCTTTCTTAACGAGGAATTCTTCCTTATCAATATCATCGTGTTCATAATTTAGTTCAAATTCGTAATTTGCATTCAAAAGTTTCGACGGAATGCAAAAGGTATAAAAAAAAATATCGCGGTGGTTTCTTTGAATACTTTATTTAGAGTAGGAACTCTTTTTCTTCTCAATTAAATCGCATATGCAATTTAGAATCTAATTACTCTTCACCAGCTTCGACGATCCACCTGACTAATCAACCCCTAAAATAGTATTTCACACATAAAATTGCCATCTTTAAAGGTGTGCTCCTCGGGGAGTACCACCCTCCTCTAACTACACCACTGGAAAGAAAAAATACTTTTTAAAAGTAAATGATATAAATATGATCTAGAATTAAATTTTTTAGTACTCATATGCCAAAGAAAGGTTACAATATAATTTATGTTTAAGCTTTAAATTTTTAGTTTCGTAATTGTTCATAAAAAACAACAATTTTTGTTCGATCCCCTGGTGACTCAGGACCCGTACTTCGCGGTTCGTTGTACATCGGTTTCTCTTAACTCGTGTCGCCATCTCGTAGTAACTTGATGTACTATGCTTGATATACAGTTTCTTCAATGAAAGAAATTCGAATGATGTAACTGGAATGCTGTAGTCACAAAATATATTACTTAAATACATATTAATAATACGTAAAATCAGACTTACCTGATTGTTTATATGCATTTTAATATGACTGTGAATGTAAATAAAGTTTCAATATTTTTCCCCCAAATTTAAATATATGTTTGACGATTGAGTTATGCGTGCACATACCATTTCGGTTTCGAAAACATGTTTCCAGATTTATAAAATAAGTATATGATGAAAAAATAAATTGCTGCAAACGTATACATAATTTTAAAAACTTACGCGAGATGGCACTTTATATACAGCGTGGGAAGTAAATTTTAATTTTGCAAATAAATTTAGCAAATTTGGTGGTATCACGTGATAGAAACAATCATTCAGAAACTTCCTTCTACAAGCTACAATATTATTTTCTTTCTGTGATTGAGTGGTCTACGTCTTCTAACGTCACGTTTGTTGACACTGTTTCCCGGATTTTTTAAGGCGCTTATCAGCTGATGTTGAAGATGATTCACGTGTCAAATAATTGTCTGTTTTCGGACATTTTTTACTCTAAAATTGTCTGAATATTTGAGGAACCTGGTGTACATTATGTCCTGCTTCTAAGGAAGCAATTATAATTGCATTCCGTATGATATCCTTAGTAAATCAGGATACTAATATGGAAAGTAACCCTCCAAAATTATTAAATAATAACCAAGAAGCCGCAGAGCTTCTAGGTTTATCATCTAGTGATTCTCTTGATTCACCTTCTTTTACACATTTTCAAGCGCCTAAACAGAAACGAAAAGTGAGGTTTAAGAAGTAAGTTTATTTGCGCGAATACTAAAAAATTTATCTCACTGTCCATCATATCGTACTATACAGATTTTGTAACTGCTTATGTTAAATCATTGGTATGAATGCGACTAATTTTCTAACCATTTATTACATGTTATTTTCCTGTCATTTTAATTATACTATACACAGTTTCTAAGAAATGGTGTGAAAATATATAATTAATTATCTTAAAATATTGAAAGAATTAGAACATTGAAATATTAGAATTTTAAAAGAATACTGAAAGTAGAAAAATGTATACTTGAAAATGATGTAAATATTTTTTTCTGTTTACTTCATCCTACAATAAAACATTTAAGTATTAGAAATATAATTTCAAAACCTTCATTATTTGAATATAAAGTTTGATACTGATTGGAAATTAGACAATTTTTAAAAATTGATCATTATTAAATGTGCTAATATATGTTACCTTTGAATATTCTTGAAAAAATTTGCATTTAGTGAGGCTCAGTAATAAATTATTCACTAGGAAAGTTCAATGTTATATGAAATTGTATTTTTAATGCAGAAAACATAGTGGATTCAGTTTATCAATAATATCATATGTGATTAAAAGTACAGGAAGGAAAATCCAGTTGATATGTGCCCCCACTTTAACCAAGGCTGGAAATGTCCTTTCATGTAATATAATGTCAAGTATGAAAGCAATAGTAATGAGAGAAAAGAGAATATCCTAACATTTTTATTTGGTTGTTCCACATATTTTTTCCTTAGTTGTTAAGCTGTTGTAGAATATTAATTTTATTTGTTACTTATTAATATCTTAATATTTATTAATTGAATCTTGGTGTGACAATCAATTGACATAGACCAGGGTTTCTTAAACTGTGGGTCGCGGACCTGCAGCAGGAGGTCACCAAACATTTTAGCAGTTTTGATATTTCTTTAACTTATTATAATAATTTTCCAATACCAAATATTTTTGCACAATGTTTCTGAAAATTGATAAAGACAAGGTAATACAGACAAAGAAAAAAAAACGAAAACGCCAACTACAGACAAAGAAAAAAAAGAAAACTAAAGTTAATGACCTAAAACTGCAATAGTATATTACAGTACAAGTGAAAAAATTGACAGTTTCAATCATGTGTGTGTCTCATTTGCACAATACTTATGGGGTCCCACAAAATTTTTGTAAATATTATGGGTTCCTGGGGTGGTCGCAGAAAATTTCAGTGATAAAAAGGAGTCATGACTGAAAAAAGTTTAAAAAACCCTGACATAGACCTCTTAGCAATCTGTTGTTGGTTAAATAACAGTTTAGCTATAAATTCCCAATAGGATATTTCTTGATTCTTATATTTATATCCACAAGTAATTGGGAATCTGCCTGAGCTTTGTAGTCTGCTTCATAACTCTTTTTAGTTGCTTCCTACAATAGTATCTAAAAAGTGAAAATTTGAGTAAGCTGCATTAAATTATTTTGATGTTTTAATTATAGTATTATTCATTTTTTGGTTCATAAATATTAGACAGAAAAGAAAAAAAAAAAAAAAAAAAAAAAGCCTCATCTCACAAGCTTTTTTTTATCTTCAAAACTGAAATTTAGTTTGTTTTAGAACAGCAAACAAATTTTCTTTATCATGGAGATACATACATTTATTTTTCTTTCACTGCTGTATTTTACATAACTAAATATAGTTTTTTTAAGTCTATCATAAGATAAATAAAATGAGTAGTCACATTCATAATGTTTTGCTGTGTATTCAGGTGCCTCACTGGAGTGTATGATTAAATATTAGTGTTCTGATAATCTTGTTTTGATCAAATAGCTGGCTTTTATACATTGTAAATCAAAATAAACCAAATTTGATTTAATTTGTTTTTTAAGTAATATGCTAATTTTAAGAGTTATGTTATTATTTAAAATTTACTGACTTTCAGTATATTATAATGGCTAATCATTGTTTTTCTAATGATTATCATTCATAATCCTTAGAAATACAATCTGTTCTAAATTGCAAGTCTGTTTGTGATATATATGTCATTGAAATGAAAAGTATATTAACTCTCTGACCAGTACAGGGCTTCACTAAGAAAGCCCAAATTTCTCAAAATGTCCATGAGAAATTGGTATAATCTTGATTTTAATGCCAAAATACCTGAATTTATGAGGTTTTAATATATTGTCTTAATTTATTGGACATATTTCAAGATGCCTGTATATATACTTTCTTAAAGATGTCATAAAAAGCATTCTAGGCTATATATATATGTATATATTCTTATATAATTAGTTTATATATGTTTATATATATATATATATATATATATATATGTTTATATATATATATATATATATATATATGTTTATATATTAATATATATATTGTATGGCCTTGCAGGTTAGAGGGTTAATGCTTGTGGATTCAAAATGAAAGCTTTTATTTTTTTAAATCTTATCCTGCTAATATTTGCCAGTATATTTTGTTTTATATAGTATTAAAAACAATGTGCTTACTTGTTAAACCAGCCACTGCATAAACCCTTAGCAACATTTGAAATTTGCACATTATTGATTATTTGATTAAATTTACCAATACCTGAGCATGACCGCTTGAATACTAAAAAACAGAAAAACTGTCATAAAAAGTATGTAATTATAGGTATGCTGTACATTTTTTTTTAAATATTATTTTTCTTTTTAGCTGTGGAATCTGAAGATGTTAATTCATGTCTTACTGCCTTCAAAGGGAGGGAAGACATAAATTAACATCTTGATTATTAAAAAATATTAAAAGTACTTGATTATATTACTAGCTAAAAAATTGATTAGTAATATTATTTTTTTTTACAATACTATGAAAGAATAATAATAAATTGTGATTTTAAATTCCAAATATTTGAAATTTCTAGTATATTTTCTGAAGTCAGATATTTTAAAATAGCTTAGAATGCTTCTGCATGTATAAACCTTTTAAGTGGCATGGCTTCTCAGATTATTCAAGTAATGGTTTTAAATGTATTATGTATGAAATTCGATATCGTTTTATGTTGTGATTGTAAATTTTGATTTAAAACTTAAAATAATTTTTATACATTTCAGGCCATTCCGCCCAAGCTCTAGAGCAAAAGCTGGTAGAAATGGTTCAGGAACTAAAAGCTGTAATTGCAGTTTTGTACAAGGAGCAAAAATTTTCTCTTATTTCTTAATAGTTGCAGTTGTAGGTGCTCTTCTATGGTATGTAATGAGCCTCAGCACAAGAGTTCAAGAATTACAAGATAAATTTGCTGACTGTAAGTTCTTCAAATATAAAAATTCTTTTGTGTATAAACATATGTAATGTACTAAATTACTTTTTATCCTACATCAATACTCAATTACCTCCACCCCCCCCAAAAAAAACTGTATTTTTTTAACTTGTATGAAGTTACGGCATAATCATTGAAAAAATTAATTTTTTAACATAATGAGAAGTTGCAGAATTTTATTAAACCTAATACTACTGTGTTATAAAATATTGCGAATTCAGATAGTGTTGTGTCACTAAAACTGCCAAAGTGATCATTTAATTAGAAATGCCAGAGCTGTATGGGAGGCCATCAGAAAGCAGGAACAAGAAAGGAATAAATATAATAACTAATATAGTAGTTATACATTTATAATACATTTTATTAATAAATTAATTAACAATTAAAATTCAATAAAATATAAAGCTAGAAATAAAAATTTAATAAATTATTCAATTTATTATAAATAGTTTAATAATTCAAAAAAAAAAGTACTGGACCTCGTCTTATTGTGAGCTCTGATTGGACTTGCAGACTTGCAGTAAAAATAACTCGGCTAGGCTCCAGCTGAATTTAAGCCCTGAGTATACAGTATAATTTACTATATCAAGGGATGATAGAGACAAAGAATTATTTTCCCAGCATGCCAATAAAAAGAAAAAGGCTTTGGGAATCCAATATGCACAAAGTTTTTGCTAGCATAGAGTGTTCCATTATAATCATTTACAGAGCTGACTCTGAAATGTCCAGAAAATCCACAGATGATCTCTGTCATTCTCAAACCAGCTGAACTGAACTTGCCGAACAAAACTTTCACTATTGACAGACTTGCATCCTTGCCAGACTTGCATCCTTGCCAGACTTGCAACCTTGCCCATCTCTTCAGCCATCTTTAAATTTCTTATTAATAAAGTTTGCACCATAAGCATGGCTCATTCTGAAATGAATCTCTGCTGCATTATTCCCTTCTGCTTATAGTGAATTAATGTTGTCCAACTCGCACTTGGCAAGAGAGACTCTGTCATCCCGATCATGTTTCAGCTCAGCTTCAATTGTGTTGGACTTGGCAGTGATAAACATTATGGTGAGAAAGCTGCAAAGTGTGAAAAATTCACCTCCTGTGGCTCAGCTGGTACCTTAGAAGCATGATCGAAGGTTGAAAAGAATGCACCTTGTATTGTTCATTTTATTATGAATGTTGCTCAAGAAGCACTACAGTGGATATTACAACACTGCAGTCTCAAATGGAAAAGAGGCCTTGTAGACCTCCATGCCTTATTTGGAATTTGAAACTGATCCATTGAAATTATAGCCTTCTTTTGTTGAGCATCATGCTGCTTATGCAGTGCTTCAAAAATATTAATCCATTTACAGTGTAGTGTTAAAAGGTATGCTTGATTATTTATAGTTTTTGAAGCAATCAGAATATTATTTTCTTTGCAGTATGTAAGTATAGAGATAGTTTGGAGATGACTGTTTACAGCAGGGAAGAAATAAAGCACTTGATAAATATAAAATCAGTTACTCATAAAGATCTTAAATTTACCTACACTGAGCTAAATTCATTATCTATAGATGTAGATTAATTAGTACCTTTTTGTTAGTGGGATGTTGAGCCAAATGTATTGTTGCGTGCATACGAGTTTGTTATAAATTCAATGCACAAGTCCGATGAAAAACGAATAAAATTTATTATTATCAAAAAAATTAAACTAAAATGCTTAAATTTCCCCAGATATTTGTACAGTATTACAATATCTCACAGTAGTTATCTTTTAACTACTCAAACGTTCAACAGAACAGCTAGAGAAAGCTAATCTGCGAATTCAATACAGTCAACAAGAGCAGTTTTCCGCAAATTCACTACAGCAACTACAACAAACTCTTAAAACAACAACTAACTGAATTGAGAGGTTTTCTTCCTTTTTATAAGCTTTTTAAATTGCGGGTGAGATTGTTCTAACAATTTCTCGAAATTAAAAAGGGATATTTATTATTTATTTACTAAATGTTAATTGCATATGCTCTTGTATTTTTAATTTTCCAGCTTAGCTTTCTTTCAATATTCATCACGTGCAGCACTGCATGAAGAATAAAATGATTTATTTAGAATTCTACTAACATTAGCTATTTAAATACCGAATCCGTAACAGTATGCAAGTGCACAAGTGTCACCAAGAGTAAATGTAAGAATAAGAAAGCCTGTATTATGAAAAATCAGTTCGGTTCATCTTATTAGAATGAGCTAAAAAAGAAAAGAAAAATTCAAAATTTAACAATAGAAAGGAAATTGGAAATATCATTTAGCATAGATAAGAGCTTTTAAGTTTTAATCAGCTGAACCAGGCAATAGAAGATGAACTGTATTAAATTAAATCCATCTGAGTTTCTGCATAAAAAAATCAACTATAATCAATATAAAATGAAAATCAAGAAATAATTCAGATTGTCATTTAAAAAGGAAATAAAAGCTGTGATTAATAGAAATGAAAATTAAGAAATTGAGTCTCACTTTTTAATATGGTTTGTGATCTAAGATTTATAACCATCATGGGGATTGAGACTGAAAATGTTATTGCAATTGAACGATATATATTTGGCAACAATTTTTGTAGCAACAAGAATATGTTATATTCATTCTAATAATTACTGGTAATAATTTCCATATATCAGCTGTGGAACAACACATTGAATAGTGTATTTATTAAACTGTGGTTTTTATTTAATACGTATCAGGAGCAAATCCTGATTCAGCATTATTATTCATAGTGTTTGGGAGTATATATTAAGCATTGGAGTTGGGTTTAACGAGTTATTAGAATAGGTGTGCCAGTCTTGATCTGTTGATGAAGCATATAAAAAGCATTTATTAGGTAGATTTACATAATTACTTGGTTTACTCTTTGTTTCCATAATCTCCCATTCATTAGGATGATATTTTGACCATTAAAGAATGTAAGAAAATAAAATATTTCAAATAACAAGTTAATGTTATAAAATTATAGAAAATCTCACAACTGAACAAAAACAAATTGTGCCCACTCATAGAGTGAATTAATCTATGGATAAAAAAATAAATATTCTGTGAGAAGTGAAAATAAACCAGTTGTAGAACAAAGAAAGTGATGATGAATAAATTCTGTGAGTAAAGAGAAGTAAATGTTCAAGTATGTATTTAGTCTAGTAGTCACTGCAGTTATCTGTTATCAGAAGATATTGCTAAAGGATCAGGAGGATATTGCAACTCGATCTATGAAGTATCAAACAATAATACTGTGCAAGAGAATATGTAAACAAAGGAATGTGTTAAATTATAATGTTAAAGTAGTTTAGAATTGATATTCTGATCTATTTTACCATTAGAATCATCTAAAATTTAATCTTTCTAATTTGAGAATTATCAGTTGTGCAATCATTTGCCATTTCTTGGAGCATAAGATTTTTATTATGTAGGCAAACTGGCAGTTTTCAAGGGTACTCATTTGATTAGATTTTTCATTTTATCTTTAAAATTAGACTGGACATTGCTTTTTATCTTTCGCAGTAAAATTATGTTAATTACAATCTATATATATATATACTTCATAATACCTTAGATATTTTATTCAAAGGCTCATTAATTATTGTAATATATAATTTATGTAATTCATGTCTGCCCAACAATGAATTTAATCATTTGTAGTAGATAACAGAATTGGAGGAAATTAGAATTTCTATAACTTTTATTAAATCACAGTTTTGTTGTGACATTATGTTAGCTAACAGTGTACTGCCCTATGCATTGAGAAACAGGAGTTAAAACACTGTGCAGTTTTCCTTGCTATACTAAGCTTCAAGTTTAATTTATGTGTTTATAGTAACTGAATTTGATATGAAGTATATGCCATGTTCTCCTGCGACCAATCAAAAACTGCAGAACACTGCAGATAAGTTTTATCCTAAGGTTATAATCCCTTTTCAGAATGTGCTAGTGATATGGATATTTCTGTGATGTGTCTTATATATGTGTGATATAAAAGTGAATATATTTTTCTCATCAAAATCTTAATGGAAGCATCTGTACTTTTTGTCAAATAGTTATTGAAAGCTTTGTCTTAACTTTGAAATTCTAGTACAATTCTTAAAATGTAGTCAGACATTTTAGAAACGCAAAATGATGAAAATGAAGTATAGACTACAAGTAATGAAATCTACAATACTTGCTTCAATTCCCATTATTTTTCATCTTGTAGCCATTAGCATTTGGATACTGCACGAGTCACACTAGGGCTCTCTGCTGATGAAGCTATCTTGTTCATTTGCGGTTTTGCAGCTGAAGATGATGGTTCGGTAAAACCATCGAAACTAGTCCTGTGAAAATTTTGTAAATATAACGCTGATTTTTGTTGTTTGACTTCTGAATTAGTCAATCGATGTCGTCCATTTTTGCAGGGAAGACAATCCTAAGCAATTTCTGATATGCAAATCAAGGTGTTATGTCATCTGGTGATGAACCAAGCACTTTGTGCAGAGTTAATATCTGGGGCATATAGAAATTTATTTCGTTGTGCAAGGGCTCAAAATAATTTGTTATGACTCCAAAGTATCATTTGGAAGAATCTGTGAAGTAACGAATCATCGCCCCTGTTTCAAGACGGACTGTCTCTATGGAAACAATTTCAGAACTCATTTCAGTTGTAAGAAGACCTGGACAAGGCCATAAATGAATAACGGCTGCTAATCAAGATTCATATCTGTCAATAAATGTCTGTCATAACATGAAATCTACTGTTTAGCAGTTGATTTCACAGCTTGTATTCATTCCTGGAACTGTATCACAATAAACTGTACACAGAAGGCTTAATGAAAAAGGCCTTTATGCTAGAAAGCCAGGATTGTCTTTCATTGACTTCAAAACAAAAGAGAGGTCACTTTCATTGCTACAGAGAGCATCAGAATTGAGTAATCACTACGGCTCCTATATTCTCTTTACTGAGTGGAGGTTTAGTTCAACATCTGATTCTAAATGTGTTTACATCTAAAGAGAATCAGAAACATGACATCTTTCTTCAAACATTATGGAATGGGACCATTTCTGTAGTGCAAGTGTGATGGTATAGCAGTGGTTCAAGTATAGAGCGTGTTGATCAAAATTTGAATAAAAGTATTTTTTTTTAAATATTCATAAACTAAAACTAAATACTTAACAGGTAAATAAATGGCTGACCTTATTCCTCCCTGAAACTATGAAATTCCCCTCCCCCATGTTAAAATTCCTCTTTGGTTGAGAATGTCTGTAGTATGGAGAGGAATAATGATTGATCGATGTATGGCCCTATACATTTTCAAGAGCAGATCTGTGACTAGGCAGAGATATTGGAATGAGGAACCTTATACTGTCTGTCTATGGTAAGAACAGCTCTCACCAGTTTGTCTACAGCTGTCTGTTGCCGTAGAAACGAGCCCTAACCCATTTTTCGTAGGGGCGTCTTGAAGACGTACTTCTGAGCTTGCCACCTTGGTGCATTTAAAGATGATTTGGTGATATTCACGTTCTGTTTTAGTTTCAAGTAAAATGCTTGTTGATCCTTTGCGTCGACCCCGACATCCAATTTCCGAAAATGAAAATTCGATGGTGCAGATAAAGCTTTTGCAGTCAAGAAACGGTCTTTGATTTTGCCGTGTGAGGTACAAGTCGCTGAATTCGCCATCCCTCTAGATGTAATGAGTAAAAATATATCAAAATAACTTGTAGGGAAATAAATATAAAAATCCGTGCTTATTTTTGAAGAAAAATTTTTATTTTTACATTTAAAGAAATCATGCTATTATTTTGCTTCTTTTTTGTTTATTTGTTTGCTTGCAATCTCATAGATGACATCTTAGAAATCTACTTGATTGCCCCATTCTCTGTAATATAGTATAGACACACTTCATAAATGTAAAATAAATTAAATTTTTATAGTTCTCCCCTCTAGCTAATCTACTGGGAACATTCAAAGCAATTTCTTCAGTCTTTAAATGACGTTCTGCTATGTTTTTATTTCAAAATTTTCTGTTAATTTATCGCTTGTGCTTTAATAATGACTAAAAATTTCATTATTAAATGTATTGAATGTAAATCAGTTAATATGGAATCGTCTTAATCCATACTAATTGATCATAATAATACTATCATTAAATGTATGGAATGTAAATCAATTAGTATGGAATCATCTTGAAAGTAAAAGCGTTTATTTAAATACCCATGCTCTCAGTAAATACTTTTTGCGAACATTTCTTCTTTTCCCATACCTTCAAACTAAATCAAAAGCTGGTTAATTTAATGGCGGAAGGAAGCAAAGGTTAATTAAAATCAAAACTGCCTTTTCCTTAATTACCAGGGGTTTGGGTTGGTTTATATGATTATGGAAAGCCTCTAGGGTTAAATGCCTAAGAGGAGGGATGCCTTCGTGGAGGGCTTGCTAAGGGAAACTGGCTGTGCGCCCAAAACCGTATCATGCTGCCAACGTTTCTTAAAAGTTAAGTTGCTGGCATTCCATGTTTCTTCAATATAAACGATGTGGCGTTCACTTGCCCTGAGTTTCCTCATTTCGCGTAAATAATTGTTCTTCCAAAATACAATACAAAATACTTTCGATAAGAACTTTTGTTAACGCATTTCTTCCAGCGAATGTTCATTGAACGCAAAGCTTTGCATGAAGAGTCTTTTTGCCACGGGAAGTCTATTTTTTGCTTCAAGACAGGCAGTAATTTCCTGTCTTGAAGGCACTTTCTTTTCTTTGATGTAAAAGTTTTGTATTGTCTGCCGTATAACGCATTTGTCAAAATCGTCAATTTTGTACTTATGATTAGCAGGGCTTTTATGTTTCCAAGTGTATTCAAAAGTTTATTTTCACCCATTGTTGATACTTCGTGCTTAATTGTTTTAATTGTATACTCCGATACTCCAGTAGCTTGCGATGTTCTCTTCAAAACTTAAGTAAGAGGAACTACTAAAGAGTTCGCCGAAGCTTCAGAAGCGCAAAATTCTGCGACATTATACACAATTTGACGTGCCTGAGACTTTAAAGGTTGACCTTTCTTAAACTGGAAGGTTATTTTAAAAAATTAGCGATTAACAAAGCACTACAAAAATCAAGCAAATTTGAACAAATACCAGTACAAAAGATATAAACAACAAGAATAAAAATAGCTAATAGTAATAATATAAGGCTTAAGAAAAGATGCGTGCAACTGGAATGAAACTGAGAAGACGAATGATAAACTCTTTTCCCTTAAGCCAACAGTCACCAAAAACAAAATAACAATACAGCAACCCTTGGTTCGTCCCTATTTGAAATATACTAGCCCTGTTGCTATAGCGACCGCCAGCCGCCAGACACTGTGGCGGGGCTGTTCTTACCGTAGACAGACAGTATGTATATCTGTTAGAGGTGCATATGGATCTGATATTTTATTTATGTACAATGGTACTAAAAATAAACTAATCACTAAATATCACAGTATTATTTATTTGAACGAAATCTACATTGTAAAAAAGAATACATGGTAATATTAACATAACAATATCTAATAAAATATCTTCATTTCTACTTGTATCTTGAATCAGTACTTTCTGATTATCCCTAGCCCCCCTTCCCGAAAAGTCAGCAAGCTAAGATGCTGACAAGGTGGTTAGAATTATTCTATCTTCCTGGGATATCCGCATACCTGAGTTATCACATAAATACATTTTGGCAATGCTGTGAATTACCTGTTTTGGTGACAGTGAATATTTTTCAGAGAGTGCAGATAATCAGAATGCATCCTTGAAACTCACTTCAATTTTATTGTTGTCCAGTGCTGTTTTCTGGGCCTCAGATTATTTAGTGCTTTTGGAACTATTGTCTGTGTTATTTGCTACAGCTTATTAAGTCGTCGTCATCACCATTCAGTCTGTCTTTCCGCACTTGCAGTGATCTTCAGAACCATCAAGAGCATTAGATATCTCCATTTCCTTGAAGCTGTGCATTATTATTGCTCTGTCAATCAGAGCTGTGCACCCAAAATGTGCAAGCAAATCAGTTAGATGAAAATAATCACTAAGTTGATGAATCCATTTTAAAATTTGGGGAAGCTCGCTTTCTGGATGCTTTGGAAAAGAGGAAAATTACAGGAATCTTTTTGAAAATTTCAGAACCTTCTGTTAAAGTGCTTGGGGAGGGGGAGAAGAGGAATGAATATTCGAGTAAAGGTCGGTATTTATTAATTTTTCATTTAAAATTATATATCTATGTCTTTCTTCTAATTTCTAATCTATTTTATTCTTATTTAGTTAAGAAATGAGCTGAAATTAGTAGTTGTCATTTTGATTGCTGTGGCAGTTTTAGGTATATGATTATTGCTGTAATTTCATATATACAGGTTTACTAATAAGTAAAATGCATGCAAAATGTGACAAGTTTGTTTACTTTGTAAATTATGTAGTTAAACATAGCCATCACAATTTTTTTTTTTTTTTTTTTTTTTTTACTGCTAGAGTTGGTAGTAAATGCCAGTTCAGTTTGTGAAATGTTTGCATGTATTTCTACATTTAAAAATGACTTTTTAATAATAAATAAATAAATAAGTAATATCTCTGAGGATTACATTTAATTAGTTAAAAATTAATTTTACTGAAATTCTCAATAGTTTTAACATCTTTTTATTACTATATCTTGAAATGTCATTTTCCCAAATGGAGAATCTCTGGATTTTTAACTGCTGAACAGTTTCAGAAAAGATGCAAACTGAC
The DNA here is from genome assembly GCF_044657685.1 of Stegodyphus dumicola. Classification (NCBI taxonomy): domain Eukaryota; kingdom Metazoa; phylum Arthropoda; class Arachnida; order Araneae; family Eresidae; genus Stegodyphus; species Stegodyphus dumicola. Next base: position 6,604,527 of record NC_140773.1, read on the forward strand.
GCAGTATTATATCTGCAATAACTGAACCCTTATTTTTTAATTTAAATGGTAATCCAAAATGCAGGAAATAGGCAGACAAGATTCTTCTGTTATAACAGCATCTATCAATAAAACATAAAATTATATAATTTAGTAAAACCAAAAAATATTATTTATAGGATTCCACTCTGTAAAACATTTTTAATTGAAACAATTAATACATATTGAAACAATTAATACATATTTAATATATTAGACACCAAATATGTAATGGTCAGGAAACGATACTTAGATAAGTATCAGATATTTGCAAAGTTTATTTTCAAACTCCATTTGTTCAGTATGCTTACAAACTGGGGTTCATTAGTTCATTATATTAGTTCATTAGTTCATTCATTAGTTCATATATACATTCATACTTGACAAACTGGGGTTCATTAGTTCATTATATTAGACACCAAATATGTAATGGTCAGGAAACAATACTTAGATAGTATCAGATATTTGCAAAGTTTATTTTCAAATTTTATTTGTTCAGTATGCTTAATTATTGACAAACTGTAGTTCATTAGTTGATGATTTGAATGTTATAACCACATAATGCTGAATGGATTGCTGCTTTCACGTCATGGAATTTCATACGATAAAAATTCTCAGTTTTATTTATTTAATATGAGTTTAAAGATGAAGACTATGTAAACAAATGTTGACATCTTAACTACTTTCTAAAAATATTTTGAGAATTATTCCACTACACATTTTAGATATGGAAAATTTGAGAATTAAAAAAGGCTAAATATCTGCATGACATGCAATTCATGTTGAATATATGTAAATTAGGGAAGCCACGTTAAAGCCTGTTTCCCCAACTAATTTTCAATAACATTCTATTATTTCTTAAACACTGAAGATATGCTTGAAGCAAAATACTTGAAAATATGACCAATATATGTACATTCATATTGTTATATATAAAGTAAGTATGACTTTTTTTTTCATTTTATACTTATTGTGCTCTATATATTTATGTAGACTCTGATTTTGATAAAAAATCAAAGAACATCAGTGACATACTTTTATCAACTAATAAAATAATTAAGGTGTCTTTCAGTTTGGCATTTTAAAATGTTCATTGCATTAAAAACTTCTTTTTGGGTACATATTTCATAAATTGATGTGTTGATATCGGTCATGAATTTAAGAGAAAAATATTTTTCATTATGATTTATGTTTTCTTATTTAAAATTTTAATTTTGTATAATTTATTCTTTCTTTATGATGAGTTCTTTAAGAAATTTCATTTTAAGCAGTTAAAATTTAAAATTAGAAATTAACATCCATCATGGATATATTATTTTCTTATGTATTTTTAGAAAAAGAACGTTTGCCTTAAACTGTTATTGAACTTCTTTATGCAATAATTCTTATTTCTGACTTTAGAGAGTCCACCCAAAAATATAGCTTGTTTTCAAAATCTTGAAATATTTAGTAAAAAATAATTTGCATAAAGTATGAAGTTTACTTGTGTTTTGGTATGAATTAGTCCTTTAACATATTTAAATCTGCCGAGTGTAATTAGACAATTAATAACAATTGTATAATCTATCTAATTAGAGAGTTCTTTTTTCTTTCTGTTTATTATAAGGCTGGTTTACATAAACAAACTTTAGGTCTGTGTAAAACAGCCATATAAAAAATTCTTTGTATAGTCTACAATGACCAAAACCTTATTTGATGATTTCATTGTTTTTCAAAAGAATATTTGAACAAATCAAATAGGGCTGAGAAAAGCTATTTAAGTATGTATTATAAATGTTTCAAACATATCAAAAGCTTAAAATATTGGTAGATTTTTGTTGAAATTGAAATTCCTTAAACAAATATCTGTTACTATCCTTTTCAATGTACAAATAGCATATCATTGCCAAGCATTAAATTTATAAAGCATACAATTTTAATCATTAAAAAAACAATATAAATAAATTTATTAATTTTATATCATTAGAGAAACGCGCATTCTTGCATATTTTATTTCTTATGTGAGAAATATTTAAAATTTTATGAATCAAAATGAAATGGTTATTCATTTTTTTAATTTAAATAAATTTTATACTGAATTTTTAAACATTTATGAACAGAGTTTGATTTTAATTATTTTCTTATATTTCATTTATTACTAGTGTTTTTTGGCTTAATTTACTTGCATTTCTGCTACGTAAATGTACACGCTTGTGTCTTCAAATGCATCAAAAGATGCCATTTGCTAAAGATTAGTCCATGTCTAATTTCTTACAGAAACATGCAAAGAATCTAAAAATTTATTAACATAAAATCTTGCATTTAATTATCACTTCCAATAACCTGTTGAGAAAAATCTTTCAGCTTACTAGATCTAGCAGTTTAAGATTTTGCAGGCAAATAACAAATGATCATAGGGATAAATTAACAATTGAAAAATCTTCTTCATATCCTTAGAGATTTAAAATCAAAAGTCTTGAAGTCACTAGACCTCTTGGAACATAAAATTTTACAGGTATCTTATGATCAACATGAGTATCACATGCTTTGTTAAAATTATTTTTATGAATTTTTAAATCATGGCTATAAAATGATACTGATATGAATTCTTATAATGCATCTTTGATTTTGAGGGCTGCTGTACAGTTTTTCTCATTCTCTATCTTTCCAACCTCAAAATCCTAAGACATTGTTGTACAGGATTAAAATATTATTTTTATCAAAACTGCTGATTTTTTACAGGTATTTTTACAGCTTGTAAATGATGTTTATTAAATTTTCATGGAATAAAGAGCAAATTCTGAACTCAACCGTAAAAAATTTAATATATTTAAAAATGATCTGTGTGATATAATTTCTGAAAGCCTTAAAAAGTTTCTGTTTTATACAAATATTAAATGACTGGAAAAAAAAAATCGAAAGTAAATTAATGCCAGGGTTTTTAACTTAATTATTTTAGTTGACTGTATAGGATTGCTTATGACTTATAAATAAATTCTCTATATTTTTGCATTCAAAACGTTTGCCGAAAGGTCATGGGTGAAACTTGCAATACCCGAATTTGCTTTGAGAGGGCGATAGCGTAGTTTCTATAGAAGAAATGACAGAAGTGACCTCATTCGAAAACAGCGTAATTCATATTGTAATGCAAACGAACTTCGTAAATCTCTCGATCATTGTCACAGTGTTGCATTTTAAAGGAAAGCATATGAGGAAAGGAAGCCCCGCCCCAAATTAGAAACAGATTATAGTCATAAAGAGCCATTTTATTTGTCAGCTATGTCTGCTGTTCCTTCTCTTTTCTATATCCGGTTTAACGGAGTCAACATTTTCAGATTATTCAAACTAGCCAAAGTGATATCGTAGCTATCTTAAGAATCAGTCTTCCTATATTTGGAATAGCAAAAGCCCTAAAACATATACAATACACCGCCGGTTATTAAAATCACTTCCGCTCCATATTTGAGCTTATTAAGCGGCTTAGTAAAAGCGATTTCAGTATTGCAAATTACGGTATCAACTTTGAACTTAGATACTAACTAACGATTAATACTTCAAGTATTAATTAAAAAGTAGTGCTAAAATTAAACTATTTGCGAAATTTTAAAAATATATTAATTTTTTTATAAAAAATTTTATAATTAAATACTTAATGAATTTTTTTTTAAGAACTGCTCTAACCGTATTTATTTCGTAATGTTATGTGCGCACGAGTTCATAAAGGATTGAATGCACTCAGAACCGATGATAGCTTAATATTTTTTTCCCCCCCAAAAGAAACGCCGTGCAGTTCTGGAACTTTCCACAAAAGCACTCGTACGGATCTTCTCAGTATCACAGAGCACAATCAATACACTTCAAACTACACTGACTACCAATCAGTATTTGGACACCTGGTGGTAGAAACGAAAAACTAACTTTATTCAAAATCAATAGTTGGTAGATCCTCCACGAGAGGTAATTACAGCGTGGACCCTCCGGGGCATACTTTCCACAAGTCTTTTTATGACAGCTAATGGTATTTTCTTCCACTCGGCTTGGAGAAGACACAGAAGTTCCTAACCGATTTTGCACGGGTAGTGCACCCCTGAATTCGGCGATGCAACTCGTCCCAGAGGTTCTCGATAGGGTTCAGGTCTGGACTGTGGGCAGGCCAGTCCATTCGATGAACTCCATTGGCACCATACCAAGCCTTGGTTAACGTCGAAACATGACAACTGGCATTGTCATCCTGAAAGTAACAGGGATCCAACCCGTAAAACTGCCACAACGTAGGAAACACATTGTCATCCAAAATAGTGCAGTAGGCATCGGAGTTGGGCTTACCATGAATGGGGACCAAGGGTCCCAGCCCATACCAGGAGAAACAGCCCCAGACCATAATTCCACCTCCGCCGAACTTGACTGTTGGCACAATGCATGCTGGCAGGAGACGTTCTCCAGGTAGACGCCAGACCCAGACCCTGCTATCCGAACGGTAAAGGGTGAACCTTGATTCTTCACTCCAAAGAACCCGTTTCCACTGATCTACGGTCCAATTTCGATGTGCTTTGCACCACATTAACCGACCAGCGCGGTGGTCAAAGGCTTATGGGCAGCAGCACGACCATGAAAACCAAGCAGATGTGCTTCCTTACGGATGGTATTCATTGAAACAATACTCCTGGATGCCTGTTGAAACTCCTCGCGGATGAGGGCCGTCGGTTGGGTGCGGCTCTTCCGAATTTCTCTGGACAGCACTCGTCGGTCTCTATCTCCCAGTTTCGTTGGTCTGCCGACTCGGGGCACATTCCGACAATCACCGCTCACCCTCCACTTCTTAATCACATAGGCCACTGTCGATTTTGGGTACTTCAGATTCCTAGATATGTCCCTTAAGGATCGGCCACATTTGTGATACCCGATAATTATACCTTTCTCGAAATCAGAGAGCTCCGAACTGCGAGGCATCTTGCATGCGACTAAAGCCGATGCTGTTTCCTACACGATATATACCGGCGGAGTCCGTGACGTACTTTAGGACCGCAGATATCGTCATTTGCATAGGTGTCCAAATACTTATTGGTAGTCAGTGTACTAAGAGCGTTAAACACTAATAATGCAAAGCGCCTCTAAAGAGCGAAGCTCGCATGGAGTTCTCTCAGTGCTCCGAACTCAAAACTGAACTAATACTCTGATGCTGTCTCTGGTCTTACAGAGTTTTTTCCTGGCCGCCAAGAAGTTTCTAGTACTTTCGATTTCTCAAAACTGCTGAAAGGAATATACAGATGCAGAATAGGGCGGATACAGTTACGTATGAAAATTAGACAAATTATAGTTACACAGGGAGCGGACCAAAATGTTTCCGAATTTGGCGACAAAAATTAGTCGTCAAAACCATTGCCACCTTAATGTGAAATGGACCTACCCCTAGAATCTTATTTTTCCGGCGGAGCTTCGCATTATCGAGGCGTTTCGTGTTGCATTATACGAGAGATACTATGATTTACATATAATGTCACTAAAATTACTTACGTACAAAATTGGTAAAATTATTGTTCGTCAACTGTCTTTCAATCGTATTTTAATGCAGTTCGGAAAAAGAGTGTAAGGCTGGTGTAATCAAGTTTAATGTACACCTGGTGGCCAAAGTATTAGCTATCCTTTAATATCCGATTGGTGAATCTTTGATCATAGCCAATATTCTTCTGGGCATGTACTCAACAATGTGATGGTATCGTTCCTGTGGAATATTAGCTCATACTTACATAATGGCAGCTCTATATTTCGTCCAGATTTGGATGGTGGAGTTTCCATTGTCCCACAAGTGCTGAATAGGACTGAGTCAGGAGATTGAGCTAGCCATAGAAGGATCTGAATTCCGAGTCCTAACCATCAGACCAGTTTTGAGATCAATCGTGCAAGGTAACTACTTAGTAGATGCATTGCCCTGCTGAAAGTGGCCATCTGCATCGTTCTAGTCATAAATGAGTGTATGTGACGTAGTTGTGATGCTGAGATATATTTCCAGACATTTCAAGGAACCCTCTAAACTCCAAAAAAAGTATTTCCTTGACCATAATTTCTCGGCCTTCATCTTAATGCTTTTCTCCCCAGTTATTCGGGATCCAGTTTTGTTCTTCTGTTTCGCAACAGTCGCAATTTTCTGTTTATCATTGATAGGATAGGCATTCTAAACGGTCTCTCGCTGATGAAACCCTTCTGTTGCGAAGTTTGTCGTGTTTTACATTTGGACATACTTTGTCATGCAATTAATTTGTACCGCTACAGTATTTGAATTGTACTGCAACATTAGATATGCTACTGTATCACAAACTGCTCTTAGCAGAGCTGCATTTTGTGATATTATAGAGGTTTTGTTGTAGCAGTTGAGCAGTTTCAGATATTTTAAAACTGATTCGTGTTGCATCTATGATCATGCCTCAAAAGGGCTCAAATATTTTTTTCCCCTGATTAATTAAAAAAAAAAAGGGGAGAACTCAGTGGCGTAACAGGCCTAATGGGCCAAGACCTGCAGTGCCCGAAATCTGCTTTCTTGACCGTGGGCCCCGGGCTGCGTAAGCATATGCCCTGAACAAGTCGTCAGCTTGTCGCAGGACATCCAGTGTTTAGTCCCCAAGCGAACTTGGTACTCATTTTATCGACCCAAAGGATGGAAATCAAGGGATGAAAGGCTGAGTCGACCCAGGAATCGAACTCCGGACCAGTGGTGCTGCTGCACGATGCGCTAGCCACTGAGCCATTGAGCCTGTTTCACATTAACTGCAGTGATAAATTATATTTTCTGAAGATGAGAAAGCTTAGAGAGATATAAGCAATTCCTGGCATGAAGATATGTCTAACCAAACTAGCGAGAGCAGTTAGGCCAAAGAAAGTCTATGCCACGTGTACAAGAAATTGAGGAACACTGGTTAAGATGAATCGTTCTTTGACGTTTCGCGATAATTTAAACCCAAATTTTCGTGCTTTTTTGCTTTATTAGTTGAAGTTGTATTATCCATATCGCAGTTTGATGTATGATTTTATATCTATCAATATGTAGGGAAAAAAATGGAGTCACACAGCTTTAAACTCTTGATAAACGTGGAGTCACACAGCTGTAAACTCTTGATAAACGTGACCGTCGAACTTGTTCGAACTTGGACATCAGCTTCGAGCTTTGGCGCTTTTTGGCCAAAGAATCTCTAAGGAGGCCAAAGAATCTACTTAGAGATTCTTTGTTTTGGCGACAGATATTTCACGCATGCTCAGTTGTGTCCCTTTTCGTTCGGAGGGAGCCACTCCTGCTGCTGAGAAGCTTTCCTTCTTAACAATACATAGTCTTTGGTTAGGCTGAGAGCAAGGTTCTTTGAGCCAAGGTGGGTCAGTTTAACTGAAGGGGTGTGGGTGAAAAGCGCGGGTATTTTTTCCTCTCGGAGGTCTGGGGTCATTTAGGGCTTTTTCTTACAATACTGCACCCACCACTACATCAGTGATAGATATGCCCATTCCGCCCCAAACCAGATGTTTACATAAATCTGGAATACGTGGTCGGACAGTATAAGCAAGATGAGAAGATATAAACAGTTCCTGGCTGCTGCGTCGTTGTAAGTCACTGGCAAAATGGTCCATGCTAAAAAACGGGTGTCTCTAACATTCTGACTACTCAGCTGAGAAAAAACTTTGATTAGGTTTTCCATGCCTTTCAAGCAAAAATGTACAATGACTATAAATGGAACTGTGCGTTGAATTTTGTTCTTTTAAGTAACTTTAATTTTTTGTTACATCATTGTGTGCATCGTTGTTTTCCATCGTAAATACTTACATTAAGACTTTTGAAAGTAATTACATAAAAATTTTAATCAGGTTGCAGGTTTCGCACTGAAAAGTATCAATGATGGAAAGTTTAAATGCACCTGCTGTTGCGTAATTTTACGGAAACTTTCTAAGAAGGTTTTGTAATTTTTTGTTTAAAAATATTTCTGATTTTGAAACATCTAAATACCGAGAACTATTCCCCCCTACTTCCCGGCTGTTGCTTATGTTTTGCATGAAACCAATTCTCTGTTTGCTTCGATATAATATGGATATCGCTGATTTGTAAATTACTAGAAATAATAATAATAATAATAAGAAGAAGAAGAATGTTTGTAAGACCTGTCTTTTCTGTTTATCTTAGTGATTAACTGAGCTTGCATTAATTAGATATTTATAATTTATGAGCTTGCAAATAGTGAAATTTACCATGGTGATCACCTGTTGTAGAAGACATCGTCTTAAAAAGGAAAAATACTTCCAAGAATTTAAATAAAATCAGTGCTAATAGTTACATTATTATTCTCTAAGGTGACCACTCCCTTACCCGATTAAGCAACCTAAAAGGTTATCAAATATTTATTACGGTGTTCATCAGAATTTCCAGTTCTGGTTCAAACGTTCTATGTGCTTAAATAAATTAATAAATAAAACTGTAAAGAGTTATACTAATAATTTTTACTATAATAGCAAAATTAGCCTTATCGAAATCAGATGTTAATGATTTATGAATCATTAATTTAATTCATTTTCATCGTGATGTATTTTATCTTCAAAATTTGATTTCACATTTAAAGTATGGTGCTCCTTAAGTGTCTGCACATTCCATTATTTTTTATTAGTTACTCCTGCATTGTTGGTGTTTTTATTTCCTTTGTCTGCAGATGGTAATAAATCAAAAATCAATGTTTAGGTGGTTCCAAAACAATTGTGTTTTATTTTTAAATTTTTACTTCCTTGTGCGAAGTGAAAAGGAAGTATTGTAATCGCGAAAAGCTTCAGACAGCATATTTCAACGAAAATATCCACTTTGACCGCTTTCGAATGCAATTTAACGATGTTTTTGCGTGATATCTGTACGTAAGGACAGAATAAAATACTCTTTTCCTCCAAAAAAACTAAAAAGCTGCTTTAAAATGAATTCTGAAGAGAATTTTTCGTGGCGTCTGTACGAACGTATGTACGTACGTATCTCGCATAACTCAAAAAACGAGTCGCCTCAGAACGTTGAAATTTTGTATATAGGACTACTATAACATGCAGATGTGCACCTCGTATTTTGGTTTCACTCGGCCGCGTCAAACGTATATAAATATATTTATAAATATATACACTCTGTTACCCGGCTCAGTAATCTCAGTTTCTTTACTCTTATATGTTTGTAAATTGTACATTTTTTGCTTTAAAAATGATTGAATTATGTTGTTTTTATCTTCCGGTTAAGGGTTTTATGCCTTTAGTAAATCTGTATGCAATATTTTTAGAATTATCAACAATTTTAAAATTGTTTAAGTGCCGCTAAGCCTAATTTGATGGCGGCCATTGCTCTTGTTTACATTTGAAACAGCTTAGTAGCGGATTTGTTGCCAATCTAGAGAAACTCAGCTTCGCAACAACAAAGATAACGCCTTCATTTATTATTTAAATCATGTTTAATCCTTTCTGGAATTTTTTCGAGGAAATAAGCGTTTAAGATTTACTTCGTAAATTTTAATACATATATTTTGAGTTTTTATGTATTTTTGCCTTGTCGCGAAGTGTAAACTGAATTAATTGAATGAGAAATTCTCAATCGTCTGTGAAAAACTGTTTCTTTTTTGTTTTGTTTGCTTAATTTATTTTATACATCATTCTAGCTTTATTATAGTATTTGAATAGAACATGTGGCAAAGATTAGATAATTCTTTAAATGATATAAATTTTGTGTATTCTCAATTATAATATGAACGAAATATAATACTGTTAAGTAAACCTAGCGCCAGAGTGTCGCTATGGTAAACAAAGTGAATTTTAAAGAATGCATTTATTCTATTGTGGTTTATGTGCTGTCGGCGAAGTAGGTTTAATTCAATCTAATAAGTTTAAATAAAATGCAAGAAAAAATGCGTATAATTTAATATTCCGTACAAGGAAGTCATGTGGTATACACATCAGATTTTTTATTATTAGAATGTTTGTATTTCTGCGCAATATATTAGAGAGAGAGAAATATAAATCAAAGTCTATGTTTGCAAATTTTTTATTAAATTTAAATGCCATTAATATTTAGTCAATAATCTTAATTTAAGATTCCTACATAACAAAAAGTATTAAATTTAGAAATGATTAAAAGTTATTGAAGCAAAAACTAATAGCAAACAGAACTGGTGAAGAAGTATAGTGAAACTCAGATCCAAAAAGTTTTAAAAGAAAAGTGATTACACATGTCGGCAGAAGTTAAAAGAAAGGAGAGCGGGAAGACTGTCCTAAACGATTTAACTGTAACTTGATTCGAGGACACTCGTGCCGGGAAAATTTCCAATTAATGGCTAAATTCTTCATGAAAAAGCTGCAGATTATGCTCGTCAACTTTAAGTAAAAAAAATGTCAGTTTAGAAGAAATATGTTTGAATATTAATAAGAACTGTAGAAAGTTTTAAGATGTTTTTAAGATGTGTTACGGGCGCTTAAAACCTTAGCTACGCCTCTGGTCTGAGCTCATGGACAGATGTCCATTGTACAAGTATAATTATATTTCGAGCAGAAGATAATATAAACTGATACGAGGATGGGAAGAGGAGTAGGTATTCCAGGGAAGGAAAGGACACAGTAAAGAGCGATGTTGCAGTGGGTTATGTAATATGGCACCCAGTAGAGCGTGAAATTCAGTACTTATGTACTTTTAACTGAGTCACAGCTCAGTGAAGTTGGGGGAGGTGCATTTGCACATTTTTTTGTCACTAATTAGGAAACCTTTTCTTACTCGAATATGAAATAAATACCATTTTTTACATCAATCAGTGTTTGCTAGATGACTTTATCGTAAGAAAAAACTGAAATTTCATTTTAAATGGATTTTTGAGGATCATAAAAATATTGTTACGAAATGTCAAGGCGCGGTGAGATGGCTTCCCTATAAAGCAGTTTTAGGGTTGCCATAAAAAGGTAAAGGCAGTCAGGGTTTCCACATTTGGCGAGAAATCGCCCATTTAGCGACAAAATTGGCGATATACCATGGACGGTTGGAGAACCTTTTGGAACGAATTCTTACCGGTTTAGCCCAGAATATTCCCGAACACAAGTCGAAAGCTATATAAACCCTGCTGGTCCGCAGTCGGAGTGCCTCGTCGAGAGGGCGAGTCAGTGTGTGCCTCGCATAGAGTGCGAGATAGTGAGTATCGAGTGTGTGTGCCTCTTCTAGCGAGCTGATAGTCATTGAACGAATGTCTCGAAGTCTAGCGCCGAGTTGGTCGTCGAGTGCATCGTCGAGTTTTGTCTTAGACTGTGCTGAGTCGAGAGCTAAACTCTTGTGTATCGTCGAGTACATCGCGTGGAGAGTCTCGAGAGAGCGTGTTGAGCTCTGAGAACGACCAAACAGAGTCGGAAGCTGTACTCTGGTGCTTTGCAGTGAAGCTATTTCCACCGTTATTGCTTGACAGTGTGAAGGCTGTGTCGCTGATTGTTCCAGCGTGATTATAGTAGATCTTCGACGACTGTAAAAAGTATTATTATAGCTGTCCTGATTAATATTGGCTAAATAAAGTGTGTTTCGTGACACTTCATCAAGTGTCGTCGTTATTCACTCCAAATCTACGAACCCCGTACGAACGTAAATGAAGAAAATAAACGTAACAATATTTTAAGTCAAATCGACAAATGGTGATAATTGTATCAAAAGTGCGAGGTTGAGGTAATGAGGGTGCCAAATTATTAATATGGTACTGATTGATCTCAGCACCTAGTTTTTTCAAGTTCTAAATCTTGTGAAAGCTAAAAAGTTGCTTCTTGGGTAGCATCACCAATTGACCAATCAACCATCTAAATCCATTAATATAAAATTACCTATATTTTAATTTTTAAAACATCAGTTCACGAATAACGCAAATAATTATGCTGTTCATTTATGTGGTCTATAGACCAGCATAAGTGAACGCAGGATCCTACTACTCCCACAATATCTCTATAGACATTGGTGTTTTTGTTCAGATTACTTTTTTTTTTTTTTATCTACTTTATCTGAGAGAAGACGCTGATTCATTTTACTTTATTAGTTGCTAAAGTCTTATTTTTACTTTCGGTTGGTATGTGTGACGTAAATGCCAGGCTCACAGGGGTAATTGTCACGAATTCTTATCAAATAATGTTGATTACGCCTAAAAGATAACCATTGCGCAAATACAGATGCCACTGTCAGCTGTTTCGAAATGACTTTTCATCTTAGTAATTGAGTTCTTTTTCTGCAGCTGCGAGTAAAATTCATCTCAGTTGTACAATCAAACGCAAATATCTCTCGGAATGGGATGATGAAAAGCACTGGAGATTGAGGTTTTAAGAATTAGGTAAAGTCCTATCTCAAATAGGCTTTAATTTCCTAAAAAAAGAATAAAAGATTATTTGGGTGTGCTCCACTGAAAAAAATTGCATTACATTGTTTCGCATTTTCGAAACGTCTTTAGCAGGGGTGTCAAAATCAAATCGCATGCACAATCTGGAAGCAATTCAGAGGCCAAGTTTTTTAAACAAAAGGAAAAAAATTATTAATTATTTTATTATGAAAAATATTTTAAATAATTTTTATATCATATCTAAAATAGGGAATTTCGTTTACTGAATACTCATGAAAACGTGACGTAAACGGCAATAATAATATCATAAAGGGAAAAAACTCAAATTTCTATTTATTTTCTATCTGAAATCTAAAAACTGGTTTTTGCAAGAGAGCGCCCACCAGCGGCCGAGCGGTAAAGTCGCTGAACACTTGTAATAATAGTTTGGAAAAGCTTTCGCCAAAGATATTTACAGTGTCTAAATAGGTGCTTCTAATGTCATATATTATACACCTAGCCTTGTAGTTTTGTAATTATTATTGCCAAGCCATAAAAGTTAATTTTGTATCTGTGAGTTGGACCGTTACGCTGCCACGTCGACTCGCCTTGGTAAGTTTTGTTCCTTGTGCGAAATGTAATCTTAAACTCCCACTTTGCTTTCCGCATAATCAGTCCTTGTGTTGTAAGTGTTGCCAATCGATGAGAAACAAGACCACTATTTTATTAACTGTAGTGATGCCGGGAATGTTCATAAATATTATCAGCTGTACAGGGTGATTCTAAATTGTTTTGACAAATTAAGAGGGGTGGTAGTGCTCATCCAGATGAGCAATAATTACCGTAGAACATAGGGTCGCATTTCCACTCCGAGAGGCAGAAAAGAGGAATATTACAATTCCAACTTGAACTTAACAACAGTGTTGGGAGAGCTAATGAACGAGTTCAAAAGTTGCACAATCAGTTTAGTGAAAAACTCATAGAGAGTGCACAAAACGAATTCGAGTGTTAATTCGAGGTCAGACTTTGATGGCAAACACTCAAATGCACATCTTTGGTCGGTAAAAGTCTCAGACTTTCAATAATAAAGAGACGAAAGTTTTCTAAAACTATCTTAACCCTCTGGCTGCTTATCCCGCGATTTCTACGGGCAACTCAAATGTAGCAAAATCTGCTCATCCCGCGATTTCCGCGGGCAATGTGTTTTTCTTCCTTTATTGATGAGCGCATCCCGTTTTTCCCATTTGACCACTGAAATAAATTATATACAATATTAGCCGTTTAGTTTACGTTTTGGACAACAAATATCGTTAGTTGTCCGCTAAATTGGGGCGTTTGAAGGCACGTGGTATTACTGCTCAAACACGACATCTTGCCGCTTTTTTCTTACAGAAATGGCCGCTCGAAAACATTCAGCGAATATCTTGATTATTTAATTAAATTATTGAATTATTAATTAGATTTTTGATTAGATTAATAATTAAATTGATTATTAATTAGATTTATTGAATCTCGTGCAAAAACTCTGAAGTTGGACTTTGCCTTGAACCCCGTTTTAAACTCTATCATACTAAACTGCATTTTTAATGTATTCTTCCCTCAGTGCTTTATATTTTCTTAAATTTTATAATTCTACCTTTTATATTATGCAATAAATAGAAATTAACTGTAATTCGACTGAAATTCATTTAAAAAAAATTTTTTTGGTGATAACATTTAAAAATTGGTATTTCGGGCAACTTAGTTTCTCATGATAAAAATCTATATAAAAAATATTTTTTAGAAAGAAAAAATGCATTTTTCAATACTCCAATATATATAGATTTAAAATTTGCAAAAAAAAATTACACAATTTTTGAAGCGATTTCGGTCCACAAATTGAGCAGTCAGAGGGTTAAGTAAGAAAACTACACATTGCTATAATAAACCAAGAAAAGACTTGGGGGGGGGAATACATGCCAGCACTTAACGCGGCATTGGGAATCCTAAACGTATACTGCTGTACTTATTAAAATTTTTGTAATTTTGGTTTTGAATTGTATCTGGCTTAAGTGCGAAAAAAATAATGCTTAATAATAAAGCTAAAAAAGAGAAAAAAGTAAAGGTTAGCAGGAGTGACTGTAACAGCAGACTAGTAGACTGCGAGGTCAGCGAGAGCGTAAAAAATCTTAACAAACCCTTTTGGGAGACTGAAACCTTTCAGATTTTTTTAATTATTTAATTTCGTTTAATCTCATCGACAAGTCGGAAAATCCTGACATAACTTTTAAAGGTTAGTCTTTGGAATATAGTAACAGGTAGTTTGGCGACATTTTGGTAAGGCGATAAAGGTTACTAGCTAGGACTTTAGCAGTGTACATGGATAAAGTCAAGAGTGTGCGCAATGTCATTTTTGTGCAATTCTGGAATGTTTTTCTAAGTGAAAATAGGTCGACGTGTACATGGTTAGCGGGTTACCGTGTATGTGCAATTCTTAAAAACGCGGCAACCAGTTTGCCATTCTGCACTTTCTCCCAATTTCGCACCTAATCTTCGTCATGATTAAGCACTTTTGTTCCATAAAAGTTTTAGCATAAGCGTAATTCGGCTAGCAGATTGTTGGAAAAAAATGGTAAAAAAAAAAAAAAAAAAAAAAAAAAGCCTTTACTTCGTGAAAACAAAATGGCGTCCAAACAAAAACTAGCAGGCTGCCTAATTTACGCCAAAAAATCGCCAAGTTACCATAATCCAAAGATTAAGCCTTTTTAATTCTCTCGTTCTTATTTCCGTGCAATTCATACCGTACGCGCTTCACGCGCGTACCGAACTTCACGCACTTACTTATTCGATTCGTTAGAGAATAGGGTGCTTACTAGTTTCACGTAAGTGTAAAGGGTTTATTCTATCAACAGAAACATATCTAAAATAGGGAATTGCGTGTGACAGGATCGATTAAATAAAGATGCAAACATTTAAATGAATGGAGCATGCATAAAGCAATCGAAAACAGAATTTTTGTTTAAAGAAAACAATGCAATTTAGAAAAAATAGCTTATTTTTTTGTTCTTATCGGTAATGGAGAAGATGTAATGACAAATCAACTTAGACCTAATAGAAAACCCATTCTAACAGCTCGAGGTAATGAACGAAAGTCAGAATCAGTGCCAAAGATAATTACATACATACGAAGAGCCTACAAATAAAAATACATCATCTCCACCACTAACCTTCAACTGAGATCGATCAATAAAAAAGTAAAGTTTCATCTTTTCTTTAAAAGAAAAATTCGCGTGTTTTGCTCTAATTAAATAATTCAATTCAATCCAACAAAGCTAAACAGAAAATTCGATTACTCGTAAAAATACTGTGGAAAGTATTTTCATTAGTGGTGGTAGCGTTCTCTAAGCTAATATTTTCGAAATGTATGGAATATTATGTGCTAAGCAGACGAAATATGTAGTAGATTTTAATTAGGTTTGTCATCTATTCAATTAAGTGAAGAAGGATTTTATTATAGCAGATTTATTCCTTTCATTGAACCTTGGATATTCGTGTAGTGTGTGATTTACCGCTTTATTTAGTTAGTTATTTCATAGATAGCACCACTGAAACGCTATTTTTAAATAACGAAAACATAAATGAAAATGATTGCATTCGTTCATAACCCATTAAAATTTTAATTCCACTAAATTTGAAAATTAAAATTACTTATAAGAGGTGGGTTGGCGATTTAAAAGATTTGTAATGCAGTCGCTTCCAGGAGCCTTTTTTGAGTTTGCATATGTTACGGTGAAACACCGAAATTTGGAGAATGTCGACTTTCACCGGAGAATGTCAACATTCACATAGACTCTTGGTCTATGTCCGAAATATTTTCCAGATACTCTTATTTCTGACTTACACCGGTCAATGTCGACACTCACCATGTACTAATGGTCAATGTCGACATTCACCATGTACTAATGGTGAATGTTGAACATATAACAATATTATATTTTCTTCTACGTAATTCAGTCGCGAATAAACGCACTTGAGACTTGAAATAAGAACTTAAGAACATGAGAACCTAAAACACACAATACATTCAAAATGAGAAAGGAAAATAATAGAAGTTAAAAACTTACTTAATTATACAGTACTTTCTAAATGAGAAAATAAAATAACAGCATAAAAAACGTACTAAATTATGTGATTCAAATCTTATTTATTGCAACAACTTAAACTATTATGGCACTTTATGACCTCTCTTCTCGACTTTCACCAGAGCATATCTGTGATGGTCGACATACACCGTTGAGGATACGAATATACAAGAATGTAGTGAAATATTCGGTCTTTCACCGACGTATTTGGTGAATGTTGATATTCTTCAGTGAAAATCGACATTCTTCAATTTCGGTCTTTCACGGTAACACATATATATTTGTTTGGTAGAAATCGTTGCTTGAAGCTGGTAGTTCTGGAGCTTGAAAGTAAAGTTAAGAATTGTTGTATGGTATCCCTTTGATCAATATTTGTATCAAGCTGTCTCAGTACCACTTTGATTCGATATCACAATATCAATATTTTTACGTTGCCCTTATTAAATGGGGAAGTCAAGGCGATATTGTGAAAAAGTTTCTAATCCACCATTTTCTTGAGGAGGGGAGATCTTTCTGGACTGATTGTCCATTTCTTGCTATGTCGGGACGTGATCGGATGATAAATCAATAATCACCTCTAGTGACACGGGAGTGCTGATGGAACAAAGGCAAATGTCCAGAATATCGTGACGCCAGTTAGGAATGTTGGGGCGGTTAGTTGCCTCCTCCGGAACAAGCATATAAATAGGATGGTTTCCACGTAGGTATGAATTGCATGATCATTTACGTTTGACTTAACGTGCTTGGCGATTAGATCCCCGCCGATGATTATTATCTGATTAGCACTGACTATTGTCTGATTATTGATAATTGGCCTTAAGATTGCCGCCGATGATTATGTCATGATTCTGGAGTTGTGACTTCAGATCTTTTGCACTGAGGGTAGTATATAGGGTAGTACATAAAACAAAAAGTAATGTTGCCCATCTTTCGAAGCTTGACTTCTACTTTCACCTTCTCGTACGCTTTACTCTTATGCGTAGATACAGGACACGATTCGTAAATGCGCTTCACATGAATGAGTGGCGCATGAGTAGTATTTTGCAATCTTGAAGTTTCACGAGGAACTGCATGGTTTTCTGTTATGAGGCAGATATCCGTGTCCTGCCTCCAAACAAAGTCCTGGCATTCTCGTTTTAAGATTTTGCGCGTTCCAGAGAACTGTACTCCAATGCCAGCGAGGAAGTATTACGGAGTCCCTGCGGTGACACCACGCACCTCCACATCAGAAGAGTAAAAATGAGCAGGGTTGGGGTAAAACAGAAATGAAGGGTAAGGAAGAGAGAAGGGAAAGCCATCATGGCTGGGATGAGCAAGGGAATTCAGAGGAGTCCTCAAAATGAGTGAGGAAGATTGCTGGGGAGAATCATAGTTAGGAAGAGAAAGATATAAAGAATCATTGTCAATGACTGAAATAAGGAGAGAGAGGAGATAAGTTGAGCCTGGGCAGGCCAAGCTCAGGAAAAGTGAAGAATGAGAAAAACAGGAAACTTGCAGGAGCAGGGGACGATAATTATTATAAGTCCTCAGCAAAATTAATCAGGATCTGGAGTAGCTTAACGCTTTGCGGCACAGTGTGTCCGGTCTGGACACACTTAAAAATTTCCTTCTGTACGCACAGAAAAATTGAATGAAAAAGGATTTATAGGTTACTCTGAACCTTCTTTATTTATAGTAGATGGTAGCTCAACACAAACCAATCCATATATTTTAGCCAAGTTTAGTTTTTTAAGACCCTCGTTTTTCAAAGAAATCTTCCAGATTTTTTTGAGGATATAAAAGGAATTGTTTAAAAAGAAATTTCTATGCTATTTTTTTTTTGGATGTATACTAATCTTTTTATTCTATATTAGTTTTAAATTTTTACCTTGAAATCTTGCCTAAAATTAAACGGCGAACCCTAGGTGTGCCCAGACCGGGCTCACCGATAATCTAGGACAACTGAGAGTCTGTATTCCATCCATATATCTGTAAACCAATCCATATATTTTAGCCAAGTTTAGTTTTTTAAGACCCTCGTTTTTCAAAGAAATCTTCCAGATTTTTTTGAGGATATAAAAGGAATTGTTTAAAAAGAAATTTCTATGCTATTTTTTTTGGATGTATACTAATCTCCTTATTCTATATTAGTTTTAAATTTTTACCTTGAAATCTTGCCTAAAATTAAACGGTGAACCCTAGGTGCGCCCAGACCGGGCTCACCGATAATCTAGGACAACTGAGAGTCTGTATTCTCTGTTTCTCCGCATCCTCCGGTCAGTTCATTTACAACAATGCTCGTTTCAGCACTCTTTTCGAAGCTCTATTCAATCAGTGTATCAGGTTCAATGTTTCTTCTAACCTTCTTCGGAAACATACAATGACCTGACTAGAACAGAGAGCTTACTAAAGCTATGTTCACTAATTGTAGTAAGTAGACAGGATACAGACGAAGGGTATACAAAACCCTTTATTTTTTTTCTTTATATACAATGACTTCCGTACTTCGGAATACAATGACCCTCCACTCGGGGTCTAACTTAAAAGATATCAAAATAAAACTAAACTCTAATTTAACTTTAGAATAAGATTGGCCTTATAATAACAGGAAGCGTATGTAGCACAGAGACTGTGAACACTACAATACGTTTAATTTATCAAGAGGATTAAAACCTCTGGCCTGGAAGGCAAAGTAGCAACTGCGTAACTTCTAAGGTAAGCGGCCTGCTTCGAACTCACGGCTTCCTCTCTTCTGCTTGGCAAAAAGGCCACACTTAAATACTTGGCGTTCGCCAGACAACTTTGCATAAACTCCTTCACGCTTATAATTCTGGCCGGAAGTAGAAAATAAGAAGTGATAGTAAAGATTTAAAATAAAATAAACGTTAGTAAAACTTAAGATCCTTACAAGTGTGCCACTTTGGGCACACCCACAGAATTAAAACGTTAAGTGCTATCTTCACAAAATTTTACTTGTGTACTCCTCTAGGCCTAATTAGACTGCCTACTCTTTTTTTTTTTTTTTTTCTAAATCAAAACTCCGACTTTAAAAGGTATCGTGCCGGAAAGGGTTAACTGCACTCCTTTTAGCTGTTCGATCCGTATTTATACCCTGCAGTATGGGCTCTGGAAACTTGAACGCAAGGCCTGGAAAATGCGTTTTCTCGAATCTTACACAAAGTAACGAAGTTCACGAGAAATAGTCAAATAACGCCAACCCCCCTTAGGATCGAAATTGCTTATATCTCGCTTTCTAATTGACAATTTTTACTATTCCAAAGCCGTTAAACTTCGAATTAAATATCTAAAATTCTATTCACCAGATAAACACTTAATATATGTATGTGGCTACAGATTTGATTAAGCACAAAATAAAATTATCATCCTGAAAACAATAAATAAACAAAACAATGCAGAATATTACATACACAATACAGTAATACAATCAAGAAGGATTTAAAATATCTGCAAATATTAATAGCTCTGTTTACATTTCGATAGCACTGCCAAACTGAAGTTGAACCTGTATATATATATATATTTTAGATTTTCGACGTGATTAGTGAATGATATAATACCTGACTAATAGCTTTTACAAAAATGATATGTTTTTTTAAGGCTCATTTGGTTTCCATAAAGCACGTACAGCTTATTTCGTACTTATTCTTTTTCTTAGTTGACTTGTGATGCGTGTCATTTAATACAGAAGTAAAATTCCTATCTCTTCCTTTCCTGTGCACATAAAGAAACTTATTTTTGCCATCAGCGGTTGCTTTTATGGCGAAATTCTGCTGTTAGCAAAGTTTTATAGGACTTTCCTGTACCTATGCTGAAGCTATTTCGCTACGTTGATGATTGTTTGTTCTCCTTAGACTCAGAAGACATAAATTTTCCATTTTTGCGTCTTTCCATTTTCTCTTGAAGTTTTATTTCGTCTTCTCCGACCGAGTTATTTACTGTTGGTTTTCGCCGAGATAGAGGAGTGGGAGGGTAGTTAAATCATCATAATATCATGATTTAACAACCACCTACAGATATTGCTGTCGTATCTTTTGTAAGTCACTTATTTGGAAATCGGAAAGCAGAACAGTTTATGCATGATTATTCTGCGTTCTTCAGAATTTGCAAGTGGTTAGACATTCATATTTATTATCGCAGAAATGGTTAAAAACAAAACTCGGAAAGAATTCTGCTTTAAAATTTCCCACAGTTAGGTTCTTTTTCCCGTCGGATAAATAATCAACAAAAGCTTAAAAATTTGCGTTTATTTATTATTACGATATGAAAAAAGTTAAGCTAACTCTAACAGAAACAGGGGAGAAAAATATCGGTGAATCGCTGAGTTTAGAAACCAGTTCATGGCCAGGTTTTAGCCCAGAAGTGCTAAAAAATTTGATCTCTCGAAATCTAAAAATCGAAATTTAGATTTTGCGTTGGTTCATTGTAAGCGGCGTATCACTTTTCAAATTGTTGCCACCGAATGTTACCTCACTGTACTATTTTTAAAGAAATTAAAATAATGAAGAATCTGCATATATGTATATATGCGTCTCTCATTTTGGAGGAAAAAAAAAAGGGGGGGACGGTACGTAGAGCCATTAAATTTTAAATAACGTAGTCCTCAACACGAACATATGCGCTTGGAGCCTGTTTTATTTCCCGAGCGCGAGACTGTTGGTATACGCAAAAATGTAAGATAGTTATCTTTTTGTTTTAACTAACATACAGTGTCTCACAAAAGTGATGGGACACTTGTGCTTTACGAAAGGAAACTGTAGTAAAATAAATTAAAAAACATGTAAAAACTTTTTGTGGGTGTGTTTCATACTTAAATTTAGTAACAATTATTACATAACGTACATTTTGTCAAAATATTAAAATAGTAATGTAATAAAAATACAATTGTTTAGAACGGAGCAAAAAATGGCTCTCATAAGTGATGGGACACTTACTTTTCCATCAAATATTTATCCAAAAATTTTACTTCTTAAAATGTTTTATTATTTTGTTGGATTTCCTTTTACTTTTAAAACGTGATTTAATCTTCTTGGGATGGATTCGACTAATTTTTTTGTGATTTCTGGAGTGATTTTACCCCATTCTTCTTGAAGCAATGATTTTAATTGTTGTTTTGAAGAAATCGTGTGTTTGCGAATTCTTGATTCCAATTCTTGCCAAATATTCCCTATGGGATTTAAGTCTGGAGATTGTGGTGGTGTTTTTATTACTTCAGGACAGTTATATAGCAGCCAGAGTCTAACGTTCAAAGCAGTGTGCTTGGGGTCATTGTCCTGGTAGAATTTAAAATCGTTATGAAGGGTCAATTTTCGTGCTGAAGATTTCAAATTTTGATTTAAAATGTCAATATACTTGTCCTGATCCATTATACTGTCAATCAAAACAAGATTACCAACTCCAGCGGACGACATACACCCCCATACCATAACTCCTCCTCCACCATGTTTTACTGTTGGCACCAAGTTCTGTTTGCGAAATTCTTTCCTGGGTTTTCTTTCACCAAGATTCTACCGTCAGAACCAAATATATTAAATTTACTCTCATCAGCAAATATAACTTCATTCCAGTAATCAGACTTATTTATGTCGGATTTTGCGAAAGCCAGTCTGAGTTTTCTATTCTTTTCACTTACAAAGAATTTTTTCCTGGCTGCTCTACCGTGATATCCAGCAGATCGAATTACTCTTCTAATAGTCTCAGGATTAACAATTATTCCATATAATGCTTGCAAATCAGCAGCAACTTTAGGAGCACTCATTCTTGGATTTTTTTTAATATTTTGAACGATAATTCGCTTTATTCCATTGGATAGCTTTGATGGTCGGCCAGGTCTTCTTTAATCCTGAATCATATGATTCTTTTTATATCATTTAATGATATTGAAAACTGTTGGAATGACTCATATTAACTGTTTCAGCAGTTTCTCTAACAGATTTTTCACGTTCAATATGTAAATTAATAACTAATTTTTGAATTTCAGGCAGAGTTTCTTTTCGTTTAGCATTCATGGCTGCACAGAGCTAAAAAACACAAAAATTCCAAAACAAACTGGAGAGAAAGACTGCAGACGATTTTATAAATTATTGCTAATTGCTTTTGAGTAAAGATTAAAACCCAAAAGAATATTTTATTGTGGTACGTAGTAGTATCTAATGGTGCCCCATCACTTACGTGAGCCATTTTTTGCTCCGTTCTAAACAATTGTATTTTTATTAAATTATTATTTTAATATTTTGAGAAAATGTATGTTATGTAATAATTGTTACTAAATTTAAGTATGAAACACACCCACAAAAAATGTTTACATGTTTTTTAATTTATTTTATTACAGTTTCCTTTTGTAAAGCACAAGTGTCACATCACATTTGTGAGACACTGTACATCGCTCTATGAAAGCAATATGTTGCCGCTTCCCGAAATAAAATACTTTTATCTTTCCCACACCAGCGTGTTGCCATTCGGTGATGTCTAAGATATTTTCAAATTTAATCTGGAAGGTTACTGAGTAATAAACAAAGCTATTTAAAAGCAATAAACACAGTTCTTACAAATACTTTTTACGAGTACTTATTTCAATTCTATACTTTTTCTTTCGGCTGGATTTTAAAGAAATAATTTAGCGAATAAATAAATATGTATTGTAAATTTCTAACATTCTATGGGCAATTCTAAAGATATGCTGTTTTTAAGTAATTTGTGATTTTGCTGTTTAATTGAATTTTAAGAGCGGAGAAATAAGTAATAATTTAAGTTAACATATAAAATGTTTATAATAAAAGGACAATTTGCTTACCCACGTTACTCAGAAAAAACTAACAATATTGATGTGATAAGCTGAGAAAAGACTGAAAAATATATAAAAAAATGTATGCCAACACTTAAAGCTGCGTAGGGAATTCTGAATATATGCTGCAAAGGAAAAAGGGTTTAGCAGCTCGGGGACAGCGTAAAATCTTAACCGTTAAATACTGAAATCTTTCTGAATTTGTAAGGGTCTTTTTAATTGTTATTCATAATTTCATTATGTAGAGGTGAATACATATTTTATAATGTAAGAAAATGACCTCGAAATACATAATGTACAAATGTAATGAGTAGTGAAATTTTTATTAAGTAATTAATTTTCAATAATATGCATTCGTTAATTAAAAAAAAATTATGCCGGCTGTTCTGCGAAATTTAACAACCGTGAAATTTACGATTCTGGACAAAAGGGAAAATATAAAATAAATTAGCAAAATTTTAATCATATCTGAATGCAGCTTCCGAACTATTAAGACTAAAATTGAGGAACTTAATGCAGTTGTTGTATTGTGCCTAATCTGTCTTGTCTGATGTCAGAACAAGCTCACAAAATTCATCGTGGCAAGGAGGCAAGATTGCACCTGTCGCTCACCATTTTATAGGCAATAGTACAGTCAAAAGTCTTTAATCCGGACGTCCGTAATCCGGAATGATCTGTAATCCGGACCTCAAAGCTACAAACTTTCTGCGCATGCGCATAATACGTTTACGCATGCGCGTTTAATGTATAACGGACGGTATAAGCTAAGCTAAAATTATCTAATTATCTATTTCAGTTAATGTTGCAGATTGCGTTGTTCCTTAATCTTTTAATTGGATCCGGCTTATTATTTTTTGCAGACTCTTAGAGCAATTTTATAAAAGTAAGCTTGAACTTTCGATTATGTCAAAAAAAATTTCCGATTCTGGAGCTTCCAAAGGATCTACAAAGCGAAAGCATGTTTCGATGTCCATCAAACAAAAAGTGGAATTGCTGCAAAAAATGGATAAAGGCATATCCTTTGATTCTCTAACCATTCCGAAATATGTTTATCAATTTCACGCTGCTCTGCGGGGGGATGACGACGCGGCGCGCAATGAACTGGAAGTTGATCTGTCAGCACTATCCTTATCTTCAGGGCAGATGTTTTTATTTTATTCGGCTTATAATTCCTTACTAAATGTAGTATTTCATCTCGATGTACTCTGTCTTTGATATGATTTAAATCAAATTCCTCGTCATTATAAATATCACGAATGCACATCAAATAGTTTTCTGGTTGCAATTTTCTAATTTCGATTATGCGTAATATATGCTTTACGCATGCGCGCGTTGAAAGAAATGTTTAATAAAGTAAACAAATAAATATTAAGCCTTTTTTTTTTTTTTTTTTTTTGTTTGTAAATTTTGATACCCTTTAGATCATAATTGTTCTTTATTTCATAAATTACGGTTTCATATTTTTAATTTTATAATTTATGCATTCCATCTTACCAGATTTAAACTGATGATTTATAATTCGGAATCGTCGAAGTCCCGACGAGTCTGGATTAAAGACTTTTGTCTGTATTACTTTGCTCGGTTCTGCCCTCAATTTTGAGACAGAGAGCACTGGGAGGTGGGAACGGGTGCAAGGGTCCCCCACTCCTCCTCCTCCGCATATTTAGAGTGCCCCCATGCCGCACAGACACTGCATATTTTCAAACACCCATGCCTTCTCCGAAATTCGAAGCTGAACAGTTCGGTATGGCTGTCAAAGTTACTAACCACTTTTCCGGTTGGGTGGCACTTAATGCAGTGAAATTCAGTACCTTATTTTTTTATTTATGTAAACTCAGCATTAATATAAAAGTAAGGTGCACGAGAAACTCTTAAAAGAAATTTCCTCCTATCAGTAAGAAAAACTCCGCAAGCATTAAATATATGCTCGGTTATTTTTACAATTAAATGTGAGAAATACCGAGTTAGACATTAAGTGATTATATAGTTCGTAACAAGAATCTCCTTTTTCCCGGTATTAAATAAAGTGAGACTGATTAGTTAAATGTCTGCTGTAATTTTTTTATGAGTCTTGATCTAATAAAGGAGGAAGTACAATGCTTCGTCTTTATTTTTTCAGTGATATTTTATGACTTTCTTGTAGTTTGTGTATGTTAGACCATTGCTGAATACACATGCTCTAGCTTAGGAGGAATTTCGAATCGTAAAAATGTGAACGTATGTAAATGAATTAGCAGCTGAGATGCTAGTATAAGTCATATCATTCGTTATGTTGTACTGCGTGTCACGAATTTTCTACTCATTATCGTGAAAACTGTCTTTTTGCTTCTTTAATGTTAAGTCAGGTATCTGTTCTTCCATAGTAATTTTCTCTCATTTATAAAAGAAAGGGCAACAGTAAAATGTTACTTTTTGGAAAAATGGATTGTAGTAATTTAGTGGCACTCAGGCGCCCCAGACAACGTAAAGTGAGGGTTTGAAGTTCGCATAAAGCATAAAAAACAGTACTTTCTAACTTTACACTTGTCGTTGCCGTAAATGTTTTTGACATTAATGTTCTAATGTTCATCAGGTGTTGCTTAAAAATGTTTAAATGCAGTGGAATTCTGATATTCTATATTTTATTTAAATGAATTGCGAAATTTTTATTGATACGTAGTGTAACATATATGGATAATTCGTAATTATTGAAGTACATTTGTTCTAAAACTCTTAAA
Organism: Stegodyphus dumicola; assembly: GCF_044657685.1. Lineage (NCBI taxonomy): Eukaryota > Metazoa > Arthropoda > Arachnida > Araneae > Eresidae > Stegodyphus > Stegodyphus dumicola. The sequence continues at coordinate 6,630,460 of NC_140773.1, forward strand.
TATAAATAAATAGTTAAATACAAACACCTTTCTTAAAGGGTTTTAACGAACGCCCAAAGGGCTCTTTTAAAGTATAATATGGTGTATCGATAGAGATGTTCCAGGCGAAATAGCGACACATTTTATACGCATTAGATAAATATGCGAGGACACCCAGTCGCAAGATTCTGGTGGTGACGAACTATAGTCAAAGAATATGTTATTATATGAAAGAATATGTATTATATGAAAGAATATGTATTATTTTATAGAACTGCCGCATGACAATTCTATAAAAATATTTAATATTTTTAGTTAAAATAGATCATGAAATAAATGCGTTTTTATTTAAATCAATCCGATTCAAAATAAATAATGTTCCTAAGAACTGCATGTATTGCTTAAATATTTAGTTAGTATAATAGTTAATAACAGGCAGATAAAATATGAAAGAATAATAGCTTGTGTTTTTACGAATGGCAACAGGCTCGAATTGAAACTGAAACAGCTCAAAATCGTGTTTCGAGACTAATGCTAATAGCTACTTTTTTTTTTTGGATCATCGATAAATTTATTATCGAACATGCAAAAAAATAATTTTATAGCTATCTAAACGTTGCCTTTTAATACGCTATAACGCTATATCGAGATAACACTACCAATCTGAGTGCTGGCTCTAAATGTTACTTTTGCAAATTCTATTAATGTTTCCAACTAGAGCAGCTTTATTCTACGTTATGAAAATAGTTGATGTATTTATCTTTTACGTAACTTCATGCATTGCCATTTCTCTGTATATCGCCATTTAAGGTTATGTAAAATCTGCAATTTATAGTTCAAATTTAATAAATCTGTAATTCTTATTTTTTTAAATCCTATAATATAACGAACTGAACGATTTAAACATAGCAAACACATTTCTTAATAGATAAAATTTATTGCATTTTTATTAAAACCTCGAATTGGTATAGAATAATATAAAATATATTTATTACCCTTCAAAAGCTGTTAGTCTCGAAACACAATTTTATATTGATTCACTTTAATGCGTTCTTTCAAAATGTTTTGCTATTTCAACCTGGGTCATCTATACTGATAAACCATATTAAACTTTAAAAATTCTTTTAGGAGGCTGCATATGCGTAACATATTGTTACGAAATGTCCAGGCGTGCTAAGATAGCTTCCCCGCAAAGCAGGTTTAGGGTTGCCATAAAAATGGCAAAGGAAGGCAAGGTTGCCACATTTGGCGAGAAATCGTCCATTTGGCGATATGCCATGGACGGATGGAGAACCTTCTGGAACGAATTCTCACCGGTTTAGCCCAGAATGTTCTCGAACACAAGCCAAAAGCTATATAAACTCTGCTGGTACGCGGAGAGTGAGTTAATCTGTGCGGAGTCAATCGAGTTGACAGTCGGTCAGCGAGTGCCGAGTGGGTCGTCGAGTGCACCGAGTTTCTTAGTGTATCGCGGTTAGTGCATCGTCGAGAAGAGCGTGTTGAGCTCCGGGAACGACTGTCGGGAGCTGTGTGTCGTCGAGTGCATCGCGAGATGTAGCGTGGAGAGTCTCGAGAGTACGTGGAGTTCCGAAAACGGCCGAGCAGAGTCGGGAGCTGTACTCTGGTGCTTTGTAGTGAAGCTGTCTCCACCGTTATAGCCTGATAACCTGGAGGCTGTGTCGCTGATTGTTACAGCGTGTGTATAGTAGTTCTTCGACAACTGTATTCGAGCTGTCTTAGATAATACTGGCCAATAAAGTGTGTTTCGATACTTCATCAAGTATTACTTATTTTTGATTTAGTATTTTTGTTTGTTGTTTGGGGGTGGCTTGGTTACTGGCTGCTCTCGTTTGTGGAGATACGGGGCCCCTTCTTTTGAGCTATGGGGACACTCGTGTCTAGGTGGGCTGAAGGGAGCCTCCAATTCTTACTTCATCAAGTGTCGTCGTTATTCACTCCAAATCTACAAACCCTGTATGTGAAGGAAGAATATAACGTAACAATATTGCTCTGTATTGTAATACGAAGGAAAATGGTACATTAATCCGTATTTCATGTATGAGTAATTTTTGGCTAAATGCGCAGGTTACTTTAAATAAAAGTTGGAAAACTTTATTTAGTTTTATTCTTGTTACGTAATTGCTGTCTAAGTAAATAAAAATTAAGAAAAGAATTCGAAATTATGCAGAATAATGTTTTATTTTCATAGTTTGCCATGAAGTTAACCTTGGCCTGCAGTCTGAATGCGTAAGAGCGGAAAACTTTTTTTAATCATGAAGAACACGCTTGATCGATCGTTCATGCAGTCGCGATTGTTTCGCAAGTGTTAAATCGTAAACGATGCGAATAATCTGTATTACATAAACGTTTTGTTGCTGCCTTTCCCATTAAATTTGATGCACATCGCTGTAAAGCGTACAATGGTTTATGTATATAGCTGAGTTGTAAAAACACGGAGTTTTGATTAAACTGAGTGACGGCTGCTAACAAGCTCCTGAAGTTGTTCAAGGGAGAAGACTTAATAGAAGCTTCGAGAAAAGTCGCTGTTAAGACCTCAAAAGTGCATATTCTGAAAAATCTACAGAGTTGAAAATAAAAGTTGTCGCCAAACACCCGCTTTCAGACCAGGGCAGAAGGGGTTCCGACTTATATTTGATGTAGTTTCAAACCTGAAACTAAATTATAGGATAAAATTGATTCCGAAAAATTCAGTTACTTTAGGGATTCCGAGAAAATTTCCATATCAGAATCCGCGCCAAAGGATCCTGATATGAAATATAACTTCGAAGTTCTCCCAAATCTTGGTAAAGCGATCATTTTTACTTCCTTGTACGAAGTAAAAAGGAAGTATTGTAATCGCGAAAAGTTTGAGGCAGCATATTTCAACGAAAATATCCATTTTGACCGCTATCGAATGCAATTTAACGATGTTTTTGCGTGATATCTGTACGTAAGGACAGAATAAAATACTCTTTTCCTCCAAAAAAAATTATAAAACTGCTTTAAAATGAATTCTGAAGAGAATTTTTCGTGGCGTCTGTACGAACGTATGTACGTACGTATCTCGCATAACTCAAAAACGAGTAGCCTCAGAACGTTAAAATTTTGTATATAGGACTGCTATAACATGTAGATGTGCACCTCGTGTTTTGTTTGCAATCGGCCGCACCAAACGCATATAAATATATTTATATATATATCCACTCTGTTACCCGGCTTAGTAATCTCAGTTTCTTTACTCTTATATGTTTGTAAATTGTATATTTTTTGTTTTAAAAATGATTGAATTATGTTGTTCTTTTCTTCCGGTTAAGGTTTTTGTGCCTTTAGTAAATCTGTATCCAATATTTTTAGAATTATCAGTAATTTTAAAGTTGTTTAAGTGCCGCTAAGCCTAATAATTTTTTTGATGGCGGCCATTGCTTGTTTACGTTTGAAACAGCAGGATAGTGGATTTGTTGCCAATCTAGAGAAACTTAGCTTCGCAACAACAAGGATAACGCCTTCATTTATTATTGCGAATTAAATCATGCTTAATCCTTTCTGGAATGTTTTCGAGGAAATAAGTGTTTAAGATTTACTTCGTAATTTTTAATACAGATATTTTGAGTTTTTATGTATTTTTGCCTTGTCGCGAAGTGAGAACTGAATTAATGGAATGAGAAATACTCAATCGTCTGTGAAAAACTGTTTCTTTTTTGTTTTGTTTGCTTAATTTCTTTTATATATTGTTCTAGATTTATTATAGTATTTGAATAGAACATGTGGCAAGGATTAGATAATTCTTTAAATGATATAAATTTTGTGCATTCTGAGTTATAATATGAACGAAATATAATACTGTTAAGTGAACCTAGCGCCAGAATGTCGCTATGGTAAACAAATAGAGTGAATTTTAAAGAATGCATTTATTCTATTGTGGTTTATGCGTTGTTGGCGAAGTAGATTTAATTCAATGCAGTAAGTTTAAATGAAATGCCAGAAAAAAATGCGTATAATTTAATATTCCCGACAAGGAAGTCATGTGGTGTACACATCAGATTTTTTATTGCATAATGTATGAGAAAATGAAAAACTTCGAGTATGTTTGCATAGTTTTTGTTTAAAGAAATCAATCAGATGCTTTATTTTTTTAATGAGTAAACAACTGATATTATAAATTTTAATGATTTTTATCAGCTAATTTTTTATTTATTTATTATTATTATTTTTTACAAATTTATGCTACGTAAGGGTTTAAGTAATATAATTATTCTTATTGTTTATAGTATTCGCTTAGCGCGCCATAAGTGATCGATTTAATAATTTTTTGAGCGAGATTTTCCTGAATATCCATTCCAAGCTGTCTGGTGTTGAACTGAAAGCTCAACTAATAGCATTCCGTACTTCTTTTTACTCAATCCCTTCTTAACTGTCGCTCAGTCCCTGGCAATATTCCCTGCAATATTCATTTTGATGTCCTCAATTTCCTAATTTCATTAACGAAAAAAGTTCTAGTTTAATTATTTGTGATAAATTATAAGCTTATGTGTTTTTGTAACAAAAGTAAAGGTTTTTAGAATCAGGAGTGTATTTAAACATTTAATCTTTTAATATTAACTTTGATAAATCATGTCAGAAAAGGCTGTCGAGTTCTGCAGTCCTGTTCCAACTTCATTAATATGTTTAACAAATCTTTCCATTAACTAATCCGCTTTTTCGTCGCATTAATTCAATTTCCTCAGGAAATATCTCAGATAACTTCATTTTATGTTTAAATGTGGGAATAATTTTCAAGTTTTATTTCCATGACTCCTGGCATTTTATTCGCATCCGTTAAAACAACACGTGTAGTACTTTGAACGTAACGAAAGGAATACGTTCAGTAGCAAGTCACTGTTAATTAATTAAGTCGCGTCACGTTTTGCGGAAGTATAGAATGCTACACTTACGCCAGTTCCAATAAAGTTAGTTTTTAATGAATCGTACTTATTGCTTACATTCTATTTTTGAAGTCCTTGTCATTCTTTCAAAAACTTGTATTCACTGGTACTTACAGCATTTCGTAGCTTCCTCCCCCCTCTTTAATGACTTCCAGTTTTTTGAAGGTTATTCTTATAAGTTATTTGAAAGGTGTCTCCCCTCCTCCTTTAAAGAGAAAGGACGAGAGTGCTGTACATGTTGTTCGAAACGTTGCATGCAAGTTAAAAAACTTCGTTCATTTTTTAACCATTCAACTTACGGGGGGGGATAGAAATATCTGCTTTACTTTTGCCAAATTTATGAATTTCAGTTGTCTACAAAATGTAGCGAATTATCTCTAAGAAAATATTACAGCCTTTAAAATAATATTTTAATTTTCCTCGAGATGACTAATATCTGAGGAATATAAAATAATCTTGAGAAATGTTTTCTTGGGGTTTGTGGAACAATCGCGATATTGGTAAAGCATTAAGTTCTTAGTTCTTTAACTTACATTTTATAAATATAATTTATTTATGTATTCTGTATGTAATTCCTGTTTGCAACCCTAAACATTTCTGTAAATGTGTGTAAAAAATCTTTGCTCTTTGCTTTGGGTATTTAAAAAGCAGTAACTATATCAATGGCGTATCGTCTTTACAATTCAGGGACATGTACTTCATAATCTGGGTTTATGTTAGCTACAGCGAACGATTCGATTTATTGCTTTGCATCTGGTTCATACTGAGTATATTATTTCGCAGTTAGCGAAAGTAAATTTTAGAGTTCTGTATTTCTGAAATACAAAGGAGGCATCGTGCTTTGAAAGTATTATATTGGAATATTCAGATATTTTTGTATATATTGTAGCGTTTTTCTTTTCTGACACCAATTGTTACGTTATTTTCTTCCTTCACCTTCGTACGGGGTTCGTGTGCATTTGGAGTGAATAACGACGACACTTGATGAAGTATAGAAACACACTTTATTGGCCGGTATTAATCAGGGCAACTCCAAAATCTCGTTTTACAGTCGTCGAACTGTTATAAACACGCTGACACGATTAGCGACACAGCTTTCAGGTTATCAAGCTATCACGGTGGAGACAGCTTCACTGCAAAGCACCCGAGTACAGCTCCCGACTTTGCTTGGTCGACTCTGCTTGGACACAAGAGTATAGCTCTCGACTAAGCACAGTCTAAGACAAAACTCGACGATGCACTAACTCACGATACACTAAAAGACTCCGTCGGTGCACTCGACGACCAACTCGGTGCTAGACTACGAGACACTCGCTCAATGACTGACTATCAGTTCGCTGGACGAGGCACACACTCTCTGACTCGCCCTCCCGATAAAGCACACTCTCGATACTAACTGACTGCGGACCAGCAGGGTTTATATAGTTTTCGGCTTGTGCTCGAACATTCTGGGCTAAACCGTTCCAGAAGATTCTCCATCCGTTCCAGAAGGTTCTCCATCCGTCCATGGTATATCGCCAAAAGGCGATTTCTCGCCAGATGTGGCAATCATGCCTTCCCTTGCCATTTTACGGCAACCCTAAAACTGCTTTGCGGGGAAGCCATCTTACCGCGCCTGTACATTTCGTAACAATATTTTATGCATGTCTATTTATAAACTATAAGAGTGTATGCAGTCCTGGAGATATATCATCTGCATTTAATCATTCCTCCCATTTTATTATGCTTTTCTCCCAAGAAAACTGAATTATATTTTGTCGTTTTACTGAAAATTAAGAGTTTACATCATTACCTTGAATTTAATAAGGAGTTTTTTGTAGAATTACGTATCTAGTGCACAAGGTTGTTAACTGATAGGGGCAAAACACTTAGTGCTTTTGTAGAAAACGTTGTGTTGTGACTTATCTCACTTATCTGACAGTAACATCAGAACAAGCCTACGAAATGAGTCGTGGCAAGGAGAGTAAGATTGTGCATGTTTTTGGCAAAAGCCTTGAGCACCATATAGGTGACAGAACGACTTTGCTCAGTTCCGCCCTCAATTTTCAAAGAGAGAGCACCACGGGGTACGGGTTGGAGGTTCTCCCACCTCTCTCTTGCCCTACCATCAACCTCTCGAGAAGACTTTCGGCTCGCCGCATATTTAGAATGCCCCCATGCCGCACAGGTTTATGCATTTACAAACATCCATGCCTTCTCCGGGATTCGAACCCATGCCCTAAGGTGCAGTCAGATTCATTAACCATTATCCCATTTGTGCGGCTGTTGAAAACGTTCGAAGAGAAACAGACTCGTATTCGCTTTACACGTGGACAAAACAAAGAAATAAACAACAACAACAAAAAAAAAAAAAAATGTCAGCCATTCCACTCGTACAAACTACCAGTGTTCAGTAGTCATATTATTACTACCAACTACTATTTTTTTTAAAAAAAGATCATTAAAGAAAATAAAAATCCGAAGTTTAACATTTTAATCTTTTATTCTAATTTTATATTTTGGAAGCATACTGTTGGGGAAAAAAAAAAGTGAATAACGTTTTATATATTTTAAATGTTATAGAACGATTTAGAGGTCTCCTTGAAAATGGAATTCGCAGCATGTATACTGTTTTCAAAATCTTTATTTCTGAGCTTTAAATTTCTAGATTTATTTTCTGTTGTTGGTTGCTTTATTAAGACAAAGCACACGATAGGTATTTGCCTGAAAGGATTGATGACTTTTGATTGATTGATGACCTGAAAGGATTGATGAGAATTTTATGAGAAAAATTAATTGGTATTTGTATTACACATGAAAAAAGCCAGGAAGATCAGCCCGTTAGCCCAGATCTGAACGGACTGCCAGTATTCAATGGTCTTAGACACTCCGTCATTTGTGCACTAACTTATTTCTATATTCATATCGCTCAATCCATAAAATCGTTTTAAATTACTCGTAAAATCTACTTACGCAGGTGTAATTCAAATATTGTATTAACGTCAAAAAATTGCATACCGAGATCAAAGTAAATTATGCAGACTTCTCAGGTACACATATTTACATTGTCTCAATTGCCGTCAGTTTCTTTAGAAAATTCAGGTATACAAAATTCACTATATATATATGTGATGTATCAGCTTTTGCCCAGAATAAATAGATCGATGAAGAATCATAGATTAGTAGTAGCTTAAATTATCAGACGATAAGTTTAAAAAACAGGATCCATTTATTATTATTCAGGAGTAATAGCAGTTACAAAATCAGATCTCCGGAGTAAATAAAAAAGAACTACTAATCACTTTTTGTATGAAGTTTACTGCATCATTACATTAAAGAAAAAGTCCCGATATTCTTTTGCGAGTCCTTTTATAGCCTCTGGAAAGGCGGAGCTTCAAAGAAATGACGTCAGCCTCGTCAGCCAATCCAGTTCGCTTTAAATATTTCCAGAACATTCTATAACTGTACGTGTACAAAAGGTGGGAAAAACAGCTTGACTACGGGGCTGTGGATTTAATTCCATGTACTTTCAAATAAGAGACCGCCGCCATTAAAAATGAAAAGAACATACAGTTAGAATTTTAAGTGTATTCTTGACTATGGAATTTTATTATTACATATATATATATAATGTTTTTGGTTGATTGTTAAGAATAAATATGCTCCTCGAGTTAAAAGCTTCAGATTTTTTAAACGCATTTCACAAACATGAAAGTGAATATAAGCTTCGCTCGTGTATCCGACAGTAATCCTATCTAAAAACCATATCTTTAAAAAAGGGACAGAATGGCTTTTTTCCCCTTCATAAACACGTCAAAGGAAACTTCTTTGAAGTGTTTATTGTTTTCAGTTTGCGGTAAATCACGTCCGGAATAAAATCACATTGTTGCCGAACGGCGATGCGTAAGATATTTCGTTTATCTTCACGTACTTTCATAGATCATTGTTAAGAAGTTATATTAGTAAGAAGTCCAAGAACGGACTTAATAATATTTTACAGCAAGTTGTAATTCACCAACATGGTTGCCGTAAATAAAGTAGGTTTTTAACAGCCTATAATTGGAGGATTGTTAAATTTCTAATTGTACTTTTTAGGTATGATGTCATCTGCATCCAAAATAAAATTTTATGATGATGATTTAAAGTCATCTGTAGACTTACAAAGTTTGTGCAAGCGGTAATACTGTAGTTCCCCCCCCCCATTTTTTTTTATTGATTTTATCATCCGAAGATCGAGAGAGGAAAATTCTGCGAATAATTTAACTTCCGAAGGATACTATTATAGTAAGAACATAACAAATGAAAAGTAATAATGGATGAACTACAGGTAATTATCACAATATTATTAAAGAGATTCTTATTTCATAGAGAGAAAACATGCATTCCAATAAGAATACATGCTAATATTAACATTACAATATCTAATAAGATATCTTCATTTCTATTTTCCTGTAGCTTGAATGTCGCCCATTCTAACTGTTAATTGCTACTCCTTAGGCCTGAAATCATCCATAAATAATCAGAAAAGTTGAACGCGCAGCTGACTCAACAAAACCATAACTGAACCATAACTGAACCATAACTGTTTGCTCCCCTTTGACGGATCAGTTCGTGGATTACGCTGGCATAAAGTTCAATAATTAGAAGGGAAAGTTTCGGCATGATCTTCGCAGGTAGTTTGCGAGAACTTGTTTTTATTAGTAAGACGAAAACAACCAGTACGCGAACGAAACCATTTAGAAATTTAAGGGAGCTCTTTCCTGAACGCATTGAGGAAAGGGGAAATTACACGTATATTTTTTTAATTTTCATATTCTGGTGCTAAAAAGCTAGGTGGGAAATACTGTGTACCTTTTTGATTTTTTTTATCTCTTTATACCATTTTATATTCAGAAATGATACGCAGAATCAAACGTAGGTTCTGAAACGTATAATTCATTTCGTGTTCAGTTTTGTTTTTATTCAACTGTAAAGATTTAATTCCGTTAGTTGGAAGCGGTGAATATTATATTCATAAGAAGAGAAGCCTAATATACATTTTAGAAGCCGAAAAACATATCAAGTCTCTGTTATCATTTGCGAGAGCTAAATGTGTGTCCTAAAAAAAAAAAATTGACAAAATAGATTGCAAGAACAGATATACATCTACTGTGTGGGTTGTGTTTCTAAATTTTAAAATGAGTTTCAAAAGAAATTATCGTTCGAAAGGTAAGGACGCGTGTCTTAACGTTAACTAAATAAGAATTTGATGACGTTTCCTTACCTTAAATTTGGTGGCTACTTCATAGGGTCAAATTCCTTGTTACAAGGCAAGGTTGATTTTACGGACCTTGGTGCCGAGGTGGCCGTCACCCAGCCTTGGAGTGAGTTTAACTGATGATGATGCTGGTTGTCATGGTGGTAGGAATGAAACCGTTTACCTCGGTGCCCTCATCGTCTTCATGCTATTTCTATTCTCCTTGAACTGTTATTTCCTCCTTTCGTCATATATTTTGTGAATGAAGTTGAAATAAGTCCCTCTGAAGGTTAGTTTTTTCGTTATTTTAAGCTAAAATTTGCAATCTAATACTATTGTAATACATATAAACCCATATCCCTTAAAATCACAGAAAGTGCTCCATGCTAAGGCATACCTCTGTTTAGGCAGGTAGTCTTCATGTGCCATGTTTGCCATGTTCAAATAAACTAACTAAACATTTAAAATTAATACTTTGATATTAAATCAACTCTTTCATTTAAGATTTCAGTGTTTTGTTCAGTTTACTTCTCTATGGGACTTAGACCTATCAATAAAATCACTCAATTATGATCAATGGGACTTTTAAGCCACAATTTAAAATTATATAAAAAAAAATCTGATGTATACACCACATGACTTCCTTGTATTGGAATATTAAATTATACGCATTTTTCTTGCATTTCATTTAAACTTATTGGATTGAATTAAATCTACTTCGCCGACAGCGCATAAACCGCAATAGAATAAATGCATTCTTTAAAATTCACTCTAGTATTTGTTTACCCTAGCGACACTCTGGCGCTACATTCACTTAACAGTATTAATAATTATATAACAGTTAACTTATATAATAATTATATAACAGAAACTAAGTTAACTGTTATATAATCCAATAATTATATAACAGTTAACTTATATATTTCGTTCATATTATAACGCATAATGCACAAAATTTATATCATTTAAAGAATAGAATTATCTAATCGTTGCCACATGTTCTATTCAAATACTATAATAAAGCTAGAACGATGTATAAAAGAAATTAAGAAAACAAAACAAAAAAGAAACAGTTTTTCACAGACGATTGAGTATTTCTCATTCAATTAATTTAGTTCTCACTTCGCGAGAAGGCAAAAATACATAAAAACTCAAAATATATATATTAAAAATTAAGAAGTAAATCTCAAACACTTATTTTCTCGAAAAAATTCCAGAAAGAATTAAGCGGGATTTAATTGGCAATAATAAATGAATGCGTTATCTTTGTTTTTGGAAAGCTAAGTTTCTCTAGATTGGCAACAAATCCACTAGTCTTCTGTTTCAAATGTAGACATCAATGGCCGCCATTAAAAAAAAAAAGGCTTAGCGGCTATTAAACAACTTTAAAATTGCTGATAATTCTAAAATTATTGCACACAGATTTACTAAAGGGAAATATTGCACAGAGATTTACTAAAGGGTTAAATCCTTAACCGGAAGATAAAAACAACATAATTCAATCATTTTTAAAGCAAAAAATGTAAAATTTACAAACATATAAGAGTAAAGAAACTGAGATCACTGAACCGGGTAACAGAGTGGATATATATATAAATATATTTATATACGTTTGGTGCGACCGATTGCAACCAAAATACGAGGTGCACATCTACATGTTATAGCAGTCCTATATACAAAATTTCAACGTTCTGAGGGTACTCGTTTTTGAGTTATGCGAGATACGTACGTATATAGGTTCGTACAGACGCCACGAAAAATTCTCTTCAGAATTCATTTTAAAGCAGTTTTATAATTTTTTTGGAGGAAATGAGTCTTTTATTCTGTCCTTACGTGCAGATATCACGCAAAACCATCGTTTAATTGCATTCGATAGCGGTCAAAATGGATATTTTCGTTGAAATATGCTGCCGGAAACTTTTCGCGATTACAATACTTCCTTTTTACTTCGTACAAGGAAGTAAAAAAGCTGTGAAAAACTTTTAACATGTTTGTAAGTTTAATGTGAGATGTTTCTCATGCTTGAAGAAATGTAATGAAAAAGTGGCAAACACTTTTTCAAAAACTAAAGTAATTTGGGATATAAAAAAACAACAACGTGTGCAGAATACGTTCTCCTACGCTCTTCCTACTGAAGTGACATAGACTTCAGCTTAAATACTTGTTTTTACCTCATTTACATAAATCGAAACCTTGAAAACTCATTCTGGCAGGGAAACTTAGATGGGAAATGGACATTTAAAAGAAAGGTTTGCTCCAAAATAAAAATAACTATTGGAAAAATAAATTCAACCCTAAAAGCTTCTAATATTTATGGCCAGTGCTGATTGAATTTTTCTTTAGTCCTATTAAAAGGCTTACCAGTAATCGAGTAGATAAGACTACTTAACATTACTCCACCAAGGGACCAACTCCGCTAATTTTCCTTACATGTAACTTGAATGCAAGCCAGTTACCCTTAGAAAACTCATCACGAGGGCATCCCTCCGCTTTTTGAGATAACGATTGAATATTCTATTAAACAAACAACTTTAGCATGAATTTGTAAATTTTCTTGACTATTAATTTCATTAAAATGTACTAATTTCAAATATTTATTAAATTTTAAATAATTCCGCAATTGACAATGAGTTAAATAATGGCAGGCATGTTATTTTATCCAATTTTATTGTGAAGTATACAATATATATCAACTAAAGTAAATACATTGTAATATTTAAATCGATGATGTCTGTTTCCGTTATTTGATTCTGTACAATCTCGTCTCAATATTCTGCTGACTAACATTTAATAAATAACTTTGTATAATCCAAATTTATTTTTCACCTTAAAAGTTTATTGTTAAAGATTTATGTAAAGCCTTATATTCTATTCGGGCTTAAATAGGATAACATTTTTCAGACCGATCAGGTGTTGAGGAACTGAAACCGCGAAAGTGATGATTCCTAATTTTAGAAAGCTGACTTGTGGTGTTGGTGTGGTGGTGTATTTAATTATGGCAAAGCACACTAAGGCTATCTGCCTAAGGAGACTGATGCCTTCGTGGAGGACTTTCTAAGGGAAACCGGCTCGTATACACGTTACACATGGTGAAAACCACGAAAACGCCCATGCAGCCAGCCCGTTCGCGGGATTCGAACCTCGGACCGAACTACCAGTGCTCGGCGACTTTACCGTTCGGCCGCTGGTGGGCCAGAGCTGACTTATGAAGTTTTCATCAACGTAAATATGAGTCTTTTCGATTAGAAAATAGGGCTTCCTTACCATAGACATGTTATTTGTTAAAGCCTTAGTGTACTCTCCTATGTACACTGTTTTAGTAATCGGGTAATGTTACTCGTTTTTAAAGAGTAACATTACCCGATTACTAAAACAGTGATATCATTTTATAAAGTTTTCTTAAATCTTAATAATTTACCATACTGTAAAGTGTAATAAAATGCATTAAAAACATCGTGATATAGAGACATTAGGATTTTTTTGAAAGCAAGCAAGATGAAAAATTAGCAACCGCCTTCGCCGGGAATCGAACCACGGACTTCTGAAATACCGGCCCAGCGTGCAGAACCACTACACCACGAAGGCACGCTAGGAAAGCGGGAGAAATACCTTATATACTCCCTAGCTATCAGTGCTGCAATTAGATATGCGAACACATGTCAACAGGAGAATTCTCCATACTCAGTGATTCGGCATCAAGTCTGGCGGCTATCGCAAGTCAAAACAGCCGGAGTCCTTTGGTATACAGAATTCACAAACAGCTTCTGACAATGCCTATTTCGCAAAGACCCACTTTAAAATGAATTCCCGCTCACACAGGGATTCAAGGCAACGAAGCCGCTGACCTACTGGCCAAGCAGGCAGCCAACTGCACGGATATATTAGAAAGACCAACTAAACTTCCTTGGTCTCATATTAAGCGAACAACTTTGACAAGTCTGCTACAAAATTGGCAAAGTAGATGGACAGAGGCAGAGGTAGGACGAAAAACATATCGCTTACTGCGAAAAGTTAACATGGATATAAAGACCCACTGTGCTAGCCTAACACAGATCTTGACAGGTCATGGACCATTCCCAGTATACCTGAACAGATTCAGACTTAGGGATACTCCTTTCTGCGAATGCGGAAAGGAAGGCGACACGGACCATTATTACTTCCATTGTGTACATACAAGAACCTGGCACTTGAAGAAACCAGCGGACTGTGCCTGGGCAATGTGGACGACTAACACACTCAAAAACAGAATAGCCCTTGATAAAATAGAGAAAATCTCAAGACACTGCCTAAGCAGAAACAAACGTGCATAATATTATAATGTTTCAAATGTTCAGAACTTAAAGCAGATAACCAGAATAACTCTTAGTGCCTTGCGGTTATGAATATGTAAAAACTCTTATTAGCATATAATATTCAACCTTGTTACTCTGGAATCTTCCCCGCCGTGATGGTATATAATTCCGTTTGGTCATGTCCGTGGTCGGAAGCCATCATAGCGGTGCACTCACTCACCTTATATACTCCCCTTTTTAAAGGGTGACTGGGGTTTTTAGAGGACCCAATCGCAAAATCCTGGGTGTGAAGAATCATCATCCACAACCCTTTTAGTTCGGGCGCCACTGTACTGACATTAGGTAATTTTTGGAAGCAGAAGAGAGGAAAAATTAGCAACCGCCTTCGCCGGGAATCGAACCACGGACCTCTGAAATACCGGCCCAGCGTGCAGAACCACTACACCACGAAGGCATGCTGTTAGGACGGAACCTATACTGTATGTAAAATGTTTATTTAAGAAGATTAACTATATACATGAGTTAATTTAATAAATTAGCTATTTGGAGTAATTTTAAAATGAATGGAATGAATTTTAAAAAAAATTACGATTATTCTAAACATAATTCTTTTGACAATCCAAAATCTATCAATGTTTTACATGATTGTCAGACGCCATAATTATTTAATGGTAAGTGCCTCGTTTTTAATTAATCCCATCATACTTTTTGGGTGAACTAATCTCTAGGTTGAACGACAACAACAGCTGTTGTAAATCTTTAATGAAGCATCTCCATCTAATAACAAAGAAAAGTTCTCCTGATATGAAATGTAAGAATTTTGGCGGCTTTACGCTAGCCTTCATGACATTTTCACTCACCGGGAGAACTTCTTAATCTAGATAATCCTTCAAGCTTTGAAGTAAGTAAAATATAAAATGGTTGCGAAATTTCTACTTCCATGCTTCGGATGCGCTCGATCAAATCTGTGATGGAGCTTAGGCAGAGTTTGTTACAGTAAAATGAGAGATTCCAATCTATTTACTCTTGTGTTCAAATTTCTATTCCTTCAATTTTTATGAATATTTTAAAATTCAAATAACGCGCAGTTTTGAAATTTATTAAAAGTGAACGTTTTAAATCTTAACTGCGATCTTTTTCAATCCCATCCTTTAATGATTCCCCAGAAATTCCCCAGGAAATAATAGGATTTTGTTGGCAACAAATCTTTCTTGATATGTTCTGACTGGGTCAGTTTTTTTCTTTTCCATTGAACTTCTCACATCCTCAAGAACCTGAGTATGTGTGTCTGAGCAATTGGCACACTTAGGAGTGACATCTTTGAATTTTTCACACTGATAAGAAAACTGCCCAAGTCCACAATTGACGCAGCACGGGTCATGGTGCACTGTGCCTGGAAATGATAAAATCCCTGGCACTTGTAGCATTTGTATTGGGCCTTTATGCTGTTATGGCCTATTATGGCCTTTATGGACCTTTACCGCGGTATGCTTCCACCTTAATTTTTAAATTTTTCAAAAATTCTAATTTGTTGATGAGCTTGGCTTTGTCAGTTCTTTCTAAGTCAACTATGAAGAGAGGGAGGAGAATTTTTTCAGTCTCTCCTTTTTATTATTTGTCTGGGCGTCTGGGTCTGTTGAAGCAGAAATACTTCTGATGACTACTTTGAGCTTTCTTTCATTTGGGAGAGGAAAGCAATGGAATTTGACGTCTTTCACTTTGAGTAGGTGGATCAGGGTTTTGTAAACTTGATCTGAAATGTTAATGATGTAGTGTCCTTCGATAATCATTATGTTTGTAGTCTCCAGTAAGTTAGTAATATCTGGAGAGCATATATAGTCAAAGAATTAATTCGTATGAATTTAATCTGGAAGCACAGAGCCGTCGAGCTGGTGACATGTCCTGAAATGAATGTGTTAGTAGCAAGTTATTACATAAAATGAATTACTGAGTGATGGTACCTCGAATCCATTAAAAAGCAGAGAGTGATGTGATGTGCAGCAGAAAATAACATATTACAACAATTATTTAAGTCATTAGTAATTAGGTAAGTACATAATAAACACAAAAAGAATTAAACAGAACATATAAAAGCATTAGTAGCACAATACATAAAATTGTGCAAAAATTGTGCCTTTCATAAAATAATCAGATCTCATAACAAAAAAAAAAAAAAAAAAAAAAAAATCTGATGTGTACACCACATGACTCCTTGTACGGAATATTAAATTATACGCATTTTTTCTTGCATTTCCTTTAAACTTATTAGATTGAATTAAATCTACTTCGCCGACAGCGCATAAACCACAATAGAATAAATGCATTCTTTAAAATATACTCTAGTATTTGCTTACCATAGCGACACTGGCGCTAGATTCACTTAACAGTATTATATTTCGTTCATATTATAACTCATAATGCACAAAATTTATATCATTTAAAGAATAGAATTATCTAATCGTTGCCACATGTTCTATTCAAATACTATAATAAAGCTAGAACGATGTATAAAAGAAATTAAGCAAACAAAACAAAAAAAGAAACAGTTTTTCACAGACGATTGAGTATTTCTCATTCAATTAATTCAGTTCTCACTTCGCGAGAAGGCAAAAATACATAAAAATTCAGGATATCTATATTAAAAATTACGAAGTAAATCTTTAACACATATTTCCTCGAAAAAATTCCAGAAAGGATTAAGCATGATTTCATTCACAATAATAAATGAAGGCGTTATTTTTGTTGCTGCGAAGCTACGTTTCTCTAGGTTGGCAAGAAATCCACTACTCTGCTGTTTCAAATGTAAACAAGCGATGCCCGCCATAAAAAACATTATTATGCTTAGGGGCACTTAAACAACTTTAAAATTGTTGATAATTCTAAAAATATTGCTTACAGACTTACTAAAGGCATAAAAACCTTAACCGAAAGATAAGAACAACATAATTCAATCATTTTTAAAGCAAAAAATGTACAATTTACAAACATATAAGAGTAAAGAAACTGAGATCACTGAGCCGGGTAACAGTGGATATATATATAATTATATTTATATACCTTTGGTGCTGCCGATTGCAACCAAAATACAAGGTGCACATCTACATGTTATAGCAGTCCCTATATACAAAATTTCAACGTTCTGAGGCTACTCGTTTTTGAGTTATGCGAGATACGTACGTACGCACGTACGTACATACGTTCGTACAGACGCCACGAAAAATTCTCTTCAGAATTAATTTTAAAGCAGTTTTACAATTTTTTTGGAGGAAACGAGTCTTTTATTCTGTTCTTACGTACAGATATCACGCAAAAACATCGTTAAATTGCATTCGATAGCTGTCAAAATGGATATTTTCGTTGAAATATGCTGCCTGATACTTTTCGCGATTACAATACTTCCTTTTTACTTCGTACAAAGAAGTAAAAAAACCTTTTGATTTAATTGTTTTATGACGAATTGCTGCTTTATAAAATCGCTGATATTTCCGAACAACTGGGATTAGATACTCCAGCTGCTGTTACTTCCGAAAATTTTCCGCGAAAGTGTTCCTTCTTTTAAATCGATTGCATTTTTATGCTCTGCAATAATAAATTAGCCAATTTATTGTAAAATTGGATAATATTAATTATTAGATTTCTCCCGTTATAGGAAACGCACCATATCGTTTTCTGTAAAAAAATATAAATACATGTAAGCGTAATAATACTTTTAGCGAGTAAACGTAGATAACTTTCTTCATAAGGTTATTTCGGATACCGTTGTGGGTCTCGGCCGCACTCATGCATGTCCGCTGGTGAATTTTTTATTGTTCTACTTTCACTTTCTAGTGATTTCATCCGACTTTTGCCACTGATACCCTATCTTATCCGATTATTCCTATGAAAGTATGCTGAATCAGCAGGTAAGCTGAACGATACGTATCGCGCTTTTAAGAGACCCTCTAAACTTGAGTGTGTCAGCGTATTTTGTTGCGAAATTCTGTATGACATACAGTGGGTAAAAAAAGTATTTGCACACCTACATTTTTGTTTGCAATTCATAAAAAGAAGCATTAAGAAATAAAAAAATTGGTATTGCCAAATCAGAATAAGTTTAATCATCCAAAACAAACAGAAAAATTACAATAATATAAATAACAATGCTTTTTTGTAACAAAATTAAAATATCTCGTATCAAAGAAGTATTTGCACACCTGCATGAATACAAAAGAAATAAAATATATAAGCAAATTTCAAATAACTAATATTTAGTATGCATACCTTTAGCATCTATTACTGCTTGTAATCTTGCTGGCATTGATTTAATTAAATTTTCTGTAACAGTAGGCTCAGTATTCGGTCACCCTTCAATAAGGGCTTGTTTAAGGGCAGATTTGCTTGAAATCTTCCTTTTTCTTATTTTTAAATCCAAAGAATTCCACAGATTTTCCAAAGGATTTAAGTCTGGTGATTGTGGTGGAGCGGCAAGTTTTCTGGGTACATTATAAAGCAACCACATACGAGTTATACCGGCAGTGTGCTTGGGATCATTGTCTTGCTGAAAATAACACGAATTACTGATATCCAATTTTTTGCACTTTGTGGCAAGTTATCTCGCAACACATCAATATAGATTCGAGCTGTCATATTCCCATCAATGAAACACAAATTACCAATTCCTTTGCTAGCCATGCACCCCCAAATCATAACAGAACCTCCTCCATGTTTAACTGTAAGTAACACATTTTTGGTATGAAAAGCAGCACAAGGTTTTCTCCAAACTAATTTTCTGCCATCTGATTTAAAGATATTGAACTCACTCTCGTCGGAGAATATGACATTTTTCCAGAAATCGATTGGCTTATTGATATATTCCTTAGCGAATTCAAGTCTCTTCAGTCTGTTTCGTTCAGTTAGGAGAGGTTTTTTTCCTTGGTGATCTCCCATAAATGTGTGCATCGTGCAGGACATTTCGAACACTTTGGGCACAGATTTGAACTCCAGATGTTGAAGCGACATCATTGGCTAAAGTAATTGCACTAACAAATGGATTTTTTGATGCTTCTCTTATGATTTTTCGCTTCATTCGCAGTGAAAGTTTCTTTGGGCGTCCAGAGCGCAAGTTATTTGATGTAGATCCTCTTTCTTTATAACATACCAAATAGTAGAGAAGCAAACATTTACTTTTTTACCTATTTCTCGATAACTTAGGCCATTTTCACGTAGAGAAAAAAAAAATTTTCTCGCAATGAAATCGACAATTCATATTTCTTAGGTGCCATTACAATTTGAATCGGCAATCAACTGATAACGTTTCGACAACACCTCCTTTTATAATCGTCTTACATATATTATTTACTGCGGGATGACTGTCAAATAATAGCATAAAATGCAAATTTGCTAGAGTTGAGTTGAGTGTGCAAATACTTTTTTTGGCATAAGCTATTTTAATATTGTTGCAAAAAATGTTTTTTATTAATATTATTGTATTTTTTGTAATTAATTTAAATGAATAGGCTTATTCTATTTTTTAAATGCCAATTTTTGTATTTATTAATGCATTTTCTTATAAATTGTGAACAAAAATGTATGTGTGCAAATACTTTTTGTACCCACTGTAGTTGAAAAAAGGAATGTCGATTGAGAGATTTTCGGTTCTGGCTTATTTTGTTAAATAACATTTATCAGACAGTTTTAAAATGCTAGATGTTATTTTTTCGCAAACTGAAGTCATTTGGACTGTGCTTTGATTTGAGTTGTGTTGATCTCGTTGACCTTCAGCTGGTTGTAATATGAATCGCGTTTTCTTTCCGTCTGAAATATCATACATTACGTTCATGTATTTTCGCAAGTTTCAGGGAAGTACTGGGCATATTTCATATTAAAACGAATAAATTTGAATTAAATCGAATTCATTTAAAGTATTTTATTTGAACTGAATGCAGGAATAAATTTTTTTAAATGATTTATTGTATATTTTAGAAGTATTCATCAAAAATGTGTACTGTTAAAGAAAACATGGTAAAGTTTTAAAAAGTATAATTATAATCCCACGAAACTGTTCATGTTTATAAAATCTGTTGTTGTTGTTGGAGTGGATTAAATCCCTGATACCTCCCAATTTGTTTCGAGTTTTCGTGATTTTCTAAGTATATGACACGAGTACAAGCTAATTTATCTTCGAAAATTTTCCCCGAAAGTGTCTCTCCCTTTAAATCGATAGTACTTTTGTGCTTTGCAATAACAAATTAACCAATTTACTGTAAAATCAGATAATAGAAATTACTGGATTTTTCCCGTTTTAGGAAACGCGCCAATACTTTTAGCGAGGGGGAACATAGATACTTTCCTTATTAGGTCATTTCATGATTTTTGATGTATGGTCAATTTGATGCATTTCAGCTATCTTACAATTTGCCCCTCCCCCCTTGTTCGGTGCTCATGCACGCCCTTATCATGTTGAGCGAAACTGGCTGCCGAATCGCTACGTTCTGGTTTGGGTCCCGAAGAAAGCTTGGATGTTTATAATGGGGTTATCACATATTGAGACTCTATAAGAAACGTTTCTTCTAGCTTTTGTTTGAACGGGATGTTTCTAACCGAAATAGTTGCCGTCGATGATGTGTTGCGAGTACATACCCGGGCCATTTTATTAGGCAGGGTAAATTTGTTTCGCCTGAACCTTTATCTCGCATAAAGGGGGAAGAAGAAAACATGCTTCCGAAAGCTGTTTGCGTACGCCAACCAATCAGATTTGCTGAAAGCGAAGATTCCCGGGAATGTTTCTTTTGATGCTCAGTTGAGGGTAGCTAACACGTCTGATAACGGTTTAAGTGCATAATATCTGTGCAGCTTTGAGGTATTTTGGATACTGACGACCAGAAAGACTTCTCTGATGGTTTGGTGATAGAAGATGCTTGGATTCGTCCTACGAGGTGTTCTGTATGAAAATTGGGGCAGAGCTGTTCATTTAATGCAGTGGGACTGTACCTATAACAAAATTTTGGTGCTTGGTCCTACTGCTTCCCATCCTGTCCTTCCCTGCCCTGTCGTAAAATTTTTTCTGAACTTTAGAAATGTGTCTCTTATGTTGGCTATTTTAATACACAAAGAACGAAATAGATGGCAACACTTACTTTTGAAGCAAAAATACTGTTATAAGAAGTAAAAATAAGGCGTTTAATTTAACGAAGGCCATAAGAAAACACTGGCGCATATATTCTATATAAAAATGTTTAGCGCTTGTTATCCTGTAACAAAACTGATCTCTATTATTTACTGATATTTTACCGTAAAGTTTAATTTTACGATGTATTTCGAACAGTTGACGTTCGTTGCAGATTGTTTGGAGACTTTCAAAAGATGCACTGGAGCTTTACCATTTCATTACTAATTTATACCAATCGATTACCAATTTTCGGAAGATATCTATGTTTTGTGCAAGCCAAATTTCAAGCAATATGAAACAGAATTTTTTATACATATAAAAGAATTTTTTTTCGGCTTATAATCGTTCAAATCTTACTGTAGATAGATGCAGATTCATGAAGTTTGCAATTCTGAGATTCGAGCTTACTTTGTGGCGCATAGCAACGATCTACATTAAAATAAGCGATAAAAATACTTTCAAATTTGTGTGGCCACACTGATTTCGAAAAAGGTTTAACTTCTTTAATTTTATTCATGTACTCGTGTGATTTCACTTGTTCGTTATATTAATTCAATTTGAGGTTTCCTCATTTATTTGTGAGAAAAATTCGAGATTGTTATTCATTTAACGGAAAGCTAATAAAAATGAATGCTTTCCTTCTTGTGGAGCACAACGTTAAATATTTGTGTTTATTTATTTCGTAAAGATATTAATAAGGCTTTTAATTCTTTTAAGGCGTTTTTACTTCATTGTACGAAGTAAAAATGAAGTATTGTAATCGCGAAAAGTTTCAGGCAGAATATTTCAACGAAAATATCCATTTTGACCGCTATCGAATGCAATTTAACGATATTTTTGCGTCATATCTGTACGTAAGGACAGAATAAACTACTCTTTTCCTTCAAAAAAATTATAAAAATGCTTTAAAATGAATTCTGAAGAGAATTTTTCGTGGCGTCTGTACGAACGTATGTACGTACTTATCTCGCATAACTCAAAAACGAATAGCCTCAGAACGTTGAAATTTTGTATACAGAACTGCTATAACATGTAGATGAGCACCTCGTATTTTGGTTGCAATCGGCTGTACCAAACGTATACAAATATATTTATATATATATCCACTCTGTTACCCGGCTCAGTGATCTCAGTTTCTTTACTCTTATATGTTTGTAAATTGTACATTTTTTGCTTTAAAAATTATTGTATTATGTTGTTTTTATCTTCCGGTTAAGGTTTTTATGACTTTAATAAATCTGTATGCAATATTTTTAGAATTATCAACAATTTTAAAGTTGTCTATGTGCCGCTAAGCCTTTTTTATATGGCGGCCATTGATGTTTACATTTGAAACAGGAGACTAGTGGATTTGTTGCCGATCTAAAGAAACTTAGCTTGGCAACAACAAAGATAATGCATTCATTTATTATTGCCAATTAAATCATGCTTAATTCTTTCTGGAATTTTTTCGAGAAAATAAGTGTTTGAGATTTACTTCGTAATTTTTAATATAGATATTTTGAGTTTTTATGCATCTTTGCCTTCTCGCGAAGTGAGAACTGAATTAATTGAATGAGAAATACTCAATCGTCTGTGAAAAATTGTTTCTTTTTTTGTTTTGTTTGCTTAATTTCTTTTATACATCGTTCTAGCTTTATTATAGTATTTGAATAGAACATGTGGCAACGATTAGATAATTCTATTCTTTAAATGATATAATTTTTGTGCATTATGAGTTATAATATGAACGAAATATATAAGTTAATTGTTATATAATTATTGGATTATATAACAGTTAACTTAGTTTCCGTTATATAATTATTATACAAGTTAACTGTCATATAATTATTAATACTGTTAAGTGAATGTAGCGCCAGAGTGTCGCTATGGTAAACAAATACTAGAGTGAATTTTAAAGAATGCATTTATTCTATTGTGGTTTATGCGCTGTCGGCGAAGTAGATTTAATTCAATCCGATAAGTTTAAATGAAATACAAGAAAAAATGCGTATAATTTGATATTCCGTACGAGGAAGTCATGTGGTGTACACATCAGATTTTTTGGTATGTTTCCCTGGAAATGCGTAATTCCAAAATAATTTGTGACGTAAATCCCTTTTATTAGTATGCGAGCGGAATAAATATGCGTTGATTAAATATGAGTGCTTTCTTTTTTAATTTTTAGTATGTTTTTCGATGTTTTCTGTAATATGTTAATCGAATACTTTTCCCTTCTTTGTGCAGAGATATTTTTCCTCTTAGAGAACCTTCGATTCTCAGGGCTCAGAAAATCACGTTTTTTCATAATTTTTTTTAAATTATTATTATTTATTTATTTATTTATTTATTTTATTTGGTATTATGTATACCTTGCGGCTTTATCATCTACAGTGAAAATATTAAGCATATTTTGTGTTAAAATAAAATTATAAATAATTGTGAGTAAATGATTAGAGAAGATTATTCAGTAAATAGTATAAAATTTTTTAAATTCATAAACAAACGAGAAAAATGAGGTCAGATTTCATAACATTCAAAGAAGTTAATTATTACATTTTTATTTGCATGAGTGCTGAATGCCCAAATGCTGAATGAGTCCATTTTTTTTCTGACAGCTTAAATATGTAAGAGATTATTTATTTCTCCTACGTAGTAGCTAGTATATTAGTAATGTGCTTCCGAAGATCCTGGAGATAAGTGTAGGAGCTCAAAAAGAGTTTTTTCACCGTCTCCCATAAGAAAATTCACATGGGATGATTAAATCTGAAAACGTCTGTGGCTCCCCACATTGCCGCATTATCCTTTCGTCCTGTTCGACTTATCCATCTTAATGGCAAATTTAGATTTGGGGATATTCTTGCAAACGGTTTGTAGCTTTATGACAAATTTTGGTCTTTGTAGCAGCTACTCAGACGGCTACCTTTCTGAAAGAGAAATCATCGTCGTTTTCAATCAAGTGTGTAACTATCCAGCTTTCTGATACGTCCAAAATAAATCTTTCTAATCATGCAGAGATAGATAGTCATATGACAAATGTAAACACATCAACCGCTTGTAAAACAAGTAACAATAAATAAAAAAAACATGTAAGTTTAATCTTTAATTCAGTGTAGTAAAATTTGGTATCGGTCTCGTAGTTTATTTGCTATGAATCTTAAAATGTTTCATAGACTTATGAATAACTTTGCATTATTTGTTAACCCTTTGAGTCCTGAATTATTTGAAGATTTTTAAGCCCATGGGACGGATTTAATTTTGATTAAATATGCAAAAGCAATACATTTTATTTGGAATATACTTATTATATTACTTATATTGGACTGCTTCTAACGCATGCTTCTTAAAATCAGATAACGAGTCAGACTCGTCCACCGTAACTTCGCCCAACTAAGCAGATGACGAGTCTCACTCGTCAAATGTACCCAAAGGGGTAAGTGTTCCCCAAAAGTATCAAGTTGAATAAAAAAGAAACAAGGCTAAGTCTAGCAAAATTTTAAAACTTACCTAACTTAAATTTGATCTGTCATCTCTTTTAGTAACCCCTTTCTGCATTTACACACCGATCCTAATGTTAACATCATGTTTGGAATGTTATCAGAGAGTCTTTTTATCCTTAGACTACGCATTTATTTCAAAAACTTCTTCTGTTGACTTTTCACAAACAACATTCACTGAAGTACTCGAATAAACTTGCTCTTACACTGAAGTGACAAAAGTCATGGGATAGCAATATGCAAATATACAGATGGCAGTAGTATCGCGTAGAAAATGTGTAAATGCGAAGTGCTTTGACAGGGCTTTCATTTGTGTTCAAGTTATTCATGTGAAGAGGCTTTGACGTGATTATGGCCGCTCGACGAGAATTAACAGACTTTGAACGCGGAATGGTAGTTGGAGCTAGACGCATGGATCATTCCATTTCGGATATCGTTAGGGAATTCAACATTCCGAGATCCACAGTGTTAAGAGTGTGCCGAGAGTATCTAATTTCAGGCATAACATCCCACCATGGACAGCGCAGTGGCCGACCACCTGTACTTAACGACCGAGACCAGCGACGTCTGCGTAGAGTTGTCAATGTTCACAGACAAGCAACACTGCGTCAAATAACCACAGAAATCAATGTGGAACGTACGAGGGACGTGTCCGATAGGACAGTGCGGCGAAATTTGTCTTCCTTGGGCTATGCCAGCAGAAGACCGACTCGAGTGCCTTTACTGACAGCACGACATCGCCTGCAGCGACTCTCGTGGGCTCGTGAGCATATCGGTTGGTCCCTAAACGAATGGAAAACCGTGGCTTGGTCAGATGAGTCACGATTTCAGTTGGTAAGAGCTGATGGTAGGGTTCGAGTGTGGCGCAGACCCCACGAAGCCATGGACCCAAGTTATCAACAAGGCACTGTTCAAGCTGGTGTTGGTTCCATAATGGTCTGGGCTGTTTTTACATGGCATGGACTCGGTCCTCTGGTGCAACTGAACCGATCATTGACTGGAAATGGATACCTTCAGCTACTTGGAGATCACTTACAGCCATTCATGGACTTCACGTACTCAAACAACGATGGGATTTTTATGGATGACAATGCGCCATGTCACCAGGCCACAGTTGTTCGCGATTGGTTAGAAGAACATTCTGGACAATTCCAGCAAATGATCTGACCACCTAGATCGCCCGACATGAATCCCATCGAACATTTATGGGACATCATCGAGAGGTCAGTTCGTGCCCAAAACCCTGCACCGTCAACACTTTCACAATTATGGACGTCTATAGAGGCAGCATGGCTCAATATTCCTGCAGGGGACTTCCAACGACTTGTTGAGTCCATGCCACGTCGAGTTGCTGCACTTCGCCGGTGAAAAGGAGGACCGACAAAATATTAGAAGGTATCCCATGACTTTTGTCACTTCAGTGTATAACTGATACAAATCACTTTTGCCATGAACAAGAATGTACATGTTTAATTTTGCCCTAGTTTGAATGACGATTAAGATTCATTATCGATAACTTAGGCAAAACAAGTGGACTAATAAACTGAGACGAAGGTACAGCCTTTAAACTGGAGCATCGCCCATTTTCGTAAAGATCGGTGCTGGTTCATGCTTTGTTCCGCGAAGCTTTGGAAGCTCCGTGCAATTCTTCTGGTGTTTCTGCAAGTTAAAAATCAAAATTCCAAGGAATTTTTAATTTCTATGTTAAGCATCTAAAATAATTAATCAAATAGGATAAATACTATATCATAATAATAACATATATCTGATATATGTAATCATATACGTGTATCAAATAGTATAAATACTGTTTTTATAAACATATTGTGGTGGAATAATAATTTTATTTTCATTTTCTGTATCATGCATATGCCACATTGATATAGTCTCAATTTTTTTTAATATATTTATTACTTTTCTGAGGATGGAAAGGGTTTCATTAAAAAAAATGTTTTGATGGTTCCCAGTCGAACAATAGTTTTATGGGCTCTCCAAGTTGGAACATTGTAGCATCTATTTATAACTAAGCTTTCCAACGGCTGAGCGTAAAGTCGCTGAATACTAGTAAGTTCTTCACGAAGACATCCCTCCTCATGAGAAAGTAGCTTCGTGGGCTTTGTCATAATCAAATAAATCAAATCAAACCACGCTATTTATAACTAACGGGGAAGTTAAACTAAGCACTTCAGCTGCCTCCTAAGATTTGAATCTAACGACGGGAAAGATGTTTGAGACTTCGAAGGATCCCCTAGTTTCATAAAGGCTGAGGGGCCCACCAGCGGCCGAGCGGTAAAGTCGCTGAACACTGGTAGTTCGGTCCGAGGTTCGAATCCCGCGAACGGGCTGGCTGCATGGGCGTTTTCGTGGTTTTCCCCATGTGTAACGTGTATACGAGCCAGTTTCCCTTAGAAAGTCCTCCACGAAGGCATCCCTCCCCTTAGGCAGATAGTCCTCGAAGCTTTGCCATAATCACACACACACACACACACACACATAAAGGCTGAGACGGGAAGTGCCGAAAGGAAGGGAGAGCTTTTTGAGATTTCATAACAGACGGACGCTTCGTAGTTTGTGGAGTATTTTCGCCGTCAAAACTATGATATTGTTCCCGAGATGCTTAATATGCCATTCAGTTGTTAAAATTGAATAAAAATCCTTGAAAGACTAATAAGTCCGATGTTTTCATGGGAAAGATTTCGGTAGCATCCATCACGCTTTGAACACTTAGAAAAGTCCGAATTGATAATGCGACGTTACAAATTCAGTAACTAGTCCTAAACTAATTCAGAAGTCAAACATTTTCTAAAACAGAAGTCAAAAACTCAGAAGTCATTTCACCCAACATTATTAATCAAGCATTTAAAAAATTCTCATCTCAACACACTAAAAGGCACACTCATGTTTTAGGAGATTATAAAAATTCTGTTGTCATTCCCTTCTTTCCATCAATTAGCTATAAAGTTGCACATATTTTGCAGAAATTTAACTTTCGGGTCGTTTATTCTCCCAACAATAAAATTCCGAGTTCCATACTCAAGGACCCCATTCCGGATATGAATTCCTGGAGTATTTATAGGATTCCTTGCAAGTGTGGTTTAATTTACATTGGCCAAACTAAGACAGCCTTAAAATTTCGCGTCAAGGAACATGAGGCATATGTTAGAAAAAACGAAGCACAGAAGTCTTCTGTTGCTCAACATTGTTGGTCCAAAAATCACACTTTCAATTTTTCTGCTGCCAAAATTATTCAAAAAACATCTTTCATTGGAAAACTGGATTTTCTAGAGGCATTTCACATTCAAAAAAAAATTCTGTTCTAGTTAACGATCCTAATTCCAATCCAACTTTGCCTTCGGCCTTTAAAGAAATTATGTTTTAGTTCTGGTTTCATCAACAGATGGCACCACTTGCTTATTCTTGTCCAGGCTTTCTTATCTTATCTAATCATTATTTCCTGCCTTGTTCATTTGCGGTTTTGCAGCTGAGGATGGTGGTTCGGTAAAACCATCGAAACTAGTCCTGTGAAAATTTTGAAAATATAACGCTAATTTTTGTTGTTTGACTTCTGAATTAGTATTTGTTCGACGTGTTATTGTGTCTTAATTATAGTCCTAAACTTCCCAAAGAAATCTAGAAGTACAACAAAAATAATGCTATCTTTTTCTATGAACATGAAAAAAGCTGCATGCAAATAATTCTTCTACCTTCCCGCTAAATCAATTAATTCAGCATTTTACTATGATGATTTGAGGCATTTGACAGAATATATTCACGGCAAAACACTTCAACTATGGTAGGTGTTGTTTTGTTGTAAGCAACTGTTGTTTATCTACAAGGTTTGAAGCCACAATTCTTTCTTTGGAGATGCAACATTTTTTTTTTTTATAGATGCTGAATTCAGAGTTGCTCTTGCTTGCCAGATTCGGAAACCTGTGTTTTTCTTGTGTTTCGCGAAACTTGAGATGTAAATTGAAGAGTTCTCATTTAAATTTCTTAGAAGACTTTTCACGCTCCAAATTCCTGAGGGTGCTAGATACTTCAATTTAAAAATTTCTTTGTATTAATTTAATTACATTGCTAGTCCAGAAATTGATCTGGGAATTTAGAATGGAACAACTATAAGGCATGCTAGGCAGACTTTAGTTGGGAAAATTCTCAAAAATTTGGTTGGCTTTAACTGTTTTATCTGTGATCAGCTGGGTATTCAGCCAAACAAATTAACGAAATTTTAAGTCCAATAAGTTAGAGGTTAAATTTTAAATAGTAAAAGTGCGCTGGAATTTTAGTAGCTTATAATTAAATATTTGACTTCTTCCAAAGTTTGATCAATTCATTTGCATGTAATATTGCGTGTTCTATTTGTGCTGTATGCTTCCGCAAGTAAATAGCTGAGGCAGGCTGTAGTTAATTTATTCTTTATATATATATAGATATATATATATGTTACGGTGAAACACCGAAATATGGAGAATGTCGAATTTCACCGGTGAATGTCAACATTCACATAGTCGCTTGGTGTATGTCCGAAATATTTTCCAAATACTCTTATTTCTGATTTACACCGGTGAATGTCGACATTCACCATGTACTAATGGTGAATGTTGAACATATAAGAATATTACATTTCCTTCTCCGTAATTCATTCGCGAAAAAACGCACTTCAGACTCAGAATAAGAACTTAAGAATATAAAAACTTAAAACACATAGTACATTCAAAATGAGAAAGGAAAATAATAGAAGTTATAAACTTACCAAATTATGTGATTCAAATCTTATTTATCGCAACAACTTAAACTATTATGACTCTTTAAATTTCACAAGAGGCCCTTGCTTTTACGACTGCATTTATTTGTGGAACACTTCCTTTTGGAATGGCGGCGTGTACATATACTCCTCTCTTTTCGACCTACACCAGAGCATATCTGTGATTGTCGATATACACCGGTGAGTGTCCGAATGTACAAGAATGTAAAGAAATATTCGATCTTTCACCGACGTATTTGGTGAATGTTGACATTCTCCAGTGAAAGTCACTTTCTCCAATTTCGGTCTTTCACGGTAACATATATATATATATATATATATTACAATTATCTTTTTCCTTTTATGAGTCTGAAGAGATAAACTGTTAGTTTACCTGTTAAATATACTTGTTTGCAGAATAACTGATTTAAAGAGGATTTCCGATTAAAATGAATTTTCCCTCATTTTTTTAAATACAAGCGAACTAATAGCAATTATTATTATTATTATAATTTTTTTTTTGGTTTGCAGTCTTTTATTGTCATGTTATATTCTACTGATACTGGCTGCTTTTATCAAACGTTTAAAATACGTGTAAGCATTTTGTATGACAATGTATATATTATCTATTGAACAGAGTAATGAAGTTATATCTTACTTCTTTTCTCACGAAAGTGCCTTTGTCCAGCAGGGTTTACGACCGTGACATTCAACAGCGGTAAGATGACCCTTGAAAGAACATCTCAGCCTAGTGCTGAACTGGCCGCAGCTGGAACAACACCGCTTACTTCATATCACGAAAACGCTCTTTTATTCTAGAATTGTTCGACAATGCTTTTGAAAAATACGTTTCCTGTTTTCGCATCTTTGATCGGCGAGGTCTCGTCGGGATTTTCTGTATTTAATTGATTAACCATTCGGATTTTCCGAAATCTAGCAGGGTCGTCTGAAGGTCATCTCTGTTATCGGAAAGTGTCTGTACATAGAAGTGTATTGGTTTCTTACTTCCAGGGTTTGGAAATTAAGGACTTTTCCGTTAATGGGGAGTGCCTATTAAAGAGGAATGTCCATTAACGAAGATCTGACTAAATGCAATAAAAGGGAGGGGGCTTTGTTTAGACGGCTTCCCATAGGGGCTCTGTTTTAACGTTTTGTGTGTTACCTTTAGTTATTAATATCATGTTCTTTCCACTTAAACCACAAAATTCAATTCAATAGCAGTATCGCAAAATAATTTTAAAATGAGAATATCTTTAGAATTTCCGATACACAGTCTCGCGCGCTGGAAATATATATATATTTCCTAAACAGTATTGATTAATTGATTATATTATCTCCTAAGTTTAATTAAAGAAGAATTATTTTAAAAGAGTAAATCCATACTGGTAAGTTATATTTTGAAAGATGTTTTGAAGTAATTTGAAATCAAAATGTTAATAATGTTTTAACGGGGACTGGAGTTAAATCATCATGAAGAATAAAATTTCAATTGTAAAAGGAAAAATTAAAAACATGTAATCATTGTCATTGATCGGAAATTAGTTGACTTTTCAAGGGGAACAAACCAACTCCCGTTCAATGAACAATAATTGATAAAAATACGTAAATACGAAAGCGTTTCGTCTTTTAAGCGTTAAAGCCAAACCGGCAATTCTAGTCAGGTCAAATATTTCCGCGAATAGAAGGGATTATGAACCAATGATGATACTCAAAGAACTAATTCTTATGAAGCATTTTAGTCAATTCATATATATAAGAATAAATTGAATTTAATTAAATAAATTTAATTTAAATACAAATTTAATTAAATATTCTTTGCGCCATTGCTGCAAGGAATGAAAATTAAAATTTAAACAAATTTAAATTTAAATTTTAACAAACACGTATAAAAGTAAAAAAGCAAATTTAAAGCCAAAATAAAGAAAAAAAGCCAAAATAATTTAAAAAAAAATTTTTTTTTAAATGTGCAAACATATAAAAGATTTAATTCTCGAACTAATCTACAATATCATTTAAATTCAGAAGCATAAGCAAAACAAGTGCAAAACCAATCCATGAAAATAAATTCACTAATTTAGCAAATTAAAATTAAACCAAACAATTTTTTTAAAAATGCATAAGTGAATGACTCTTGAGTAGGCAGGAGACAGACTTACCAAAGGGAAGTTGCCTCCAAACCTAACTCTCCAATCATTCAATTCGTGTTTCGTCATTCATGCAGGCAAGGGTAAAAGTCAAAACCAAAAGTAAAAAGAAATATATATATTTCCCGTACAGTGTTGCCTTTCTCTCTTTGAAATCGCTGAGTTTGTTAACCAAAAATTCGTTAAAGTGTTACAAAATATGAAATCGATAATAAAAAAAAATTCCAAATTCCAAAGTAGGGCTTCCAGACGCCCATATTCGGTGGAGGATTAGGTTTTTTCAACATTTGATGGCTCTGGCTACCGCTGTTTTATCACAATGCGAGAAACATACATACATTTATGCAGCTTCTTCATTATTTAATTTCTTAAATTAATTAATTAAATAACACAGGGCGGTAATATTTGGTGGCAACAATTTGAAAAGTGAAACGGCCATTTAAAGTTTTCGACGCAAAATGACAAAACAAAATTTATAGCCTTTCTGTGCTAACAATTTCGTTTAGAAACTGGGAATTCTAGAATGAGCTAAAACGAACTAATGCGAGCTGTTAAACATAGCTCTTTCAGTGAACACACGGAAGTTTAGCTAAAACTAATATACTACAGTTCTTTATATAAAAAGTGGTGGCCGGAGGGGATCCAAAAATGATGGAGGGTATTTTAAATCTCCGTAGCATGTGAACCGAAGGTAATGAAGCAACTGTTGCCATGCTGCGAAATGAAATATCTCTGGTGTGTCCGAGCTCTACATTTGAATACACACGGTACTTTACCATATGTAATTATTTACCACTAATATTTACAACTATTTTCCGAATGTACTGTAAGCACAAATATCCATGTACAGTTTGTTTCGAATATTGTATTTACTCTCTGCATTTAATTTCACACGGCACTTTGCTATACGTAATTTTTACCACTTATTTATGTAACCTTTTGCTGATTGTACTTTAAGCACAAATAGCCATGTGCAGATTATTTCGAATATTGTACTTACTCTCTGCATTTGATTTCACATGGCACTTTATGTAATTATTTACCACTAATATGTACTGATTGTACTGTAAGCATGACTAACTATGTACAGATTGTATCGAATAGTGTGTTTACTCACTGTACTTAATTACACACGACACTTAGCTATATGTAAATATTTACCACTCATTTATATAACCATCTGCTGATTGTACTGTAAGCACAAATAGCTATGTGCAAATTATTTTTGAATATTATATTTACTTTCTGCAATTGATTACACACGGTACTTCATGTAATTATCCACCACTAATGCGTATAACCATTTACTGATTGTACTGTATGCACGAAAAGCTATGTACGGATTGTTTCGAATATTGTATATACTCTCTGCATCGGATTACACATGGCACTTCTCTGTATGTAACTACTCACCACTAATATACTACCATCTACGGATTGTAGTATATTATATTAGGATTTGTAAGCGCAAATAGCAGTGTGTATCGGATTGTACTGTAAGCAAAATATACAGTGTGTATCGAATATTATATCTACACTTGTTTGCACACGGTACTGTACTATATGTAATTTTGTAATTACTCTCTACGATTGTTTGCACACGGTACTTTACTATATGTAATTATGTAATTACTTACCACTAATATTTATCACTACTTTCTGATTATAATGTATGCACAAATAGCTTTGTACGGATTGCTTTGAATATTATATCTAATCACTGCACTTGATTATACACGGTTTGTACTAATGTCAACTTTACTTGTCCACTACTGTTATACCTAATCAAGTACTTATGTTTAATGATCCACCATTACATTATGCAATCATGTTCTGTAACTTCTGAATGCACATTGTAGCACGAAAGTGCAAAGACGTTTGTTTGTGCATACAAAAATTGTGACTCTGTAACATTTTAAAGATTTTTTATGCTTTCCCGGGCTGCGTAATGGAGTTCTGTTTCCGCTGTATGGGCATTATTCTAATAGGTATAACCTTAAGTCGGAAGCCCTTACAGCGGTGATCGGTGTGTCCGAGCTATATACAAGCAATGGTAATACGTGTAATCATTTTTGCTGTATAACATGAAAGAACAATTATAAATCTCAGTCGATTACATGAATATTTTACAGTTTCTTAAAAATTATTCTCTCTATTAATGATATTAGTGTTCTTTTAGTGATAAGTAATTTATTTTGGCAACTGAAATTATAATTATTTCGCGTTAAAAATGTTCCTGAGTTATCACATAACATAATAAAAGGCTATTTATACACTGATCGACTTCAGTTTTACGCCGAATTGTGTAAGCATGAAGGAAAAGAGAGACTGAGAAAAATGGAAGTTGTTTCCATTAAAGAAAGAGAATTTAGAGCCACAAATCTGACAAGAAAATGTTTTCAACAATGGGATTCGCATTAGGAACAATGCTTCGCAAACAAAATCTTAAACTCGAGCGTAGAATATTACCCACTTCAAATATTTGTTGCCGCCGAAATCTAACAGTTATGATCGATGGGCGTGTTTCGAAGAATCGATACTAGAAAAATGTCTGGTTGCCATAAAGGGAAACGCATAGTAGTTTCAAACTCCAGTTTTCAAGATATTTTGAGCTGGTATTTTTATTTGTTGCTTTGACATTTAATGTATTCCCAAATAGTAAGAATTAAAAATAAAAATGTTTCATATAGCATTGTGTCTGATTTTCGAGTCGAAAGTATTAGGAATATAGTTTGAGTTCATAGTTAAAAACAGCACTAAACTGGTATGGCAAAGATTGTACAAAGTAAATATGCTTCTGAGTCTGTACGACAAATTTAGAAATACATTGATTTCAAAGGGAAGAGGTTTGTTTATTTATTTATTTATTTTCAAGTTTGCTTTCATTATTGTGTGTAGCTGAGCTTTAAATTTTGCTTGATTTCCATACGCGTAATTTTTTCAACCATCATGTCATCATTTATAAGGAATATATGAATAAACTCGTATAATGCGGTAACA
This sequence comes from Stegodyphus dumicola, assembly GCF_044657685.1. Lineage (NCBI taxonomy): Eukaryota > Metazoa > Arthropoda > Arachnida > Araneae > Eresidae > Stegodyphus > Stegodyphus dumicola. The sequence goes on from NC_140773.1 coordinate 6,665,379, forward strand.
TGCAAAACGTAAAGAAAAATCTGTTAATAGGGGGACCGGAAAGTAATGTCGCTTTCTTACATTAAATTCACACGAATAAATTTTTAATACGTTTTTTTGCACCTTCCTTTTTTTGTTGCAATCAGTTACACCGAAAGTATTACTTTATGTCTTTAATGTAATGTTTAATAATTTTAATTTTAATGGATTTAAAATGGATTCAGAAGGGATTTTTCTTGACGTTTGTACGTAACCTGTATGTACGTACGTATGTATGTATCTCTTATAACTTAAAAACGAGTGTCCTCAAAACGTTGAAATTTTGTACATGAGACTGCTATAATATGTAATTTTGCACCTTCCTTTTTTTGTTGCAATCAGTCACACCTAAAGTATTATTGTATGTCTTTAATGATAATGATTCTGCAGCTTAATGCGCGAAAGTACTAGGCATGGTTATACTTTCTTTTCATAAGTATTGTTTTGTACATATATACATCGGCTCTGTGAGCTCAGTTTTTTTTATTCTCATACTCGCATGTTGGTAAACTGTGCATTTTTTGCTTTAAAAGTGATTGAATTATGTTGTTCTTATGTTCTGGTTAAGGTGTTGATGGCTTTAGTTAATCTGCATGCAATATTTTTAGAGTTATCAACAATTTAAAAGTTGTGTAAGTATTGTTAAGCCTAACGTGGCCGTCATTTGTTTGCATTTGAAACTGTTTTGTGGAATAGTGAATTCAGTTTGTGCATCTTCAGTGTCCTTTTTGGCGAGTGGGACCCAAAGTAAACTTTTAGTTTTGCGCACTGAAAAATCTGCTTTCTTGCCCACTGACCAAATTGCTTGTTTTTGCGTAGAAACTATAATTTTAATTGTAAAAATTGTTTTCTTAACTGTTTTAACTGTATTTAGTGTTTTATGTTTACAATTTTTAATGAAGCTATTTCGAGTTTTAATATATTTTTGCATTGCCGAAAAGTGAGAACTGAATTAATTGAATGAGAAGTATTTCTGTCATGAAATTCGAAGAAGTGAGTTGAAAGGAAATGCAGCAAATAATTTAATAGGCCGTACAAGGAAGTCACGTGGTGTCCAGATTTTTTATGTAAAAGAATCAATTAGTATTTTTTCCGAAATGACTAGTTTTACTACTAATAAGGAGCGAATACTTTATGTGCTGATATTCAAACAGTTTATAGTAACGTAACCATATTTATGTGTATAATTAAACATGCGAGATAGTGAGTAAACAGTAACAATAAAGAAATAATTTTTAAAAACTTAATTGATAAGATTATAAGAGAAATTCTGTAGTAATTCTTGACGTTATAAAACACTTATACTTTAATCTTCCCTTTTTACTTCCTTGTACGAAGTAAAAAGTGTAATCGCGAAAAGTTTCAGGCAGCATATTTCAACGAAAATGTCCATTTTGACTGCTAGCGAATGAAATTCAACAATTTTCTTGCGTGATATCTGTTCGTAAGAACAGAATAAATGACTCTTTTCCTCCAAAAAAATTGTAAAATTGCTTTAAAATGAATTCTGAAGAGAATTTTTCGTGGCGTCTATACGAACGTATGTACGTACGTATCTCGCATAACTCAAAAAAAAGTAGCCTCAGAACGTTGAAATTTTGTATATAGGACTGCTATAACGTGTAGATGTGCACCTCGTATTTTGGTTGCAATCGGCTGCACTAAACGTATATAAATATAGTTATATATCCACTCTGTTACTGGCCCACCAGCGGCCGAGCGGTAACGTCGCTGAACACTGGTAGTTCGGTCCGAGTTTCGAAACCCGCGAACGGGCTGGCTGCATGGGCGTTTTCGTGGTTTTCCCCATGTGTAACGGGCATACCAGCCAGTTTCCCTTAAAAAGTCCTCCACGAAGGCATCCCTCCCTTAAGGCAGATAGCCCTCGAGTGCTTTGCCATAATCTAATAAACCAAACCACTCTGTTACTCGGCTTAGTAATCTCAGTTTCTTTACTCTTATATGTTTGTAAATTGTACATTTTTTGCTTTAAAAATGATTGAATTATGTTGTTCTTATCTTCCGGTTAAGGTTTTTATGCCTTTAGTAAATCTGTATGCAATATTTTTAGAATTCTCAACAATTTAAAAGATGTTTAAGTGCGGTTAAGTTTTAAATAACATGGCGGACATATTTGTTTACATTTGAAACAGCAGAATAGTAGATTTGTTGCCAGTCTAGAGAGACTAAGCTTCGCAACAACAAAGATAACGCCTTCATTTATTATTGCGAATTAAATCATGCTTAATCCTTTCTGGAATTTTTTCGAGGAAATAACTGTTTAAGATTTACTTCGTAATTTTTAATACGGATATTTTAAGTTTTTTTTTTTTTTTTTTTTTTGCCTTGTCGCGAAGTGGGAACTGAATTAATTGAATGAAAAATACTCAGTCGTCTGTGAAAAACTGTTTCTTTTTTTATTTTGTTTGCTTAATTTCTTTTATACATCATTCTAGCTTTATTATTGTATTTGAATAGAACTTGTGGCAACGATTAGACAGTTCTTTAAATGATATAATTCTGAGTTATAATATGAACGAAATATAATACTGTTAAGTGAACCTAGCGCCAGAGTGTCGCTATGGTAAACAAATAGAGTGAATTTTAAAGAATGCATTTATTCTATTGTGGTTTTTGCGCTGTCGGGGAAGTAGATTTAATTCAATCCAATAAGTTTAAATGAAATGCAAGAAAAAATGCGTATAATTTAATTTTCCGTACAAGGAAGTCATGTGCTGTACACATCAGATTTTTTCTCTTATTCTTATGTTACACCAGTGGTCTTCAAACTCTGTTAACTCACGGAACCTTTAGAACCGTAAGGTTTTTTTCGGGGAGCCCTTCGAAAAATATATTTTAAATGCGGTGAAATAAACATGGATCTTCTAAAATTTCTTTATATCAATGCTTGGATTCAGAGGTTTTCAAACTTTCCCAATTCATGGAACCTTTAAAAAGTATGAGGTGTTTTTTCGGCGAACCCCATCCTATCCTTAGAAAAGTATATCTTAAAATAATATTTAAATTATATTAGTATAGGTACTTTACGTAAATTGAATTAAAGTATTGAATTTTTTATGAATTTTATTTAAAAAATTTTATTAAGAAATATTAATACAAAATTAATGTGAATTACATATTAATAGCATTAACTCGTTCTCCAGGTGTCACCTTCTGATTTATCGTAGCATACGAACGGATTTTTTATCCAATCAGACTCTGCTTTCTCTTCTGGGAAATATTCTTTTACGATTTCTTCAATTGCAAAAGGTGCTCCATTATATAATTTTTAACACACTTCTCTAAATGCAATTAATTTTCCCACTAGAAAACTGTTTTGCAACGCACTGCACGTCATTCTCTGTGACATAGTCAAATTTTTATTTTTTTTATTTTGTCAAATTTTTATTTGTCTCTGCGACACATAGTTTAATTTTTATTTCAAAAATTTATTTAAATTTTTGATCCGCCGAACACAATTTGAAGACTACTGTGTTACACTATCATGCATTAATCAGAATTCGAACTGGTACATTGGCATTTTTGAGAGTTATTGTCATTTTTACCGGAGAAGATCTTGTAATTTATCTTTGAATGCAACAACCTGAAAAATTTTAAAGCAATATATATTGCTCTTAAATTTTTTAAACTTTAATATTTTATTTATTATGTAGTACATCTAACTGATACCTGTATAAACATTTTATACTGTTAGTATAATTAATAAAAAAAAAACTCTTCTAGTGCCGCATTTTTTTTTTTTGCATTCAGTTACGTCAGGAGTTCTCACCCTATGGTGGCCGCCGATCGTTTAACGTGCACTGTGCGGTCACAATAAAAATGTTTTAGTTTTCCGTAAAATTCTATGTGAACGTTTTCTCATTTTTAATGAAATAGAAACTGCATCCAACACAGATACCAGCAAAAAGCGAAATGCGATCGATCTCTTTTTACTTCCTTGTGCGAAGTAAAAAGGAAGTATTGTAATCGCGAAAACTTTCAGGCAGCATGTTTCAACGAAAATATTTCTTTTGATCGCTATCGAATGCAATTTAACAATGATTTTGCGTGATATCTGTACGTAAGGACAGAATAAAATACTCTTTTCCTTCAAAAAAATTTATAAAACTGCTTTAAAATAAATTCTGAAGGGAATTTTTCGTGGCGTCTGTACGAACGTATGTATGTACGTATCTCGCATAACTGAAAAACGAGTAGCCTCAGAACGTTGAAATTTTGTATATAGGACTGCTATAACATGTAGATGTGCACCTCGTATTTTGGTTGCAATCGGCCGCACCAAACTTATATAAATATATTTATATATATATATCCACTTTGTTACCCGGCTCAGTGATCTCACTTTCTTTACTCTTATATGTTTGCAAATTGTGCATTTTTTGCTTTAAAAATGATTGAATTATGTTGTTCTTATCTTCCGGTTAAGGTTTTTATGCCTTTAGTAAATCTCTATGCAATATTTTTAGAATTATCAACAATTTTAAAGTTATTTAAGTGCCGCTAAGCCTAATAATATTTTTGACGGCGGCCATTGCTTGTTTGCATTTGAAATCTAGAGAAACTTAGCTTCGCAACAACAAAGATAACGCCTTCTTTATTATTGCGAATTAAATCATGCTTAATCCTTTCTGGAATTTTTTCGAGGAAATAAGTGTTGAGTTTTTATGTATTTTTGCCTTGTCGCGAAGAGAGAACTGAATTAATTGAAGGAGAAATACTCAATCGTCCGTCAAAAACTGTTTCTTTTTTGTTTTGTTTGCTTAATTTCTTTTATACATCGTTTTAGCTTTATTATAGTATTTGAATAGAACATGCGGCAACGATTAGATAATTCTTTAAATGATATAAATTTTGTGCATTCTGAGTTATTATGTGAACGAAATATAATACTGTTAAGTGAACCTAGCGCCAGAGTGTCGCTATGGTAAACAAATAGAGTGAATTTTAAAGAATACATTTATTCTATTGTGGTTTATGCGCTGTCGGCGAAGTAGATTTAATTCAATCCAATACGTTTAAATGAAATGCAAGAAAAAATGCTTATAATTTAATATTTCGTACAAAGAAGTCATGTGGTGTACACATCAGATTTTTTTTTTTTTTTTCTTTTTTTTTATGTGCATGTAATTAATTCTACCAACTATAAATGCACCTTAAAAAAGTAAAGTGTGCCCGCCGTCCAACAGACATTCTAGAATGTGCTCTAAGGGTCAAAAAGGTTAGGAACCCCTGAGTTACGTAATTGTTTCTTAAAAAAGATTTTCATTTTCTTTTAAATGCAGACAAAAATTATATCTGATTTTATATTGTTTTCTTTATGTATTTTACCTTTAAAATATTATTTTAGTTTGCAAATGTAGGCATTGCATCGGCCGGGAATCGAACCCGGGCCGCCCGCGTGGCAGGCGAGCATTCTACCACTGAACCACCGATGCTACGTCCGTTACTTAAATAAAACTCATCTTCAAAGGTAAATGACCCAGTTAACTCGTCTTCGTTCTAAATTGTTGATTCATTTTTCTAAGTAATTGTGATGATGTTCGTGCTCTGTTATTTTCCTTAAAGGAAACGAAAGAATTCATTTTTTTTTGAACTTAACATTAACAGTAGCGTGTTTCTAAGCGTATTTGCAACAGGAATTATCTTTAACAGGAAAGATTTTCTTCATAATAAGGATTTTATTTATAAGTAGCATTTATTTCGATTTCGGTTCAGACAACCTAGTAAACCTTACTTTATTTCATTTAAAAATATTACCATGAAATAATTTCTGTTACGTTGCCTCTAGGTATACAGACTTTTGGTATACTTCTAGTATACCTCTAGGTATACTTAGAATCATTATTATTCCATGAGAGAAAATATAATTGATGTAAAATGAATTTTGATCCGATCCGAGTTTTATATTTAAAAGCAGAGCAAAAATGCTAAGGCTTCGCGTGCTGTTTGGTACTAAAGGTAACAAAATTATTTTATACTCTTGCATGACTTCTCAAGGATATTGTTGTGTTTTTCAGACTATCCATATTTGTTTACGCTTTCTAGAATAAGTGGAAGAAATGTTATCAAATATTTACTTTGAAATAATATTTACTTGGAAGCCGTATGTTGAAGTGAATGCAATCGAACCCGTTTATGACGAAGTCGGTTATGACGAATTAACGGCTTTAATGCGTTGAACTTAATGCTACAGTCGCTCAAACAATTGAGGATACGCCTTACTTTCACTTGATAAATCCAACTTTCGATGGAAGTAACACATTAACTAGAAGAGAAAACGTGTTTTTATTTTCACACGTAACAAAAGGGTTAATTTACAGTAAAAATAACGAAAATCAACAAAAAAAAAAAAATATCTAAAAATTAAAAATTTCACTAGTATTTGAAATAAATATAGACAGATCTTTACGTCAAAAAATTAAGGATACACCAATGAAATTTTTGTGATATATCACATACAAAGACAGTGTCAGTATTTGGTTGCATGTCCTTTGGCTTTTATAATGTCCTCTAAACGTCTTGGTACCGATTCGACCAATTTTTTGGTGGTATCTGGAGATATTTTATCCCATTCTTCTTGTAACACTTGCTTTAAATGGGTTTTGTTCCTAATTTGGTGTTTTTGGACCGCTGTTTCGAGTGTGGCCCACAAATTTTCTATGACATTGATGTCAGGGGACTGTGGTGGTGTTTTCAGTTGCTGTTTACAATGAAAAAGACACCACATTTTGACATTATGTGCCGTGTGTTTGGGGTCGTTGTCGTGCTGGAATATAAAATGTCCATCTAAACCCAATTTTTTTGCACTTTCTTTAAGATTGTTGTGGAGTATATCTATATAAAGCTTATGATCCATTATGCCGTCTATGAAAACTAAATTTCCTACCCCATTTGAAGCCATACAACCCCAAACCATGACGGAGCCACCACCATGTTTAACTGTAGGACGTAAATTTTTTGGATCCAAAGCGGTGTTCGGCTTTCTCCAAACGGTGCGACGACCATCACTTCCAAAAATGTTGAATTTACTTTCATCACTAAATATAACTTTCTTCCAAAAATAATTGATGGGTCTTCAATTGATCTGATCCGAATTGATGAGTTTTTGCAAACTCCAATCGCTTTTTCTGATTTTGTAAGCTGATAAATGGTTTCTTTCTAGCTACTCGATTGCTATATCCAGCATGTCTAATCACATTTCTCGTAGTTTGAGCACTTAGACTTCTGCACATTATTCGAGAAGTTTCTGCAGCTAGTTTGACTGCACTTAGTTTAGGATCAATCTTGATATCTTTCAAAATTTTCCTTTTGGCTACATCACTCAGAATACTTTTCCTTACTTTTCCACTTTTATTTTCAATTAATCCATCGCTTTTAAATCTTCCAAAGATTTTCTGTACACACGAGTAGCTTCTACCGACAATTTCAGCTCTTTCATGATAAGATTTTAAGAAAGGAAAATCTTATCATGAAATATCATTAATTTATATTAAGGTTATTTAAATAATCATGAATTTTCATGAATTTATATTAAAGTTATTTAAATAATCATGAATTTTCATGAATTTATATTAAAGTTATTTAAATAATCATGAATTTTCATGAATTTATATTAAAGTTATTTAAATAACTCTGAATTTTCATGAATTTATATTAAGGTTATTTAAATAACCTTAATATAAATTTTCTTACATCAATACTGGTCTCTCTCAGAGGAGCCATTTTCCATTTAAAATTGCTACTTTAAATTCACATAACCAACTTCAAAAGACAAAAATAAGAGTCGAAAAAGTTTAAGATAAAATTGCCCAAACTTAGATTATGATAGTAGCAAGTAAAAAAAAAATCTAGTGGTAGTTAAACAAAAAATTTTACTGCTGCATCCTCAATTTTTTGAGGTAAAAATCTGCTTATGTTTATTTGAAATGCCTCTGAAAATTTTTATTTTAGAATTTTATCGTTGATTTTTCTTTATTTTTACTGTTAATTAAACCTTTTGTTATATCTAAGAATAAAAGTACGTTTGCACTTCTAGTTAATGGGTTATTTCGATTGAAAGTTGAATTTATCAGGTAAAAGTAAGGTGTATCCTCAATTGTTTGTGCCACTGTATGTCTTGCAAATAAATTTAATGTAGTTTTTTCAAAGTGTTGTTTCAGTCATTGGCTGTTTTAATGCCATTATTTTATTTATTTGTTTATTGCAACATTTTGACTTAATTAGACCCCAAACTATTTTTTTCTCTGTTTTTCCTGATGTTACGCAAAAAAGAACAAAATTGTTTCGGTACCTTTTTTTGCAGAAAAAAGCCACTCGGCCCTATTAGAAAGTTTGAAATGAGGGATCTAATGAAATATTCAAACTTGAAGACCAGGGGTTGTTGCGTTAGATTGGAGTGAAAAGAGAAATATTTGAATATTCTTCATAAATTTGTAACTTCTTACATTTATTTAAGTTAAGACACAATAACACGCTGAACAAATACTAATTCAGAAGTCAAACAACAAAAATCAGCGTTATATTTTCAAATTTTCACAGGACTAGTTTCGATGGTTTAACCGAACCATCACCCTTATTTGCAAAAACGCAAAATTTGCATTTTTATTTCCGAAAAGATTTTTTTGAAATCTTTCTGTTCTAGTTAAGGATCCTAATTCCAATCCATCTTTGCCTTCGGCCTTTAAAGAAATTATGTTTTAGTTCTGGTTTCATCAACAGATGGCGCCACTTGCTTATTCTTGTCCATGCTTTCTTATCTTATCTGATCATTATATCCTATCTCGTTCATTTGCGCTTTTGCAGCTAAGGATGGTGGTTTGGTAAAACCATCGAAACTAGTCCTGAGAAAATTTGAAAATATAACGCTGATTTTTGTTGTTTGACTTCTGAATTTATTTAAGTGTATTCAATATCTTAAATTCATCTGTATTCTATTAATCGCGTTATATTATTATTATGTTAAAATTCGAAGTGAATTCACGTATAGAAAGACAGAAACAGAAAGAAAAGCGCTAATTCGAAGTACGCTTCTTATTGAATTAAATTCTTCGTTAATCTGACTGTCTCTCTCCCTCTGGAATATACGATATATATGTATAAATCGTATATTCCGCCGTATAACGCGCATCTATAATGTCAAACTACATTTTTTTATTTTTAAGTTTAATCTCCATATAACGCGGACCCTTTCCTTTACGAAGAAACCTGAAAATGTTAATATGCGTAGTTCTTATCTTTTGAAGTCTTTCATTCGAAGCTTTTTCCCGGCCTTTAGAACAATGTGTATTGATACGCTGAACAAATATTAATTTAGAAGTCAAACAATAAATTGGGTTTCTGCAGCTGAGGATGATGGTTCGGTAAAACCATCGAAACTAGTCCTGTAAAAATTTGAAAAATATTACGCTGATTTTTGCTGTTTGACTTCTAAATTAAATGTGTATTGAATTTATAAAAGATAAAGGGAACAACATATGTGTGGGGAAATGCTTGAGGGAATAAATAATTCTGCAAAGAAGGTTGGTTGCGTTGCATTCAATGTAGGTGTGCATAAGAATGGAAGGAGGGACAGGAAAGAGGGACACAATTTTTGGAGGAAAGAGGGACACAATTGGGGGTAAGAATGCACTTTTGACCAGAATGAATTCGCGGAATTAGGAGGCAAATGTTTTTTCCTTCTCCAATCATGTAAATCCGTGATTTTATATATATAAAATATCGAAACTTTAGTAAATCGCATCTGCTTTAGTTTAAATACAGTTGCTCTATTGTTTCTTTTAGAAGTAAATATATGGCTGTTGCCAAACGATACGAACACAGTGCTGGCTTCAAATGCAGAGTCATTCAGTTTAAAAAGGAAAATGCAAATCTAATGCAGCAAGGATGTTTGGTGTTGGTGAAAACTCCATAGGTGAGTGAATAATGTACCAAAGAATAAATATGCATTGCGTAAAGGAGTTACATTTTCGTAAAGGAACGAAATCGCCTGTCGAAATTGGTGAACTCGGTGCTAGAAAATAACCAGAATGGATTAATTCTAAGAAAAGACAAGAAATTCTAAGAAGAAACAAGATTAATTTTAAGAAGAAACAACATATGTTTATATCTCGTAAAGTTGGCAGAAAAGATTGCAGATGAAAGATGAAGATGAGAACTTTCAAACAACTTTATATTGGTGTAGTTGATTTATGGCACGGAATAATTTGGTTCTAAGAGAAAAAATAGAAGTTTCACAAAGGTTTCCGAAGGGACCACAAATTGATAAGTTTCCAAAAGTATGTAATTGATCTGTGAAGGTTCCCCCCCCCAAAAAAAAAATCTTGTTACATATTAGAAATATAGATGGTATTCTTGTGATGTTTGATATGATAGGAAATAAAACAGTTGGTGTGAAAGGAATAAAAACGGTTCACATAAAAACAACAGGTTACGAAAAATCTCACCTCACCGTAGTGCTTTCCTGCTTAGCGGATGGTTTAAAAGACGATGCCGAAATAGTGTTTCCATTCATGTATAGTGTTTCCATTTTCCAAATAGTGTTTCCATTCATGTTCAAATAGTGAAAAAATTCAAATAGTGTTTCCATTCATGTATAGTGTTTCCATTTTCCAAATAGTGTTTCCATTCATGTTCAAATAGTGAAAAAATTCAAATAGTGTTTCCATTCATGTTCAAATAGTGTTTCCATTCATGTATAGTGTTTCCATTTTCCAAATAGTGTTTCCATTCATGTTCACGAGAAAGGATTGATGGTCAAAACCAGACAAAACGGTGTAAAATTGTAAATAAGAATTGTTTGACAAGAGCAACCTGTTGTCTTAAGGAATCCAAAAAGTCGTTTGGTTTGGATGGGAGACATGTTCAGATGCCACCTAACGGCTATTACAAAGAAATTGATGAGAGTTAACACAGATATGGCATTTATTCCAGGGGGATTAACGCCATTATTTTAGCCTTTAGGTATGTGTTTTAATAAACCATTCAAAGGAAATTTTTAATTTTTTAGACATTTTTATAAAATTACGTCATATATTTTTCAATTTTTCAAATATATAACGTACCAATGTTAGTCTACAACCAGAACCGGGTTTAGACTTTGAATTCACAGGCCGGCGCTGAAAATTCTAGTCAAATCATGGATAGCACCTTGCTTATTGTGAATCTGCCAAACCGCTTTGTTCTTATAGAGAAGGCCCACCGACGGCCGAGCGCTCAAATCGCTGAACATTGGTAAGTTCCAACCTGTGTTCGATTCCAGGCGAACGGGCTGACTGCATTGGCGTTTTCGTGGTTTTCCTCATGTGTAACATATATACGAGCAGTTTCCTTTAGAAAGTCCTCCACGAAAGCATCCCTCCCCTTAGGCAGATAGTCCTGGTGTGCTTTGCTATAATCTCCTAAACCAATCTTCTGATAGAGATGTCAAGCAGCAAAATCTGTATATGAGGATATTAGAGTGAGCATTATCATGAGTTAATTCAATGAGGTGCTGATACCGTTATTGTGATCTTCTACGTAATTGTTATCAAATAGCTCTCATTTCTGTTATTAACCCTTTGTTGCATCATGTCCACTCTAGTAGACAAAAGTTTAAATTTGTTTATTCTTCTGTAAATGCCTTAACAGATTCCATTCCTCTGTTTATTCATTCTTTAATATTAGAAATTTCAGGCTGTATAGCATCACTAAGTAAAGCATTGCTATTTGAAAATGGCTGCTACTTCTTTTTCGCAGTTAGTACAATTTCTCATAGTAAACATTGGGGCCCACCAGCGGCCGAGCGGTAAAGACGCTGAACACTGGTAGTTCGGTCCGAGGTTCGAATCCCGCGAACGGGCTGGCTGCATGGGCGTTTTCGTGGTTTTCCCCATGTGTAACGTGTATACGAGCCAGTTTCCCTTAGAAAGTCCTCCACGAAAGGCATCCCTCCCCTTAGGCAGATAGCCCTAGTGTGCTTTGCCATAATTAAATACACCACACCACACCATAGTAAACATTATATAATATTGCTTACGTTTTCTTATACTGCCGTTTTTTATTCATAATTAGTCATTTTAGACATTTTATTTTAAATGTCAGTTTGAGAAAATTGTGGAGTGGGTAGATAAAGATCTACCGAAAAGAGTGAATTGAAACTCAAATGGACTGCTTATCGAGCCAAAACACCACTGGAAATGTGTATGTTTGGCAAGGAATTTCTAGAACATTTGACATTTGAATCCAAGAGGCACAGGTTACACAATCGTAGCAAAATGAATTCAATCACAATCGACGAAATGAAGGTATTTTGGCGGATCTGTATGTGCATGTCAGTTGTAGATTTACCATTTAGAAGGTAGTAATGATCACCGCAAACAAGGCAGGTGTATTTTAATTATGGCAAAGCACACTAGGGCTATCTGCCTAAGGGAGGGATCTTTCGTGGAGGACTTTCTAAGGGAAACTGACTCGTATACACGTTACACATGAGGAAAACCACGAAAACACCCATGCAGCCAGCCCGTTCGCGGGATTCGAACCTCGGACCGAACTACCAGTGTTCAACGACTTTACCGCTCGGCCGCTGGTGGGCCTGCAAACAAGGCAGGAAATGATTTCAAATGCAATGACCGTAAATTCGTTGGGAAGAGATTTGTATGCATGTACGTATATGCATGCTGTCCACTGCAGTGAACAAATTGTAGCAATTATTTAAAACGAAATTTAAATGAAATTATTTTTTTATTATTACTAAGGTTATTTTAAGTAGACAAAATACAAACATTTTCGTTTAACTTCTCTAGATTATTTGTATGCAACAAAGGGTTAAGATGTAATAAATTAAAAAGGAGAGTAGAGTAAATGTACTTTGTCAACGAGATGAAGAATGTCTACCAAATGTTGAATGAAGATGATTAAAAAAAAAGTTTGTAACATTTTGCCATCTGTAAGAATGAAAACAGCTTTCAGTTTACATACAAGTGTATAAAAGATTTGAACATGGGACTTACAGGCCTGATAGGCCGTTAATAACCCCTGAGGGTCTGTGTAATTCCTTTTTTCCGCATAGTGGATTAAGAAGTTTGAGCTGAAATTCACGTTTCAAATGGATGGGAAGTTTGCTAAAGGTTAAATTAAGCAAACGATACTTAAGTATATAGAAGAATAACCTCTGATCTTTATAGAAAAACTGCCATCATGTGTATTATGTTACATCCAATATTATCGTCATTGTTACAATCTTATCTGTTCGAAATGCAACCTTGTCATTTGTTCTGTTATCAGAGCTCGACTTTCGTGATTTATAATCCAACTTCTCTCTAGTAATAAGATGGACGTTGCTGTTATGATATGTTGTTGCTTATTGCTTTCTACTCTAAGCAAACGCCTGGTTTCGGAAATAAATGAGACCAGCATATAGAAAACATGCTTTATTTTAAGAATAATGAATTTCCGCAAATTATCATGTTCATTCGTTTTGTACTTACTACGCATGCATTTCATTTTAACCGTTTTTGTAGTAAATACATCTGACTCTCATACTCATCTGACTCATAGCAACTTCTCTATTCCTTTACATACGAGATAAAATATATCGAGTTAAACCTCTTTTGAAAGAGAGAAAGAGTCGTTTTCCGTGCCTTTGTTTTCCCATATTCCACATTTTTGCATTGAAAATCTATTCTCACTCTCTAAATGCATGCTGATGAAAAATGCCTTTTCTGTCAAATATAATGAATAACTTTGTTGCGTCCCTTTCCACCAATACGTTTGTTTTTAAGGTGCATCATAATCTCCTGTAATAATTGTCTTTAATTTTGCCTTTGTCTTTTCGACTGTACTAAATATGAAATAAAAATTTAGTACTTAATCCCTCCCCAAAAATTAAATATGTATTATTTAATTTTATTATTTTATTTATGCCTTTGTCTTTTCGACTGTACTAAATATGAAATAAAAATTTAGTACTTAATCCCTCCCAAAAAGTTAAATATGTATTATTTAATTTATTGTGATAAATAAATAACTCAGATATTTGCTTAGAATTTTGAAGTACATCGATATAAAATTTTATGATTTCTTGCTCTGCATTTGATTTTTGGAAAGCCGTGCAATTTAAATATAGAACTTCAGACTTATAAACAGCTCATATTCACGAATTAATAAGGAATAATGCTGGCTGTAAGATTGAAAGACCAAACATTGGTTCGAATCCGCTATATTTTATTTCGATATTTTAATTTTTTAGCCAAAAGGGAACTCTCAGTCTCGGAATGAGATTTTGCATTTGGCTCACTGTAAGCGGCGTGTCACCTTTCGAATTGTTGTTACCAAATATAATCGCCCTGTATTATCTTTAAATAAATTTAATAATGAAGAATCTCCATGTACGTGTGTACGTTTTTCGTATTATGAAAAAAACAACGTCACCTAGAGCCATCCAGTTTTGTGTATGTGTATGGGATTATGGCAAAGCCTCGAGGCTATCTACCTAAAGGGAGGGATGCTTTAATGGAGGACTTTCTAAGAGCTCGTATACACGTTACACTGGCTCGTATACACGTTACACATGGGGAAAACAACGAAAACGGCCATGCAGCCAGCCCGTTCGCGGAATTCGAACCTCGGACCAAACTACCAGTGTTCAGCGACTTTACCTCTCGGCCGCTAGTGGGCACATCCAGTTTTGAAGAACGTAGTCCTCCACTCGAACATGTGTGCTGGGAAGCCCGAATTTTGAATTTCGAATTTGTTTTATTACTTATTTCATATTTTGTAAAATTTCATGAATTTTTCATTAACAAATTCAACGATTTGAAAGCGAGCAGTGGTAACACCGTTCGAAATAAAATATTTTAACTCCAGCGCACGAGACTGTTTCCATACGGTATTTATCTTTCAATTTTAATTAGCAAACTCGGCTGTATGAAAGCCATGTGTTACCTCGACCGGAAATTAAATACTTTTATCTTCCACGCGCCAGTGTGTTCCTGTTCAGTAAAGCCTTTACTTTCAAATTTAATCTGGAAGGTTATTGCGTAATAAACTAAGGGATTTAAAGGCAATAAATACAGTTCTTAAGAATACTTTTTTACTTCCTTGTACGAAGTAAAAAGGAAGTATTGTAATTGCGAAAAGTTTCAGGCAGCATATTTCAACGAAAATATCCATTTTGACCGCTTTCGAATGCAACTTAACGACGTATTTCCGTGATATCTGTACGTAAGGACAGAATAAAAAACTCTTTTCCTCCAAAAAAATTATAAAACTGCTTTAAAATGAATTCTGAAGAGAATTTTTCGTGGCGACTGTACGAACGTTTGAACGTACGTGCGTTCATATCTCGCATAACTCAAAAACGAGTAGCCTCAGAACGTTGAAATTTTGTATATAGAACTACTATAACATGTAGATGTGCACCTCGTATTTTGGTTACAATCGGCCTCACCAAACGTATATAAATATATTTATATATATATATCCACTCTGTTACCCGACTCAGTGATCTCAGTTTCTTTACTATATGTTTGTAAATTGTACATTTTTTGCTTTAAAAATGATTGAATTATGTTGTTCTTATCTTCCGGTTAAGGGTTTTATGCCTTTAGTAAATCTGTGTGCAATATTTTTAGAATTATCAACAATTCTAAAATTGTTTTAAGTGCCGCTAAGCCTAATAATATTTTTGATGGAGGTCATTGCTCTTGTTTACATTTGAAACAGCAGGATAGCGGATTTGTTGCCAATCTAGAGAAACTTAGCTTCGCAACAACAGAGATAACGCATTCATTTATTATTGCGAATTAAATCATGCTTAATCCTTTCTGGAATTTTTTCGAGGAAATAAGTGTTTAAGAATTACTTCGTAATTTTTAATACAGATATTTTGAGTTTTTATGTATTTTTGCCTTGTCGCGAAGTGAGAATTGAATTAATTGAATGAGAAATAATCAATCATCTGTGAAAAACTGTTTCTTTTTTGTTTTATTTGCTTAATTTCTTTTATACATCGTTCTAGCTTTATTATAATATTTGAATAGAACATGTGGCAACGATTAGATAATTCTTTAAATGATAAAAATTTTGTGCATTCTGAGTTATAATATGAACGAGATATAATACTGTTAAATGAACCTAGCGCCAAAGTGTCGCTATGGTAAATAAAGTGAATTTTAAAGAATGTATTTATTCTATTGTGGTTTATGCGCTGTCGGCGAAGTAGGTGTAGTTCAATCTAATAAGTTTCAACGAAATGCAAGAAAAAATGTGTATAATTTAATATTCCGTACAAGGAAGTTATGTGGTGTACACGTCAGATTTTTTACTTTTTAGTGTGATTGATTTAAATAAACATGTATTCAAATCATAAGATGTCTAATTAGAAATACGCAATATTTTTATGAAATCACACTAGCTGGACTGATTAAAAGCATTCTATACTTTTTCGTTTTTTATGCTAATTATCTTAGGCAGCTGGCCGGCTAGTTTTTTAAGAAATAATGTAGCGAATGTAAAATTATATATAGCGACCTCTAACACTCTATCGGGAATTTTAAAAAACATGCTGTTTTTAAATATTTTGTGATTTTGCTGTTTAGCTCAATTTTATTTGTCGTAAGTGCGAAGAAATATTTATAAGGTTAACATATAAAAAGTTAATAATAAAAAGACAACAACAACAAATTTTTATTAACAAAAGTCAATAATTATATGATGAGATGAGAAAAGACTGAAAAAATATAAAAATGTATGCCAACACTTAACACTGCATCGGGAATTCCGAAAAACCTTAAAGAAACCTTTCAGATATTTTTAAAAGTTTTTAAGTTTATTATTTTAAATGTAAAGTTATCATCAATAAAATTGTTGTTCATTCCATGCTTTTCTAGGAGTTAATGCGTAATATGCCATTTCAGAATTCTTTTTTCCCCTTATAGGCAAATATAGAATTCGCATGTAAATTTATTGAAGGTGCTTTCAGGAATGCTTCCAGTGTCAATTTATATCTAATTTCTTCATATTACGTATATCTTTTCCTTACAATATCTAAAACTGATATGAATTTTCTCGTTCATGTGCAATATTATGAGATCATTCCGTCAAAAGTTATTTTCCCAGCTGCGCATTTTTGCTTTCTCTCTCGGCATGCATTGATCAGAATCAGCTTTTTTTCTCGACTTGTCATTGCGAATGATTCTGACTGAAATATTCGCTGTGTCACGGTGATTAAGAAATTTCAGAGGGGGGGGGGAACTGTTTTCACTCGACCAGATTTCAGGTTTATAAGTACAAAATTACTACTATCAGCTTCAGTGTTTCTCCTTACTTGCTTGGGGAACATTAAATGTCCTGACTCGGAACAGGGAGCTTACTAAAGCTATGTTCAATAAATGTGGGAAGTAGACAAGATACACAGGAAGGGTATACGAAACCCTTTATTTTTCACTCTTTACAATAATTTCCGGACTTCGGAATACAGAGACCAACCACTTGTGGTCTGAACGTAAGAATATAAAAATATTAACTAAACTCTAACTTAACTTTGGAATAATAAACAAGGGCCTACGTGGAAGATTGGCCGTATATTAACAGGAAGCCGTATGTAGTACAGAGAACTGTTAACACTACGATACGTTTAAAATTATCACGAGGATTAAACCTCTGGCCTGGAAGGCAACCAGCAACCGAGTAAAACTACTATGGCAAGCGGCCTGCTTCGACTAACTCCTTCCTCTCTCTCGCTTGGCAAAAAGCCACAACTTAAGTACTTGGCATTCGCCAGACAAATTTGCATAAATAAGTTAAAGCTTTTAATTCTGGCCGGAAGTAGAAAATAAGAAGTGATAGTAAAGATTTAAAATAAAATAAACGTTAGTAAAACTTAAGATCCTTACACTACATATTCCAACATAATCTTACTTGCGCTTTATTTGAATAATTTTAATTGGAAAATTTCGCTTCGAAATTCATCGTAGCCATTGATCAAAATTTAATTCGGTCAGTTGTCGAAATGTACTTTATTTAATTGGTTTTTATCTACTTCTTGTGCAGTTTTTACTTTCCTTTTCCGAAAAGTTTCCTATACTGTCGGAAAAGAGTTGGGTAAACAGTAAAACAAACTGGTGCCTAAATTGTAAAGGGAAGCAAGTGAATAACAGGATATTGTAGAGAACGCGATGCTGATCTGTTTGTGAATAATTATCTGAAGAAGTGTGCTTTTGAATTTTCGCGTGTTTCCTTGAACTCAGTCAGTAGCATACTTTTAAGCTATAGAAATTGCCTTTCTCAGGTCTTGTAACTCATAATTTACATTGTAGAGTCGTTTTGATTAAGCTGATTTCGATGAGACGTAACGTCTACCATGAAAGAAAATTTCTGGATCCACTGATCGTACGTTAGTTCTGGATAACAAACATCATTTTCAAGGAGAAATGCTTTAATTTCTGTCAATAAGGACGCTAAACGTTTGAAAACGTTTCATCTCGATAACCAACGTACTCTGTTATGCAGCAGATCTGCTTACTCATTCTCCATTTCAGCTAAAAGTTCCTTAAATTGGCGATTATTAAGAGCTTCAGAGCCCACCAGCGGCCGAGCGGTAAAGACGCTGAACACTGGTAGTTCGGTCTGAGGTTCGAATCCCGCGAACGGGCTGGCTGCATGGGCGTTTTCGTGGTTTTCCCCATGTGTAACGTGTATACGAGCCAGTTTCCCTTAGAAAGTCCTCCACGAAAGGCATCCCTCCCTTTAGGCAGATAGCCCTCGTGTGCTTTGCCATAATTAAATACACCAAACACCAAATAAGAGCTTCAGCTGTAATGCATTTCATAATATTAATCACCAATTCCATAACTTGTAGAAAAATTAGTATTTTTTTAAAGCAGGAGACAGTGGCGTAGCGGGGGGGCAAGGGGGTATGAAGCCCCGGGCGCCGCTCGCAGAGGGGCGCCAAATGGTCTCCAAACAAGATTTTCATCGTATCACTATGTTTTTTTTGGGGGGGAAGGGGGGCGCTAAAAAGGTATTTTGCCCCGGGCTCCAGTTATGCTCGCTACTCCTCTGGCCGCAGATATACTGCTCTCAAAAGAATCAATTAGTAAATATGGCCTTCAGCAGGCAGAACACCCTCTAAAACCTTCTTTTAAATACTTTGTGAAAAATGTGCATTGCCTTCGCCGGGATCCGAAACTCTCGAATACGCGTCGAGTGTGCTTCCAGTTACACCGCGAAAGCACGCGGTGAGAAGGAAAAAGTGCCTTATAACAGTTCCAAGAAAAAGTTTTATTATGGCCCAGTAGGTGACCTGATTCATGACAATGGTAACGCCGAACACTGGTTTTTCGAATTTGATTCAGTTTCCTTAGAAAGTCGTCCACGAAAGCATTTCCTTCTTCGGGAATCAGCCCTCGTTGCCTTTCCCGTAATAAGTTGAATGCCCAGAATAGTAGTAAAAAAAGTAGTAAAGTTAGGAATGAGGAATTATTGCAATCTACGCGAGGTAGATAATACTCCTATCAACGAAGTTGGTTGTGCGCTTAGACGTTTCAAAATGTGCTGGCTCTTGACTTGCCAGTAAGCATATAAAATGAAATTAAATGATAAAACGAAACGCAATTACTTCACTGAATATGAGAAGTCTACCACCCCCATTGAAATTATGCGCAGCCTAGTTTGAAAAGTATGTTAAGACACCTTATAATTTTTCATTTTAACTTTTATATTAAAGAGAAATATATTTACTTAATTTTCTCTCGGATGCTTAGACCATTTTTTTCCTTTTTGAATACCAGTTGTATAGCACGTTCATATATGAAAGATCGGTTCACTGGTTTGTTAATTGATTAGATAAAAACACCTAAGGGCTACCTGCTTAAAACGAACAGTGCTTTCGTGGAGGACTTTCTAAGGGAAACAGGTTCCTATTTGTCTCCCACTTAAACTTTGAAACTCTTGTGCAGCCAGTCCGTTACCGGGATCTGGTCCCGGATCAAACTACCGGTCTTACTCGGCCATTGGTTGGACGTATGTAAAATCAGCCTTAGATTTATTTCTGTCTCTAAAAAAAATGCGACGTCTTTTTATATTTCAGGCCGTCTTACACATTCGGTCAGTAAGTATATCATTACTGACATAAATTCTCGAGATCGACAAAAATCGTTAATTTATTCCAATGTAGTTTACCTTTGTAATTACTATAGCTTGTATTAATTTAGAATGTTTACTTTTCTGTGATTTTTAATCTATTTTAAATATTAATTCTGTATGTGTTCGAAAGAAATCACTCTGTACTGCAAAGACGTATTTGTTCAGCTGATCACTGAGTAGGTCTCAGCTTCCATATAGAATGTTTTTCAAAGTTTAATGAAATTACTTCTTCGTAAAATAAAATACTATTTAAAACAACAACAACAAATTGCGTTGCATAGTTTCTGTGACTCGGAGCTTCTGACTGTGAGGGTTACTTAGATTATAGCGTGCAATTTTTTCTTCCTTGTACGAAGTAAAAAGGAAGTATTGTAATCGCGAAAAGTTTCAGGCAGCATATTTCAACGAAAATATCCATTTTGACCGCTATCGAATGCAATTTAACGATGTTTTTGCGTGATATCTGTACTTAAGGACAGAATAAAAGACTCTTTTCCTTCAAAAAAATTATAAAACTGCTTTAAAATTAATTCTGAAGAGAATTTTTCGTTGCGTCTGTATGAACGTATGTACGTACGTGCGTGCATACGTACGTATCTCGCATAACTCAAAAACGAGTAGCCTCAGAACGTTGAAATTTTGTATATAGGACTGCTATAACATGTAGATGTGCACCTCGTATTTTGGTTGCAATCGGCCGCTCCAAACGTATATAAATATATTTATATATATATCCACTCTGTTACCCGGCTCAGTGATCTCAGTTTCTTTACTCTTATATGTTTGTAAATTGTACATTTTTTGCTTTAAAAATGATTCTATTATGTTGTTTTTATCTTCCGGTTAAGGTTTTTATGCCTTTAGTAAATCTGTGTGCAATATTTTTAGAATTATCAACAATTTTAAAGTTGTCTGAGTGCCACTAAGCCTTTTTTTAATGGCGGCCATTGATGTTTACATTTGAAACAGGAGACTAGTGAATTTGTTGCCAATCTAGAGAAACTTAGCTTCAACAACAAAGTAAACGCATTCATTTATTATTGCCAATTAAATCATGCTTAATTCTTTCTGGAATTATTTCGAGGAAATAAGTGTTTAAGATTTACTTCGTAATTTTTAATATAGATATTTTGAGTTTTTTATGTATTTTTGCCTTCTCGCGAAGTGAGAACTGAATTAATTGAATGAGAAATACTCAATCGTCTGTGAAAAACTGTTTCTTTTTTGTTTTGTTTGCTTAATTTCTTTTATACATCATTCTAGCTTTATTATAGTATTTGAATAGAACTTGTGGCAACGATTAGATAATTCTATTCTTTAAATGATATAAATTTTGTGCATTTTGAGTTATAATATGAACGAAATATATAAGTTAACTGTTATATAATTATTGGATTATATAACAGTTAACTTAGTTTCCGTTATATAAGTATTATATGAGTCAACTGTTATGTAATTATTAATACTGTTAAGTGAATCTAGCGCCAGAGTGTCGCTATGGTAAACAAATACTAGAGTGAATTTTAAAGACTGCATTTATTCTATTGTGGTTTACGCGCTTTCGGCGAAGTAGATTTAATTCAATTCAATAAGTTTAAATGAAATGCAAGAAAAAATGCGTATAATTTAATATTCCAATTTAATATTCCAATGCAAGGAAGTCATGGTGTACACATCAGATTTTTATGTATATTATACTGGAATTTGGTTCAGTTTAAATTTGATCCCGGTGAGGTGAGTAACCGTGAATCTGGAGAAAAAGAAGAGCGACTTAATTTAACCTTAACTTTGCAAGAATAAAAAGTACTAAAAACTTCCTTCGTAATTTGTCATATTGATTAGATCGATCTGCGTTCCTATGGTTACAGACTGCTGGTGAGTGGAGATTCCAGGCTTTCAACAATTTCGACGCGAATGGAACGAGCAGAATCATCTCTCTTTCTCTCTCGCAGATTGTATAGGAAATTTGAGTCTAGTTGTCGATTTCAAACTTGCTCTCGTTTGTCAGCGTTTAATGACGGTTTCCGAGTTTATGTGAATCTGGTAGTCTTTGTATAGTCATAGTTAACGCTGATCAATAAATTTGTAGAAGTGACTATTTTGAAAGACTTTCTTTATGCATTCCGTTATTTAGTTGCTTTTAGTATCATCAGTTCATTATCTATAAAGTATTAACATTAAGCTTTATAGAAGATTAATAGAACCGTGGTTACTAACAACAGTAGTATTAATCTATATCGAGATCTAGATATGTGTTTCAATCTAGAAATTATGAAACACTTAAGATTTTTTTAACGAAAGAAAAAAATTTTCATTCAAATTTATCGTCGCACCAGAGGACTTTTAAGGATTTTTAGTCTGAGCATCGCATGTTACCAGTTTGCTCTTAGACTCAATCCTGCTAACACATTTTTTTTTCGGGGGGGGGGTCCTTTTAGCTTTATTATTAAGCATCGCTTTCCTCGCACTTACGCGACATAAAATTTAAAAGCAAAATCACAAAATATTTAAAAATAGCATATCTATAGAATTCCCAATAGAGTGTTAGGGGTCGCCATCCAGATATATATTTATATATATGTGATGTACCAGCTTTTGTCCGGAATAAATAGATTGGTGAAGAATCATAAATGTAGTCGTAGCTTAAATTATCAGACGATAAGTTTAAAAAACAGGATCCATTTATTATTATTCATGAGAAATAGTAGTTACAAAATCAGATATCCGGAGTAAATAAAAAGAATTACTAATAACTTTTTGTATGAAGTTTACTGCATCGTTACTTTAAAGAAAAGCCCCCGATATTCTTTTGCGAGTCCTTTTATAGCCTCTGGAAAGGCGGAGCTTCCAAGAAATGACGTCAGCCTCGTCAGCCATTCCAGTTCGCTTTAAATATTTCCAGAACATACTATAACTGTACGTGTAGAAAAGGCGTGAAAAACAACTTGACTGCGGGGCTGTAGAATTAATTACACGTACTTTCAAATAAGAGACCGTCGCCATTAAAAAAAAAAAAATGAAAAGAACATAGAGTTAGAATTTTAAGTGTATTCTTGACTATGGAATTTTATTATTACATATATATATATTGTACCCTCTTATAGGTGTAGTGGCGCAAGGCCAATGGCTATAAAATAAAACGCCCCCCCCCCAAAAAAAAGAACGGAAAGCTTTCAGATTTTATATTACGCCCAAAAGGGCCTTTTTTAAACGTTTTGTGTGCTACCCTTATTTATTAAATATCATGGTCTTCATTTATTAAATATCATTCGTTTTATTATAAAATTCAGTTCAAGAGCAGTATCGCAAAATAATTTTAAAAGAGCATGTATTTAGAATTTCCGATACCCAGTCTCGCGCACTGGAGACAAACAATTTTTTTTTTTTTTTTTTTTTTTTCAGTGTTGCCATTGCTCGCTTTGAAATCGTTGAGTTTCTTAGTCAAAAACTCATAATTGCTTTGCAAAATATGAAATAGATAATAAAACGAATTCCAAATTCGGGCTTCCAGATGCTCATATTCGGGTGGAGACGTACGTTATTCACAATTGGATGGCTCTAGGTACCGTTGTTTTATCACAATGCAAGAAACCTACATACATTTATGCACATTCTTTCATTATTTAATTTCTTTAAATATAGTACAGGGCGATAATATTTGGTGGCAACAATTTGAAAAGGGAAACAACGCTTATCGTGAATCAACGCAAAATGGCAAAACGAAATTAGTCCTTCTGGGCAAATTGCCCCTTTGGACTTAAAAAAGAGATTATATCTTGGTTAGGTTAAGGTTATTTGAATTAGGCAGAGCACACGAAGGTTATGTGCTACGGAAAGAGATGCTTTGATGGAGGACTTTCCAAAGGAAAGTAGCTCGTATTCACGTTAAACATTAGGGGAAAAAAAAAAAAAAAAAAAAACGATAAAAAAAAAAACGAGTTAACCATGCAGCCATCCCGTTTTCGTGGGATTGAACCCGGGTCGAACAACCAGTATTTGCACGGTCTTAAACCATTCGTTCAGTGGTGCGGCTCTAAAGATTTAGTATTTGTGTGCTCTGTGCATTTATCTTGCCGTGAAATGGATCCAGGATAATGGGACAACATCCTCAAAGTACCTTATTTGTTCTGATTCTCTTTCTTCTCTTCAACTTTTGAACAGTATTACCAGCTGCGATAAATTAGTTATCGAAACCCTAGTAACTGTTAGTTCACTTAGAATTAGAGGTATTGATATCTGCTTTGCTTATGTGCGTGCTCATCATGGGTTCTAAGGAAATGAAAGAGCTGATTTCTTAGCTAAAGATGCCTTAAATTTACCCATTGATATCAACATTAGCATTCCAAAGAGTTATTGGAAGTCCTTTCATTATAAAAAGCTTTTAGCTACGTAAAATGAGGAATACATTTCATCTTGCAATGCTGAAGTCACCAAAAAGTTCCTTACTTCTATTTACCATAGACTGAATTCCGAATCTTTCCTCTCGTTAAATTTTAAAGTGTCTCTGTTCTTATCTGGTCACGGTAAATTTGCAAGTTACCTGTTTCGTTTTAATCTACGATCAAACAATTTATGTGAATGTTCAAAAAGAGTTCCTCAGGATGTGGAACATTTGATTTTCTCGTGCCGTACATTCGATGGCCCTAGATTATGCTTACAGAATGATTTGAAAATGTTCGGAGGGACTTGGCCAGTGAACTTATCCGTTTTCGTGAAGTCCAGACTGCTGTTCTCTGCTTGTTCGCTTTATTTATGCATGGAACTTTTAATGTTTATTTATGCATGTAAATTTAATGTTTTATTTAACTTATTTCTGTAAGCCCCGTGTTGTACATATGTGGTGCACGGGGAGTCTGTATGTTTGTTCTCAAAGAAAAAAAAAAATATGGTAAGAAACTGTAGGCTATTTAATAACGGAAAATTTTCGTTACCAGAATTGTGCTATGAAAATGCTAGCAACTTTCTGAAATATTTTTTTAAAAAGAACAGTGCTGTTACTATTTCCTTTCTTTGAAAAATTTTGGTTATTTGATTAGGGCAAAGCACGGGAGAGCTATCTGTCTGAGGGCAGGGATGCCTTCGTGGAAGATTTGCTAGGAGAAACTAGTTCTTGGCCGCGTTTTACATAGGGAAAAACCATGAAGACATTCATGAAGCCAGCACGTTCGTTGGGATTTGAACTCGAATCGAGCTACCAGTGTTCAGCGACTGCTACTGACCGCTCGGCTACTGACCATTAAAAAATTTTAAGCACAAATTGTATAAAGAAAAATAAGTAGTTCTAAGAGAAAGAATAACATATTGCTTGCAGAACATAACGGTAAATCTGCATTGGATTCGCGTTTTATCCGTTCGCCTTTAAAAATTAAAAAATTTTTTAAGACTTTTATGTTGCACATTTCGTCTCCAGGACTGATCAAAACAACTATTTTTTTAGGAATAAACTGTGCATTTCTGGTTTTCAAACTTTCACTTCTAGAAAAAAGACTAACCTTTCTCTCATCGCCGTCGAAATCGAAAGAGTTTTATTCAAAATCTACGGCTACACCAAACTACGGTTGCTTTTCTTTTCTTTTTTTTTTTTTTTTTCCATTTTAAATAATTCTGAAAATAATGTGTGGCATATCAGGAACAATAAATCTTGCAGTAAATATAATAAAAATATACCAATACTCCTCCTCCTTCCCCCTTCCGGAATAACAAACAAATAAATAAAATATTCGGTTATTGATCAAAAATTAGATTTAGAGCTAATGTAATAAAAATATACCAATACGCCTCGTTCTTTTCCCCTCCCTGAATGGTTCTGCAACGCATAAAATTACATTTCTGGTAGCTTAGCGTAGTTCAAATAATCATGAGCCTATAAATTCCGTGTCACTGGACTGAACAATTTCCGTCAGCTGAAATCTGAAGTTGAAAGAGATCGTCCTGGGAAATGTTTTTCGGCTCTTCGGTTTCCTAGGTATTCGACCACAATTGCGCATGTGCGGAAGAGTGCAAACCCATGGCGATATTCTTGGCGTTTTATCTCTCTTTTTCCGAAAATCAGCCTGAAAATTATTGCAACGCTTTTTCGTGATCATGCATTGTTTGAATAACTTGCTAATGTATTACTTGTGCAAGCGTTTTTGAAATCAAGTTTTATTTAACAAAAAAGAAAAATTAGATAAATTTTCACTTGAAATTTGTAAGCAGCAGATTTAAAATATTTTGCCCCTCTCTTTTTACAACTTGAATTCGACTTTCGAACTTTATTTCTCTCCATTATTAAATTAAATTTTTTAGGTAAAGTTAGGTCGTTAATTGTCTATGTAATTCGCTACTTGTTTTATTTAAAACCATTTGTTCAATTAATTTTGAGATAGGTTACACTCGCTATTAATGGAAGTCAAGCCTCCCGGAGTTTTTATTAATATTAAATATAAATTCTGTACAGTTGCAAACCTCTAAATATAAAAACTTTTTCTATGGCATTATAAATTACTTGTTTTTATCAACAAATGAAATTAAATGTATCCTATCGAGCAAAAATATGATCGATGTGTGATGAATTAATTATATAATAATATAATTTAGTCGGGACTTTTGATCATTTAGAAAGGATTTTTTTATCTCCAGCGCGTGAGACTGTGCATCGAAAATTCTAAAGATATGCTCAATTTAAAATAATTTTGCGATATTGTTCTTGAACTGAATTTTATGGGTTAAGTGCGAAGAACATGATATTTAATAAATAAAGGTGACACTAAAAATGTTTAAAAAAAAGCTCCTTTGGACGTAACTTAAAATCTGAAACCCTTCAGATTTTTTTTTTTTTTTTTCTAAATCTCGCTCGGTGATTGCAAGCATATTTTTAGAAACAGATACAGATTCTAGTTTTTAGAAACAGATACAGATTTTTAGAAACAGATACAGATACAGTTTTTGTTATTTGAATTAAAGCAAAAGGGAAATGTCATATATTCTTATAATATATCCTTACAAATATCTTCAGCACCTAGGATTTAAACTTTTGTCAAAAAAAAAAAAAAAAAAAAAAAAAAAAAAAAAAAAAAAAAAAAAAT
This sequence comes from Stegodyphus dumicola, assembly GCF_044657685.1. Lineage (NCBI taxonomy): Eukaryota > Metazoa > Arthropoda > Arachnida > Araneae > Eresidae > Stegodyphus > Stegodyphus dumicola. The sequence continues at coordinate 6,692,609 of NC_140773.1, forward strand.
CTGTTTTTCTACGAATTCTCTTTCAATATGTTGTTAGAATTAGCGCAATTATATGTCACGATTTTGTTATTTATGAGCGCAATTTTTAACTTTATCGTAATCGGTATCCCGCGCATTAGATCTGCTGTTAGTATTGATTGCATTTGTGTTTAACCTATCGTAATTGTATTTTATTACAGTTTTCTAGGTAATAATACTGCAGGTAATGTAGTATTAAGGAATTTAAATTTAAATTAAGCTAAAATTTAGTATTTAATTTTTATTTCTGGCAAATGCAAAGCACTACTAGGTCTATAAAGCACTTATTCGAGCTGAACTATATGATTTTCTCAAAATTTGTCTTTCTTGTCCTTTAAATAAAAATTTTAAATGCAACTACGTGTGTGCTTTCGCTGATATGGATGCTTTAAAATTTATATTTTTTTTTACAAATAACGCTTAATTCATAAATTTTGTGGCGAACATAATTAAAATCTGTAGAATAAACCTACAATGGAACTTGGACCTATTTGAAAGGTAACTGCGTTAAACGAGCTCCACCCATGGTCACTGGGTAACTTCTTGTTTGATCTATGGGCGTTGGTTACTTGCGCTTATGATTAGAGTCATCTTTCGGTCATTTGTTAATAATCTGTAGATGGGTCAACATGCTTTCGAGTTTTGTTTTATACAATTATAGACGTAATATTCTTTATATATGTTACCGTGAAAGACCGAAATTGGAGAATGTCGACTTTCACCGAAGAATATAAACATTCAGCAAATACGTCGGTGAAAGATCGAATATTGCATTACATTCTTGTACATTCGGACCCACACCGGTGCATGTCGACAATCACAGATATGCTCTGGTGTAGGTAGAAAAGAGAGGAGTATATGTACACGCTGTCAATGCAAAAGGAAGTGTTGCACAGATAAGTGTAGTTGAAAAAAAGCAAGGGCCTCTTGAGCAATTGAAAGTGTCATAAATGTTTAAGTTGTTGGAGTAAATAAGATTTGAATTACATAATTTAATAAGTTTTAATTTCTATTATTTTCCTTTCTCATTTTGAATGTACTGTGTGTTTTAAGTTCATATGTATTTGGAATATAGTAAAATGTTTATGGTAAATGCTTTCTGAAGTCCATCACTTCAAACTTCCTCCCTGCGATTCCTCTATAATGCTAATAATTCATATTATAATACAGTACTAACAATAAAGCGATAAAAAACTTCCTGCAATTATTAGGAAAAGCGAAGACTTTACTGGAGTTTTACATTTTTTACAGCCTTATTAGTATCGTTTAATATACTGAGTTAAATCTTTTATAGTGTCTTGGTGTGTATCTGTTACTGTGAAAGATCGAAATTGGAGAATGTCGACTTTCACCGGAGAATGTCAACATTCACCAAATACGTTGGTGAAAGATCGAATATTGCGATATATTCTTGTACATTCGGACCCTCACCGGTGTATGTCGACAATCACAGATATACTCTGGTGTAGGTCGAAAAGAGAGGAGTATATGTAGTACATGCTGTCATTGCAAAAGGAAGTGTTCCACAAATAAATGCAGTCCTAAAAGCCAGGGCCTCTTGTACAATTGAAAGTGTCCTAATAGTTTAAATTGTTGCAATAAATAAGATTTGAATCACATAATTTAATAAGTTTTAATTTCTATTATTTTCCTTTCTCATTTTGAATGTACTGTGTGTTTTAAGTTCATATGTATTTGGAATATAGTAAAATGTTTATGGTAAATGCTTTCTGAAGTCCATCACTTCAAACTTCCTCCCTGCGATTCCTCTATAATGCTAATAATTCATATTATAATACAGTACTAACAATAAAGCGATAAAAAACTTCCTGCAATTATTAGGAAAAGCGAAGACTTTACTGGAGTTTTACATTTTTTACAGCCTTATTAGTATCGTTTAATATACTGAGTTAAATCTTTTATAGTGTCTTGGTGTGTATCTGTTACTGTGAAAGATCGAAATTGGAGAATGTCGACTTTCACCGGAGAATGTCAACATTCACCAAATACGTTGGTGAAAGATCGAATATTGCGATATATTCTTGTACATTCGGACCCTCACCGGTGTATGTCGACAATCACAGATATACTCTGGTGTAGGTCGAAAAGAGAGGAGTATATGTAGTACATGCTGTCATTGCAAAAGGAAGTGTTCCACAAATAAATGCAGTCCTAAAAGCCAGGGCCTCTTGTACAATTGAAAGTGTCCTAATAGTTTAAATTGTTGCAATAAATAAGATTTGAATCACATAATTTAATAAGTTTTAATTTCTATTATTTTCCTTTCTCATTTTGAATGTACTGTGTGTTTTAAATTCTTATGTTCTTTAGTTCTTATTTTAAGTCTCAAGTGCGTTTTTTCGCGACCGAATTACAGAGAAGAAAATATAATATTCTTATATGTTCAACATTCACCATTAGTACATGGTGAATGTCGACATTAACCGGTGTAAGTGAGAATATTTAGAGTATTTGGAAAATATTTCGTACATACACCAAGCGGCTATGTGAATCTTTACATTCACCAGTGAAAGTCGACATTCTCCAGATTTCGGTGTTTCACTGTAACATATATACATATAGTGCTCCAGTCTTTCTCTTTCTTTTGAATTTTTGATTGAAATGTAATTATTGTAATTAATTATTCATTTGAATTTTTTATAATTTTTAATATTGGAGTGTTTATACCATCCTCCTTTATCTTTTGAAAAGCGGATGCTTTTATTTCAGAGTGAGTTTAATCTATTTATGTGTTTTTTAAGTTGCATCCAGTTTTGTGTAATGAATGTTCTTTTGACTTTTAATATAATGCCTGGAGAAAATTAATAGCTTAAAAACTATGCCTATGGGAATACCAGCAGTAGAACTGTCATGCACATCAGCAATTCTTGTTGCTTAGAAAAGATTTTCCAAATAGAGATGAAACATATTCTGTTTCGAATGGATTAAACTGATAAAAAAATAATTTGAAAAGGTTTCAAATTTTAAATTACGTACAAAGGTTTTTTTTTTTTTTTTTTTTTTTTTTCCCTACATTTTTGTGTTTTACCTTTATTTATCATTTTCTTCGCACTTTAACCATAAAATACAGTTCAAGAGCAGTATCGCAAAATAATTTTGAAATGAGCATATCTTTAGAATTTCGGAGACACAGTCTCGCGCCCTGGACATAAAAATGTTTTTTTTCTGTATAACGTTGCCATTGCTCGCTTTGAAATCCATGAGTTTGTTAATCAAAAATTCGTTGAAGTTTTACAAAATATGTAATCGATAATGAAACAAATTCCAAATTTCAAATTTGGGCTTCCAGATGCCCATAATTCGCAAGAGGATTGCATTATTCAAAAGTTGATGGTTCTAAGTACCGTTGTTTTATCACAATGTGAAAAACATACATTCATGCAGATTCTTCATTATTTAATTTCTTTAACTATAATATAGGACGATAATATTTGGTGGCAACAATTTGAAAAGTGAAACAACGCCTGTAGTGAATCAACGCAAAATGCTAAAACGAAATTAATAGTCTTTCTGGGAAAATTGTCCCTTTGGAATAAAAATTTTAGGCAATGATAAATTACGCACGACATTGACCATTAGTCGAAGACAATGTTTTGCTATAATACAGTGTTTCTGAAGTTAGGTTGGGAAATTTATGAATTATTGCTATTAATCATGTATGGTTATTAATAGTCCATTGTTACATTATTTTGTGCTGGGCCCCTTCTTTCTCTTCTTTTCGTAGGATTAGTTATGTGAATGTGGGTCGTCGCCTTCATTCGCAATTATACAATATATAACTATATGAGTCGTGATGCTGGAAAAGCTTTTAAAATACTGTAATAATGGGTTGAAAATCGGTCTCCTGTCCCAGTAAACTTGAGTTTGTATCTTCCTTTCCACATACACTTTATACTTGCATTTTTTATCTGTTGCCTACAAGCGTCAAATGGATTTTTTTTTAAGTCACAAAACATTTTATGTTAATTTCATGAAATTCTCAATTTCCAGCGAAATAAAAGAAGGGAAAAAAATTTTGTTCCCTAATTCAAAGAACTCCAAAGGAAGTTCAATCTCGCTTTCATTGCCTGATCTATCAGTGGAATTCATACCTGTCTTCAACTGATTCAGTCCTTATAACCTTTGTAGGACATGAATAATCTAGGCTTAAGGAAATATATATATATATATATATGTGATGTACGAGCTTTTGTCCGGAATAAATAGATTGGTGAAGAATCATAGATGTAGTCGTAGCTTAAATTATCAGACGATAAGTTTAAAAAACAGGATCCATTTATTATTGGTTAGGAGAAATAGCAGTTACAAAAATCATATTTCCGGAGTAAATAAAAAAGAATTACTAATAACGTTTTGTATGAAGTTTACTGCATCGTTACAGTAAAGAAAAGACTCCGATATTCCTTTACGAGTCCTTTTAAAGCCTCTGGAAAGGCGGAGCTTCCAAGAAATGACGTCAGCCTCGTCAGCCATTCCAGTTCGCTTTAAATATCTCCAGAACATTCTATAACTGTACGTGTAGAAAAAGGCGGGAAAATCAACTTGACTACGGGGCTGTGGATTTAATTCCACGTACTTTCAAATAAGAGACCGTCACCATTAAAAATGAAAAGAACATACAGTTAGAATTTTAAGTGTATTTTTGACTATGGAATTTTATTATTACATATATATATATATATATATATTACAGACAATATACTATATCAAAGTACTTTTTATTAAAATAATTGTTACTGTGTATCCGAACCTTTTTCTTTGTGGCTAGAAGCATAAAAATACACACTTTATAGAAAAACGCATGTGCTGTTAATGATTTCTATATTTCAAAATAATTCAAGGTTCGTTTACTAATTATGGCTAAGCATGCGATGATTTTCTTCAGAAGGGATGCCCTCCTGGAGGATTTTGTTAAGAAAATTAGCTTATACTCACATTACACATGTGGAAAACCACGAAAATACCACATGAAGAGTTCTTTTGCCAAGAGTTTGAACCCGCACGAATTTTCAATAATTAGCATCCTTATCCATTCGGCCATTGGCTGGCCTTTGTAGATAATTAAATCGTTCTAAATTAATTTCATTAACAGTTAAAAGTTGTGTTCTGGTATTTTCAGAACCAGTAACATCTGAAAATTCCACTTTTAAAATAATTAAAAATAAAATTCAGTGTTTGTCGAACCTTAAGATCTAGGACACTTCATCTAGGACCTTAAGATCTAGAACACTTCATCTAGGACCTTAAGATCTAGGACTAAATTATTTAGATTTAAAAATATTTTGTTAATTATGTAATAATGAATAAATTTCACTAATAATGATCTGTAAATCTCAACAAATGAGTTTTCTTTATTAGCTGAGGAATTTCGAATCACTTCGAGAGGGAAATATTACTTATAGGATTTTAGAATTTTGATAATCCGTTATTATTTGTGCATCGAAAAGTAACGCTTTGAATGTTTAGTGATTTCTTAGACGAAATAATGTCTTTAAACAATATAAAAATCTTTTCCTTATATTACTATGCATAAATTGCATATAAAATTAATAGTTAATAAGATAGTTGCTATTTCTTGGATTGTATATGAAGTAAGAAAACTTTAAAGAGTAACGCATTTCCACACAATAATTTTGAAGGCAAGTTTATAAAAAATTCGGAGATTTTTACAGATTTGGAACATAAGCGTTGTTGTATATATTATAAATGAGAAGGAAAAGAATTGTAAAGCTAACGTAAAAATCTTTCTCTTGGTCGTATATCAACAAATTAAGTAAATTCAGGAGGTATTTAAAGCTTGGATTATAAAGTCCAGCCGGGTTTTACATCCTTTGGCAGTCTCTGACTGTTTTAGAAACGAAGCACATGTTTCTGTTTGTGCTCAGTAACACAGCTTGTTGTTGTTCTGTAAAATTAAATCTTTTTTCCAATTACGTAAACTGATTTTTTTTTAAATGGATTATCTTTTCCCATACTGTTAACGTAGGGATAGCAGATTTTTTTATACGTTTATAACGCATGGGTGAAAATGGTTAGTCAATTTTTAAGAACTGACCATTCCTGCAGATGCGTCGGCTTCTGTGTTAACAGAACAGGGAGTGTCTTAGAAATCTTTCTTTGGTCGAATTTTCTGGGCATGCATCTAACAGATCTGTTGTTGTGTTGTGACTTATCTCACTTGTCTGACAGTAAGATCAGAACAAGCTCACGAAATTCATTGTGGCAAGGAATACAAGATTGTGCCTATCGTTGCCAAGAAAGAGCCTTGAGCACCATTACAGGTGACAGTACGACTTTGCTAAGTTCCATCCTCAATTCTGAAGGAGAGCATCCCGGGGGGATGGGTTTGAGGGTCTCTCACCACTTTTCCTCTACGACCATGTCGAGAGGAGTTTCGACTTTTTCTGTCGATAGAACTTTCGACTCGCTGCATATTTAGAATGCCCCCATGCCGCACAGACACTATACATTTACAAACATCCATGCTTTCTTCGGGCTTCGAACCCGGGTCCTCCGGTACAGCAGTCAACTTCACTAACCACCAACCCCCCCCGGTTGGGCGGCACAACAGATCTTTCTTTCGTGGGCGAAGAATTCATTTCGCTTGTCATTATTATTGTACTCAGCGAAACGAGATGCAATCGTAGATGAAAATGGCTATAGAATGGCTTTATACTTTAAACATCTCTAAAATATCAGAATCATTTTATCGGCATCATATGAACATCGCTCTTTTGTTAAATGTCAAAAAACTGTTGATTCGTCATACAATATTATTCATACAATATCATTATGTCTTTGGACCACAACGCCACCTTTATGGCCCAAAAAGCTTTCTTTCCTGTCGACACTTCTGGTAATTGAATGGAATGAAATAGTTGCATGTCGCATGCCAGTGGTTGAATAGATCGGTTTTTTAATAATAAAATAAATACGGCCCAGTTTTCTAGCGAAGATTTTCAGGAAAAATATCCCTTCTGTAAGATTGATAACATAAGTAGGACTATCTGGTCACCAGCTGCCAAGCAAATATGATCGGTGAACACTGGTAGTTCGACCGGGTTCATATTCTGGCGAAAGGGCTGGCTGCGTGGTTGTTTTTGTGGTTTTTCTCATATATAACGTGAATACGCGATAGTTTCATTTAAAATTCTTTCATGTGCTTTGCCATCATTCAAATAACCTAACATAACGTACTGATCTCAGGGAATTAAATAACCAACATAATTCAAATATCAGCTCATCGCAAATGCACAGCATTCCGTTTTTTATAAAGGAAAAGTTTTTGTGCTGTGTTATGGTTGCTTGTTCAAGATCTTGTTTGTCCACCAAGCAGCCGAGCGGTAAAGTCGCTAAACACTGGTATTTCGGTCCGAGGTTCGAATCCCTCAAACGGGCTGGCAGCATGGGCGTTTTCGTGTTTTTCCTCATGTGTAACGTGTATACGAGCCAGTTTCCTTTAGAACGTTCTCCACGAAGGCATACTTCCTCTTAGATGGCATATAGCCTCTCGATGGCTATATGCCATCGAGGCTTTGCCAGAATCACATAAACCAAACCAAACCAAACCAAGATCTTATTTATGAGCTTCTAGAAATTTCTGCCCAGACTTTAGAACGATTTTCGATCAGCCTAAGATTTAGAGTCCACCTGAACAGAATAATTGTATTTCATATCTTGCCACTTCTCAGCTTCTTTTTAATACCAAAGCAGCCTCCCAAGCTGAACCGAGAAAGATGTTATCCTTCAATCAAGTAACTGTCCTTGATTTTCTGTTTTTGCATTTATTTTCCAAATCGTTGACCGTATTATATAAATACTTGCATCTTCCAACCGTCGAGTGACGATAATCACATTTCATGTAAATTTGGCAACAGGATATTTTATCATTACGCCGTTCAATAAGCTTAAATGCTTTCGGAGCTAAATTCTCTAATAGTAAATGAAACTTAGAATTATCTTAAACAATAGAATTTTAAATAAATTATTAATAAAACGAGAAAATTAGAATACACTGTTCCTAATTCTTCTTAGGGAACTAAATGAGGCCTGTCTTTAGTCACCCACATAGAGACTGTAATTGACAGAAAAGGAAATTTTACTCACCATTTTTAACAAGACTCATCTCAGTTTTTGGAGATCAGTGTTGCTCAACATGTTCAGCATACGAAAACGGATGATAGCGATTTCCTGTTTTTCAGCGAATTGCTGATGAAAAAGAGCGCTCATTGACTTGGCGCTTAAAAACCCCTTTTCTCTCAGTGTTGGCGACAAAATTTCTATTGATCAAGAGAAACTGGTGAATCCAAGTAGCAGTCCTAAAATTCACCTCGCGATGTGATTTCCCTGTTCTGTGATCGCTAACGGTTGTTTGTTTCGTTTACGTTGAAGGCAGCGGAGGTGAAGTCTAAAGTGTAACTTACCTTTGATTATTCATTCCTCGCGTGTGTTTATTGAAAATACGGGGATGGAAAAAGAGAAACGCACCGGAATCTAGAGAAGTGAAATAGATTGTGTGTTTCTGCGTCTTAAGAGTAATTATTGCTATTTACCCTACCACCGTGGATCCAAACAACAAGCTCGATGTGCAGGTCAAACAGTATAAAAAGATGAAAAAGCGCAAAGAGCTGGATGCTCTTGTCTCGAATGGAAAAATAAGCTCAAGTAAAAGAATTAATTGCAACAAAAAAGGATCTGGTTCATGCTCAGCGCATGAACTGCTTCGACACGATACTGACACCTCAGATATGGAAGATTTCTCCATTCTGCAGCCGCGGAGAAAGGGGCGAAAGAAGTAGGTTTTTAAATTTTGTTATGTTTGTGAAGTATTTAGTGTGTAAATAATCTTCAAACCACTTTCTTTGTCAGTCGTGCGTAAATGTTTGCAGTTACTTACATGATAGTTTCAGTTTTCGAGTATGTGTTATGAAATAGTAATGTTATGAAGAGAAATTAAATGAGCATATTTTTGTGTGAAGTTCATAGCGGTATTTCAGAAAACATTTGTTATGGAATTTGGAGCAACAGAAAAGTTTTCTATAATCGATAAATCAAGAAGGAGGGAATATTTTTCTTGTATGCATCATATTCTTTTTCTTTACATTTATATCAAAGTAATAATTGTTTCATCACCTCAATGAGCATCTTCTCTAAATGCGATTATTGTTTTCGGACGGAAGATATTTATTTAATCAGTTAAATCTGCAAAACCTTTCCAGTATCTTATTCCATTCAGTATCTGTTAATATGTGATCTTAATTCATTATGATCTCAGTATTATTAAGTTTGCATTTTTTAATCTTTTATTTTGCCATATTTATAATTTCTTACAAAAAGAATTGAGGGGAATGAGGAACATAAACGACCAGTCACCAAAAATATTTCTTTCTAGATCAATAAATATTTATCCCTTGTTTGAGAATTTTATTATATTCATAACTTGTAATTTCAGCTGTAACACTGAATTATGTACCCATTTAAAACTGAAGTTAAAAATCTTGGATTATTGTAAGATATATGTATGTATTCCCTAATATGCGACTTAAGCGTTTTTTTTTTTTTTCCCCCATTTTTTTGCTGTGAGAATTTTTTTTTTTTAGGCCTGTTATATTCACCGGCTTTAAACAAAATTAAGATAATCAGGACTAGTTTCTGAGTATATAATGGATTTTATGTTAAAAAAAAATTAAGTAAATATTAGATGCAAGAAAAATAAAATCATTTGTAATCATTAATGTACTGTATATTTTTTATATAATACATATTTTACAATTCTGAAAAGCTGATCAAAACTAAGGAGAGAGGGTTTTTTAATTTGTCTTTCTGTTCCTTTATTAAAAAATTTTGTATTTTTAATCAATTACTTATTGATAACACATGTTAAATCAGAATTCCTTAGTTTTTTGTTTATTAAAGATTTACATAATTTTTTAAATTGAATTAGTTGCAAGTTAACTAAGAACTAGTTAATTACTAGTTAAGTAAGAACTGTGCAGAAGTATTTCTGTCATTTTGCAGTGCTGTGAATAAACCTTGTAATATTTGTCCCTTTTGTTGGTAATTTAGACATGGGAATCGATTATGTCTCACATCGGTTTGCCTCTCCTTATGCCAGTTCATCTTAGTGACTACCAGTTGTTTAGTCTCTGGAGCATTGATTTGGCTCCACATTGGTCTTAGGGAAGATATAGATCTACTCCGAGCCCATCTTCAAAAAGGTAATAATTCATCACAGAAATTACTATTAATCATTTTTATGTTTGGTGATTTAGTGATTTCTGTGCTGTAGCATTTATACTGCAGTAAAATATAAATGAACAAATGTATATTTTAAGTCGGTAATGATCATCAGTATTCTTCATCATGCAATTCATTAAACATTCCTAATTTTTTGTTTTCGTTTAAAACTTTTTTTTTTTTTTTTTTATAAAATCTTGTTAAGCTTTAAAGTTATTTTTTCTCAAAATAACTCATTGTTACTTGCAATTATAAATATAATAAAACTTATATTTTTGTCAGTAAAATTTCCCCAAATTTAAAAAGGATTTTCATTGTTCACGGATTCCATGTCGTCTATTATTGTTAACTTTTGTGGAATGCATAAATCTTTCAAATCATTGCATATTAAGTCAAAAATTATCGTATAGCTTTATCTTTTGCGTATTTAGTCAAAAATATATGTGTAGCTTGATATTTACTGTCAGAATTTATTTTGTAGAAAGCAGAGCTTGAAGATTTTTATTGAATTCTAGTAGCAGTATTAAATGCTTGTTTACAGAAATGTTAATAAAATGAATGTATAATCTATGTTATTTTTGAAGGCTAAAAACAAGTATTTTGTTAGTGTCCCCTCATAATCTTCTTTTTAAAAAAAATTTGCGTTATTTTATAGATTCACAAGAATCCTCTGTTTTTAAATGATTTTGTTTTATTTAGAGTAGCTTTTCCAATGAAATGCAAGTTTTTTCTTAATTTTTTATTTAAAGTATGAAAAGTGATTGCTTAAAGGCATATTAGCATCTCTCTTTCATGATTATTATTCAAAAGTTACTTCAAAATGTGTGCCATTATGCAGTATTAAATTCAATAGTGCATATTTTTAAAGAATTGAACTCTTTTTCATTGTTGCATTTATGTTTCCCCTTCCCCCATGATCTCTTTTCTCAAACTTACATGCCTTTCTATGCAGAACAAATTTTTGCTATAAAGAATTAAAATGATTGTCAGATCATTAGTTAAATTAAAATATTCATTTATTTGGATACTTCATTTTGAATAGAACTTTAAAAAAAAATAGAAAGTGAAATGAGCTTATATTTCGTAGCAGAGATATCATGATATAATTATTTTAAGAGAAGTGTATATATAATATCTCTGCAGAGTGCAGAAGTATTTTCTGTAATTACAGTAAAAATGTTTTCATTTCATTTTCAAGTTAAAATTTGTTTTCTTTCAGACTTTCTTGAAGCATTATATTAAATTTATTTTAAATATCATAACAAATATATTGATGTATTTTTATTCATGGAATTTTCGTTTTCCACTGACTCTAATAATTTATATTCAGTTCATATTAATTTAGATTATAAGTAATGTATTTAATGAAATAATTTGTTTCCAGTTAATATGCTTTATGAACATTTGTAGCATTATTAGGTATATTTAATAAAAGATATTTCCCATGGAATTGTATTATTCAGAACAAATTAATTGTTATTATTTTAAAACAAATTCAAAAATTATGCAATTCAAATCCAACTTCAGAAAAAGGTTTCCTGCTTTCAATATTTTAATCTCGGGTTGTAGCTAAATTTTCTGGTTTTCAAAATGAAATTTATATACATCTTAATAAAACCTCCAGGAAAAAATTATTTCTTTTGCTTCCACATATTTTAAAGAATTAATTGTGGCAGGAGGAGGGCTATTTCAAATTATAGAGAAATGAAAATGTATTAAATTTTTTAATTGACAGTTGTCTTGTTTAAATGTGTTGCTGTATCAGGTGAAGAACATTTCTAACTAAATCAGTCATAATTCCTCCACCTTCTAAAAGTATATGAAAATGATATTTATTTGCAGTTTAGGTGCGTTTTTGTTATGCACCTGCGAAACATTTTGGTAGATTTTTTAATTGTAAACAACTTCTAGTTATAACAGTAGTTTATAGAAATACACATACACAACAATAGCCCAAATGTCACTCATTAGGTCTCAGCTCTCTTTCACAAGCAGAAAAAAGCATGCAGGTTCATATTGGAAAAGTGCCCTGTTTTATGTATGTTTAATATTTTTCAAGCATATGCAATAACACTAAAAAAAATTTATGAGTGAAGTGTTGCGTATGTACTCCTTATTTGTAAAATCTTTTCTTGTTCATACTTATACAGGAAAATTCAGTATTGCTCCGTGATAAGTAATTCATAATGTTATTGCGTTGGGGTTAAAAAAAACTGAAATTATCTGATATTTTATCCAACAGTATCAAATTTTTTAGTTCAATCAACATTTTGCAAACCATTTATTTATTTCTTGGGACTGGTCTTTTAATTTCAATAAAATAATTTTAATAATGTGATATTTATTTTTGACTATAGTAAACATAAATCGCTGTTTGTTAAGAAATTAAATGGTTGATATAAATGAATAGTTTGTTATTTTTCCTTTCCAAATAAGTGTAAATCGTGCAGTAGAGTAATTTCTGTGTAGTTTATTGCTTAGTGAGTAACAGGCAAATTTTAGTTTGTATTAGGCAACAGAAAAGTATTTTGTTAAACTAGCAGCTGACTAATGTTCTTTATATTTATCAATATCAGAGTCTTATTTTATTTAAACTTATTAGTATTTATTAAACTAATTTTGCTTTTCGTTTAGTTGAAGCTGGCAACAGAAATACTCCTGAAGCCTTACATTTAATCCATTCAACATTAAGACAGCTTGATTCTAATGTCACTATGCTGTATATTGAAGTCAGAAAAAACATAGCAGATATTGAGAATATCACATGTGAGGTAAGCTTAATTTATAATTTTTTTACTCCTACGTAAAATTTGTTATGTAAGTAAATAAATAAATATCTGTGGTAAAATAGTATGTATGTGATTCTGAATATGAAAGAAAGTGAAATTTTTGAAGTTTTTGTATAAACTTCAAGACCTGTGTTTTTCTTCTTGGTAAATGATCTTTGCCACTTAATTAGAAATGATCATCTATATAACGAGCTAAAAAATCAGAAGTTCATACACATTTTTTCACTCTCTTAAATCATATTTAGACTCTTAAAGTAATTACCTAATGGTATGCTACTTTAGATTAAATTGCATTTTTAAATCATTATTAAGTAGGTCATCAGTATCCGCAGGCATACTAATAGCCAAGCACTAATATCATTTAATACTGGTATTCAATCTGCATTTGTATCCCAGCAAACAGACTGGCAATTCAAAATACAGTCAAAAGTCTTTAATCCGGACGTCTATAATCCGGACCTCACAGCAACAAACATTCTGCGCATGCGTAAACGCATAATGCATTTACGCATGCGTATAATACCTTTATGCATGCGCATAATACCTTTACGCATGCGCCTTTAATATAGAAGAACGGACAGTATAAGCTGAGCTAAAATTATCTAATTATCTATTTCAGTTAATGTTGCAGATTGCTTTGTTCCTTAATCTTCTAATTGGATCCGGCTTATTATTTTTTGCAGACTCTTAGAGCAATTTTATAAAAGTAAGCTTGAACTTTCGATTATGTCAAAAAAAATTTCCGATTCTGGAGCTTCCAAAGGATCTACAAAGCGAAAGCATGTTTCGATGTCCGTCAAACAAAAAGTGGAATTGCTGCAAAAAATGGATAAAGGCATATCCTTTGTTTCTCTAACCATTCCGAAATCTGTTTATCAATTTCACGCTGCTCTGCGGGGGGGATGTCCCGGCACGCAATGAACTGGAAGTTAATCTGTCAGCACTATCCTTATCTTCAGGGCAGATATTTTTATTTTATTTGGCTTATAATTTCTTACTAAATGTAGTATTTCATCTCGATGTACTCAGTCTTTGATATGATTTAAATCAAATTCCTCGTCATTATAAATATCACGAATACACATCAAATAGTTTTGTGGTTGCAATTTTCTAATTTCGACTATGCGTAATGTGTGCTTTACACATACGCACGTTGAAAGAAATGTTTAATAAAGTAAACAAATAAATATTAAGATTTTTTTTTTGTAAATTTTGATACTCTTTAGATCATAATTGCTCTGTATTTCATAAAGTACAGTTTCATATTTTTAATTTTATAATTTCTGCATGCCATCTTACCAGATTTAAATTGATGATCTATAATCCGGAATTGCCGAAGTTTCTGGAATCAAATAAATTTACTAATAAAAGTAAATTTGTATGTTACATGTGTGTATTCATAAATAGGAGTATGACAGGAAAATAAAATCCCTCCCTCTCTGAATACGAAGTGGTCGGCTGAGATAGATCATGTTCATTCTCAATTCTTAGAAATATTAGCCATGAAAATCTCATGCAATGGCATGATAACACTACCAGAAATTGATTGGATTTCAGATGGAAGTTCCAATTAATTAGAAATACACATAATATATATTTAGTTAATTGCTAGTCGCTCATACTACAGCAGCACATCTGACAATATTATACTTTTAATATCAATCTCCAGATTAAAATTTTTTGTAAAATTGTGTACTAATCCCAAGTCTTGAATTTTAGTGCAATTTTGAGAAATCATTGGTGTAAATCTTTAACTATTAAACTGCTCAAGAAACCCCATAACCAAGCTATAAATTTTATCTTATTTTCTTGTGATAAAATTGCTATTCTAATCACAAATTGTGTGGAAGAAGAAACTTTAAACATACATTTGTTTTTAGAAGTGTCTTGTACCTTAAAGTGTTATTTCAGATCTCAGAAAGCTGTTATTGAATTTTTTTATACAGAGGCTGTTCGCACAGTTTTTAGACAATTTTGGTAAGCAGTAATAAAAAATCGTTTGCTGCAAAAGAAGTGATTGCAATTGTACTATGTTTTTAAAAGTCAAAATTATCGTCTGTGGCTTGAAAGTTTTGTTTTTATTCAAAATGGCGAATTTGACAAAGCAGTGGTTCGAGGGCTACATTTACGCTCTTTCCGAAGAGAAATATGCATACTCCGTTATCCGAAAACTATGTGAGAGTCATGGTTTTGTGATATCTAAAGCGTCGATAGGTAATATCATCAACAAAAAAGAAAAAAAAAAAACATCAAATTGCAGCCTCAAGTGGGACAAAAATTTCAAACAAGAATCCAAGGAAAAAACGGACATCTTCGACTATTGCAAAAGTACGTTGTTTAATGTTAAAAGAAAATCCCCCTAGTCAAAGGACAGTTGCAAAATCATTAAAATGCTTGGTGTCCACTGTAAATGAAATGATAAACGTTTATTTAAATGTTAAGAAAGCGAAAAAATGCAATGTGCATCGTCTTCTTCCAAGGCATATCGCTCAACGCAGGGCACGCTGCAGAATTCTATATGAGAAACACTTATCCAAAGAGAAATGGGAAACAATTGTCACAATAGATGAAGCATGGCTGTATTTAAATGATTGTAACAAAAAAAGAGCCATTTATTATCATAAAAAGGGGAGAAAAAAAATTTAAGTATATGATTCAATGAATTGAAAGAAATTTTTTCTAAGGGATTCATGATTGCTGCTGGTTTTTCTTATAATGGGAAGTTAAAAATAAAGAGAGAGTAATATAATGTCAAGATTAACTCCAAATACTATCAGGAACATATTTTATTGCCATTTTTTTCTGAATGAAATACCATCACTTTACCCACAGTGCCATCAATCTGTGAGACTCCATCAGGACAAAGCTAGCAGTCACACATCAAAATCCACTGTAAATTTCCTAAACAAAATGGAACAAAAAACTGGTATCAAGGCCCTTCACTGATATCCCTACTAAATCTCCCGATGTGTCACCTATGGATTTTTGTGCTTTCGGACTTTTAAAAACTGCATTATCCAAACATTGTCCCAAAACCCTAACAGGACTCTGGAAAGCTGTTCGGGAGGAATGGGATAGAATACCTCTTCTGCCACTTTAAAAGGCATTATTATTCTGGAAATTGCGGTACTAATTTCTGTGTGAAGACGCCAATGTTTTCATTTTCAGTGATTAAATATTTTTCGAAGAAAAGTGTTTTAGATGTACATATGCTTACTAAAAACATATTTTTGAAAATGTTTTGTTATTCGTTACACATAAAGCTTTCTCCTGTATTTTTCATATAACATGAAATATACATTAAATATTTATATCCTGAACCACCTTACTTCAGATTTTGTATTTGATTTAAAATTTATGAAGTTGATTTCAAAGAGCAGATAGATGCAAATGTAGCCAAGGTTTAACTCTAATGAATGAATCCTTTCTCTTGACAGCGTAACACTGATAAAGCAGGTCTTGTTTTGATTAACATTTTCATTATCCATACGTTAGTATTTATAGAAAGCTGTTAGAATACTACATTTATTAAAAATTTTCCATATAGTATTTTCATAATTTAAAAATTTTTACTCATATATTAGTACAACCATAGAAGTTGCCAAACTCTCGTAAACATGTTTAATAAACATTCTTCAGGAAGCTATGTGCATAACAATCCTTCAGGCATGTAAAGTTGCCATTTCATATGCATTCTTTTCATCATATTTTAAGTTCTAAAAGTTTTTATTAGCAAATAATGATACTTTTTGCCTTAAACTCAATTTTAAAATATACGCTTGTGAAATTAACCAGCAGTTATAGAAACTGCAACAAAATTTCTACAGGAATAGAATATTTTGCCACAAAATCTCTAAAAGAAAACTATTATTTTGAACCTGTTGTTAAAATGATTCCACAAACTCCACCTGAACAAGAAAGGTATAAAAACAAGCTTGTGAGTAGATTTATTTATTGAATTTTTTGGATAAATGCTTAGTTAGAATATAAATTATCTATCCAAGTTTTATGTCATCATTCTTTTTCATCTGTAAAATACTGGCAAATTATGGCTTGGTGTTTGTGTTAATAAGTTAACACCCAAAAATTTTGAAACATCAAAATATATTTTCTCTTGACTCTGAATCTGTGACAAAATTTGCTTATTGTGTGCAGTGTAAATATGCTTTAGGTAATAATATTGCATTAAAAAAGATGTTGTTGTAAACCATGGGTGTCTAAACTATGACCATTTGAAAGCCATATTGCAAAGAAAAAGTATTTCCGGGGCCGCACTGCTTAGGAAAAAAAATTTGCGGGGACACACATGTAATATTTTTTAATAAATTGAAATAAAAATTAGTTATATATTGTTTTATTCAAATTAATTAACTTCTTTTTATTATTTTTTAAAATTTTAATTATATATGTTTAGGTACATATTTATAATTAATTTATACAAGTTTTGTTTCATTTAGTTTGGATTTCATAAAATTGGAAAAATTTCAAATTAATGAGATGGATGAATTTGCTTTTGTTGAACAAGCAATTCGATATGGGGGTTCAATAGACGAGGTTGCAATTCTTATTGCATTTTCAAGATGTTTGGCAGTGATTTTTGCCCTATTTTTGTTTTTGTGTATGCTTCATTCTTGAAAATAATTGTTCACAAATATAGGTACAGTCAAAAGTCTTTAATCCGGACTCGTCGGGACTTCGGTGATTCCGGATTATCGATTTTTCCGTATTATAGATCATCAGTTTAAATCTGGTAAGATGGCATGCAGAAATTATAAAATTAAAAATATGAAACCGTAATTTATAAAATAATGAGCAATTATGATCTAAAGGGTATCAAAATTTACAAAAAAAAAAAGCTTAATATTTATTTGTTTACTTTATTAAACATTTCTTTCAACGTGCGTATGCGTAAAGCATACATTATGCATAGCCGAAATTAGAAAATTGCAACCAGAAAACTATTTGATTTGTATTCGTGATATTTATAATGACGAGGAATTTGATTTAAATCATATCAAAGACGAGAGATGAAATACTACATTTAATAAGGAATTATAAGCCGAATAAAATAAAAACATCTTCTTGCGCGCGGCCACGTTCCCCCCCCCCCTCCCGCGCAGAGCAGTGTGAAATTGATAAACAGATTTCGGAACGGTTAGATAAACAAAGGATATGCCTTTATCCATTTTTTGGAGCAATTCCACTTTTTGTTTGATGGACATCGAAACATACTTTCATTTTCGTAGATCCTTTGGGAGCTCCAGCATCGGAAATTCTATTTGACATAATCGAAAGTTCAAGCTTACTTTTATAAAATTGCTCTTACAGTCTGCAAAAAATAATAAGCCAGATCCAATTCGAAGATTAAGGGACAATGCAATCATCAACATTAACTGAAATAGACAATTAGATAATTTTAGCTTATACCGTCCGTTATACATTAAACGCGCAGCGAAAACGTATTCTACGCTTGTGCACACGCAAATGCACAGTCGTAAAGGTCTTACGCACACGCTTAAATGCCTATGCGCATGCGCATAAAGTTTTTAGCTTTGAGGTCCGGATTATAGATCATTCCAGATTATAGGTGTCCGAATTAACGACTTTTGACTGTACTGCCAAAAGCTGAAGACATTAATAAAGCAGGATTGTGAAAATTAGGATTTGAATGT
This sequence comes from Stegodyphus dumicola, assembly GCF_044657685.1. Taxonomy (NCBI): domain Eukaryota; kingdom Metazoa; phylum Arthropoda; class Arachnida; order Araneae; family Eresidae; genus Stegodyphus; species Stegodyphus dumicola. Next base: position 6,711,345 of record NC_140773.1, read on the forward strand.
CACTTTGCAGTTCAATGCATTCCATTTGAAAATTTGAAGGGGATTTACTTATTTCCAGAGAAATGTTGAAATACTCTTCATTTTTTTTTTGAAAATCTTTGAAATCTACTTTCAAACTCTTGAATCAAATCAAAAATTAATGCAGCATATTTTACATATTTTGTGCAACTCAGATTTATGTACAGCTAAAGTAATGAAATTTGTCAAATCTTTTATTTGATTGTGATAAAATTTTAACTTTCTTTCAAACGCTGTAATAGTTTGGAACATAATTAATAAATTGATTTTTTCCTTGAAGTCTAAAATTTAAGTTATTCAAATGTTCTGTTAAGTCTACTAAAAAAGCTAAATCTAAAACCCAATCTTTTTCTTCAAATTCAGTCACAGGTTTCCCTTTTGTTTCCATAAATATTTTTATTTCAGTTCTTAAATCGTAAAATCTTTTGAGCATTTTCCCATTATTTCTGTATAATGAATAACATCTGCAAATTCAGTGCCCATTACCTCAAGAAAATCTTGAAATTGTGTATGATTAAGTCTATGATTGAAAGTAAGAGAAATAAACTTCCTCATGCAATTTTCATGTGACCCGTAATTACAAGACGGATTTCATATCCTGTGGAAATCGCGGGAGCCGTATACATAGGGCTTTAATACACCATGATATACTAAGATGATTTTATTTAAATTTTTATTTTAAAATGAATGTCAACAAATCGATTATATATGAATCAAGTTCAAATATTCATTTTTTAATAAAAATGTGTAAATTTAAATACTTTCAGAATTTGCATGTAGGCCACACTTTAGACACCCACCGTGTAAACTAATGTAGTATCTTCTGTAAAAAATGTGTCAGTGCTTAGCATGTTTATCAAATTGCATTTTATTACCTTTGTTAAGTCACTTTTTTTTAATTTGTTTAAAATATAATAAATTTTCTGCCTGATGACCAAGTCACTTTTTTTTTAATTTGTTTAAAATATAATAAATTTTCTGCCTGATGACCTTAAGAGCCAATGGATACAAATAGAAAGTAAATATGTTAGAGTTACTTCCAGTTTCTAAGAACTGTGAGAGTTCTTTATTCTTATGCATCTTAATTATTTTTAAATGACTGATTTCTTCTGTATCTTTTGTGGTCTAGATGATGTCCAGATAAGTAATGAATATTGTATCATTTAATGGCTTAACATCAAAAATGGAAATTTTAGGTGATGAGAAACCATTAAAAAAATTTTTTTTAAGTGATATGATTAATCTTTAAATTAAATGGAAATTGTCTTAATGAGGAAGAATGGTGAAAAAGTACAAAAAGTTTTTGTTTTGTAAAATGATGGGAATGATAATACATTTGAATAAATATTACTTCATGAGGCATAGACTCATTTATAAAAATAGATATTTTAAAAATATGAGATATATTTTTTGGTGAATGCTTAATTTCTGAAAGTATCCTATTTTCTTTAAAAATTTTAGTAAAGTTTAACCTTTTTGTTAATTAATTACATCTAATTCCAGGTGAAACAGTTAAAAGAGGTTTCTAATAACTTAAAAGAAAGCATAGCTGCTGCGCCTGCCATACAGCAACTACCTAAAGATGTACACTCTCTGTCCGAGGTCTGTATTCTATTTTTCAGTATGCAATTTATTTTTTATATCTAAAGGATTAAAAACATGTTATGAGAAATAGTATATTTTTTAAATTACTTGAATATTGCTGTATAAATATTTATTTTTATGGACCATATTAATTTAAAAAGTTTATTGACTTCCTTTATCAATAAACTTATAATAATAAACCAACGAACAAAAATTAGTTAAATGAATTAAAATTAGTTATTGAACCGGTTTTCAGAATATAAAAAGTAGTTAACTATTGTTGTTCCCTAGTATAGTGCTTAGTGACCCTGAATCCCATAGCGAGGGCCACGGGTTCGAATCCCAGAGAAGGCATGCTGTCCCCTTTTATGAGGTAACAGTAGCCCCTTCGCATAAGGAAATGGACATCACTTCTGGCCCTTGTAGTGGCGCAAGGTTAATAGCTATTGAATAAAGTGCTCGACCATTTTAAAAAAAAAAAAAAGTTAACTCTTGTTTAATAAATTTGAGAAATGATAAAAATTGGTTAGATTGCAATATCATCTTTTAAAAAATAAATTATTCTGCTACATATTCAGTAATGCTTTCATGTTGCTTCAAGTGGAATTTGATTACAGCAGCTAAAAGAAATGAACTGGAAGTAATACCAAACAGGACTCTAGTCATTCGTAGAATTTTTGGTTCAATATCAGATACATTATCTGGTAAATCGTCTATCCACAGAAAATGCACAGTATCACAATCAGTCTTTACCACACTAATTTGAAGAAATGCTTTCTCAGTATCAGTAGTAAATGCGATTTGTTTAATTCAAAATTTTATAAGTTTAAGAGATCTGGGTTTAAGTTTGGTCCAGAATGTTGTAATTCATTTAGCGAAAGAGCATGAGAAGGATGTGAAGAAGCATTGGAAACAATCTTTAATTTCATTGTATTTTTATCCTTTTTAATTGCAGTATAATGTGGTAAATAATATATCGAGTTTTGATTTGTATCATTTTGCTCTGTTATTGTTTCTATGATTCCCAACTTGCAGCATTCTTCTATCACAAATTTATAGCATGGATCCTTATAAAATCTTCGAACCAACAAAGCATGTCTTTTCTTAGCATTATCCTAATTATTTTCTAAATTATCACAATTATGTTTCCAAGGAAGTTGTACTTCATAGCGGCCTTCCTTAAAAGACAAACTTAATTCAAAACTTCAAAGAGCTTCTTCATCGGAAGTGGACACTTTTAAGGAGTCATTACCCAAGTAGCATACGATGTTGCAGACTGGTCCAAGAGGTAGCAAAGTGGTTGTGGTAACTTTTATGGCATCTTTACAACGTTGTGAAGGTGCAAAATATTTGCCGTTGCATCTTGGCAATTTGTCGACGCCACTGAAACGTCATGATATTGACCCCTTTTAGACATGGTAGTTTTAGCATTTTTTTCATAGTTCAGCAGTGTTACTTTTAGAATGAAAAGAGACTAAATCTGCCATTTCAAGAATCTGAAGTCAGCATAAGATTTACTTTGCGATGTTTCATTATTTTATTTCATCTAAATATATTAATCTAAGGTAGATTTATCTAATGAAATATAAATTTAACATAAATACTTTTGATTTATTAAATTTAATTAGTACTAAAAATACATGCTAAATTATTGTTTAAAATTTTGTTAAAATAATTAATACTTAAAATATTTTTTAATATTATAGCAAAATATTTAAAAATGAAATTAATATATAAAGTTATTAAGTTATGCATTTTACATATTTTAAAAAGTCATATTTCCAAAATCAATGCAAATCACATGTTAGCAATTATTTTACAACTAAATATGACTTTGACAACTAAATATTTATTATTTTTGAAGTAAGGATGAATTTATTTGAATTAATATGCTGACATAATATGAAACATTTTACTGCATACAGTGCAAAAGTTTGTACGTGAAGATGTATTCACGAATAAAAATGGGCGATTTTAAGAATTCCAAGAAAACGTCCAATATATATATGACAGAAAACTCATCGACAGTCAGGAGAAGCAGAATGGAAAAATTAATGGAAAAAGAGAAAGAAATGTTAACACTTTTCATGGAAAATGACAAAATTAATGGATTTGATAAATTACTAATAAATGTCGACATAAAAATTGGAGAAAATGTGAACAAAAATTTTTGTTTTTCCTTTTGGTTATTAGATTTAGGTATATTTTTTATCACATTTATTAACTACTTTATACAGTCTTTCATTTGCATATCTTGGAGATATAGAAGTTAATGGTTATATTTTTTACGATGAAACACAAATAAAATTATACTTCAGGTAAAATACTGATTATGTTACCTTAAGAATCGCTTCCTAATTTATCATGACCGGGCAATTTTCAATGTCTCTGAGATTTAACAGAAATAAATGTGATAATTCTGTTATAAATAGAAATGCTCTTTTTTTTTTTTACCCACATATATATCTTTACTTTTATTTTTGTCTGATTGAGTTTTATTTACTTAAAAACCTACTATTAATGTTATATATTTATGTGGTAGGGGAGTTGAAGATGCTTCACTAGGGTCAATACACGTTTCCAACATTTTCCACACCACAGATGACATTTAATGAAAACAACAGAAAAGGTACAGATTGAATTAAATACAAGTGCTGTTGCGCCTTCTTCTGCTTTTTAGATATAAACACCGTTCTTTATCACTTTTAGAATTTAAATAGCAGCTTAGCGCCTACTCGCACTAGCTGTGCTATATACAGTCAAGTTACCACCTCATGGAAACATACAGTTCTATATTCACCACCTTCACGTGTAGACCTACGTCTTACCACCTTCACATGCGATAGACGACTGTCTATCTATATGTCATCCTCCTCTTTCACCTCGCTCTCGCTCATTGCGCATAGGTGAGGCCCTCTGGTGGCTGTTTTGCACTTACGAATACCACATTTATAATACCCACTTTCATAATTATTCTCACTTAAGGGGGAAAAAATGATGAAATCTTAAATAATTGTAACTTAAAACAAGTTATTTAAAAAATATAGTTTAAAGTACTGAAAATAATTAAGGCTATTATTAATTATGCATATTTAGTCTAAAGAGAAAAAATTGTATTATCTTCTGGTTTTCAGGAAATGATAAAATATTTAAACTTTAGAAAAATACAAAGAATACAAAATTTTAAAAAAGAAGAAAAAGATATTAATTATTAAGCTTATTTTTTGGCATAAATTAATATGTAACACAAGGGCATAATAACGACATTTTCAGTAAAGACAGCTTTGCAACAGTTATAAAACAGTGGAGTTTCGCGGACATCTGGGCGTCTTAAAGATGACATATTACAACGTTTTTGAAACGTGACTCACAGCGAGTTTGCGTTGTCATTATGACAGTGGTTTGCTACTTGGGTATGGATGCCTAGTAATTCTAATTCACAAAACACTTTTAACTAAGATGATATTAACTGATCCTTATCAAAACCTTTCATAAGAACAGTATTTAAAACTCTAATAGATGATGGTTTTATGTTGAAAGAGGAATGTGTAATTTGATCAGTGTATCTATTACATCGCTGATGAACTTAAATATTTGGTTTTACCAGAAGCTATTTCCCAAATATAACCTGTTCCAATTAGAATGTCAATTTTATGAAAATTACATTCACCATCTTCATAATCGGATAATTTAATTTTTATAGATTGGATCTAGCTATTCAGTTCTTGACTAGGAATTTCTAATAAAGCATCACAAATTGCTCGTGATTTTAATGCTTCATAGACACGCTTGCTTTCATTTTCGATGTTACATAATTGCATTTTAACCCTACATTTTGTAAAGTTCACTGCAGTGTTATTATCAAAGTGTGTAAATTTATTTTTTCTTTACCTATGACAGGCAGATTTTTTTTATTTGATAGATCTTTGTGAATAAATGTTCGATGACTTCCTCAATCAAGTAAACAACAAAATTTTGTTTTGATTCCTGTGCTATGAACAATGGCACAAAATGTTTGTAGAAAAACAATTTGTTTACCTTTGTAATTTATTTTCTGGCATTACTGATGTCAGTACTGTTACAGAGTTATTAATAAGATTAACTTATTCACATAAAGAATCATTTACAACTGGATATGCCTTTTCATGTAATCCCCTTCTGTGTTGTTGGCTTTTATGCCATACGTTACATTCAACCTTAACTCTGCATAATATTTTAGCATGGAACTTTTTATAACACAAGAAATACATTTCTTTTCAGAATATCCTTCTTTTGCACTAGGGTAAATTTATTACAATCATCTGATAAATGATCTGTTACTTTATCATAAAAAACACATAATTAAATTAGGTGATAATCTTGGCACTGTTTTCATAATGGTGGCCATGAAACTCAAGCAGTGCCAAATTTTAAATAGAAAGATCAGAATTTCTAAAATGAAAAATTTTGAGAATTTATTTCTAAAAATAATTTTTTGTTATTTACTACAAATCTCATTCATCTTCTGTGCTGAATAAAACTTGCTACTTAAACAAATAAGGTAATAAATGATATATTATTTGTTTAGCAAATTAAAAAAGAGTTAATGAAGAAATGTTTTTTCTGTAAATTTATGTTGAGTTTCATATTTTTTATTTATTTATATTTTTATTTAATTTCAGAGTGTAGCAAGTTTTGGAAGTAAGATGAATGCCCTAGAGTCAAATATAAAAGAACTGAAAGATCAACAGTCTGCTTTACAAACCACAGCTCAAAATCTTTCTGGGGAGTTGGATACCATAAAGGTACATAAATGTGATTTAAAACATATGTTTAAAAACAAGGCAAATTTTATCATTATTGCTCTTTTTACTTCCTTGTATGAAGTAAAAAGGAAGTATTGTAATCGTGAAAAGTTTCAGGCAGCATATTTCAACGAAAATAACCATTTTGACCACTATCGAATGCAATTTAATGATGTTTTTGCGTGATATCTGTACGTAAGAACAGAATAAAAGACTTGTTTCCTCCAAAAAAATTATAAAACTGCTTTAAAATTAATTCTGAAGAGAATTTTTTGTGGCGTCTGTACGAACGTATGTACGTACGTATCTCGCATAACTCAAAAACGAGTAGCCTCAGAACGTTGAAATTTTGTATATAGGACTGCTATAACATGTAGATGTGCACCTCGTATTTTTAAGTAATTTTGCATAAATAAATAATTGCATTGTTTTATGATTTATTGCTAGTAATATTTTGTTTAAATTATTTTAAAATGAAAGTTAATAATTAAAAAATTTTGCTATTTATTTATTATGCAGTTTCGTACATTTGAGTTAAAAAATGCTGAATTTGATAAAAATTAAGTAAAGGATTTTTAAGATTTTACATACTGAAGGTTCCTAATACAATTAATATTTTTGTGTTATTGTTAAAGTGTTTCTAAACTTATATTTTTGAATTTTTGCAATGAATGAAATTATTGTTTGAAAATTTAAAATTCTATGAATTTCTTTAATGTTTTTGAGATAAACATTGAAGGCTGTCACCTTGTGAAAAATACCTTTTTTTAATTGGAGTATTTTTATTTTTTCATGTACTGTGTCTTTTTAACTTAATTTTTTTAGTAAGGGGATGTATAGTGTAGTTCAAAAAGGCCAGTTGCCTTTAACAAGGAAAAGAGGTCTTTATAAGCAACTGCCAAAGCAGCCCTTAACCACTGATTAAATACATCAGTTTAAGTGCATTTGCCCAACAGATGAAAATGTTTGTATTAGAGAAAACTGTGGGGTCTTCTAGTTTTATGTAAAATGAGAAAATTAGAAATGTAACAATAACAGTACAAGTCATGATTTTAGTAATACAGTCAAAAATCGTTAATCCGGACTCATCGGGACTTCGGCGATTCCGTATTATCGATTTTTTCGGATTATAGATCATCAGTTTAAATCTGGTAAGATGGCATGCAGAAATTACAAAATTAAAAATATGAAACCGTAATTTATGAAATAAAGAACAATTATAATCTAAAGGGTATCAAAATTTACAAAAAAAGCTTAATATTTATTTGTTTACTTTATTAAACATTTCTTTCAATGTAAGTTGTTTAAGTTGCTTCGTTTTTTATGTGATAATACATTCTCTTTAATTCTATAAACAGACATAATTTCTTGTTCAGTTACAAAGCTCCGCTGTTCAAGTCCTATAATTGCTGTGTCTACTGACTAATTTGTCAATTGAAATTTTTTCGTTTTCAATAACATCTGTCACTTTCCTCGCTATCGGAAGCAAATTATAATGACGAGGAATTTGATTTAAATCATATCAAAGACGGAGTACATCGAGATGAAATGCTACATTTAGTAAGGAATTATAAGCCAAATAAAATAAAAACGTCTGCCCTGAAGATAAGGATAGTGCTGACAGATCAACTTCCAATTCAATGCGCGCCAGGCCATGGCGTTAAAGATAAACAAAGTTTAGATAAACAAACGTTAAAGTTTAGATAAACAAAGGATGTGCCTTTATCCACTTTTTGTTTAATGAACTTCGAAATATACTTTCGCTTTGTAGATCCTTTACATATTAATAAATATATATCAGAAATTCTATTTGACATAATCGAAAGTTCAGGCTTACTTTTATAAAATTGCTCTTACAGTCTGCAAAAAATAATAAGCCGGATCCAATTCAAAGATTAAGGAACAACGCAATCTGCAACATTAACTGAAATAGATAATTAGATAATTTTAGCTTAGCTGATACCATCCATTATACATTAAACGCGCACTCGTAAATGTATTTTGCACACGCGCACAAGCATATTCGCAGCCGTAAAGCACGCATGCGCAGAAAGTTTGTAGCTTTGAGGTCCGGATTATAGATCATTCCGGATTATGGGTGTCCGAATTAACGACTTTTGACTGTACTATTATAAAATTTATGATGTTAAAATATAAGCTATAATATTGAAAATTAGTTATGTTTGGAAATTTGTTGTGATTATTTAAAATAAGTTAAAAAGATTATGCAAATTTTTTACAAGTGTGACAGTGTGTGCAAAGCTTTGAAAATTCTTCCCTGAAAAAATCTTATTATGTGGACTGTCAAAGACTTTTCAGAGGCCTCTAAAATATTATCTAGGTTTACATTTTTCAATTATTTAAACAATTATTTTGAGCACAGTTTTATTATTTGTATTTTTCAAATTATTTCTCTTCATTTGCTAATGCTTTTTCTCTAAAAAAAAAGCTTTTCTCTCACCATGCCATTAAGTGAGCACAACGGAATTACGTCCAAGTATCATAGGGAGGGAAGCCAAAATGCATATTTATCCAATATGGGAGATCACAAGGAGTATGGTTTTGGTTTGAGTTAGAAAAGTTTCAGTTTTCAGAGTTTAGGTTCCCAATTGCTACGTCATTAGCATTATGCAAGCTTTGTGGCATATATTAATCTAGAAATGATGCAGTCCAGAAATGTTATTATTATTTTTAGAATGAAAACAAAAGGGCATTAATTTATTATTTGCAAGATAAATATTTTATATGTTACACATACACATATATGTAAATATAATTTGAATTTAACAAGTATTCTCTATTCATATAAAGCGAATATAAAATTAAAATTTAATTAACAAATTTTAATTGCAAAAATAAAAATAAAATTTATTATTGCTGCAAACTAATTTACAATATCATTTAAATTCTAAGAGCATATGTAAATTAAGTGCACGTATCTAAAACCATGAAAAAATATATTATTCCAAAAAAATAAATTGCGTAAGTGAATAATTGCTGAGCAAGGCAGGAGACAGACTTATCAAGGGGAAGTTGCCTCCAAACCTAACTCATCAATTACTCAATTCATGTTTCATCACCCATATAGGCAAGGATAAAAGTAAAATTCAAAATCAAAAGTAAAACAAAATGTTGTGAATTAGAAAAAAAAAAAAAGAAAAATTTTAAACTATTAGAATTTTGAGAAATTAGTAAGAAAATTAATTAAATGTCAATTAAGAGTAGAAAACCAAAGTAATTTAGAAACTCTTGCCTACTGGAAGCTTCCCCTACACGAATTATGCATGTAAACCTAAAATAAACTATATATAATCTATCAAGATATAAATAAAAAGGCTAGTAAATAGCAAGTTTTAATTTAACTCTTACCTAGAACTACATATATGAATTCCTGAGTTGGACTAGCATTTGCTAAACTGGGCGAAGTTAAGTAGTTTGTTACTGCTAACTGTATAACTACTACAGTACAAAGTCTGAAATCTGGACGTCCATTATACGGAATGATCTAAAATCCGGACCTCAAAAATATCAGCAACGTTTTCTCGTAGGCTTTACCCACTCGCATTTGATTCCCCCTCCGCGCATAATAAAACATCTGGAAAGACCCGATTCTTAATTTCACTTCGACACTAAATAAAATACCTTGTAATTGAAGAAACAATCATTTTAGCGTAAATTTGTACGTTCAGTAATTTGGCTCCGTTGCAGCGCATCTGCTTGGCACGCATCTCAAACTGAAACATTCCACATTCGTACATTGTTGATTTGATGCCAACCTGGCGAATCATTATTTATTATACTTTCCTTTCATCAATGCATGTTTATCAAAATATGACAACTTGAGTAATGACTCATGTAGTGATGCCTAAACAATTTTTTTATGTTAGTAATTGAGTCATAAAGGAGTATGGTAACCTTTTATATTCACATTATGCTTAGCGATGATTACCGATTTAAGTTAAATGCGCTAAAAAATGTTGGCAAGGAAAAATTTCTCTCCGTATGCTAAAAATAGATTTTGTTGATGGTACTCATAGACCTAAAGTTTACATTTAGGGCTATTTGAATTAAAAATAATTTATTTGTTATTCACATAAACCCAGAACCAGCGCCAGGGCTTGTATGACCGCACCAGCTAAGAAAGGCACCGGATCGTAGAATTTAGGACCCACAGAGGCACTAAGATATCTATCAGCCCTCAATAAAGGCTTAAGTATATGTGGGAATTTATTTATTCAAAGCTCTGATAAGCCTTAAGCATGTGCAAGAAATAGACATAAGTATAATAAATAACTAATACAATTCAGGCTTAATTGTCTCGGTGTGCAATAGAAGCAAGATAAATTTTAATGGAACAACTTGTTAGTCGCCAAGCTCATGATGTATAGCCAAATATGTAGAGGGCTAGCTAAATTTGAGGATGATAGCCGCTAATTTTAAAGGTTTTCGGATATTGCAAAACAAAGGTGAAATTTTCTAATTAACGGATTTTATAAAGAAATGTGGAGAAGCGGTAATAAATGAAGGTGATATAAAAGAAGTATTTCATTGTGATGACAATGCTTCTGAATCATCAATCAATTAATGAATGGCGAAATCTGTAGTATGGATTAGATCCAGAAAATACACATACCGATAGTGAAAAAGTGACAGAGAAGTTACTGAAAACGAGAAAATTTCGATTGACGAGTTAGTCGGAATTCTCAAAATAGCAGTTACAGGACTTCAACAATGTAGCTAAACAAGAGATTATGTCTGTATCCAGAATTAAAGAGAAAGGATTAGCACAAAAAATGAAGCAGCTTAAACAACTTACATTAAAAGAAATGTTTAATAAGCTAAACAAATAAATATTAAACTTTTTTTGTAAATTTTGATACCTTTTAGATCATAAATACTTCATTATTTCATAAATCATGATATCATATTTTTAATTTTATAATTTCTACATGCTGTCTTACTAGATTTAAACTGATGATCTAAGATCCGGAAAAATCCCAAATCCGCCAGAGTCCTGACGAGTCCGGACTTTGTACTGTATTATGTAAATATATGTATATATATATTTCTGATGTAGAATGTAATTAAATAACTTAACATTCATCTGACAGATTTTAATTTTATATTTTCTTTTTCTTGTGAAATGTTATTTATTCTTTTTCTTATGGAAAAGAATAAAAAGTTCTAAATAAATATAAAAAAGAATAAAGCTCTTTGTATTATGAAATATTTTAAAACATCTTTTGTTTTTCATGTGTGAAACAAGTTTTTAATATATTAAATATTATGATTGATTTATTTTTATAAAGAAGTAATGGATAATTGTTTAGAAATTTTTATGTAATATCAAAGATAATAATGTAAAAGAATCTGTCCCCCCCCCCCCATTCTTTGCAATGAATTTAAATAAAGTATGATTAAAATTTTGTCTATTATCACTGGAATATATTAAAGAAATCTCTTCACATGTGAATGTATATTACTTATTTGCACAGTTATTTTAAATATTTAATGAACTTTGTTGTATTTTTTAGGTTATAGTTCAAGAGCTAAACAATTCTACTGATTTTCAAACTAGATCTGTAAATACTTCAGTTAAAGATTTGAAGCTTCATAATGCTGTACAAGAAACAAATCAATATGTTCACTATTTACAAGGGGTAATTATTTTTTTTTTTTATTCGTACCACTTGTATTAATTATCTACTTTTGTATTTCATAATGTCCATATATCTGTAAAAGATTGAAATGAAGTTAATGTATGCTTTGAACTACCAGTATCACCATACATTGTTGGATTTATTTTAATTAAGATATAAGAATAATGTCAGTAAAAGAAAAAAGATATAACTTTGATAATTTTTTTTTAACAAGGCTTTTTGGCTTTAAGATATGCTATTTTCTCACTTTTACAACGTGTTTGCATTTGAAATTCAAAGCTTTGTAAAATTCATAAACATCATGAAATAATTATAAAAACAATAAAAATAAAATATGCCACACTGTGTTCTTAAATTAAAAAACTTATGTGATCGGTCAATTTAAATGAGTAATATGCTAAATAATTTGACAGACACTGTAGAAATCAGTCTTTTATTTTTAAAAAAAAAAAAAGCATCAGACAAAAACAATAATAAAATAAGAACCTCAAAATGCTTTCATGATACAGTACAAAGTCTGTAATCCGGACGCCCATTACCCAGAATGATCTATAATCCGGGCCTTAAAGCCAGTAAAGCATTTACCGTTGTGTGCTTCCAATAGTGAAGAAAGTAACAGAAAACGTTATTGAAAGCGAAAAAATTTTGATTGACAAGTTAATCGGTATTCTCGACACAGCAATTACAGGACTTGAACAGTGGAACTTTGTAACTGAACAAGAAATTATGTCTGTTTATAGAATTAAAGAGAAAGTATTAACACAAAAAACGAAGCAACTTAAACAACTTGCAATGAAAGAAATGTTTAATAAAGTAAACAAATATTAAGTTTTTTTTTTTTTTTTTTTTTTTTTTTTTTTTTTTTTTTTGTAAATTTTGATACCTTTTAGATCATAATTGCTCTTTATTTCATAAATTATAGTTTGATATTTTTAATTGTATAATTTCTGCATGCCATCTTACCAGATTTTAATTGATGATCTATAATCTGGAATCACCGAAGTCCCGACGAGTCCGGATTGCAGACTTTGTACTGTATTTGAACCTTGCTTGTTTACTTAAAATACACTTCTCTTTCATATTTTAAAACTACTATTCATATCATTGTGCTAGTTCTAGTAGAATTTGCTTTTGTTATTAAGCCATTCACACCATTTTAAATCTCTTACTCAGCTGGCCATACCAATTACCAAGTAATTAAGAGTGTTGAATACTGGTAGTTACACCTGGACTCAATACCCGACCACGAGCTAGCCCATGCAAATGTGTTAGCTCGTGGTTGGTTTTCTTTATTTGGAACATGAATACAAGTCAGTTTCTCTCAGAAAGTCCACATAGTCATTTACCCCTTAGGCAGATAGCCCTTATGTGATTTGTCGTATTCAAATAATGTAACCGTATACAACTGATCTGATGCATTAATTTCAAACAAGTTCTTCAAATTATGTTTCATTTTGGGGTAAAATATTTTATAATTTTCATTATTAATATGGGCTCATCATTTGATTTTGATGTGAATAGTCAGTGTATAAATCAGCAATTTTTCAAATCATATAAAGTATATTTAACTACTGCACAATGAATGAGTTTATCAATTAGTAAAATATGAAAGATAATATAAATGGATGTAACATGTTTTTCAGTCAAAAAGTGTTATGTTACTTAAGTTATGCCCAGTGGCATGGCATAGTTTTTACCACGAGGTACAAGGTATGAAGAAAATTATAATACGAGACATACTAAGACGACTGCAAACAGACATTGGTTTATCTTAGAAAGATGAAATTCAGTATTAGTGTTAATTTATGTTGTTGAAATACTGGTCATTGTCATAACAGGGTGAATATTTATTATTTATATGTTGAATGCAAAGACTAATGATGTAATTCGAAGACTAATGAGTACATTAATGGTTAATATACTGTGATCAATTTATGAAAGTCAGATGAAGAGAGAAAGTCAGAGTGATCATACCATAATAAATAAATAATTACTTGATGGATATCATAAGAAATAATTATTTAAAAAGCATTTTATCTCAAAGAGAATGCAGACAAATTTCTTCTTAGCTATGTTATGAATAATTTGAAATTATATAACATTCCACTTTGATAATGTTTCATGCTTGTACAAATGAGACATCTGGTGGTGTATTTAGTTATGGCAAAGCACACTAGGGCTATCTGCCTAAGGGAAGGGATGCCTTTGTGGAGGATTTTCTAAGGGAAACTGGCTCATATACACATTACACATGGGGAAAACCACTAAAGCACCCATGCAGCCAGCCCGTTCGCAGGATTCGAGCCTCAGACCAAACTACCAGTGTTCAACGACTTTACTGCTCGGCTGCTGGTGGGCTGAGACATCTGGAGTAGATTACTTTTTATTATTATTTTTGTCTTTTGAAAAATATATTATTCCAAAGAATGTGATGGACAATTGATCAGGACCATAGGGCTGTGGCACTGGCAGCTGATATGCACCTTGTTTAAAAAAAAAAAAAGGCTTTGGAGGTTTCTCGTATGTGCTTTGTGATGATTGCTTATCTCAGGACTATCTTTTTGTACTGCTTTCGTCTCCATAGTTCAAACTTAGATTGCTGCATCAGTATATTTTACTTCAAATGCTTTTGTGTACCATAAGAATGCTTTCAAGAAGGTGAACTAAAATATAGCACTTAAGTTAAATTATTTTTGTGTGTAAGAATCATGAGAAATTAAAATTTCATATGACCTACTTCCAATAGTTAACAGTATGTCTACAGCAGTTATCAGAACGGTGAAAATGAGCTAGTCCTTTTTAGCACTGAGCCAAGGAGTTTCTAGTTCTTGCCTTTCGCGTTAAAACCTGATAACATTCGAGTGGCACGCAGATTCAAAAGAGATAAAACAAAGTTCCTTTTAATGCTTTTGAATATTGGATAAAATGTGTATTTAAAATGTTAGGAGAATAGTCTCTCTAGTCCAACAATCTCCAGCTTTTCTTGATATACCCCTAATATGAAAAAAGTTATAAGTTATATTCCATATGATATAAAGAAGTATTATAATGTAATATTTGTATGTAATACAATGTAATATTATGTAAGAGTAGACACAGCAACCAACAAGAGAGCTTCACACTCACATGATACATGATCATACACTCACAAGGGATCATGAGCCTACATCTTTGGTGTACGCCCAAATATCATTGAGGTACGCATACCCCACTCTGGGCACCACTGCTCTAGTTACTGATGCGACACCACTGGTTATGCCAGTATAATTAATTAATATAAGAACTTCATTTACGAGTGCTCCACAACCAAATATATTCTTTAAATGTAGACTTTTTTATGGTTTTATGTAATATAAAATTGTTTCTCATAATTTGAGTTTATGAAATTCGTAGTTTGGTGGGTTAAATTAAATCTTTTTAACTTTTGCTTCAGTAGCTGTTTAGTATTTTGAAATGCTTGCAAACTTTTAAATAGTTGTTAATGCAGCAAAATTTTACATGCTTCAAGAATATTAAAAAAATATTGCACTAACAAAGCACCAGACCTTTTTCTGTTTTTGATTTATTTCTGTGGCTTATGCACATGTATCGTGTGGCATGAGGCCTGACACTTTTTTGTATGAAACATTTGAAAATTTTCATTTTAGTTACATTATTATCTGTACTTTAGTTACATTATTATACATTAAATAGTTAAAAATGGTCTTTTTAAAATAAAAGCTTATGTTAAATACGTAGTCATCCATTATAACATGTGTAAAAAACCATAATACCATATGTCTTAAGGTTTTCTCCCCAATATCCTTTAAATAAGTTATGAAATTATTTAGTAGTAAATAAGAAATAACCAGCTAATGAATTTTAAAGTGATTCATTAAGCAATTTAAAAATTAACGGTAATCTTGGTCCTCCCTTGTTGTTATTTTATTGATTTAATATTTAGAAATTGTATGTCAATTTAATGATTTTATTGTTATTTTAGCCTGAAAGACTGTTTTAAATAAAATACTTTAAAAAGATTGAAACACTAATAAAAGGAATTTTATTTCTTTCTATGCTATATATGCATAATTTTGGAAGTAAAGCAAAAAATTTCTAGTTTTCAGAAAGAATTTATTTTTTATGTACCATGGTTCATTCATTAAATACCCTGTAGACATATAAATTTCTATCACTGTAATTAGATGTTTAAGTTTCTCACATAACAATAAATTTTTAATTGAGTGTTATTTTTTGTCTTTTATTTTGTAATATCTCATTTTTCTTATGTAAAAGGGATACGTCTTAAAACTGAAGATTTCTCTAATTATTATTTATAATTATTTTATTATTACGACTAATGAATGAATTATTATAAAAATATTTACTAAATGCATTTTAACACATTGTTTTTGTGTATTGTATATGCCTAGAATTGGAAAAAAAAAATAGGGTAATTTTTCTAATTTCTGTTCTCTTTTTTTTTTTTTTTTTTTTTACTGGAGAGGGGAAGTATTTGTTTTTTAAAGTATTAAGCTAAATAATAAAAAGCTTGTAATGTTAAATTATGTTAAATACGGTTAGCATAAATAAACCACTAAGCAGACTATTGCATTATTATATAACTTAGATGAAATTTTATTTGATAATAAATAATTTTATGCTTGAATTAAAAAAGAGAGAAGAAAAAGAAACTAATGTATATTTCTTTATCCCTCTGAAGCAACTGATGAATGTTGTGCAGTCAGTTAATAAAATTAACACTACATTCAGCAACCATTTGAGTGCTTATAGGGACCTACCTACCAAAGTTGAAACTGTAAATGATGCCATTGTGTGGATAATTAATGATACACACACACAAAATGTGAGTTTATAATTTTTTTAATTTATCCCCTCTTTTGTATTTGTATTTCTGTTTATTGATATCTAGCTCATGTATAATAATTGACATGCATGTTGTCTTTTTCTTATTTCTCATGTGTGTGCATCTTGTATATTAATATTGTTATAATAACTTTTCCTGCATTCCCCCCCTCCCCTGGTGTCACAGTATATAAGCAGCAATATAGCATGCCTTGTGCTTTTTATGTCAAACTGAATATCTATTGAATTGAATTTTAAATTTGAGAAACAAATTTATACACAATTCTTTTAAAAACTGTTGTAAAATTGTATTTAAAATCATTACTTTAGCGTGATTTTTTAAAATTTAGAATATTAAATTAATTTCAGATAAAATGAGCCAGTTTTTCTTTTGCAAGATGTACTAATTAAGAAATACAGCTTTTGAAGAAATTCTAATAAAAATGATATACTTTTATTATATGTGCATAATACTGAGTTTTAAATTGAAACACTTTTATAAATATACTAAGTCTGATTATTAATTGTTAAACTAATTGTACAGCTAGTGTTTACATTGTCTTGAAAAAGAAATATGTTTTATACATTTTGGCAATATTTTTATATTTTAATTAATATAAACAAATTGATGCCTCAGTGTAATATTAAATATTTGACTCACTTAAAATTTTACAAGGGTTTGGTAAAGCATTATTTCAACATGAGTTAAATTATCAATAACATTGAGAATCGAATTTTCCTTTACCACTAGAATCATTGGATCTTTACCACTAGAATCACTGGATCTTTAGGCATATATTCATTTACTCTTAAAATTTATTTTTCAATAAACATTATCATATATGGATATTAGAGGGTTTAAAAATGTTATTTCAGTTGTTGAACTGGGTTGTATGCCTTCGCTATCTTACTTCATAATTAAATTTTCTTTGGTTGCATTAATAGTCGGCAACTCTCTGTTTTCATTGTTGAACAATAAGCAGTGTTTTAACCTTGGTGTTCCCTGTCCCCAGAAAGAGCTGTAACACTAAAGTGATTTATTTACATTACATTTTTATCAAAACAGTTACCTTTCTTTAATGGTTGCATATTTTTAATAGTGTTGGTTTGGGTTGTGCATTTCTGCTGATATTAAGCCTTTGGAAGTGGTTTTATTAGAGATTCTCAGTTTATCTGGCCAAGTGCGGCTTTTGCACAACCCATAAATGGTATTATACAACAAAGTGTTTCACCAAATTTTCATAAAGAATTTGCCACAATTTTCAAACAGTGTGTCTAAAAATATATATAGTGTATAGGATTCTGCAATAATATTAATTGTAAAATTGCAAGACATTTGCACCTTTTCAAGGTAAACAACGAGGCTGTAGCTTGTCACATTGCTCTGCTTTTAATAGCTTTTAAAACTTGAGTAGTGGGACTGGCAGTTATATATTTGGTATGTGAATCTCCATCGTCCTGAGCATTATTTTGAAGAAAACTATTTTTATAGCCATTTCATCACATATTGTTTACCAAAAGCTTTTTCCTTGCTGATCATTTTATTTTTTGAAATAATTAATTGTAGAATACACCCATGGAAGAGCTACTAGCAGTTCTGTTTTTTCATCACATCACTTGGCCTTCTGGTAGATCACCAAATCTCCCCTTCTTTTTTTTAAGCCCTTAAGTATAAATTTTATTTGATCTGTGCTAATTTACTGTAGATATTTGTAGAACTTTTAGTAAAGATTTAGTACATTACTAAGTTTATTCATACAATAATATATGTATTGATTATTAATTTATTTTCTCATAGTATTTAAAAATACTTTAATAAGTAAGTTTTCCTTCTCTACTCAGGATTTTCCAAGTGTAAGAAAATTACAAAATGTACTAATTTACTATTTTTTAAAATTTACTAAATCTAATTAAATATTAATATATTTTACATCCAAGTTATGTATAATAATTCTGTAATCCAAGTTATGCATTATAAAATTAATTTATGTCAGTTTGGAGTTCTTTGAAATTGCTTCACCAAGGGAGTGTGAAAAACTTCCTAGTTTTTCATATTTCAGAGTTGGAAGGCATGCCACAGAATTAAAAAAATTATCTGACATTTTTTATGTAACTCATTCGAGTGAGGAAATGGTATTAATTTTCCTTCAGGTGATTGTAGTTTGCCCAGATTTCGCCATAAACATATCCTTTAATGTCTCATCTCCTACTCTTTAGAAAAAATTATTTTTGTTAGCAATAGTGATTTGGTAATATTAATATCATTGTTTGATTTTTCTTCCTGTTTTGGAGGCTTTTTTTTTTTTTAACAAGATTTTGTGAACCAGGGTTAGAGATGTATGTGCAGATCACTAATGGGATCACTCTATGAACTTCTAACAAATAGTCTAACTTCTGTGTGTTTTTAGGGAGGAGGGAGATCAGTTGTTTATCAAACCTTTCTGGCAGTTTTTCTTATGTACCACATTTTCGTCAGTTGTCAAGATTCAGGTATCTTTGAATATGGTGTTTACAATTACCAGTATGCTATTGAATGGCTTATGCAGATCATAAACACGACATGTCTCTTATTTTTTTAGAAGATATTATGAGAAATGTGTATGTAAACAGTATAAATATTATGACAGATTTTCTCCATCTGTCATTAAGGTTAAAATATTTTTTAATCCAAAACTTTTATCTAAATTTTATCACGAGAAAATTTGTAAAAAGTCTTTTTAAATCTGTTTGTTATTTTCATAGCTGTTATTAATTAGTAATTTATATCCTTCTCGCTAACTCTTTCTTGTTTATTCTTTTTACCCTTTTCATGTGGAGGTCTTAGTAATTCTGTATCTGTGATGATTGTATTGACCTAGTCATGTTTGCAGGTCAAAAGAGAAGAAACCAGAACAGTGCAGGAATTCAGTTGATGTAATATCTGTAAAAAGCTGTTTTCTGAGTGTTATTTAATTGAGATATTATTTTTAAACTAAACATATTCTGAGCATTTAAAAATGTGATGTGTCCTCTATTTGTTTATCTATTATGATTTAAAGTAATATATCATGCTTGGGAGGGAAATTCATATTTAAAATCAATTTAACCATTCAGTTTTACAATATTCTATTTCGCCACAGATTTAGAATACAGTAAAGATAGGCTCTGAAGTATTAGATAACAGTGTAAAATCAGTATATATTTTAAAACCTATGTGATTGTCTTGATGTATATGTGAGGAAACACTTCCATTTGGGCTTCAGTTAATCATTTCTTAAACATAATTTCGTTTAGTCATCTATATAAAGAATTCCAATTTCCATATAAGAATTTAAATATTCTGTAATGAGTGAATTATTATAAAAAATTTCAATAACCAAAGTCTTCAAAATAATCGCCAATCCAAAAGCTAAAAGTACGTTGAGAAATGCGAGAGTATTAAACATTAGGTGAGATATTTATGCAGGAAAATCAGAAATATAAATATTCTTTTGGAATGGAAAGAAGATGTAAATATGTCTAAATAAATTGCATTTTAAATGATAGATACCTAAAAAGAATTGGCTTGTCGATTCTACTTAAAAGGCTAATATGTGCATGTTTTATGCATCCTGAGGTCACCAAGGGTTATATGTTTAGTGTCTAAGCCAGAAGCATTTAATTAAGAAAGTATGAAGTGTCCAGTGAAATTTGCATGATTATATAGGGCTTAGTATGGAAAAGTAATTCAGAAGTGAAATTGGAAGATTGAGAGCCTTGTGTTTCTAAAAACACTGAAATATTTATGTGCTAGTTATTTCCTTATTTGAGTGAGATTCAACTTATTACTAAATGTGTGAAAGGAGGATTTGTTCTTAAAAAAGATAATGGACTTGTGAAAACTAAGGATGAAAGATAATATTTTTTTTTTATCAATTAACCTTTTGACGAAACTTTCCATTTACTCTTTTTCTTCAAAGTTTAAAGTACTTTCTTAGGATATTCAAATAGTTATAAAATCTGTAGTAGAGATGTTAATTCAAATTTGATGATACAGTACACTCCCAGTTTACCAATTTATCATGAACCAGAGTTGGCATCCATGGTTGAATTAGAACCACCGTAATCTGAGGACATTTAAAAAAATACTGAGGAATAACTGACATTTATAATTAACAGAAAAAATATAATTAATAATTTATGTGCAATTTCAAGCAGTTTAATCTTGAAAGTAGTCCCCCCCCCTTCGTTTTTCATATTAAATCTGCAAGTTAAAACAAAAATTGTACTTTACAAATAACAAACTAATTTGAAATTAGGAAACTAAGATATAAATAGCATTAGAAAATTTGAATAATGTTATTTAGTTAAATTTATGCTAAACTATTGTTTTGTGATAGACAAACTTAATTTTCAGAAGAGAAGCAAAGCCCATTTAATCCAGCTTGATAAATCAGGAGTTGACTATAATTGTTTTGAAATTATTATCCATGATTAACTGATTTGGATTTGATGTCTGTGTGAAGCAAGACCAATTGGGAAAGCAATCATTTGCTAGTTGGCAAGATTTTTTTTCTTCTCCCTCAAAACATTTTTTTAAATTTGATGCAATTTAAGTTTATCATTCTGAAGACAAATTTTTAGTGAAGAGAAGATTATAATGCTGAACTTCTTACATATTTTTGTGTAACTCACAGTTTTAAATTCATTTGTATTTCATTAATCAATATGCAGCTTGCTAAGAAATGGTAATTTTGTAAGTGGCTGAATTATGATTTTTGAAATAAATATTGTATTCAAATATTTGTTCATTTTTCCCCAGTCTCAAATGCTTGCTCTGGAAAATTTTATTTACACAAATCTGACAATGCGTTTGGAACAGTTAGAATCTGAAAAAGGGAACTTGTTGAAGAAAACTGGAGTTCCTGATTTAGAGGATTATCTGAACAAAACAGTGAGTAATTTCTAGAATTTTTATTTATTTATTGTTTGATTTATTTTAGTATTTTTAATTAATAGTATATGTACATGAATTCTTATACAATACATTTTCATTTGTAGTTTTTTAGAATTCTAAATTTCATTTATTTAAATGAGTATTAGATCTTGCATTAAGTGTTGAATTCTAACTCACAATATGAATGTTTCCACACATAAAGTTTCCTTCCAAAAGTTATAAATTTACAAGGACAAATAATTTCATTCTAGCAACCCCCTGATTTTCTGATGAATTGAAAAGTGAACATGTAACTCACTGTGGTATTAACTGCATGAGAATGAGGGAATAAAAAAGTAGAGAATAAATCCAACTTTAAAGTTGTATATGCAGAGACTAGGCAATGAGAAAAAGTGGATCAATTATTTTATTGCTTTATCACAACTCGACTTTGCACAGCAGTGAGAAGTAAAGCTCACGAAATAAATCAACTCATGAAAAGAATCAGAAATTTTACTGTATAGTGTTTCGGGTAAAATTTGAATCTTAAAAAATTTTCGTTTGAACCTGAAAGAAGGGTTCTTGTGTCATTTCCATTTAATTTATTTCTTCTTTTTGAATCAAAATATTTAGGAAGGGAGAATCTGTTCTGAGCATTTTTGTATATTTGTAGTAGAAATGAAATTATTTTTTTTTGGAGGGGGGGATATCAAGTTAAACTTAGATAATTCTTTTTCAAAGTGTATCGTATCATATACTATACTGAATATATTTTCAGCTTATTTATTCATTTATTTAATTTGAAAGTTATTAATAATTTTTATCTGTAAAATAGTGAATTAGTTAGTTGATGTGGTGTGTATTGAAAATACCGCAAAGCACACTAGGGCTATCTGCCTAAGGGAAGGGATGCCTTCGTGGAGGACTTTCTAAGAGAAACTGGCTTGTATACACGTTACACATGGGGAAAACCACGAAAACGCCCATGCAGCCAGCCCGTTCGTGGGATTCGAACCTTGGACCGAACTTCCAGTGTTCAGCGATTTTAGCGCTCGACTGCTGGTAGGCCGAATTAGTTAGTTGATTTTTCAAGTTAAGTGTTTATACAAATAACCAGTTTGTAAAAATTACAGAGCCAAGTAATTTACCCATGCTTTCCTGCTTTATGTTGAAATAATTATCTTGTATCAGAATTCCTAATGCTGGTTCAATGATCATGTGATTCATCAGATGTAAAATTTCAGAAGATCTTCAGATTTATTATATTAGAACATTTTACTGTGGGTACTTTCTAAAATCCCTTACAAAAAGTCACCAACTCGTTAATGACTTTGTAAACTGATTGTCTTTATTGTTCATAGGTGCACTTCTGTTCATAAGTAGTAATAAAAAGAATCTTATAAGAGATCAGAAATTTTATTAGGAAAAAACATACACTGCTGATTTTCCATTGTTAGAGCCAATGAGTATTCTTCAGATATGGCAAATATGTTCAGTATTAAATATTTAATGATTCATTTAGGAATACAATTTCAGCTTTCATTTGCATAAATCAATATCATTATCCTTGGTGAATTATGTGCTTTCAATAAAAATACTATTTGAAATATTGGATTTAAATAGGTGAACAAATAACACATTTTTCACAATTATTTTGACTAGAAAATTTTTAAATGAGAGTCGGGTATGAGTTTTTGACATCAGCTATGAAATACTTTACTTTTCCAAGAAGTAACTTATTGTTGAATCAAGGGGGGGGGGATAATGAGAAAGTACCTTCTGTTTTGAAATTTTCATTTTATATATTTTAGCAAAATTCATTAATATGATATTTCTTACAGGTTTCTGATGTTATTGTTCATTTGATAAATGAGGGTGTATTCCACAATGATATTCAAAATACTAATGATAATCCACTGCACTCTCTAGAACAGACACATGATGTGTTGGTGCTACTTGCTGCTCTCTTGAAAAAGGTTTGTTTTTTTTCTGATGTAAGACATGTTCCTTTAATTAAACAGTTATGAATTTGAAATTATATGCGACATAATTTTTATTTATTTATCTGCTGTTTCTCTGCAATTTTTTTGTAATCCATTACAGTGTGATTGATCGATATATTTTTTATCTTCCAGTATTTACTTTTCCTCTTTCACCCTTTTATGAAGCTGCTTACTTGTTATTTATAGGTACATAGTACACATGTACACTGCACCAAAAAAAAATTCTAATTTTTTGCAGGTATGCTTAGAAATACATCTACTTTTAAGATGATGGTAAAAATTTTGTAGCTTACAATTCAAAAATGTTTTTGAAAAATTTATAAAAATTCTTTAAAAATACAAATTTTAAAAATAAATCATGAAAAAATGGGTGAATTTTATTTGGAATGAACCTAAATTTCGAAATGTGAAAGAATCAAATATCTTTAATAAAAAAAGGGACATGAATCAATATATACCAAACTCAATTAACATTGAGGAGCTAAATTTTTAAAAACTACTCATGCAATTTTTACAAAACTTGGTAGTTTGGTATAATTTGAGTCGTAGAATGGAAATATGAAAAAAAAAAAAAAAAATTGCCATGTTATTTCAGGAAAAGTCCAATTTTGTGTCAAAATACCAAATCTGATACATATCCTAAGTTGTGCTTTCGAGAGATGAAAAACTCAAGTTGAATTTCGTCAATCGGCCCAGTAGAACGGGAGATATAGAACTGTCTTTTTTTTTCTTTTTGTGCAGTGTACAAACCTGTTTGCACTATTGAATTTTCTAGATACATTTTTTAAAAAATAACCTTGATGCAGTATTAGATTATGCAGAAAGCATATGCTCATGAATATGAAGAAACTGAATCTGATAATTGAGAATATCCATTTGTACTACTAAATTTCTTAAACAGATTTTCTGGGAAATAAACTTATGTGATATTGGACATCACCAAAGATGATGTTAATCATATTTGCACGTCAAATAACTTGTTATTTGGATACAAGTATTTTTAAAAAGATTCTTTTGGGTGACAATCCCCTCCTCCAACTCCCCATTTTAAGCTGTACTTTCTTTATATCCGATATGTTGTGTTTACTACAACTTTTCTAGCAA
The DNA here is from genome assembly GCF_044657685.1 of Stegodyphus dumicola. NCBI lineage: Eukaryota > Metazoa > Arthropoda > Arachnida > Araneae > Eresidae > Stegodyphus > Stegodyphus dumicola. The sequence continues at coordinate 6,736,237 of NC_140773.1, forward strand.
AAAATATTGTTGCATCCTTTTGAAGTATTTTATCTCAATATCCTAACATTTATATATCTGAATTAGCAGTGAAGTAGGATCAGTAAAAATGAAATATTAATAATAATGCAATAAATACAGGTTCTGTGTATCCAGCACTAGCAAAAAGATGCCATTTAAGGTAAATTAATATTTATGAAACATACTAATAAAAATTTTAGAATGTTAATGTAACAAAATAATGTATCTTCTTGATCATATACTTATTTATTAAACTACAAAGAAGATAATAGAAATTAATAGGAAAAGTTACTGTGCTTGAAGCCTCAAGATCTTATCCTAAAATTCATGAATTTTTTTAATGACTTTTTTTCAGACTGCGATATTATTTTGCTTACACCTCCTCACAATTGTCATGCATACTATCTTTTTCTCAGCAGTGTGTGTGTGTGTGTGTGATTATTGCAAAGCCTCGAGGGCTATCTGCCTAAGGGGAGGGATGCCTTCGTGGAGGACTTTCTAAGGGAAACTGGCTCGTATACCCGTTACACATGAAGAAAACCACGAAAATGCCCATGCAGCCAGCCCGTTCGCGGGATTCGAACCTCGGACCGAACTACCAGTGTTCAGCGACTTTACCGCTCGGCCGCTGGTGGGCAGTAAAGTGTTAGAATTTGACACTAATTAATTATATTTTGTTAATCAATGGGGACAAAGCAAAATGTAAGCTAAATTATCATTACTTTAAAAAAGTATTATGTTCAAGGTTTTACATAACTATCAAACTTAGGTAAAGATATTGAAAGTTCCAATGTAGTAGAATGGGCAGAATGAAAATTTTGCACATCTTTCTGGAGTGGCAATTTATTGGATCAAGATATTATTCAGTGCAAAGAGCTCTGTGTGTAAAGTAATGTTACAGTGCCCTAATTGGGGGGTGGGGATCAGATTAGATGATTAGCTGAATTTTATTCTTTGAAGTAATTTTCATGGCATTAATTAGTCTTCTAAGGAAATATTATCTAATTTCTCTTTGGGGAAAATAATTGTGATGATCCATGTCCTTTTTTGAATTTTCTGGAGAATTAATGGATTTTTTACTATACAAGATCTATCTGTAATTAAAATAGTTCAAGAACAAATAGTGAAAGCATCATGTGGTTTTGCGTTTCTGAAAGAGAAAATCATCAAGTTTTATCTCCAACATACACAAATAAATAAATAAGCACTTCACTGACATATCAACATACATTTATGTATATTTCTTGGGTTGCTCAACAAACGTCAAGGTGGTACCCAATTAACTTTTAAGTGTTCTGAAGTAATTTAAGGCACATAGTTGCAGTGACAATACTTTCGGAAAGATTATCCAAACCTTGCATAAGCGTTGTAATGAAATTACACACACACACACACAAAAAAAAAAAAAAAAAAAAACTGTTGAAGTTGAATGAGTTGTTATATTTGAAGTGCTTTATTTTATTTATTTATTTATTTTGTGCAAAATTCAATAGCAAATAATTTTATAACCTATACAGTGTTTTGAAATTTCAGAGCCATGTAGTAGATTTATAGTCTTTTCTTAGTTATATAGTAGAATTCTAATAATCAACAAATGCTTGTAACCTGTGCTGATTTTTGGATAAAAGCAAATAAAATTTCAGTTTGTAAAAAGTTCAACATACCAGATTAATTTTTTTCCTGTATGTGTACACCGTACAAAAAAAAAGGGGGAGAATAGTTTTATATTTCCCGCTCTACTGGGCTGATTGACGAAATTCAACTTGCATTTTTCATGTCTCGAAAGTGCGACTTAGGATATGTATTAGATTTATATACAGCATTGTTCTAATATAAGTATTTTTACACAAAATCTGTTTTTTTCTGAAATGACATGCCAAATTTTTTTCTATGACTCAAATTACGCCAAACTGCCAAGTTTTATAAAAATCGCACGAGTAGTTTTTAAGAAATTAGCTCTCAAAATTCTAGCTCCTCCATATTAATTGAATTTAGTATGTGTTTATTAAATTTACTTGATTCTTCCTTTCAGATTTCAAAATTTAGGTTCATTTCAAATCAAATTCGTCAATTTTTTATGATTTATTTAAAAAATTTGTATTTTTAAATAATTTTTATAAATTTTTTGAAAATAATTTTGAATTTTAATCTATAAAATGTTTACCATCTACTTAAAGCAGATGTATTTCTAAGCATACCTGCAAAAAATTAGTTTTTTATTCAAAATTTCCGAAGATATACGTGAATTTATATATTGGCGGGGTTTTGAAATTTGGCGTATTTGTTAAAAGTGATAATAACATCAAATGTGGTTTAACCTTCCAGCACACGTGCTTGACAATTTTACATGTGCACGCGTGCATTGTATTTTTTACGACATCCCGTTATTTTACCGTTTTTGGCTCGAAAAATGACAGAAATGAGTGAACGTTGATAATAAATTTGTTACGAAATAAAATATTAATCTTATTGCAAAATACAAAATGATATCACATTCAAATATAAGTAAATTATTTTTAAGTTCTTATGTTAGTGAGATGGAAATGCAATGATGCATTATACAAAATTTTAAATTTATTATTTAATAATTATATTTTTAAATCAAAGCTAATTTTAATATTCATCAAAGACAAGTATAGATAATAAAAAAGGAAAACACCTTGGTAGGGGGAAAAGTAAGTTTAGCATTACTTCTAAAATAAAATGTACTTTTTACTGGTTACAAAAACACACTTTAAACTAACTTTAATGTTTTTAGTTATTTCTAAAAAATAGAAATAAAAGAAAATAAGGAATGGAAATCGCTATTGTTCTCCCATCCAAAGGTTTCCTTGTCGTCCTTTTCTTCATCAGATAATTCTTGAAGAATCCGAGCAAAATCAGCAGGTTGCACATATTTTTTTTTTGCCATGAAAACCGATATAAAATTTACAGAGTCAAATGTATTCAAATTAAAATAATGCACGACAATTAATAACACAAAATAACAAAATGTTTGAGAAAAAAATATTTTCCGAATTCTGAAACACGACCACGCGCTGTCGTAACTTTTACGAAAAAGCTGCCACGTAGCGCAAAAGCCCAATTAAAAAAAAAAAGTCGACTTCCTTGCATTAAAAACTGAATTTGTCTTAAATTTTTCACATACTCGCGTGTGACTTTGTTAAAATTATTTGGAAGTAGGAATGATGTGACTTTTTTTCTGCTCTTGCACAATGGAAGAGAAAGGAAAATATATTGCCACATATTAAGAAGTTCACCAAGTGAATTATTCTTGGCGCAACTGAAAAATATTAGCCAAGATAAATTTTTGAATTTATCCATAAAATCCGCACCAAATTTAACAAAATTAAATATTTAGGCATAATTTGAGTCATAGAATCGAAATATGGAAAACATTTATATGTTATTTCAGAAAAAATCTGAATTTGTGTCAAAATACCTATGTTAGAACATTGCTATATATAAAGCTAATTTATATTCAAAGTCGCGCTTTCGAGACATGAAAAATGCAGTTTGAATTTCGTCAATTGGCCCAGTAGTACGGAAGATATAGCACTGTCCCCCCCCTTTTTTTTACCAAATTGTACATGCCTTTTTGAAAAAAAATAAACCTTTTTGAAAAAAAAATAGTCTTTTTTTGTGTATTTTGATCAAATTAGAAAAGCATATTAATTATACACTGATGGACTTTTGCTAAAGATGGATGACAGTAGCAGTGATATATAGTAGTGAACCACAAAAATGGAAGGTACGAAAATGTGGAAATAAGCATAAGTTCAGGATACAAAAAGACATACTGTGCATGTGTAAATTTTGGATTACTGAAATTGTTCGTCATGTGATAGCACTGATAAGAGATATAAAAGGTTTGATGTGTATTGACCATTGTTGTTCAAAAGCAAAATTTAATGGGAAAGAATCAGTTGCAATTGCAATTTTTTGTGAGTCTTCATGAAATTGCTTAGATGATTTTATGCATGGCCATATTATTGGCAGATTTGAAGAAGGGTGAAAAATAACACATGTTGCCAAGGAAGTCAGTTTCAGTCAAGTTTAACGTCAGCCACAGTATTGTTTCAAAGCTTTGTAAATCAGTTCAAGCAAATGGAATGTATAGCAAATGTCACATGAGAGGTTGTGTTCCAGTACGATGCCTTCAGAAAGTAGGTACATAGTGCTATCGACAAAGAGGAACCAGTGAGGTACTGATGTAGCAAATGAGTTACTTTCTGCTACTGGCAAGTGAATTTCTTGAAAAACTGTAACCAGATGTTTGCATCAAGATTTACTATATGCCTGCCGTCCTGTTGTGCACATTCTATTGTCCTACATGTAACTATTCTACCCATTTGCAATGGTGTCGTCAGCATCACAATTGGAGGGAAGACTACCGGGCTTGTGTACTGTTCTTAGATTAGAGTAGATTCAGTCTGTCATCAGATTGTAGATGCCAGTTAGACTGGCATTAGAGTGATACTGCATACAGTCCGGTAAACATACAGGGAAAAGGGGCCGATATCCTAGTGTCATCGTATGAGCTGGGATCATGGTCCATGGCCATACGTCGCTCTATGTAATTCAAACTGAGACTATAACTGACCAACGATACATTTATGATGTTTCGCAGCGTCATGTTTGCATGTTCTGTGGGTGATAAATTTGTTTTCATGGATGGCAGTTCAGCATGTCATTGAACAGTTGCTGTCCTGAAGTGCCTTAGTGTGAGGATATTCAATGTCTCATATGGCCAGCATGTTCTCCAGATCTGTATCCCATTGAAAATGTTTGGTACCCCAACAGCTGTCTAAAGCATGGCACGGAATTTTGCATCACCCTTCATGGTTGCTATATCCCAAATCGGCATCTTATGCCAGAATACTGCAGAATTGCATTTTATTTTTTTCCACTTTTACATAGAGCACAAAATGACCATTTTGTCCTTTGAACACTCTTTAAAGTCTTTTGGATTTCAGAATGCAATAAATTATATTTATTGTTATGTCCTAGTATTCTAACATTATTTTATTTAATTTGGCATCCTACCACATGTTTTAATGCACTATATAACTGTTTGTGATCCATCCTTAGTGGTTGTCCTCCAGTGTATTACAGAAGTTAGTATCATTTGCTGCTAACATTCATAGTTATTTATTTATAGGAATGCAGATCATAAAATTTACAAATTTTTCATTTGAAATTAATCTATACTTTTGCGTGTATTATAGTGCTGTCTTTTAAAAGTTTTGAATTTATGTGGGAAACATTTAAAAATTTATTTGTTCACATCTTTTCAGATATTGAGCTTCAGCTTTTATGCACCATGGTTTGCCTGTGCGATAAGCAAATACCAGTACTCAATAGTTATAGATTCATAAAAATGGTAGTTATGGAGATTTTCTGGCATTAAAAATGTGAAACATAATAAAGAAGGGAAATTAAATTACCCAAAATTCCAATTCCAGTGAGTTTTGTTTTCTGCTTATATTCAAATGCACTTGTGTAAAATGTAACGGCCAAATTAACATGGGTAATCTTACTGCTGAAGGTTTTGTAAGCAATGTGTTTGTTTATTTATTTTCCTTAAGAGCATAGCAAATATTTTGAAAGTAATTTCCTCCTTAAGAGCATAGCAAATATTTTGAAAGTAATTTCCACAGTAGTTACATGTTTCCTCATCCCCAACACACACATACACAAAATGTATATTTACAAATTTTTTTTTATTTCCTCAAAAATGTGTTTATCATTTATCCCTTTTTCTCTGTTACAATTTTCCCTTATTTTCACGTTATTTAATTTGCTATTTTTACTTAAAATTTTGGTTAAATGATTCACAAAAAAAAAAAAAAAGAGTACATTCTGCTTAATCTCAAATTAACCCCAACAAAATTTAAAGTCAACTTGTAACCTGTTAAACCCTATGTAGTTAAGTGTATGCATTATTAGATTTCTACTATAGTTGCTTGCTGAAATGTATAATTGAATGTTATCTATGGTATATAAGTGATGATTGTATTTTTCAGTTCGAGCAAATTCCTAAAACTTACATTCTGAGTTACAAGAATGGAACAGAACTTGTCAAAAGTATGTTACGCCAGGCATTTGATGAAATGATAGCAAACAGAGATTTGAAAATTAAGGTATTATAAAATATATATGAATGCATATATATGTATGTATATCTGGTTGTAACGAAAGTTTTCCGCCAAAAAAAATTCTTAATAAAGTTAGAAAAAAAGCATGAAAGCAGAACTTTTAGTACGGATTGTAATCACCCTCCAAATCTATGATTTTCTGCCAATATTTTGGTAGTTTTTCAAAACCTTCAATTCAAAACCTTCAATCCAAGGACAATATGGTGGGTGTGGCAAAAGATCCCATTCAAGTCCATACAGAGTCCAGCCGGTGAAGGCAGACACATGTGGTCTTGTATTATTTTGATGGAAAGTTACCTTTTTGTGCCGGAACTCAGTTTGATGTTTTTCCTTAATAGTATCAACACAGACTAGCATCTCACCGTACATCTTACTATCGAAGATTTTAACTTTTTCTAGATTCTCTTTATGGATAATACACAATAATTCCACCAGATACAAAGCATGATCCTTTTTGTTAGTCAAATGCACTTTGCAATACTTCCGATAGGCTCACCGAACATAGATCTACCTCCTCTTCTGCCTGTGTTGAAGTATATTCACTTTTCATCACAAGTGATGATCTGGTCCAGAATTTTGTCCTTGCATTGATATTCGAGCTGATTAGTGCAGGCCCGAACACGTCGGTCCTTATCTGCTTGAGTCACATCATGTGGCACTCAGCAACTGAACTTGTACATCAAATTTATATGATGCATAGTGCGACTAATGGACACAGCACTAATGTCAACGCTTTGGTAAGATCTTGAGTGGCTGCATACTGATCTTCCACAAGGTCTCACATGCAGGTCTCATCAACATCAGTAGGCCGGCTAGAGCGCTCTGCTTCTTGAATGTCATAGTTCTTGTTTTTGAACATTTTTCACCAAACATTCACAATTCCATATGATACAACATTAATACCTAAAGCTGTGTACATGATTTGGTGACATTCTGTAGCTAACTTTTTGCAACAGAACTGGAAGTAAATGATGGTTCTAATCTGGTAATGTGATAGTTAGAGCAGACACCTTTTTTCTTAATGATAATGATATATATTTTTTTTTTTTACAGATTTCATAACACAGTGTTCTAAAGCAAGACTTTTTTCTTTCAATTGCCAAAAATGCTTTGACAAAATATGATTAAACATGCCAATATGAATTGTTTGCACAGACGATATTTGCAATGGCGGAAAACTTCCTTAAAACCTGATATGTATGTGTGTATACACACCATTATATACATTGCTATACATATCATTAAAAAGCTGATGGTACTTTAGATGGACATTTAACATTATATGTTCTGTTAATTTTTTAGGCAATGGAAGGAGAAATAAAAAACCTTTCTATCTATATTCCTGATGGTCAGAACAAAGAAGGTAAGTTAAGATGTGTGAAATATTATCTCTTTGCTGAGAGAAAAGGCATGGCATGAGATTTACTGTTCTTTATTTCATTTTGTTGTGAACACGTCTAAATCTTATGCATCAGTGTCTTTATTTATTATTATTTTGCTGCAAACTAGAATAAAAGTGTGTGACTTGAATCACAAAGCTGTCTTTAATTTTTTGTTCATTTTTGATATCAAGTGTGATAAACTTTTCATAATCATTTTTCTAAAAGAGCCTCTTTACCTGTGACTCGATATTTTGTGAGAGGTCTTTGAATTTTATCACAGAAATGTAAGATAATCAATTATAGTTACTCTTGGATTTTAGAAGCACCTGTAACAAATGGCCTTCTATACGGCATCTGTCATTTTCTTCATGCATGCTTCTAGTTTTTTATGTGTTAACTTCTCATGTTGAATTGTTTATCGTGATGATATTCCATTGGCCTTTTTTAAATCTGTATTTCATTTATAAACATGCATTGTATTTTATATTTGCCAGCAGCTGGAAAATATGCTGTTTTCTCAAGAAAAGGAATTTTAGCATGCACTAAGCTTTGTGAGAACAATCTTCATCCACTAATCTTACATAGTATAGTGCAATGAAACAATTTCTAACAAAGAAGAGCATCTGTTGCACAAACTGGTTTAATAGATCTTTTTTTTTTTTTTTTCCTGTTATTGCTGGAATATACGGCATCAATTAAGGGGTGTGAGGAACAAATTAATAATATACAGCTCTTGATTAGAATAACTTTTATGGGGGACATTTTTGCGAAACATCTCATTGGACATATCAAAGACTGAATTGGAGGGCCCTATAAAATTGTCCAAGTCGACAAAAATCCCTTTGTATTTAGTTAAAACAATGTCAAAAGTTTTACCTAAGAAGGTGGGTGTACAGGGACTTAGCCACAGCTTAAAGTTCCTTATAGAGATGCCAGAAAACTTTTGCAAGTCGTTTGGAATCCTATCCTGTTAAATTATTTGATGGAAGTATAAGGCCTGAGAAATTTGTTTTGAAACTTTTCCTGCTGCAATTTCAGATTTGCACCTGCCATTAATTTCTTATGCTTAAATTGGACTGTATTTGATGAATGGATTGCCCAAAGTATCTAATTATTTTATTGAAAAAAGTATGTATTGAAAAAATTATGAAAAGATTTCTTTTACTGTTAAAGTACTCAATAAATTGGAGTGGTGCCACCCAGATAGTATGGTGATTAGGGCAGCCGACTGTGATACTGAAGAGCCCGGGTTTTAATCCTGGAGAAAGCATGGTTGTAACTCTTTGTCCCTTCATAGGAGGTAATGGTGGCCGCCTATTAGTTGCCTTTACAATAAGATAGCCACCACTTGTGCCCTTAGAAGTGGCCAATGTTGAAAAAAGACAAGAGCCCATCGTTTTTAAAAAAAAAAAAAAAGATTGGAGAGGTATTTGAGTTTTTTAATGCTTTGCCCATAGAAATGGCTAATAATAAGCACTTAGTGTGCTGATTGTAAAATGGCATTGAGAATTATTAAATTATATCATGTGACTGCACTAAGTCCTATGTTTCCATGCCTGGACACATTGCCTTATTTATTCCCTCCATGTACTTCAGTGACATTAAAAAAAAAATTTAAATAACACAATCACTGTATCTTAGCAGTAATTTTTAATATTGTAAGTTTTTTTGTTTTTATATGTAATTTATTCGAAACAATACTGGCACATGCTGTTTCCACTTCCATTCTTGGAATTCCACTACTGTTTTCCTTTTAGATTTCTCCTGAATTTAATAACTGACTGTGTTGTAGACTGAAGATTGTACTGCAAAAAATAAATAATTTTTAATGAATCTTTTGTTGTAGCATGCTGAGTGATGATTTAGAGTCTCCCTAAGTATAAAATGAGCAAAGTTAGATTAAAAGTGAGGATATTGAATTCTAAAAGTATTTAATGAATTTTGTACACATATGTATTTGAAGGAAAAAGTGTTGTATTATTTTCCAAATTTTTCAACTAGTTGTAGAAGCTTAGAGCTAGCAATCAACTAACTTTAGAAGTATTTGTTAAATGGGAAGTCTCAAAAACTATAATGTTAGATTTTCTGTAAAATACTCCAGAATGACATTGTATTAGACCTTTTTTCCTCCATATTAAAAATTGTTAGCAGTCTGTCTATATAGTCCATACTTTAACCATTTTTGTAGAGAAATAGAATGTTGAATTAATAATAAAAATTCCTTTCTAGCTTCTTCATCAATACGAACAGTTATAATATATTTTGTTGAAATAAATAATAATTGCAATTTTTTTTCCAGTTACAAATTTATGTGGCTATTTATTTAAATTTTTCAATCTAGAGTAGTACATTTTAATTACTTATGTAAATACTGCATATTTTATTTCATAAACTGGAATTCTAATAAGTTGGCATTTCCTCATTTGTAGCTAATAAACATGAAGATGAAGATGATTCAAGTAACTTCACTACACCAGTATTTGTTGAATCCTCATCTTATTCAAGGAACAGTAAGTTTGTATTTTGTATATTCTAACTTAGATCTAAATTATGTGGATGTATGAAGAAATTTAGGTATTGAAATGTATTTTGTTATAAAGTTGTGCAATAAATATGTAAAAGAAAGAAATATTTAAACTTCATATTGATATTCAGTTAATAGTTTTAAATATTCATCATATAATTTAATATAATACATATAATTTAAATCAACAGTGGCATTCCATTAAAAATGGTGTATAAAGTTTTATATATGCATAACACAGCATAGAAATGTACGTTAATTAAAAAAAAAAGCTGAAATCTGTAACATAATTGTTATTATGTTCATTTCAGAAATTGCTGTCTGAAAATTTGTTTATAAAATGTGTATAGTATCATTAGAAATACATGATTGCTAACAAGTATCGAAATCAACATCAACTTATTGCGATTCTCCTAGAATATTGTAGACTCACTCACATCTGAAGGGCCAATTTAGAAAGGGAAATACCATTAACTATCCTCCCTTTTTTTTTTTTTTTTTTTTTTTTTTTTTTTTTTTTAATTTATTGATTTGTGGACTTGATGATAAATAAAAATTAGAGCTGAAGTTGATGATCCATTCATTAAATGCCCCGGTTTCAAAATTTAGTTCTTCATGTCACTTTTAAAAACCTTGTATTATTACTTCTTTCATTGCTTCTATTCTGTGAGTAAAGTGGCAAGGTAGACATTGCAAAAGAAGGAAGCAGTGAATTTAAAAAACAGCTGCAAAATAATAACAGTTTCATTAGGAGAAAAATAGCTAAATTCTTAAGATGTGACTTACCTTTGATTTTTGGCATAACCCTATAAAAAATATCACCAGGAGTTGAAAAGCTTATCATTTTCTAGATATGCAAACTCTTTGGATTTAAAGTATAAAATGTATTTTTAAAATGATATTTATTTCAAATCTTTGAGAAAGATGATATTTTATGTGACACTGTATGCAATAACTTAGCACTGAAGTGTGAAGTTCTAAGTTTCGGCTGAGACTTTGAAAATGTGACACTGTGAACAAGGTAACCGTGTGTGTGCTTGTGTAAAGAATGCTTGGAAAATTGTTTTTATTTCTTCTATAAAGCATAATGTGTGTAACAATAATAATTGTTCTTAGTAATATCTATGTCTAAAAATCAGGGAGAGCACTTTTAATGCTTTCATATTTTTGCGTATTAAAGGAAAGAAAGTAAAGCAATTAAATCTGTGTCCAATTTTTTACATATTAAGCAAAGCATTAAATGAATAAAGAAAAAATTATCATGATGGGGTCTGTCAACTTATGAATTGTAATACTGTTAGAGTAAAGTGGCAAGGTAGACATAGCAAAAGAAGGAAGCAGTGAATTTAAAAAATAGCTGCAAAATAATAACAGTTTCATTAGGAGAAAAATAGCTAAATTCCAATTTTTTACATATTATTATGTATATACTCTATCCTGATTTACTGAAGCACAAGGAAATTATAAATTTCCTTGTGCTTCAGTAAATGAGGATAGAGTCTCTTAAAAAAAAAAAAAAAAAAAAAAAGCTAGATAGAGGGTGTATGCTCATAAGTAGATTAATATTAATCGAAATATAAATTATATGTTAAAGCTTATTGTTGCGAAAGGGGGTTTTATTCTAAGGTGAAGCTTCAACCGTATTACACTCCCCACCTGAACTCGTAGAGTTCACACAATTAAGCGGAATAACAAATAAATCCAAATAAAATGAAAACACTTACAATTACTTACTGTAACAAATTAAAAAGAAAAAATCCTCTTGAACATCTACTACAATATAAAATTAATCAATTAAACATAAGAAATTACTGAATAATCAATAAGTTCAAAATGTTTTCATCAAATGTTGAAAAAATCAACAGTTCAATCAATATTTCTCAGGTTGGTTCACAACTTCCAAAGGATATAAGAGTTGTATGGGTCTCTTAATTTGTCCTTTGGACGTCTTAATTAAACAAGAACGAACATGTTGATCTCGTTCATCCCATAACAGTTTGGACTTTGTAAACCCTTCCAAAAGAACGACATCTCCAACTTTTAATTCTTACTTGGGTTAGTAGTATCTAAATGGTGAGCCGTTCTCAAGTCAAGTAGATATTGTTTCCTTCCATCTTTTCCAGAGATGATCTAAAAGTGTAGTTTGGTACACTCGTCTTATCATCAGATAACTTCTATTTGAATTCTTGTCAATCATCTCGATAAAATGAAGTAGATAATTATGATTTTTTTCGACCAAAGTTGAGAAAGTGTGCTGGTGTGATAGGCTGTGGTTCTTCCAAGTCATTGTAAGTGTAAGTTAAAGGTCTTTGATTTATAACATATTCAACTTCTGTCAAAATAGTAGTCATTTCTTCAAAATGTAATAGGGCCTTTCCAAGTATTTTTCTTAAAATGTCCTTCACAGACTTCACTAAACATTCGTAGAAACCTCTCCACCATGCAGCACATTCTGCAATAAATTTCCAGCTTATCTTCTTACAGGCAATAAAATCTTGAAATTTGGAATCCTTCAGTATTTTTGAAAAATGCTCGAATTGCCGGTTTACCTTTTGAAAGGTTTTGGCATTATCAGAGTAAATTCTGTCACGATGTCCTCGTCTTGATACAAATCATCTAAAAGCCATCAAATAATTTTATGTTGTCATTCTGGAGACTAGCCCTAAATGAAGGGCTGTGGTAATGGCACAGGTGAAAAGAACTATGTACAATTTCTCAGTTCCGGTTGCTGATCTAACCCAAATTGGACCTGCGAAGTCCATTCCTGAAACACGAAATGGTGGAGTCTGAACTATTCTCTCTTTTGGCAGCTGTGCAGTCATCTGTTGAGCAGGTTTTGCTGTATACTTTCTATAAATAAGACAGTTTCTAAGTATCTTCTTCACAAGCTGTCGGCCTTTTGGTATCCAGTATTATTTTCGAAGGTTGATCAAAGTGGCTGTAACTTCATTAAACATGAACTTGTTATGTTCTCTTTCAATAATCAGTTCCGTAAATTTTTAATTTCGAGGTTAGAGGATAGGATGTTTTTCTTTGGTGCTGAAATCGGAGAATTGTAATCTTCCTTCAAGTCAAAATTCTAAAGACTGTAAAAGCCAGGGTGGTCCAAAGTTGGCAGTTTCTTAAATTAGCAACAGTAGTTCCTCGTGATATGAGGTTGGAGGGGTTATCTTTCCCATGTCAATAATGCCAATTATTGCTTTCAGTTAGTTTCTGAATTTCATAAATTCTGTTTTTGACGAAAGGTTTAAATCTTTTTGGAGATCCATGAATCCAAAAATAAGTTATTTGAGAATAAGTCCATTGGAAAGGGATTACACCGTATTTTAAACATTTTGTGATTTTATTACTCAATCTGGTGGATAAAGCACACCCAAGAGCTCCAATCTAGGAAGTGTAACTGATTTCAGAGGTGCAACTCTACTCTTGGAAGCAACAAAAACTGTTTGAAAAGTTCCATTGTTCAAACCTTAGATATACCATACATCCATAAGCTTTCAAACTAGCATCAGAAAAGCTATAGTGTTCTATTTGTTTCACATCTACATTTGATATTCCCTGTAAATAGTAGCAGGGAATCCTGATGTGGTTCAGTTCTTCAATTTCTTCGTACCAGGCTTTCCATTTATAACTAAGATCAGGTGGCAGTTCATCGCCCCAATCAATTTTGGCAGACCAGATTTCCTGAATCAGACACTTTATTCTTATAGTGAAAGGGCCATAAAATCCGACAGGATCAAAAATATGACCTGCGGTTTGTAATAGAAAACATTTTGAGTTAATTGACAAGGAAATGAAATTTGTCAAGTGCTGAGTGTCAAAATAAAAATTATCATTTTCAGTATCTCAGTTAATTCCTAACACTTTGATCGGGACAACTTCAGGAGATTCTTGTATCGAAATTTCTTTTTGATGCCAAATGTTCTTTTGAGTTAGTATGCCACTTATGTAGTGACATGCTAGCTTAATTAAAAATGTTCACAATTTCTAAACTTGTTTTCAGGGCTTGTTCTAAATTTTGTTGACCAGCAATAATGACATCAACATACAGGCAGTTGTTTAAGAGTTCTACTGTTTCAGGATATATTTCTGAATATTTTTAAGGTGATGCATAATGGTAGCAGCTAGCAGAAAAGGACTAGATTTTATACTCCAAACAAAACTCTTGTAAATCTAAAGGTTTTCAAATTTTCATTGCTATCATCAGAATCTTCTGCCCAAAAGAATTGTATAACATCTCTGTCTTCTTCATTTAACTCAATCTGTAAAATTGCTTGTGTAATTTCAGCTGTAAAGGCTAGCCTATTTTGTCTATATCAATAAATCAAAAATATCAGGATATAGCTTCGGACCAGTATATAAACAATCGTTTAGAGAAAGTCTCCTTGGTTTATGGGCTGAAGCATCATAAACTATTCTTAGTCTGCTTGTTGCTCTATCATTTCTGATGACTGCTCTCTGGGGTAAATAAAATAGGGTCTTATCATTTTGATTGTCTTCCTGAACTGGTTCAATAATATGTTTTAACTTGTAATCCTTTAAAACCTCTATGTATTGAATGAACAAACAAAGGGTTATCAATTTTAAATTTGTTACTTAATTTAAGATAATAGGGATTAGAGTGCTATATCCCTATTATCTTCCATTAAATGTTTTGAATTTGTTTTCCAAGGTAATTTTACTTGTTATCTGTCATTTTTATACTTGATATCAGATTCGAAAGATTTCATAATTTCTAAACGAACAGTTTTGCCGTTTTGAGTGTCACTTTTTAAACCTAAGTTTTCTAGCTTCCAAAACTGTTGTAATTGATCTGATATCAAGTTTTCATTTACTATTACTTTCATAGTTAATAATTCACTATGATCATTATTTACTTTACCCTGCAAACACCACCCAAATAAAGATTCTGTAGCTACTATATTTCTTGAAATTTATTTAATTTTACCAGTAATTATAGAATAGTAGAAATCTACCCCTATGAGAATATCAATTTTGTCACTTTGTGTACAACAGTCTGCTAATTGTAAATTTTGTAAAACTTTATTTTCTTTAGCAAAGTTCAAATCTGGAGGGGAGATAACAGTATTGGATATATTTTTGGTTTGAAGAAACTCAATAGATATATTAAGATTGGGATCACTAGCATTTTCTAGTTTTGCTTTAACAACATTAAAGGGTTTTTCTAACGCAGTTTTATATCCAAATGAATAAACAGATTCTTTTCTAACAATTGGAAACTCCATTTTACTAGATACATCTTTAGTTATGAAAGATCTCATTGAGCCATTTTCAAAAAGAATTCTCACATTTTAAGATTTATCATTATTTTGAATCAATGCAAAGCAGTTTGTAATAATATTTTATTAGATCTATTTTCATAGAATTATATGACGAAACTGTTGAAATAATGCTCGAATCTGACATTTTCTTTTCAAGTTTATCATTATCTTTTTTCTGATGGAATAAATAACAAATGGCTTTTGAGTGTTTATTATAGCAGAAGGCACAGTCCTTCATCATATTTATGCTTATTGGGTACCATAACTTTGAAAAAAACTTTAAAAAGACATATTCAATCCATAACTTTAAAAAAGACATATTCAAGATTAAAAATTGGCAGTGGTGACCAATAATCACCTCTTAAGTTCATAGAGTTAAGTAATTCAGACACATCTTGAAATCTGATCTGTAAAGAAATACTCTACTACTAGAGACTTTAACTTAATCTACTATGCTAGAATTCCTCCAAAAATGTATTTCTCATATAAATTTTTCAATTATTGAATATACTGTGAGGGAAAAAAAAAACTTTAATGAATCCATTAGAGTTTTTTCCCACATTTAATGAATTTGTTTCAAGAGTTTGTTTTGAAAAATTTATGTAATTTATTTATGTATTAAATTTTTCAATTATTGAATATACTATGAGGGAAAAAAACTTTAATGAATCCATTAGAGTTTTTTCCCACATTTAATGAATTTGTTTCAAGAGTTTGTTTTGAAAAAATTATGTATAGCATAAATAATAATTATTTTGTTACTTTCTTTCTTAGATGATTAATGGATGACCGTGAGGAACAAAGGTGTAGTCAACTTGTTTTGGCTTGTGTCCACATTTTTGAATTTTAGTACAGCTTTCATTGCATAACAGCAATCTTTTGTCCGTAGAAAAGCTTCTGTAGTATTGTAGAAAAAAATATAACCATGAGTTGAAGAGGCTTGTCTTTTCCTAGATGTGCAAAATTTAGATTAGAAGCATGAAATGTGTTCTTAAAATCATGTTTATTTATCATGCTTTCAGATTTCTAAAATATCGCTCATCTTGTTATAAAAATAAGTGTGCCAAAGATGTGAAAAGTTGTTATATTTTTAACTGCTATGTAAAAAAGCTAAATGATTTTATGTACTGAAGGATATTTCAGCAAGTTATTTTTCAGTATTAATGAAAATTTCACCCTCTAAGCAGATTTAAGCACATACCTTTTGGTCCTGAAAATTGATTGTTTTATTCTTTCTAGCATATACCATCATATTTTTTAAATGTTTTTAGTAGACGAGTTCGGATTTATGAGTTACAAGTATTAGTATCTGATGCTCATTTTATTTCATATTGATTTCTAATTGTGGTTTGTATTTCAAATGCATGCGATTAGAAATATTCTTTAAACATTTTAATATTTTTTCTTGGTTTTATAAATATATCTTCTCCATTTGCTAATTATCCTGCACTACTTTATAAAGAAAATAATTACTGAAATCAGTATTTATTATTACAAATTTTATCAAATAGAAAAATTTTAGTGGAGGTGGAAAAATCCAAAATTTCTCTTGAATTTTACATGTAAGAAAATAATAACTTACTTAATAATTAATAATTAAAAAAATTCAAATCTACACTTAATGAAAAAGAAATTTAACAATATAATTTTTTAAATGAAGTTCATTTTCTCAATATAATGTGACAAAAAAATGTTTGAATTGCAGTTCATTTTTTTACATTTTCAGAATGTTATAAAATTAAAGCAAATGCAAAAGGAAGGGGATTATTTTAAGAATTAATAAAGCTAAATATATGGTGATAAATTCTATCCAGAAAATTTAAAGTATGACATTCAGATTTCAATGAGATGATATGAGTGATTCAAATCTGCTGAAAATGCAAGAGTCAGACTCCCCCCCCCCCTTTTTTTTTTTTTTTTTTTTTTTTTTTTTTTTTTTTAATGAACACTTCTCCTGGAGATGTTGAACTTTCCCAAGCTTTGTGCTGATACTCTTCGCCCTTCTCTAAATGAGAGATGAAAAGATTTTTAATGACAAAAAAATCACAAAAATTCAAGTTTTTGAGTCCCAGGTCTTTTGTAAGGTTCATAGATTCAAATGTCTTAGCCATGAAGTTTAATTATAAGTTGCTGAAATATCATATTTTAAATTAAAGCGAAAACATTCAGTACTCCTTTTGTCATTATTTTTCAGTTTGCTGTATTTAAGCTTAAAATATTTTTAACATCCAGTTTGATTTAGCTTAAATAAAAATATGAATTTCAATCTTCAGACTGGGAAATGTCCCCTTTCCTAATAATAATGAAGTACAGAAAATTCAATTTGAATGGAAAAGAGTGAGGTTCCTTGCTTCTTTGCTCATGGTTACATATTATAGACCCTGTAAATTTGAAATTTCTGTAAAATTATATGTGGGTAGTATTTTCCACTGATAATCAACGCTCATCCATAATTTATCATCCCAGTGAATGTTTGCATAAGAGGAATCCTGCCATTTTATGTCACTTCATGGTACATAAAATATTTAATATTGTATGTGATGTAAATATAAATTTCTTTTGTATTCTTTGTTGAACATAAGATTTTTATGCTGATGTTTAGCTGACTATCTTTCAATTTCAAAGACAGCATGCTCTTGTGTTATGATGTTATTTTGTTCCTTGTGTGTCTTACTTCTCAAATGTCGTCTGAGAAGTTAATGATTGTCTCTTGCTCACCTTCCTTGCTCATAAGCATTATTTTCTGAGTGGCTACAAACTCTTGTCATCATTGTTACTTAATTAGTAGTGATTTGTTCCAATTATGGGTATTGTAAAAATCTTAATGCTGAAGTAGCTTAATCAGAAAAATTGCATTTATCATTAAACTAAATAACAGAAAGCATATTTTTAAAAAGTATTTTTAAAAAATTAGATTTTTAAAATTATTTTGTTAATTATGAGGTCTCTTACCATAGTTTTAATATAATCAAATAAAATGATATCTTAAGTATTACAAAAGATGTATAGAATTTGTGTTATTGCTGTAGTTTATTCTTTTGTATTATTTGCCATTACGGAGAAAAATGTATAAATTATTTATTGTTCAAGTGACATGAAGTCGAATAATTTTTTGTAATGTAATTAGTTATCCTATAATTATTTCTAAGAATTATTAAAGAAGAAACATGCAAAATATTTCAATGTTATTTTTCCAATTTACTAAAGTGTATTTTACCATTTCTGATTTTAAATCATATTTATGAAAATTATCTTAATTTTCATAGTAATAATATGCTAAAACAAAGAGATTGAATTTTCAATGGTAATAATAATAATAATAATTGAATAAGTTATTTCTGTTGCATTTTAAACAGCTGTTGTAAATAAGCATTTTCACCTTTGCACCGTCCAAATAATTAAAGTTCTTAATAATTACATGAAATTTCATTACAGCTTGCATAGTCAGAATATTGGCATTTAAGTGTTACTCATCTAATTCCAGTTATCAAAGAAATTTTTCTGAAGACTGCAATAATCTGCTGTAAATGCAGTATCAGTGGCACAATAATGTTCTCTTTTAAATCATTTTCATCATATATTTGGTGTGAAAATTAGATATTTTGAAAAGGAGAGTTGCAGTAAAATAGGAATATTGCATGTAAAAATTATTAGCCTGCATTTTTAACATTATGTTGTAAATTGTTTTATTCACAATGAATCGCAGCTTTGTACTTATTTGTAGGTATTTTGTAAAATTGCAGAGAAAATTTGTATGCTGTTTTCTGTATGGACGATTTAAGATTTTATTTTATTTATTTATTTTTTATGTGACTTGTAATTTTGATTTTTAGTATTTTTGAAAATGAATTAATAGAAAATCTACAAGACATTAATTAAAATTATATGTGTCGATTATCTACAAAATACATATACATTTCTGAAAGTTATTTTGTATAATTTATTTTTCCTTAAATATGATTGAATGAAAATTTTCGATTGTATGTTTCTTAAAAAAGCCAACCCTTTATGATGTATCTCTATTTATGAATTCTTTTTGCAAAATGTGCAATGTGTGATAACTTTACTGTTGTTTCAGAAGTATGTATATGATGTTTACTTTTCTTCATAAGTATTTTCACTTTCAATAATTTCAGTGACATAATTCATATATATTTATTTTGATTACATTGTAAAAGCTGTCATTTGTATGTTAGATTGTACATAATGAAACTAGTCTTATTGTTGTGTTTGTATGTTCAATCTTGATAAAAATTTTGAGGACATAAAATTTGATACCTTTTTTATATTTTAGAAAATAAATCTTTATGCAAGATTATTAATTTTAGAAAATAAATCTTTAAGCAAGGTTATTAATTTTATGACCAAAATCAGGTAGTTTTTCATTTTTAAGAAATGTTTTATTTTAATGTAATATATTTCAATTGTGTTTTAATTAATTTAACTCTGTTTTTCCCCCTTCAAAATAAATTTTTTAATTATTTTTATTTTTCAAAATGTATTAAAAATTGAAAAAAATTGGTCTTCTGGTTATGTTTTATGTAAATGTTATCTTTATTCAAGTACTGTATTGGCTGAATAATAAGCCATAAGACTTGTTCCTTGGTTGTTCAGCTCATCATAAAGTTATTTTCAATACATATGAGTAGAATGCATCTGAAAGTATTCTCATATGTCACAGGGAACCTGAATATGTGAACTCTTAGTGTGGAGTTATATTTAAAAAATGCAATTTAAATTGTAACTGAATTGTTAATTAACATTGTTTGTTAATGAATAAAGAGTGACTTGACTTATGGTCTAATTTAATTTAGTTGTGTCATTATTATTATTATTTCATGGTAAGCAATCATGTATAGTGCTGTGCTTTCTGTTGATTTCTCAAAGCTGTTATGACAAAGGATATCACCTCACAACATAGCAGTGTATTTCATGTCAAATATATCTCTTTTAATTGTGATAAACAAAACCTCAAAAACATAGACTTAAAATTGTTCATATAGGCATAAAATTTTGGGTTCAGTTATTTTGAGTTAAACAATTCACTCACCATCTGTGTCAATAAGTAATAACTCATGTGACCAAATTAATAAGCTGATTTAAATTTTTTTGCACGAGATGAACAAAAGCCCCTCAATTGCCGGGATAATATGAAGTTTCTTCTATTCTTTGTTTTTCTGCTATATTAATTAAATTTCAATGGCTATGATAAGTCTACTGAATATTAGTAGTTTGTTCTAAATTAAAATCTTAGCAAATGATCTGGCAATGGTTATTTTAATGGTTTTTATGATGTGTAACATAAATATAAGCTTATTACCCTTAGAAAGTCCTCCCTGAAGGCATCTTTGCCCTTGAGCAGATAACATTCACGGGCTTTGCCTAATAAATTAAAATGAAATGTAATAGCTAATTTTTTTTCAACTAATATGTTCAAACACTTTTCAAGAATTCTCTAACTTCCACTTTTTTCCCATGGTTATTTTTAATTAATTATCTAATTTTATGAAAGTAAATTAAGTAATTATAATTTTTAGTATTTCTGAAACTTTTTTATTAAAAACTAATATGCTTTGGAGATCATACAGAAATATCTTATCATAGTTGAAACATTTTAAGCATATTTAAAGAATTATTGTTTCCATTTATACATATTTTGCGTGTGTACAGGTTCGTTATGAAATGAATGCACAAGTCCGATGAAAAATGAACAAAAATTTATTATTATCACAACAAAAATGCTTAAATTTTCTCAAATTATCATGCAGTATTACAATATCTCACAGTAGTTATCTTTTAACTACTCAAATGTCCAGTAGAACGTAATTCAAAACAGCTAAAGAACGCTAATCCGCGAATTCGCTACAATCAACAAGAGCAGTTTTCTAAGCAACTACTACAAACTGAGATGTTTTCCTCTTTTTATAAGATTTTAAAATCACGCGCTAGAATTTTCCAGTACTTTCTCGAAATCAAAAAGAGATATTTATTTATTTAATGCACGCGCTCTTGTATTTTCAATTTTCCGGCTTAGCTTTCTTTTAATATTCGTCACGCGCTGCACTGCGCGAGAAATAAAACCATTTAATTTGTAATTGAACTAACATTAGCTTTTTAAATACCAAATTCGTAACACTGCCCCCTTCCCAAGGACTGCACATCCCGGGCAGTACAATCCCTGGACAGGAAGCTAAACTTACAACTCTGGCAAACATGCATTAATAAGCATTACATTACAATAATGAACAACATGAACAATAAATGCAATAAATAAAACAAATCAAATGCTATCAAATACTAAATGCAAATCAAATACTAAATACAAATTAAATCAAATACACATTTAAAAACAAAAAGGACCATGGTCTTACACTATTTACATTACGTACTATGGCCATAGTAATGAGCTAACCTGTCGTAAGAGTTCAAAGACTCACAGATCCGAACCACGTCGTCATTCGTGTTCAGCACTGTATATGGACCATCCGAAAGTGACTGTAATTTAGGACTCAGTCCTTTTCGTTGAATCGGGTTCCACAACCACACCTTGTCTCCTTTGTTGGATCTATGTCTAGTAGCTCTTGTGTGGCATCTGGTCTTCATTTTCTCCGTCGCCAAGTTGACTCGCTTTCGTGCAGAATGGTGCATCCCCTCAAACCGGGCCTGGGCATCTTGGATGTGTTCCTCAGGTGTTGAAGGCGCATCCATAGGGCGACTAAACAGGCGGTCACAAGGCAGACGAAGGTCTTGACCGAAGAGCTTCTGGGATGGAGAATAGCTGGTAGTCTTGCGTTTCTTTTCGACCCTGGTATGATTTCGGCAGCTTCCCGAGCTCGATCTTTCGGACAAGGCGTCGACATTTCCAGGCGAGGATCCCTTTTGAGGATGGATAGTCATGCCATCAGTTGCTGAAAGCAGCTTATTGTTTTTGAAATCTAAGGAAAAATTATATTTCCTTAAAAAGTCCAATCCGAGTATGCATGGATCTGTAATATCCGCCACATATGCCGTGTGATGGTAGGCGCCACTTCCAAACGTGATGTTTACGTTTAACTTCCCAGTTATGTCGATCTTGTCACCAGACGCAGTCTGAAGGGTAACACAGGATGGCGTCCAAGTAAGTTTATCTTTAAACTGTTCAGCTAAATCTTTCCTAATGATGGTAAAATATTAGCTCCTGTGTCAATGATCATATTGCAAGGAACTCCATCGATATTCCCATTGATGGACAGTCCGTTATTGTTGCCACTCACTATAGAGATCTTAAGCGCTTTAAAACATGGTTTTTCATTATCTGGCAACCTTCGTTCCTTGATACGGTCGTTAATTTGTTTCCTGCGTCCTTGCTCAGAAATTGTCTCAATTTTTGTACCCTGGGGTGTTCTGCAATTCTTTCGTACGTGGCCTTCAGCTCCACAGTTCCAGCACTTTGGTTTCTTGTCAGTCCTTTTCCTTCCCGTGGCATTTAATTGTCTGTTTAAATCGTATACCTTATTTTCCGTGCTCTGGGGAGTTCTGCAGTTCCTTCGTAGGTGGCCTTCAACACCGTAATTCCAGCATTTTAGGGTCGGTTTCGTTTCACCACTATTCCGTCTTAAAGCATGCACTGGTCTTGTCCACTCATCCGTTTTATTATCCGTGCCCTGGGGTGTTCTGCAATACCGTTGTAGGTGACCTTCAGAACCACATTTCCAACATCTTACAGCCACTTTGTTCTCACTGCTACTCCGTATCAAAGCATCGACTTGTCTGGATAAATCATCTAAACGAGCCATCAATTGGCCCCTGGGTCGTGGACTCGCACAGCTCTGACTGGGTAGCGATCTCTAAGAGTTGCATGCTGGGCTGCCTCCAATTTCACGGTGTACAACAGAGCACTTTTTACATCCTTTACATCTGCCATTCGTAGAGCCTTCTGTATTTCGGGATCCCGGATGCCGTCGATGAAATATTGCAGGGACAGGATTTCCCTTGTTTCTGTCGGGCACTCCGAAAAGGCGTGATGTGACAGCCTTTCAACATCCGTGGCGAGCTCCTGAAGTGTTTCGGTGGGCTTCTGTTGACGGGATTTTAATTGAAATCTGCTGTAGTCTTTTAAACATTTCTCGCCATAGCGCAGCTCCAATGCACCGGATAAAGCTTCGAAGTCAAGTCTTTGGTTTCCTGGAAGCGTCTGCAGGATATCCGCTACGTCTGCTCTCAGAGAAGTGGCGAGATGACAGGCCTTAGTTTGGGAATCCCATCCATTCGCATCCGAAACGATACAAAATTGTGTTTTATACACTTGCCAGGATGTCTTCCCATCATATGTGGATAGCTTCAGAGATGGACGAGCAGGCATCGGTAAGAATTTAAAACCCTCAGAATTGCTTCTTTTGTTCGCTATGCTCTTCTTTAAAGTGTCAACTTCTTTCGCAACGGCTGAAACCCTATTATCAATTTGTTGCTCGACGGCAGAAACTCGCTCTTCTATATGGTCTTTTACAGAAGAAACTCTTTCTTCTATTTCTTCTTTCACCGAAGAAACTCTTTCTTCAATTTGAACTTTTACGGAAGAAACTTTTTCTTCAATTTGCCCAACTTTATTTTCAACCACATCTATTCTGCCTTCCATAGCATCGAATTTGGTTTCTATTATGCAGGAAATTTCTCTTTTCATTTCGCATTGACTTTCTTCAATCTTTACTTGTACGGCTTTTATTTCATCTTTAAAAGTTAATTGACCAGCTTGAATGGCCTTCATCTCTTCCTTAACGGATTCTTGTCCTGCTTCAATCCTTTCCTGATTAGATTTCATATCTTCTTTCAACGAGGCAAAGGTTGAGATCAACTGCCTTAATTGCTCTTCCATTGCTCTTGTTATTGGCATTCAAACCCCACTTCTGACACCAAAAATTGTTGCGTGTGTACGGGTTCGTTATGAAATGAATGCACAAGTCCGATGAAAAATGAACAAAAATTTATTATTATCACAACAAAAATGCTTAAATTTTCTCAAATTATCATGCAGTATTACAATATCTCACAGTAGTTATCTTTTAACTACTCAAATGTCCAATAGAACGTAATTCAAAACTGCTAAAGAACGCTAATCCGTGAATTCGCTACAATCAACAAGAGCAGTTTTCTAAGCAACTACTACAAACTGAGATGTTTTCCTCCTTTTATAAGATTTTAAAATCATGCGCTAGAATTTTCCAGTACTTTCTCGAAATCAAAAAGAGATATTTATTTATTTAATGCACGCGCTCTTGTATTTTCAATTTTCCGGCTTAGCTTTCTTTTAATATTCGTCACGCGCTGCACTGCGCGAGAAATAAAACCATTTAATTTGTAATTGAACTAACATTAGCTTTTTAAATACCAAATTCGTAACAATATTATTAGAAGACTTAAGTTTCATTTGATAATTCAGTATTTTAAATAGTTTATGTAACTATGCAAATGTGTCAAATAAGAACAAAACAAAATAGAAAATGCTAGAAGGTTTTAAGTTTGAATATGAAATTATAGAAGAACGAAGTAGTGTTAGGTTAAAAAAAAAATGATAATAATTGCTTTTTAATCAAAAAGCAGTTATGCATTCTTTCAAATCAACTTAGATAGCTTCAAAAAGTGCAAACCATCTAATTTAAGAAATACATTTAAAACTTTTTTTTAATTGTACATGTTGTCTTCAGGGGCATATCAACAGAAAAAAGTGCATATCTTATTTAGTTAGGAAGCCTTATCCTGTGGAGTCATTAGATTTATCGAAGCAAGAAACATGAAAAATGTGCAATCTGCATGCTATCATTCAATCTTCAGATCCCCTGACTGCCAGCCACTTTAAAGGTGATTGAAGAGGCAGAGACCCTACTGCCAAATCCTGGTGGGGATGAACCACATTTTAGTTCAAAAACCACTGTAGAATCATTAGCTTTATTGAAGTGGGAAACATTGTGCACTGCCCCCCTCGGGATTTGAACTCTAGATCTCCTGACTGCTAGCTGCATGTGGTTTCAATTACACAGGCATGGGGTAAGAAGGGAGAAAATACCTTATAAACTCTTACTTCATGCATATCCTGAATTAGCATGTATACTGATGATGATGTTGCTAAGGATGTTCTGTTTTCTAAAACATTATGGCACAGTTGGAGGTCCCATAAAATATCTGCAGTGCATGTTAAATGTTCCATAATTTTTGGAGAAGTTGCAGACATTGCTCATAAAATGCAGATATTTTAAAGTTATTGTATGTGTTATTTACTAATTTTTTATTAATTTATACATGATTTGTAATTGTTTCTAGTATATATTTATTATATACTTTTAAAAAAATTCAGAATTTTGTATTAATGATGTACAAAGTAAAAATTTGCTGTGTAGGATTGTTTAAATGTCACCTTTAAATCTTTATCAAAAGTTATTTATCTGCTTAAAGTATAACTTGTTTCACTTTCCTTTTTTCATTTCTTAAAAAAGTTGTGGCAAATGGTGTTTCAGCCCAACCTGGTTAACTCTTTAACAACAGCAAAACTAGCCACTAAAAAACTTGACAGGTTAATAAATACTTTGTATGCCAAAATCAGTTTTTTTTTAATTTTCATCAGTATATTTAATCACCTTTCTTTTTTGGTGTGCTATGTTTATAATATTCATTTTCATCATAACTTTCTGAATCAGTCTCATTCATAAGTTGCCACTTTTTCGGATTTTTACACTCCATCTTGAGGATCTTTTCAAACCTAAACCACTTATTTTTATTTTATAAGTCTTTTGAACATAACTGCTTGTCAGCACAGTTCACATACTTCACACTATGTAATGCCATTGGTAAATAATTACTCTATAAAAGTATGGAGAACAAATGAGCTTTACTCATGTAAAAAGTGTTTCTTGTGGACTCGTTAAAAACATGTTCAATTTTCATGTTACTACAGTTGTCACTATCCAATAAAATTTAATGAAAGTTGCAAAAGCATTAAAAAAGTGCTGAAACTATAAGCTCGGTAAATCTTTCTCAGGGCCTTAAAATCCCACTTTGTGTCTTTTAATGAGAGGAAAAAAATAGATTTTGAAGAATTATAGAATGATTTGAGGACGCAGGCCTTGTAAGCTTAGGCAGTAATCAGGTCAGTACTTCTATAATATCTTTCTAGACAAGTATGTCAAAAGTATAAAATTACAAAATATGACATGTGGAAGAAAATTTAGTTATTAAACACATGTAAGTAGTTATGAAATACTTTATGCCCTTTCTTCAAAAACAAAAACAAAGTTTATTTATAAAAAACCAAGAGCTGAAAATGTAACCTGACGTGCGTCATTTGGAAAGCATGGCAAAGGTATGCAGTGACTTAATTTCATGAGAACAGAGGGCAAAGCATATATTTTATCAGTTTTATTTCATGTTGTGCCAGTTTCTTACTAAGCTTTTAAAAGGAAGGTGGAATAAATTAAAACAAAATTCAATAACAAATCATGTAGAATATTGAGCTGTGCTGATGACGTATAAAAAAAATGAGGTGCATACTGCATATTTCTTTATTTTTAATATGCAAAAGGAATTTTCTAATTATTTATGTGTTTTAATCACTAAATTATAGCCAAAAGTTCTTTGACAACTTGAGAATAAATTAATTTGTTTTTTGTATGTTTCATGAATGATTTTTTTTTTTCTCAAAATTCTATCCCACAGTCTTTGCTGTAGCTTTTCAATGTTCATCGAACTTTCGAACTGCACACATTTCAAATCTGTTAATAATAGCGAACACCTTGGAAATGTGCTGGGAGCTGCTGTTTTGTGACAGCCCCCATGTTTATTTCACACACACGGATTTTAGTTCGTGCTTTTAGTAGTGGTTCAAAACTCACTAGGTCCTCCATGGTTTTAGTGCCAGGAAGTAAGCCTTCGTGGGCATCAAGACATTTATTTATTGCATGGGACGCTAATGCGAAAACCCTCGTTTCAGTTTCATTACTTAGTTAAATAGTCTGAGTATCACATTCTCGGGGTGCATCGTATGGTGGTAGATATGAAAGTTTAACCTTTCATTAGAGTGGATCAGTTTTTCAATACTTTTATAACTTTACATTTTGTTAGAACCTGGTTCCCGTTCTTCTTGGATGAAATTGTAATTCTGTTTGGGGATGTACTAAGATAAGTTTCGGTATCTTATTCATTACTTAATTTTCTGTCATTAATTTTTTAGTCATTGCTACATGACCTTCCATGGAACACCAGCCCTACCAATTTTAGAAATTAAGCCATGAATCAGACATGCGTAATTTTAATAATATCAAATATTTCTTTTATGTGTATTTATTGATTGTTAGATAATTTTCTGTCAGGGAAACAATATGTAAGTTCTATCTCTGTTAAAAAAAAAGCACACAAAATTAGATGAAATTATCTAATTTTCTCAAGCACTCTAAATTTTAATTTGAATTCACAAATGAGTATATGCAACTTATCAACTATATATAAAAATGTGGAAGTCGAATAAATAAACCGATTTTAATAATAAGTGTTTATGAACACGATTTGCTTTCTAGTCACCCAACATTATTTTCAAGTATATTAAAAGAATATTCAATACAGTTTTTTCCCTCTGTTAAATCTTCTGATGTTCGAAGCCGTTTATCATTAAAAATTTGCAGATCATCAGCCTCAAAAGTACACCTTTTTATGCTTCATCAGAATTTTAAGTTGATCAAGATGTGTGGAAATACGCAACTAATTAAAGAAACACAAATTTTATTATCAGCAACAAGTCCTCCCCCTTGCTTTTGCACTTCATTCTATTATTACTACTGACAAAGTTTCAGGCTCTTCAGTATTAAGCTGTATCGTTCATATTTCTAAATTCTTTGAGAATAGAAACAGACTTGCATTACTTATGTGGCAGATGCTACTTTTACGATGCTTACATTAATTATAAGGCCGATAATTTGTTGATCAATAATACAACTTGAATAGTGGCATTTCCAAAACCTTTTATGGAATAATCAGGATTGTGGACCTTATAGGGTTAATCTAATATACATATATATATATATATATATTTAAAAGATACGACTTAAAAAGATCTCTATAGTAGAATGTATAATAAACCACTTGCTGGTTTTAAAAAATGAGGCGCACTGAAGTGTAATTATCAGTAGATGGCGCCATTGATGCTGAGTAACAAAAGCTTAAAAGCTACATTAAGTCAAAGATTCATTACTGACGAATATCTAATCATATAATCTCATATTTTTCAGAATTTCTGATTAAAATAATACTTAAATGCAATAGTAATTTAAATAATAATTGCGCCATTTCAGGATAGTTTGGTTTTATAATAAAATTTTACTTCTCGGTAGTGTGTCAGGATGGCCGAGCGGTCTAAGGCGCCAGACTCAAGGTTTACCTTCCCAGTAGGACTGGGGTTGAGAGTTCTGGTCCACGAATGTGGGCGTGGGTTCGAATCCCACTTCTGACAGTTCTTTTTTTATTTTTCGTATATAAAATATTAAATTTATTTGTACTTCTGTTCTTTCCCCTCACGTATTATTTTGTTTATATAGGTTTTTTTCCTTCATAATCAGCCAACAGTTCAACAAATATCAGTGTGTAATATAAAATTCAAAGCATTCGTAATAATTATCAGTATCCGAATAATTCTGTATTTGATTCTTCCTTCAAAATAGCTTATATTTATTTAATGCAAGCTATTTATAACACATATTTTCTTTGGATTAATATGCTATGCTAATTTTCTTCTAAAGTGCACCTATGAAAGCCATATTTCAATAAATTATTTTATTTTATTATTAGTAGCAATTACAGTAGTTAATTGAACTTAAATATAAAATATATATATAAAATAATTTATTAAACTTATTGTATTGCATGAATAGCTGAAGATTTACTTTCGATATTTACTTATTGAGTTAATTACTCTGCCTAACTATATCGTTTTGCTTTTTGCTTTTCTGGAGAAGTGTTTTTGACTGCTTTTAAGTGCTTTCCGTGGATTACTATAGAGGATGTGATTCTTGATTTCCTAGCTTCCTGCCTATATTGTAATATATGTGTATTTGAGCTTGTGTATCCATGTTTGTGCTTATAAATTTAAAAAAAAATATCCCCCCCCAAAAAATATACTATACCAAAAAATGATAAAAAAAAAAACTAAATTAACTAAAAAATATAAAAATTATTTATATGTATGTATATGGTATCTTCATATTTATCTTTGTATGTATTTTGTTTGGCCACTTGCACCTTCTGAACTTTTGTTTTCAATAGGAAAGAACATTCTGCAGCTATAGAACATTCTGCAGCTTAGGAAGAACATTCTGCAGCTAACGAACTTTAAATCTATGTTGACATTTTAATTGCATGAACTGTTGCAATAAAGGGCATTTCTTTTTTACCATCATATTCGCACTTACCTTCGCTCGTAGACCACCTCGACCTTCTAGGCTACTGGTAGTTCGGCCTAGCTTAGTCTCTGTCCGCTTCTCTTCTGCTCGACTTTTCTGCAACTGCTACAAACTTTTGCTTATCCTCCAGACAAGACTTATACCTTATGTTCTTCGTTATGAACTTTTCCATTAATTATGAACTATAATTATTCGAAATTCGGCTACAAAAGTTCTGTTGGGGTAGCGCTGTCTGCCGCGGGTACCTGCATCGCAAACTCCATTTTGCCTGACCCGAAGTTCGCTCTACTTCCTCTTTGCCAGAGTGGAAAACGTTTGGTTCTAAAATTTCGTAGTATCAATTTAGAGCGCCCTGAATGTTGCTCCCGGGAACAAACGCCCCATCTTGCCCCTTCTTAGCCATTACATATTTGTTAAGTTTATCTCCATGTTGTTCTATAATGAAAAAGATCCAATTTCATATTGTGTTTTTTAAGCTGTGGCTATATGTTTAAATTCTTTTAGTATATTTTAAATAATTTCATAATTTAATTTTTATACGTTATTTATAATACACAATTTACTTTATAAACTACACAAAAATAAATGAAACAAAATAAGAAGACTTATAACAGCCTCTTTGGAATTATTCATTGCATAAAAATAAATTCCTTTTTTTACTGAATAGTATTTAAATTGCTCTAAAAATTTTACCGCTGTTAACTGTTGCTAGGTGTAGCATACTGATTGCACCGGCTCTGAGCCCTATCCAGTATCACGCAATATTGTCAAAGCATATCAGGGAATAATAAAAATTGCAAGCATTTTCACTAATGTTGAATTTTATTAATTTGCAATTTATTGAAGCACCAATGTAATTTATGAATTTATTTGTGTGAAAATATTTGATATACTATGTACCGTATTATTCCGACGTATAGTGCGCACCTATAACTTCACACTACATTCTTTAATTTTTAAGTATATTCGCCCTATAACGCACAAGCTTTTTTCGAAATATATCATGTCGGTCTAGAAATAGTGGGTGAATGGATAATAAAAGCACTGAATGAAATTAAACGTGACATAATTAAAAAGTAAGTATATATGACAATGGCATAATTAAAAATTATTCCTTAAATAGAAACAATATAAGCACTCGAATAAAAACTAAATATAAAATAATTGATTTTAAACATTAATTATGGGTTTTCATCCGCAGAGAACCCGTTGGCGCTTCGGGAGCGAACCCGTTGGCGCCGTTCCATTTTTACTCGCCAAGCTCGCGTTTCATCGACGCTTGAGGCGAGCCGTAAACGTGATACTTTGTAAACGTGATTTTTAGTGCATGTAAATTCTAGTTAGCAGACTAAACAATATATTAAGCATATGGTAGTAAAAATTCACAGATAATAAGCATGTAGATGTAAAACTAACAGGTTAAACGTGATATACGGAAATAAATTGGTATTAAATTTAAACAGAAATTAATTATTAAATTATTAACTTTTGTTATGAATTTTGCTGATTATGATACTTCTCATTTTAACCTATGCCATTTGACATAAAATCAACCTGCTACTTACTAAACCGCTAGCCTGACCAAGTATGTGACATTATGAGACAAAAAAAAAGTTACATAAAGTTAGTAAAATGTAAATGTCACTTCTTTCAAATATGCCCAACTATTATAAGTGTAAAATATTTAATGCTACTTGATCAATTACTTAAAGTTTATTTCATTTTCAAACTTATTAATAATTATGTTAATTCATGTTTAGTAATAATACATACTACTTATGGATCTATTTTATTTTTAGGATGGTATTACAAATGTGAAATGCAGGCATCGCTAATATTTTTAATTGAATTTATTCAGTTCGCGTTTACTCATAGGTCCTGAATTTTTTTTCATTAATGGTCCTTAATTTCTGTGTGCAGAAATGTGTATGAAGTCTGATTAACAGTTTTCAGTATTTTTTTTTTTTTTTTTTATGTTACTTGCATGCAGGTTAAAGCAATTTACATTGAAACAAATACCCATCCTTTTCATAATTTATTTCACAATACTAATAACCTTCAACAGTAATCAAATTTTCTTCAGTAGCATTGTTAATAAAACTTGAACATTACACATTTCATTACTTTTCAAGAGTCATTTGAACTATATTCCTTACACCAGCAGTGGTTTGCTAATTTTTATGACCATGGGAATACATCAAACTATTCTGTCACAGATAATCAGTAATAAATAGTATTTATTATTAAAATTTAATAATCTATTTATGTCACACCTGCCATCCTCTGAAAGGTTATTTTAAGAAAAGCATTAACAATATATTGTTACAATTTTACGCCAATCAATCAATTTTTTTAAAAATTGATTTATTATCATAGTTTTAGGTGAGAATAAACAATAATAAAAATAAAAGCATTACTTAATTATTTAAAACGCACATTTTTGCGGAGTACGAAAACGAATTATTTGAGCGTTTCGAACCTCATGGTTCTGCGTGCGTACAGCTGTTAATAATTAAGAACACAACGTGAACAGCCGTGTTACAAATTAGCATTCACCCCTCCCGCTTTATTTTCTTCCTTTCATCCCGAACCGAGAACCGGGATCTACGAAAATATTTCTATCTATTCGTTGTTAAAAAATTAAGAAAAAAAGTAATAAATAAAAGAAGAATAATAGAAATCTGCAAATGCGAAGAACCACAGTGATAACGAAACAAAATGGACGCAAGATGAATGGTTGCAACAAGCGAATAGGTTGAATCCGCTGGGTTACCAGATTTTAACTATTATCGCCAAATTTGGCAATGTTTACATTCACCGGGTTCTCTCCGGAAGTGCTTCCTTAATTATCGTTGAAACAAAGCACTGAGCAATGTTTAGTACAGCAAAGTAATGAATTATCAGTTTTAAAATTTGTATATTTTAATTTCTTATTTCTTTTAACTCGAAGCAAAATTACGTTATATAATGACATAAAAAGTTAAAATGAAAAATGGGCGGAAGTAGGAAATACATAAATATTTTACTAGGATCTCGTGTTATTGGCAAATACCTTGTGCTGCCATCTATGATCGAAATTAAAAACTAACCTTTGAAATAGAGGGTCTCTGTTATCCAGTCTAATTGTAGGAGAAGCAAAACACTGATAACTAAAAAGCATGGATATTACAAAACTGACAATTTTCATGCATATTGTATGTGTTAGTTTCTTTAAAAAATCAGTAGTTTTACTAACTTTTGAGAACGTTTAAATATTTGTCAATTCTTGCTGCGTATTCTTCGAAATGCTCTTGCATCATTGTATTCGAATACCCTTTGCGCTGACAGTCCAGCTCAATAGAATCGCCATGAAATCATTCCTCAATGTTTTTCCAACCGACATTCGAAGACTTTTACATTTTCACTTTTCTGACATGTAATGATTTTTTTACACTTAGATAAATATCCGATTTCCATATTAGGAAAAACATTTCTTCATGATCGAACAAGTGTTATTAGTTTGCGACGAAAAGTTTGCTACTTCGTACACATTGCATCCAATACAGTTCCTATTTCAGAATTTCATTAAGGAAGAATTATGAAAACACGAGCTAATCCTTGGAATTAAACATAAAGACGCAGTTCAATGTTTTTTGGTGGTGTATTTAATTATGGCAAAGCACACTAGGGCTATCTGTCTAAGGGGAGGGATGCCTTCGTGAAGGACTTTCTAAGGGAAACTGGCTCGTATACACGTTACACATGGGGAAAACCACGAAAACACCCATGCAGCCAGCCCGTTCGCAGGATTCGAACCTCGGGCCGAACTACCAGTGTTCACCGACTTAACTGCTCGGCCGCTGGTGGGCCAATGTTTTTTGGAGCATGCTGACTTGCAGACTTGTCGCGTAGCCCTGAGTGCCGTGGGTACCGCCGCTGACGCAAACTGTATAATCCGCAACCGGAATTATCCAGACTATATTTAAGGCCCACCAGCGGTCGAGCGGTAAAGTCGCTGAACACTGGTAGTTCGGTCCGAGGTTCGAATCCCGCGAACGGGCTGGCTGCATGGGTATTTTCGTGGTTTTCCCCATGTGTAACGTGTATACGAGCCAGTTTCCCTTAGAAAGTCCTCCACGAAAGGCATCCCTGCTCTTAGGCAGATAGCCCTAGTGTGCTTTGACATAATTAAATACACCACTACACCACACCACCAGAGTATATTTATATTAGTTTAAGAAGCTATCAGGTTGTTTATTTACAGTTAAAATAATTTTAACAAAGAGAAAAAAAAAAAATCACAATCTGAAAACATCAGTCTAATTTGCTGTTAACTTACCACAAATCAAGCTTCAGTATGTCAAACTTGAAAAGAGCATAATAAAAATTTTCAAGTTATCGAAGACTCGATTTAATGAAATTTTCATCAAACTGCTCTTGAAAAATTGCAGTAAATCTTCCCAGACACCAGAATAAACATATTTTGGCAGAACAAATTGGATACTACTGCGCACTTAAATAGTGTTAGTTATTTAGGTACATATAAAAAGTATTGAAACATAATTCAAGAAATCGAGATTCTCAGTCATATATTTACATCCAAAAAATGTTGCATACTGTTCTATGAAATCATGAAAGCTCTTATAGAGAATTGAAAGACAAAGGTCTTGTTCAGAGCAGTAATAAAACTTAATTTCAGTAATAAAAATTATTGTTAGAGAGTAGAAAAGTACGTTCCGATACATCTATTTTAATGTCCTTTGATGCATTAGTCGGTGTAAGATTACACAGAATTCATTTAAAAATTTGTTCGATTTAGAATTCAGATTTCATCCATTGCTTGAAATCGTAGAGCTTCCAGGATTTAAATTTGGCAGTTATAGGTAACAGTGAAGGAGTGGTAATAAGGGAATAGTTGGAATTTTCTCTGTTCTTATTATCCTCCAAAAATTTTTCTCGTTAGAATTAAAATAATTATTTTTCATTAAATTTTTATAAATCAAGATTTCAAAGAATTAGTCATCTGCGAAAAGATGCAAGCGGGGGGGAATATAAGGTTTGAAATATGTTAATCTGCTATTGGTCCAGATGCAAATAACGGATAAAATATTACAAACTGTTTATTCTACCAATTGCTTGCGGGGCGCCACTGTATGCCCTTATATGGTTCATTTGAAGGTCACACTCGTTATTTCACTCAGACACTGGGATATTACTTTGGAATAACTACATATGAAATGAAATCAACTGAAACTGTATTCTTTATGTTAGAAATAATGAGAACAAATCGTATGAAGAAATTAACAGGCACTTGTTGCCAAGAGAGCAACTTTCTGATGGCGACCAGTGACCGTTGCGTACTTCGAAGCCGTTGGCAATACAGAACTCCCGTTCCCGTTAGTATCCAAGGTCAGTATGATCTCTGAGACATATCTTAACGTAAATAAGGTATGGTAAGCGTTTTTCTATCGGTTATGTTTAATTTAGTTGTTTATTAGTTTAATTTAGTTGTTTAGTAATTATAATCAGATTTGTTTCCTCTAATTCTGAATATACAATCATACTTTTGTTTGCCAAGAAACAATGTACGTATTCTGATTATCATTTTAAGTGGATGATAATGCTAATTTGCGTAAGATTATTAATTAAGAAAATTATAAATTTAAGATAAAATTATTTAGTTTGATGTATTTAATAACCAGTAAAATTTAACATTCGTTTTGGGCACATTTCATGGCTCAAATGCAAAATTAATATGGCTTTCTGTTTTTATTTTTTTTTTTTATTTTATTTTTGTAATACGGTTTAAAATGTTTACTTTTTTTGAATTCAAGCACAAAATTATAAAGAGATGAAACTTTATTTTTTATAATATATTTTATTTGGTTGTAAAAGTAAAATAGATGTTCTCAGAATGGAATAGAGTGCCATTTGAATGTCCTCAAAGTCATTTCG
The DNA here is from genome assembly GCF_044657685.1 of Stegodyphus dumicola. Lineage (NCBI taxonomy): Eukaryota > Metazoa > Arthropoda > Arachnida > Araneae > Eresidae > Stegodyphus > Stegodyphus dumicola. The sequence continues at coordinate 6,771,931 of NC_140773.1, forward strand.
TTTTGACATTATATCTTGTATAGTGAAACCGTCTCGTTTGTCAATACGGATAGAAAAATGATGGGTGTAAATAATAAAACTTGTCCATGCTTTATTTTTACTTTGTACATCCTCAGAAATTACGTTCTTATAAACTATACTGTAACCTTCAGACATAATCTCTGAATCTATAAAATACCGATGAGGGGCAATAAGAAACTTATATCATCCTTTTTGTGCTCTTTTCAGAAAGCTTTTATGAAAATGCAAGTGAATGTGTGTTTTATCTTGCGCAAATCAAAAATTAATTTTCATTTATATTCAAATAATTTTCATCACAACAGGAGCTAGTTTTCTATAATATTTTAATAACCTTCATTATTACAGTAATAATTTTAATTTCGGCAAATAAATTTCAGTTGCGATTTCTTAGATAGTGGTATTTTCTGTTTGTGCTTTTAAAAAGAACAGTTTTGCTTCTATATTCTGAGTAATAAAAAAGTCTTTGATGCGATTGTTGACAGAGTTTATGTGCTAAGTAGGATTTACCAGTTATCCTAGATTTATAAAATAATTCTGCAGCTTTGCGCCAGATTTTTAAATGAGAATAATTTTCAGTCTAATTAATCAGTTTTCTCGTGCAGTTAACTAGGTTTCTAACCTTCATGGTTTTTCCGCTAAATGCGTCATTTTCAAAAGAAAGAATTTTTCAACTATGAGCAAGATTTGTTCTCCAGAAGTCGATTCTAGGTGTCAACAATAAAGGAAATTTTAATTTGAAAGCGAACTCCAAACATTCATGCAATGGCATTTACGACCATTCAAAATCCAACAGAGTTTCTTAAGAAAACATCTAATAAAAAAATGTACAGAAAAGTTAGAATCTCAGCCCTCCATATCCTCCTCATTTTTCAATAGATCATGCAGTCTACTTTTTCAATATCTTGAATATTTTGTTGTCAATTTTTTTTTTTTTTTTTCTTTCTATTCCTTCATAGCAACTTTTGTCGGTAATGTGTCTAGTTTACGGTAGGGCCTGGGCGCTATTTTGAAAATTATCGCTAACCACTAAGATGACCCGTTTACTGCTCATCATGAATATCGCTTTTATTGCTCATAATAATGTCGCCAAATCCCGTGTGTACCATATACTAGGATTAAACCCTTCATCTATCATGCAGGCTTGTATAACGTATGTATGTGGTTAACTGTTAATTAAATTAATTTTTTATGAAGTGGATATGGGTAGTCGTGAAAAATTTTGAAGGGGGTGGGAGATTGGTGACAAATAATTTAATTTTTTGTTTTAATTTTAGAGCAGTTGTGAGTGGCTTATAGAACACGATGATGTAATAATACAAAAACACTATTTCTATACATTACATTAATCAGTACAAAACGCATTTTTTACCCGATTCCCGAAATATCATGGCCCCCTTTGAGAATACTCATGGTTCTGGATTCTCGTTCCTATAATACAGTAACTCTAGTTATAAATATATAGTTATGTGTTATAAGTGAAAATTTATATCATTATTTGTCAATGCCCTATTAATGTAAAATACGGATAATCTTTAGAATATGGTAACAGGTAGTTTGGCGACATTTTGGTTAGGCGATAGAGGTTACTATCTAGGACTTAAACAATAATCTGAGAAGTACACAGTTCGAATCACAGATTATTTTGTCTCAGAGAAATGAAAGATCATAAGATATGTAATGTGACATTTTCTGGAAAATTCCGATCGCGATTTTAGCTAATAAGCACTTAGAAACAATTTCGCTGCTAAAGTGCAGAATCGCCCACTTATTTGTTTGGCGCTTTTTACAAGAGTAAGAATTGCATTTTTGTCAATTTTCTTTGACTTTTTAAGTGAAAATAGGTCGATGTGTACATGGATACCGTGTATGTGCAATTCTTAAAAACGCGGCAAGCAGTTTGGGATTGTGCACTTCACCCAAAATTCTATTGCCGACTTTTCATCATGGGCAATTCCCAAATTGTTAAATCCATAGGATATAAAAAAAAAAAAAAAAAAAAAAAAAAAAAAAAAAGGATTTAAAAATTAAACTAGTATTTCAATGGCGTCTTAAGAAATATAGAACTATATAAACTTAAGCAATCTGAAGTCAGCGCGTACGCTAGAGTTTTACTTCGTGAAAACAAAATGGCGTCCAAAACAAAACTAGCAGGTTGCTGTAGCAGGGTTGATCGCCAATTTCGCCAAAAAATCGCTAAGTTACCATAATGTAAACGCGGCAAGCAGTTTGGGATTGTGCACTTCACCCAAAATTCTATTGCCGACTTTTCATCATGGGCAATTCCCAAATTGTTAATTCTATAGGATATAAAAAAAAGGATTTAAAAATTCACCTAAAATAGATGTATTACGGTTTTTAGCTGCTGTATGCTTCACATTTATCTCATAAATGTGCATTTCTAATCTTCAACAATCTGCTCAGTTACGGTATTCTGTCTTAGCTTTTCTAAAAAGTTCAACATAAATCTTCGTTTTCTTAAAAAAATTTAATTACTTTTTCCCTATTATATTCGTGGTAATTTTCCGAAAGGCGAAGTTAAACGAAAAGATTATTTAATGCAAAATTACCTGCGTTTTTGTTTTTCCTCATGAGCAATTACTAGCAAGAAATATGAACAGGAACTGTTTCGGAATAAATAGAAAATGTGAAATTTTACTTTGAGAAGTTATCATTTAGTAATTTCACATTAAGTTAATCATAATTTCGTTCTGTACATGTTCGTTCACGTAATTCTGCGTGTAGCGATATTTATCCTCTTTGTAGAAACATGATTATAATTGAAAGAGCAGTGCAAAATTTATTTGGTATTATTTCATAAAATAAAAGTGTGGTTATATTTGTCTTGAAACCAAAATAGGTTTAATCCTAGTATCCGGTGCACAAGGGATTTGGCTACTTTTGGCGACTTTATGATGAGCAGTAAAAACGGGACATTGCGATGAGTAGTTAACGGGTCATTCAAAGAAAATATATAGTTAAACATAGTATATACTATGCATATAGTATATATACTATGTTATATACACACATAGTATATAGTGTATAGTATATATATAGACGTTCTTTGGATCATTTTTGGTGTTGGCGATAATTTTCAAAGTCGCGCCAAGGCTGCACCGCATACTAGGATTTTACCCCAAAATACAATAAAGTAATACTTATCCTTTTAACAATTTATTTATTTTAAACTTTTAGAGTAGGAATAATGCTATAAAGAAGAGTTGGTGCCTGGAAAATCCGAGCTTCTGAAGCTAATTCCCGTAATTACTTTACTTTTTAAATAATAGTTTAAAGCATGTTAATAGTACCCTCGGACTCATTTATAAAAAGTCTGTTATAATGAATTTATTGCTTTATTAACCTGTTCGCTTTAATGACCCATAAATTTTACCTCAAAAGATGTAAAATACATCTATATTTCCAGGCCACATTGATTTTTTAACGATTTTGCCCCCCCCCCCCCATTATTGCTTTAAATTCATCTATCAAGAAGCGTTGCACACTACTTTTTAGACTTCAACGGTGGTTTTCCTGTCGTCTATATTGTTTCTTTATAATCTTCAGAAGACTGTTTTAGGGATTTCTTTTGCCTGCGAGAAGCACTTTTGTGTACTGTTATAGAAAAGTGGATTTTTCTTGATACAGTACGTTTGTTTTTGTTAGCTGTGTCTCCCTAAATGTAGTAGAAGCTTTGTTAATTGGGCTTCTAATCAAATGAAATCTCTGTTAACCGAATCGGCAGTCAGTTTAAAGAAATAATTGGGAAAATGTACCATCATTAGAAAGGGTACAGTAAAATCAGTAACATTTGCGAAATTTATGGGTGATTGATCTTTCAGTCTTTGGATGGATCATTTCATAGAACAAAAATTAAAATTTGCATCCTTTAAAATTTAGTCTATTAACCAAGTTCTCATTATCCGAGGTGATTACGGCCCAGTTTCCTTAAATCATTCATGGAATTCCGGAGTTCCGCGAGTCAATAGAAAAATAAGAAAATAAAATTATAACACTGGTTTACTGGAAATTATTAACTAAAAAATCTGATGTGTACACCACATGACTTCCTTGTATTGGAATATTAAATTGGAGTATTAAGTTCATTTTTTCTTGCATTTCATTTAAACTTACTGGATTGAATTAAATCTAATTCGCCGACAGCGCATAAACCACAATAGAATAAATGCATTCTTTAAAATTCACTCTAGTATTTGTTTACCATAGCGACACTCTGGCGCTAGATTAACTTAACAGTATTAATAATTATATAGCAGTTAACTTATATAATAATTATATAACGGAAACTAATCCAATAATTATATAACAGTTAACGTATATATTTCGTTCATATTATAACTCATAATGCACAAAATTTATATCATTTAAAGAATAGAATTATCTAATCGTTGCCACATGTTCTATTCAAATACTATAATAAAGCTAGAATGATGTATAAAAGAAATTAAGCAAACAAAACAAAAAAGAAACAGTTTTTCACAGACGATTGAGTATTTCTCATTCAATGAATTCAGTTCTATATTAAAAATTACGAAGTAAATCTCAAACACTTATTCCTCGAAATAATTCCAGAAAAAATTAAGCATGATTTAATTGGCAATAATAAATGAATGCGTTATCTTTGTTGTTGCGAAAATAAGTTTTTCTAGATTGGCAACAAATCCACTAGTCTCCTGTTTCAAATGTAAACATCAATGGCCGCCATTAAAAACAGGCTTAGCGGTACTTAAACAACTTTAAAATTCCTGATAATTCTAAAAATATTGCACACAGATTTACTAAAGGCATAAAATCCTTAACCGGAAGATAAAAACAACATAATTCAATCATTTTTAAAGCAAAAAATGTACAATTTACAAACATATAAGAGTGAAGAAACTGAGATCACTGAGCCGGGTAACAGAGTGGATATATATATATAAATATATTTATATACGTTTGGTGCGGCCGATTGCAACCAAAATACGAGGTGCACATCTACATGTTATAGCAGTTCCTATATACAAAATTTCAACGTTCTGAGGCTACTCGTTTTTGAGTTATGCGAGGCACGTACGTACATACGTTCGTACAGACGCCACGAAAAATTCTCTTCAGAATTAATTTTAAAACAGTTTTATAATTTTTTTGAAGGAAAAGAGTATTTTATTCTGTCCTTACGTACAGATATCACCTAAAAACATCGTTAAATTGCATTCGATAGCGGTCAAAATTGATATTTTCGTTGAAATATACTGCCTGAAACTTTTCGCGATTACAATACTTCCTTTTTACTTCGTACAAGGAAGTAAAAAGATAAAGATACATTTTCAATTGAAGAAAACTATAAGGGAATATTTCCCAGACGTGGAAACTGTGACAGGATAAAAAATCTGTTCGAGTACAACGATCAATCAGACGGCTTGTCAAAGAAGAAAAAGGAAGAACTTACTGACATAACAACGGATCCACTAAAATTTAAATTTAAGCCAGAGTAGCTCCTAAACTTTTGGTTGCGACACCCAGAGGTCTCTCACCCGTTATAAATACAGGGTGTTTATAAAGTCCCGGACCCATTTTGATGTTTAATAACTCATAAAATAATAAAGATAGATTAAAATTAATAACATAAATGGTTAGATAGACTCAAAAAGTTTCCTGACTCTTGTCAATGAACTTCCACGTGTGTCCCCGTCGTCGCACGGAGAATATCAAGTCAATTCACCTGTGCTTACACTTGTGGTGTGTGCATTCTCTTTAATATCCGGTCGAATAAAACATCACTTACAAAAGTACTAGAACAAGCACATCAAAAGTAAACATAACATTGCAATAGTCGCCAAAAACAAAAGAGAGAAAAATGCAATTAATAAGCAGACGATATTTAGAAAAGTACAGATATTTAGACTGGGAAATGAAATTATCTGAAATTAACCACACGCGCAGACGATATTTACAAAAGTAAAGATATTTAAAAGAGAAATATAAAAGAGAAATATATAAGTTATTCCATCAATAAATGCCATAAGATTGTTTATATCTTCATTATTTTATGAGTTATTAAACATCAAAATGGGTCCGAGACCCTGTATTTTAATGCCATTCATTCTAAACAACGTATTTAAGTGGGAAAAAAAAATGTTCTCAACGTATGTGGCAACAAAAACAAAATATAGAACGAAATTAAAAGTAGAAAATGACAGACGACTGCATATAACTTCAACCGAGCTAAACTTCGATACTTTGTGTGAAAACATGCAGCCACACCCCAGTCTATAAATTTAATGCAAGGATGGATGACACCTGAAGCACAAGTCAATGCTGTTTATGAGTAAATTTATTTATTTATTTTAAATTAATTTTATAATAAATTTTTTAATACCAAATACAGTACATTTCATTAATTGTGTTTATTTAAAGTACCTACAGCAAAATGATCTATTTTACGTATTATTTTAAGATATATTTTTCTGAAGGTGGAATGGGGTTTCTCTAAAAAACTTTATAGTTCTAAGGGTTCCCTGAGCTACAAAGTTTGAAAACTACTGCCTTAGATAATCGAGGTTCTACTGTAATATCACTTGCTTAATTGTCTGTCTTACCTCGAGCAGATCACTTTGAAATCTTTAAGAGTTGAAGACCTCCTTGAAACAAATTCAATAGCTTCTACAGAACAGTTTTTGGTAAGTTAGGAATTTCTAATGCCAAAAATTTGCATTCTGAAAATGGAGTAAGAAAAAAATGTTGCTAATTTGTAAAACTCAGTTTTGACTTTTAATAAAAGGAAGGTAACCGTGATGACTAGAGGACTGAATAAAATATATGAAACGACTTTTTTAAACATTTTTTAATTAAAGTCAGAAAGTTTCTAGTAAAGAAAGATTGACAGTATTTACTTGAGAGGACAAATCTTAGAAATATTTTTTTCTTCCCTAATATGGAAATCAAACTTCTGGCATGTTTCCAACAAGAAGTCTACCTTCAGTAGGTGAACCGTATCCGACTACATAAAAATTCAATTCATTAAACTTCTCTTTGATTTAAAAATCCAATATCAAATTAACGATCATTATCACTTTACTAATCATTATCACTTCAGTTATTAATGATCAGTATATTCATTATTAATAATTATTACTGATCATTATCACTTCAAATCATGACTTTGTTAACAGTTAAGAACTAAATATATAATATAAAAATCTATCATTCTTAGCAATATGATATATTTGTAATATGGAAGATAATTAAAAAAATTGACAAAAATTTAAAAAACAACTAAACTTAATAAATTATTTTAGAAATTCTCCCATTAACTTCATTTGAAAGATCTGAGTTTTATATCATAAGACAGATTTCAATTTGTCTTATGATATAAAATTGAAATTGTGTGCTGAATAAACACTATTAATCAAGGACATGTGAGAAAAATTCAGCACTAATTAAAAAGGATTCATAATGTTGTTTTTACGGTTTTTTTTTTACATTTATAAAGTGATTTCACTAACGTAACGAATTTTTGACACTGTTCTTATGATTTTACTATAAACGAGCATTACAGTATGAAATAATACTATTATCTTACAACTTAAAAACTTATAATAAATACTTAAAAATAACATACTTAGAAAATGGAATTCTGCGTGAATTTAGATGGCCTGGTCAGCTTCAAAGTCACGTGATTTGACGTCACGAAAGGCGTCTGAACTTTCATCCTCGCGCTGCACTGTAGACACTGCAAGCAAAGAATTCCTACGTTAGTTTGTGTGCTGTTTTATTAGCGTTGCACTGTGTTTTTTCATTACTCATGCATTTTTTATTTAAATTTAAGTTTAGTAAAGTACGTAGTTATGCTATTTTGGTTTTTAAATTCACACTGATAGTTAAGTTTACTTATTTCTTTAGTATTTGTTAATAAATATAGCTATCAACTTCTATTTAGAGCTAAAATTAGTTAAATCTTCTTTCATTCCTAGACGATGTTGCATTCCAGGCTGCAAATCGAATTACGATAAAACCAATAAATATATACAAGTATTCAAGTTTTCGAAAAATACATTAAAACGGGATTTCTGGGTAAAACAAATCCCAAAAGCGTTGTATGTGAGAAATATTTTTGAGAAGATGATATTTTTCTGAACTCCTCAACTTCCCCTCGCATCTTCTCGCCAGGATGTAAATTTAAAGTTATCATTCGGTGCAATAATTTATCAAAAAACGAAAACAGTGTTAGTTAAGTTTGTAAAGGACACCCTAAACTATAAACAATGCTTTTCCATGCACCTTTTTTGTTGTCCAAAATACTTATCTCAGAATCTGACCTCTCCGAGGATGACCACAGACGAAAAAGAGCCAATGTGGATAAGCATATTTTTAATGAATTTTTGAAAAAGGACAAAATTGCATCTTTTCCGGATTTTTCTTCTTTATTATGGAATAAACTAAACATTTCACATATAATTTCACTTAAAATCTGTTGACGAAAATTAAAATTTTATTACTGAGTTTTAAGGGGACTCGTACACCTTAAAACCCATAAGATGTTCGAATAGGTGACTGTTGCAAGAATTGGGATAACTTATTTATTTTAAAAGCAATAACTACCAACTTTTTACAGCTGACTACATAATATAGCTGCTTTCTGAAATAGTAATCAGAAAGTTTGTGTTGCCACAAATATTTTTATAATTTAATCCGCTTTGTGACAACATGTTTCGTCATGTTTCCACCTTGCGCGCATAGTTTAAAACATTCTGTTTCATAATTAAATTCCATATTTAATATATAGCTTTTATAACATTTGAAAACGACTGTGAACCTAAAATTCTAAAAATTTCATGTTAAATTTTTATTTTATTTTGAGTTGAGTTTATAAAATGTATTTTATTAAAAAAAATTTTAATGTTTTCGTCCATAAAATTTTTCAATATTAAAATATTCATCAGATTGTTGGTTCAGTTAGAAAATAGTGCCCATATAAAGAATTCCATGAAATTTCAAGTATGTACCATTAGCCATTTTTAAAATATCGTGCGCGCAAGGTGGAAACATCGCGAAATATTTTGTCACAAAGAGGATTAAATTACAAAAATATTTGTGGCAACACAAACTTTCTGGTTATTAGTTTCCAATGCAGCTATATTGTGTAGTCAGCTGTAAAAAGTTGGAAGTAATTGCTTTTAAAATAAATAAAATATCTCAATTCTTGCAACAGTCACATATTCGAAGATCATGAGGGGTTTAAGTGTATGAGTCCCCTTAATCTACAGCCTAAAATTGGGAAAAGTATCTATAAAACAGTATAAAGTCCGTAATCCGGACGTTCATTATCCGGAATGATCTATAATCCGGACCTCAAAGCCACAAACCTTTTTGGTATGCTTTACGCATGCGCTTATGCATTTACGCATGTACGTTTAATGTATAACAGACGGTATAAGCTAGGCTAAAATTATCTTTACTGATTCTAAGGCATTTCAGTTAATTTTGCAAATTGCGCTGTTCCTTAATCTTCTAATTGGATCCGGCTTATTATTTTTTGCAGACTGTTAGAGCAATCTTATAAAATTTAAGCTTGAACTTTCGATTATGTCAAAAAGAGTTTCCAAATATGGAGCTGCCAAAGGATCACAAAGCGAAAGCATGTTTCGATGTACCGCCTCCGATAGTGAAGAAAGTGACAGAGAGGTTATTGAAAACGAAAAAATTTCGATTGACAAGTTAGTCGGTATTCTCGACACAGCAATTACAGGACTTGAACAGTGGAACCAGGGTTCATACGGTCCTTAAATTTTTTGAAATCGATTTTTGGTCCTTAAAAGTCCTTAATTTTGGCCAAAATCAGTAGAAGGTCCTTAATTTTAATCATCTGAAATTTCTCTGTTTTTACGACTGCCATTTTGAGTGTGAATTAGCATGCAATTGTCTCAGATTATTCAAAATTCTCAGAATATGGTGCATCAGTTTCTCTACAAAATAAATTTTACCCTTTTTCCTCCCCCCCCCTTTTTTTTTTTTTTTTTTTTTTCTTCAAAATATTTCTGGCTCTTTGCTGTTACAGAATTGGTTGGAATAATTTTTCTTTAGTATTTTTGACATTGCAGCATGGAAAGTTTAGAAGGATTTGAAGGCAAGATTTATAGACCCACGATTCTAGAAGATTCCAGAAAAATGTGACAAAAGGAAAAATGTCTCCATGGTATTAATACATAATTTCTTACTTTTTGGAGAACATCTGGAAGAACGATGGAAACATAATATTTGAATGTTTTACTCCTGATACTAAAATCTTTTTTCTTAACATGTTTATCTTCCCTTTATTTTCTCTACTTTTCACTAGACAAAAGCATGGAAAATATCAAAAATGCTTCTAATCTTATCACTTGGGCAGGCATTATAGAAAGAGATTTTTTTATTAATAAAGAAATTGAAAACTTACAATTTAAAAGATTCGTCTAATATGTCTAAATGCATCGTACACAGAGCTGGTGCTATGCATTTTCCCACCTGATGCAATCTTTGTGTATCCTAAATTCTGCTCCTAGTGCCTATCTAAATTCTGCTTCCAATGCCTGCTCTTAATTCTAAAAGTTTTGCCATTCCTAGATTTTGTTGTTCTGTGTGTCACTAAATTCTAAAAATTCTGCCACACCAGCTGTGTAACCGGCCTTTACCATATATATTTCATATTTCTTCTGAATGTTCGTAATACTAAAGAAATAAAATTAGCCGCTTTTCCTGTACATTCTAAATGCATTTAGTATTTTTTAGAATAACAGAAATCCTTAATTAAATCCAAAAATTCTAAAATTAAAAGGAAACACGCTGAAGAAAGAAACCGAATATATGAAGAAAATTATTCTTCAAAGATATGTTCAGTTATTATGCAAATTACCCGATTGTTTATCATTTCAGCCTTTACTATAACTTCCCATTTCTGTTTCCTCATATGATAGGGTTACTGAGCTAGACTTATAAGGTATTTCTCCCACTTCCCTAGCGTGCCTTCGTGGTGTAACGGTAGCAAGCTGGGCCTGTATTCCAGAGGTCCGTGGTTCAATTCCCGGTGAAGGCAGTTGCATATTTTTCATCTTTTCTGCTTCCAAAACTCCTAATGACTCTACAGTTTAAATTAAATTATATTATCTTTGACCACTAGTCCACATTTTTAGTTTGAATTTGACTGTTCTTGTTTAATTACGTCAACGTGAGCTGTAATTGACTTTGTTAGCATCAGAACATGCGTTTATGTGCTAAGTTCTTTGTCTGATATGGTAGTTACTTTCAGATACAGTGATAATTTGCTTCACGTCTATCGGGGGGGGACTATTTAACTTTTACAAGATCAAGTAAACCCTCATAGGTACATTGTGGAGAGGTTGACAAGTTAGGAGATAAAACACACAGAAACTAGCGAGAATATTGGTTTGCATATTGAGATAAATTTCTAATTATTGTCAAAAAAGATCGATAATTAAAGAGAAGGAAATTGATATAAACTAGGCAAAATGTTTGGGAAGGTTTGTAGAGACACTAGGTATTTTTGAAAGCAGGAAAGATTTAAAAATTAACAACGCTTCGCCGGGAATCGAACCGCGGACCTCTGGAATACCGCTACTAGTGTGCAAACCACTGCACCACAAAGGGTCGCCAAAAAGGTGAGAGAAATACCTTATATACTCCCCCTTTTAAAGGGCGACTGGGGATTTTAGGGGATCCAATCGCCAAATCCTTTGTGTGGAGAACCATCATCCAACACCCATCAAGTAACCATCAACACCATCAAGTAAAACCTATTCTTTGCATCTACTGAGACTTATAATATATATGAAATTTTTTATCACCTCTGGCACTTTAATGGCTTATTGGAACCTTAAAGTATATATTAACTGGGTTACAACTGCTGGAACTCTACACAAAGCTATGACATTAACTGCATTAAGCAGAGCTTGACTAACTTTCAATGCTTGCCAACCGTGCCTACATCAGGCCTTTCAGGCTTGTTCCAATCAGCAAGTCTCTCTATAGATAAGCAGCAGAGGGACAACATTCAGTCTTTTGTTATGAATCATGCTGATTATGATCTCACTTCTCATTTTAACCTATGCCATTTCACATAAAATCTCCTTACTATTTGCTAAACCTCTAGACTGACCAAGTATGTGACAAAATGAAACATTAAAATATATATATATATATCAGCATAAAGCTAACTATTAGTAAAACGTAAATGTCACTTATCTTCTTTTAAATATGTCCAACTATTATAAGTGTAAAATAGTTAATGCTACTTGATAAACTGCATGAAGTTTATTTTATTCTCAAACTTATTAATAATTATAAGTTTAGTAATTCATGTTTAGTAATAATGCATACTACTTAGGGATCTATTTTATTTTTAGGATTGTATTACAAAAGTAAAATTCAGGCATAGATAATATTTTGAATTGAATTTATTCAGTTCCCATTTGCTCATAGGTCCTTATTTTTTTTCATTAATGGTCCTTAAAAGTACTTAATTTCCGTGTGCAGAAATGTGTACGAACCCTGTGGAACTGAACAAGAAATTATGTCTGTTTATAGAATTAAAGAAAAAGTATTAGCACAAAAAACGAAGTAACTTAAACGACTTACATTGAAAGAAATGTTTAAAAGGAAACAAATAAGGTTTTTTTTTTTTTTTTCTGTGTTTGTGTGTGTGTGTGTGTGTGTGAGTTTTGATATCCTTTAGATCATAATTGCTCTTTATTACATAAATTACGGTTTCATATTTTTAATTGTATAATTTCTGCTTGCCATCTTACCAGATTTAAATTGATGATCTATAATCCGGAAAAACCCCTAATCTGGAATCGCCGAAGTCCCAAGGAGTCCGGATTACGGACTTTGTTCTGTATCACTTAACATGAATACAGCTGTGTTTTTTGGAACAAGAAGCTGTTGAAATGGGGAGTATTTAAAGTATTTTAAATTTAAATACTAATTTTACTTTACGGATTGAATTTGAAAACATTTAGAGTAATGTCAAAAGAATAATAATTAGAAACATTGAAATCAAACTATGACTTATCAATATATAACTAGGAAGCATACGTTGAATAAAAATCACTTGAGAACCTGAGGAATAGAACATTTTATTTTGGAACAAATGAAGATGTGTAATGAAAGTTGAAGTGGCTAGAAGATCCTGGTCTTTGCTTATTCGTTATACATTATCCCACCAGCCACCGAGCTGTAAAATCGCTGAACATTGGTAGTTCCGACCTGGCTCGAACCGAGGCAAAGGGGGCTGTATGCGAGGGTATTTTCATGATTTTCTCCATGTATAATGTGCATATGAGCCAGTTTTCCTTAGAAAGTCCTCCGCGAAGGCATCGCTCAGACAGATAGCCCTGGTGTGCTTTGCCATAATAAACTAAATCAAGTCAAATCAAACCGTTATACATTAAGTAAGCTGCTTTTTATAGTTGCCTCTAAAGTAATCTGCCTTCCATCCATTGACCATCTCTGAAAAATCCTAGGCCTGTTAAAGCTTGATGTATCAACGAACAAAAAAGCTAACTGCATGTATGTAAAATGTAAACTTAAAAAATTACTGGAACATGAAGAATTCGTGAATTTATATATTGATGAAGTTCGAGTGAAAAAGATGACATAGAAAGGGAAAAAAAATTAATTGGCTTCCCTCAGAATCTTGCAAGTATTGAAGCAACATGTGTTCAGTCTTTTATGATTTCTTCTTTAGTATCTCTACGTATAATAAAAGAAAGAGTCTGTGGTTGTGTGTGTGTGTGTGTGTCTTTCGTTCGCGCTGCGCGTAAACTAATAGACCCACTGCTACGAAATTTGCTACATAGGTGCATCTAGACAAGAGCCAGTGCACCTCGAAGCGATTTTTTCGAATTAGAATTTTTTTTAATTTTATGTTTTGTGACGAAATCATGTCATTTTGAGGCATAATGGGCTATAGGAAAGCGAGATTTTACTTTACACGCACTCCATTTTCACATCGTCATGAAACGTAGGCACTTAGCTATTTTACGTACTTATAAGGTATTTCTCCTACTTCCTTAGCGTGCCTTCGTGGTGTAACGGTAGCACGCTTGGCCGGTATTCCAGAGGTCCGTGGTTCAATTCCCGGCGAAGGCGGTTGCATATTTTTCATCTTTTCTGCTTCCAATTAACCTAATGACTCTACAAGTGGCGCCCGAAATAAAAGGGTTGTGGATGATGATTCTCCGCACCCAGGATTTGTCGACTAGGTCCCCTAAAATCCTAGTCGCCCTTTAAAAAGGAGAGTATGTAAGGTGTTTCTCCCACTTCCCTAGCGTGCCTTCGTGGTGTAACGGTAGCACGCTGGGCCGGAATTCCAGAGGTCCGTGGTTCGATTCCCGGCGAAGGCGTTACTAATTTTTCATCTCTCCGGCTTCCAAAAAATACCTAATGTCTCTGCAAATATTGTATTGACCCATGCTTTTCTGAATAATTGAGCATTCAGATAAAACTATAAAATCGAAAAATTTCGATAAACCCAGTATTCTATCACTCTATTAATTAGTACTCTCATTTTAAAATTTTCACAAATTTATCTAGTATTATAATTTTTAAGATTATTTTTGTATAGTGAATTTACGAAGAAGAGAAAATGTGCTTTATTTGTGTTACATAATTTATTATATAATAGCTAATACATACAATTTTAAGAATAACATAAATTCTTTAAGCATAAAAGATGCAAATGATTTTGCCACATTAAAATTTATATTAAGAAAATCAAAATGAAATATTTTATTATGTACTTACTAAGTTTCTGAAAAGTGTCTTTCAGTATTTTTTCTCTGGTAACATTGATTAAAAATTTTCTATTGTTTATTTTATAATAATTTCTTCCCCCCCCCCGCCGCAGTGTTACCTAGTTACCTCATCAAGCTGGTGTTCATTATATTCCGATAAATCATTTATACGGCTTCAATACGAAATTTTGCATGTATTTTCTTGCTTCAAGTCTTCATTGCAAATCTTTTATTATTGAGGAAAACAGTGTATAACAAATGCATGTCTTAGATAATACGGACAATATACTTATTGAAGTTCTATTATACTAAGAATTTTGTAAAAATAGCAAAAATTCGATTTCCTCCGTACGTTTTTATAGATTTTACTAATGCTGCATAAATTCATTAATATTGCATAAATTATATAGTTCCCTAATGTTACATGAATTAATAAATTCTATATAAGAACTAGCTTGTAAGGTGTTTAACTTTTTAGTGAATCCTCACATTCATTTCTCAGCTACATGTACAGTTTTTTTAAAACTATAATTCTGTTTGTATGCTCATTAAGTTGTTCTCTTCCTCTCTTCCACTACAAAAAAGCAACTAATACGGGTTACTTATATTAATTTTAAAGTATCTCTTTATAAACACTGAAATCTTTCAAGAACGAGGTTTCATTTTCATAATAAAAATATACAAACTTTATTTACGAATATTAATGTCAGATGGCGTCTTAAAACTCTGTTTATAAAATTTAGAGTTAAATGATCATGAGGTCATGTTTCGCGCGAAGGGGCGGGGTTGCAAATTAAAAGGTCCAATGACCAATGGTTTTTTATATTTCCACCGCTAGATAGTGCAAATTCTATTGGTAATAAGCGTATGTAATACCTAATTTTATTTGCGGTTATTAATAATTTGATTTGGGCGATATTTTCAAATTCTTCCTGCATTATTTCGAACCTACATCCTTGAAGCATAGGCGAAGTTCTGAAAATGGCTGATATCTTCGTTCGAGATGCAAATTTAGTAGCTTTAATCGAAAAAACTGGTTATAATATAGTTCAAGAGAATGGTCAACGAAAGTATGGTCCTCCTCCAGGCTGGGTTGGACCTCCTCCACCCAAAGGATCTGAAATTTTTATCGGAAAATTACCAAGAGACGTCTTCGAAGATGAATTGGTTCCGTTATGTGAGCAGTTTGGGAAAATCTATGAGCTCCGTTTAATGATGGATTTTAACGGAAATAATCGTGGATATGCTTTTGTAACATATACAAATACTGAAGATGCTGGAAAAGCAATAAAAGGCTTGGATTGCTTCGAAATCAGACGAGGGCGCCACATTGGAGTTTGCAAATCAATCGACAACTGTCGCTTATTCATAGGAGGAATTCCGAAGGATAAAAGCAAAGAAGAAATTAAACATGAAGTTAGTAAATATACGGAAGGTGTATCTAAAGTTATTCTCTACAGCAGTATTTTGGATAAAACAAAGTACAGAGGCTTCGCTTTTGTTGAGTATGAAAGTCATAGGGCAGCCGCTATGGCAAGGCGTAAATTGATAGCCGCAAATATTAAACTTTTCGATCATGAAATCGCTGTAGACTGGGCTCAACCTGAAGCTCAAGTGGACGATGAAACTATGAAAAGAGTAAGTATCAATCTTTTCAAATGCATAATAACGCATTATAATTCAAATTCTAAACTTTTAATGGAAATACAATGCTTCTTACATAGTAATTAATTAATTCAATCCTTTTTTGTTTATTCATAGGAAAATTTAGAGAAGAATTGAATTAAGTCATAAGGTTTTTTTATAATTTTAATTCGTCTTCCATCTTAATATTTTGGACAAAAATGTTGTGTGAAATAGAATTTATTTCGCAATTAAATTCTCAGTCTCATAAGATGATGACTGATGAAAGCAGATATCTACGAATTTAATATACTAATATGCTTTTCTTTTTCATAGAATTCTGTAATACTCGTACTTTCAAAAAGTATATTGTTTACTAGATAGTTTATTAACTGCGTCAAAACAGGCATGCTTTATTAATTAACTGAACCTGCAGTTTTACTTTTTGAAAGATACGAGCTTACTTGATTTTCCATTAATTTAATTTTATTGTTAAGCATTGTGATCAAAGATGGATATTGTTTTCAATGAAGACAAAGCTATTAAAGCTTTAAGTCTTCGTCTTATATGTCGTATGCAAACATAGTTATCTCTCAATAAAACTAGTCATTTATGCTAAATGTTTTTGTGTGCTAATGTTAGTTAATAGTTAATGAATAAAAAAATATGTATCTCTGATTGTACCCATTTCCCATAGACCACAATCTCTGAAAATTAGCAATATTAGAAAACAAATAATCGCTTTTATTAAGTGACCACCTGCACAAAAATCCTTTAGGGTCGTAGGTTTCCGCTTGTTGAAATACAAGCAAGATCGAATATTTGAAAGATTCATTAAATTTCCCTAATATAAGAAAGAATAAATAAAAAATTAGTGAAGAAAGCATATATAAAAATCAAGATAAATATTTATTTTAATTTTCACATTTTTTTCCAAAAACTGATTTAAGCAAGTCTTAATACTTAGATTCAAATTTTATTAGGTTTCATAATCAAAGAAAAGGTTCAGAGGGTTTATAGAGATAAACGACAACATTTGTTTTCTTCAGAACCAAATTATTTTTATCAAGAGAAAAATTTTTTTCTAAAAGGAGACTGATTACGTGGAATTCCACGTAATTTGAGGATAAATCCAGACGATAGGCTGAAATTTATAAATTCTCCAAGTTAGCGGCATCTCGCACACCCATTAACAAAAAAATATTTACACAAAGCTGATTCAAATGTAAATATTCTTTGACCAGATAACATGACGCTATTTCTTGGTTTCTTCCTTGCGTAAAATTTTAATAAAATTACAGTTTAATTTTATTAGTTCTTCAAAGACGTGCATTCCATTTCTTGTGATGAATGCAATTGTAAAACGCGAGATGTTTAGAATTATGTTACCTACGCTAAGTATTTCGTTGTAAATAAATTTTAGGAGGGTGGGAAAAAATATTTTGCTGTTATAACAGTTGGAACCAAAATACTAAGGAGAAAACTTAATCAGGGAGGAATAATGTGTTTCTCTGTTAAGGTTCTTGTGTTTTATCTCCTAAACATACGGAACAAAACGTCTTGCAAAATGCAGAAATTTGAGAAGATTATTTTGTAAATACAGAAAGAGTTAGTGCTGAGTTTCGCAGTTGGTCGGTCAGATATTTAGATAGATATCGGTATAGGTCGGTCAGATATTTAACCCATGTAGAATTCGACTTAGCCCAATTCTAGGTATGTAAAAAAAAAAAAAAAAGTTTAAGGAAAAGATTTAGTAGACATTTTCTGTTGAAAATATATTAAAACGTAGAGTTATATTAATTGAGTAAGACAAAGCAACTTGAGGGCTATCTGTGTATGGGAAGGGATGCCTTCATGGAAGACTTTTTAAGGGTAACTAGCTCTTATTCACGTTCGTGGGGTAAACTAATCATCCAGCCAGTTCGCTAAGATTTGATCGCAGGTTGAACTACACTGCTCAGCGACTTTACGGCTGGGTCGCTTGCATGCATATTAAAACGACGTGAGAAATATTTATTTAGCATATCTTAAGTTTATTGAATTCAATTGTTTCTTATCTGACTTTTTCTTAGTAAAATCGCGACCCTACTGTTATGGCAGACATGAAATTTTGCAAAATTTGTTTTGGAACAAAATTTGTATTTTTCTACTCGCATTTTAACATATTAATAAGTTTTATTTGATATTTAGGAAATTTATTGTTCGTAGTATTTTATAAATGAATTTCCGTTCGAAAAATTCTTCGAAACTGCATTCTTACACTGTAAGCGAAGATTGTTCATTATAGTTGGTGTTGGGTTGTATTGTCAGCACTCTTATAACGTTTAGTAAAAATATTTAGGCTGCGAGCCCCTGCAAGTGAAGATAGATTCTTTTAATGGTTTCTTTTTAGTTATATTACAATTAAGGGTCCACAATTACTTTTCTCAACAATATTTGTCAGTAAATTATATTTTGTTTACTTTTATTGTTTAATAAATTATTATTTATTTATACTGCGGTGGTATGAGATTTAGCTACAGCCGGAAGTTAGACAGCAGTGAGCTTGTCACTCTGTGGGCAGAAAGACTTAGCAGGTGCAAAACAAAACAGCAGTCTACTTTCTCTGTCTCTGTTGCTAGGCAACGTGACAAAGAAACTTTGAAAATTCAGTTTTGATAATATTTTGAAGAAAATTTATACGCAGTATCAAAGAATAGCAAAAGACGTATATTGCTAAAATAATGCTGAATTGCTTGTAATTAGCTTGAACGAAGGATTATTATATCCTTTGGCTACGAAATCTAGCATCGAGATATGTTTTTTAGCAAATATTTGGATTCATTCTAATTTTTTTTTTTTTTTTAAATTATTTGCTAATGATGATATCCCCTTTTTTTGTTTAGATTTGAATAACCTTTTTATATCCTTATAGTATGTGCGATCTGTGGAAAAGGGCTTTTTTATGTCTTCCAAACTCTCGGTATGTATTCATCCGTCTGTGTTTTTAATTTAAAACGTACGATGTGCATGTCATGTTGCTTGAGGCAATGCATCTTCTCTCTTTTCTTTATTACTTCCTTTACGTAATTCTTCAACTAATGAGAAAACTTTTCATTTACTATGTTAACAATTTCTTGTGCATTTCAGACTTTCTTGACTTTCTTTGGCTTATGCTTTCCCATGTATTTGTTACTTATCTGGTGTTTTATGCGATTAAAAAATGCTTGAAATATGTCCTTGCATGTGCATGATTTAAATCTATCGCCTTCTATTTGTGCTGCTTGTATGTAAAGGTTATATATATATATATATATATATATATATATATATTGTTCCAAAATGTTTACTAATGTAATTATGCCTTCATTTGTATATTTAATAGAGTATTTAACTGCATCTTTATCTAGACATACAGAAATGTAGTTCAGAATACGATTATGCATTGTGTCTAACTTATCTAATGAAGATTATCAATTTAGTTTCATTGAATTTTAAACAAGTCAAGATAACTAATTATGAATTTTATTTATAATGTGTATTCATAGATGTGTGAGATTTCTGAAAGCTTTAGCAGTTTAAAAATGATATAAATTAATGCATTTACAAATATGATAAACTTATGTGAACTTTGGGCTTATATATGTTAGCTAACAATTTCAAAATAAATTCAGTTTTATATTCTAAGATGTAGTTTATAAAAACAAATGATCTGTCTGTCTTGTGTAATCTTATCACTGGGCATTAATTAGACTGGTTATTTGGGTCTTCTTGTGTTTCTGTACTAGACATATTATCTAGTGAAAAATCATCAGGGGCTAATCTTTGGAATATGTTAACAGGTAGTTTGGTGACATTTTGGTAAGGCGATAAAGGTTACTAGCTAGGACTTTAGCAGCGTACATGGATAGAGTCAAGAGTGTGCGCAATGCCATTTTTGTGCAATTCTGCGATGTTTTTTTAAGTGAAAATAGGTTGACGTATACATGGATGATACCGTGTATATGCAATTCTTAAAAACGCGGCAAGCAGTAGGCGATTCTGCGCTTTCTCCCAATTTCGCACGTAATCTTTGTCATGATTAAGCACTTTTGTTCGATAAAAGTTCTATCATAAGCGTAATTCAGCTAGCAGATTGTTGGGAAAAAAATGCCTTTACTTCGTAAAAACAAAAGGCGTCCAGAAGAAAACTAGCAGGTTGCTGTAACAGGGTTGGTCGCCAAATTTTTGCAAAAAAATCTCCAAGTTACATAATCCAAAGATTCATCAGGTACTAATTTTTTACAAAAGTAGTTTTCTTATTGAAATAATGTTTGTAGATTTGGACTGCCAAGATAAAGAATGGGAATAATTGTCTACTGATGTATAAAAGCTGAAATTCACATTTTAAAAAGAAAAATATCTGTATTCTTTTGCATTCAGAAATGTATATATGCATGTGCACATATATATGTATGTACATATAATACATAAACACATCCATCCATGCATACATATATACATTTTTAAATCTCGTCCCAATAACAGAAGAGTACTAAAATATCCTTTATTTCCCAATTTTTTCTAATGATTTATTTTTCATTTTCTTAAAATTTTTCCTTATAAACAAGACAAAGGACAAATGGCCTTGTTTATAAAAATTTCATATTTTCTTTGAACAGTATATAGTTCCCTATGAGAAAATACTGGCTTTTTAAGGAAAATGCCCATATTGTCCAAAGGTTACTCTTTGGGACTTTTAATGTGATGACAAATGCCACTATAATGAGAAACTGTCTTTTCCCCTTCATCTGTCAGTGAATGAGGGATCCCAGTCTGTTAGTGTAGTGCATATTCAAGGCAAAAATACTGTAATCTTTATGAGAAGCAAAGAGAATTTCTCCTTTAATAATATTTTTCATCTTTTGGTAGGTTTGTACAGGTTTTGTTAGAAAGATAGAATTTTAAAAAAATTTTGAGTGATAAAGTGATGTTGATATAAAAATTTGGCTCTTTAATTCTTCTGTTATTGGGGTCGGATTCAGAAATGTATGTATACAAATGTATGTGTTCACGTATGCACATGTGTATATACGTTTGTAAAATATAAAATATCTAGCTTTCAGAATCTTTCAAATAATAAATTAATAATAACCCTTTAACTTCCGTTTTCATTCTAAAAATAGCAGCAATAAATATTTCTAACTAAACACCTGCAGTTTTGATGCACATTTACCAATAAAATCTCAACCCAGTATCTAGACTTTAAACTATCCTGTGATCTGAAAAGGAATTCGCTATAAAAAGGTCAATTGCATTGCTTCTCTCTCTTCACCTCTGCTTCTTTTCACTGGGTTGACGTGCTGCTAGTTTTACTTTTCTAATTTTATCCATTGTTTAACATGTAAGCTGTGCAAAATTGGAGGGTGCATAGTACACCCATAATGATTATGTGCATTATCAAGAAATAAAATTATGTGTTATTCACCTCCGAGTCATCTTTCTAACTGCACAGTTTTCAAGCAATGCATTAAAATCTTTTCAAGTTATTATAATGCAGAGAACCACCACCAAATAAATACATTGCAACTTACTTTTCGCAAAGTCATCTTATAACAATAATAATGCAGTATTATTTCAATAATAATACAGTTTTATTACATCTAATGGAGTGGTTTTATTACATCTAATGGAGTAGTTTTATTACATGTATGTACACTACGCAAAAAGAAGGGGGTGGACCATTCTATATCTCCCGTTCTACTAGGCTGATTGACAAAATTGAAATTGCATTTTTCATGTCACGAAAATGCAACTTAGGATATGTATTAGATTTATATATAGCATTATTCTAATAGAGATACTGTGGCACAAAATCAAACTTCTGAAATACCAATTTTTTACCATTTTTCAATTCTATGATTCAGATTATGCCCAGATATTAAATTTTGTAAAATTTATTGCAAAATTTACAGAGAAATTCAAAAATTTATCTTGGCAAAATTTTTACAGTTTGGCCAAGAATAATTCATCTGGCGAACTTCTTAATATATGGCAACCAATTTTCCTTTCCCTTCTGGCCCACCAGCGGCCGAGCGGTAAAGTCGCTGAACAATGGCAGTTCGGTCCGAGGTTCGAATCCCGTGAACGGGCTGGCTGCATAGGGGTTTTCATAGTTTTCCCCACGTGTAACATGTATAAAAGCCAGTATTCCTTTGAAAGGTCCTCCACGAAAGCATCCCTCCCCTTAGGCAGATAGCCCTGGTGTGCTTTGCCTTAATCTCAGTAAACCAAACCAAATCTTTCCCTTTCATTATGCCGGAGCAGAAAAAAGGCACCTTGTTCCTAACTTTTTACATTTTGCATGAGCAGAAAACAAGTGACATCGTTTCTACTTCCAAAAGCAGAGTGTTTAAACCACATCTGATGTTTTATCGCTTTCAACAAATATGCCAAATTTCAAAATGCGCCAGTATATAAATTCACATATATCTTCAGAAATTTTGAATAAAAAATTGTCATTTTTTTGCAGGTCTGCTTAGAAATATGTATACTTTAAGATGCTGGTAAAATTTTTATAGCTTATAATACACTTTTTTTTTTTTGAAAATTTATAAAAATTATTTAAAATACAAATTTTAAAAATAAATCATAAAAAATGGGTGAATTTTATTTAAAACGAACCTTAATTTCGAAATGTGAAAGGAAGAATCAAATAAGCTTAATAAAAAAAGAGAGATTAATCAATATATGCCAAACTTAATTAACATTGAGGAGCTAAAATTTTGAGAACTAATGTTCTAAAAACTACTTTTGTGATTTGTACAAAACTTGGTAGTTTGGCATAATTTGAGTTGTAAAATCGAAATATGGAAAAAAATTGGCATGTCATTTCAGAAAAAGTCCGATTTTGTGTCAAAATACCTATATTTGAACAATGCTATATATAAATCTAATACATATCCTAAGTTGCGCTTTCGAGACATGAAAACGCAATTTGAATTTCGTCAATCGGCCCAGTCGAACCAGAGATATAGAACTACCCCCCTTTTTTTATGCAGTGTACATACATATATACCCACGTGCTTTACATACATACATTTCTAAATCCGTTTCTGATAACAGAAGTGTACCAAAAATTGTATTGCATTCCTTGTTGCTAGAGTATTAAGGCTCTAGTGTATGCAAGTTAGGTTTATTTCGTCATACTATGTTATTTTAATTAATAATGTGCTTGATATTAAGTTCATAGTGAATTTAGTTAGAGAGCAGTTGCTCTTAGAATCTTGATTAATAATCATTATTGTATTCATTAACTCTCATAAAAGCTATTTATGCCAATGATATAGAGATTCTGAATGAAAAAACAATTTACATGAGTGATTTAGTGAGTAAATATAATTAGTATCCCTCGACTAAATTTTAAAAGCCTTTATTATGCTGTTTGTTTATGAATGAGAGTATACTTCTATAAACTTAGTGTCAGGTTTTAGTTTATATTTTCATATTAAATGTCATAAAAGTATTCTTTTTTGAATTTAGGTCACTGTACTGTATGTGCGGAATCTTTCCGCCTTGACTAGTGAAGAACAGCTTCGTGTTCTTTTTTCAATGGGTGGTGCTTTGAGAGTTGAAAGAGTGAAAAAAATGAGAGATTTCGCTTTTATTCATTATTATAAAAGAGAAGAAGCTGAAACTGCACTGAAACAATTTGATGGTAAATTTTCATTTTCACATTTCCTCCAAACTCAGTTTTTTCCCCCTTTGTGTTCTGTTTGAAAAAATTGTGCTTGAAGCAGATAAATTAAACTTTACTTCTATTACTTAACTACGTCCTGTTTCTATTAAAATAGTATTCAATTTTGCTTCTGCTATTAAACTATATCCTTTCTCTGCAAAAGTGAATATATCAGACAGTTTAAGACATTGTAATTATCAATAGTACATAAGAGAAGATGCTTTTTTGCAAGCATCATTATATGAGAAATTTTTAATAAATATTGTTACAAATTTTGAATATACATAAATAATGTTAGTGAATTTTTATGTGAAATTGTAATATCTTTCGCGTGATGCAACGAGAAAAGTCTGAAGAGATGAAGCTCTATTGGAAAAATAAGGATGCAGAAGCAAGTCTATTTAACCTTGAAGTATATGGCTCTCTTGCTAAATTGTCAAGATATTAGCCAAACTGGCGATTGTCATCAAACTTGGTGACAACTTGGCAGAATTTTGGTCCAGACCCTGTATGAGTGTAATTAGTACTGTAATTGAATTACTGTAACTTATCCCTATAAGTAAATTTAACCATGTTTGCCTTCCAGTAATTTCGAGAAACTGAAGGTACTAGAGCTTTCTTGGCAGGTGGAGAAAGACTGTATAATACTGGAGAGAGCTTAGCTCTTAGTTTTTAATTCATAGCTGACATTGGAGAATTGAGAGTCTGTGCGACCTTCACTCTTTGGATGCACTTTGCATTGGTCTGTATTTAATGTTATTAGTTGTTTAAAGTGATATCTACTGATTGTGCTCTGTTATACTGAGAAGAGCCGTATAATTAATTTTGTGGAAAGTTCCAGAACTGTGAAGTTTCTCTTTTAAGAAAATATATTCTATCACATTATCATTGGTTCTGTGTGCATTCAATTCATTACAAATCTGTACGCATGCAGAAATATTAAAATGATTTCTCTTTTATCTTTGTTTACTGAAATTATTGGCTAATTTGATAACTAGTTTGAATTAAGAGGTTTTTAATAATGTGTTAAACTTAGAGCAAGTTCTTGAATTTGTAATGACAGACATTTCTAATCTTGAAATTTGATAAATTGATGTCATGTAAAATAAAGTTTGATTCATGCATATGATTTGGCTTGAAAGTAAAATAATAAATAAAAGAAAATAATATATGATTTGACACTTTTATGTTATACACCGTCCACACTCTTTGGCACTTGATAATCTATTGCTCTTCACCTTCAGTCAGTTTAAAAATTCTAAATTTCAGAATCAAAACTTTTAACAGCCAGTGGAAAATTCATAAACCAAAACTAAATCTTCTGATCTGAGATTTCATCCTGAGTACTTTCAGAATTGCTCTTGCCTCACTGCTAATGCCTGCTAGTGCTGCTTAAGGTGTATTTAAAAAATATTAATGATACCAAAATTGTTCTCCAAAACCAAGTGCTTATTGTGCTTTTTTAATCTGTGTTAGTTTGTAAAAAATGTCAAAAGAAATATTAGACTAAACTGTGACTGCAACTTCTTTATACCATCAATAGACTGTTTCATATTGAATATGGTGGAAAAACAGCATAGTACAAATTCTGTAATTTGTTTCCTGAGCTGAAACAAATTATTAATTCTGAAGCTACAATTATACAAGTTTTATCTAGCAACAGCTAAAATCATCAATCGTCACTAGAGGCACTGTTAGGCTGCTATCACACGTCGGTTTGTTTCGAAAGGACAACTGTTTGGAACAATTTTTCTGCTTTGTCACAACAGCCAATCACCACAGCTCGCTTTGGGGTTAACACAGGGGAAACTGGTTCTCCATTACAAACAAGCTAACAGCATTCGGCGCTGATAGCTGATTGGTTGAAAACGAACAACTTGCAACTTTTTCGAAAGGAAGGAAAAAGTCGCACGTCTTTCTTTCAATAGTAAACCAGGCAGAAAAATTGTCCCAAACAGTTGTTGGTGTGAAACAAACGCCGTGTGATATGGGCCTTAATTAAAATGGTGCCATCGATGCATAAGAAAGCATACTGTGTTTAGGAATAGGCCCAAACATCATTATTTATCATCTTTCAAAGACATTTTTGCATGAAATTTAGTAAAGAACCACCGCATTGTCAGAACATGAAATCGTAGGTGGAGCAGTTTGGGACATGGGCTGCTTGTGAAAGAAAACCAGCCCAAGATGAACAGCAGTGAAAACTGAAGTGGTTGAAAAAATTCATGAAGTGTTTTTACAGTCCCAGAAAATCAACATGGTGTGCAAGTTCTGGAAATGTCTTCAATTCCAGCCATACACCTTTCAGATAGTGCAGTTGTTAAAACCTTCCAACAAACCACTGCTTTAAAGCTTTCTGTGAGAATTTGTAAGATAAGCTTGAGATAGATAGTTTTGTGAGCAGACTTGTATTATGGAGGAAGCCACTTTTCTTGCAAAATTTACGATTTGGGGGCAGGGGAAATCCAAGTGGTGAGCGTGATTTTCCAAAGGTGAATGTTTTCTACACCATTTCCATCTGTTGTATTTTTGTCTTTTTTTTTTTTTTTTCTATGTGAGAAAATCAATTAATAGGTGCTTTACCAAGATATGCTGTCAGAGTGGTAGTTTCCTAAGTTGGAGGAAGCTTTCCTAGTTTCATTCCTGGCAAAATGGTGGTGTACCATATTGGCATAAAAACTTACGTCAGTACCATAACAATAGTCTACCTCATCGCTGGATTAGACATACTGGGTCAAAAGATATGCCATTGCTTTGTTGGCCACTGAAGTCCCCAGATCTAACTCCTTGTGATTTTTTTCTGTGTAGTCTTGTTAAAGACTTAATGTTTACACCTTCATTTCTGTAGAATTGAATGGTAACTGAAGTTCTCGATATACCACATAGATTATCTCGCCCACATAGATATTTGCCGTGTCACTGGAAAAGCACACATAGAACACCTACAGGAATTTGAATAGCTATAGTTTTACTGTAAATTTGATTTATCGAAATAAAGTAATTACAGCTTTCTCAGATATACTTTCTTTTTATCCCATTCAATATGAAATACACTGTGTATATTCTAATTTCTTCTAATATACACACACAAATAGAAAAATATTTAAAATCTATTGCAATATAATTAAAATTTTAAAATATTGGAAGTAATGCCTTTTGGAAATTATTCATTCTTTGCTTTTTCAGGAATTATGATTGATGACTGTGTATTAGAAGTAACCTGGGCTAAACCTCCTGAAACTCAAAAGCAAAAGTCACTTATTGATAAAAGAGATGTTGGAAACTTCTTGTATAAGCCAGTAAATTATGAAAATTTTGATCCCAACTTGGAGCTCAGTTTTTCAAACTCGTCATCAGTTCCTGGGTAAAGTAAAAATTATTTTTTATGTTAATAAATTAAAAAGCATCCTACATTCAAAACTGGTACAAAATTTTTTCGATCTTTTCCATTATAAGAAAATGCATGCCAAATAGTTTTTTACAGAAAGATATGTGTGCCAAGGCAGTAGACATACTTGATTTTATTCTTATATTGTGTTAATTCATGTGGATTCAGAATTAAAAAAGTTTCATATGAATAGCATGAACATTGTTGCCTATAGACCAGTTTTAAATTAATTATATTATTCTTATTTCTTATAACTGTGCTGTTGATTTTAAAATTAGTATTGCCAATAAAAAAATTTTAAATACTGCTTTTCTGTTTTAGTTTATTTGTTAGCTGAAATAACTAACTGAGACATATTTATGACACTTCAAAAAATTTTAACAGGTTATTGACCTGTAATGGAAAATATATTATTTTTATTGCTATTAATATATTCAAGCATTTAATGTCCTGCCATTTGGTAGCAAGTACACTGTATTAAAATGTTTTGCATTAATTTGAAGGCATAATTTTTTAGTATTACTATACTTACTAAGGAATATGATAATTTTATTACCATGTTTTGGTATTTATCTTTTCTGTTAATTTAATGTTAAATTTCTTTTGTCGTTTTTCGGTGTACTATAAGAATAGAGTACACTTATTGTTAATTCTGTATGTCTATATAATATCTTATTATTTAACAGGAACTTGCAGATTTTTATTTTATCAAACCAGTGTTTTCCTCTCTTTTTTCTTTCTATCCATTTTAAAGAAAAAATGTTTTTCTGCAGTCAATGGGAAAAGATTTTGTGACTCATATAGAAATATATAAAATTAGAGAATGTATTTTCAGAAAACTGTACTATCATAGAAGTTTCTTTATTTGCAAGCATACCGAATGCACCTTTTTTTACCATAATTCTGCTGGCAAAATGAATGTTATTTAAATCAGAAAAAGATCATGATACTTTACATATCTCATTTCATGATACATATACATATCTGAATCTGCTTTTACTAACAGAAAGAGTACCAAAACTTTTCTGAATCCTGATAATCTAAGCTTAATGATTGATGCAGGGCCATAGCTAGAGAAATGAACCCCCTTCCTTTTTTTTAAAGTATTTTTCACATGAGTTGCTATTTTATAGTCATGAATAATTGGAGCAGAAAAAATAGTTAATTATAAATGAAGACTAACCATAGCTAGAGAAGGGCCCAAGTGGTGTGTTTTTTTGCAGTATTTTTCACTTTAGATGCCATTTTATAAATAGTCATGAATCATTGGAGCAGAAAAAATAATTGATGAGAATAGTAGTTTTTTATATCATTCTATAATATACAAACTTTTGTTTTAGACAGGATGTAGTTAATTGAAAATTGGGAAATCATATAAATTAAGTTCTCAAAATCTCTGGTTTCCCTGTGTCAAGAGTCAGTAATTTAATAATGTGTTTAGTATTTTTTTACTAAAATTATCCCCATGGCTAGTTAAGTGGTAAACAATGGCCAAATTTTTATGAACAGATCTTAAATATTGTCAAAGGCCTATGCAATGGCCATTTAAGTAAGAAAATGCCTTGTATTTTATTTTTAATTGTATGGAGCATTTTCATTATGTCTTAGGTACTGTATTACGGATAAAACTTACTGATTTTTGAATATTTTATTTCAACATTCGAAAAAAAATTGGTATGTTCATGTTCGTTTTGTTAATTGATTTATATATATATATATTTAAATTTTTGATTTAATTACATGTTATTTCAACATAAATGTTTTCATTCTTTTCAATTCCTTTTTCAGATTCTCATTTTTTCCAAGATCAATTGGAAGTCCACGATCAAGTGCTAGACCAAGATTTCCAATTTCTATGCAAAACCTAAGAAGCACTTTTCCAATTACAAGACCTGTTCAGGTATAGGAAAGAAGACAGTAAACATATTCATTCAGTTATGCATTTTGTAGTATAATACAATGTTCGAAATGATTGGGGCTTCGGTGACTCTGTATTTTAGAAATTTCAAGCTATGATCGTGGCATCAGTACAACTTGAGCCAGTGTACAGTAATTGGCCATAGTGCA
The DNA here is from genome assembly GCF_044657685.1 of Stegodyphus dumicola. NCBI lineage: Eukaryota > Metazoa > Arthropoda > Arachnida > Araneae > Eresidae > Stegodyphus > Stegodyphus dumicola. The sequence goes on from NC_140773.1 coordinate 6,801,515, forward strand.
GTTCTCTAGCCAGCAAGTGTATGAAAATGATAGCAAGTGTTTGAAAGTGACTCAGTTAGTGGATCAGAGAAAGATCTCATTTATGACACACCTGCAAAAAAAGTTTTTTTTTTTTTTTTTTTTGTCTGTGTGTGTTGTTTCATTTTTCATTCCTAAACATTGTAGGTCCCCCCTCCTGGTCTTTTCCTTCTGGTGATTTGGAAGCCTATATGTTAGATTTCTGGATTTTGAACTTTATACTGTATTTGAAAACAATCTGTAGATTAACATATGTACATGTATATTGGTGTCTAAAATTAGGTAACTGTCTATCAGCAAGACACAAATGATTTATACATATGTATCTACTAATACTAGTGAGAAATCATGTATTCCTAATTTAATAAATAAACAGCGCTTCCTCCTTTGTAAAAGAAAAAAGAATCCAGTTTGATTATCAAAAAGGATAAAATCATGTATTGTAAATATATTGTACTCTGCAAAGATAAGTAATTAGAACTATCTTCTAAAGCTATTGATGAGTGTTTTCTGCCTATCATTCCTTTAATAATACATTTAAGTATTTAATCATTCAAGTAAAGGATTCATAATTGTAATATCACTCCTTTTTTTTTTTTTTTTTTTTTTGTGCCACCTTATACAGAAATGATTCCACCTTCTTTATTTTTTAAACATTTATTGCACACACAAAACTAAATACTAAATCTGCACTACTAATAATTGAAATATATACATTCAGCAATACAAGTTAATTTTGTTTTTATTTATGGCTCCCATGAGCCTTCCCCTTATCTATTTCCTCTCTGTAGGTCTCTCTCCTGGAAACAAACTTTTTGCACCTCTCAAATTGAGAGTTAGCGCCTTCTATGCACCTTGTTGGTTGGTATCACCCATACATCACACCCTCATCCAAGATTGAAATAGGTGAAAGCCTATTGAAATACGACAAAATATGGTGACGTCAACAAAAGAGTTACTTACCTACTAAAGTCAACAAATCAATCTCTATTGAAATTGAGAGATAATAATAAAATACTTATACAAATTACTTCTACATCTACTATGTGACTTCTGCTAAAGCTGTAACATATATTGTTATGATTAACAATTAGTAATCAAAATAATTATAAATTGCACTAGAATTATACTTAAAGCTTCTATGGTATGCTTAAAGTTTCTGCAGAAGAAAGCACAAAAAATAATAATATTATAATAAAAAATTATAATGTATAATTTATTACTGGAATCAGCACATACACTTGATCTCCAGGGTTGAATTCTTTATATATCACTCTTCGATTAGCATATCTTGTATATGCAGCTTGTTTCAGTTCTGCTATTATGGATGCTTACTCTGCTGTTCTAAATTAATTTTTAGTTCCTGTAGATAATCAACAGCACTTTTACACAATCTTATTGGTAATGAAATTTCTCCTGACCATGACGATTTTAATACTGACAATGAACCTCTAGCCTCTCTTCCATACATTAATTTAAATGGGGATACTCCTGTAGTACAATTTAGGATTTCTTGCCAAGTGAATGGCAGGTAGGGAATGTGTTTGTCCCAATTTTTAGCTTCGTTTTGGATGATGTGATGCAGCATACATTTTAGAACTTGATTGTATCGTTCAACTAATTCCGAGCTTTATGGATGTCCAGGTGTTGCAAATCTAGGACTTGCTCCTAATCTGGCTTGAAATTCTTGTGTTAATTTTGCAACAAAATTGGTACCTTGGTCATTAACAATTACCCAAGGTATGCCTGTTCTCAAAAAGATTACTAATAATGTGTCACATGTTGATTTTGCTGTAATTGTTCTCAAAGGGATAGCTTCTGGCCACCTAGAATGTTGGTCAATAAACACAGTACATATTTGTGTAATGTCTCACCTTCCCTCTGCTGTTGTTTAAAAATACTGGCATTCGTATGTTGACCCACATTTAATTATACACCATTTTCGTTTTTACCTTAAATTCAATTTATGATTAAATTTTCTTCTTGTTCTGGCATAAGTAAATCAGCATGGCATTCACCTTTGAACAGTTTCAATTGATGACTCCTCACTTCCGGTTTCTGTGATGGGGATCCTGTGTTACAATCAAGATTCATGCTAAGCAGATGTGATTCAGTGGTCGATAAATCATTAATTGCGAGTAATTACACAGGGAATATAGAGTTTTTCTGTTAATGCTACAAATATTTTGATAGGTTTCAATAAATTAGGGTTATCAGCATTTCTGATGTAAATAGGAATTCTAGCCACTTTAGCTGAAATGGTGTGTGGTGTGCATTTAATTATAGCAAAGCACACTAGGGCTATCTGCCTAAGGAAAGGTATGCCTTTGTGGAGGACTTTCTAAAGGAAACTGGCTCGTATACACATTACACATGGGAAAAACCATGAAAACGCCCATGCAGCCAGCACGTTCGCGGAATTCGAACCTCGAACCAAACTACCAGTGTTCAGTGACTTTACCGCTCGGCCGCTGGTGGGCCCTAGCTGAAATGGTTTCACCAAATGCGGAAATTAGGTCAATATTACAATTGTTCTCAATAGAGAAATATGTGTTTTGGATTCAAAACAGAAATCTCAGCTCCTTTTTGCTTTTGAATCAATTATGACTGGGATTTTGTTATACACTACATAAATATTTACCTATTGCAATGGTTGCATAAAAATTTCATCTGATTTTAAGCATGAAGATCCAATTTTTGCTATTACTTTATGACTGGTATTTTTCTCTAGTATTTCCTTTTTTAAAGGAGTGTTTTGTTTTTTCCAATTTGTTTCTTTGTGGACAGACTTTAGCAAGGTGCGTTAATTTTCTACACATGTAACAGTCTTTGGGTGGATATTTATTTTTATTTATGCTGTTTCTCACGAGGCAGGATATATTTCAATTCACTTGAAGAATGGGATGACGTACTATATTTTTGTTAGAGTTAAAAGTGATTTTGTTTAACAATTTTCCTTTGTTTACAAAATATAGGTCAACTTCTTTAGCTAAATCTTTAGGTTTTAAGCAATTTTCTCCTGTTTTGATATTAATGTAAGTTGCCGTTTCTCTATCTTATGTTTGGAAAAGTTTGTTGGAAATCATTAGTTGACACTATGTATCAAAGTCTTTAACTTCACATAATTGACAGTAATACTGGAAATGTGCATATAGTCTAGGTGTGAACATTTGACTCTCTGGGATTGCGTCATGCTTTTCAAAAATTCATTAAACATTCATAAACTGTTGGTTGGTTGATATTCTTTTAGTACTAGTTTTTTAATAGTTTCATAACATTTTAGTTCTTTATCATTAATGTAAAATAATATGTTAGTTGCCCCTGTGGTATATTTTTAGTAATGCATGCTCTATCTAATGTTTAAAAAAACAAATTAAAATTTTCCAATCTTTCTGGGACAGGAATAGTTAATGTTTTAACACTTTTTGTTAGATTTTCCAAGTAATTTCCCAAACCTGTATTGATATCTTTATCTTTATCTGCGTGAGATCCGTCTTTAACTGCGTTCTGACTTCTAACTTTATCCAATTCTTTTTCTACCTGAGCTAATTTTAATTTCTCAAGTTCAACTTTTTGAGCTCCTATTGCTGTGTATCCCTAACTTTTATTTCATTTTCTTCTCTGATTTCCCTCAACTATTGAGTTTAATAATTCAATTACAAATTCTGGATCATTAAAAATTTGATTATCCTCAATTTTACCTTTTAATTGAATAACTGTTAAACCAACGGCTGGTGTATCTTCAATTTCACTGAGAAAGTTTACTAAATCTTGGTGTTCTTAAACATTTTTAGTTTTGTTTCATATATTTCAGTACATTTATACTCTAAGTAAAATAAAATCAAAAGCCTCATACCTACTTCTCTTGAAATTTCTCTACAGTCACCTAAAGCTCTAGTTTTCAAATACAGGGTGTGTAATATCACCTCTTTTTGCTATGCTGCCTTATAGAGAAATGATTCCATCTTCTTTGTATTTTAAACAGTTATTGCACACACAAAACTAAATATTAAAACTACACTACTAATAATTGAAATATATATATTCAGCAATACAAGTTAATTTCATTTTGATTTTACAGGGCTCCCATTAGCCTTCCTTTTATCTATGACCTGTCTTATAGGTCTCCCTCCTGGAAACTAAAAAGCTTTTAGCACCTCTCAGAGTGAGACTTAGTACCCTCTATGCACCTTGTTGTTTGGCATCACCCATACATCACAATAATGTACTCATATTCTTGGAAATCTGTATAATGTAGTTAGAAACAGCTAGATTAGAGTGTTCAACATCAATCATAAATATTCATGAACTGGCTTCTGACTATACATGGTACGCTTGTTTCTTACAAAATAGCTGTATTGATGGTTTATCACATTCCGTGGAATTCATTCTTTTCTCTGCTACTTTAAATTTTTTTTAGAGAATTTTTTGTACAGAAACATTGATTTCTAAAAAACTGTTGAATAAATTTATGTGGATGATATATGGTACAATACATATGTGCAAAATTGAAAACTTAAATATGAAAGCATGTGATATGAAAGTATGTGGTTTTTTACATATGGCTTTATTGGAAAGACCAGTCCAAACATATAAAACAGCTGAAGTATCACACAAGAACAATGCTAAATAAAAAAAGAACAAACATTTAAAGTAAGAATCAGATTAAATGAACACAGAAACAAAAATAAAAAGTTAAAAATTTATACAACAAGGAAAAGAACATAAGAGATGTTGTCTTTACAAGGAGTTGATGAAAGCTCTGGCATTCCAATATAGTTTACTTATCTCACCACGTTTCTGAGACTCTATCTAGTTCTGGGGATATAAGAAGATGCTCTGCATTTATGATGCCAATTTTAATAAAATGATGTGCCATGCAATTGTGGCCTTTTTGCAGTCTGAAATTTGCCACAGCCTTTTTATACAGGGCTTTTGACCAAACGTTTTCCATTTACCTTGAATATTAAGCGAGGATTTGCCTTAGCCATAGCTGCTACTCATTTAGCACCACCTAAGAGGCATGTGTGAATTAAGAATATCATGGACATGAGTAACATTTCCTCTGTCCTATGAAAGTATATTTTGAAGCAATTATAATTGAAATATTACTATATGACAATGGAATTGTTATACAATGTAAATATTTTAGAGGGGTGCAGACTTTTGAATTTAATTAAGAATGATTTTCAAGTATGGTTGAGAATGGAGTACTGAGAATGGTCTAAGTATGGTTTTCAAGGCAATGAGACATTTAGGAGGAGAATTTTGTTATCCTATACCTTTTCCCAAGACTTCTATGAAAGCTGTTTGACATTCATATTAGGAAATTGGAATGGCCAGTTTAATTGCTTTCATTTTCAAGAAATTCATCAACCAAATTTGCTTGATGGACTTGCATTATTGTGCATAAAAAATCAGATCCATATGCATCTCTAAAATGCCGTACCTGAGGTTGTAATGCTTCATCTCAATATTTTTGGCAGACACAGGCTGTGTCTGCCAAAAATTAGATTAATAAATGTTAGATGTTCAGATAAATAAATGTTAGTTCAGAATAATAAATGCATTCATTAATCTTATTCCTCCTCATGGTATGATGATTGCTTTATCATATTCCCTAGCACTAGTTGAAATATTTAGTGTTTCTGGCTTCCTTTAGATGTAAATATGTTTAGAATCATATGTTACACCAAACCTTGTCTAATCACTGAAAATAGATATTTATCTATTGCTATAGATTTATCTGTTATGTTCTCTGTGCCAATTTAGATATGCTGTCAGTACTTATTGCCTTGAGTCACCACTAATGCTTAATGCTGTCAGTACTTATTGCTTTAAGTCACCACTAATATTAGTCACAAAAATTGGTAGTACTTTTGCATTAGATCAACTACCATAACACAGTTTGGCAATTTTTTTTGAAGGATTAACCTTTTTCCCGGGGGCTGGGACACATGTGTTCTGAAGTACGTATACAACAACTGGGGGCTCAAGACAGTTTGTCATTGGTGGCAGGGGTAGGAATTGTAGCGCTTGAGGCTTGATGACGATTTTATGACATCCCGTAGAGTGCGTTCTTTTGTGGGATTCCGCTAATGGATTGGAGAAAATTGTTCGTGTTTTGAATTCACATGTGTTGCTGGCAAATTTGGTATCTTCTAGGAAATATTTTGTTGAGAGGAGAAAATAAAAAGAATAATTTGTTACTTGGATTCACACGCGTTTGCATTTTCAGGTTTTTTCCTGTGCAAATACGACTTGGAGGTCAAACATGAAAGAAATTTTATTTTCGGAAGTTCAACTGCTAAAATTCTTGTTCTAAATGAAAACTAGTGGCCGAGCGGATAATATTTCTTTAACTCTGATAATTTAACCTGGATTCAAATTCCGATGAACAGATTGACTGCATGAACTTTTCTTGTTCTCTCACATATAATTAGGGTCTATCAGCCAATTTCCTTTGAAGGGGCTCCACGATAGCTCCTTTTGCTTAGGTAGCTAACTCTTTCTTTAATTCGACAAATAAAAATAAAATTATATTCGAAATAAGAAAGCTAAACTTATGAGCGTTTCCTTTTATGAATAATTTTGATGACAAAATGAATTTTAATTGTGCGACAAAAGGAATACAAATTTGTACTAAAGCAATTATTATGGAACATCTTCTAATTAAAAAAAGTTTCAAAACTTATTAGTTTATCCATTGTTATATGTTTGTGTTTTTAATGTCATATCTATATCAATTAGTTCAGAAATTAGACACCGTTTAGGTTAATTGAATGTGAAGAAGCACATGAAGGCTGCCTACCTAAAGAAAAAGATGCCTTCATGGAGATCTTTTAGAGGAAATTGGCTCGTATTCACGTTTCACATGGAGGAAACAACGAAAACTGACCATGCGGCCAGCTCGATCGACTGACGTCGAACTAACAGCATTCAGCAGCCTTAGCCACTTAGTTGCTAGTAGTGTTCAGAAAGCATTTTATATGAGAATTGTGTTTTGGAGGGAATCAAATTTAGATATTAAAATACAAAGCATGTATACAATAATTCAGATGGGTACCACTTTTTAGTTCTCTGAATTTAATCCTCAGTGCGAATCTTTATTAATATTCATCAACTCAGTACGAATCTTCATACCCATCTTTCATTACTCCCAAAGAAAGCAAGTGTAAATAGCTTGAGATCTGAAAATTTCGTATAACAGTTTGATATCTCAAAGGAGATTTTAGCATTCTGAAAATATATATCATAAAAAAGTGAACAAATATTTCGCTATTCGACAAAGATGTTTACTTTCTGAAATATCGATGTGTTTCTGTATATGCAATTCTACATTCAAAGAAAAAATGGTGTAACAATATAAATTATTGAACAGCTATCAAACAAAGTAATATCTTATATCGCTAAGTGATAAAACTAAATTTTTGTTACTGAATACATTAAAACTCAACAAGGATTTTATTTTCTTTAGCTCCAGGGTTTGCATCTGCATTTCTTTCTTGAACCAAAAACTATGAAGCATTTAAAAAAAAGATTAAACATCTTATATGCCTTATGTAAAGGCAGATCAACACTGGGATCGCTATTTGCAACGCCACATGAAAGAAAAATAAATGAAAAATTTCTTGGTTCATTGTAAATTTTTAGTGCAGTACAAACGCAGTGACCAATTTCTAATTCTCCAGAAATGGATATTACCAGAGGTGTAAAAGTAATAACACTCATTTTTAAATCCGGAAATGCTTTTTAGTAAAATTTTTAGTTTCTTTGTAGTAAATAAACTCTATTTAATTTGCTCTTCAACATCAGAATAATAATGCTATTAAAAATGAAAATGTATATATTGCTTGCAGGAAACGTTTGAATATTTTTAACTCACTGAATTTTCGATACGATGACAAGTGAATGTATTTAACTCCAATTGTTTCGCTTATTTTTTGGTACATAATCTACGTGCAAGTTTAAAAAAACTATTTTAATCATAAAATGGAACACTTTTTAGAGCAAAATTTTATAGTTTTAGCATACATTTCATCTGAAAAAGATAAAATAATATCCCCCCCCTTGGGAAAACTGCATCTGCCTGCAGTGTGAAAGCGATTAGTGCATCCCGAATTCTAACGCCTAAGGCATTGGAACTGGATTGAAAGGAAATCATGACAGTTTCCCTGCCTGCCTGACAAAATCGCCTAGTAGTCAAGACTCTATTCAATAATTTTTCCCCTTTTGCATAACTGCTGAGCCAAGAGCCCCCAGTGAAGGTACACAACTGCTCAGCGGTTAAGGCCAGATTGAGTATAACTAAGGCATACAGATTAAAGAAAAATTACCCTTTACATACAAACATATTTTGTACTTACAAATTGACTCAAATATGAGTGAAAGTCCATTTAATGATTTTGTAGTGAAATATTATACTGCTGCAAAATGCCATTATTACTTCCACATCCATTCTTACCATTATTACCATTATTACTTCCACATCCTCACAAATGAATTTAAAATGAATTTTTGAATTTTAAGTAAGAAAATTATCATGATTTCCATGCAAAAAATTTAGAACTTAGACTACTATAAAAAACAATGCATCAAAAGTGCCGATACTGCTCATTAAAAATGAAGAATTTTCACAAGCATGGTTACCAAAGTTTAGCCATAGTAGCACCAAATTGACAAACTTAATTGTCACATTTGTAGCATGCAATTTAATTCACAGACATCAAAGGCTTTTTACTTATTTCATTCTCAGACATCAGAGTGATGACTGTTATACTCAGGAAGTACCAGGCCCATTTTGATTTGATTTGGGCTTTCTCATTTAGTCTTTTTTTGCATAATATTTCCCTCAAAACTTAAAAAAAGGGTTTGTTCTCCTAAAATTTTTATATTTTTGTTAACTTTAATTTAAATAGTATGCAAAATTAATTTAAAAAGAAACCAAATGATTTTTCTACCTGTATATGTGACATACAGCATTATAAACACATTTTCTCAATTGCTATAAGGCAACAAATATAAATAAAAATTATTTAATTGGAATTTTAAGATAAGTAAATTATAATTTAATTTTACAAGCAACGATGCTTAGAGTAAGTAATGCTCTAAATCTGCTGTGTTTGATTTGCCAAATGAATATTTGGTATTTGCACATGCATCAGATTCATTTTCGTTTGTGAAATACAAATTTGCCAATTAGGAGGAAAAGTGATAAAAGTAACTTATTTTGGTAAGATACACAAAACATTTTAATATTTTTTCTCCTTCCTTTTTGATGAATGGACTATAACTAAAGTATTTAATCATGCACTAATATTTATATTTATTTGTATTTATGTTATACTGAGTTATATACATTGTTTCACTGTAATTTGTAATGAAATCCTAAAAGAGAATAATGATGTATAAGATAATATAAGATTTTGTATTTAGGGATAATTTAATTTTTTGCTCGCCTTTTGCTGCACTGCACAAGATTTTTTAAAAATTTTTATTAAAATATTATGTATTAGTTTTTCCAAGAACTTTCTTCAGATGTTTCAGAAGAATTTATATTTCTTTTTAAAAAAGTTTTTGTTTGTTAAAAACTATTGTTTCTTAGAAACGTTGATAAAAATGTAATGCATAAGTATTGAAATAATACTTTGCTATCCAGATAATTTTTTGTGATTTTCATTTATTTATATATTTATAAAGATTGAATCTTATATTAAATGAATCATCTTTTACTTCTAGCTTTTGTATTACATCTGTCTTGAAAATGGATGGGGTGAACCTCTGTTCCAGGTGTCTCACGTTGACTCAGATCCTTGTGAATTGTTTTTTGTTTGCTGGGTTTGTATTTGTTTTGAGTAATATTCAGTTTAATAGTGGTTGTATCTCTTCAAGAAATTTTAATTATTTTCAGTCATTTAGTTGTAGGCTAAACTAGTTTAATTTTGCATTATAACACACCGTTTGTTTTCTCCCATGAAATCATTTACAAAATAAATGTATTTGATACTGAAATAAAGTTTAAAATACATATTAAACAACTAGCAATTTTGAATGCAATTAATTCTGCATTATATGAAAGAAAAGGGCATTTTACAAATGGAAATCCTAACATTATATTGACGCTTATGGTTTAAGTTGCCTACTATAAATAGCTGTATTTATTTCTTTGCTGCTAAAAGAGGTAATTTTAACTAAATAATCATGCTGTCATAAATTTTATTCTATGATTTAAGATTTAGTTAAATTACTCTTTGTGATTTACTATATATACTTAGTAATGCCTGTACCTTAATTTTGGAGAGGAATAAAAAAATACTGATCATCAATGTAACCTATAAGCACTTTTGTTTCTCGATGTCTCTTTTAGCTGTGCATTTTGTATGTGTACAGGTTTTCATCTTTGTATAAATGATGCATTCTCTTTGACAATGTGTTTAATTTTTAAAAAAACTGGTGCTGGTTGCATGTGCTTTTTGCCTGTTTTCAAGAAAATAATTCAAAACTGTATATGTATCTATCTATATATATATGTAAGAATTATGAATTTGCTTTATAAAACATTTAATACATATTATTTTTCAATTTTTAACACATGTTTTGTTTTGCAAGAGCTGCCAGAGTTTTTTTGAAAGAGAATAACTACAAATTATTAAATTTATATACTGAATGATCTTTCTTGCCTGCACCTGGAAACCTGCATTGAAATTTTTAAGTAGAAAATGGGAATATTACATGAGCATAATAGTATATAAATATATATTTTATTTTTAAAATGTTCCTGTAAATTTTATAAATGAATAAATAAAAATAAAAATAATATAAATAAATTATATATAAATATATATATATATAATAATTAAAGACATAAAGTAAGAAATTTAGAAAACTTTTAAAATTCTTTGTTGCATTTATGAGATTATATGAAATTTACTAATTTTAATTTTTGATTTTTGTGAAAAATTAGTTCATATATATATATATACGCACTCTCACATAGGGTAATTCAAAAGGAATATAGCGATTACAAACAATACAGAGAATGTAAAAGGAAGTTCAAAATTCTGTTTACATACTTTATAAAATGTCCTATGTGAATCCCCTTGGTAACAAGAACAACACCTAAGTGGTAGTCAATTTCACACCATACCTTCTGAAACATCTGGAGTCACCAACACAAGTGCATTAGAAATGTGCATTTTGAGTTCTGGAATTTTTTTTTGGCAAAGGAAGCACATATATGCTGTGATTTCTTTCTATGGGGGTTATGTGAAAGACCTTGTGTATGTGCATTCTTTGCTGAAAACAATTCCAGAACTCAAAATGTTCATTTCTAATGTGCTTGTGCTGGTGACTCCTAGACTACCGCTTAGATGTTGTCTGTGTTACCAAGGGGAGTCACATAGAATATTCATAAAACATGTAAAGACAATTTTGAATTTCCTTTTACATTCTGTATAATTCTTATTGATAAATTCTTTTCAGTTAAATAGTTATTTGCCCAGAGAACGTAATGACTTCATAAAGTGAAAGAAGTTTTCCTCTCCCCTTTAGACACTATAGGGGGTCTTCACACTTTCTGAAGAAGATATCCACCCTTTCAAAATGCTGAGAAAACCCAAAATGCAAATGCCCAAATTTCAAAATGCCCACCCTTTCAAATTTCTGAAGAACATATCCACCCTTTCAAAATGCTGAGAATTCTTATTTAGTTTTACTTTTTGAAATCAAATAGTTACTTAAATAATGGTAATAAAGGCAAGAGCTAACAAAGGAAATAAAATTTATTAGTAAACACAAAAATTGGCATTATGGTAGCATCTTTCATTACTTTAATAATAGAGCAATAAATGTAATTGTATTATAAGTTAGATAATTATAAGGCATATGCACTATGTTTCACATAAATGGCATCTGTTGATGCATTGATTTAATATGTTTCTTTGATCATAATAGTATTAGATGAACAATTTAATGCAGTTAAATGGCATGTAAATGATTATTCGAAACTAAAGTGTATTAAAAGTGTGCTAGAAATATTTTTTAAATTAAAGTAATTACATAAATGTTTATAGAAATTATTAATTACATATAGTTGTTTCTTATGAGCTGTTTCATAGTTGTTTTTTATATGTTATAAATTACATTAGTGTTAGTATTAAAAAATTAAATTAAATTTTCATTGCTTTTAAAAGGATAATATAAACTGCGCTACAAATTAATATATCTTCTCTCTAATTAATATGTTATCCTATTCTTGGTGTATCTACTGAATAATACATAGGGAAGCCAGGGTTCGTAAAGTTCTTAAAAGTCCTTACATTTTAAATCAATTTTTGGTCTTTAAAAGTCCTTAATTTCGACCAAACTCTTCAGAAGGTCCTTAATTTTATTTATCTGAAATTTCTGTCTTGTTTTTACAACTGCTATTTTGAGTGTGAATTATCACTTTGGAGGAATATTTTTGGTAATTCACTGACAAATATGATTATCTTTTGAATGGGTTCATTGGTTATAATTTGTCCCTATTTCTAATATAAAGGGTGGGATACTGGAGTTTCTGAACAAGGAATAAACATAAACATTTCAAAATTATTTCATTTTTCTGTAATGAAGAGCTTTTAAACAATTTCCGCTTTTGTTGATGTGAATTCTTTTATTAAATGGCTCGAAATTTGGTGACTTACAACATTTCGGCAATTTTAATATAAGTTTGTATAGAAATTTTTTTATTCTGAGATCTGGGAATTTTTTGGCCATTTTTTTTAAACATTAGAACATTGATAAATTTAACTAAAATAATGGTAATATATTGAAATTATATTTAAAAAACAACATCAAAATAAAACATTTATATTTTTTGCTGTCATATTATGAAGAGACATTACATTTCGTTTTGACAACGTGTTATGCAGTATTTTGAATATGAAAAATAAACAAGATAATAAATGCTATAAAGCACAGTTTACAAAACATAGCTATGTAATTAATTAAAAATTTCTTCCTTCTACTTTTTTCATGGTTAGAAGTTTTCCCATGTAATTTTTTCAGAATTACCAGAATATGCTTCAGTTTTCTCTTATAAAATGAGTTTCACACTTTTTTTCATTGATTTCTTTTTTCAAACTATTTCTGGCCTTTTTTCTATTACAAAATTGGTGGGGCTAATTTTTCTTTAGAATTTTAGACATTGCAACTTTTAAAGTTTAGACGGATTTGAAGGCAAGATTTACAGACCCACATTTCTCGAAGGCTCCAGAAAAATGTGACAAAATGAAAAATATCTTCATTGTATTAACACATAGTGGATGTATTTACAGAAATTTTATGATGAATTTCTTACATTGTGAAGAATTTTTGGAAGGACAATGAAAATATAATGTTTGAATTTACTTCTGATGCTAGAAGTCTTTTTCTTAACATGTTTATCTTTTCTTTATTTTCTTAACTTTTCACAAGACGCAAGCATGGAAAATATCAAAAATGTTTCTAATCTTTTCGCATAGGCAGGCATTTACAAAAAAAAAAAAAAAAAAAAAAAATCTATAGATAAAGAACTTGAAAACTGACGATTTAAAAGATTCACCGTATATGTCTTAATGGATCAAACACAGGGCTGGCACTGCACATTTTCCCACCTGATTAAATCTCTGTCGATTCTAAATTCTGTTGCCTAGTGCCTCACTAAATTATGCTGCCTAATGCTTTCCTAAATTCTGCTCCCAGTCCCTGTCCTAAATTCTGAAAGTTTTGCCATTTCTAGATTTTGTTGCTTGGTGTGTCACTAAAATCTAAACATTGTGCCTCATTGTGCCTCAAACATTGTGCTCTGAAATTAGCTCTTACCACATATCATTTCATATTTATTCTGAATGTTCATATAACTAAAGAAATAAAATTAGCAGCTTTTTCTTTATATTCTAAATGCATTTGGTTTTTTTAGAAATACAGAAATCTTTAATTCCAAAAGTTCTAAAGTGAAGAGGAAACGTATTGAAAGAAACTGAATACATAAAGAGGAAGGGAATTATTCTTCAAAGATATATACAGTTATTATTATCCAAATTAATCAGTTGTTTAGAATTTTAGCCTTTACTATAACTTCCCCTTTCCGCTTCCTCACCATAATGCAAATCAAACAGTTTTTAAACTGAGATTTTTGGATTGCAAGACAGAATGTTTTTCCCTTCCAATTGGATGCTGCTTTAGTTCCTGCCAGCTCTGATAATTTGTAATTATTCACCTTTTCATTATCATTGATAACATTTGAATTTGTTACTACTGTAAAGTTGCTTTAAATAAAAGGTTTATTTAAATCTTTATGTGACGCTGTAGTTACCTTCAGACATAATGATAATTTGCTTCATGTCTATCAAAGGTTTTGGGTTATTTAGCTTTTACCAGATCACATAAAACCTTGTTAGGTACATTGTTGAGAGGCTGGCAAGTTAGGAGATAAAGCACACAGAAACTAGTGGGAACATTGGTTTGTGTATTGAAACAGATTCCTAATTGTTAGAAAAGATGTTTAGAGAAGAAAATTGATATAAATTAGCCAAAATGTCTTGAAAGACCTCAAACTAAAAAGGACCATAAATATTTTGTTTTGTTTCTTTTGATGTGTAATTATCCTAATACTGTTTAAGAATCAGTGTCATAAATTACTTGTATTTTAAACTGTGTTATTAGATTTTGATTTTAATAGTGGTCATGTAAATCTATAATGACTAAGCGTATTTAATTATCTAATTTAATTATTTATAACTAACTGCTCACCTTTAAAAGTTATCTCTGTGTATTAAAGCAAGTTATTGCTTTTCATTAATTATTACTGTGGTCACAAGATACAGCACAAAAATGTAAAAACTATTGTAAGCTTATTCTTTGCATCTAGCGAGACTTAAAATAATACAAAACAACTCATCACTTCTACTGCATTAGCGGCTTATTGGAACGTTAAAATATATTAACCAGGTTACAAGCCCAGAAACTCTATATAAAGGTACAACATTAACTGCTTCAGACAGACGAAGCACAACTAACTTTCAGAACTTTCCAACCGTGCCTACATCATGCTTTCAGGTTTTTTCTGATCAACAGATCTCTCTCTCAGCAAGTAGCAGCACTAACAGCAACTAAGCTTCTGTTATGAATCATGCTGATTATGATTTTATTTCTCATTTGACATTAAATCTACCTGTTATTTACTATTTTCTGAACTTCTAGACTGAGTAAGTACATGGCAAACTGAGACATAAATAAAAAAATAAATAAATAAATAAATAAATCAACATGAAGCTGTTAATAAAATGTCCTTAATCTTCTTTCAAATATGTCCAACTATTATACGTGGAAAATATTAAATGCTACTTGATAAATTTTATAAAGTGGATTTTATTCTCAAATTTGTTTTATAGTAATGTTTAATAAGAATTCTTCTTTCTGACAGATCTATTTTATTCTTTTGAACATTATTACACAAGTCAAGTTCAGATATAAGCTGATTGAATTTAAATTTATTTAGCTTCTGTTTGTTGATAGGTCCTTAATTTTTTTCATTAATGGTCCTTAAACGTACTTAATTTCCATGTGCAGAAATGTGTACGAACCCTAGAAGCTTATAAAATTAAATACTTGAAATATGGAATTTGCATTCTGGAATGAGCACATTAAGTAAATTAGATGGAATTCATCCATGTTTTAACATTATTCCTATGATTGTAAAAAACATCCAGGTAGATTGCAATGAGTCATTCAACAGTCATACAAACTAAGTTAATTTCTGTGCTTACATTTTTGTTACTAAAGTTATATGTAAAGAGATATGCTAAGATAAATGTGAAAGTTACCAATGCTTAAAATTTTATAAGAATTATAAATTAGGTATATTATAAATCAAATGAATTTGTTGTATTATAAATTACAACAGATAGAAGTATGAGCATGATTTAGCAACCATCTTTCTTTGTAAATAATTTTATTGAAGCCTGAAATCAGATTGAAAATAAGCTGCATATTGCAGATTAATCTCTACCAAGGTGTTAAAAGCATCTTTGGTTTACTTGAGTTCTGATACAAAAGTTTATAAAATTATCATTTAAATATAAATTATCATAAATGAAAACTTGAATACAGGGCCACAATATATGCAATAAAAACAAATATATGATGTGAATTTAAAAAGAAATTGATAAAGAAGAAATCAAAAACCCTAAGATATGAATATAAGAGGGTTCAAATTTTTTTCTTTTAATTCTGAAAATGCTGCAAATGCTCATAATTATTAATAAAGTGTATATAATGAATTAAATTTATTTCAAAGTATATCGGTTAGAGTAACTGGAAAACAAAGCAAATATTTAAACATTTCTAATGTTAAAATATGGAATTTGTAAGAAAGTTAAATTTAACTCTAAGATAACTTCAATAATTAAAAATGGAAAACTTAATATTACAATAATATTGGTGTGTATTTAGAACCACATAATAAATCAAATTTTTAGATTCAATAAAGAGAACTTTTAAATTAAATTAGAACTATTTACCTAAAATGGTAAATTTGAAAATTAAAACCATTATGCTGTCTAAAAAGATTTGTTAATATATTTCTAGAAAAAAAAAATACATTTAAATTGCGCTAGAAATTAGTATTTGTATCGTTTGTCAAATCCAATATTTTATAGATTCAGCAGCTAAAAGCTATGACTTGGACATTTTTGAATTCCTGTGGAGCTTAAACAAGGTCTGGCTCATTATTCTTTTAAGCATTATAAAACTATAATATGAATGTAAAAGAAATTTATTTTTACTTTAGATTTTCATTTAATATTTGTTTTGTATACACAAAATATATCTGAAATATATCAAAATATATGTGAAAAACTAAAATAGAGGCTTGTAGGCTCAATCAAACATCTTATATACATAAATATCTTATAAGGATAAATAAACATCTTATAAGGATAAATGACTTTGACATAATGCCCCTATAATAATAATCTAAAATAGTTTTATAAATTTTTCCTTCTTAGGTTATAATGCCTGGTTGTCCATTTGGTCGTCGTTTTATGTCTGATAAAATAAGCCGAACTCCAGAAGAAGCTAAATTGTATGCTGCTTGCCATGTTTTAAAAAAATTTGGAATAAACTGTGATCGTAAGTATATATCCTTATATATGCAATGTTATAGTAAAATATGAAGGAAATGAACAGAGATTGGAATTTGTCATTAAGTCAAAACTTTTTTGTAAATAATTTCTTTTAATTGCTAGAAATTTATGTTTGTAAGAGCATTTCTAATTATTACCAAAAAGACAATCACATTTTTCTTGATATTGGTTTGTACTGTGATACTGTTCTCAGATTCCCCCCTCCCTTATTTATTAAGTGTAATGGATGAAATCAAAATTTAGTGTATTTTCTCTGTTCTTGAAGTTTTTTTTTTTCTTTTTTTTTCCCCTGTATAAAAATCCATTTGGTAAATAATGTGTATTGGAAAGAATAAATTTTTTCATTTTTCCTACAGTTATTAAAAATAGAATTTCCAGTGAGCAAAATTCTGTGAAATTTTTTTAAATGTTATATCTGATTAGTTATTGCCTTTTCATATTTAAAGATACTCAGCTATAATTTATTAATTAGTTTATATTTGACCTTCTTGCTTATCCAAATATGCAACAATTAAATTCTATTGTTAAAATATTCCTTATTATAAACACATCTCCTTATACATTGTATTGTATGTCTGAAGTGTTCTTAAATATATTCAAGGTTTATTTTTTGAAATTTTGAGATTGTTTTCTAGTAAATATATATCTATATATATTTAGATGCTGATAGCTCAGGATTGTCATCTTATCATCTGCCTATTCCGAGTTCGTATGCCAATATTTCAAAGAATCTGTTGAATAGCAATTCACTGGGAGCTTCAAAATCAGGTTTAATAAACTTTATTGTACTTTTGTGTATTGTGCATTTCTTTCTACTAAGACCTAACTCTGGTATGAATTTGTTTTTTAAATCCAAAAAATTAGTATGAAGTTTCTAGTTGATGTTAGTCATATTTAAAGAAAGGAAATGGTTTATAAGAATTGTTTATCTTTATTTCAAGTTAAGTATTGTAAGTTTTTTTTATTTAGTAATGTCTTATAGGGTTCAAAATTGTCATTTAAAGTAGCAGATGAGGTATAAAAATGTTGAGAAATATTTGGCAAACTTATATATATATATCAAATACTGATCTATTGAATCATATAATAACTTTCCATTATTTTACTCTGTGAGGAAAAGTTAAGGTAAAATAATTCGTATGCTTTAGAATTAATGAAAGTTTTTCTCGACAGAAAAATTACCATATATCTGGTATGAGTGTATGGAATGTTCATGATTTTAGCATGTACAGAATTCTAAATATCCATTTGTGATATTTTATCATTTTATTATTTAAGTGTTTGACATATCATTCATGCTATAATATAACTACAACAGTCCACGTTTTTAAAGCTGACATTTTAATTAGTTATCAAGATAGTTAATCAAAAATTCCTTTTAATCCTTTGTATGGTGCATTAGTTTTTATCCTGATGTCAGCATTTATGAAACAGAACTCTTTCAATTTCAAAGGTGATCAGACACAGTTTGAGGAGCAGTGATTTGTGTTTTTATCACCCTTTGAATTTTATAGAGTTCTGGTCAAAATCTCTACTTAATTTTTTTTTAAATCTAATTTTAAACATAATGATAAATGTATTTCCATTTATTACTAAATGAGTGACTAAGAAATCAAATTTTTTAATTATATAATGGCATATGATTTAAAGTATTAAAATATTTCATTAAAAATGCCTATGGTTAACGTTTTTGCATATAAAACTAAAATTTGTATGTATTGAGTTTTTTTTACATACATCATGCTGAGTATTAAAATAAAAAATAATATCCTGGCTAAAATTTTTCAAAGCAGTTTATGAATATGTAGACAGTTTATGAATATGTAGATATGTGGTTACCTTGATCTTTTGTGAATGTAATGATTTTTTGCAGATGTAATAGGAGACTTCAAGTGACAAGCAATTCAAAATTTTTAGCTACGACATTTTATTAATGAAACTCAACTTGTTTTACGTAATTTCTGCATAAAACAACGACCATGAAAAATCTTTTCAAATATTTTACACTTGCTTATTCTACAAAATTCAAGCAAAATTATATATATATTTTCTTTCATTGGTGGGCATTGAGAGCATTACCTATTTGTGTACATATGTAATGACATTTTTGCTAACAGTGGTATAAAATGTGGCATAGCTGGTGCATAAAAATGCATGTGCAGTCATACCCAGTTAAACAATTTTTATTTCTTGAAGCAAAAACAATGCACCTGATCTCAAACAGTTTTATTGTACTTCTAAAATTTTAAAAATATATTTGGCCCTTTGGGTACTGCAATAGGCTTCCCTAACCACTATGCCATCTGGGTGGCAGGTGGGGAAACTGAGAAGTGTATAAATTAAAGTATGAAGGTTAAGAATAATACAGTTATGGTTTTACTTATCTCCTACTGGTTAAAAAAGAGTTTTGTTTACAAATTTTAATGTTATTATTTGCTGAAAGATATTTTCCATTATGTAAGCATGTGCTTCATCTTCATGAACATTATATAACAATCATGTGGAATCATATTCTTCAATCTTATATGCATTTGTATATATATGTGTGTTTGTGTGTATAGATAAATAAGATTATTTTAAGAAATAATTTATGTCTGTAATAATTTTTTAATGTAATCTTTTGTCGAATAACAGTAATCATTATCCCATACAGTTTATTTAAATTACTGCTGTATATCTGCACATAATAAATAAATTTTATTATATTATAGTTGTAGTTGTAAGCATTCAATTATTTTATTGTATGATTTTCATTATATTTCATTTTATGTTATAACTAATTCTAGTTCTCCAATTATTGTTTTATTGTGTCATTTTCATTATTATATTATTATAATGAATTCTAATAATTTAATTATTATAATTAATTATATGACAATAAAGATTATATTTATATTATAATTGATAATTGTTCTTTTTTTTTTATATTTGAGCAAAAATATACTTCTGTAATTTTGCTCACTCTTTTTTGGGGGCTGTGGGATAGAGAAGCTAAGATCTCATTAAAATAGCTGTATAACCTGAATTGTGTATTAAGTGAATTTAAGTCAATCTGGAGTTCTTTTGAAAGGATGCAACCATGCAGTACAAAAAAAAAAAAAAAGCAGCCTTTCAATTTTAGGTGTGAGAGGTGACCCTGTGTTTTATATTTCAAAAATGGCAGCTTGGCAGCTATGATATTGTATAAATAAGTTATGGAAAACTGTAATAATAAAAAAAGAAATGTTGTCAAATTGTAAGATATTAAATGAACTTTCCAGATATTACACAATTTACCTTATTTTGATGAGTTTATTAGATATGAGTTCTTTGCTGAAAATAATTTCCTAGTTTCTGAAGTATTAGAACAAAAAACTTGTAAAACTATTTTCAAAGCATTGTGTAGAAAAGTGTTTTTGATTATTAAACTGCATTCTAATAAACTTTTTCTTTTTATCATGCACTGGCTATTTTTTTAAATTATTACAGAACAAAAGAAAAATTGGAAATACTTTTTTGTAATTAATTTAGAGAAGGATTTTGTTTAAGTTTGTTATTAAAGAAATGCTTTTATTTCCTTTTTTCACCTCACCTTTTTCTTTTATACATTTACTTATTGAAGTTACTTATTGAATTACAGCCTCAAATTTGGACTTTTGTTCACCACCTAAAGCAGCTTCTTACCCAACTTTTAAATCTCAGCCATCTATGCCATTTTTTAATGAGAGAGGACAAGGGGATACTGGTAATGTTTTGCCCAGTTCACCTTCTTCAGATACGTTTCAATTCGAAGATGTGGAAAACTCAGCCTCATGGTTGGATCCAAATACTCGTAAGTATACTGTGCATGGCCAGATTGTTGTTGTGTTTTAATTAAAAAGTCACTCAGTGGCTTTTCTAACGCCAAGACAGATTTACTGTGTTTAATGCCTCACATTTATGTAATGTTTCTAGATAACATTATATCTCTTTTTTTGTGTGTTGAAGATTGGCACATTTTAGCATTTTCGTGTTCTGAAATAGCAGTGAACAAAAAGGCTTTATGTTTCAAATGTGCAAAAATCCTTCCTCCATGGAACACTGTGAAATATGTCTCTACTAGAAACTGAACTCAACATCACTATCTTTGTTTTTTATTGTTCACTATCTTTGTTATTTAAAAACTAGAACATTTAATTAAGTGCTCAAATCCTTTTAGCTATTGTGGCTACTTTTCTAAACATTTTGTTATATTGAAAATAAATGCACTGAATAGAACACATAATAGAATCAATGCACTGAGTCTTGATTTGTGTTTTAATATGTCTAACTCAAAGTTATTAAAGATATTCAGACCATTACTTGAGTTCAATTTTCATGAAATAGTTTTTTTATATAGCTGATTTTTTAAAGGCTAAAATGTTTTCAAGATATTCTAAAATTCTATATTTACTGGAAGATAACCAGTAAGAATGGTAATTATCCCAGGGCTTACCAATAATAATTTTTTGTTCCTTATATTTTTATAACATTGGTTATACTTTCTCTATTATTAAATAATGAAGAATCTGTGTGTATGTATGTAATTTCGGGACATTATGACAAGATAAATGGCAGCACCTACAGCCACTAGATTTTAAACACTCATTGCCCTCCACCTGAACATGTGCACCTCAAAGCCTGAATTTTAAATTGCAAATTTGTTGTTATTTGTTTCATATTTATCTTTCATGTGCCAGTGTACTGTAAGATATTTAATTTTTTAAAGTTAATTATTTTCTTATTATTAACAAACTTAAGTAATTTAAAAGCAATAAATGCAGATCTTCATAATTATTATTACTAATTGACCCAAGAAATTACCCTAATTGAACTCATTAAAACATATATTTTTCTTTTTTATATAATAACTGTTCTAGACAGCTAGTAATTAAAACAATTGTGATGGGAAAATTATCAATAAAGATGTAATTTTTTTATAATTATCTGTGATTACATCTAAATGAAAGTGTAAAGAATAATTATTTTTTAGAAATTGAGCTGTATTTCAGCAGTTCCTGATCTGTTTTATTGATTTTCAGTTATCTGAAAACATTGAAAAGTTGAATCTGCCCTCCCAGTTTTTATAATTGACTAGCTGTTGCTCGGCATGGTTTGCAGTGCTACTGAAAGGAAAGAGTGTTTATGTTTTAACTCTGTTTATTGAAGTGCTTTTGGATGCACATTTTTTGTTTTTCCTTGTTAATAATGATGTTGAAGCCTGGGGAGAAGGAGAACTCCTTACTTTTCCTTAATAATTTAAAACAATTTCTTGTTTAATGTCTGTATTTAGTTGACAATGCTAAGCAATTTGTTCATCGGTGTTTTCCATGAAATAAATTTGTAGTCAGCATTTGGCAGGGGTTGCACGATGATAAATTGTTCTTGCACTTTAAATGTTGGCATGTAATTCTCACACATAGTATTTGTTGTACTGAATGATGTCATTTGGAAATATGAATTGTACTTGCATATGTTTGCCAAGAAATATTTGGATTTGCCTGTGTCATCTGATACCAAAGTTGATAATGGTTCCATTGGTGAATTTAATTATGGCAATTTCACTTTTCTACCTGTACAACACATTCCTGGTGCTTCATTCTTAAATTTGAGGGCTCTGTAATACATGCATAATATATCCATGTTTCCAACGACCACATTTGGATGAAGACTATAATCACAATTAACATAGTAATGGAACGCACCAAGATTTAAATCAGCATGCACTATTCATCTAGATCAATCAGTGTGTACTTGAAGGTTTCCCAGTCATGCTTCCCATTGCGTGTTTGTTTCATACGAACAGGCTTGAGCAGTCCATACTTGAACTTTTTCCAGTCTTGCTTCCCCACTGCTGATTTGCTTCTAAAACTTGTGATGCCTTTTTCTTTCATGCTTGAGGTGTAGATCGAGCAGTCAATTTAAGTTTTAATGGCATAACTGATTTCACAATGAAAGTAATGCTTTGTTCACTTTCAGAAAGTAAAGAAAATGCGCATGTTAATTCATAAAAAATTAAATATTTAACGCTTTGTTGAACAATAACATACTTTAAAATATTTTAATTTGGTCAGTGGCAACACATTTCTCTTAGATAGTCAATTTTTTATTGAGACAAATTAATGTAATTGCGTTTTCTCGAGCGGCAACTCAATTTTTTAATATTGCAGAAATTTATGATTAAATTTGAAACATATATATCCTACGCTTTGTAGAGTGGAAACGCAAAGCTTTTAAGTCACCAAGTTTTTAATCAAAAGTTCATTAAATTAGCATAAAATGTATGTATATAAAAAGTGTGGACTCTGATGGGAGCTGGTTTCTGAGAAATCTTACGTAAGCAGTCACCTTCTTTTGTAATTAAATAATGTTGGGATTAAAAGAACTATTCCATAAAATATAAATTTCAATTTTTGTTCAATATTTATTACATCCCTTTCTGAGTGCATTGCACTAATGTTTTGCTCCTTCAATTCCTGAAATATGTTTTAAAAGTATTTTTTGAAGAATACTCTCAGGGCTTGCTGTGAGTTTTCTTTATTGCATCAATAGACTCAACATCGGTCAGCACAAACAGCAGTTTTAACACTGGAGATAGAGAAACTTACAATGATATAGCAGGTGAACAGTATTCATTGCATTAATATTTTGTTGGCAGTTTAGCCTGTTGGTAAAAATTTATAATGACAATTGAACATGACAAAAATCAAAGAAAGTATTCTATTCTTTTAGCGTGCTTTTTGATCAGTTTTGATGTGGTCTTGCTTTATATTTCAAATACCATTCACTTGATAGTTGAGCTGTTTTTTTTTATCAAAAACATAGCTCCATTTTTCATCACTAGTGATTTTTATCAGGACCAATAATTTCACCAATGGCAGCATATTTTAAGAACTTCCCTTGCAATTGGGAAAAAAATCAATATTTTTTAAGCAATTTGAGAAGTGATGAGCCACTAGCCCAGGTGGGCTTTCAGAGTTGCTTAACAGGATCCAAATGATATAAGAAGTTAATTCAATAATGCCCCTTATTGTTAAATACCCATAGTATTTAACAATAAGGGGCGTTATTGGATTAACTTCTTATATTGTGCATTTTATACCTTTCTTAAACTTTTTATACTGCTCAGTTCTTTTTTATTATTATTAATGTGTTGTTTTCGAGGGCTTACTGCAATATTCATAATATGTTTTAGCCAAAATTCTATTGGGAGAACAAAACTTAATGCATGTTCTCTGCTAAGTTATAGTCACGAAAATCATGGGAAATCACAAAAATAAATATTCTTTAAAATTCAGATTTATTTGCAAACAATTAAAAGAAAATAAAATGTGCCTTGTTGTCAGGTATTCATGAAAGTCCCAGCAATATCTGAAAAAGATTGTAAACAATTTCTTACATGTGCATATTTTAACAAATCGTTTCTAGTACTTTTCAGTTAAGAGTAGTATGTAGACTTGAGTTTGGTTATAGTATGTAGGAAAAAAAAATTTTTTTTTCATTAAAGTTTGTGATTAAAATAAATGAAAAGATCTCATGTAATATTTTGTTATGCTGTCAAAACACTATTCTGGGATAAATTTGGACAGTAATAGTTTTTGCTTTGAAGTTAACTAAATGCAGTTGAAATTTTAAATATGTTTTAGTTTTAAAACTGTAGAGTTATGTAGTAGAAAATCTTTTAACTTTATTGCAATTTCCTATGCTATAAATCGTTAATACTAAAATGTGAAAATCTTTTATCATTGTAGACTTTCTGGAAAGTTGAAAATAAGGTATAAGCAATTATGTACTCTTTCATAATGCCAAAACTCAACAAAAACCAGAAAACGGAATAAATATGCTAAGTAGTACTTAAACAAATGCCTAAGTTATTAGGGTAGAATTAAAGCCTCAACTTTTTTTGGACTGTTAAGTGAAGCATTGTGTGGCGCCATCTGTTGAGAAGAATATCATTTTAGTTCTCAAATGTTGATAACTTTAATCCTGCTAACCTATAAGCCGGGAGAAGGAAAGAAAATAAAGCATATGCTATTAATAAATTATGTCATTTTGTTTTTTAAAATATTTTCTAGGGTTAAAGTCCTTGCTACAAATTTTTATAATTTCATTTTGAATTTTTTTCTTATGGCTGTTATAAAGATGCAATTTTTACCAAAATGCTTATTTATTTACCTTTTTACTTTCAGCTATAGAACCTAATAGTATCCTTGGTCTTCTTGCTTCAATGGCAGCTGCAACAAATGTTGATCTTCCTATATTTAATAAACAAAAACTTTAAACGTTGTACCTGAACATTGATTTCTTTTACATATTATTATTGTTATTTCATTTGAATATAATGCACAGTTAAATATATTTCATGTGTAATTATTTGAAATGTCATATTATGTTTAAATTTCCTATAGGTATTTATTGCAGTTATTTTCTTCTGTTTTGCTTTCATAAACTTGAGGAATGATTGAGAATTGTTCTTTTCAGAACAATAATATTACTTACTCAGCTTGCAATATGAGAAAAGTTTTGTAACCTATCCTTTTTCATGCTTAGTTATTGTAGTATTTTTAAGCAGCTGACTTAAAAAATATAAAATTGCTTTCTTAAATTATTGTTTACTTCTTTGTAAATCTATCATTATTTTCAAAATAGTATGTAAAAGTACTTTGGAATATATATGAGATTTAATTAATATATAGGAAAATTTAATGATATATAAATGATTATAATAAACTCCCCCCCCTTTTTTTTATGTTTTCATATAGCTATTTTCTTTTCTAAAATGTGCTAAAATTTTTGAATTATTAAATTTTATTTAGCAATATAAGGTAATTATTATAAATTCATCTTTTTATTTATTTATTTATTTACTTTTATCCTCAAAGACTGCTGAATATATATATATAATAAGTTTTAAGTTTTCAAAATAATTTTTAAAGTGAGGTAACGTTTTCAAATAAAGACATATTTACGTTCACTATGGTTGAAATTTAGAAATTATATATATGTTTGAATTGAAATTCTTGTAAAAAGAAGTTTAGTTGTATAAAGAAGCTGTAACACAAATTTAAAAAAAAAAAAAAAAAAAAAAAAAAAAATCTGATATCAAGTGCATTGTAGCTATATTAAAATGAAGTTGAATATCCAATGAGAATCCATAAAATAATAATGCTAATTCATAGGAATAATTTTATTTGATCTTTGCCAGTAATTTTAAATTATTGCATGCTGTATGCCATTTGAAGTATGTATATAAAAGAATTGTTTCTGTTTTTGAAATTAATTTAATATAAATTATAGTAAACAATTCAATCATTTACAGTACTTATTTGCTTATCAATTTATATTGCAATGTCAAAGTCTTTAAGAACTACCTTTAACATTTTATATCATTATACATTAAAAAATGCTTTTATATTTTCATTTGTTTTAGTACTCATTATAATCTCTGGGCCATTCATTAACAGTTAAATGTTACATTGATGAGTAATATTTCTTTAATGAATGATGTACTTTTATTTCAAAATCCATTTCTGAGTTTTTAAATTTTTTATAAAGAATGGGAATCATCAGTTCTTATGCATTAAGTGATTTCAATATTGCATAATAATTTAAAAAATTGTTTATTTTGATTTTCAGATATTAAAGAAATTTTAATTTTCCTCTCATGTGAGTTTATCACATTTCTAGGATGCAGGTTCTCAAAAATTTTATTTTGAAATATATTTCACAATTTCAAATAGTAAAAACATTGCATAATTTTAAAATCAACTTCAAATATTTCAGATAAAAGTGTTTCAGAGTAAAAATTCAGAAGTATTTCATAATTATAGTAAAGAAATCTCTGTAACAATATTTTCTCTGTATTATTTAATTTGAAATGAACTATGTATAATTCTTTGTCATTTTCAACAGTTATTCTATAATAATGATTTCTTTAGAATATCTTGCATTTTGAATATTTAATATCAAAATACTTTTCCCATCCTACCAAAATTTATTTGTATTATAAATCTTTTCATTATTTAATAATATTACAGTGAAAAACTATTTTGGCTGGATATAATTCATTTATGAGTTATGTTAACTTGCTTATTCAATAGCAAAAACTGTTGTGGACTCTCTTGGTATATTGTTTTTATTTTCTTTCTCGTATAATTATTAATATGTACTTCGCCTTTGCTATCATTTAGTCAATTATAAATTAGTTTGTTTTCTATTGAAGGTTATTTCTTATAATTTATCAATTCATATAATCCAAAAAAAAAAACATATATACTGAAAATAATGGTAATAAATCCATGCTGTTTAGAGAGTATCTTCCCTAATACTGAGAATTAAATATGCATATTTCTAATAAATTTGCTGATAAGCAATTTGTAATATTTTGCATTACTTATGAAATATTTATTTTACTTACCCAAAATTGTAGAATTTTTACCAGAAAATTGTAATTCTTTCTGCTAAATTTGAAATGAATTTATTATACACATAAGTGCTATTGTACAAAAATATGAAAATTCATTGAAAAGTTATTATTATTTGTACAAAATTCTAAGTATAATGAATACCAAATGTACTTTTATTTTGTTAACATATTGGAAACTAATGCCCGAAAATTTTTGATTTGTGCTAGTATGGAAGTTTGTTTTTTTCCCACTAAAATACTTTTGTCAATGATAAATATTTATCATAGCAAAGTTTTCTGTTATCAGATTAATCTTAAAACATTTATTTTAAGAGCTAAATGTTATTTTTCTAAATTCGTTCATTTTATTTGAATGCAAAAATTATATTATTAACTTGCTTGAAACCAAAATTTATAACAGAATTCCCAGCAAATTATAAATTGTATTAAAGACTTGTAGTTTTGAATTATTTAGTATACTGTTATCATTAATTTAAATAAAGTTTGTTGGCTTAGAATTTATTTCTTCATTTATTCATTTTACATTTTCTATCAAGAAGAATTTGATAAAAATGCATATTCTTGTATCTGATTTTAATGAGTTTCCCGCCACCGCTAATATTGTCTGAACAAACAGTTCACGTTGCAGTGTGTAATCATATTGTCAAACGATTTTTGGCATTTGAAAGAAAGAGACTTAAGAAAAGAAAAAGAAAGAGACTTTTTAAAGTTCCATATATATGTATAATAAGTCTCTTTATATAAATAATGTAAAGCCATATATATATGGCTTTACATTATTTATATAAAGAGACTTATTATACATATATATGGAACTTTTAAAAGCTGCTCAAAGTTTTCTCTCAAATTTATACTATCCATGCTGTTGTTGATTGGGAGGACCTCCAACGAGATTAATGTTGTTCCTGTGTTGTTTTGCTTACTCTCCGATGAGCGCAAGCAGACTTAAGATAGATTATTTTGTTTAATTAAAAATCATCTTTTCTGATTGTGATCCTAGAGAATTGTGATGGGTTTTGAAACTACAGTTATAATTTTTTCCTTCCGTGAAAATAAGATGTTGCAATTTCCACTTAAATCAGTGTCTCTGTTGAGCGACAGCATCATAAATAAATTCCCTTATTAGGAAAACCTATGCCCAAACTCTAGAACTGATAACATTTTTGAGAAAAAGCTAAAGAAAGTGATTTTTTCATTGATGGTTGTTATGTAAATTAAGAAGGAAAAAAGATGTACTGTGGAACCTCAAGGTACGAGTTTACTTCGTTCCAGTACTGAGCTCGTATAGTGAATTTCTCATCTAGAAACAAACTTCCTCATTGAAAACAATGGAAATCCAGTTAATCCATTCTGCAGCCCCAAAAATATCAACATAACAATCAATTCTTCTATTAAATAACACTGGTAAATAATGCAACCGTAGTTTATCTTTGTCATAGCTTCCGACACAGACCTTTTAACTGCTTCTCGTTAATCCACACCAACAACAGCTTCTCAACATCTAGGAGTTTGGGATTGTGCTTGGAAGTAACGGTAACTCCTTTTTGGCTACATCAAGTTTCTTAATTTCCTCCTCAGAATAGTGCATCCGTCACTCTTACACCACGCTTATGTGTAATCTAGGATTTCTTTCTTAATTTGAACGGCCATGGCTTCCTTATTTTTCTTTGCAGCACTACCTGAGGCAAAAGTTGTCTTGGGAGGCATCGTGGATTAATTATTTTCACGTTAAATGTAATAAACAATTGACTCACAAGCGCACAAACACAAATCAAAGAACACTGAGTGATCTGAAGAGGAGATTCTTCGAGTAGACCCGGATCGTGAAATGGTGCCATGCATACTAACAGCCTGGCTCATCGCTTGTTACTCGAGTCATTGCTCATATTTAGAGACAAATTTTTCTCTCCGACTTTCCTCATATCTCGGATTTGGGGAGCTCGTATCTTGAGGTTTTCCACTGTAATTTAAAAAAGAGGAAAGAATTCAATGTATTATGCAAGAGTTTTACAGATTTAAAATATTAGAAAGTGCTTATTATCTCTTTTGTATGTACTAAAACATGTAAAAAAATTTCTCTAAAAATAACTTCATAATATTTCTTTTTTTTTTTTTTTAAAAAAAAGGGGAAAGCGATTAACATCACACAACTTTTAAACACAACACCATTTTTACTGCCAGTCGTAAGCCTGGAAATGTGTGAAAGAAAGTTGGATTTTTTATATCATTAAATTAATGATTTTAGTTATAAGGTATTTTTTACCCTTTTTTTTTATGCATGCCTTCGTGGTGTAACTGATAGCATGCTCGGCGTGTTTTGTCCATCCGTGTTCTAGTCCAGGAGAGGGCATTGTATATTTTTCACGTTTTCTGCATTGATTAAAACTAAAGACTCTACATGGTAATAAATTTATTAAATTGCGTTAATTGTAGCATGTATTTTAAGGGATTAGCAAAGATTTCAAGATTATCACAATATTTCACGAATAGTGAATTCATCACTTTTAAATTATCCATCGTCCCAGTAAGTCGCTTAATAGTTGCCTAAAAGATGGTGACTGTGATTGAATTCATTTACAAATGTTGAAACGGTATTTCCGAAGACTTTAATTTTGCGACCGTATGAATAAATTTAATTCAATTCTAACCGCGTTTACAGTTGGTATTGCAAGTGACTCATAAAGTACAGTTTCTTAAAAAAGAAGCTAGATGAATAGGAGATTTAGAAAAAAAGCATTATAAAATGAAATAATATTAAATAAGTTGATAATAAGTAGCAATTTCATTGTACACATGTATCTATAAAACTGAATTATTTAAAATATACTCTAGCTACTTATATTTACTGTCAATAATTATTTACAAGTGTATATACGTAATTAATTATTTTAAATCATTATGACAAATATATACAATCGCTGCTGAATCGTGTTCCATACTTCTGGAACTTCTGAATTAAATCTTTGAAACTAACAAATTTTGCCTTTGATGATTAATGAATTTACTAATGATTTCTAGTAATGTATTTGGATATTCCAATGAATGCAAGTATAGCAAGTCCCTTCAATCGAGATTCAGATGTTATATTTTTCAATTGTGACTTTGACAGTTTGCAGCTAGGGAAAAGAAGCTTCATTTGGCTAGGACAAGCTCTGTCAGAAGCTGCAAAGATATTCGAGATATATTTTCTTCTAATCCACCTTTCTTTTCATAATGCATATTTATTCTGAAAGATTTTATTATAATTTACCTTTATGCTGAATTGGAAGAGTATTTTTTTTTTTTACTTTAGGAACAGTTCATTGCCAAAATCATTTCAGAGTTTGAACCTTTCTCTCTCTCTCTCTCTTTTTTTTATTTTTTTAATCTAAATATTTTTTACTTTCCTAGATTTTGGCACAGGCCAAGGCCTAGTCGGCTCCTCACAATCTAACCCCTTTGGGAAGGGGGTAATGAAGAGTGAAGATTTCGTGGAAACAGGAATATTTTGTCAACCGCAAAAACAGGAAGACACCATAAAAATGCATAAGGATTTAACTCACATTTTTTTTAATGGCCGGGCGCTTTATTTAAATAGTCATTAGCCTCGCGTCACTATAAGGCCTTAAGTGCTGGCCATTTTTTATTATAGAAGCACCTAAATTTTGTCGGGGAAGGGCTGGACATTGTTATTTAGCAATCGTGTCTTAATTTGAAAACGGGCGTTTTTTTTAACTATGACCAAACTTTTGCAGTAGCCATAACAACGTACTTCGATATCGATTTCTAGAATTTTAATTTCTAAGATATAAAAAGAAAACAGATTTGGTCTTAACATTTAATCAGTACTGGTTAATTTTATCATAAATATGGCATGCATTTTCAAATTTGGGCCCACCAGCGATCGAGCGGTAAAATCGCTGAACACTGGTAGTTCCAATCATGTTAGATTCTAGGCGAATCTACGTAGATAGCCTTACTGTGCTTTGCCATAATCAACTAAACCAAAACTCAACCCTTTTCAGTTGTTAAGCTATATAATTAATTGCTCTGTTTTTATCGTCCGGTAATGTATGTGCACTTGAAATCAGCGGTTAGGCTGTAAGGAGTGTCCTAAGCGCTTTTTAACAAAATTGCTGACTGATTGTCACCGCGATCCTATATTTTTGAAATGTTTGTAGGAACTTTCTGGGAGAGTTCTTGAGAAATCTCAGAAGCACCTCCCCAGAGTATTGTATTTCAGTGTGAGTGTAGGTTCTAAAAATTTCGCATTACTTTGAAAATGTATCCGGCATACTTAACACGCACTATTCTTGTTCTGCACGGGAATCGAATGATGATCGCAGATAATCATGTCCTTCTGCTTGCTGCCCTGCACCACAAAAGGGCCATTACTCAGCCCAAATGTGGCGTACAAAGGCGAACAACGCTCGGTGGATGGCCGGACCAAAATCGCACTTTTAACATCTGGATGCGACCGAGCGTGACCGATGGTATAGCCAGAATAACTCCTCCGGGTCCCCCTTTCTTTTACGGGTTCTTCAATATTGTATGAGTTTACCATCAATACCTCTAACCACCCGTGTAATTTGGGGGCCTGGGGAAACATGCGATGCCCTTTTTTATATATATATATAACTTCTGCCACCGTTCTAGAACGAATGTAACCTGTGCTTTGAAAATGCGCAGCTGCATGCGGAGTACTGCACATGACTTTTCCGATTAGGGAATAAGTAGGTGCTACACTGAGCTGCTTAAGTGCAAAGGAAGAATGTATTTATCTTCCCATACGCTATTAAAGAATAATAATATTTAATAATACATACCTTACTTCGTTTTCAGTGGCATATCATTTTCCCACTAGGTTATATGTATTTTTTCTTGAAAAATGTTTTTCAAAAGTGTTAAATCAATACATTACTGATAGGTGGAACATAATTTATGCAATGAATGCACTTTGAGAAGCTATATAGATACAATTGTGAGAGCGTTTTCGATTACGTTTTCATAAATAAAAAAGCTGATGTGTACTACACCACATGTTTTTTCACCATGTACAAACATTCATGTTTTTTCATAAATAAAAAAGCTGATGTGTACTACACCACATGACTCTCTTGTACGGAATATTAAATTACACGCAATTTTTTCCTGTATTTCATTTAAAATTATTTCCTCGAATTTCATTAGAGATATATTTCTCATTCAATTAATTCACTTCTCATGTCGCGGCAAGCCAAAGATACATAAAAACTCAATATTTTGATTAAAAATTGAAAGATATAGAAAAACCTAAAACACCAAATACAATTAAAAAAACAATTTCTACAATTAAAATTACAGTTTGTACTCAAAAACGATTAATTCGGCCAGCAAGCAAGAAAACACAGTTTCCGGTGCACAAAACTAAAAGTTCCCTTTTGGTCCCACTCGGCAGAAAGACACTGAAAGTGTAGAAAGACTTTAAGTTTCAAATGTAATAAAGACGCACTTAAACAGGTTTCAAATATGATACTTCTACAACTATTGATTGCAGATCAAATAAAGGCATATAAAAAAAGAAAAACATAATTCAATCATTTTTAAAGGAAAAAATACACAATTTATTAACATATAAGAAAAGGGGGAAAAAAACTGCTCACTGAGCCAAAAAGCAGAGTGGGTATATATGTACTTTTGGTGTGGTCGATTGCAACCAAAAAGGAAGGTCAGAAGATACAACTGTATGTTGTAGCAGTTAATACAAAATTTCTACTTTCTGAGGCTACTCGTTTTTGAGTTATGTGAGATAAATACATATGTACGTACAGTGCAGAAGCCACGAAAAATCTCTTTGGAATCCATTTTAAATCAGTTTTATAATACGTTTGGGGAAAAAAGAGTCCTTTATTCCGTCCTTACATACAGATGTCACCCAAAAACATCGTTAAATTGCATTCGATAGCGGTAAAAATTGGGTATCTTCGTTGAAATATGGCCCCCGGAATTTTTCATGATTACAATACTTTCTTTACTTCGTACAAGGAAGTAAAAATAGATAGTGTGTATGCTAACATGTATGTTACCGGTAATGTATGAAACGCCGGCATTCTATAGAACACCTAGGCATTTTATTGAATGCCTGGCGTTTTTAGGCAAAGTATGCAATATGAGAATTGTTATATACTTCACCTAGGCATTGTATATATTATATAAGACCTAGACATTTTATAGAATGACAAATGCGCTTTAGACAAAGTATGAAAAATTGGTCATGATATATTACATAAAAAACATTTATTCCTGAAAAATACAAATGTTATTTAAAAAGAAAGGCTGCCATTAAAAAAGTTTAAAAATTAGTTAAAAAATTAGTGAGATTATCTTGGTAAATCATAATAAATTTGTATTCTCTGTCTGACTGGAAATCAATAAGATCTACCTGACAACGGGAAATGAATTCAGAAAAATAATAAGTTTCCACAATGATACCTTTTTTAATACATTTTTGTTTTTTCTGGTAGGGCTCACAAGGGTGGATGTACAGTTCAATATTATTCCGTGGTATCTGGTTTAAAGCTCCTTCAACATTTTGTCACGTCCTCCGTGTCGAACAGCCAAATGAGTTTCATTAAGTACGTTAAATATCTGACACCTTTTTTAACAGGATAAATGAGTTTCCTTTTGTTTTCCTCACACATCACATCAAGCGATTCAGCAACCAGTAGTCCCGTGGTTCTTTCTTAGTAGTCATTTTATTATTATTATTTTTTTACATTATTTATTAACTTCTGATAAGTAGTAGCGGTTATTCGAATAGAAATCGC
Source organism: Stegodyphus dumicola (assembly GCF_044657685.1). Classification (NCBI taxonomy): domain Eukaryota; kingdom Metazoa; phylum Arthropoda; class Arachnida; order Araneae; family Eresidae; genus Stegodyphus; species Stegodyphus dumicola. The sequence goes on from NC_140773.1 coordinate 6,835,906, forward strand.
AGATGTATTTCATACTTTGTTGGTTTGTCGTTTGGCATTCTAATAAAATGCCTAGGCAATGTGTGAAATGTGTAATCGTTTCATACACGGCCGGCCATTTTTCGGCATTCTACAGAAAGGCCGAATTTCATACTTTGCTGTAACATACACATTCTTTTAATTAGAAAATATCTTACCATCTATTCCATAAATCATTTTATAAAAAATTGTAATTTATGTTAACGCATTTGTGCCGTAATATTTGAAGGAGACTGTGATACTTTGGAAACAGAATTAACAGAGATATTTAGAAGACATCGCAAAGAGTTTTACAAAAACTGATTCTCTTTCCAGTTTTTTCTTAAACATTGTAGGTCTCAGGTCCCAGCAGTCGCCGAGTAATTAAGACCGTTGACTACTGAAAGTTCGAACTGAAGTGAAAGGGTTCGCTGCATGATTAGTTTTCGCGGATATCCGCATGCGTAACGTGAATACGAGGCATTTTCCTTTAGAACACGCATTTAAAGACTTTACAACTGATTTCTGCACTGGCGGATTTTCCGATGTTAGCAACGGTTTACCTTTAGAAATATTAGAAACTGTACGTACCGTTTTCGGGTATTCGTTTGGAGTCTTAGAAGAAATGACTGATGGTTTACCCTTTCCGTTTAATAATGTTCCTAATTTTGCGTTTAGAAATGTTGATACCATGCATTTCGTAACCCTTTAAAATCATGGAATATTTCTTTTCGGAAAGCGCAAAAACATATTCTTCAGTTCACAGCTTGTTTACATGTGAGATTTTAGAAGTAGAATAAAGTTAAAAATAGCGGACGATATTTCTAATTTCAAATAATTAACTAATTCCAAAAATTTTTATTCCAACCCCCTTTTTTTTGTTTAATTCTTTATGGAAGCCATTCAAAAAATGTGAAAAACATTTTGCTTCTGTTCGCATTTTCTTCTGTCTGCTATAACTGCTTCTGTTTCATTTCTTGCAAAGTTGTTTTTCTAATTCTGTTTTTTAACAAAATGAAAACATTTTAACAAAATAAAAAAAATATTTTGTATAAAATTAAAATTTCACTTACTAGATATTTATTAAACATACATAAAAAGGTAATAACATCGCAAAAGAAAAAATTCAAATTTATATTTATTTTCTATCTGAAACCTAAAGTTTGATACCTCCAAGACATTTTTCTTGATTACATTTTGTAATTTAAATATACTGTTGCGTGTGTACGGGTTCGTAATGGATTGAATGCACGCAGAACTGATGATAGCTTGATAAAATTACTGTTTCCTGAAAAAACACTGCCCGGTTCTGGACATTCCACAAATATACTCGTGCAGCTCTTCCCGATACTACAGAGCACAGTCGGCGAGAAATCTCTAGTGCTTTCCATTTCTCGAACTTTCTGAAAAATTTACATGTAAGGGCCGGATACGGTAGCAGTTGCATAATAGGATCAATTACATTTATTCACTTACAATACCAGTTACAGTTATACAAAAACCGGATAAAAATACTGCCAAGTTTGGTGGTTTCTGGCAATTTTTCGCCAAATTTGGTGATAAAAATTAGTCGCCAAAGCCATCGCCAGCTTGGCGATATTTCGCCAATTTAACGAGATACCTATTTACCTCAGTGTTAAATAATCTTATTTTTCCGGCAGAGCTTAGTCTCTTCAGACTTTTCATGTTAAATTATACGAAAGACAGTATAATTTTACATATAATTTCACTAAAATTATTTACATACATGCAAAATTCATAACAATATTGACAGCCAGATATTAAATTCTTAGACTGACATTTATTTCAAATAATTCTAAGATGTTTAATCAATCAATGAATATTTTAATTTAATCTAAAAGACGAATTATGAAAACCTCTTAATTTTTTACTACAGCATGGCGGATTGTAGATGCTTATCGTCAATCGAGTTCTTTTCCTGTTAATTTTGAATCGTGGGGGGGGGGGAGGGGAGTTGAAATCACATATAAATGCATTCTCAAGCGCAAAGAACAAAAAGGCGTACCTGAACTATATCTTGACAAGTACGAATAAAACTTTGTAAAATGTATATTTTCAGATATCCGGATAAGATTTGTACCAGAATGTAAATTAATTAGCTCCATTTATCTCGGGCTATTCATTCGTTTTTAATTGCAATGAAAATATTGTAAGCTATGATTTCAAATACCTAAAATCTTGAAATGTTTGCAACACCATATTTTCAAAATATACATAATCGAAATGCATTCTCTCGTCGCATAAAAGCTTCTGCAGCGGCCAGTTTGAGATCACAGTTGTATGCAACACTTTTGGTAAAAGCCTTTCTGAGATTTTAGTTCGGAAGTTACACAATGTCGCACTCCAGCTTTGTAAAGTTGTTCTAATGGACATTACATAAGTCTAGCCTGTTCTTACCATCTGCCTATCCGTGCGTAGTTCTAAACTTTGCTGGCTTTCTCCCCGCTTGTACCTACAAATCCATATCTAACCAACTGGATTAAACTGGGATACGGATCTTTCCATGCACCCCGCACGACATCAATCTGTCTGAGGAATCTGGCAGACACGGGATTTAGGACTTAAATCGGGTCTGCGATTAGGGGTTCCAGAATGACACATTTGGTAACTCTGAGTTTAGAAAGAGTTGATTAATGAGTAGTAAAACGATTACGGCCCGAAATGGAGCTTGTCTATCACCGGATACATCGTTCACTTTGTGGATTGCATTTAATTTGTGTTCTTCCAGTTGTATTCGTAACGATGTGTTCTGCAAAATGGCGAAGGATAGTCCAAAATAAGTTCAACTTGGAATGTTTCAGGTTAAAGCGAACTACTGTCAACAAATGAACTTGCCTGTGAAAAAAGAAACAGTTTTGCAATTTTTCTTTTCTTTTTTTTTGAACTTCCTTGTCTGAAGTAAAGGTGTGGTGTGGTGTATTTAATTATGGCAAAGCACATTAGGGCTATCTGCCTAAGGGGAAGGGATGCCTTCCTGGAGGACTTTCTAAGGGAAACTGGCTCGTATACACGTTACACATGGGAAAACCACGAAAACGCCCAGGCAGCCAGCCTGTTCGCGGGATTCGAACCTCGGACCGAACTACCAGTGTTCAGCGACTTTACCGCTCGGCCGCTGGAGGGCCTGAAGTAAAGGAAGTACTGCAATCGCGAAAAAATTTCGGGTATAATATTTCAACGCAAATATCCATTTTAACCCTTTACGGCCCGCTACCTTTTAAGGTCGGAGTTTTGATAACAACAACAACAACAACAAAACAAAAAAAAAAAAAAAAAAAAAAAAAAGTAGGCTGTCTAATTAGGCTTAGAGGAGTACACAAGTAAAATTTTGTGAAGATAGCACTTATCTTCTACTTCTGTGTGTGTGCGCAAAGTGGGCATACTGATTAAATAAAGCTTCGAAAAGAGTGCTGAAACGAGCATTGTTGTCAATTAATTGACCGATGAGATGCGGAGAAACAAAGAATACAGACTCTCAGTTGTCCTAGATTATATTGGTGAGCCCGGTCTGGGCACACCTAGAGTTCGCCGTTTGATTTTAGGCAAGATTTCAAGATAAAAATTTAAAACTAATATAGAATAAGGAGATTAGCCTACAGCCCAAAAAAAAAAAAAAAAAAAAAAAAAAAACATAGAAATTTCTTTTCAAACAATTCCTTTTATACCCTAAAAATATCTGGAAGATTTCTTTGAAAAATGAGGGTCTTAAAAAACTAAACATGGCTAAAATATATGGACTGGTTTGTGTTCAGCTGCCATCTACTATAAATAAAGAAGGTTCGGAGTAACCTATGGTAACCTATAAATCCTTTTTCATTCAATTTTTCTGTGCGTACAGAAGAAAATTTTTAGGTGTGTCCGGACCGGACACACTGTGCCGCAAAGGATTAACCGTTCTCTTATCCGTTTTGACTTTTTTTTTTTTTTTTTTTTTTTTTGCACAAACTTAGTCTATTTGTTTTCACTTAAAAAAAACATCTTAGAATTGCACAAACTAGGCATTACGCACTGCCTTAAATTTGTCCATGTAATCAATCTACTTTCATTTAAATAAAATCAAGAAGCTAAAACAAAGTTAAAACTATCATGGTAACCAGAAGTGAGGTTTCATAGCCAAAATTAAAAAAAAAAAAAAAAAATTGTCGCTAATCGAAGGAGAACCCAATTCTACACTAGAGCCCTATTCTTTTGCCATGCGGTTGGAAAGAGAGTACGAACAGGACACCTGCTTCGGTCACAGATCCCAACTGGCTGCTATCTTGTTCCGGGAGCATTCCACTGAATTCTTATTGCTGAAACGGACATTTAGAAGCCCGGACTTCAGTCCCACAAAACACCTTTGTGATGCTCTAGAAAAAGGTGTGCAAATACGGCTTCTATCACCAGCATCTTAACTAACTAATGGGAAATTTTTTAGAAGACGTTTAGCAGGCCATACCTTTACGAACACTTTCATAACTTATTAAATCCTTGAATTTGCACATTCGTATAGAAGCCTGGGAAGTCTAAAAATCCAAAGGAGCAGCTCCTATCTAAACACGTAATACTTTAGTGTAATAAATGCTGAACAATTTGCATTGTTGCGTGCGTACGGATTCGTACAGATCCGATGATAGATCGAGAAAGTTTATTTTATCAAAAGAAGCCGTTCAGAGTCCTGGAACTTTCCGCAAAAATACTCGTACATGTGTTCAGAGTATCACAGAGTACAATCAGTAGTTACATTCCCAACTGCTAAGAACGTTCAACACAACGAAATGCAAAGCGCATCTAAAGAGTGAAGCTAACCCACAGATATCTCAATACTCCGAATTCACGCTGAACTGACAACTGCAACAATAGCAACTGAGAAACTGTGCTTATATTTTATATAATTTCCTCCCGGCTGTCGAGAGATTTAGTACTTTCTGCTTCTCGAAATTGCTGGAAGGCATGTGAAAACCCGATACGATTATAGTTTCATATAAAACCACTTACAGTTATTCGATTGAAATACCTGTTACGGTTAAGTTTTGGCGGCTTTTTGGCGATTTCTCGGAAAATTTGGTGACAAAACTAGTCGCCAAAATTGTTGCCAGCTTGGTGATATCTCGCCAAATCAGCGAGATACACGTTTACTCAATGTTAAATAAACTTGCTCCTGTATTCTTATTTTTCTGACAGAGCATTGATTCTCTCATCTTTTCGTGTTACATTATATAGAAAAATATACTGAAAACTTCATACTGAAATGATCAAAATTTAAATTCGAAGTACAGTTCGTAATGCACGTGCAGCGCTTTCAACTAAAATACGGACTCTGGACCCAGTTCTTGTGGGCCTAATTAATAATCAGACTGTGAATATGGTTATTGATTAGGTGAGAAATTTGAAAATTAGAAAGCTATCTAACGGCAACTAAAGAATTTATGGAGCTAAATCCGCATTCACCATTTAAATTATTTTTATTAATAAGAAAATTGAGATTATGGCAAAATACACTGACATCCCTAATCAAATTATCACGCGCAATTTTTATGACATATTACGTTTCCCAGCACTCTTGGGATTTTTGATATCATCTGAAAATGCTTTCACTCTCTGAGCGTCATTATATTTCGCTTTCAGAGAAAGAAGATCGAAAATAAAATCTTTTTAAGTCTCAGCTGTTTCTGGATGCCTTTTGGAATGTAAAAAAACCTTCTGCTTAAAAAATGCCTCCCACGTCCTAATATGTCCTCTAAGGTTATCCTGACTCTGGACAAAAGGGTTGCTAGAAATGAAGCGATTGAATCTAAACTCGCCAACTGTCGCCAGAAGTCTTAACAGAGGAAAAAGTTAACTTTTCCCACGGTGTTTTGTAGAGCTTCGGTTATTGTGAACTCGAATCAATCCAATCGTTTGTTTTCTCCGTAAGCAAAAAATAAAACTTTTTAAAATTGTTATAAAAAGTATAAAATGATAATAAGCACCTATTTCTTGAAGAGCTATTTAATTATTTTACACGAATATTTGCGAAATGTAGATTGGCCTTAATGTTCTGCTAATGCGAAGCCTAGAAATTTTAGACATATTGCATATAAGCTTGATAAATACTACGCTCTTACTTCTTCTAGGCTGCAGCTTTTTGCTAACAAGTGTTCGCTAACGTGTGGAAGATATTTTCGTTTCGAGCAAGGGTATAATTAATTTCTCTTGCTCTCCAAAAGCCTGATAATCTTAACAGGAATATTATTTTTCTATTCACTTCGTTAATAAAGAAACGCTCCTTAGACCCGGATTTAATGCATATGATAAAATAATACGTCTTCCTTTTCTATGTAAGAAAGGTTTTGCTTATAACATTCAACTAAACTGCAGTGAATTACATTTTGTTAACCTTCTGGTATGCACAGTGTCCGTAAAAGTCGTTATGGAGTCTCTTCTTTTCAGCACCTGTAGTTGTAAATACATATACTTCTTATTACAAAAATTCATGTTTTGCCATTTTTAAATTCAAAAGAATATTTTTTGTAAAAATTATGAAATCTAATTTTATTTATATGGTTTCCTGGCCTCTGGTTCGTACTGAGTTATGTTTAGTAAATATTTATAATCATCTTAAAAAATAAAGCAGAAAATGTTTCACTCGCGATATAAGATAAAAAAATGGACCGAATTGTTTGATTCTAAAGTTTGAGGTCAAGCTCAGAGGTCGTACACAAATTGAAAAGCAAAATGTGTTCTTCTGTTCATAACTAAAATTGAAATTTGAGCATAAAAAAATACTGTTCTAAACAGGTTAAATGACAGGCATTGTTGGCAAACTGTCACGAAATGTGTTTATCGATGCAATTTTTTTTTTTAAAAATCATATCATATTAGCAAAATCTTGCAGGACTTAGGTTCTAAGAAAACAGTCGCAAGCTTCAGTATTGGAACGTAACATTATTTGCATACATTAGTAATGAAATATGTTTCTAATTTAGCAAATTTTGTGATATGAATATTTTATTCTAATGCAATAAAACTGCGTGAGAGTATAGCATTGCAAAACTAAATGACTTGCGTAAATATTTTTTTCTTTATACCATACGTAATAAAACTGTAAATTAAAGAATGTTACGCACCAGCAAATCATAAAAAAGTGGACGAATGTCATATGAAAAGGAGAGGATTAACCTCAAATTCTTGTTCTTTTTTTGGGGGGGGGACTTAAATATATATAACGAGTATTTTTTCCTAAATATCATTTTTTACTACATATAATGCAGGAACTAGGAGATCGTTTTACAAACAACAATTTTTTACAAATTTGGTTATTTTAGTTTAAAAATATCAAAACATGAATAATTGGGTCATTCAAAACATTTTTGGGTACCGGGACCGAATTCAGAAATGTATGGATTTATGTGTCCATGTATACGTGTATATATGTACGCGTAATGCACATACACATTATTATTATTATAAGGGCACAGCCCCGATCCTCCTAGCCGGCCGTATGATCAAGAAATGGACTGGCCAGGAAAAAAAAAAAAAAGTAAAAGGGGCAAAAAAAGAGTAGAAAGTCCAAAATCCGAGTCTCAGTGCCGAATTCCAACTCTATCTTTGTTCGTATTTATAATCTTCATTATTGTCTCTACGAAATCTTTCAAATTTGAATAGTTCCTTTTATACATATACGCATGTTCCTTATATACATATACGCATGCTCATGATTTCTGAATCCGTTCCGGAGACTCTTTTTTGAGTATTCTTTTTTGTTATCGGGAAATGTGTGTTTATGGCCAACGGCTGTAAAAATAATGACCGCATAAAGGAATTATGTGAACACGAGGTATATCATATTTTTTTTTCTACACATGAATATTTATTTTTATGGATAAGGTACATAATTTTTTCACTTCAGTATCAAATGTAATTATCACATATATTACATAATTACCGTTTGAATTACAATAGTCAGGTATTTAACCTTTATAAAATAAGATGAAAAAATTATCCGAATGATTGTAACGCAGTTAGAGCTGATAAATTCAATGAGTGAAAATTTGGATTTCGGAGAAGATTTGGAAATACAGAAAAATATATTTAAAATTATAGAATATTACTTGGGAACAAAATAATGAAGAGAAAAATTATTTAATTAAAACAGTCTTTAATATTAGAAATTATGCATTACTTCTTGATATGTTCATTTGAAACTTATTATTCGTAAAAATACATCATAAAAATGAAAAACATTTCAAAAATTGGTAGATATATAAAAGGCAAAAATTATTTTCATCTCTTCCTTATCTCTTGATTATCTTACTCATCTGCGTAATACTGCATACTCTACTGCATTCATTAATAAACTAATGAAAAATGTAAATGATAGTATTCAATTCTAATTTTAATGTTCAGGAATAACTAACTCACTATATTTGACTTAATAAGGAATTTCTTAAAAAAAAAAAAAAAAAAAAAAAAAAAAAAAAAAAAAAAAGGCCTGAAAATCTCTTTGGTTTAAAAACGGGTTGCAATGCATTTGAATTCAGCTTAAGGAACAGATAACTGCAGTTAAATAAATGAAAACACAAAACTGACCGTTGCTTCGTTAGAATTCTGAATTCTCATCGTTGCCAGTTCCAAAAGGCATTCTTTAAAAATATTAAACAAAATATTGCCATTTATTGGCAACCGACTAGTTTAATGTTTTGTTATTCTCATATACAAAGTTGCTCTGAAATATACAGAGAAGAAAATATAAAATGAAATATAAAATATAAAATATAAATGAAATATAAAAGAATGAATATAATGAATATAAATATAATATAAATATAATGAATAAATGAATATAATGAAATATAAAAGAAGAGCGCTAAAAGAGATCAGGTTAATTTGAATATGATAAAGCATACAAGGGTTCTCTGCGTAAACTCAGCGTTGCCTTTATGGATGATTATCGAAGGAAAACTGTCTCGTATTCATGTTAGACATGGGCAAAACCACGAAAACTACGGCCAGTGCATTCCCCTGGTATCGAACTGAGCTAGAGCCCCCCAGTATGGTGGGCCCCACAAGAAGAGGACAACGTAATAACGAAATAATAATAAATAAATGCATGTAATAATAAACGAATTAATGAATTATTGTAAATTAACTAAATATTATAAATAAATATTAATAGCAATATAGCTTTTGAGGATTCTTAACGCATTCAGATGTACATTGTTTTACACTTCCGAAATTTTATTCTTCTGTTCCGATCTTTTTTCATTGAATCTTGATTCTTTTGAGAGATAAAATCTGAGTATATTTCATATTGCAATTATTTGAATTTGAAGTTTGTTTCGAATTGAGCAAGCGAATGGACTTTTCTAAAAGACAGGCTTGCATTTTGCGTGTCTTTTCATATGGAACATGGAATATGCATATTTAAAGCAAATATACTCGATCCCAAATTATATCAGAAATAATACAAACCTTGAAATTCCTTTATAAACACAACATAACAATCGTTCCTCAATGGATACCTTCACATGTAGGTATCGACGGTAACGAAAAAGCAGACTCACTAGCCAAGAGAGGAACACTTGTGCCACCAAGACAGCAAAACACTTCCTCTACTTAAAAAGCATAATTTTGAGAAATGAATGCATACTCTTAAATCTGACCATGCAGCAAAATCAACAGACAAATCCTGGCCTAACATTCAAGACACCTGGAAAAAGTTTTGTCGAAGGCTGTGGCAAACTTCAAACTGAAAACAGGTCACGACTGCATGGCATATCATCTTAATAAAACTGGCATCCTTCCATTTAGTATATGCCAGATTTGCAATTCGGACATCATGAATGCAGAAACTAGATAAAGAGTCTCAGAAACGTGGTGAGATAAGTAAACTATATTGGAATGCCAGAGCTTTCATGAACTCCTTGTAAAGACAACATCTCTTATGTTCCTTTACTTTATAAATGTTTGGCCTTTTTCATTATTTATCATTGTTCTTGTGTAATACTTGAGCTGTTTTATATGTTTGGGCTGATCTTTCCAATAAAGCCATATGTAATAACAATATACTACGAGTTTGTTTTATTGAAATTTAAAAAAATCTAGTTTTAAAATAAACAAAATTAATTTATTGCTTTTCTTGAGATTTAAGATTAATGGAGAAAAGTTCAACATTTTACAAGAAATTTATAACAGAAGAAGGTAATATCAGTTTGTTTGGACTGCTGTGCACGAGTAGGTAACTTCAAACCTTAAAAAAATATTCTTGCATAAATTTAATTACTGCTGTAGTATCTCTCCATTTTATGATTTCTGTCCATTTTTATGGCGCAGGGGAATAACCTTGTCAGCAGGGGAGTAATAATTTGGACTCTCAACCACATGAAGATGGATATTTCCATTATTAAGTTTTCGTTGAGTTACTCATTCAACGTGTTTGTGATTTAGCGTCATTTTGCTGAAGAATTATAGCAAATCTATGGATCAGTTCAAAACGTTTGGTGATTAAAACCTTTAAAAATTTTCTAAACTGAGAGTAGATATCTTATCTTGTTTAATGATTTCTAACGCGTTTAAATAAACTACATCTTTCTTATTCCACCGTATACAGGGCAAAATCTTCTTCGAGACGCAATACTGTGAGACTTGCAGTTTTGTTCACAACTGCTACTTTTTTAGATTAACGTTAGCATAAAGGATCTGTTTTCATGCAATGCTTCTTAAGAAAGGCACCACTGATTTCTTTTGAAAAGTGGATTGCGAATTCATAATCGTTGCCGACAGTTTTCCGTTGTGAGTTTACGTGGAGCCCCAAAAACCTTCTATCTTATTTTAAGTACTACTGAAAAAAATTCGATTGATTAGTGCACTCTGAAGTTTTAAGGTAAGATATTTGGATATGATAAACCTCACGAGGACTATCTGCCTAAGGGAAGATATACTTTCGTGGACGACTTTCCAATCGGAACTTGTTGATATTCATATTACATACATAGAAAGCTACGAAAAACAACCGTGCTGCCAATCCGTTTGCCTAGGTTTGAACCCGGGTCAAACTACCAGTAGTCAGCAGCCTTAATTATTCGGCGACGTTTTACAGGAAACTGCACATGAGAAGAGTCACGAAAATTCCCAAGCAGCCAGTCCGTTCACTAGGTTTTGAACCCGGGTTGAAATACCAGTGTTCAGCGACTTTACCGCTCGGCCGCTGGTGGGCCAGTTTATCTTTGACATTATTTATCTACGAATATTTATCTATGTACCTATCTACTTTTAATATTTATCTATGAATACCTTGCATCACTTTCAGGTTACTTTATAAACTATAACCTCTATTTTTAATATTTATCTATGAATACCTTGCATCACTTTCAGGTTATTTTATAAACTATAACCTTTCTTAAACGCCGTTATCATCACTCAGAGAGAAAGTTATTAGGTGTGTATGAAAAAGTGGTTCGAAGCAAACTGTATGCTGGCTCGGAGTCGAAAACAGGGATTCCGAATAACTGATTCGCTACTCAAACTGCTGCATCGCAAGAGACTAAGACAGGCCCTTTTAATTTCTTCGCGCTTTTATGTACTCTTGCCCTAACCAATTTATTGATTGCCGTCAGTTTGAACTGCTGATCCGACAAATTCCGTTTGGCTGTTTGTGTGTATTTTCCCTCTCTTCCTGCGGGTGTAATATTGTTTGTCTCTTATGATGCATTCTGCTTATAGGCAACCTCTCGGTGTGATTAGAAGACTAAATTCCGAACAAATATAGAGGTTCTGGCAGCGAATCGGGCAATTTTAAAAATGTTATCAAGGGTGAATGATTAGCTTTATGTACTTAAAATAAGCAAGAGGACACAGTAAACGCCAAAACATTTAGTTTTAAAACAGAAAATAATATATAAATGTCTTTATTTAAAAAAAAATAGTCTTTTACATGTCCACCATACCTCCGTACATAATCGGAAAGCTTTCTACTGGCATCGCTCATTATCTGTTGCAGCATCTCCACAGGAATTCTCCAAGTATCGGAGATATTGCTTGTTAACGCATCCTGACAAATGGAAATGGGCTTCGTCACTCATCAGTAATTAGTTAACAAGTTTCTGGTTTCCATTAATCAACTGCAGAAGTGTCTGTCAAAATAGAAATCTGCTTCCATTGCCCTGCTCCCGTTGTGCTTGATCAATTTGAATCTTGTAGGCTTTGAAATGAAGATCTTATGTAAGGAACGCTGAAGTTTGAAAACCCAAGTGCCAAAGAATGACGACTCGCAGAGCGGTGTGGACTCCTTTCAACGGCCTCTCTCACTGTCGCTATTTTCTCGGGAGTAGGCACCGACGACTTCATATAACAGGTACAGTCTGTCTATCATAAGAAAACCTCTCGCCAGTTAGTCTACAGCTGTCTGTTGCCGTAGAAACAAGTCTTGACCCATTTTCCGTAGGGGTGGCTTGAAGACGAATAACTCTTTTCCCCTCAGCCAACAGTCGTCAAACACAAAATAACAATAAAGCAACCCTCGGCTCGCCCCTATTTGAAATATACTAGTCCTGTTGCTATAGCGACCGCCACCCGCCAGACACTGTGGCGGGAGCTCTTCTTCTCGTAGACAGATACCTTCATATAACCTTCATATAACCAGTATTTATCTCGTTGGTAGGCACCGTTTTTCCACTACCATCTTATAGAAGATTTAAAGGGAAAAGGTATAAAATTACAAATAAAGGTTTTAAAAAGAAAAATTAAATTTTTCTGTAGAAGATGGAAAGAATATGTTAACAAGTAATTCATAAAGATGCATTTCTTATTCACTATATTAAGTAAAAAGATAAAGGATATATAGGAAGAAAATATACGTATAATGGAGGAAAGAAATTAAGATAGAAGAAAGGAAGATTTAACGAAGATTATATGAAAGGAAGATTAAAGGAAAGAGAAGAATGAAGAAAAGAAGAAGAACGAAAGAGAACTTCTTGAAGAAGAACGAAGGAATAAGTTTCAAACGTTTTTTACTAAGGACAAATTTCGACATTTTGTAAAGAATTACTTACAAAGATACACTTCATGAAGGACTCTAAAGTACTACTTTAAGATTTTTATTTTTATTTATTTTTTTTATATGGCACTATATGGCAATGTAAAAATATTTTATTTATTAATAAATACTATAAGGGCGGACGTGGGCAGAACCGATTAACCGTAATGGTAGGGGGATGGTGCCCACGTCCTCCGTTACTACTACTACTACTACTACTACTACTACTACCACCATCTTATAGAGACTACGGTTGTACAACTTTGACTCTACGTCGAAGGCGAAGTAGCGAATTCTCCCTAGGTCTTTAAGAATAAATGCTGCAGAAGAAACGTTTAAATAACCTTTTTATTTAAACTACTAAAAATAGATGCACGCACTTTGTGCTCACAAATCACCACCACTTGTGGCTACGTAAATTAACAGAAAATAAGAATATAACACATCATTAGTAATCTAATGACTGATTTTTTAGCTTAAACTAACACTAAATCGACTGCTCACCACAAAGCTGAGTTATCAGTATAAACTGAAAGGTATCGAACACTGAACTAGAGAGCTAATTTTAAACTCGCAGCATAAACATCGGATAAGTCCGCTCCCCTTCTTTTAGGTATATTTTTGTATTTTTATTCCTCCTTAGTTAAAAGTAACGTTAAAAATTATCTGCTTTGAAAAGAAATATGTAGTTCAGATTCAGAAGCAATTATTTACATAATAATGTGATGCAGACATCCAAAATATGGCTAAATTTCGATCTCGAGGAAGTTTTAGAGGAAGGATAGTTTAACCGATATGGTAGTACGGTTTGGCGACGTTTTATTTTCCATGACTGCAGCACCATCTGCAGGCGATACTATCCTTCGCTCAAAGCCATTTTCCGACCTCTCTTGACCACTGTCCTGTATTCTCAGCAGAATACTAATATGTGAATAAGCGTCATCGTGCGAAGCTACCAACACCTTCCAGGGTAACAGATGGCGGGAAATCGAATCTTCGGAACGAAATTTGTCCCGAAGTTTATAGCTTTCCTTTTTAATCGAATGACAACACTGCAATTCTTTCTAGAATTACTAAATTTTGTAATCAGATATCGTACTAAGTTTTTAGATTTGCAGTTATGAATTACGAACGCTTATAGAAAATTGATTTTCTGATGTTGCGTTGAATCGATTCTCTGATGTTGATTAAAATTGCCAAGTCTGTAAGTTCGGATTCCGAAGTTGATTGTGCTATGAGCATGCGTGAAACGTTTATCAAGCCAATAAATAAAGCTCGGTATTTAAAAGCTAACCCTTTAATTCTTCGATTGCCAGGATATATGCAACTTAAGTTACTCCAAAAAATGCATGGGAAAAAAGTTTTTTAACGTTCGTTTGTAGTACTTATTTGTTATCTACAAAAGCCCAATAAATGAACTGAAACCATGAATATGTTACGGTGAAACACCGAAATCTGGAGAATGTCGACTTTCACCGGTGAATGTCGACATTCACATAGTCGCTTGGTGTATGTCCGAAATATTTTCCAAATACTCTTATTTCTGACTTACACCGGTCAATGTCAACATTCACCATGTGCCAATGGTGAATGTTGAATATATAAGAATATTATATTTTCTTCTCCGTAATTCAGTCTCGAAAAAACGCACTTGAGACTTAAAATAAGAACTTAAGAATATATGAACTTAAAACGCACGGTACATTCAAAATGAGAAAGGAAAATAATAGAAATTAAAACTTATTAAATTATGTGATTCAAATCTTATTTATTGCAACAATTTAAACTATTAGGACACTTTGAATTGTGCAAGAGGCCCTGGCTTTTAGGACTGCATTTATTTGTGGAACACTTCCTTTTGCAATGACAGCATGTACATATACTCCTCTCTTTTCGACCTACACCAGAGTATATCTGTGATTGTCGACATACACCGGTGAGGGTCCGAATGTACAAGAATGTATCGCAATATTCGATCTTTCACCAACGTATTTGGTGAATGTTGACATTCTCGGGTGAAAGTCGAAATTCTCCAATTTCGATCTTTCACGGTAACAGATACACACCAAGACACTATAAAAGATTTAACTCAGTATATTAAACGATACTAATAAAGCTGTAAAAAATGTAAAACTCCATTAAAGTCTTCGCTTTTCCTAGTAATTGCCGAAGCTTTTTTGTCACTTTATTGTAAGTGCTGTATTATAATATGATTTATTAGCATTATAGAGGAATCGCAGGGAGGAAGTTTGAAGTGATGGACTTCAGAAAGCATTTACCATAAACATTTTACTATTTTTAGAATATAAAGGAGAAATAACCAAATTAAAACGGAGTTATTACTATGCCTTCTCTCTCTATATGAAAAACTCAATTTTAAATTAAAAAGATATTAATAATTTTGAAATGTACGGTAAACAAAAAAGCATCTGTACAAATTTTTTAATAAATTAATTGTATATATTCCTTTTAGAAAAATTCTCTAAATAAAAAACCTATACTCTTAGGCTGTACTCTTAGCCTAAACATTTTGACAGTTTTCCCATTTTTACGTAATTTTCAATAATCATTTCAAAGTGAAATTTTTTTTTGACATTTAATCAGTCTTGATTTTTTAAAAATAAAATTGCTTGAAAAAGTTATAATTTATTTTATTTAATTATATTGTTGAGCGCGCACGGGTTCGTAATAGACTGAATGCACAAGTCCGATAAAAAGTTAATAAAACACAATACAAAGCGCGGAGAAAGCTAATCCGTTCGACAAAATTTTACCGCAGCTAAGTAAACAACAATTAATAAACAACTGAACTGAGATGTTTCTCTCCGGCTTTTTAAAGCTTTTTAATCAGTCACGAGAAGTTTGTGGTAATTTCCGTTTTCTCGAGATTTCTGGAAAGCGAGAGAGCAGAATTACGAGATATTTATTTATTAAATGTTAAATGCGCGTGCTCCTGTAGTTTTACTTTTTCGGCGTAGCCTTTTCTTAAAATAAGTTTTGTGTTGCATTACACGGGGATATATAACACAATTTTAATTATAATTCTACTAAAAATAGCAAACTAAATGCAAAATCCATAACAATATGTATATATATTATATATACACTGAAGTGACAAAAGTCATGGGATAGCAATATGCAAATATACAGATGGCAGTAGTATCGCGTAGAAAATGTATAAATGCGAAGTGCTTTGGCAGGGTTTTCATTTGTGTTCAAGTTATTCATGTGAATAGGCTTTGACGTGATTATGGCCGCACGACGAGAATTAACAGACTTTGAACGCGGAATGGTAGTTGGAGCTAGACGCATGGGTCATACCATTTTGGATATCGTTAGGGAATCCAACATTCCGAGATCCACAGTGTCAAGAGTGTGCCGAGAGTATCTAATTTCAGGCATAACATCCCACCATGGACAGCGCAGTGGCCGACCACCTGCACTTAACGACCGAGACCAGCGACGTCTGCGTAGAGTTTGTCAATGCTCACAGACAAGCAACACTGCGTCAAATAACCGCAGAAATCAATGTGGGACGTACGAGGGACGTGTCCGATAGGACAGTGCGGCGAAATTTGTCTTCCTTGGGCTATGCCAGCAGAAGACCGACTCGAGTGCCTTTACTGACAGCACGACATCGCCTGCAGCGACTCTCGTGGGCTAGTGAGCATATCGGTTGGTCCCTAAACGAATGGAAAACCGTGGCTTGGTCAGATGAGTCACGATTTCAATTGGTAAGAGCTGATGGTAGGGTTCGAGTGTGGCGAAGACCTCACGAAGCCATGGACCCAAGTTGTCAACAAGGCACTGTTCAAGCTGGTGGTGGTTCCATAATGGTCTGGGCTGTTTTTACATGGCATGGACTCGGTGCTCTGGTGCAACTGAACCGATCGTGGATACCTTCAGCTACTTAGAGATCACTTACAGCCATTCATGGACTTCACATACTCAACCAACGATGGGATTTTTATGGATGACAATGCGCCATGTCACCGGGCCGCAATCGTTCGCGATTGGTTAGAAGAACATTGTGGACAATTCCAGCGAATGATCTGGCCACCTAGATCGCCCGACATGAATCCCATCGAACATTTATGGGACATCATCGAGAGGTCAGTTTGTGCCCAAAACCCTGCACCGTCAACACTTTCACAATTATGGACGTCTATAGAGGCAGCATGGCTCAATATTCCTGCAGCGGACTTCCAACGACACGTTGAGTCCATGCTACGTCGAGTTGCTGCACTTTGCCGGGCAAAAGGAGGACCGACAAAATATTAGGAGGTGTCCCATGACTTTTGTCACTTCAGTGTATATAATCTTAAATTCACTTAGTGCGAAATCGTGTTATTCTACTACTTGCGCAATAGCTGCAAAGTAAGTTAATAATAATTTATTTACTAAAGAAATATTGATTATATTATCTCCTAATATCAATTTTAGTAGAAGTATCTAAAAAGAGTGAACCCATAGGTAGGAAGTTTAATTCCTAAAATTGTTTTAAAGTAACTTGAATGTAAATTGTTAAAAATGTTAACGGGGACTTGAATTAAATCATGAATAACAAAATTTTATAAAATTGTTTTATAAATTTCAAACTTTGAAAAAGAAATTAAATTAAAAGCAAGTAATTGTTGCTATTGATCGGAAATTAGTTGACTTTCCAAGGGGAACAAACCAACTCCCGTTCAACGAACAATAATTAAGAAATAAATACGAAGGTGTTTCGTCCTTTACTCAAGTAATAAGACGATGCCAAACTGTCAGTTTAAGTTAGGCCAAATATTTCCGTGAATTGAAGGGATCGAGAACCAATGTAGAGCACTAAAGAACTCATTCTGATTAAGCATTTTCGCTAATTATATTTTGAGTGAAAAGCAATATTTCTTTAGTAAATAAATTATATATATAGTTTAGGAAATAAATTTTTTATATATATATATATATATATATATATACATACTATAGAAATATTGATTATATTATCTCCTAATATAAAAATATAATCAATATTTCTTTAGTAAATAAATTATTATTATCTTACTTTGCAGCTATTGCGCAAGTATTAGAAAAACTTGTTTTTAAACTAAGTGAAATTTAGATCATTCAACATTATATATATATATAGAGAGAGAGAGAGAGAGACAGCGATAGAGACAAATCGATAAACAAATAAAATAGATATATAGGTAGCTATAGATAGGTAGAGAAATAAGTAGAGAAATAGGTGGATAAATAAAAACAATTGGTTACATTAAAATAAAAATTAAAGAATGATTCAATTGAATAAATTTGAGCACTAACAAATGTCATTTACTGACTGAGGTGAAATTTCACTTAAAAATTCTAAGATACCGTTTTTAGTATTGTGTGACACCAGCTAAATATATGCAATAAAAGTATTTCACGCGTGAAATTTCTAATGCGAATTTTTTGGCTTGGATTAGAAGCCACTTTTAATACGACAGCAGAGCCCCAAAAACCGATGACTTAAAAAATTCGAGTCATTAGTAAGTCAAAACATCTGATGTCTTCCCCTCAGTCCTAAGAGTAAAAAAAGATCAATTCTGATTCGCTGATGACAAAATATGCAGATGTTCTGAATCTATTTTTGGAGAACGGAGTTACATCACTGATTAGTTATTCTTTTTTTAATGATCAGGAAAGAAAGGAAAAGAATAATATTCCCCCCATATTCTTATTTTGATCAATGCATGTACTAGATAGACGATTGGGGGGGGGGGTAACAGATTTTCTTCGCGCTGCTTTCGCATTTATTTTTCGAGTTGGCATTAGTGATTCGAAAGAAGTAATTTGCATCCTTGGAGACAGTGGAATGCAAGAGCAGTCTGGAGTCTCTCGAATCTGAACTTGTTAAGTGAACAGCTTGTGAACGTAACTAATATTAGCATTATGCTTAGAAGACTGATAATTTAAGTGATTAACTTAAGCAACATTTTATGCGTTTGAAATATAAATAATTGCAAGCTTCGACGGAGGAACAAAATCTGAGGTGTACACCACATGACTTCCTTGCACGGAATATTAAATTATACGCATTTTTTCTTGCATTTCATTTAAACTTATTGGATTGAATTAAATCTATTTCGCCGACAGCGCATAAACCACAATAGAATAAATGCATACTTTAAAATTCACTTTGTTTACCATAGCGACACTCTGGCTCTAGGTTTACTTAACAGTATTATATTTCGTTCATATTATAACTCAGAATGCACAAAATTTATATCATTTAAAGAATTATCTAATCGTTGCCAAACCTTCTATTCAGATGCTATAATAAAGCTAGAACTATGTATACAAGAAATTAAGCAAACAAAACAAAAAAGAAAGTAATTGAAAAGAAACAGTTTTTCACAGACGATTCAGTATTTCTCATTCAATTAATTCAGTTTTCCCTTCCCGACAAGGCAAAAATACATAAAAACTCAAAATATCTATATTAAAAATTACGAAGTATATCTTAAACACTTATTTTCTCGAATAAATTCCAGAATGGATTAAGCATGATTTAATTCGCAATAATAAAAGAAAGCGTTATTTTTGTTGTTGCGAAGCTTAGTTTCTCTAGATTGGCAACAAATCCGCTATTTGGCCAAGTTTAAAATGTAAACAATCATGTCCGCCATCGCAAAATTTATTTAGCTGCACTTAAACAACTTTTAAATTGTTGATAACTCTAAAAATATTGCTTGCAGATTTACTAAAGGCATAAAATCCGGCTGAAATGCGGTTTAGCCCAGTTCTTGGCGATTTTTTTAATGGGCAATAAACGTGCCAACATGGCTAACCAGATATTTTGAAGCTGTGTTGTTATTTTATTCTGTTGCTACTAAATGTTATCGGCCTGTGTTATATTTAAAGAAATTAAATGTTGAAAAATCTGCATAAATGTTTCTCGCATTGTGATAAAACAACGGTACCTAGAGCCATCAAATTTTGAATAACGTATGTTTCCAACCGAATATGGGCATCTGGAAGACCAAATTTGGAATTTGTTTTATTATCTGTTTCATATTTTGTAAAACTTTAACGAATTTTCGATTAACAAACTCAAGGACTTCAAAGCGAGCATTTGTAGAATGCGTAGAATTCTAGTATGTCTACAGAGAATATGACGTGATTTAAGAAACACTGATATGAAAGTTGTGTATGATGTAGATATGCAATAAAAATATTTTTCTTTTTTATATTAATGTAAAGTTTAAAATGTTTAGAAAATAATAAAGATTGTCTACTTACTAGTACCTAAGGGATTGTGTCGTTACGTAGCAACAAAGTAATTTGTAAAAATTATAAAATTAAAATATTCTATAATATGAATTTAAATTTGTTGGCAACTGCTCTCGTAAAAGAAAAAGAAAAAAAGAAGAGGAAAATAGTTATTGATTCGAGCATTTTGGCAACAGAGAGAAACCAGACGAAAACCGTAGAACTAGCATTTTTTTTAGAACGTAAACTCGATTTTTTGTAGTTTTTGAATCGGCTGTAATCAGATATTGTTTTTTAAATGGTTATCTTTTTAAACTAAAAATGTAAATAATATTATGTCAATATAAAACTAAGCAAAGTCATGTGTATGATTAATTTTACGTTATGAATGATTCAAAAAAGAAGAAATTAGTTTTTTCCTACCAGCTATCCGGAATATAATCCAGCATCAAGAAAATCATCAAAGGGGTAAGTCTTGAAATTTATTGATCCCTTATATTAATAGATTTAACATAAATTGGAGTATATACTATTTTATTTAAAAGATACGCAATAATTTGCAACATTATGATATAATTGCCGCAATAAATTTAATAAAAATCTTTTCTTATTTGTACAAATTCTAAAGCTTAAAAATCTTTGAAAATATTCAAGCTGTATGAAATACAAGTATGAGAGACTGCGATGTTGTTTACCGTTTTAATAACTGGTACAATTCATTTACTGTATTATTATAATTTAAAATATAAAGAATTTATTATACTTACTTCTATATTTATAGAGAATACATTGTGACCTAATGAAAAATCCCCAACCAGTGAGCTAAAGCACATTTTCACCTAAAATCCTTAACCGGAAGATAAGAACAACATAATTCAATCATTTTTAAAGGAAAAAAAAAAATGCACAACTTACAAACATAAAGAGTAAAGAAACTGAGATTAGTGAACCGGTTAACAGAGTGGATATATATATATATACATATATTTATATACGTTTGGTGCGACCGATTGCAACCAAAATACGAGGTGCACATCTACATGTTATAGCAGTCCTACATACAAAATTTCAACGTTCTGAGGCTACTTGTTTTTGAGTTATGCGAGATACGTACGTATAAACGCCACGAAAAATTCTCTTCAGAATTCATTTTAAATAAGTTTTATAATTTTTTGGGTGGAAAAGAGTCTTTTATTCTTAAGTAAAAACATTGTCACGCAAAAACATTGTTAAATTGCATTCGATAGCGGTAAAATGGATATTTTCGTTGAAATATGATGCCTAAAAATTTCGCGTTAACAATACTTCCATTCTACTTCGTACAAGGAAGTAAAAAAATCTGATGTGTGCACCACATGACTTCCTTGTACGGAATATTAAATTATACGCATTTTTTTTTTTTTTTCATTTCATTTAAACTTATAGAATTTAATTAAATCTACTTCGTCGATAGCGCATAAACCATAATAGAATAAATGCTCTCTTTACATTTCACTATATTTCTTTACCATTAAATCTACTTCGTCGATAGCGCATGAGCAACAATTGAACGAATGCACTCTTTAAAATTTACTATATTTGTTTACCATAGCGACACTCTGGCCCTACGTTCACTTAACAGCGCTACACTTCAATCATTTTTTAACTATGTCTATGTAGTAACAAAATTAAGAGGCAATAGGCCTAGTGCGGCCTTTACCAATATTAGGGTGTCTTTAATGATGAGTTGAATCCAGTAAGATGGAACGTACTTTTTGCACCTAGTGCAGAGTCTCTAGAAGACAAGTAAACGTGGCTCCACGATGTGAGGATCTGCAGCTTGAGGATTTCTGCCTCTCGGCTATGCTTGTCTTGAGAGAAGCTGCGAATTAATCTTGATCGGCAAAGTTCAAAATAATCTCGATGGCTTGAAAAGCTAGACAAAATTTCTGCATATTTGATTTAAATCATTTTTTTAACTCAGAATGCACAAAATTTATATCATCATAAGAATTATCTAATCGTTGCCACATGTTCTATTCAAATACTATAATAAATCTAAAACGATGTATAAAATAAATTAAGCAAACAACAACAACAACAATAAAAGAAACAGTTTTTCACAGACGATTCGGTATTTCTCATTCAATTAATTCAGGTCTCAATTCGCGACAAGTCAAAAATACTTAAAAACTCAAAATGTCTGTATTGAAAATTACGAAGTACATCTTAAACACTTATTTCCTCGAATAAATTCCAGAATGGATTAAGCATGATTTAATTCGTAATAATAAATGAAGGCGTTATCTTTGTTGTTGCGAAGCTTACTTTCTCTAGATTGGCAACAAATCTACTATTCTGTTGTTTCAAATGTAAACAAGCAATGGCTGACATGGCAAAAACTATCAGGCTTAGCGACACTTTTAAACTTTTAAATTGTTAATAATTCTAAAAATATTGCATACAGATTTACTAAAGGCATAACCGGAAGATAAGAACAGAATAATTCAATCATTTTTAAAACAAAAAAGTGCACAATTTACAAACATATAAGAATAAAGAAACTGAGATCACTAAGCCGAGTAACAGAGTATCAATTCCTTCCTAGGTTTAAAAAAAAAAAAAAAAAAAAAAAAAAAAAAAAAAAAAAAAATTACTTTTTATTAACATTATTAAAATTTTTTCTTTTCTAATTTATGAAGCTGATGGTGGTCTATAATTTCTCATTCTATCCATCTCTTGTAATGCTTCATTATTGCAAAGAACCTTTCCAATGAGTTTCGAGCAATCCAATTCTTCTTAATAATTCCATTTAATGATTTCACACGACACAAGGCGACATATGCTTGACCTGCTGCAAAGAGGTTTCGTCCTAGATATATCACTGCATAATCTACAGTGCTATTTATTTATTTTAATAAGCAAGGGACATTTTAAAGGGTTTTATTTTAAACATATATTATTATCCCGTTAACATAGAAATATGGGGAGAATTTTCGCTACATAATGGGACATTACATCCCCTTCATCCAACTCTATAAAACTACAATTCTTTAATTCCATACACTTCAAAAACCTTTAGAACTTTGTCTTACTATTGCCATTTATTTTTGTTAAATATTACAATCCCATTGGTCACAGTGACGGACTATTATTTATATGATGTTATAAAATTAATTTTTACAGCACGCAAGAATTCTTAATAAACGGTCATTATTTGTAAGTCTCATAATATGTTTAATAAAAAATCTGATGTGTACACCACATGACTTCCTTGTACGGAATATTAAAATATACGCATTTTTTCTTTCATTTCACTGAAACTTATTGGATTGAATTAAATCTACTTCGCCGACAACTTATATAATAATTATATAACGGAAACTAAGTTAACTATTATATAACTCAATAATTATATAACAGTTAACTTATATATTTCGTTCATATTATAACTCATAATGCACAAAATTTATATCATTTAAAGAATAGAATTATCTTATCGTTGCCACATGTTCTGTTCAAATACTATAATAAAGCTAGAATGATGTATAAAAGAAATTAAGCAAACAAAACAAAAAAGAAACAGTTTTTCACAGACAATTATTTCTCATTTAATTAATTCTGTTCTCACTTCGCGAGAAGGCAAAAATACATAAAAACTCAAAATATCTATATTAAAAATTACGAAGTAAATCTCAAACACTTATTTCCTCGAAAAAATTCCAGAAAGAATTAAGCATGATTTAATTGGCAATAATAAATGAATGCGTTATCTTTGTTGTTGCGAAGCTAAGTTTCTCTAGATTGGCAACAAATCCACTAGTCTCCTGTTTCAAATGTAAACATCAATGGCCGCGATTAAAAAAAGGCTTAGCGGCACTTAGACAACTTTAAAATTGTTGATAATTCTAAAAAATATTGCATGCAGATTTACTAAAGGCATAAAAACTTTAACCAGAAGATTAAAACAACATAATACAATCATTTTTAAAGCAAAAAATGTACAATTTACAAACATATAAGAGTAAAGAAACTGAGATCACTGAGCCGGGTAACAGAGTGGATATATATATAAATATATTTATATATGTTTGGTGCGGCCGATTGCAACCAAAATACGAGGTGCACATCTACATGTTATAGCAGTCCTATATACAAAATTTCAACGTTCTGAGGCTACTCGTTTTTTATGTTAGATAGAGTTATGCGAGATACGTACGTACGCACGTACGTACATACGTTCGTACAGACGCCACGAAAAATTCTCTTCAGAATTAATTTTAAAGCAGTTTTATAATTTTTTTGAAGGAAAAGAGTATTTTATTCTGTCCTTACGTACATATATCACGCAAAAACATCG
This sequence comes from Stegodyphus dumicola, assembly GCF_044657685.1. Classification (NCBI taxonomy): domain Eukaryota; kingdom Metazoa; phylum Arthropoda; class Arachnida; order Araneae; family Eresidae; genus Stegodyphus; species Stegodyphus dumicola. The sequence continues at coordinate 6,860,490 of NC_140773.1, forward strand.
TCAAAGTGCATTCGATAGCGGTCAAAATGGGATATTTTCGTTGAAATATGCTCCCTGAAACTTTTCGCTATTACAATACTTCCTTTTTACTTCGTACAAGGAAGTAAAAAAAAGCATATCTTTAGTTCCGATAAACAGGAATCAATAAGTAGATACTGACTTTAATATGTATAAAAAGCTGTATTAACATCAAGTTTCATCTTCTACAAGTTTTTAAAAAATATTTGAACTTGAGTGGCTGAATAAAATGTATTTAATGCCAGCTTCGATAACCACGACTCCACAGCATTTTTCATGTCATCGTCAGATCCAAAGCTCTTGCCACCAAGCTCGCGCTTCATGTGCAGGAACACGTGATAGTCGGACGGCGCCAAGTCCGGGCTGTACGGCGGGTGATCGAACTGCTCCCAATGAAACTGTCGAATTAACGATTGAGTGACACCAGCAGTATGGGGCCGAGCATTGTCATGGAGCTACACAATTCCTTTACTGAGCATTCCTCTTCGTTTGTTTTGAATGGCACGCCTTAGTTTTGTTAAAGTCTCACAATATCGTGCCGCATTAATGGTTTCACCTCTGGGAAGAAATTCAGTAAGCAGAACGCCTTTCCTATCCCAGAAGACAGTGCACATGATTTTTTGTGATGACATTGTCACTTTGAACTTTTGTTTTTTCGGAGAATGAGTGTGTCTCCACTCCATCAATTGTTGTTTCGATTCTGGTGTGAAATGACACACCCAAGTTTCATCACCTGTCACAATTTGGTTTAAAAAGTTTTCTCCCTCATCACTGTACCGCGTGAGAAATGTCAGGGCACTACCAAGTCGCTTTGTTTTGTGAACATCAGTGAGCATTTTTGGAACCCATCGGGAACACAGTTTGCGATAATTCAAGCGGTCAGACACAATTTCGAACAAAACAGTACGTGAAATTTGTGGAAATGCCTCTGAAAGAGTTGTCATTGTGAAGCGTCTGTTCTCATGAATTGCTTCATCAACTTTCCTTACCAAATCATCGGTGACAACAGAAGGCCGACCACTCCGAGCCTCGGCGTGGACATTTGTTCGACCTGCATTAAACATTCTTACACACTTTCTCACCATTCCATCACTTATCGCGTATTCACCGTAAACTTCTGTCACTTGACGATAAATTTCGGCCGGTTTAACATTCCTCGCTTTCAAAAATACAGCAAACTGAAAACACAACATAGAGCAACCAAAATGGCGGCAATTGAAAGTCAGTAAACAAGAAAGACTAGTGCGCATGTGCGGGACGCCTACCACAGCGCTGCGACGGCACTAGAATGAAACGGTACTTAGTTTCCGAATACGCTACGTAAAAGCATGCATTCTTACAAACTTAATTTTTAAGTACATATTTATATTTCTTTTATATGAAAATAATATGCATTTACGGGATCTGAAGGTAATTATATCTTTAAAAGATTTCTAATATGTATAATGTTCTTGATTTCTCCGAAACCAATTGTCACAATTTCAAAGAAATTTACCAACTATATGAGGGGTAAACCAACTAGGTGAATTTAAAATGAGCGGCTGATGAACGAGTGACGATAATTATGATGAGCGACTGACGACATTTTAAATTTTTGCTTAAAATGAGCGACTGACGATTTAAAATGAGCGACTGTACTCTTGGCTAAAAATGTTAGAAATAATCTTTACTTATGTTAAAAAATAATCGATTTTGGAGTTAGGGAAAAAAAAATCTGAAAGCTTTCTGACTTTACATTATCCCCAAAAAGGCGTTTTTTTTTAACGTTTTGTGCGTTACCGTTATTTATCAAATATCATGTTCTTCTCACTTAAACTATAAAATCCATTTCAACAGCAATATCGCAAAATAATTTTAAAATGAGCATATCTTTAGAATTTTCGATACACAGTATCGCGCCTTGGAGATAAATTTTTTTTTTTTTTCTTTTTTTTTTTTTTTTCTTTACAGTATTGCCGTTGCTCGCTTTGAAATCGTTGTGTTTGTTAATCAAAAATTCGTTAGTTTTACAAAATATGAAATAGATAATAAAATAAATTCCAAATTAGGGCTTCCATACGCCCATATTTGGTGGAGGATTACGTTATTAAAATCGGATGGCTGTAGGTACCGTTGTTTTACCACAATGCGAGAAACATATATATATTTATGGAGATTCTTCGTTATTTAATTTCTTTAAATATAATACGTGGCTCTAATATTTGGTGGCAACAATTTGAAAAGTGAGCCGAAATTTCAAAGCAAAATTCCAAAACGAAATTAATAGTCCTTCTGGGCAAATTGCCTTTTTGGACTAATTATTTTTTAAGAAAATACAATTCTGCTCCTTTTAATATGGGACATTTTACATTTATGTTATTTTTCTCTTTTGGAAGGAAAAAAGAGAGCTAAAAATACTGATTTGCTAAAACAAGTATACAAAATTTCACTCTCATAAATCAGTTATTAGGTTATGAGCTTTAAAATGTATTGCGTTTGGGAATATATTGACATTTTAAAGGTGTCTGCCTCCTTAAGGTATATATCATTGTTAAAACATACATGATACAGTAAAATCTTTCGTAATCGGCATTTTTTAAAGATTAATATCTTTATAAATAGCTTATAAGTGTGACATTTTGTATACTTATTTCGATATCCTTAATAGAACATTTACTACTTTTATTTTATACGCCAAATACTAAAAAATTTTAAATAAAACAGCTTTTTTGTCAACCACATAATACTGTAATGTTTTGTGTGCAGCGTTATATAAACAAATCAGAAATCAGCATTTTTAGCTGATTTGGTTTTCCTAAATCGAAAATTAATTTTCAAATAAAATGGCCTAAATTAAAAATAATGTAATTATATTTGCAATTGCTTTTGGATGTTCTCTTCATGAAAGCAAAATTTGTCTTGTATCTGTAAACTTGTCCTTCCTTTTCTCTTGCTCGTTTACGTGGATTCGATAATTGAACTTTGATTTCTGCTTCGGGCGTGCCAGACTTACAGATATGTTCTGTAACTTTCAAAACTACTTCATTTTGCGTCTTCATCCGCACTTTGCGTCTTTCAGTTTCGTTTCTAATACTTCTCCACGTTGTCACTTTAAAATTGGCATTAACAGAAGATAGGCGACACCGGGAATTTTATTAATAGTTTGCACAGGTTTTTAGTGATTATAGTTTAATAGTGGTTATAGCTTGCACATGGTTAACCTTTAGTTGCTTCAGTAAGGCTGAGATTCATTTTATGTAAATGTCCCCAAAATAACTCGGAATGAAATTACTAGTACACAAGAAACACTCAAAGCAATCGTCAGAGTAGAAATGGACACTACTTAAGAAAAATCATGTCGATAAATCATAATGTTGATCGATTATTTCTGAAGGCTGTGTGGAAGTGTCACTTGTCCGTAACTGCCATGACCGTCAAGCCATCACCTCCATTTTCTATGCGTTCTATTTCCACAGAGTTCCATCCATATCATTTGTGCTCAGAGGGACTGTTAATTTACTTGTTAAGCATACAGTGACTTATCTAATTAGCGAGAAGGAAAAATAAATAAATAAGTAATGAAATATCAGATAAATGTAACCAGTCGAAGAGGCTAATGAGATAGCACTAATTATTTTCTGAAGACAAACATGCTACATTCAGAGTAATTGGTAATATAAACTCTGTGTAATGTAATAAGTACCTTCTATACTACTCATGTCCATAAATTAAAGATAATGCAAAAACAGGCAAAGGAAGAGTTAGAAGCAAAACAAATTTGACTTATTTGTAAAGCTTATTTATTAAACAAAAGGTAAAGAGCAAAAAAAGATGCTATATGTTTGATATTACTAAAAAAATTAGCGATTTTTTCTCCCTGAAACAAATTAAAAAAAAAAAAAAAAAAAAAACTTATTTACAAAAAAACCAATATTACATGGTTGGTATGATTGTTAATACATTGTATGTCTCCCAGACGATGCAATACAGTCCGTACAACGCCTAGGCATGCTGAGTATCAAATTATCGATCTGATCTTGGGAGATATTACACCACTCAAAAAGCAATGCTCTCCGAACTTCCGGTAGACATGTAGGAGGAGGTTGACGGGCTGCAACTCGTCGGCCAAGCATATCCCACACGCGCTTTACTGAATTCAAGTCAGGTGAGAATGCTGGCTAGTCCATACGGGTGATATCCTCCGATTGAAGGCATTCGCTTACGATGTTTGCACGGTGAGGACGGGCGTTGTCATCCATAAACACAAATTGTGCGCTCATGGCGCCGCGAAACAGAAATACATGTTGTTCCAAAATGACGTCCCGATAGATTTGGCTTGTCATGGTTCCAATTTGAACATGCAGGTCAGTTCTGGAACCCAAAATAATTCCACCCCAAACGAGCACTCCGAGCACTCCTGCACCACCGTAACGGTGTCGTTCAATGATGTTTTCTTGGTGGTAACGGCTACCTGGAGCTCTCTATATGAAAGTCCGGCAAGAATCAGACTGCAAGCTAAACCTGGACTCGTCAGAAAACATCACACAAGCCCACTGTTCCGGTGTCCACAATGCATGCTCTCTACTCCAGGCTAACCGCAGGCTACAGTGAGTTGCAGTAAGTGGAACGCATCTGACAGGTCTACGAGCATATAGACCAATCTTCCCTAAGCGTCTGTACACGGTCTGCCTTGAAATTGTCGTACCAGTGGCTGAAGAGAGCTGACGAGACAGGTCTGAGGCTATGCTCCGCCTGTTTCTTTTGGCAGTAACGGACAAATACCGGTCCTTATTCGGCGTTGTAACTCTGGGGCGACCTGTGCTGTAACGTCTACTCCCATTACCATCATCTTGGAATCGTTGCCAAAGCCTGGAGATGACATTCTGTGCAATTCCAAGTTCGTCTGATACTTCCAGTTGGGCACGCCCACATTCCAGAACCTTTGTGTCATAACTATTCGGTTATTGCACTGAAATGCTTATAAAGCGCATGCGAACAATTTTACTTCTTTGCCTGTATTCCTTATATATCACTCTCTTACGCTCTCGTCATTGTGACGTACCATCGGTGTCATCTGGTTATTTCCTGAAATTTGCATATGATTCTTGAAGATGTGTGTAGTGATTTTACAGGTGATATATTTATTTTAGAGTTCGATTTCCGCGTACTCCGAATTATCCTTAATTTATGAACATGAGTGTATTAATACAAGTACATAGGTTCATTTCCAACCAGAACGTAAATTTCTAGCTCGCATGTATTCAAATGACGTAGACAGGAGAAAGTATTTAAAAGAAGGTTTTAGAGGGTAGAGTTAGAGGGTGTTTTGCCTGCTGAAGGCCATATTTACTAATTCATCCTTTTGAGAGCAGTATATCTGCGGCCAGTGGAGTAGCGAGCGTAACTGGCGCCCGGGGCAAAATATGTTTTGGCACCCCCGTCGAAATAAAACACAGTGATATGATGAAAATCTTATTTGGAGACCATTTGGCGCCCCTCTGCGTTCGGCGTCCGGGGCATCATACACTCCCTTACCCCCTTCCCCCTCGCTACGGCACTGTCTGTGGCTTTGCTATTCTCGCCATTAGAATTGCCACACCGACATTAGGTCAGAGCCAACTTGCCCGTTTTGTATCTGAGTAGCCTTTTGGCTAACTTAACTTAGTCATAATTTAAAATCCTTTACTTTTGCTTTAAACCGTTCTGTAAACCTAAGCTGTGCTGTGAGCACTAGGAGTGCCTTCTGCTAAACTTTTATTTGAGTTAAATAAAAGGGACTTGTACATTCTGTCTCAATTTGAAATAAAGGCAGACTACCCGAGTTTGATTCTGTGCAGCTTCAGCTGATTTAAATTTATCTGGTTAAGTTAGTTCAAAATTTTTATTTTGAGCGAAATCCCAAGTGGAGGCTTCTTGTACGCCCGAGAGGGGCCAACTGTTAATTCATTTTGAGTTAGAATAAAATGGTATTTAACCCTTCTTTGGATATGTTACTTAAGCTACAAGAACTAGTCGCTACATAATTATTCTTCAATATTCTAGCTTTCAAGGAACTGTATTTTAACTAGGATTTTACAAGTTTCAATGATAAAAGATGAAAAGGAAAGGAAACACTCTAAATTTAAAAATAAAAGTATATTTGAGTTACTTCAAATATATTTGAATTATTTTTTTTATTTATTTCAAGTTTTTAATAATGTAGTTAATTTGCACTGTAAGTAAGTTAATCTATGAACATCTATTAACAATTCCTCTGAAATTTATTAAATATGCCTCTGAGTTTAACTGGTCTTTAATTGCAATCCAAAATATGCTAGGGCTATACACTGACTACCAGTAAGTATTTGGACACCTATGCAAATGACGATATCTGCGGTCCTAAGGAACGTCACGGACTCCGCCGGTATATATCGTGTAGGAAACAGCATCGGCTTTAGTCGCATGCAAGATGCCTCGCAGTTCGGAGCTCTCTGATTTCGTGAAAGGTATAATTATCGGGTATCACAAATGTGGCCGATCCTTAAGAGACATATTTAGCGATCTGAAGTACCCAAAATCGACAATGGCCTATGTGATTAAGTGGAAGGTGAGCGGTGATTGTCGGAATGTGCCCCGAGTCGGCAGACCAACGAAACTGGGAGATAGAGACCGACGAGTGCTGTCCAGAGAAATTCGGAAGAACCGCACCCAACCGATGACCCTCATCCGCTAGGAGTTTCAACAGGCATCCGGGAGTATTGTTTCAATGAATACCATCCGTAAGGAAGCACATCTGCTTGGTTTTCATGGTCATGCTGCTGCCCATAAGCCTTTGGTGACCAAGTCCAACCGCGCTGCTCGGTTAATGTAGTGCAAAGCACATCGAAATTGAACCGTAGATCAGTGGAAACGAGTTCTTTGGAGTGCCGAATCCCTTTACCGTTCGGATGGCAGGGTCTGGGTCTGGCGTCTACCTGGAGAACGTCTCCTGCCAGAATGCATTGTGCCAACAGTCAAGTTCGGCGGAGGTGGAATTATGGTCTGGGGGTGTTTCTCTTGGTATGGGCTGGGACCCTTGGTCCCCATTCATGGTAAGCTCAACTCCGATGCCTACTGCACTATTTTGGATGACAATGTGCTTCCTACGTTGTGGCAGTTTTACGGGTTGGACCCCTGTTCCTTTCAGGATGACAATGCCAGTTGTCATGTTTCGACGTTAACCAAGGCTTGGTATGGTGCCAATGGAGTTCATCGAATGGACTGACCTGCCCAGAGTCCAGACCTGAACCCTATAGAGGACCTCGGGGACGAGTTGCATCGCCGAAATCAGGGGTGCACTACCCGTGCAAAAGACTTGTGGAAAGTATGCTCCGGAGGGTCCACGCTGTAATTACCTCTCGTGGAGGCTCTACCAACTATCGATTTTGAATAAAGTTAGTTTTTCTTTTCTATCACAGGTGTCCAAATACTTATTGGTAGTCAGTGTATGTCTACGGGGAAGGATGGTTTCGTAGAGCGCTTTCTAGGGAAACTGGCTCGTATCCACGTTTCATATGAGGAGGATCACGAAACAGCACATACAACCACCTAGTTTCCCTGATTTCGAATCCAGGTCAAATTACCAATGTTCAGTTACTTTACCGCTCTGCCACTGGCAGGCACATAATTCGAAACGATAACCCATCAGAATTTATTAGTAATCGTGTGTAGGGAAAAACATTGAAGTAATTTCCTCTTTTTTGCTGTATTTTACCTCTTATTATTTATTTAATAATTATGGATAATATCAATAGTAATAATACAATAAAAACTGTTTGTATTAAACAATTGCATAATATCTGGGTTAAAATTTGAAAATCTAAAATATTCTCCTTTTCAAAAATACAGGAACATCCATTAAGAGTTAACTCTTTAGCAAACCGAATCTTTAAAGAATGAGAATTTATTTTTCCTGTTTTGTTTTGATGACTGATTAAGCTGAGTTCCAATGTCAGGGTAACAACTCTATTGAACAGATGAAGCATTAATTCATGCCTTCTTATTCCGAATTTTGTATTAATATATTATGGCAAACGAAAGAGGGTTGTTTACATCGAGGACTTTGTACGGGAAATTTGTTAGTCATATTCATGTTGCACATTCATGTCCGCAGAGCTAGTATTCCATTTCACGCCATATGTACCACTTTATTTATTTTTAAATATGCAGTTGTATATAATTAATCCGATGACCTGGTACTTGCTTTTGTTCTTATGATGACTATCGAGAATAGCCGGATCTTTTAGCCTGGATGCGTTTGGTTTATGAGATTTTTGTCCGCCGGTATCACTTGCGAAAAAGATAACGCTCAGGCAGATAAGCCTTGCGTGGGAATCAAACCCATACCATTGGATTAGCCAGTTAGCTTCAGCTAACCACTGCACTACTTACGGCTCTACCATTGGACTAGCAGTTAGCTTCAGCTAAACACTGCACTACTTACGGCGGCTGCAGATATAGATACTGGAGAACTTGAAGATTGAATGAAATATACAGTGTCTCACAAAAGTGATGGGACACTTGTGCTTTACGAAAGGAAACTGTAGTAAAATAAATTTAAAAAACATGTAAACATTTTTTGTGGGTGTGTTTCATACTTAAATTTAGTAACAATTATTACATAACATACATTTTCTCAAAATATTAAAATAGTAAGTTAATAAAAATACAATTGTTTAGAACGGAGCAAAAAATGGCTCACATAAGTGATGGGACACTTACTTTCCCATCAAATATTTATCCAAAAATTTTACTTCTTAAAATATTTTAATATTTTGTTGGATTTCCTTTTACTTTTAAAACGTGATTTAATCTTCTTGGGATGGATTCGACTAATTTTTTTGTGATTTCTGGAGTGATTTTACCCCATTCTTCTTGAAGCAAAGATTTTAATTGTTGATTTGAAGAAATGGTGTGTTTACGAATTCTTGATTCCAATTCTTGCCAAATATTATCTATGGGATTTAAGTCTGGAGATTGTGTGGTGTTTTTATTATTTCAGGACAGTTATACAGCAGCCAGAGTCTAACGTTCAAAGCAGTGTGCTTGGGGTCATTGTCCTGGTAGAATTTAAGATCTTTCTGAAGGGTCAATTTTCGTGCTGAAGATTTCAAATTTTGGTTTAAAATGTCAATATACTTGTACTGATCCATTATAGTGTCAATAAAAACAAGATTACCAACTCCAGCGGACGACATACACCCCCATACCATAACTCCTCCTCCACCATGTTTTCGGGTTCTGTTTGCGAAATTCTTTCCTGGGTTTTCTCTACACCCAGATCCTACCGTCAGAACCAAATATATTAAATTTACTCTTATCAGCAAATATAACTTCATTCCAGTAATCAGAGTTCTTATTTATGTTGGATTTTGCAAAAACCAGTCTGAGTTTTCTATTCTTTTCACTTACGAAGAATTTTTTCCTAGCTGCTCTACCGTGATATCCAGCATATCGAATTGCTCTTCTAATACTCTCAGCATTAACAATTATTCCATATAATGCTTGTAAATCAGCAGCAACTTTAGGAGCACTCATTCTTCGATTTTTTTAATATTTTGAACAATAATTCGCTTTATTCCATTGGATAGCTTTGATGGTCGGCCAGGTCTTCTTTTATCCTGAATCATATGATTCTTTTTATATCGTTTAATGATATTGAAAACTGTTGAATGACTCATGTTAACTGTTTCAGCAGTTTCTCTAATAGATTTTTCACGTTCAATATGCAAATTAATAACTAATTTTCGAATTTCAGGCAAAGTTTCTTTCCGTTTAGCATTCATGGCTGCACAGAGCTCAAAAACACAGAAATTCCAGAACAAACTGAAGAGAAAGACTGCAGACGATTTTATAAATTATTGCTAATTGCTTTTGAGTAAAAATAAAAACCCAAAAAATATTTTTATTGTAGTACGTAGTAGTATCTAATGGTGTCCCATCACTTATATGAGCCATTTTTTGCTCCGTTCTATACAATTGTATTTTTATTAAATTATTATTTTAATATTTTGAGAAAATGTATGTTATGTAATAATTGTTACTAAATTTAAGTATGAAACACATCCACAAAAAATTTTTACATGTTTTTTTAATTTATTTTATTACAGTTTCCTTTTGTAAAGCACAAGTGTCCCATCACTTTTGTGAGACACTGTATTCTTTGATTAACAAGAGTCTCATATGCCGCTATGCAAACATTGTAATAAAAGGAAACATTCTCTCAAAGCTTTAATTCAGACGGAGTCCACCGGAATCCCAGACAAGACGAGCTTTGGAAATTCGTTGTTTAACTTGAAATGCCATATAAGGAAATTATTCTGCAACTAATGCAACATTTGTTTTAGCAGTTACTAAAATCGAAATTGACACTAGGTACTGAATGTATTCCTCACTTCTCTCAAAACAGCAAAATACTTAGAAAAACTTGAGTATTTGAGAGACAAATTACCCATTTCAAAGTTCTACCTCTTCAGAAAGAGGAATACTTATGGACACTACCTATCCGATCAAGAAAGCCAAAACATGGAAGTAGTTTTATCGACCGCGAAAAGTATGTTAGAAAGAATCTTTCTTTTATCCTCCGTGTGTTTTGCCTTGCTATCTTTAATTTATTTTCCATTTCATTTCATTTTTAGAATACATTAGTTTATTATTTCTGCAATTATAAATAATCTACATTAGTTTACAAATATTTTATTTTAATTATTATTTTGTAAGTTTACTTTTCTTAACCTTATCTAACATGATTTCTGATTTTAGAAATTAAGCCTTGTATTTGTATAGTACCATCTAGTCAACATATTTCACTTTCAGATGAATTATTAATAAAATTATGGACTATCTTCGAGAGGAAGATGATTTTTAAGTTCAGATTATATACAAAGAAATAAATGCATTCTAGGAAGATGACTGAATTTTATTAAAGTGGGGGAAAAATCTAATGCTGACCTTCAGAACATTTGTGCTTTGCCTTTAAAAGTACATTCCTTGAAGTGTTATATGAAATACATATATATCTTTCTCTCCCTCACCCTCCGGACAATGGGATTACAATTCACTGATCGAACTAAATACATTGCAGAAACGTTAGAAAAACGAAGTCCAAAACTCAACAATCGGTCTTTAAAAACCTAGAGTGAAAAAAACAGTACAGTATTTTTAACACTCACCACGCTATTTCGATACGTAAGTTGAAGGGGAAGGATGATTCAAGTAGGGGAGGAATTTGTCCCCTGGGTGACAAGTTGTGGCTGCCCTTCTGCTGCCCGTGGGTGGTAGTAGGATACCATCATCATGCAGTCATTTTCCCCGTGGGTGGGGAAGGAATGATCTTCCTTTTTTTCTTCACTGACCCAGAGTGGGAGAAGCACAGCTGTTGATTATGTAACAGGGGGAAGAATCACTCCCCAACCTACCTTACGATGATACCAAAAGAACAGTCACCGCAAGTGAAGGACTTTTTTTTTAGCAGTGGATGACGGTTTGACAACTGTTATGCAAAGCTGATTAAAAGAAGCTACCTTAAGATTGTAACCAATAAGTAATATTTAGTTACTTATTGGTACCGATAAGTACTAATACCTTATTATTACCTATTGGTATTATTAGTTATTACTTATTGGTTACCAATAAGTACTAATGGCAATAAGTAACATTTAGTTACTTAACTAAATGTTACTTATTGATGAAACAATTCAATTTCAAAAATTTTGTCTAATGATTCTATTTATACATATGCCGATCCCTCCTTTGCAAACGCTCACACCTATAATAATTTGATCAAATAAATTTTTAATTATGAACAGCCACTCTGATTATTCTTTTCCTTAAAAATAAGAAATCATTTTACCTGCAGTACTTGATTCTTTAACAGTTGAATCTTCTGCAGGTTTTTTGTTATATTATAGGAAACGTAATAGAGCACAGTTTGGCGATTTCCTCCCCCCTTCTCCAAATGAAAAAGAATATTATACGGTGGCTCGCATTTATTTTCGGACACTTGCGTTTTCCAGCTGTTTTTTTTTAAACATCTGTTACTAAATTTTAGTAAAATTACTTACTTTTTCTTTCATGTACACTCTTGAACCCCCTTTTTTTTAAAACCTGTTTGCTTTTGTTTAAAAAGTTATTCGAAACATTTTCGGTATTTAAAAAAAAAAAAAAAAAAAAAAAAAAAAAAAAAAAAAAAAAAAAGAAGCTTTTTTTTAAAAGTTTTGAAAATGATTTCACATAAGTATTCGAACTCTTTGAACAGGTAGCTTGTAAATAATAAAAACAGGAAAGTGATAAATCCTCCCACACTTCTTTAGATATACTTTACCAAGTTACATTTTTCGTGCGCTCTGACATGGATTTAACTAATTTTTTCAGTAAGAATATTCCAATTTGATCCATTCCTCCGTAAGAATCGATTTATTTAAGCTTTTGAAAAAATTTTAAAAATAAATGTTCATTTATTCTATCCAACTCCCTTCACACATGTCCGATAGGATTTAAGTTCTAAGAATATTGAACAGTTTTGATAACTTCAAAACAATTGTACAATAACCACCAGCGAACATTTAGTTAATTTATTTTAAGCGGTGAATGTTTAGGACTGCGTGCATCTTCATCAAAAATGGCCCAATGAAAGGGTGCCGTCGATCAGTTTTATTCGAGAAACTGATGCACTCTCCCTTATGCTGCGACACCGTTATAAAGATTTCTGCCTTTTCGTACAGCGGCCGACTTGCGGTACCTTACTCCCGGGAACCTTTATGAAGCTTTCCCGTAACCTGTGCCATGTGAGCGGGAACTGGTAGCATTTTCTTCCCTACGTTAGCGCACTTGATGTACCTCTCCCGGGCTCGTTCTTAAAAGTCGAGCTCGAGAGAGAATTATTGAAGCGTTGGCAACATCTGTGGGAGACAGAGACCACTGGCTAGAAGAGTTTACAGATTTTCCCCAAAAGCCTGCCGGCTTCTAAAAAGTGGCTCGTCTCACTTCAGTCAGTTTCTGACATGGCATGGTTCCTTCATATCTTACCTGCATTGCTTCAGACGACGCGAAAACGAACACTGCTGATGCGGGATGGCAGGAGATCGGGACCACTATGTGTTTGTTTGCAGAGAGACTGCCGAACATCATCTTAGACAGCCAGTAGCGAACCACATCCATGCATGGGCCAGAGCTACTTCGAAAAATCGCTATGCATTGAAACGCATATGCGATTGCGTCAATATTGCATCTAAAATCTTAGACAGGCTGAAGTAATTCTCAGCTGCCATCCTCGTCACCAGCACAGCCCCGTATGTTCTGTACTTGTTAGTTATTTTATTTAAAGTTCGCTTTTTCTGTTCTTTTTTTGTTTATACTTACTTCCTTGAACTGTGAACCTTTGAATTGTGAATCTTAAATTATGTATATTGCCTTATTTTATGTATTATTTTTCCTGTTTTGCCTTATTTATATATTATTTTGCTTTTTAGTATTTTGCCTTATTTTATGTATATTTTTTTACTCTTTTATTAGTCACTCTGTTTAATTGCTCATATATTGCCCAGTAGTCATTTATTGTTCACGTTGTGGATGCCTATTGCAACCATCTTCTATAACTTTGTAAATGTGTAACTGGAATTGTTCTTCTCACCCACAATGCACCCTTCTTCCATCACTGCACCATTGACTCGCCCAGCATTTGTTTTCACCGCCTCAGCATTCGTCTTGAACACAATATGCAGTGTGTTATGTGGACCAAGTTAATTCCATCTGGCCGATATGCTAACTGCCCCAGTTAAATGGATCGGCTGCCTCACTGACGGTGTCAAATGGTACCATTTTCTTCTGCTTCGGAGGTCTTTTCACATATTACTTGTCATGAGACCTTAGATGGCGAGACTACAATTAGAGGTAATTCTGCTTTCTTTTCAGTATGAAATCGTTATTTGCATAAGCTGAAGACTCTCGTGAAACTGCAAACTTGTTACAAGATAATGTGCTTTGGATGGTAGTTTTGAATTTTAAATGATATGAGTTATAGGATTCTGGAGGGCTATAACGTTGCCACTTATCAAATCGGAATCATCTAAAGTAGAACGGAATGTATCATTGTCACGTACATAAGGTCCCACCACTGGCCGAGTGATTAAGACCGCTGAATACTAGGAGTTTGACCTGGGTTCGATGCCAGGCGAAGGGACTGGCTGTGTTGACTTTTTTTAGTGGTTTTTACCATGTGTAAAGTGAATAAGAACCAGTTTACCTTATAAAGTTCTCCACATATGCATCGCTCCAATTCGGTAGATAGCCCTTGTGTGCTTTGCCATACCCGAATAATCTAAAATATTTAAATCATGTAAGTAAGTCTCTTTGCTTCAAAGTTTATGTTTGATTGGGTAACGTTAGGTTACTTCAATAGGGCAAAGTATACGAGGGTTATTAGCGTAAGGGAAGGAATGCTATCGTAGAGTCCTTTCTAATGGAAAATGGCTCCTGTTCACTTCTCACGACTCATTCCAAAATGTCTCATTCCCACTAATGATCATTCACTCATGAAGGCGAAATTTGCTTTCTTAATTACATTAACTAATATCAACTGTCAAATGTGACTTTAAGTAATTTCTCAAAAAATGAGAGCTAAGTTTTGTTCCTTTAAATGTCCTTTAACTTTGACAAGTAGTGTTGTTAGTATCTTGGTATTAAAAGGTAAAGAAAAAAACAATAATTTGCCCGACAACAGTCTAAGAAGGCTACGTTAAGGTCAGATCGAGTTTAATCTTATGAATCGTTAATTCTCTTATAATTTTTGCGAGCTTATTATTTGCGTGTTGTAATCTATCGGTAATTCGTTGTACACAGATAGATAAAAGTATCTTGCTTTGAAATGATGTCATGCGCAGAGTTCTGTAATAAGTAGGAAATTTTATTCTTGCTTCTTACTTATTTGTTCAAGGAGAATTTAATAAGCAACTGAGTTAATTTAGTTCCCGTGTGATGAGGAAATCTGCTGTGTAACATGTATACGAACACGTTTCCTTAGAAAGCTTTCCACGAAGGCATCTCTTCTGACAGGCATATAGCCTTCAGATTCTTTGCTGTAATTAAATAAACGAAATAATGGTGAGATTTGAGGTAAAAAAGCAGTGTCTTTCACTATTATTTTGTAAGACACAATAAATTTGCTTTTTGTGTTGTAAAAGTGGTTTTTCCTCAAAACAAAGTTTTTAGTATTTTTATAGATAGATCTAAACTTTCGGCTTCTTCGTTTGCTGCAATATTTACTTTGGTTTACTATGTTACTGTTTAATTACTGTTTACTTATAAATACCAAAATGAATAGTCATCAGTATCGGCTTAGTTTATGTTTCTATCGTAATAATATCTTGTTACTCAGAATTCTAACAATAATATAGCATTACAGAATTTAAGTAATTCTTGCATTCTTCAAAAGCTTTGTAAAATGAAACCAGAAGTAAATATAACTTTTCAAGAGATTTTTTAAAGCAAAACCTCAGTTTCTAGCTTGAATTGAAAATACTTTTTTTTAAATTCCATCTGATAAATGAATATATAATGTAAGTTAAAAAAAAAAGCTGTCATTTTTGTATTTGAAAACAAGAATTTCCCTGCTAGATATCATTTTCAGTTTAATTTTAAATTGAAGCTTTAAAAAAAAAAAGGAAGTTTCGAAAACATGAAAAGATTTTTTGCGCATACATATATAACGGCTCATCCCGTGCAAGAAGAACCAGATTTCGATTAAAATTTATGGAATTTTTCGTCATGCAAACATTTTGGGAAAAATATATCGATACTTGTAATCGAGAATTCATATTTGGAAAAATATCGGCGTAGGCTCCTAAGTGCTAGAAAATTCCTTAAAATTTCGCCTGCAGAATTTATTACTTTTTAAACCTGGACCTAAAACATTAAAAAATGTTTTGTTAATATATGGCTCTTACATGCAAGAATTCGGGGGAAAAAATCAATATTGAAAGTTTTCCGTATTTCTGGAAGGACTCCACATTGAAAAGGAAAAAAAATGGAACATCAGGAAACACAACCAAAAATCCTAGCTTAAAAGATAAAATAAACGAAAAGTTTTTTCCCTGATATATTTCCAGCCAAACAAAGGTTGGTGACACAATGAGGATTCCGATTTTAGAATGAAAAGGCTAAGGGAAGAGAAGGGGTAGAATTTTCTAGGGCTGTTTACGATATTTTCTCCCTGAATAGATACTCTTAAACTTCGCTTCTGTATCGGCAAGTCACTCAAAAACGACCTCAAATCTGCAAAATCAAAGCTATCGAAATTTCGATTTGGAGGAACTTGAATCAAAGCGACACCGAGGAAAATAAAACTCAGAACTTCCGAGTGAAAGAGGTGGGAAAATCCGATATATTTGTTGTTTTATATTATTCGTTTTGATATAAGGTGTGCTGCAAAGCCAAACTTGATCTAAAAGCCATTTTTAACCATTTTAATTTTCGAATGACCATAAAATAATTCAACTTTTTAATTCGGTAACTGCGCTATTACTTGTAATTTATTTACCAAATTTTCGCAGTTATTCATAATTTCTGCTTTATCGACATTACATTGCCTAGAATTGTTCTTACTATTTGCATAAATAAACGCATAACAGCTTGAATAGACGTTACTCATAAAAATACATAAACAATTATTATGTTTTGACGAACATTTTACAGGTAGCATCTATTCATTGCATTTAATTATTTTACATGTGACATAATTGGAGTTATATAAGAGGGCACGGGAAAGTAATATCGCATTTGAGCATACAAACACATCTGTTTAATACTCATCTTTTGTTTGCGCACGCCGTTATGATGTAAGTTATTTTTGTAATTGAAAATTACTTATTTTCTTTTGCTTTAGAAATTAAGTTTATTCTTATAATATCTCTGTTTGCAATGTCAAACCCAAAACCAGAAGAATTGCATAGGGCGTTGCATGTTATTCCAGCTTCGGAAAGGAAGTTATCAAGCAAAATCTATAAAAACATGGTTAATCTTTGGATTACGGTAACTTGGCGATTTTCTTGGCGAAATTTGGCGACCAACCCTGCTACAGCAACCTGCTAGTTTTGTTTTGGACGCCATTTTGTTTTCACGAAGTAAATGCATTTTTCTTTTTTTTTTTAACTCAACATTTTTTTCCCCCAACAATCTGCTAGCCAAATTACGCTTATGCTAGAACTTTTATGGAACAAAAGTGCTTAATCATGACGAAGATTAGGTGCGAAATTGGGAGAAAGTGCAGAATCGCCCACTGCTTGCCGCGTTTTTAAGAATTGCACATACGCGGTATCCATGTACACGCCGACCTATTTTCACTTAAAAAAACATCCCGGAATTGCACAAAAATAGCATTGCTCACACTCTTGACTTTATCCATGTACACTGCTAAAGTCCTAGCTAGTAACCTTTATCGCCTTACCAAAATGTCGCCAAATTACCTGTTACCATATTCCAAAGATTAGCCAAAAACATTTGTGATGTTTATTTAGTCGCTAATATACAGGGATGTCAGTAAATGCCAGAAGTGATTTGCTAGGTTCAGGCTGGAGAATTTTGATCTTCGTGATTTTCCTTGTTCAGGAACAGTCGATAATAATGTTCACATCCTTCGAAGAATTATCGGATAAGTTTAACACACCTTGTCGATCATTCAAAAACATTTGAAGCAGATAGATAAAGTCAACAGAGAAGATGTTTGTGCTCCACACATACTGTCAGGAAATTTCAATCACCTGTAATTTGTCGTTGCAACTACATAAGGATGTAGAAATTTTTGATGGTATAATGACTGGAGACGAGAAATGAACCGTTTATGACAATCTCAAACGTAAAAGACAATATCTTCCAATTAAACTTCATTAGCGAGCCTATAGCTTTATTAGCAAACTCGAAACTGAGGTTTATATCCTAGAAAAGTTTTGTTGTCTGTTTGGTGGAATACTCTGAGCATAATCTATTTTGAGGTGATGGCAGAAGAAATCAAACCATAAATTGAGATTTATTCCTTAATTTCACATTTATTTATTATTCTTTGTGAGCTGCGATTTTCGCTTTCCATGTAAGCTATTTCATCCCTTGGAATAACTTTTTCATTTCTTTCTTAGCTGCTTTTTATTAGTTTCTGTTACATTTTATTTTATAATACGCATTCCTTCCTTATTTTATAACACTTTGAAGATATGCTTATTACTTTTATTAAACGGGTTTCATATCCTGGAAAAGCAAGAACTATTACAAAATGAGAGAAATACATTCAAACCCTCACCCGTTGCGCAAGCAATCTATTGAAATAAAAAACCGTTATGTCTTGACTAGATTATTATTAATATTAAATAAGCGTGAAATCTCCGTGTGGTATTACTTTACAATAAAATAACATCACAGCCACTTTTTTCTACCATTCGGCTTAGCCACTTTAAATACAAGATTTTACTTTCTATATAATTTTAATTTCTGTTTGGCTAATTCTTAAACTAGTTCTTAAAGTAGTTGGCCTATAGTAATTACTTACCTCAGTTTTTTGCTTATCTCAGTTTTGTTTCAGGTGTCAAACGGAAATCTGCGTACAAAAATCCGGTTGCGATTTCTCTTCAACCTATATGATTTGGATATTTTTAAATGAGAAATAAAGTTTAAATATTAAATTGTTCTAAATGTTAGACTGTAATCTGTTCACATGATAATTTTAGTTATTTCAATTTTTTAACGTTTTCAAACTTTAACGTAAATTCTTCGAAGGGTTAGGATTTAGTCTGAGATTTTTGAGACTGCAATTTAAGAATTCCTTTTAAAAAATACAGGCAAAAGACAGTTGCTGTTGCTGCAACTGCAGGTTTAATTCCAACTTCAAAATGTTATTCTTTACTTTCCTTGCATTGAATGCATGTTTAACTTTTCTATTTTCTGAAATTTTAGTTGTCATTCTAGTAATATTATAATTATTAATTACAAAGTTAATATGTCTAATTATTTTCTCTGTTTCAAAAGAAAGTTCTACTTATATATTTCAAAAGAAGGTTCTAAAATACAGGATGGCCAGAAAGTACCTTTACACGTGCAATTACTATTTCACCGTAACTTTCAAATGTCCGTATGTGCGCCATCACTATCGACAAAATGTCTGTATGTGCTCCACCATTATTGACAAAATTTCCGTATGTATGCCACCATTATTGACAAAATGTCCGTATGTGCGCCACCGTTATCCGTGCACAACCTGATATGCCTGAATGTTCTCCTACTCATCCGCTTTAGCAACTGTTGTGCCAGATGCTTGAAGGCTTCAAGCACACTTGCCCGCAGAGCATTACTGTAAACATACCGCTTCTTCCTGACGTATGACACAAGGATTGTGTGGTGTCGTAAGATCCGGACTTTGAGGCGGCCGAGGATATGGAGCTGGTGAATGCAAAACACGTTTAGTCAAAAAACTTTCTTCTCCCACGCGATCAAAATCTGACGACTTGATGGCTTCCTTGCCGAACCGTTCATAAAATCTATCCATCCGCTGTGTTATACACTAGTTATCATAAATTAAGGAAAAATCACAAAAATCACGATTACACAAAAAGTTACATGTAGAATTTAATAAAACTTACCCACACTATACAACACATAGTAAGGTATCAAATAACATAAAAAGAAATTATCAGACAAATATGGTAGTATAGAAATTAGCACATGTATAAAATGAACAAATCGAAGGTGTCAGTTTACTATAGGAAAAGTTCCTACAGTATGGAATATGATCGCTTCTAGAAGCGATACAGCACATACAGTGATGTGTGATGCTTTCAATTGAGCGGTCTGTTAGTTCCATAGGAAGCGAGAGCCATTGCTCTTGCAAAGCAGTTGCAAGCGTGGCAAGGGTCTAAGGGGGCGATTGAGAGCAGCTAGACGTCTCCCTAAAGCATCCTAAACGTGATCGATAGGATTCAAGTCCGGGGATCGAGCTGGCCACTCCATGCGCATAATTGTTTCCTGTTGAAGATAATCATATATAGTGCGAGCCCTGTGTGGTCTTGCATTGTCGTCCTGTAACAGGAAAGCATTACCTATTGCCCGGGCATATGGGCGCACACAAACATCAAGGATGTCATCTCTATAAATCTGAACATTCACAGTTCCCCTTGGAGAGACGTGGAGGTCTGTGTGTCCATCCAAAGAGATGCACCCCCAAACACAGACACTGCCTCTTCCGTATGCATCTCTTTCACGGATGTTTGACGGATGATAACGGGTTCTAGGGTTCTCTCCATATCAAATAATGCCTACTATCGCTTTCTAGACTAAACCTGCACTTATCCGTAACAAATGGCTGGTCGCCTCGCATACAGACCACCTTCGTGAAGCCTTCTACGCACATTTGACGTTGACACGAACCTTCCGGTGGCTGCAGGAAGGGAGGATCTAAGAAGAGTCTGAGTAGCGGTTCTATTCCTGCGTGTACATAATCGGTCAAATATAGGTCATCGGCGCTCGTCGTAGCAGTTGGCCGTCCTTGGCTGAACCTCCTAGATGTCGAATCTGTGGTTTGAAATTGTCTCCAAAGTCTATGAACCACATAAGGACTCACATTTAGCCATCTGGCCACTTCTGTTTGACTTTGTCCTGCCTCTAGTCTCCCAATGGCTCTGCATCGCAGTTCTGCAGGCAAATGATGCCTGGAGGTCATTGTTATGAATTGGCTATTTCAGATTTCTGATGTCACTGCAACAGTGAAATATGTGGGCTTGTTCTCAAACATGGACTTTTATGCTTCTCGCAGATGAAGTATTCCGAAAGCAGCGCCACTAATTTGCATATCGCAGTTTTACTCAGCTGCTCTTACTTGGCAACATATTCAAATTTTACACGGTTTGGTTTATTTTTCAGGGAGTTATCGCTATTTTTGTGATTTTTCCTTAATTTATGATAACCAGATTATTTTCGTTGTTGTGCTTCCATTCATGAGACCACACTCTTGCCACTAAGCAATCCTCCAAGGTGAAAAGTCGCTGGCATAAGCAATTGTTTTTACAAAGCACTGAAAGGCGAGACAGTGAACTGGTCAACCTAGTAGACTTTATTCTCTTCCCCGTGCAGTTACGCAGCTATCACGTTGAAATTCACTTCAGGAGCCCGAAGTTTTTTTCGTATAAGTTTTATTATTTATATGTGTTTCTTTTTTTCCGAAAGGGGAGAATTCTGTATTTCCGAAATTATTATGCTATTGGAAAAGAGCGGACATTTAGCAAACTTCAAGCAATAGTACATCGTTTAAAATCAACTGTAATTTAAAGTATAAAAGAGAATTTTTTACTCTTACTTTCTTGTTCTTCGGAAATTTCTCTCATTTATGATCTCAATTACTTGAAAGCTGTTGTCATTCAAATAACATCTTTCTGTTATTGATATGGTACTATTTTGAGAACAAATTGCTTTCATTATTATTCCTGATGAAGATAATCACAGTACTTTTTTGCCTACTTTTCCATATCTAAGAATTATTTTATAAATCATTAAGAGTTATCTTATAAAAGATATAGGAATTATAAGAGTACAGTATATATAAAAGATATAATAATCTTATAATTATATATAAAAGATATATAATTATAAGAGTTATTTTATAAAAGTTTTTACTTCGCTCCTTCTTTTCCATTGATGAAATGGCATTACAGTTGTTTCCTCGTTTAATTATTTATTTATATTTTTTCTAATAATGAAATTCCAAGAAAATCGCAGACTAGTTTTGCTCCCTTCAGCGTAAAGGCCCGTGTAGTATCTCAAGAAATATATGTAGTTTGTTTCTTTAAATAAATTAGCGTTGCTTATTCCCTAAACTACTTGTTCAACAAAATTTAAAAGAAAAATAAAAAGTGAAGACTATTAGTGTTCTTGTTCTTTTCCTTACTCCCGCTAATGTAAAAATAGTTTCCTAAGGACAAAAAATATAAGCAATAAAGTTACCATTTTTTTAAAAATAATTAATTCTCTACAGTTAATCTCTTCATACAGCTTTTCTATATTATTCTTTCGGTTGATTTTTTACATGACTAGTTTCATATACGTTATTTTGAAGAAGAAAACTCTTGAGGATGGGAAGAATCCAACAGTCTCTTTTCCCTCTTGCTCTACCTAGAAACTCTCAAGAGGATTTTCGACTAGATGTTTAAAATGTATTTCTTCCGTCTTCGTGGTATAACGGTCAGCACGCTCGGTGCGTATTCGAGAGATCTGTGGTTCGAGTCCCGCCGAGGGTATTACTCATTTTTCACATGTCTCCTGCTTCAAAATCACCTAATGTCTCTACAGTGGCGCCCGAACTAAAAAAGGTGGTGATGATGATTCTCCACCACCACCAGAATTTGGCGACTGGGGCCCCTAATCCCCAATCGCCTTTTAAAAGGAGGAGTATATAAGGTACAGTGGATGGACAAAAATATGGAAACACCTTGTGAAATGCATGTTTGAAAAGAAACATTGATTTTAATGAAATATGTAGGTGGCGCTGGCAGTTTTGACTACTGACGCCACCTATACAACTTCGTAAATGTGTTAAACAGTTCAGTTGTTGTCGGAATACTGTTATGTGAGGTTGTCATTGCATTATGTCAGAGTTAACAGACTTCGAACGTGGGCAAATTGTTGGAGCACGTAGGTGCTTCCGTAAGCAAGGTAGCCGAGGTGTTTAGTGTTTCAAGAGGTACTGTATCGAAGATTTATTCCGCATATTTGAAAAGCGGAAAAACATCATTTGCTAAATCACAGCTCTGACGAAAGTGTGTCCCGAGTGATCGTGACAGACGATCATTAAGGGCAATTGTGACGAAAAATAAGAAGACCACAGCTGCAAAAGTTACTGCTGAAATGAATGTTGTATTACCGAACCCTGTGAGTACCAAAACAATTAGAAGGGAGCTTCATAAACAGGGAATTGCTGGCCGTGCTGCAATCGAGAAGCCACTCATCAGCGATGCTAATGCCCGTAACAGGAAAAGGTGGTGTTTAAGTCATAAAGCCTGGACTATAGAGCAGTGGAAGCGAGTAATATGGTCTGACGAGTCTTCTTTCACATTGTTTCCCACTTCTGGCCGAGTTTACGTCTGGAGAACGCCATCTCAAGCCTATAATACAGACTGCTTGTTGCAAGAGTGAAACATGGAGGGGGTTCTGTTATGGTTTGGGCAGCCATATCGTGGTTCTCTGCTAGCCCCATGATAACTGTGTCAGGGCACATGACTGCCAAGACTTATTTTGGCCGATCAAGTTCATCCCATGGTACAAACTTTGTTCCCCGATAGTGATGGTGTCTTCCAAGACGACAAAGCCCCTGCTCACACAGCTCACATTGTCCAGGACTGGTTTTCTGAGCACGAGGATGAGTTGTTCCATCTCCCCTGGCCACCACAGTCACCAGACCTGAATATTATCGAACCTTTGTGGTCTACATTGGAACGGAAAGTGCGTTCTCGTTATCCACCGCCAACATCGTTATCTGAACTTGCCACCGTTTTGCAGGAAGAATGGTATAATATTCCCTTGGCAAACATACAGGAACTGTATTTATCCATTCCGAGAAGACTGCAAGCTGTTTTGGATGCCAACAGGTTTCCTACACCATAGTAAGCAAAGAAACATATTTTTTTAAAGGTGTTTCCATATTTTTGTGCAACCCCTGTATTTCTCTTGCCTTCCTAGCATGCCTTCGTGGTGTAGTGATCAGCACTCTAGAAGCGTATTTGAGAGGTCCGTGGTTGGAGTCTCGACGAGGGCATTGCTCATTTTTCATCTCTCCTGCTTTCAAAACATATCTAATGTGTCCACACGTTAAGCGTCAAGCTGCAAAGACACTGTATCAGTTGTTCTCAGCCTTTTTTGTCCCACGCATCCCTTTCACGATTGATAAACGATGATCCCTCCCACTTATTTCCAAAATTAAAAAAAAAAAAAAAAAAAAAAAAAAAAAAAATACATACACATTTATTCAAATTTAAATTGTTTTTTTAATGTGCTTTATAAATTAAACAATATAAAGTGTAGAACATGTTAATAAATACCAAAACTTGAATAATAAAAGTACTTTTTGAAAGAAAAGTACTTTTTATATTCATAAAATAAAACTAAATGCTTAAGAGGTAAATAAAAGGCTTCCCTCATTCTCTCCTTGAAACTATGAAATTCCTCCCCCTCTTTTGCTCAGAGCCCCTGCGCTATATAAACGCCCATGTCTTCTCTTGGACCGAATATCGGATTATGGCAGACGGTTCCCCTGCTACTCTATGAACAGAGCAGCTAAATTCATCCATAGATACAGCATCAAAACACACCTTCCTTCGCCTCTCCTGAAATTTCTCTTATTTTATTAATACATTTCAAATTTTAACAAGCTAACATTAATGAATATAAAGCAATCAAGATCTACAGAATTTCACACCGTACATGATTAAAGATATTATTGTGTGCGTAAGGGTTCGTGATAGAATAAAAGCACAGAGAACCGATGATAGCTTGATAAAATTTATGTTATCAAAAGAAACACTTAACAATTCTGGAACTTTCCACAAAAGTATTCGCATACAGCTCTTCTCAATAGGACAGAGCACACTCAGTAGTTATCTCTTCAAATTAATAAGTTAAACACCACTCAGTGCAAAGCGAAGCTTAAATGCGAAGCTTTCACGAATATCTCCATACTCCGAACTCGTTCTGAGGGCCCATCAGCGGCCGAGCGGTAAGTCGCTGAACACTGGTAGTTCGGTCCGAGGTTCGAATCCCGCGAACGGACTGGCTGCATGGGCGTTTTCATGGTTTTCCCAATGTGTAACGTGTATACGAGCCAGTTTCCCTTAAAAAGTCCTCCACGAAGGCATCCCTCCTCTTAGGCGGATAGCCCTAGTGTGCTTTGCCATAATTAAACACACACACATACACACCGAAATCGCTCTGAACTAACAATTACTAGAACTTCTACTAACTAGAAATCAATGTTGTTCCCGGTCTCATATAGTTTCCTTTTCCTCTCGGCGCCGAAAGATTTCTAATACCATCTACTTCTCGAAATTACTGGAAGGCATATCAGGCCGGATACGGTTACAGGTACGTATAGCATCGGTTAAAGTTATTCGATTACTATACCCAGTACAATTAATGATACAGGGATCGGACCAAAATGTCGCCAAATGCTCGCCAAGTTTGGCAACATTTGGGGATTTCTCACCCAATTCGGCCACAAAAATAAGTCGTCGAAATTATCGCCAGATTGGCGATATCTGGCTAGTTTAGCCAGATAGCCATTTAGTCAATGTTAAAGAGACTTGTCCCTGCACTCTAACTTTTCAGGCAAAGCTTCGCTTCTTTAGATTTTCATGTTATGTTATGCAAAAAATTCTAGTTTTACATATACAGTAAGACCCCGCTTAATGCTGTTTCGTTTAGCGCTGTTTCGGTTTAGCGCTCTTTTATTTCAACCCGGGGATTCCACGAAATAGCTCGCAGCATACGGGGATTCCCCGAAATATTATGCAGCGATAGGTTTCAAATACATATCCGAAAGAGTGTACTTGTATTTCTTGTTTGGTGCGGTTTTGTACAGACATATTTTGAAGGGGAATGAACAAGAAGAAAACAAAAATGTTGACAGCAGTGATTCAGAAGAAGAGCAAAAAGAACTTTCGATGGCGTTTGTAAAAAGGAGTTTGTCTACCATAACTGAAATAATGGATCAATTCATTGAAAATGATCCGAATTTTGACAGGAGCTCAAAAGTAAGGCGTGGTGTTAGAGATGCTCTATCCGTTTATGCAGAACTTTTAAGAGAACAACGCAAAAGAAAAAGGCAAACAACATTAGATGCTTTTGTCACAAAAAGGCAGAACACTGAAAACGCGGAAGGCTAAATAAATATGACTGACTTGGAATTTTATTTGTTTTTTTTTAAGAATATTCGTTTTGTTATTTATATTTTGTTTTTATTTTTGCGAGAAATAATAATGTGATATTAATTTGGGCTTTAAGAAATAAATGTTTGGTTTTATTTTTATTAAAAAAACATACTTTTTAAATTTAATACCTAACCAATTTCCTAGCCATCTTCCCCTAACCCCAATATTTACATGTAAAGATAGCCTCGTTTAGCGCTGTTTCGCATTACGCTCTACTTTGATGGAACGTATCCCCCGCGTTAAGCGGGGTCTTACTGTAATTTCACTAAAATTAGTTACATGTGTACAAAATTTATTACAATATATAAGAAATTTATAACTCTTTTCCAACCCTAGAGAAGTGGCCGGTGAGGGTCCGAATATACAAGAATGTAGTGAAATATTCGGTCTTTCACCGACGTATTTGGTGAATGTTGATATTCTCCGGTGAAATTCTCCGGTGAAAATTCTCCGGTTGATATTCTCCGGTTGATATTCTCCGGTCTCGACATTCTCCAATTTCGGTCTTTCACGGTAACATATGTACCGTCATGTTTCATTATGTACAAATATATATGACAAATGGTCCTTCATTTTACATTCACTTAAATCTTTCGTGTAAAAATTATACCACCAAAAGTAATTTACCATTGGTGTTACATGTACTTTGCCCTATAGTGACGTACAATTTTTCAAGATGGCATATGAGGCAGTCAGGAATTCCATTACAAAAATAATATCATAATTCAAATGTTTTAAAGGAATCTATTATAACGATACTAAAATGTTGTTCTGACCAACCTTCCGATACAAATGTCATATTTAAAAAGCGTTAGAGTTGGGCTCGGTATCTTAATGCATTCATAGGTTTCAGTTTTCGAGTTTCTGGTCATTCTAAAACGCTCATGTTTACAACAGCAGTCCGTGGCTAAACATGGAGGATGCGATCACCTTTACAATCACCTCCGATGGGAAATAACATTTGGTAGCTTGTACTGAAGGGCATTAGTGTGGAGTTCCACCCCCACTAACAAGCATTTAAATACCGCCGGAGTCAAGGGCTGATTTGAAAGGGAAAATCGTGTCTCTCCTCCTTATCACAGATAGAAAGAATAGGTCCCCGCAACTGCTGCCGCTTCGCATTATACCATTGAACTCTTGAGGGGTGGAAGGGGGGACAGTTCTTCCATCCCCACGATATTATTCCTTTATTCGAGCGCACTTTTGTTGTTGAATGAAACTCTCCACCTTCTGTATAACTTAATATGATCTCAAGCATAACTGCTGAGGAAGACAAGTTGGTTCGGGCCAAAAATAGTTTTTGTTTAATGAATTTGTAAGCAAAATTCTTTTTTTGATGACATTACACGTCTGTCATTAAGTGCATTTTCTGTAAATTTTCTAACATCTTCAAAGCAACTTATTTCAAGTTTTCTTATAACTGACTGCTGCCTTTTAAATGAAATTATAGCATATAAAATTATGATAACGCAGATTAGATTAGATTAGAGTTTAAATTCAGATTAGTTTTTAAAAGTGGAATATATCATTAAAAAAATAGGACATTTGAAAGATTAAAAGGTAAGTGATCCTGGGTTTCAATACTAAGTTCACATTCAGTTTTTAAAAATCTAATGTTCGATTTTAGCTACTTAGTTTAAATTTACAGCTCCAAAAAAGAATTAAATTTCATTCTTACTTTTTTTTTTCACAAGTAACAATTTTGGAGAGTTAAAAAAGATAGGAACTTCAAGTTGAGAAAACAGCTCTTTTTTAATTGTAAGTTTTACCACTCGTAAAACGTTTCGTAATTTATATGAATAACAATTTCGGAAGTTTTAGGGTATAGTTTTACTAGTTTTTCTTCCACTTTACTAAAATTTAGTAACAGTGTCAGATTATCTGAGAAATAATATTTCAAACAATAAATACAGTGTTTCAAACAATCAACATATACAATTATACAGTGGTTTTGAGTCTTAACAATCTCGAGAGGAACAGAGCATGTTCTTCAGTAGTCATTAATCGACACTTAAAATTCTAACTGTATGTTCTTTTCATTTTTAATGGCGGCAGTCTCTTATTTGAAAGTACGTGGAATTAAATCCACAGCCCCGTAGTCAAGTTGTTTTTCCCGCCTTTTGTACACGTACAGTTATAGAATGTTCTGGAAATATTTAAAGCGAACTGGACTGGCTGACGAGAGTGACGTCATTTCTTGGAATCTTCGCCTTTCCAGAGGCTATAGAAGGACTTGCAAAAGAATATCGGGAGCTTTTTCTTAAATGTCACGATGCAGTAAACTTCATACAAAAAGTTAGTAATTCTTTTTTATTTACTCCGGAGATCTTAATTTTTGTAACTGCTATTTCTCCTGATCAATAATAAACGGATGCTGTTTTTTAAACTTATCGTCTAATAATTTAAGCTACGACTACATCTATATTTCTTCAACGATCTATTTATTCTGGACAAAAGCTGATGCATCACATATATATATTAGGAAATAATATAATCAATATCTCTTTAGTAAATAAATTATATATACAGTGGTGGCCAAAATTGAGTACACTTTTGAAAATTTTTATGTTTTTGAACTTTGTATGCTTATAGAAATGCTACGTTTCGCAAAATGCAAACTTGTATATATCATTTTAAAGAGAATTTATTACTGAAACACAAAATTCAATTATTTGCAATACAAAAAAAAGTTATATGTACTTTAATATAAATGAAAAACACAGTTATGAAGTGGTTTGTAATGTCTAGCTTTCCTGGCCAACCACTGTTCTTGCTCTGAGAACCAATCATATGTTAGTAACTGCCAGTAGAAGCTGACATCATGTTTACACTTGAAACAATACATTATTTTGCTTTGTTCTGAAGAAGGAGGACCTGTTTCTTATACACTGCAATTACAAGTAGGAATTTTTGTAAAAATTTTTAATATTTAGTCAAGAAACAATGACATCAAATAAAAGAGTAGATTGGACACCTAGAAAGAGATGTAATATTATTGTGTTACATGAAAGTGGTCTTTCCTATGCTGAAATTGCAAGACAGGTGGGTGGTTCAGTGACTACATCTGGAGTCCGAAAGTTTTGTTTACGGTATCAGGAGACAAATTCAATAAAAAACAAAGAAGGAAAAGGCCGAAAAAGGTGCACCACATCTATTGATGACAGAAGAATAAAAGGACTATGTCTCCAAGATAGAAAAATATATCAGCGGCCATCAGAAGTGATCTGAATGATGCTGGTGTTTCTGTCAGTTCAATAACAATCAGGAGAAGATTAACAGATGTTGGACTGAGAGGTAGAATTCCACGAAAAAAGCCTTATCTTAATTTTCAGCAACGAAAAAAAAAAGACTACAGTGGGCAAAGGAACACGTTAATTGGACAGATGATCAGTGGTCACAAGTTATATGGAGTGATGAAACTAAGATATCGTTATTCGGTAGTGATGGGCGAAAATATGCAAGACGTAGAATAGGAGAACAGCTACATCCTGACTGCATTCAAGCAACTGTGAACAACCAGTTACTGTTATGATTTGGTCATGCATGTCAGCAGACGGTATTGGTCGCCTACATGTCATCGATGGGACACTGAATGCCAGAAAATACATTGACACTATTCTAGAACCAAAACTTCTACCTTCCATCAGAGATCTCTTTCCCAACAATGCTTCGTTTATTTTTAGCAGGATTCTGCTCCTTGCCACACGGCCAAAATATCGAAAGAGTGGTTTCGTACAAAGAGCATTTAATTGTCATGGCCAGGAAAGAGTCCTGACCTCAATCCTATCGAAAATTTGTGGCACCGTTTGAAAACTCTTGTCCGAATGAGGCGCCCGTCAAATAAAAGGGAACTAATTGAGGCTATAATTGTTTCCTGGCATCATGTAATAACGAAAGTAGAGCTTAAAACTCTTGTCAGCTCAATGAAACTGTAATCAAAAATAAAGGGTACCCTACTAAGTACTGATAACTCACTGCAATCATCACTATCTAATGTGTATCGATAACTATTATCGTTTAACTTTTTTTGTATTGCAAATAATTGAATTTTGTGTTTTGTATTGAATTCAGTAATAAATTCTCTTTAAAATGATATATATAAGTTTGAATTTTGTGAAACGTAACGTTTTCTATAAGCATACAAAGTTCAAAAACATAAAAATTTCCAAAAGTGTTCACAATTTTGGCCATCGCTATATATATATATATGTTGTATGATCTTAAATTCACTTAGTGCGAAATTGAGTTATTCTACTACTTGGGAAATTGCTGCAAAGTAAGTTAATAATAATTTATTTACTAAAGAAGTATTGATTATATTATCTCCTAAGATTAATTTTAGTAGAATTATCTTAAAAGAGTGAAACCATACTTAGTAAGTTCAATTTCGAAAATTGTTTTAAAGTAACTTGAATGTAAATTATTTAAAATGTTTAACGGGGACTTGAATTAAATCATGAATAACAAAATTTCAATTGTAAAAAGAAATAAATTAAAAGAAAGTGATTAAATTAAATGCAAGTAATCATTGCCGGGACGAAAATCGGTAGAAGTAATGTACATGTACAGAAAAACAAATGATTACAGTTTGAGAAAAATTGGATGATTTATTGAAGTGATAGAGCTTCACAAAGTGAAAAAGTCAGTAACACGTTTGTCCACCTCTGGTCCTTATGCAAGCAGTTATTCGGCTTGGCACCGATTGATAGAGGCTGCGGATGTCTCCCTGAGGGATATCGTGCCAAATTCTGTCCAACTGGCGCGTTAAATCGTTAACATCCCGAGCTGGTTGGAGGGCCCTGCCCATAATGCTCCAAACGTGCTCAATCGGAGAGAGATCCAGTGACCTTGCTGGTCAAGGTAATGTTCGGCGAGCACTAAGGCAAGCAGTAGAAACATGTGTAGTGTGTGGACGGGCGTTATCTTGCTGAAATGTAAGCCCAGGGTGGCGTGACATGAAGGGCTACACAACGGGCCTTAGAATTTCGTCGACGTACCGCTGTGCTGTAAGGTTGCGACGGATGACAACCAAAGGGGTCCTAATATGAAATGAAATGGCACCCCAGACCATCACTCCTGGTTGTCTGCCTGTCTGCCTGACTAAACAGTCAGGTTGGTTGGTATCACACCGCTGTTCGGAGCGTCTCCAGACTCGCCTTCGCTGGTCATTGGGGCACAATTCAAAGCGGGACTCATCACTGAAGACTATTCTACTCCAGTCAGTGACATTCCAGTGCCAATGAGCCCTACACCACATCAAACGGGCTTGACGTTGTACAATGGTAGTCAATGGTAGTCGGCCAAGGGGTGCCGTGACCTCAGCCCCCTTTCTGTGAGCCGTCTATGATGGTCCTTGCAGTCATTGAAGCACTAGTTGCACGTACAATCGATGATAATGATGCATCTGGGGCTGCGAGTGCCGTTCTGACGATTGCTCGGTTTTCACGTTCAGTCGTTTCTGTAGGCCTACCGCTTCCTTCTTGAGGCTGTGTGTAGCCATGGTTTACCCATTCCTGCCAACATCGCATAATAGTGGCATCGTTCCTGCTCAAATGTCGAGCTATTCGCCGATAAGACCCACTGGCTTCTTTGACCCACACGACCTCTCTCAAATGCTGACATCTGCGCATATCGTTCGCACACCTGTATGCGAGGCATAGTTGCTGTCTGCCAGAGTACACGGAATGAAATTCGTGAAGAATTTATGACCTGGAATCGTAATTTCTCCTCTTAAATATCCTGCCAGTTGCGTAGATCAGATGCGCTGTAGCGATAGCCGTTCATTCATTGGCAGCCAAAATGTAAAATTTTGCAATTTCCGTTGAAACCTGTATGCATATCAATTTGTGTCCAATTTGCTTTATATCTTCTTGGTGCGTCGTGGTTCGTTTTTTTTTTTTTTTTCTAAAGAGTGTATATATATTGTCCTATTTCCTTTTACTTATGTTATTTTAAATGTACGTTTTATATAGATAGATATGTGATTTTGGTACGCAGATTTTAATTTAGTACCTGAAACGGTTTTAAACTAGGCAATTACAATCAACCTACAAGCTTAAGAATGGGTTCCCAGTTTCCCCGGAGGTTAAAGATCAGAATATGAAATCTTATTTTTAAAACGAGCCGTTCAAAATGGCAGTATTTTTTGAATTGCCAACGGGAAACAATTTTTAATAAAGACGCATAAGAAACTGATTTTTTGTAGATTTTACTAAAAATTTATAAAAAATTCTGGTTTTTCCAAACCATTAATGACTTGGAGATGGATGAAAGGAAAAAAATAAGAAAATGTGAAACTAAGCTATAACTGCTAAACAAAATTGCTAGTGGAATGTGTCCAGGAATTAAAACTCATTGCATACTTTTCAGTACCACAGCCCTGGTCGGCTTTGTAGTTATCTAAGTTGGCTGCAATATCGTTGCTACGGGTTCGAATCGTGGAAAAGATATTTGTAAGCGTATAGTGTCTATGCGGCACAGGAGCCCTTAAATACTGGCAAACCTCTCAGTGATAAGAAGAGTAGTATTCTTCTTAAACTGACGATTTAAAAAAATTATTAACTCGGACTACTTTATAATTTGGAAAAATCTTCAATAAGACACCATCTAAGGCGCAGCTCGTCTTATCAGCATTTTAATATCCAAAAAGAGACTTCTTAAAACTAGTGAAATACGATATTTGGAAATAAAGCGTTAAAATAACTTTACTGTTCTTATATTTTATAAATCAAAACACATCATAAAAAATTATTGAATGAAAAGAGATATAATTAAATTGGTAACAAAAATTTAAATCTTTCGTGTAGTAAACTACACTTAATTAGAAAACAGACAAATATTGCCTTTAATTTAGTGTCTTAAAAAGATGAAGAATTTAGCTAATTTACAGTTGCTTTGTTCTTAGCTATTATTTGCAGGAAAAGAGTCTTTTACTAACTTTCGGTCACTAATCCCTCTCTGTATCCTAGCTAGTAGAGCCTGACACACTCCCCAAAGTGGTAAAAAAGTAAAGTGCCCAAGAACTTATGGAAGACATTCCGAGCAGAGGTCCATTTCGAGACAAATCCCGGACCAAATAAGGCTGGGCCTTCGAAATCGCAACCGTAACGATGATCCGTCGTTTACGGCGAGATTACGACGGGGAGTAGGCCTGCACTTCATTACGGGAGTTAGCCGCAAGAGCCAGTTATCAGGCGTCCAGCGGCCGGACCGTGGCCGAGGATTGGCTTCCAGATTTTGAACGAGTTCCCGCTCTGTTTACTTCCACTTCAGTTCCGGCATGAAAAGCTCTGAAAGAACTCGAGCACTTGTTTTAGCTGCATTCTTTTCGTGAATATAACTCCTCCTCTCAAGAAATAGGGCAAGTTAATTCTTTCGAAGGCAGCCTTATGACATAGGAAATATCGTAAAAAATCTGTAAATAAGCATATTTGCAAAAGCAGAAATCCATACATAATCTGTTACTGCTCTAAAACAACATCTTTAAAAAAAAAAGTGCTTTTAGTTCATTTGGAAAACCAACGAAAATGTATTTATATTTAGGCATTTTTTCATGATGTTCTGTAAAAGCCAGTTCCGCCACAATAAAAATGTAATCCAACAGGTACAAAAACTTCTAATATGTACAAATTTTTATTTCTTTAAACACTCAAACTGTCCGGAGCAGGAATGCCTTTTAATTCTAAAATTATACTGAAGTTTGCCTATTCTTTTAATGTTGTTTTAAATTGTGGTAATCGTTTATATTGGAATAAAATTATCTGTAGTAAGCACAATTAATTGATTCAACAGATGTTGTACAAACAACTTGCTAAATTTATTACTAAATTTGATAGAACTATACATTTATTTGGCTAATACCAAACGAGGCTAAATTTTGTTAGTCATTCAGAAATTACAAATATCGTTGTTATCCAGATCTATTGAAGGAAATAAGAGGATTTCCTACTTTATCTGAATAGATGGTTTCTGAAGTTCTAAATTCAGTAAATAGGCATTCGCCACTACTAAGGCTAGAATCTTCTGGGCGGCAACAACAACAGCTCTCATAACATCTACGATTTCATCTGATGGAATCGATTCATCCTCGATAAGCCGCTTTTTGTTTTGAAGAACAAGGATATAAGCGAACTGTTGCTGCTGTATTTTTCTCTTGCATTTTGAAAAGAAAGCATGGATTATTTTTAAAGTACTGTAAAATAAAGTTTATTAATGGACACGATATGGTCAGCTGAATAGGGCCGACGAAACTGCAATAGATTGAAAAATTACCTGCGGGAAGTTAGTATTCAGAGCGTTCTAAACAGAACTCCTTGTAAAATTGGAAAAATTAAACAAAATAATAGAAATCCTTGAAAGCCTTTCTATGAAGAGCAAAAGACATTAGTTCCTTCAGAATTTCGCAGGGATTGATTGCCGCATTTTTTGCAGAATCTCCACCAGCTTTCGTGGTTCGATGGTTACCAGATGTGACGGTCGACAGGATAATACGTAACCATCCCATTAGTTAACTGAAAAGAATTCGTTTGTGACCAAGGTGCCCGTGGTTACCAAAGTGCCTTCGAAGCAATTTTAAACCACTCGCCGTTCATATATCTAAATTCTAAATTTTAGATATTGGGACAGCAAACACTCGTTACACGTTAAATATAATATTATAATTACACGTTATTGTGATCAATAAATTTTAGCAAAAATCATTATTTTATCTTGGGCATAATAATTCGATGAATCTTAGCGACGTTTAGAAACGAACAAATACAGATAAGATTGCTTTTGCAGTGGTTAGTTCTAACAAAATAATTTCATTTTAGCTGATTATTTTGAGTCAACAACTTATTTCATTTGAGCAAGAACAATAATTTGCAGTTTTCTTGCTTTACTCGCAAACAACAGACTCCTATCTCAGAATCATGAGATCTCATATTAGAAACGGGGCGTCTATTCGTGTCTTTAGAGGATCAGGGATGTCTGTCTTTAGAGGATCTTTTAACAATTTAATGAATAAATTGTTAAAATATCAAAATAAATAAGAATGGCAGTGCACGAGGAGTTTCAACAAGTTTTGTGGTTATAAATAAAGAATACTTAAGCCGATGATTTGGGTGATATGTAGACCTATATATTAATATACCAGCAGGTAAAGCAAACGAGCTTGCTCAGCTTATAGACTTATTTCTTCAATAAATTCCTTTAAAGCTGACTTTTCGGAATATTTTCAACAATTCGAGCACTTCTGTTACTACCTAAAATTACAATTAAGGGAAGCCTATTTTTTACAGCTGCATACTGGTTGTAAGATTCAGGTTCGAATATCGATAAAAAGGGCTGACTGCTTGGGTGCTTTCATGACTCTCCTCATGTGCGGAGTGAATACGAGACAATTTAATCAGAAAGTCCACCACAAAGGCACCATCCCTGTCTTTAGGCAGGTGGTTCCCGTATTTTGCTATGATCTATTAAATCCATTCTTGATTGTTTTAACATCTTTTACTTTACATATACAGTACGTCTGTAAAGTTTTTAAGACATTTTTTTTTTAGAAAACAATTCCAGCAAACTTGCCAAACGATAAATTACAACATTTATTACTATTACATCTCTATTGTACTTCCTAAAGTACCATTTGTTTATAGGCAGAATGTTTTATGCAGTTAAACGTTTCCTTCAATCCAGTGACATCTGCTGGCACAGACTCGAAAGCTCAGTAAAGAATAGGAATAAAATTTTGCTATAAATCAGAAATTAATCCTGACTCATCCCTCTAAAAAAAATCGTAACTTGGAGATAGAACTTAACTACTGAAACTTTGACCTATCTTGAGCTATATTCGAGAAGAAAGACTTTCATTAACAATGCCTGGAGATAGTTACCCATACACTCATGCTAACGTAGTACAGGTCCTGGTATTGCTATTGGTTTCGAGGGTGACAGGAAGGACCAAACGGCTCTGGCTTGGTACACTTCACTACTGCGCAACATCTACGTTGTGTTGCCTTAAGCGAAGATCCTAATTTCCTACTGAAGAGACCTAATTTCGTGTTGGAAGTTACGAAGGCGAATGAACTAATGGATCTGATTTGGTTCAAATCAGAGGAATTAGAGAGAAGTACTTAAAAATGGGAACTTTTTAACTCGTAACAGACGGAACTTTGTGATGACGTCAGAGCTCATGTTGTCAGTTTATGAAGCTATGATGTCACATACAATACGAGTACGAATTATATTATGTTCCGTAACTTAATAGCACATTAAGGCTGACTGTGATGAAGTCAGAGAACACGTGAGCTCGAGTACCTATAGCACAAAAATATAACGTGATCTCTAACATCACTTGCTACTTTTTGAGATTTTTTTATTCTTCTCTTGCTACTTTCGCTAGAAAATTTATGGTAGCACTGGGTTGAACTATCAGCATTCAACTATCTTATCCATTCGGTCATCAATAAGGGGAAGAATCACAGATGCCCAATTGTGATGCAAAACTGAAGTGAAGAGAAAATTGTTTTTACTGTGGACTGACTATTCAAAGAAATCACAAAGAGACTTCAATAGCTTCACTTTCTTGCTATGTTTTCCTTCTTCCATGAAAACTTTGACCGAGAAATACATATGACAGTTAAATTATGATTTTAATGATATACACTCATGTCCATAAATTAAGGATAATGCAAAATCAGGCAAAGGAAGAGTTAGAAGCAAAACAAATTTGACTTATTTGTAAAGCTTATTTATTAAACAAAAGGTAAAGAGCAAAAAAAGATGCTATATGTTTGATATTATTAAAAGAAATTAGCGATTTTTTCTCCCTGAAACAAATTTAAAAAAAAAAAAAAAAAAAAAACTTATTTACAAAAAAACCAATATTACATGGTTGGTATGATTGTTAATACATTGTATGTCTCCCAGACGATGCAATACAGTCCGTACAACGCCTAGGCATGCTGAGTATCAAATTATCGATCTGATCTTGGGAGATATTACACCACTCAAAAAGCAATGCTCTCCGAACTTCCGGTAGACATGTAGGAGGAGGTTGACGGGCTGCAACTCGTCGGCCAAGCATATCCCACACGCGCTTTACTGAATTCAAGTCAGGTGAGAATGCTGGCTAGTCCATACGGGTGATATCCTCCGATTGAAGGCATTCGCTTACGATGTTTGCACGGTGAGGACGGGCGTTGTCATCCATAAACACAAATTGTGCGCTCATGGCGCCGCGAAACAGAAATACATGTTGTTCCAGAATGACGTCCCGATAGATTTGGCTTGTCATGGTTCCAATTTGAACATGCAGGTCAGTTCTGGAACCCAAAATAATTCCACCCCAAACGAGCACTCCGAGCACTCCTGCACCACCGTAACGGTGTCGTTCAATGATGTTTTCTTGGTGGTAACGGGTACCTGGAGCACTCCATATGAATGTCCGGCGAGAATCAGACTGCAAGCTAAACCTGGACTCGTCGGAAAACATCACACAAGCCCACTGTTGCAGTGTCCACAATGCATGCTCTCTACTCCAGGCTAACCGCAGGCGACAATGAATTGCAGTAAGTGGAACGCATCTGACAGGTCTACGAGCATATAGACTAATCTGGCCTAAGCGTCTGTACACGGTCTGCCTTGAAATTGTCGTACCAGTGGCTGAAGAGAGCTGACGAGACAGGTCTGAGGCTGCGCTCCGCCTGTTTCTTTTGGCAGTAACTGCCATCTTGGAATCGTTGCCAAAGCCTGGAGATGAGACTCTGGGCAATTCCAAGTTTGTCTGATGCTTCCAGTTGGGTACGCCCACATTCCAGACGGCCGATAATTCTACCACGTAGAAAATCATCCAAATGCGTCCTTTGTGTCATAACTATTCGGTTATTGCACTGAAATGCTTATAAAGCGCCTGCGAACAATTTTACTTCTTTGCCTGTATTCCTTATTTATCTACACTATCGTCATTGTGACGTACCATCGGTGTCATCTGGTTACTTCCTGAAATTTGCATATGATTCTTGAAGATGTGTGTAGTGATTTTACAGGTGATATATTTATTTTAGAGTTCGATTTCCGCGTAACTCCGAATTATCCTTAATTTAGGGACATGAGTGTAAATAAGAAGAACTCATTTAAAGAGAAGTATTTCAGAATTTTATTTCTTAGACTGCTTGGGAAGAAGTGAAAGGACATTCGCTATGAACTTTTACAATTTATTTTCTAAAATACAGTCCCACAACGCAATTCCAAGCACTGTAATTATACTTCGAATTTTCTTCACAATTGGTGCATCTATTACTTTCACTCTAAATCTCGCAGAGTGGGATTTGGAGAGTGACAGCAGTTTTCGCTCCGTTTCGTGTCAAACAACGCAAATTTACTGTCTTGGTAGCAGAACATGTTTCCCACTTGCAATAATAACCTTGGGGAAGGGAGTGAATTGAAGGAGCAGGACGACCCCCTGTCTTGTCATCGTCCACCCAGACTGACCAAACAAGTTTGCTAAGCCAAAGAACGTTATTTGGCTAAGCGCCATTTCAAGCGAGGACAGTCGTAACAATGGATACAGCTCCTTTGCCAAAAGTAAGTTCGCTTTTAAAATATATATACAATTATTTCTTAATATAAATATCTTAATTATTATAAATTATAGTTAGTTTGTTCTTTTTTTTAGGTGTCTGTAAATTTGCTTTAAGAGTGTAATGCTGTAACGTAGTTTTATTTATTACGTACTGCTAACACAATGAAAGCTGTACGTATGGATGGTACTTTTTGTAAATAATTCTTAACATTATTTTTATTTTTGAACAATTTACACAAAGCTATCGAATTTAATTATTTAAATTTAGTTTTGCATACATTCCTATTTCAAATAGGAAGAACAGCGGTGGAAAAAAAAATGCATACTAAAGTTTTGATTTTTTTTATAACACAAGTGTGTAAATTATTTGGTAGTATTGGAAGAAATAAAAACCGTATACTTTACTGAATTTCCTATTGAACTCATATCGTTTTCAGCTTCTAGTAGTTTTTAATAGATTTTTAACTTTCATTTTTTATAAATTCTGTTTATAGTTTGTGACAATAAAATTCACTTACTGTTGCAAAGCTGAATTTTTCCAAAATATAAATACTAGCACTACCTGGGTCATATCAGCATTCTAAAACTTATATTTTTGCAAATATGTTGTTATTCTCGAGAGTGTAGATGTAACTAAGGCCTCTTGAACATTCAAAAGTCCGGGAGGCCAATAAAGCTGCTAAGACGGCTTTCCGTTTACGATT
This sequence comes from Stegodyphus dumicola, assembly GCF_044657685.1. Taxonomy (NCBI): domain Eukaryota; kingdom Metazoa; phylum Arthropoda; class Arachnida; order Araneae; family Eresidae; genus Stegodyphus; species Stegodyphus dumicola. The sequence continues at coordinate 6,899,717 of NC_140773.1, forward strand.
TAAAAAAAAATCTTGCATTCTTTAAAAAAGACTGAAAGCTTCAGATTTAAAATTACGTCCAAAGGCTTTCTGATGGCATTTTTTTAACATTTTGTGTGTTACCTTTATTTATTAAATATCACGTTCTTCGCACTTAAACCATAAAAACATTCAACAGCAATCTCGCAAAATAATTTTAAAATGAACATATCTTTAGAATTTCCAATACAGAGTCTCGCGAGCTGGATATATATATATTTTTTACTCGTACAGTCTTGCCATTGCTCGCTTTGAAATCGTTTACTTGTTTACTTTGTTAATCAAAAATTCGTTGAAGTATTACAAAATATTAAATAATAAAGCAAATAATAAAACCAATTTCAAATTCAAATTAGGGCTTCCACATGTCCATATTCTATGGAAGATTACCTTATTCAAATTTTGTTGGCTCTAGGTACCGTTGTTTTATTACAATGCGAGAAACATACATACATTCATGCAGATTCTTCATTATTTAATTTCTTTAAATATAATGTTTGGTGGCAGCAATTTGAAATGAAACATATCGGGAATATGCAAAATGCAAAATATATGCAAAATGCCAAAACGAAATTAACAGTCCTTCTGGGAGAATTGCCCCTTTGGACTAAAAAAAAACCCAGCTATTTAAAAAAAATAATAAGTTTTGATTTTCTGATGACAAACTGAAAACTATTGTATTATTAAATATTCCAGGTAATTCATGCAGATAACTATTTAATGAGAATTCATTTTCAATCAAAGACCAAGCATAAAATTTTAGTACCTTGTCCCATTCTACATAGGTTCTATATTCCTAATACTTGTGCCACAGCAAATTCTCAAATTTATCTGCCCCTTGTCTTTTTTTTAAACTGTAGCACAATAAAATACTTTTTTTTCAGGAGGCGTTACATGATAGTTCAAAATTATCAGATTTTTATAACTGCAAGAAGTTCCCGAAGATGCTGTTAATGTCCTAAAAGGTAATTTTATTTTCTACTCTGTTTTAAATTAAAAACTATACCTAGTCCGGATTTTTGAAAATTCCAGATATTCAGTTGACTTTATATGCTATATACATGTATTTATTTTATGCTAAATATGTATTTACTGACAAATATACGTATATGCCAATATATAATATGTACCAAATGTTTATTTCTTTTAATGCAAATAAGAAAATTAAAAAAAAAACAGTATTTATTTCTAAAAAATGTAAGGCATGTTTTTTTCAGACTTAATTAAATAGTAAAATTCGTTTATGTCTAAACATTTTTATTTCAACTGAAACAAAACGACTTTTTATATGTAAGCCATAAAACCTAAATGTTTGATGCATTTTTATTTTATAATATGAAAATTAAGCAATATTGCCTTATATTTGTGGCAGCGCCTATCATATTTAAAAAATTAACTTATTTTATTAACAGATAATAGAATGCACAATTAAAAAACAGCTTCCCCTCCCTTCTATTGCGGGAGAAAACCTAATTCGACGGGTTATTTTTATTTATTTATTTTCCCCTTCTAAGAAAACTTGTCAGGCATACTTTCAAAATTGTCGAAATATATACTAATTTAAACGATAATTCTAAAATGATTCATAGATTAATTCATATACATCAACTCAGTTAGAAAGTTAAACTAATGACATTTACTTATTACTTTTCAAGATTATTGCCTTTTCATTTCAATTAGTTATTATATCTTCTCCTAGTGATATTAAAATGAGTGAGGATCTGATGAAGTAATGTTCAAAATAATATAATTGCTTACATTAGCAAAAGCTATTGTTGTATCAAACAAGTCTTATAAACCTTTTCTTATCCACAGTCCTTTAAAGTAGGAAAGAAATGTAAGTAACCTGATTTTAATAAACTCATATGAATTCATTTTCTGGTTTAGATAGGATTTAAAGACTCAGGTAACACAGCTTGTTTACATTTTCAATAACTAAGTTATGTGAACACTGTTAGAGGTGTAGCCAGAGTTCTTGCTGCCTCGCTCAGTGCACAAGAAAAAGTCTATAAAATGTCAAAATGATATATATAAAAACAAAATATCTGGGTTTATTTTTGAAATAAAACATTAATTCTAATACCGTAAAGTACTATTTTATTTGTTTTCCTTATACACAAAATCATTAATAGTATTCTAAAAGTTTGATTTACTACTCTATCAGCTGATTTGTAGACAGTATGGTACAATTTCTCAGTCTTAGGTGTTTTTTAATCCATTTGTACTTTGCAAAATTCTTCTCGCAACAGTCATGAAAAAAATTTACAGATGTATATCAGTATTTGGAACTGCATTCTGAAATTTTATGAACTGCAGAAGTTCAAAGTTACCATCCTTCCACCTGCCTTCGAAAACACTACCGCAAAGAATCCAGTAAATGTAAACGCTGCAAAAGCACAAAGCTGGTAGAATTCTCTTGCGGCCTCCTCGCTTTCTTTCGCTGCTGTTCAAAATTTATTTGCATGTGTCATTTTTTCTCAATTTATTATTATTTTGTCTGATTTCCGTGCTATGTTTCCTAAAAGTGATTTTAAAGTGTTTGCAAAGAAAATTTACAAAACTGCATACTCGAGTACTTGTCTCGGCATGAAATTAAGCATAATGGTTGAGATACAGTCAAAGAACTATTAAATTGCGTTTAAAGAATGTTTCCTTCTAAGATAATATGTTGCCGAAAATTTTCTTAACGGAACAGTTTTTGGAATAATTTTGAGAAAATGGGGGAAGGCCAAATTCTAACATTCAGTAACTAATATTTACTTTATGTAAATTTTACTTACGTATGCTTAATATTATATTTCTTGCTGCTCATTCAGAGTCGTACCTAGGGTTTTCAGCGCCCAGGGACAACTGAAGATTTCGCGCCCCCTACTGCTTCCCAAGGATGGAAAACATTTAATTCTAAAATGCCGTAACATCAGTTTGGCGCCCTTTGGATCCTGCGCCCGGGGACAGATGCCCCTTGCCCCCCTCTAGCTACGCCCCTGCGCTCATTTTAATTTATATGCCCTAAATACCATGTTTAACAGGCTGTTTACTTACAAATGCTTAATATCATTCTTTTTCTCCGAACATTAATGCACATCCCCTAAATATTACCCACCAGCGGCAAAGTCGCTGAGCACTGGTAGTTCGGTCCAGAGTTTGAATCGCATGAAGGAATCTGCATGGACTTTTTTGTGGTTTTCTCCATGTGTAACGTGTATACGAACCAGTTTGCCTTACAAAGACCTCCACGGAGGCATCCTTCCCATTAGGCAGATTTTTGATGGCATGTCAGCAACTAAAGGACAAATAAAGACTTTGAAAAGCTGTCAGAATTTTATCGAAGCTGTCGAAATTATGCTTGGCAGTAGATTGGATCAAGCTCTGAATACAAAAACAGGTCAATTTGAAACCAAAATTGTAAAAGAAACATTTCAGTATGTTTCAGTCATAAAAACAATTGAAATGGTTTTGTCTAATAGCCATGTAAGAAATTGTATAGAAACTGAAACAATTTCTAATGATAGACATTTAAAAAACAGTTTTCATCTTTTTATGTCCCAAGAATTTTGAAATATGTGGAAACAAAACGCCCTGATCTTCTGGTACCAAGTATTGCTGATTTCAGTAGTAAAAATCTTTAAAAATTCAACTAGGATTATAAATGATAGAATTTAATTAGGATTATAAATGATAGAATACTTTAAAACTTTTCTTTGTTTACTTTTTAATTACCTAGAGTAAAGTAATTTTGCATTTATTACTCACATTGGTCTTTATTCTTAAATGGCTTATAGTTTTTTCCTTCTGGCTCTTAAAGATAAGCGGTAAATGCATGTGCCTCTAGTGCCAAAGGCCTTTTTAATGATATTTTTGTAATCATTATGTAATAAACGTGTGTATATATATATATATATATATAGATGACCTAAAAGCATTAGTTTTGCTCACAGAACTTTTGCTCAGCTAAAATTATTGGAAAGAAAGAGGGAAAAAGGTTTTATTCATTATTAATGAGTAAATATTTGGCATAAGTCTATGCATAAAAAATAATTTCATATGCTTAGCTATAAAATTCTTTTCATAGGATAATATTTTTAGTTTTCAGTGTATGTATATGTAAATAAGCTATTGATACTATATGTAAGTGAGCTGAGTTGCATATACTTTGAAATTTGCTACATATTCTATCTTGAAAGGTTCATGTGTGATATTTATATAGTTTCAATTAATTATTACATTTCACATGCAATTTTTATCCAGTATATGTCTTTTATATATACTTTTATTTTTATTTTTGTAGGGTAAAGGCAAAGCAAGTATTTTAGCATCAGGTTGTTATTTGAAAAAAAAAAAAAAAAAAAAAAAAAAAAAAATCCAAATTCTGCACTTCTAATATTTGCTAAATGTAAGTATTGAGGAATTTTGATATGCTTTGCACTAACTTTCATTTTAAGAGGGCAGATTATATTAAAATGAGCCATTTTACAGCAGTGAATGTATTTGGCCTCATGTGGCTAAAATTCATCTTCTCAGGCTGCTTTCGACTATTGTACCCACAGATGATGCATGGTCATTTAGCTAATTTCTGTAGAATTGGAATTGCATTAATTTGAATGTCACCTACATACTAGCAAATATTTCGAGAGAATAAGATGGTTTGTAATATGTGTGATGCCTTTATATGATCTAAATCTAAAGCATGACACTAATCATATATATGCATGTATATACAGTGAACATAGATTTTTTTTTTTTTTTTTAACTTGTAAAGTGATGGAAAAATTGCTTCAAGGTGAAATTCAAAAGATACACTTCCAGCCAGACTATAGCGATCATGAAATCAAGAACAAACATCTTTACAATAACAATAGTTTATTATGAACAACAATAGTTTATTATGAAGGGATGATACTTGTTTTCATAAGGAAAAGACAGACTAATTCTCCATATAGTTTGTTCTTTTTACATTTTTATGTACATTATTTATTACATTTTTCATTAAGAAGCAACGCACAGATAGACTATCCTATTTTATATTTGCATCAATATAATATTTACATATTCCTATATGTATTTATACTGCATTTTTACAGAAACTAAAAGCAAAAGACCTCTATGTGAATAAAATTACTAGGAATTACTTATTTTTGAAAGAAGAAAAAATTTTCTGGCGATATTTTTTAATTGGAAGGATAAACTTTCTAGTATGGCTCATTGGTATTTGACTTGTCCTAATAGATAGGTAATGGATGTATTCTTAATAAAGAAATTTATTTTCAGGGAATAGAAGACATGGCATCTCTTGGACCAGCTCAGAATGAACAGCCCATTATAGTGTGTATTACAAGTTCATTCTATATTAAAGCAGTAAATCACTTAAAAGCATGCCCAAATCATGCCATGAAGGCATTTGACATTCTATTTAAAACTAATTTTGTATTTAGCGTTCAATATGCACATACATCAACAAATTTTTATAATTTTGTGGCAAGCCTTTTGTATAATGTCAGCACTCCTAGAGCTTGTGTGGACTCTTTAAATACATGCTCGAGTCTGAATTTATTGCATTTTGTACATGCATTACATTTCATATTTTTAGTGTCATATTTTCCATTTTTATATATGTATATATATGTACATATATTTCCTAATAAAGAGTTTTTCATGCAATGCTTGTTTTCACTTATATTTAAAATACTTTGTTCACTGAAATTATTATAATTCTGCAGTTATGGTAATGATTCCTATTCGGATTTAATCAATAAATGAAATACATAATAATTTTCAGCAGAATTATGAAAAATGAATTTTTAGCTTACACATGTGCGCTATAATCCATATTATTTCACTTTAAAATTTACTTTATTTTTCCCAAATGAGACTTGGAATTAGCATATATAAAAATAAGTTATAGTCTAAAAGTATATGTAAGCATTTATTCACCTGTAATGATTAATGTATAGGAATTTGTATGCATATAACTTCTCAAAAATAGAAAGCGTAACAAGCTAACTGAAGATTTTAGACTTTATTCATAATTTGGGGTAATGATTAATTTTAAGCTCTTCATAATTATGTAATAAGAAATAGAAACATTTCTTTTGCAATATTTTGTGCAATATATGAAGCTAAAAACAATAGCATGAGAGTATTTTATGGTTACTTATTTTCTGAATCTCATACATTAAAAATAAAGCTGAATAGTTTTCATGTAAGGGAAATTAAATTCGCATTTGTTTCTTACTTCAATGTATATTAAAATTTATTATTCGATTTTTTATGCATAATATGCTCAAGTAGACAAACTACTAGTAACATCAATTCACAAATTGTATTAATATAGTCACTTATAAGTAGCATTTTAAGAAGTTAAATCTATCAGATTATGATACAGGTTTACTGACACATATATATATGATCAGCTGTTCTAACACATTCAAATTTTCATTATAAAATTTGTCAAGAACTATTTTTAATAAATTACTTTTCCAACTAGAATGATTATTTAATGGAAAATTTAGCTTACAATTTACATGATTACCTGCCCAAATCTTGTGAATAAGCATAATTTGCTTTTTTAAATTAAAATATGTATACAAAATTTATAATGTATATCACTATATATATATGATTCATCTAAAATGATTTTTTTAAAATTTCTTTTATGAAACTAAGCATTTTTTGATTTCTCAAATCAAATTTTGAAAATATCTGAAATATTTATTCAAAGTTTTAAGTACCTGAAAAACCTTATTTTTTATTCAAAAGTTAAGTTTTTCATTGCGAATATCTTGCTATTCCAGTTTTTATATATAAGTTGCATTGACGTTCTTATTTTTATTGCTTACTACACATAAAGGTAAAAGCCATGTTTCTGTAAAATAAAATATATTCTGTGAGTTCAAAGTAATTTCACATCAGAAGTACAGTGAGGAAGTGATAGTGTTAAGTATTTCAGAATGTTAACTACACCGAATTTCCAATATTTTAATATGGATGTAATTTTTTTATATGTATATTTCGTTAGATTTGGAAAGAAAAACTATATGTCTAAACAATGAAGGTATGATTGTCTTTAAACTGTGTTTTTTAATTTCAGTGATGGTCTACTTTGATTCATAATCCAGTTTTTATATATAAGTTGCATTGACGTTCTTATTTTTATTGCTTACTACACATAAAGGCAAAAGCCATGTTTCTGTAAAATAAAATATATTCTGTGAGAAAGTGATAGTGTTAAGTATTTCAGAATGTTAACTACACCGAATTTCCAATATTTTAATATGGATGTAATTTTTTTTATATGTATATTTCGTTAGATCTGGAAAGAAATCTCATCACCAATAAATGTAAGTAAGTACATAGGTAGCAAATCTAAAACAGATGTATATATCAGATAATTAAAATCACAATAGCATGTTAAAAAGTAGTGTAAAATATTTTTTTCAATAGATAATATTAACCAGATATCTAAAACAATACATCAGCTATAAAGTTTACATAGCAAATACCAATTTTCAGTTTGCCTATAAAATAATTATATAAAAATGGCACCATCAAGGAGTGAGCAGACTATTATTATAACTCCTTGTAATGTGTGTGGTTTCACCCGAATATCGGGCGATATCTGACTATCGAAGAAGAGCGAACGAAGTAAGGGTCACTCCTGTTTTTGTGTGAAAAGGGACCGCTTTTTACTAGAGTGAAATATCGCTCCTTCGAGGTTGGTGCCATTTTGGCATTAGAGGGAGGTGGGATATCACTCCTTTAGAGTCGGATAGGACTCTTTCGAATTTAGAGTGTTGTAAGGTATATATTTAAATTAACCAGTTATTTTGTGTTGAGAAACTATACTGTCCCGTTTTTCTGCCACAATGCAAATTTCAGCTCGTATTCAAATGAGGTAGAAAGAGATAGTATTTAAAAGGAGGTTTTAGACTGCTCATTCTATGCTATTTGTATGTTTTATTATTGCCGATAGTGCTTGTCACGCTGGTGTAGGTTTTAAGATAACTTTCGCGTTAATTATTTCTGCGTAGCTTTTGGCTAATTTAACAACTTAGATTCAGCTCAAATTTGAATTCCTTACTTATGAGTTTACGCCATAAATGCTGGCTGGTTTTGGAAGCACCAGCAGTGCCTTCTGTTCAACTATTTGAGTTGCTTACGGGGCATAGCGGTAAGTCGCTTAGCATTCAGAATCTTGGCTTAGTGCGTGTTACCAGAAAGAGTAAGACTCTAGAACTTGTTGTAAGAGGAGATTTTCTAAATGCAAGTCAGTTAAGAAGCATCTAAACCCTGAAAATGAATGTTGTATACTTAAAATACTGTATTGTGTAGAGAAGAACTACTGGAGTTAATGAAAGAAATTCCTGGAATTCCGCCGACAACATTTTTAACAGAAAAATAAATAAAAATAAATAACACTTACAAATGCTAGAATTAAAATCATTTTATAAATTGACACACAGCTTCTATTTATTTTTCTATATGGCATTTTAACAATTTATAGATTTGATTTTTAGCCCAAAAGAGTGGTAGCCCAGAAGTACTATTAATCTCAAACCGGCATTTTGAGACGTTTCACTATAAACGGCGAATCACATTTTCAGTTGTTCCTACCAAATATTATCGCCCTGTGTTACATTTAAAGAAATTAAATTGTAAGATTTTCACTGTGTAAATCTCAATTACTGTAGAAAGTGACGAATCTTAAGAACTAGTTAGCGAATAATCGCTTAAGTTCGTGTGGCAAGAAACAGCAAGATGGAAGGGTAACTCACCCTTTATTATTCCAATAAGATTTAACAAAACTCCCTCTTGGAGTGTATAATCAAAGCCTACACTTGGGCTTGAACTTAAGAGACTAAGAATTAAACTAAAACTAAGATTAACTAAAGAAATATAGCCGAAGCTATCAAGTTTCTAATGCAGTTGGCCCTTAAACACCGGATGACTGCGAAGTTATCAAAGGCCTGAGTACGCCCGAGCGTAATAACAACTTTGAGAGAGAGAGTGGCCAAAAGACTGACTCGCGTAAATCAGGAACTCTGATTCTCTCTCACTAAGACAAAAGAACTTCGCGGTTTAATGCCGCCCTTCCTCATTATGTATTCAGACGTGATTCTAAAACTACGTTCTGGCCGGAAGTAGTAAGTTGAAGTTAAGAATTTGACAGGAAAGGAACTTTAACTTAAAATTTAACTGTTAATAAAATTAACATAATCCTTACAAAATAATGAAAAATCTACATGAATGTATTTAAGTTTCTCGCAATGTGAAGAAACGACGGTACCTAGAGCTATCAAATTTTGAATAACGTAATCCTTCACCTAACACACGGTCACCTGGGTGCCCTTAATTTGGAATTTGGGATTTGTTTTATTATCTGTTTCCTATTTTATAAAACTTTAACGAATTTTGTATTAACAAAATCAACGATTTCAAAGCGAGAAATGGCAACGCTAAAAGGAAGAATAAAACAGTTTTATCTCTAGCACGCAAGACTATATATCTGAAATTCGAAAGGTATGTTGTTTTTAAATATTGCTGTTGAACTCAATTTTTTGTGGTTTAAGTGCGAAGAACTTGATTTTCAATAAACAAAAGTAACACAAAAAAAGTAAAAAAAAAAAAAAAAAAAAAAAAAAAAAAAAAAAAAAAAAAAGTCTCTTCTCTTTGAGCATAATATAAAATCTGAAAGCATTCTTCGGATTCCACCCCCCTTCCTCGTGTATGTGTGTGTATTGAGACGGGTGGGAAAGTTCTAGAGATACCAATGATGGCAGGAATTCAAATGTGATGATATTTAATCAACTTTTCTCTCAATAATTTCGGAAATGCTTCAATATTATTAAAGTTTTCTTGTACTTATAAAAGAATAAATAAGAATTTACCACACACTACTCGAAATACTGCAAGAAATAGAGCGCTTGAAGAGCAAGAAGAAATTTCCTTCTCTGCGCCCCATATCGAGTGGAAAATTCAAGCTGACCGCTAGTCATTCCGATCAGCGCTGTTCTTACTTTGTACCCTTTTATCCAGCCATTCAATTCCGATCTTAAGCCCTCGATATGGTGTCCGGGACCATACCAGGAAAAGGAAGGGATTTGTCCCCCCTTTACCTCAGGGACACATTCTGACTTCGTTATGGGCCGCGAGAGGGTTAACACTGTCTCTCTCTTCTCCCCCTTTGCTTTTTTCATCCCCTCACGATGCTCAGGGTTTTGCCTGGGTGGTTGTAAACTTCAAAACGCTAACGTTTGAATAAAATACTAACGCTTAAAAATAAAAGCATTCGTTCTGCAGCAGTAAAAAGCAGATTAACAGATAGAAAAATCTTCTAAGAATGTCTGTAATTAAATTTGGTAATTTTTATTTCTTTCATTTTACTTTTCTTCCTTTTCATTTAAATATTTGAGTTAAATATATCCAAAGGATTAATGAAACATTTATGCTCGAAAATAAGTAATTCATTTATTTATTGGAGATTTTAAGTATGGTAATGATTATGTTTAATTAATTAAATAAGTTTACAATTAGTTTTAAATAAATAAATAAATAAATAAATTAGTTTTAATTAATAAGTACAAACTAAGAACACATCTAATAAATGATTATTAAACACCTCAGAAGAAACCCTTTTTACATGCTTAAAATTCGTACTTACTGAATTTTGTATACTGACTAAACAGAAAAGATAATTTTTTTTTGAATTACTAATTCTTTTCTTTATGAAATAAATGCACAGGTTTGCGGTGATGTTACTTAATATCACAGCTAAATTTTATTTTCATATCATTTCGCTATGCCATTTTGAACAGCTCATTTTAAATATAAGATTCAATGTCGTATGCCTTTAATTTCTGAAGAAATTTAATTCTTAAAAACTAGTAGATTCATAGTATTGTTTAATTTAAAATTGCTTCAGGTGTTAAACTAGAATCTATGTGCCAGGTATCAAAGTGTAATCTGACGTTCTGAATATAATTTCTTTAAATATTTTTCAATTTTGGAAATTCTTAATTGTAAAGCACCATTTAAGTTGCGTGCGTACGGGTTCATAATGGATTGAATGCACACAGAACCGATGGCAGCTTGATAAGATTTATTTTAGCAAAAGAAGCACTTCACAGTTCTCGAACTGCCCGCTTCTCGAAGTTACTGGAAAGTATACCTAAAATTACCTATTAATTGCATTTTTTTCAATCACAATACCAATAACAGTTATACAGAGAACGTACAAAAATGTCACCAAATGACCTCCATTTTGGCAGCGACAAAAATTAGTCACCAAAACCATCACCAGTTGGTGATATGTCACGAATTTATCCAGATAGCCATTTACTCAATGTTAAATAGGCCTGCCTCTATAATCTTACTTTTCCGGCAGAGCTTCACTCTTCAAACTTTTCATGTTACATTATACATATAAATAAATAAATAAATAAATACTGCAATTTCACATATAATTTCACTATAATTATTTTAATATGTGAAAAATTCTTAACAATGTTTTTGTTGATACTTGTGTGACAGTAATATGGATAACTTTCTTGAAGATAGTTTGCTAATATCATTATTATTCCAATCATTGTTAACTTCAATAACTTTATTAATCTCGCTCGTCATCATTGTTATGATCATTATGATCTGTTATTCTAAAATTAAAATTATTTGGGAATAGTTTAAGAGGAAATATCTGCAAGCTTCCAGAAAATCTTATTTTGAATTAAGATTTGAAATATGGTTTTCTTTTTCTTTACTCACTTTAATTTTTCGTTATCCTCACAGAACCGATGACACAAAATATGATGGTTTACCGATAGCAATAATGGCGCAAACAGAAAAATATGACAGTAAAGATACACCTTGGAAAAAAAAAAAAAAAAAAAGGGAAAGAAAAGAAAGGAGGACAGTTTTATCATCTCTATTTGCTTCGGCAGTACAACATGACTTATATATATTAGGTTTATATACAGCAATTGGTCTAACATAGGATTCTGATACAAAATTGGACTTTTCCTGAAATGACATATTCCATATTTCAATTTTACGACTCAAATTATGCCAAAGTACCAAGTTTTGTAAAATTCGCAAGAGTAGTTTAAAAAAAAAAAAAGCTCTCACATTTGTTAGCTCATTTCAATATTGAATTTGGTATGTATTTACTAATATCTCTTCTTTTTATTAAACTTACTTGATTCCTTCTTTCACAGTTCCAAATTTAGATTCAATCCAAATAAAATTCGCAGCTGTTTTCTGATTTGTTTTTAAAATTCCCCCTTTTTTTAATGCAGTGTACCCGTTTTATAATAATATTAAATAAAATTCGAAGTATAAATCTATCATGGCCTCTATGGCTAATGGCCTTTTCAGGGAACCAGACTCGTACTGATGTTACACGGGAGGAAAAATGCTGTGAGAACCAGACCATTTGCTGGAATTCGAGCCCAAGTCAAACTATCAGAGTACAACAGTCTTATTCATTCAGTCACTGGTGGGCTTTCCTATAGAGATTCCTTACATACGGGTTAATATTGAGAGTTACATATAACTCTTATTAATACGAAATTGCTAAACTGTTAGTAAAAATATTCTTCACTTAAAAAATAAGAACTATTTTTGTTTGAATTTTAATTTGACGATCCCTTTGATAAGTTAAAAAAAAATTAATTTTTTTTTTCTTGAAAGGGACCGAAATTTTGAAGGCCTAGAAAGCCATAATTTTGTTTTTAATTTTCTTTTAAAACTTTCAGTAAATGTTCGCTGTACATACTTCTGGCTTACAGAAATTTATCCCAAGTCCTAAATTTCAGCTATCATATATAATAAGCAGAACATTTCTTTTATGAATATATTGAACACTATCGCTATTTGAAGTTCGAACATCTTCTATTTAAAGGCAATATACATTGGGAATTTTCATCATTTGGATGGAAAATGAAATGATTGTGACTATGAATTAAATCTGTTCAAGACAGGGACAGCATATCTCGTCCCATATGGCTCACTCTGGGCAACATCATTCCTCATCCACTTTTGAGGGCATTGTTAGATCACGGCCATAACAATGCAAATTACATAAACGATGCTGTACCCTTCAGACGACATACAAGCCCTCCAATAAAACGGTTACAATGCCCCCCTCCCATCCTGGTTATCATCCATCACTTCACCATATGGCATCCTAAATGATCGGTTACCATGGAGACGGAACGATTAACGAAAACTGGGCGATTGCGAGATCTGACAGCTGCTGTACTAGCCGGGTACGACAATCGGCGTAAAATTATGCAGAAGCAGGCGCACTTCTCAACTCCTCTTTTAAGGTCCGCTCTTTTGCTGTATTATTCTCGGAATAGTGATTAAACCAGAGCAGAAAGTTCCGCGGATGTTGAATTTTAAATTATAGACATATCTCTGGAGTACTTAGCCATACTCGGAGAAGCAATGGATTATACTTTCCACCTAACATGTGTGCGTGTGTATGCATGCATGGAGTTGCAGAACGTAGTTTTTGGCAAGGACTTAAGGCAACAGCCGGTCTTCGAATTTGGCGACAGTTTCGGAGAACTGTTGATGGGGTGTTGATATGCAAATTTTGTGGGTACTTTCTCGGGTTGGTGCGGTTATAAACTTGAAGTCATTTAGAGTCGTTTTGCAGACTTCGCAGAAGAAGTTTAAATCTGTTTCTGGGGCGTTTATCTTTTACAGCGGGGGATAAAAATAAATAGCGGAAGTTTCTGAATTCTGATGGCGCAAGTGAGTGCATTTTTCGAATGGTTTACGATTTGCTCCGCTCACCCGCCGAACATGTGTTTCATTTTCCAGATTTTGCTCTTTAACTACTCGAGAGAAAGGAATATCGGGTATGAAAGTATACGTGATGAGTATGAAGTGTATACGAGAGTTGTTTTTTTTTTTTTTTCCTCTCCTTATCTCATGCGCTATTATTGTAAAGAAAGAATAGTCGAAATTTAAAATTCTGTAGCGGATTTTCTTGATAATTAGACATTCACTTGTATGTGACAAAAGTGGGGATAAGTGTCTAATGACCACACACACCAATGCGTCATTTCATCTCGGGTATTGGTTAATTATTTGCGTGGTTGTCATGTTGTTGAATATATCAAAAGATTTTGTACCGATATACACAATATGCATCATTAGAAGCACCTTTTATGAATTGAAATAGAGTTGTAAATGTTCGTAAAATTTATTAGTTCGATAACTTAAAATAATATATAAATTATTCTTATTTTACACATTTATAGGGTATTTTGAAATTTATTGGTATTGAATTACACTTCTTTTCGTTCTTTGTGTAAAATTAGTTCTAAATTTCTTATTTTTTGTCTGTACTGATCAATTTTAAGCAGCATATTGTGCCGAAAAACTTGGAATAATTTTGTTTTTAAATAAAAATATTATGATACAATGTTTGTAAGATAAAAAATATGTAAATCAGCTTTATAATTTAATTTAGTAATAATCTCTTAATGCCTCATTTTAATTTGGATACTTAGTCCGTCTATTCTAAAAATAATAATAACATTTCAGAACTGCGCCATTTCTAGATCAATCTGTGTCGCATGGCTTGCGTAACGCTGATGAGTAGCTGACTCAAGTCTAAACTCAAAATTTCAAGGACTTAAAGCTTTCTAACTTAAACCAAAACTTTCTCTTGCTGAGCCTGCATATTGGATAAGTGCGCAATTTGCGTCTAGCTCTCTTGCTGTTCAGAAGTTGGCGTACTGCTTTTCTTCTTATCGTTATAGTAGCAAAAATTTTAATTTTCTTGAATAAGCACAATTAGAGTGCCAAGTAAATTCTGGCCACAAATGTGAATTTAAATAAAAATTGAATTAAATCTGTCTCGTCTTCTTCCTCTCCAAAAATATATGTATCAACATTCTAAGCATCAAGTATGTACGCCATCAGTATTTCTGCATTTCTATGTCTCAGTTTTCCTGCAACAATGCTTCTAAATTTTGTTTTTACTACACACACTCATATATATATATATATCACATATTGAATTAATGAACTGGAATTCATTGAACTCGAAATAAATTTTCCAATACTTGCGCAATAGTTGCAAAGTAAGATAATAATAATTTATTTACTAAAGTAAAATTGATTATATTATCTCCTAATATAAATTTAGTAGAATGCATCTAAATGAAGTAATCCAGAAGTATGAAATTTAATCCCGAAAATAATTTGAAAATTAATAAACCAAGTAATTATCTCTCATTGATCGGGGATTGGTTGACTTTTCAAAGGGAACAAACCAACCCCCGTTCAATTAACGATAATTAATAAACTCGAAGGTATTTCGTTTTTTACGCAAGTAAGAGTCATGATGCCAAACTGGCAATTTTAGTTAAGGCCAAAATTGTAGTCAAGCATTAATTATTGAGATTAAAGAGAGGAATTAAGATGAATTAATTCCGTGAAGTTAATGGACTTTCTAGAAATCTCGATGTATTATAGCCAAATCAAGTAGAACACTATAAAGAATTCATTTTGAATGGAGTATTTCCGTGAAGTTAATGGTTTTTTGTAAATCTCGAGTTAATATAGTCAAATTAAGTAGTAAAAATATTTTATTATATACTTGAATAAAGTGTCCCCTGACACCCTCGCTTTCATGCATGTTAATTAAAAACTATTTTTATAAATATAATAAACAGAAGTTAATCTTTGCTATATTTGTGAAATAGAACTCAAAGTAACATAATAAACTATGCAATCTTTGCAAAATAAATGAAATATAAGTTGAAAAATTGCAATATATATAAAAAAGGTATAAGAAAATGTACAAAGTTGAATGTACATAATATACAAAAAGGCCAGAATATGAATTAATTTACTTACGTTCTTTCTGGTGGGATGATGGTGATGTGTGTGCGTCTGTTTATTTACTGTGGTAGGCTATGCTATCGGATGTGCAGGCAGCAACAGTGGGGACACTTTGAATTATTACCGTCGGTGAACCTTTGAAAAGCTACTTTTGGTATGTGGGATGGAAGTGGTTGCTGAGCTCTTATGCGAGTGTAAATGAGTCTGTTAAAATTTGTGATATTATACTGACTTGTGAATGGAAATTAATTAATTTCTGGCTAATTGTCGTGACGTAACGAGGAAGAAAAGAAGAAAAAGGAATATTTATTGCTAACAAGCTATTTAGCAGGCTCAGAGTATGAAATAGGCTCATTTTTACTTCCTTTATAAAAAGGAAGTATTATAATCGCGAAAAGTTTCAGGCAGCATATTTCAACAAAAAATCCCATTTTGACCTCTTTCAAATGCAATTTAACGATGTATTTCCGTGATATCTGTATGTAAGGACAGAATAAAACACTATTTTCCTCCAAAAAAATTATAAAACTGCTTTAAAATGAATTCTGAAGAGAATTTTTCGTGGCGTCTGTACGAACGTATATACGTACGTATGTACGTACGTGTTACGTACGTATCTCGCATAACTCAAAAACGAGTAGTGTCAGAACGTTGAAATTTTGTTTATAGGACTGCTATAACATGCAGATGTGCACATCGTATTTTGGTTGCAATCGGCAGCACCAAACGTATATAAATATATTTATACATATATCCACTCTGTTACCCGGCTCAGTGATCTCAGTTTCTTTACTCTTATATGTTTGTAAATTGTACATTTTATGCTTTAAAAATGATTGAATTATGTTGTTCTTATCTTCCGGTTAAGGTTTTTATGACTTTAGTAAATCTGTATGCAATATTTTTAGAATTATCAACAGTTTCAAAATTGTTTAAGTGCCGCTAGGCCTAATAATGTTGGCCATTGCTCTTGTTTACATTTGAAACAGCAGGATAGCGGATTTGTTACCAATCTAGAGAAATTTAGCTTCGCAACAACAAAGATAACGCCTTCATTTATTATTTAAATCATGCTTAATCCTTTCTGGAATTTTTTCGAGGAAATAAGCGTTTAAGATTTACTTCGTAATTTTTAATACAGATATTTTGAGTTTTTATGTATTTTTGCCTTGTCGCGAAGTGAAAACTGAATTAATTGAATAAGAAATACTCAATCGTCTGTTAAAAACTGTTTCTTTTTTGTTTTGTTTGCTTAATTTCTTGTATACATAGTTCTAGCTTTATTATAGTATTTGAATAGAACATTTGGCAACGATTAGATAATTCTTTAAATCATATAAATTTTGTGCATTCTGAGTTATAATACGATTTCGTTCGCGTTAGTAGCGCCAGAGTGTCGCTATGGTAAACAAAGTGAATTTTAAAGAATGCATTTATTCTATTGTGGTTTATGCGCTGTCGGCGAAGTAGGTTTAATTCAATCTAATAAGTTTAAATGAAATGCAAGAAAAAATGCGTATAATTTAATATTCCGTACAAGGAAGTCATGTGGTGTACACATAAGATTTTTTTAGTAACAGCAAAAGGAATAAAAAAGACAGGAAACAACGATTTTTTTTATATTATATACAATTATTGCTGTAATTACGCATTAAGCGATTAGGTACTAGGATATTTTTGAAAATTTTAATAAGTAGCATAATTTCGCGTTGTAGATCTATAGTATCTGTGCAAATATTTTTAATACGTTGTATTTGATTTAATTTAGTATTATTAATAACTTTCTTGTATAGATTAAAAGTCCAATTTATTAATTTGTTAGTACTGAAATTGAAGTCTCTTGTTTTGTTAAACAGTAGAATTTTTTGGTAGTTAATTATTTGAAGATCAAGATAGTCGATGATATTTTGCGAATGATTAGTTTTATTAAGAGTAAGGCATTTTGGAAAAATCTCTGAGTTTTCAATCTTATTAAAATTATTAAATGTAATAAGATCACCTATATATCTGTAAATGTGCGTGTAATAATTTAAATCTTGCTGTTGCAATTTTTTTAAAGAGAAATTCTTTGATGAATAAAAAGAGATTACACACGGAAGTACGCGAATGTGCGCCCATTCGAATACCTCTGCCTTGCTTAAAAAGTTGATTTTGAAATTTAAAGTAGTTATGAAAAATGGTGCATTTTGAGTAGGTTATATACTATATAAGCTAATAAGAAATGCGATTATTGCATTCCAGTCTTTCAGTCTGTTAGCAAATGAAAGATTGCTCTAAGAAAAAAAAAAAAAAAAAAATAAGACATGTCTAAACATATCTCTTGTGTCTTAAGGTGACGTACCCCGAAATGTTTACGTCTCCAGTTTCGTAAATGCGGCATTTAGTTAGAAGTCAATTCGAAATTTCGTAAAATGGATAATATGTAGTGTACTATAAATAGGGTACCTTTTTTGAATATTTGATATCTTGTACAGAAGATATATCAGGGAAATCATAGTCAAAATAATTAGAACATCCGTCTAAAGTTTGAAATTTAAGGAAATTTGCTGTAAAGATTCTCAACATTCAAGAAATATTTTAGGCCTACCAGTTAATTATTGCGTTTAAACGGGGTTTTTCAAATTTTGAAGAAACTGTCGAAAGGTGCTATTCATTTTCGAACTCTTTTCTTCAACTAATCGCACGCCTAATATACTCAACCAAGAGAAGATCTGTAACGCAGCTGCATCGCACTTCAATCCCTAACACACCGGTCCCCTAACATTTTACGAAAGACCACAAAAGCTCGTTGCCCCCCCCTAAACCAAAGAGGAGGAGCAACACATTGTGCGTGTATATGACTGAGCATATGACGAACTACTGGGCTTATCATCGCCTCCCCCACTCCTCTGCCACAGTTATGACTTTTACGCGCCACTGTCGCAACCCCCTTATCGAACAAGCTCCCCTTTTGAAAAGGTTCCTTTATAGCCTAGTGAAACTGTTTATTGTATCTTGCTGATAGCCATGTTAAAAGGGGGGAACCGCACTCGGATGCGACAGTAGGCATGGGGAATAGTAGTAGTAGTAGATGCTTGACTTTTCGGTGGCTTTGCAGATTGGAGAAAGAAGTTTTGAAAGGGGGGGGTTAGGAGCGCGGCTTTACAACTCGGCACAGATGGGCTTTATATGCTCTCGCGGTCGGTAGGTAAATGGAATCAGTGCCTACTTTGGCGGTTTTTGTGATTCAGCGCTTCGAACGATTATTTTGGAATGTTCCGATCTCCTCACCTTGCTCTTTTCATTTCTGGATTAGTAATCCGAACCCCTCCCAATTCTTTTTGAAAATAAATATGTTAAAAACCATTAATTATTACAAATTTAAATGCGTCGCGATCCATTTTGCTTGAAGCAGTTCGGAAAGCACGAATTATCTCTGGCATTCAATAAAGCCTGTACGAACTTAATTTCAAAATATTTCCCCCTTTCTTTTGTATGCAGTTACAAATTTGGTATTTAAAATATTTTCTCGCTGCTACTCGAATATGCATTCATTCATTGAATATACAATGTATGCTACACAAAATGACGGAGACGTTCAAATGCATAAAAAAAAAAAAAAAAAAAAAAGTAATTTATTGCTGAATCATGAGGCTTAAAGATTTGAAATTCTTCTTATTTCTACTAATTTATTTGATATATATTTCTTAAAAACATCTAGTAGCTTTTAGTGAAGTAAGATTTTTGCTATGGGTGCCGAAACTATCAAATATTAACAATAAATATAAATTAAGCTGTGTCTGTGCTGTGCCTACAATAACCTAAATAGTAAATATTGAGAAATAAAGGGTTGGCCAGAAAATAATTTCAATTTTTTAGTATGAAATAAAATTCAATTTTTTCTATAAAAATGAACTTTAATCAGTCAAATATCTTCTATTCTGTTCGATGAAGGTTTGCCACCTTTATGGTAATTTCATAATTCCGCGCCCTTAGTTTGTTGTTTAATGTTATCGTACACAACCCGCTTTTTGTCACCAATAATAATTCTTTGTGAAAAAGGGTCGACTGAATTGCGTTTGAAATGCGTTTCGAAAATATTGTTTCGTTGTGTTAAGTGAATTTCTTACAATTCATGCAGAATCCAAATATCGAGCTTCTTAATGAGTTCAAGACATCTTATGTAATTTTTATTTGTTTTGTAACATTTAACCTTGTACAGACATTAGGTTAACTGGAAAATCCGGAGAGATGAAAAATGAGCAACACCTTCCCCGGGAATTGATCCATGGATCTCTCGAATATGCGCCCAGCGTGCAAACAGCCACACCACGAAGGCACGATAAGAAGGTGGGAGAAATACGTTATATACTCCCCCTTTTAAATGGCGACTGGGGTTTTTAAGGGACCCAATCGCCAAATCCTGGGTGGGGAGAATTGCTCATTCACCACCCTTTTTGTTCGGGCGCCACTGTAAAGACATTAGGTATTTTTTGGAAGCAGGCGAGATGAAAAATGAGTAATCGCCTTATTCGGGAATCGAACCACGGGCCTCTGCAATACCGGCCCAGTGTGCTGATCATTACACCGCGAAGGCACGCTAGGAAGGTGGGAGAAATACCTTATATGCTTTTTACAGTCTCCTCCACAGTTATATGACGATTCGATTCAATCTTTAATGCTGTCATCATGTACTTCAGAAAGTCAGCCAGTACGTTCATCATCTTGTAGAGTTCCTCGCTTTGTAATTCTAAGTTAATGTTGGAAGTGAAGAATCTTAAGAACTGATAAGCGAATAATCTCTTAAGTTTGGGTGACAAGAAACAACAAGATAGAAGGGTAACTAACCCTTTATTATTTCAATAAGATTTAACAAAACTCCGCCTGGGAGTGTACAAACAAAGCCCTCACTTGGGCTTGAACTTAAGAGACTAAGAATTAAACTAAAACTAAGATTAACTAAAATATAGCCGAAGCTATCAAGATTCAAATCGAGTTGGGCCCTTAACTTATTTGACTACGAACCTTAGCAAGGGTCTGAGTACGGCCGAGCGTAATAACAGCTTTGAGGGAGAGAGTGGCCAAAAAGGCAGACGCGCGTAAATCAGAAACTCTGATTCTCTCTCACTCTGTAAGTAACTTCGTGGTTTAAATACCGCTCCTCCTCATTAAACATTCAGCAAGCTTCCAGAACTACGTTCTGGACGGAAGTAGTAAGTTGAAGTTAAGAATTTGACAGGAAAGGAACTTTCGAATATGCATTCTCCATTTCCATTTCGAATATGCATTCCAACTTAAAATTTAATTGTTAATAAAATTAACATAATCCTTACAATCTTTAAATGAAAAATCACCAGAAAGCAATTTTTTAAACCAATATTGATACATGTTTTCTATTACGCAATCAACACCAAAAACTTCACATATCTCTTTGGGAATCTCAGCTGCTTTTTGCTTTTATGGAAATAAAAAAGTAAAATATGTCGAAAATGTTTATTTTTACACTCTATGTTAAAACTGACCGCAAACTAGGCGTTGTAAATAAGATTGACAGAAGACTAATAGTTGGAATATAATGCTATGTATTTGTGCAAACCAAAATTCTTTTCTTGCCAATCCATTCATCCATTCATTACTTACTTATTCTAAAGTGTTGTAATGTCTGAACACCCGTGTTGGGTGAAACGAAAGAACAGTTGTCTTTTAAATATTTATTTAAAAAACTTAATAAGAATTTCTTGATTACTAATAAATAACGTAATCAACCATTACAGCCATAATACATACAATGGCCGCTAGACGCGGCGACGACGCTGGTTGCGTCTGCTTTCAACTCGTTCACAGCATAAAAAGCTCACACAGAAAGCCCTCTCTTTCGTGTTGTTAGAAGTCTTATCGGAAATACTTGGAATGGGGTAATTACTAAGTCCCTTATGTCCGGAAACCGCACCAGGGGATTTTCGCAACACTTTTCCTCAAAGTTCTAACTGAATTAGTCTCTGAACAAAACAGGAAGTTCTTCTCATTAAGCACCTGTGTGTCAGAGGTGTGCATATGTTACAGTGCCAAAGATAATAACAGCATCTATATGTGAATCAATTTTTATTTATTAACTGTAATTGTAGCAACTGGTAATCATCATACAATCAAAAACAGAGCTTCCTGTTAATCGCACATCACATAAAAGGTTCTTGCAAGTTCGTCGCTCTGAATCATAATACCAGAAACAAATGGTTGCCCGGATGCGTCTTCGACAGCAAATACCTTCCGAACACTTGGTTTACAGAGCTCCAACTGAAATTTAGCAAGGATAAATAATGACCAAATATTGTTTTGCCTGATCGCTCTATACAGTCGAAAGCAAATCAGTTACTTACCTCGTGTCTCACCATAAAGACAAAAATGGCTCAAAAACGTATTCCTTCATTCTTAACGATTGGTGAGAAGTTTATAAGTCATAATGATGTTTTTAATAACGGACTACAGCTTCAAGAAGAACGAATTTATAAATGATACCAACTTGGAAAAATGTTGCTCTAAAGGCACTTCACTTACATCAAGTGAGATTCCCAGAAGAGAAAATTTAACAAATGTGGAAGAGAGAAGAACATTTTCTCCTCAGTTTGAGAGGTAAAACTAGAATCCTAATGGATTGGAATATGAGATTGAAATTATAGTAGTGATAAAAATAGATACATAAAAATACAAACAAAAAATTTAAAAGAGACAGAAAAATAAATATAAACAACATATTCAAATATATAGCAGTGCAAGTGGAAGTTTACGTTAGAGAATTTAAATCTCTTAGAAGATGTGCAACGTAAGGACATAATTTTCTATCCTCTTGTGGAATTTCGTATTGAAACAAGTTAAAATTCATGAGGTAGTTACAAGTAGTAGGTCTTTGTCGAAACTTTTATTGATTTTGTTGAGAAACTTATCAATAGTTTCAATATTGAGGTCCTCGTGCAATCTTTGATTGCGCACGTAGAAGTGCGTGATAATAATGATGCGCAGATATTTATTTTGAACTTGATGGAGTTTGAGCACGTCATTTTTGGTAAGAGTAGTCCAAGCCGGTGAAGCGTAGATAAGGGCTAGAAGCACAATTGGGAAATAAGTGAGATGTTTATAGACTAGCTAGCTAGTTACTAGCTAGGACTTTAGCAGTGTACATGGATAAAGTCAAGAGTGTGAGCAATGCTATTTTTGTGCAATTCTAGGATTTTTTTTAAGTGAAAATAGGTCGATGTGCACATGGATACCGAGTATGTGCAATTCTTAAAAACGCGTCAAGCAGTGGGTGATTCTGCACTTTACCCAAAATTCTATTGCCGACTTTTCGTCATGGGCAATTCCCAAATTGTTAAATCCATAGGATATCAAAACAGGATTTAAAATCAAGAAAGGACTTAAAAATTAAACTAGTATTTCAATGGCGTCTTAAGAAATATAGAACTATATAAACTTACGCAATCTGAAATCAGCGCGTAAGCTAGATTTGGAGCGCTGTAAAATGGGCGCGTTTGCTAGATTTGGCGCTTTTGTGCATACATTTTCGCTGCAATTTTTTTACGGCCCTCAAAACAGAACAGTACCAAATTATTTTATTTATAAACTAGAACATTAAAATATCTTATAACATGGAGAAGAAAGCTTTAAATGTGACACAAAAAAGGAAGATGAAAAAAGAAATATGAGATGCTTTTGAATGGGCAATGAAGAAAACCAAAACTGCTGATCAGTATTTCCGAGTTGAAAATTCGACTCAAGAAGAATATCAGACATCAACTTTGAGCTCACAGGAACAGCCATCAGAAATTTGCGAGTTACTTTCAGGTCTGATGCTGCATTTAAATATTCGCAAATTTCTACTAATGTTACTACTAATTACTACTAATTAGTAGTACTTACTACAAATTACTACTAATTTCTAAATTACAGATATGATTTTTGCAATTAAAACTGTACGAGAAAATATTTCGAGTGAAATCACTAAAGAAGGCGAACTATCAGAAAATATTTCAGCTACAGTCATAAACAGTGATGAAAGGTCAGACAATATTCAAACCGCTTTTATAGATGTAAAAAATGAAAAATATTCATCCGATTCTGGCATTATTCAGAAATTCTTGTAAAGGATAAGAAAGTATTTACTTTAAATTTTGGTCTTTGTAGACGAAAAGATACCGATTTTTCCCCAAATCAAGACGGTAGATCATTTTCTTCTGTTCATTATACAATGAATAATAACTCCGATTTAGAGGATAAATTTTGATTTGTTATTTACTTGAACTTAACAAAGGCTATTGCGAACCATATTGACTAATTTCAAATAAGGACAGATGTGATCGGTACTGGCAAACATTACCCATAAGAAGAAAAACAAAAGCGCGAGTGAAATTATCATCATATCGCAAGTTGTATTTTTTTTAATTGAAAATTTTAAATCCTTGTGCACCACATAGTATTACACAAGGCTTACAGAGGTAAGTAAAAAAACAAACAAATACAACAACACAACACAAAATAAAATAAACTTACAAATTCACAGATGACACGTAAAAGATAAATTTACAGAAGAAAGAGAAAGCCATTCTATGTTGGACAAATACGTGAAGAGGGGGAGGAAATGTAATATTCACAGAGTTTAACCTAGAAATGAGTTTCTTTCGTCCTTCCTTGAGCTTTGAACAATAGAACAACAAATGTTCGACATTTTGCACTCCCCCGAAACTTCATGAACACAAGTCTAATAAGATAATCAGTCTAATAAGATAGTCACAAGTCAAGATAATCTAAATCTCTTCAGATATGAATTGAATTTACCATGTCCAGTTAGAAATTGAGTAACTTCAAAATTGCAGAAAAAGTGTTTATTATTCAGTCTGTGAGGAATGGAAGGAAAATAAAGTTTAGTCTAAGAGGCAGTAGTAGAATTCCTGTATAATTCATTCCACTCGAGTATTGTATCATCCCTACTTTTGTTCTTGTAAAATGACTTGGGAAGTATCATTGGAGTAATTACTTGAAGATGTGTAGCTTGTTTTGCCAACCAATCAGCCCTTTCATTTCCTAGATTGCCAGTGTGGCCATGTACATGAGAAAAAATAACATCAACACCTTTATTATTAAGGTCTTTAAGAGGAGCATGGGAAGTGACAATTAATTTATTATATGAGAAGATATTCCTAAGAGAATATAAGGATGAAAGAGAATCAGTGCGAATAAGAAATTTAGCACTTAGCGAACAGTTGTTAGATATCCACTTAATTGACTCACTAATGCACAGTAATTCGGCTTGGAAAACACTACATTCATTGGGAATTCTAAAGAGTTTGTATTCCAGTTCAGAACCAACCATGATGGAAAACGACATAAGCTAATCCAACTCGATTATTAATTTTACTGCCATCTCTATAACACACAACCGGAAAATTATCATCAACAGAATTGTCATAAATGATAGTTTGAATTGGCAAACGATTGGCAGGATGAGGAAGATCTTCAAACAACACCTTGGTATCGAACATAAATTTGCTGATCGTATCTTTAAACTTTTTGTCATTTAAAACATGAAGGTCAATCGGAGGAAATCCTGAAATTGCGAAACAGGCTTCATAGCTAATTGTTCTGTAGCCACGCACAACTCTTAGTAAAATTCTTCTTTGAATTCTGCGAAGTATACGGGAATTAATCTTCTTTTCTAAAGCTGTTCCCCACACTCTAGAAGCATAGCAAATAAAGGGGACAATACCCTGCTTATAAATCATATCAATAACAATAGATTTTAAACTAAGGTATTATCCAAGTACAGTTGTTGGTTTGTATAGCTGACATACTTTCTTTTAATTATCATAGTTTTAGATTTATTAGGATTGAATTCCAATTTCTGTTCTCTGGACCAATTGTAAATAATATTAAGGGTGTTCTGAGCCGTACTTCTCTTAAAAGCAAATTAGTAGATCATCAGCAAAAGCAATTGTTTTACAACTCGGACAATGTGAGAGTCTATTGAGTAGATCATTCATAATTAAATTCCACAATAAAGGTTCGGAAACCGAGCCCTGAGGGCAACCTTTTTCCAAAATGCGGGAGGAAGAAACGTGGCCAAGGGAGAGCAATGCAGATCTGTCATGCAGAAAATCTTTAATAAGGCGGAAAATATTACACGGAATACCAGCTTTCCTCAGAAAAACAAGTATCCCAGGCCGCCAGGCGTGGTCTAAAACACCTTTAATATCAAGAAACACTAAAACTGTGTGTAAATTTCTCTTCTTATCTTCGTCCACTATGTCTTTTAAGTACAAAAGAGCATTTTCACAACTCTTATGAGGGGTAAAACCAAACTGTGCTTTATTTAGCAGTTTTTTATTATGCAAGAACCAGGTAATTCTATTAGCAAACAGCTTTTCTAGGAATTTTCCTAAACTGGGAAGAAGACTAATGCATCTCAAGTTATCTAAATGTGGGATTGCGAGGACAACTATTCTTAAGGATTAAAACGACATTAGCTGTTGAAAATAATAATGAAGTGCAAGAAAACACTTTGTCGTATCCGAAAATAGAAGTATTTTTATAAACATTATTGCAAATAGATCGTAGAAACATAAAAGCAACATTTTATATGGAAATATTCCTGAATCTCCAGGGATTGATATTCTTTCTAAGGCTTTTGTTTTTTGCTGTATTACATTGCGTTCTTTTTCTTTAGTGTACTCCTTTATTATTACTATCTCTTGTTATGGAGAAGTATAAAATAAATAAATAAAATTAAAGAATTATGCTTTTAATTAGCTTTAGTATATACTTTATACCTTCAAAGCATCATTCCGTAATCAGAACGGCTTCCATACTAAAGATTTTGAGTTGTTGTGTAGAAAACTACTGCGATGAACAATGATAGTGAGATTCCATTAGCTTGGAATACCAATTTCATTCAGGTATTTTCTATTGACATTCAGTAATCTGAAATCTTTACGAACGAAATAACTTTTCAATGCCGGGGACAAATATGTATCGCTAATAAGTTAGATTAATGAAAGCATCAGACTTAATCTGCATCATTTTATATTGAGTGGCCATTATAATATAATAATAAGTTATTATCCTAGTGGAAACTTACCCTTCCTACAGCAAAATCATTAGGCGTTGTAAACGATTTCATTAGACGAGGTTAATTGCATTTTAAATAGAATCATTTTCATTGAGTTATTCAGTGTGTGCAATGGCTGGCGGTACCGTAAACAATTAATTATTTTATTAAATTTTAATAAGTCATAACATGGAATAATCCCATCAACAGCCACGAAATAACTAATAATCATCGGTTAGCAAATGTGCCTCTGCCCAGTTAATGATTCTTTACCAATGGATGGGCTAATATTTCGTTCTACGGTGTTTATTACTCATCGTAACAATTTGATTGCAAGCAATTTATTTCCGCAATACAATAATAAGTTAAATCCCTGGCTTATCTAATAAAATTTGGAATATAAATATTTTACACTTTGCTTATAAATCATTGAGTTTTAAAATCAAAATTTCATTAAATTAACACAAAACATAAAATAAATAAAAATCAAATTCAGAGTTCGGGTTCGATGTGCACTTGTTCGTGTGCAGGAGTACGCACATTTTGAATTTTGTAGCTCCACTGTTTTTTCATAACGCGAATGCATTATATTTCTTATATTTCGTAATTTTCTAATGTTTATTTCAATTACTTTGAGTTCTATTTCATAATGCTTATTTCCAATGTTTAATTGTTTACAAATGGTTTTGAATTAAAATGCATAAACACGAGGGTGTCGGGGGACAATTACTCAAGTAATTTATCAATTTTACTGCATAAATTACTTTTCACTCAAAATTGAATTAGCGAAAATGCTTAATCAGAATGAGTTCTTTGGTGTTCTGCATTGGTTTTTGATCCCTTCAATACACGGAAATATTGGGCCTAACTTAAATTGCCAGTTTGGCATCGCCTTATTACTTGAGTAAAGGACGAAATACCTTCGTATTTATTTCTTAATTATTGTACTTTGAACGGGAGTTGGTTTGTTCCCCTTGAAAAGTCAATTAATTTTCGATCAATGGCAATGATTACTTGTTCTTAATTTAATTACTTGCTTTTGATTTAATTTCTTTTTACAATTGAAACTTTGTTAATCAATGATTTAATTCAAGTCCCCGTTAAACACTTTTAACAATTTACATTCAAGTTACTTTAAAACAATTTTCGGAATTAAACGTACTAACTATGGATTCACTCTTTTTAGATAATTCTACTAAAATTAATCTTAGGAGATAATATAATCAATATTTCTTTAGTAAATAAAATATACACATGATTAGTTTTTTACTGTGTTTTAAATCTATTTAATTCGTTTAGCATATAGCTTACTATTTTTATTAATTTTACATGTAAAATTCAAATGTTGTATATTCTCTTTTTTCACACATTTCATAGCAACTAAATATGCTTATGTTGAAGTTTTCACGGATCCAGTTTTTGGTAACTTTTTAGCGTGCGTACTAAATTTATCTTCTAATATCCTTAATTTTGCAGCACAATGCGCAAAATTTTTGACCACATAGGTCTTTTTTCGTTTGTTCTTACTACTTAACTTTAAATTATATATATATTCATAAGGTGGGAATGATAATAAGGAATGTGGAGATAAGTTTTTAGTTACTACTTTATATGCATCCAAAGTGTAAACGTATAACGTATAAAAATAACATCATTGTATAGCGTTTATTTATAACTTACAAAAATGCGTTATAACTAACTCTTATTGTTTTTTATTGTCTACTTTATAGCATAATTATTCTCTAACGGGTAAACTGATTTTTTTCCCTGTTAATTATGAACGCATTACACCTAAAAATATAAGAATATAAGACCTTTCAAGTTTGACGTTCAAATATTTGCATCTTGTTGTAACAAGACTTGAACTCTTGAACTCTATTTTTTTTGTCAAGTTTTCCTACAACCTAACTCATATGATAATCGTTCTACATGCATATAACCGCGAAAAATAAACCAAACATATTTTTGACAGCTCCGATAGTTGGTACTACATCCAAGCTGTCTATTCAGTTTCTTAATAGAGTCACTTTTCTTTTGTGAGGAGCGACGAAAACTTCAACAGTTCTCTGTCAGCCGATCTACAATGGATTAAATTAAGACGAGTTAGACACTTTGTAGTTCATGCCGCCTTTTGTGTCAGCGAGAATATGGAGTGGTGGTCGGTGTTCCGAAACTGTGATTCTGCAGAAAGGCCGCCTCGCCCCAATGGTGTGGAACAAAAACGCTTCGAGTTACTTTGACTCTACGGACTGCTGATCATGTAGAACAGCTACTGTTCGGTAGTGCGTTAGGGATTAGGTTTACCATACAAAATCTGGCGAAATTTCGATAATTTTTTCTGTTTTTATACAGAAGTTTAGGCAATTTTTAGGAGATAAGTGGCGAATATTGATTATTGAAATTTTAAGATGTTTCATATCATGTCGATAAAATATGCTTATAAATTTGTTTACTTTTACTTATTTTGATTACCTTTACTGCTAGGAAACTGCTTTTTATGCGTGTGCCAATAAGTCATATATATTGTCAACCATGACCAAAGACAAGATGATATTTCTGCCTAAAATTTACTACTACATTTCTAATACGATAATTTTTAGAAACGATAAATTTGAAACTTTTGAAATACTTTGAACTACTGTGAAAATGATGATTTCCAAAGTAATAGAGTTGAGATTAATTTGAGCTTGCAGAAGTCCTGCTTATTTCTTATGAATATTTAAATAAACTAGGTTTTAAATCTTCATTAAAGGGATTCAAGTGATTCATTAATTCAAGTGATATTTCGCCCTTTTTATCATGTTAGCATATATGGTTCGTCAAGGTTTATCCATGATATCTTTAAATTTCTAAATATTGTTTGTTGTAGTCAGTTTTCAAATAATCGTATTCGCAATAAATTGATCCTGTTGCCAAAATACGATGCATAATATATTCCATTTATCTCCGTTATCAAGTGATAAGTTACTACAGTTACTTACATTAAAAAAGCTGTTTCTCTAGATGTTTTGATAATATTTTTCAGTGGGTGTTAGTTTAAGTCAGGGTTATCGTACGTATAGTAAGTTTATAAGATCATTAGGTCAGTGTACTGCAAAATTTCGAACTGTACTTCTTGATTACGCTACAAGCAATGAAATGTTTTGTAAACTTGTAGATTCAATCTTGAATTTTGATTAAACTGTAATGTAAGTTTTGATTTTTCCGTTTTATATTATTTTTTATTAAAAAACAAAATTTAGAAGCAAATGTAGGTTTAAAAATTAAAATTCCTTTTGTGACTTTTAATTTTATTAAAAAAAGTAGCAAAAATATATCTAAATGGGGGGGGGGAAGAAGAAGAAACGAGAATTTTTTATATGTTTTTTCCATATTCTTTTTTTACTTTTTTTTTTCAATTTTTTAAACATCTTAGTAGTAAATTTCGTTAATCTTCAGTTAAGGTACGAGGTTTGCTCTGATGGTAATCGTCGACATTTGAACATTATTAGGGACAAGTTTTCTGATTTATTATTAAACACACCCATCTTATTTTATTCATTATCACTTTTATAATTACTTTCAAAAGAATACTTCTACAAAATTTGCCAATTGAATAGCCCATGAATTTTTCTTGAACCGTAAATGAAGATTAACAACAAATTTTTCTTAGATATTAAAATCTCAAATTTTAGATTGCCGTTACTTCTTTTTCCAGTTAGTTCCCGCGATGTATGCGTAATTTCCTAAAAGCTATTTCTTTATTTTTTAGCAAAAAAACACAATTTTTTTTTTAAAGTGATTTTCAAATTTCAGGAAATTATGTTTTTACTCAGAAGGAAAGGTAGCAAAACACAGCGAAATCGTCGCGAATGAAAACTGTAATATAGAAAACCATGGAACTTTGAAAAACCCTGTAATAAAGGATAATTATTAATTAATGAAACGTATTTAGACTAGTTTCTTTATATAGAACCGATGTCAATTCGATTAATATTTAAATTGATCATTCGACGACGTTTACGTTTTCTTTCCGTAACTAATTTTAAAGGCATGAATGAACAGGCGTTAACAATTCAGAAGCTGTCTATCGAACAAAATTAAGTAACGACTATATAAGGAAATTAACTGATAAATTTGAAGATCCTCGAAACAGGTATACAGGTAAAAGCGCATGGAGCACCAGAAACTTCACTACAGAATCGAACAGATATTGCCCCAATACACTAACTAGCCAGAATATGAAAAAATTGAACTCACTATATGCTGTTTCTAAGTAATACTGGAGTTACACATCTGAGTGGTTACATTTAAACATAAGAGGATAACAACTTTAAGCAAAGTTACATAATATAACACAAACTGTTGAGTATACACATTAGAATATTAGATTATGTAAATACAGCAGAGTTGATATTTTGAACATCGTGGTACTGCAAGATCCTCAAAAGCATCACACTGAGTTATTGGCTTCATAATTTAATGACTAAGCCGAAATGACCATAAATTATGAATTTAATTACTATACTATAGTCATTAGATTATTAATAGAATAATCTAAAAGCTGCCATTTTAAAATTGGCTCACTGTTAATAATAGATGAATATCTCCAATTTCTTAAATATATAAGATTAACAAAGGAATTCCGGAATATCGCTATTTTAACAGAGATGCTAAAGTTATTTCTTCTTCCCCCCTTTATTTATTTATTTATTTTTTAAATATTCCAATTACCAAAGTCATCAGATATTTAAAAGGCACGAGATATGATGCCAAATAGGCGATGTGTATGAAAAGTGGGAACCCGACTCTTTTCTAAATAGTTAACATTTTTTGCATGCGTCCAATAGACTGATGTCAAGCACCGCTTTGTAATGACTTATCCGCTGAACACATATTTATTAAACGCTAAACGTCTCTGCGCGTGTATTGGCGATCACTGTTCCAGGACGATGCGCAACGAGCGCTTAACATCCGCATCCGATCTCCGTGAGGAGCGGGGTTAGGGAGAAGCGCCACCCATAGGTGCAAGTTCAATTTCACTTGAACGCCTTCTTTCAATAAGAGAGCTCCTCTCACACCATGCGTTCGGAAGATTAAGGTTCAAGGAATAGTAAAAGCTCAATACCTAATCTATGACCTCGTATAAATACTCGCTGTAACTGAACGTTATCAAAACTTTAGATTATATTAACGTCTAGCATGGATTTCACCAAACATTCTAAAAAGTAAGGTGTTCGAAAAATCACTATTTTTTCAAATAAACACTGTTCTTGATAAGAATGAGACAAATTTAAGACTTTCTTGAAGTTAAATTCATTAAAAAAAATCAAAAATCGTGATAATTTAAATTGTTGAGAGAATTCTGTTTGTGTTAATCTTACGAAGATTTTCTCTAACCCCCTTTATGTCCGCTTGTGCTGTTTCTTTAGAAATTTACAATGGAGGATGGTAGCTAGGTCCGGTCCAAACAAAACTTCTCCGTGTTGATGATGTAGTTTGATGAAAATGTCAAATCTTTCTTAATGTTCTGATTCATTTGATATTGAAATGTTTTTATATGTTTGCTTTTCAGGGGTACATAGAACTTATAAATTTTATTTGGCTGTAGCCCGCTCATCGCGCAGCCTTTCCTGCTTGTGTTTTATGAAAAGCAGTTCTTAACATTGTAGCTAAGAAAATTCTATAAATATAAAGCTTACATTTCATAATGTCCCAGCAAATATTTCACTTATTATGCTTTAGTAAATTACATATCAGAAGTTTCTTGCTATTGTCTGCCCGAAGT
This sequence comes from Stegodyphus dumicola, assembly GCF_044657685.1. Classification (NCBI taxonomy): domain Eukaryota; kingdom Metazoa; phylum Arthropoda; class Arachnida; order Araneae; family Eresidae; genus Stegodyphus; species Stegodyphus dumicola. The sequence continues at coordinate 6,932,431 of NC_140773.1, forward strand.
AATATGATTACTTCGGGCATCTATAAATAAAATATGATTAAAGAAAGGTTTTTATACAATAAGTTTTTATCTAAAAGGGATGAGATAATTAATGCAATAAAAGGAGAAAAAGGATTTATCATATAGTTTAATGGAAATAACAGGTTGAATACTTATATTTAGAGCATATATTTACAATTTCATATCGAGAATAATAGAAAAATGGAGGGCGTCATGAATGAATGAATGAATTATGAATTAAGAAAAGGTAATGGCTTATACATCTGAGGATGCAATTAAACTAATAGATTTCGTTTTTCAAGCACCGCACGCTTTTATTAATCGCGACATAAAATTGTAGATGAATTCTGTAAATATCTATATTTACAGAATGTCTATTTAATCTATTTTTCCCATTAAACTGTACGATAAAATACTTTTCTTCTTTTAGTGCATTAATCGTGATTAAAAAAAAAAAAAAAAGCTTATTGGGTAAAAACCGGTTTTTTTAAATAGTAATTTAATTTTCGGTTTTTTAGTCTCAATTATACGTTATCAAAGATGAAATTTTTATTCTTTATTAAAACAGATGCAATAAATTATAAAGAACATTACGAAATAAAGAAAAATAACTGAGCTTCATTAAGGGAATGAAGAAATCGTTTAGAATATTCAGTTTCGAAAATTGGATGTTACAATGAGCATTTCACCTGAGGGTAAAATGGAAACACGAGTTTGTCACAAAGTTAGCGCGGATGGCAAATTTCGTCATTACGTTCGCCAAGATGGTAAACTCGAAACGTATTTTTCTCCTGTCTGCTTCAGGCTGCAACAACATTCCCATGCCGCAAAGACAGTATACATTTACAAACATCCATGCCTTCTCCGGGATTTGAATCCGGGCCCTTCGGTACAGCAGTAGACTCCCCTAAGGCGGCTGTTGCAAACAGTAAAATTATAATATGCTTAGTTCGTTCGTTAAACGAAGTTATATGCAAAAAACCATTCAAACATTAAATGAAAAAAATTTTGAAGTCGAATTTTGAAAAAATTGCTTCATCACATTGCATTGTCATCAATCAGCTGCGTAAGTACAAAAATTGAACTCGGTAGCTTGTTAGGAAGTAAATTAAAAATCGATGACAAAATTCCATTCACAGTGAAACAAAGTGAGTGAATTTAACAAAATGAGACAAACTGCAAATTTAAAAATGAAAGTTATTTTATCCTATATGCCATTTTACTCATCAATATCAGAAACGATTAGCTGTTATTTCCCTAAGTTTAACTGAAAAATTTCAGAATTTATTTATATCATATTCTAAATCTGGTACAATTTAAAATGGGAGGAAATCCTGTAAGTCATTTCTAAAGATTTAAATCCATTCTGATTGGGCATATGGATTTCAAATATGCATAAATTATATAAGTTTGTTTCAAATATTGTCCAGAAATGTTTTCTTTATCAAATATGTGGAACACATTTCCACCAAGATCTTAAAATTAAAATTTGATCTATATCTTAAACACTTTAATTATTTAGACAAGTATTCCTTTCGTTTTACTTTAGAAGCTGAAGATGCACAGGCTATGCGTAACATAGATAAACAAATTAGATGTCTAAAACAAATTCCTAGGTATCTTTATTTTAGACATACCGTTTTAAGAGATTTGTTTTCTCTCAGTATCGGAAACAGAAGTCCGATATTTCGACGAGTGTATAAGAATTTTTTTCTTCGATCATGCACGTAGAAACAAAAGGTGAAAGTCTCACTAGCTTTTTTTCCCCTCTCTTCCACCTAGTATACTTTAACGCTCCACCAGATGTCACTGCAGAAGATTCTGATGACGAGACCAGTTGTTGCCATCGGAGATTTACCCATTTGCTTATAGTTGTCGTCTCTGGCCAAGGTAATTAAACGGGAGTTAGGAAGAAGTTGCAGCGTTTGTGTTTTGCCTTCGATGGACTTATCGAGTTGCTGGCCTGCCAGAGGCAGAGTTATTGAAGTGTAGTTATTGACCTCTTCCTCACAGGGCATTCGCAGATTCCCAATAGGCTTTTCCGAAGCTTTGTCAAAGATAGATGGAATCGCTACTGTTATTGGAAATGCTTAGTTTTTGTGTTATCTTTCCCTCCCTAACACCTGAAAAAGCAGTTGCTATTTTTAATTGTAGGGGAAAATCCTATGACTATCGAAACAGAAACTGTTTGCTATTCTATGTGGTATAAGATCTTTTATTCCTTTTCAAACTTATGATAATGGCTAATTGCTATAACAGAGTCGATCATTTAAAAAAACATGAGCTCCTTAAGGATATTTTTGAGAGCGTTAACCTTTGTTAACATTTACTGTAGGATTCGTACAGAAATGCAACCGGCTTTCGATTTTCGAACGGTCTACGAAAAAAGTTTTATGGCATTAAGAAAATCGTAAATGTTTTAGAACCAATTCATAAAATGGAAATTCGTACTAATCCGTTGTCATATAAAGCATTAAAGCTTCGAGGGCTATCTGCCTAAGGGGAGATCGTGGAGGTCTATCTAAGGGAAACTGGCTGGGATGCGCGTTACATATGGCGAAAACCACGAAAGCGCATTTGCAGTCCGCTCGACCGTGGGATTCGAACCTCGGACCGAACTTACCACTGTACAGAGACTTGACCGCTCGGCTCTTTGTAAAAGAATGGAATTGGAAGTTTCTTACTAATACTGGCTATCTTTCGTACACCTGTCCTCATTTATTGCACAGTTTATGTGCATGAGTAAAACTTTATATCATGAAGCATACTATTGTCGCCAAATCGCAAATTTATATCTATCATCAATGTACGTTTTAGTAAATTTTAAAAATTCACTAAATTCACACAATAGTAGAATTATCAGTAATTTAAAAGTTGTTTAAGTGCAGATAAGCCTAATTTTTCTTAGCATAGTAGCCATATTGGTTACATTTGAAACTTGTTTACACTTAAGCAGAATAGTGAATTAAGTCTTTCTGCACCTTCAGTGCCTTTTTGCCGAGTGGGACTAAAAGGAAACTTTAAGTTTTGTGCATCGAAAAATTTGCCTTTTTGCCTGCTGCCGAATTGCTTGTTTTTGCATAGAAACTTTAATTTTAATTGTAAAAATTGTTTTTATTGTTTTAACTGTATTTGGCGTTTTATGTTTTTCTATATCTTTCAATTTTTAATGAAATTATTTTGAGTTTTGATGGATTTTTTGCCTTGCCGCGAAGTGAGGGCTGAATCAATTGAATGAGAAATATATCTCTAATGAAATTCGAGTAAATAAGTTTAAATGAAATGCAGGGGAAAATGCGTCTAATTTAATATTTTGTACAAGGAAGTCATCATCAGATTGTTTATTATTTTCGGTTCAAAGGTTTCTTGGTCTGAAAAAGTGACATGATCAATTGAATTTATTTCTTGACGTTTGATTGTATGACCTGTCACAATATTATGTAAAAAAATAATATTTGTTAAGATTTCCATTGTGCTTTTTTTAAAGAAACATCGACAAGAAGTGGCTGTCCAAGCTAAGCGGAGGAGCCCCACGCAACTGTGTGCACAAAAAGGGGATTTTTCAAAGCTTGGAGAGATTTGAGGTGTTCCCAAAGATACGAATGGCCGCGATAATCCACGCATAAATAACCGGATACTTTTTCTCATCCATCACTGACGTTGACCAACAATCCGGATTCAGAGGAAAAGATTGGCGTTGAATCGCATATTCTGGCGATCACTGCGTTTGAATCAAATGGATATTTTTCAATCTTAATATTAGCTTCATCTTGCAAGTGGACCGTTATGAGTCTTACAGCTTCCATAGCCTTGTTGATTTCCATCGATGAATAACAAAAAAGTTTTCATTAGGTAGCTTGTTCGTTGTTTTTACAATACTATCTATTTCGGTTTGTATAGACATTTTTCTCTGTCTCTGAATGGCAACGCAAAAATCAGTAGAGTAGAGGCACACTAATTTAGAGAACTCTAAGTGGACGCAGTCTGAACTTTAGAATTTGCTTTCGTTTTGTTTAATACTGGTGATGAGATATTAAAATAGATTCTAGATTAGTTGAATTTGTTTGGTATTCTAATAAATTCCCTTTTAAATTAGACTGAATGCTGATTTGGATAGAAATATCGCCGAATCACCGCATGTAGAAATTTAGATGCGGCATTTAGATTTATTTTAGAACTCGGTTAGATACGCCGAGCCATTTTTGTCTAAAGAACAGTATCATAGCTGAAAATAAATATTATACTAAAAAGTAAAAGAAATATTAGTGCTTATATACAGGGGGGACACGATGGAAAAGTGCTTGGAAATATAACAATGACTGCTGTTAGCACTGACAACAACTGTCAACTGTTTTACTTTGCAAACATTCTTTCAACAAAATTTGGCTCATGACATTTCTCTCCATCAACACCTCTGAGCCTATTGCAACCCGTACGACTCTAAACATACTATATATCTTACTTATCACAGATTTAAATAAGGGAAATGAAGTAATATTTGTTAGTGATTCCAAGAAATCCTTAAGACAATACGTAAAGGATTCTCGAGACTTGTACTTGTCTCCAGACCTGTAGTCCTTGTTGAAGTATCTCCGTATATTGCAACGTCTTTCTGACAGTATCTGAAGAGAATTGACTACATTTGTAATGTGACTGCTGATAATTACCCAAGGTACCCTAGCATTTTAACAAGTAATGCTATTGCTGTTTTTTAAGAACAGCATGTCTTTAGAATGTTTCTTAAGAACAGCATGGCTTTAGAATTTCCGATAGACAGTTTCACGCCCTGGAGATAAAAACGTTTTATTCCCTACAGTGTTGCCACTGCTCGCTTTATTATCGTTGAGTTTGTTAATAATAAATTCGTTAAAGTTTCACAAAATAGGAAATAGACAATAAAACAAATTCCAAATTATTCAAAATTTCATGGTTCTAAGTACGCTGATTTTTCACAGTTCGAGAAACTCACATACAATCATGCAGATTCTTCATTATTTAATTTCTTTAAATATAATACAGGACTATAATATTTAGTAACAATAATTTGAAAAGTGATACAACGTATTAAAGTGATTTGATACAAAATGCCGCTTTAAGACTAATAGCCTTTTTCGGCTAACGCCCTTTTGGGCTTTAAAAAAATATCTCCTTAAAAATAAAGAAGAGATATTAATTAAAATATTTTTTCTCTCCTTTTGAAGTGTAGTATGAAGTCTAAAATTTTGAAGTACGTAATATTTTATTTTACCGTCAATCCGACGTTCTATTGGTTAATTGTTCCAATCAACGTTCTATCGAATTTCGAGTATTTTCATATTTACATTTCATGAGGCGGGACATGAAATAAATGATTTGGTTAAACAGGTAGATAACGTTTATGTTTGTCTCTTTTTGTAGTAACGTATTTTAAATATGATATGGTTGCAGTTTCCGAATTACTCTTTCCCTAAAAGAGATTCATTCATAAAAAGGCGTGATTTTGTTCAGTGGCTTACACGCTAATATTAATCATTTTATTTAAAATTCCTGATTTTTATAAATTCAGAGAATACAGATTTTTTTCTGATTAATTATTATTAAAGGCCGTTTCTACCATTTTTCGAGACATCGGTTACTTGCAAGAGCTTAGGACAATAACACAATTTATTGTCAATAACGTAACAAAAACATTGTTATAATGAATAATAGGTTCTACTATAATAATAGAACCGATTGTTCGTTATTTACTCCATTAGGATTATTAATAAGACAGGTAATAGAAAATTACTTAATGATAGTTTGTTCGTTCTAAACTAAATTTGTGAAATAAACAACAAGTGAAATTTTGTAGGCACAATACCTAACTTCAGTTCTAGAATTAATTACAAAAGACTGTAGTGATCCGTAATGTTATAATTGCACTATTACGGCTTGATATTTATAAAATCACTAAAAGTGTATTTAATTACAATAAGCTCTAAACAGAGGCAAATTTCATTTCAGCCGCAGATTTGTACTGGTATGAAATTTAGATAAGTAGGAAATTGTAACTCCGCGCTTTTTTTTTCCAAGTGATTTCTTATAAATTCGGAAATATTTTTTAGAGTAATACTGAAGATCGGATTATGCTACAGATGCTAAGAATGTGCAGTCTACCGTACTGCAAAAAGTTCCTGAAATACTTAAAAGATGGCGCTAGTTGTCACTTTAGCCATTAAGATTGTGATTTGCAGAATGAAGGAAAATTGTACGAAATACTGTACTTTCTTTGATTATCGCGCAATTTTTTTCAGAGCTTTATGCGTAAAGTACAAAGAATTATTTTCTTAATGACAAGATATTGTAACTATAAAAACAAGAGAAATGTTTTGACTTTTTCCCTAAAAAATTAGAAATTAATAATGAATTATTAGAAGTTCATTCAATGAGGAAATGAGGAAATTCATTCATTTTTGAGGAAATTCAATACTCAAGTTTAGATGTAAGAACAATTTTCATCAGCTATTTTAATGCAAGTGTTTTAATAGATAGTTAAGTAACGACTTGGATATCATTCTAAATCCTTTTCTTTACATACGGTGCACTGAAAAATGCCCTAAAATTTAAAAAATAAATTTAATTTTTCAATGAAATATTCAATTATACGAATAATAGGGTTGATATAAAACTTCAGCATTTAAAATCAGGATTTTTTAAAAAAATTCTTAAAGCATACGCTTGCCTAAATTCCATAAGAGGGGGAAAAAAGATATATTTTAGAAACATATTTTTAAATCTAAAAATATTTTTCAAAATTCCTCATTTTAGAAACATATTTTTAAATCTAAAATCAATGTCCTCTTTATAAGAAAAATATTTTCCAAATGTGATGTTTATTCCTAATTGCAAAACGTACATTCTTAAAATTGTATTTTCGTATTTTTGTTACGTCAGTTATTAAGATAAAGTAATAGCCAATGCGTGTGTGTGATGTGAATAGAAGCTCTAACCTCAGAAAATTCCTTCACGAAGGCATCCAAAAGTCGGCTTTGCTTTGTTACAATCGATTAACAAGTTAACCTTGCTGTCTTGTTGACGTTAGAAAAGAAGAAAGAAAAATCCTTCACTCTTTCTTTTTTTATTATTCAATTTCACTCTTTTTTTTTTAGGTCCAAAGGGGCAACTTGGCCAGAAGGACTATTAATTTCGTTTTGGCATTTTGCGTTGATTCACGATAAGCGTTGTTTCACTTTTCAAATTGTTGCCACCAAATATTATCGCCCTGTATTATACTTCAAGAATTAAACAATGAAGAATCTGCATGAATGTATGTATGTTTCTCGCATTGTGATAAAACAGTGGTACCTAGAGCCATCAAAATTTGAATAACGTAATCTTCCATAGAATATGGACACGTGGAAGCCCTAATTTGAATTTGAAATTTGTTTTATTATCGACTTCATATTTTGTAAAACTTTAAGGAATTTTTGATTAACAAACTCAAGGATTTTCAAAGCGAGCAATGGCAACGTTGTATAGAAAAAAAAAAAAAAAAAAAAAACCCATTTTTATCTCCACTGCGCGAGACTGTGTATCGGAAACTCTAAAGATATGCTCATTTAAAAATTATTTTGCGATATCGCTCTTGAACTGAATTTTATGTTTTAAGTGCGAAGAACATGATATTTAATGAATAAAGGTAAAACACAAAATGTTAGAAAAACGCTCCTTTGGACGCAATTTAAAATCTGAAACTTCAGATTATTTATTTATTTATTTTTTGAAGTCAAAGAAGCGAAAACAAAATTAGCTTTGAATATGGGCATCTGCTATACGCCGAAAAAATTGTAATACATTATAATATTCATCTGCACAGTAAAACATTCAGATTTTCTTTTCTCTCTTTTCCCCTCTACCAAATAAAAGGTTCTATTCAAAATATTTGATTCATCAGCAAACTATGAAGAAGAAAGAAAGCGGAATTCACAGTGAGATTACTTATTACAAAAGAAATGTTATAATAATAATTTGTTACAGAAAACGTAAACTTTGGCGATACTGAGTCTGCTTATTTTTCGTCTCAGAGCCTTATTTTCATCTTGGCGACTTTAGTTCTTTCTGTTGTAACCCTATGAGTCTGAAATCTTACAGTAGCTCGAACTTCGTTCGTAAGGGCTGCTGATTGATGAGGGACGCAAAGCCTGGAAATTTGTCAGGACCCTGTGCCCGGATAAACCACACGAAGCCTCCTGCTTCGTTCCATTGGTAATTGAGAAAGATTGGAGGTGGGGAGGTTCAAAAAAATCTCTTGTGGTCACCGCTTCCTCCTAAACAAGAGTGGAATACTTATAGGTAAACGTAAGTGTCGCAGAGTTAGAGATTTTTTTTTTTTTCCCTGACTGTTTCTGAAGTAGTACCTCAGAGCTCGGAATTATCAATAACCTATAAGAAAACCGATGTAAAGACAGTCTAAAGTTCTATGAAAAAATTCATGTAGGATTCATCTGAAGTTTGTTGGAACAATTTACGTACACCGTGCTCGTCTATTAAAGTTAATACGCGGACTTTATTTTTGTAACCGCTGATCGTAGGCGGTTACAAAAATAAAGTTCAGCTACAAAATTGTTTTAAATGATGCAAAAATTCGAATTTCGGCATTTTTAAGTTAAATAAATCAATTTTGTAAATTTTACGAAATATAACTTTTTACATAAATCTAACTTTTAATTTTACTGTCTCGATAAAATTGTTGTCAGTTGTTGCCCCGAAAAATATTGTTGTCAAAATAAAAAAATAAAACGTTTGACACGGGTACGCCAAAAGTTGACCTAGATATTTGATATTGAAATCGGAGCTCATATTCAGGGACCGTACACAAATTAAAAAGTGAAATATTTTCTTTTGTAAATAATCAATATATTTTGTAAAAGTAAGTAATTAATGTGCGTGCCGCTTAAACTCGGAAACGAGTCGTCCCGGTACGATCAAGTGAGTTACATGATGTGGTAGCCCTCTATGCCCATCCATGAACAAGGCTCCCGTTTTTACCTGCAGGGCGTGCTTTTGAAGATATAAGGTCTGGAGGTTTCGCTCTCTAGAAATTTCTAGAACAGTCCAGAACAATTGAGAGCATTCCACAACATTACAGAATATCCCGGAACATTCCAGAACACTCTCGAATGTTGTGGAACGTTCTGGATGTTTTCAATAAAAAAATTTTACCTCTTATATTTTAAAGTTTATCCTTTTATTCCAACTATCACACAATCTCATATAAACCCAGATAATTAAGAATAAAATATCTGTTTTGAAAAAGGTTGCAACCAGATTATGTGTGGAACATTTCTATGCAAATTATTATGAAAAATATTGATCAATATATTTTGTTTTCCAAAATTATGTAGCCCACTCACACATAGCCGTATTAGCACGTAAGCAGCTCACAATATTATTCGCATTAATTTAAAATGGAAAATATTTGTAATTTAATGAATTTTCTGTACGACTGCCAGATTATAATTCTAAGTAACAAAGTTTATGAGAATATTGATAACGTACTTATAAATTTGAAAACTTATAAATTATTTGGGTGAAAATTCTTTCAGCATAATAAATGAAACAAAATTATAAATGAAGACAATATTAAATCGCGAACGAATTTCATTGAGTATCATTTAAGCGGAAGAAAATCAAAAGCGCGCTGTTCTAATTTATTTATTAACCGACAGCTCAATGTACATCTCTACCCCCCCCCCCCAAGAAAATGTCAAATACCACAAACTTTGAAATATCTTGGTCAATTTTTTGCCGGAGTCAAACTTTCTGTGTTTTAATTCTTATAATAAGTAAAATTTTTTTCTAAATATAAATATAGGGATCGGAGAAATGTGAAAAAGTTATATTTCGTATTTTATAAAAAATGAATTTTTTAAAAACATAAAACACGAAAATATTTGCTCCATTTAAAATACTTTTGTATTTAGAAATATATTTCTTCAACGAAAAGGTGCGAGAAACTCAACTTGCGTTTTTCATGTCTCAAAAGCGTGAGGAAAAGAAGATATTTCTAAATCCAAAGTTCCATAAAGTAGATTTAGGAACACAGCGGCTAGTTATAGATTAAAATGTATTATTTTTTATTCTAATTTCTTTTCTTATAAAATGCTTTAAACAATAAATAAATGCTTATCACAGGCAATCCCAGAATATTAGAATTTTCGATGATGAAAGAAAATTACGTATCTTCCTATTTATCTTATTATGCATATTTTGTTTCCTTGTTTTAACGGAATTTGAAGATTGTTCCTTACTTCTGCAACTGCTTGTGATGCTGCATATTTTGAAAATATAATAACAATAACAGATCCAAGAGAAGATGGTAATGATGATGATTTTGTTATGCATTTTTATTTTCAAGTCCTTGAGAAATGTTTAGCTTGAATGGATGATGAATTTGGGGAGAGTTTTCTGGATAAATTAGTTTGTATTCACGTCACTCCTTGGGAAAAAGTCATATATAGCCGACACCTTCGGTGGGAAAGAAAAGAGCTCATGGCGAATAACAAATTGATCTCATCCGCTCACTTATCCGCTCTTATCATACCCATGATCTTATCCGCTCGATTATTGGTAAGCTTTGTAGCTTTTTACAGTTTTGGTAGGATAATTTATTTCTAAATAGGAAAGATTATTTAATCAGTCTGTGGAAATTTCTCGCCTGAAATAAACTCTGGAGGAATTAATAAAGGTAGTTACTTATTTGACGTTTTTAATTTAAACAAAATTGTGTAAAAAGGGGAATCAAAAATAAGTCTTGTCTCATAAAGCGAATACAATGAGTTGTTGTAGATTGTGCAGAGAAATGATGAATGGGATACATTGAAACTCCATTTTTAAATTCCTACTATTTATTCACACTCTCCCTATATCTTGTTCAAATTTTCAATTATTAATAAAATACTTTTTATTCATTCACTCGAATTCAGATACATTATTTTAAACTTGTAGTGGATGACACTTGATGTCAATACAGTTTTTTGACATATTAAAAATTTTTTAGATTTTTAATTAAATTTTTTTTTGTATTTTTTAATTATTTTTTTGTTTTGTTTTTTAGAATTTTTTCTTTTTTGACCTAAGTAGGAATTGACTTGAATTTTTTTATATTACTTTGTTCATTTTAATTTTAAATACCCATTACGTGCCCAGTTTTACGAAGTTAGCTAAGGACTGAAAATGTAGCAGCAAGTTACAGTTGCAGCATGTGCGATTGCTACGAGAAGAATAATGAGATTAGAATCACGTGATTACAAGGAAACATTGTTGCTGTTGACGATGAAGAAATGGAAAAAACGATTGCCTGCAGCAGGAAACACGCAGAAAAGGAATACCCCTAAAAGCACTCGAAGTCCCATGGAGCAACACAAGTAAGCAAGTATTATAAGAGCAACAAAAATGGAAGGAAGTTTCAGACAAGTGAATTGGGTTTGTAGTTTTAAATGTTGTTCTTCTGCTTGAAGATCTGATTTTCACTTTGACTACTGCACTTTCCCTAGCCATAATATTGCTGTCACACGATGAGTTCAAATGCACAGCCATATTTCTGACACTTCTGGGAGTTTGAAAGCAAATATCTGTTAAGCATTGTACTAAGCTTTCTTCCATAAGTTTACTTAGAGAGGGAATAGAGGTAAGCGTTCAGTTAAAAATATCAATCAGTACGTTTCCGTGCAATTCTTTGTTGAACTTCAAATTAATTTATTCAGTACTATATATATTAATTTTTGTTTAAGTTCTCTATTGAATTAAAACAACTGGCAAATGACCTGTTTCTAAACGAACTGGAGACAAATTTTCGTCACCGCAAGTTTTAAATCGAGTGGGCTTAAATTAACCATTAGTCATTGACTGGGGGTATCTATTTATTCTCCCCACCCGATAAGTCTGGTAACGGCATCATTTCAACTCCTGGTCTTCAGCAGGCCAACCAAAAGAGAGGCCATTGTCGGCGGGCAGTAAATAGCGAACTAGACAAGTGAGCAATTCGCGAAGCAGACAGCCAGGGTAGGTAGAGCTCTGATTATCAATCATGCGCAGAAATAGCTCTCCTGTCGCTACGGACTGCGGCCTACCGTGTAATTACTATGGCTGAGAGGGAGGGAATAACATGAATTAAAAGGTACGCGCGTGCTGCGCGACAGTCGTTGAAAATGTCCAGGAAATGTGGAACGGATGTTACGTGGTTACGATCAGTCCTTCTAAATGGGAACCATTGGCCCGGAAGGACTTGGCCACATCTCTTGTCGACTGAATGGGCGAGGGCAAGCACTGAGTGACGTTTTTAATCGAGGTCTTTGTATCTCAGCCGAGATTCTTAGAGCTGACTGCTGATGATTTTAATATGTTAATGAAAGGATATTTGCGGTTAAGCAATTAGCTAGGTTTTGAAAAACCGCACTTAATACAAATTTGTGATGACAGAGTTTAAAATATTAATTTTAATGCACACAGAACTGGCTAATACTGACTTTTCACTTAGGGTTCATATATGTATTGTCATATATCACGGCTGAAAACTTTAAGGGAAAAGTACCGTGAAAAGTTCAAAAGATTAAATAACTATTTAAGGGGACATTCATGTTCTTTGCAACAGTAAAATCTTACAGTTGTTACATTATTATTTTAAAACGAAAGCGAAAACGCGGAAAATTAATCAATATGCAGTCAGACCCCGATATAGCGAAATCAACCTCGGATATAATGAATGAACTTTTTAATCCCGTAGACTTGATGTTATTTTTATATTGCCATAACGGATGTAACGACGTTTGTGGATATCTTGGACTGAAAAGTTTTCGTACTTTTCAAACTTTTTTCCAAGCTCTTCCAACTTTATTCCTGCAGTTTTCAACTGAAAAATTACTAACTCTTAAATTCAACTTGTTTAGGGTATTATAATAACAAAAAACACTTTTAGACGAAAATGACTTAAAATATGACCGTGGTCATACATAGGGTGCGGGGATTGTATTCTGAAGAATTTACAGTATATTGCAGTCCCAACATCTCAGAGAAGCAAGTTGATTAAATTTTTTTGAAAATTTAAAATAATATTAAAAATATAAATCTGTATAAAAAAAAAGTTTACTTACCAGTAACAGAACAAGCACTTTTTCCCTTCTTTTACCTTTACCCACTTCCCATCTTTCTCAGTGTTTCAAAGAGAGGGCTATGTTTGGCAGGGAAAGCAGTCAACTCTTGGAAAACCAGGGCACACAACATATACCTTAGGAGGTCCTATTCTTATTCTTTTATGCACTGGACCATTTGATCCATTAAAACAAAAATCTGTTCTTTGATTTCATTCTAATCCTAATGGGAACGGCCTTAAGGGGAGAGGGGGCTTTCTAAAGGAAACTGGCTCATATTCACGTTGCACATGGGGAAAACCAAGAAAACTAACCATGTAGACAGCTCGTTCGCCCGGGTTCGAACCCAGGACAAACTGCCAATATTCTCCAAACCGCTAGATTACGGGTAGGGCGATCACGAAGGAGTTCTAATGCATAGTACATTATACTGAGTTATAATTTATTTTTGTGCACTGGGAATATGCAAACAGAGACAGCAAGCTACTGTACTTCTCATACGAGTAACAAAATAAGGTATAGTCGCCCAACCCGGAAAGTGGCTAATGATTCTGACTGCCGTACCGCTAGTGATTCTTGGCTAGTGATTGTGGCTAGTGGCTAGTGATTCTTCTCCGGGATTCGAACCAGGGATAAAGGTTCGAATCCCGGAGAAGGAAGGAATTTTTGTAAATGTATTTTGTCTGTGAGGCATGGGAGCACTCTAAATATGCGGCGAGCCAAACGTTCGCTCGATAGGTTGGTGGTAGGGGGAGGGGGCTGGAAGACCCTCATACCCGTACCCGGGGTGTCTTCTTAAAATTGTGGGTGGAATTCAGGCAAGTCGTACTGTCACCCGTATGGTGGTCAAGGCTCTCGCCAAGGACAGGCACAAACTTGCTTCCTTGCCACCATGAATCTCGTGGGCTTATTCTGATATCAGACAAGCGAGGTTAATTACAACAACAACACTAATGCTTTGCCGACTCTGAAAGTCTGCTGCGTAAGAATCAGCCTGGACTCTAAATTAAACTTTTTTTTTTTTTTTTTTTTTTTTTTTTTTTTTTTTTAGTCCAAAGGGGCAATTTTTCCTGAAGGACTACTAATTTCATTTTGGCATTTTGCATTGAAAACTTTAAAAGGCTGTATCACTTTTCAAATCGTTGCCACCAAATATTCGAGCCCTGCATTATGTTTAAAGAAATTAAATTATGAAGAATCTGCAATAATGTATGTATATTTCTCGCATTGTGATAAAACAGCGGTATCTAGAGCCATAAAAACACCATATTATTATTATTATTTACGTGTTCCACCTTAAGATGGTACATGGAAGGGAAGGTTGCCTTCTTAAAGAATTTTCTAAGGAAATCCGGCTCGTATTAACACGTTACGCATAAGGAAAACCACGAAAACGCCGATGCAACCAACCTCGTTCCCGGGATTCGAACCTCGGACTGAACTACCAGTGTTCAGCGATTTTACCGCTCCGCCGCTGGTGGACTTGGAAATTAGTTTGAATTGAAATTAGTTTTCTAAGAGTCAGCTATGGCTATAAACTGGCTGTGTGCTTCACTAGTCATATTCTCCTAGCCATAGTTTTAGCAAAACGTGCTACCAGACACACACTACACAAATAAAATTTTTTAAAAATATTGTTATTGTAGAGTAGCGTAAAATTTTATTCACTCAATTTGTAAGTAAGTTAATTCATCTTAATCTGTATTTGAATTTTCATACATTTGTGTGTTAATTTCAATTATGTAACACTGAAGAATTTTATGGCAATAAATCATAATTAATAACGCTAATTTATTTATATAAGGCTAAAAGATATTGTATAAAGTCCTAGCTGGTTACACTGTATAAAAGCCGGAGGCTTTAGTTACCGTTATACTTAAGCATCCCACAGCCATCAGCAAGCAGGTCGGCTGAATTGCTTTAAAAAATAATCCACATTTCCTTAGTGTAAAGGAATGCAAAATGGACTATGTTTATTAAGTCCATTTTGTATTGCTTTACACTAAGGAAATGTGGATTATTTTTTAATGAGTATATATATTAGTTTTTAAAGAATTTCATAAGTATGTAAAAGAAACATTTTAGTTTTACATTGACTACAACAGTTTTTACAGAATACTTTCAACATAATGACTGTAAAAATTACATTATAATATTCAAGTAAAGATTTTCAAGAGCTGTGAATTTTTACGATTAATTCTTGAAAAAATTAGTACTCCAAATTCAGGATAATTTTTATAATATTTGGAGGCAGCATTTGAAGAACGTTAAAAACTCATATTTTTAGAGAAAACGAAGTTAAAAACTTTTAAAATAAGACTGTATATTTAGTTTGGATGTTATATAACATTTTTATAATACCTCCAAATTAACACTTACATATGCCGTTTTGCACGTTAAGATGTGAGAAACAACATCATAATCATATTTGTTCATAAGAAATATTATTTAACATTTTTACACATTAATTATTAGAGGTATGGTCTTAAAAAGACAAGAAGAACGAAACATGTATTCGGCACGTATAAATTATGCAGGATTAATGTTTTAAATATTTGCCCCTTGAAAAGTTCTATCTGAAACACTCAGCAAAGGATCATTAATAGTTTTTATTTATTTACCCCAATGCATATTTCTGTTCTGACACTTTTCCCATTTCCGAAAGCCTTTCAGATTTTACATTACGCCCAAAGGGACGTTGTTCTAATCTTTTGTGTGTTACCTTTAATTATTAAATGTTCTTTGCACTTAAACCATAAAATTCAATTCAACAGCAATGTCACAAAATAATTTTAAAATGAGCATATCTTTAGAATTTCCGATACACAGTGTCGCGCGCTGGAGATAAAACGGTTCTCCCCCCCCCCATAGAGTGTTGCCGTTGCTCGCTTTTAAATCGTTATGTTTGTTAATCAAAAATTCGTTAAAGTTTTATAAAATATGAAATAGAAATTAAAACAAATTTCAAATTCCAAATTTGGGCCATATTCGTTGGAAGATTACGTTATTCAAAGTTTGATGGTTCTAGGTATTGTTGCTTTATCACAATGCGAGAAACATATGTACATTTGCAGATTCATCATGATTTAATTTCTTTAAATATAATACAGGGCGATAATATTTGCTGGCAACAATGTGAAAAGGGAACTGAAATTTAAAGTTTTCAACGCAAAATGCCAAAACGAAATTGATACCGCTTTTGGGCTAATAATATCAAATAATAACACATTCTCACTCCCAGTTATCTAACAGCACGTTTAATTCACTACACAATTTTTCCCTAGAATAAAATAATCTTTTTTTTTTAAATATTAATAATTTATTAAATTTAATGCTTTGCAGCTCAAGCGCAAGAATTCTTTTTTGTGTGTGTTTATTTTGTTTATTTCGAAGAATATACAGACCTTACCAAACAACAAGAACATTTCAATTGCATCTTTCCGGAAGTCCTCTAAAACTAACGGTGATAAAAAAAAAAAAAAAAAAAAAAAAAAACCGCATTCCATCCTGTGGATAAATTAAAACTGAGATGGAACTGTAACTTGTCTATAACCAATGTCAGACTCTTTCCGCCTGCAATCTGTGGTTATATATGGACGTACTCGTTAAACCTTAGGAATCAAACGATGGTGTGAAGACTATTTTTTAACATATTGTATTTCTTGAATAATTTTTCTGATAGCTTTTCCCTGAAGAAATCTTAATGATATCTAATGCGAATATTTTAGATATTATGCCTACATTTTCACTGAATGTTCCGGCATTCGAAAACGAGAAAGATGAATTGCGCACTTCTTTGGAGCACCAAATCGTTTAAAACAAAAAAGCAATATATTCAAAAATACCAGCTTTTTTATTAATTATTTGCAATTAAATTATCGTAATTGCCGAAAGTGCCATACATGCAAATTAGCAGCGATAATGAGAGAAATTAAAGTTTTTATGCTTTGCCGGGGCTATAAATTTAATTTAATGAGCTGACAGATGCGATAATCTAAGCAATTTAAACACTAATTATAATTAAAATATTAAAAAACGGGTTCCTGAAAAAGTTTAGTTGGAGTAAAGTTAACGATTCTAATCCTTAGAATTCTGCAACCTGCCTTGCTCTTCACAACTAGAGTTAAGCCTAACTTGGCGGCACTAATTATCTCCCATCATCTGTAGAGAGACAACAACAACCGCCACTCAAACGGCAATTAACAACAGCGCCACTTGCGGCGAGTGTGGTAATTAACAAGTATCTTTATTAATTAAACCTCCGGATGGAACGAAAAAGGATGATGGTGAGAGAACGAAAGAGCGAAGGAGAGAGTGAAAGAGCGTACGGATGAAAGATAGAAGGAGGGGGGTCGTGTCGGTACGACAGTTTGTTCTTTTATTATTAATTGGACGATTTTCCGCCATCGGCGCAGGCGATACATTCATTAGGAGCCGACAGCTGGTCTCGAAAGTTCCTGTCACCAGCGCAGCCGGCCGTGGTTGCAGTTAAAACGAGCGCTCGCAAGAATTATGCTCTTTTGCCGGTGCGTTTGAAGGTAGGGAAAGAAGAATGCACGACGTTATTCTTCACTGTCAACCTCGCTGTTTCGTTCGCGGAAGAGAAGTAGAACGAAAATGCTTAAAACTAACTGATTTAATAATTTCGGGGAATTAAATGTCCTGTCGAGTCCGCCTTCGATCTTTTTAAAAATTTCGTTAATATTTTTAATGTAATATTCAAAACTTTCTAAGTAATATTATTAAATAAGAAACTATATAATTTATAAACGCTATCATTTTTCGCAAGATACTACTTTTAAAATGGGATAATTTGTATTACTTTGGAGAATAAATTCGATAACTCCCGATTCCGTGATTCAACTTTCAGAAAAGAAACACGTTTATAAATTGCAGTTATGTTTTTCTAGTAGAACAACCAAACCTGAAAAAGAAAAAGTTACAATTTTCATTCACTGATGTTTTTTCTTCATAACAGCCTATATGGTTGCTTATGTTGACCATATTTTCTCTTTAATTTAATTTTAAACTGCTCGACATATTTTCAGCTGCATTCTTCTGAACATATTTTTCTTCCTCGTTAAGAATATGAAACATACCTCAGCACTTTTGCTGCATTTAATCCATTGTGATCAGGATATAGATATAAATAAATAGATTGTAAACATTTATTTATTTTTAATCTAATCAGTTATTTTATGTTCAATACTGTCATTCTCGCTTTCCGCTTTGCTGCCAGAATGCAAATTTTAGTTCATGAGTCTTCAGATGAGGAAGAAAAGACTAGCATTTAAAGGAAGGTTTTAGAATGTTTAATCAGAGCGGGTCCGCTTGCTGAAGGCAACGTTACTAGTTGAATCTTTCAATAGCAGTCTGTCTGCGGCATTACGTTATACTTGCTGTGAGAGCTTTTCACGCCGGTTTGGTTAACAACTTGCGTATTACTGATTCTGTGTAGCTTTTGACTGTCTTATGATTTAGTTTGGTTTAAACGGAATTCTTTGTTTTTTGAGTTACGCCATAATTGCTGGTTGGTTTTGTAAATGCAAGAAGTGTCTTCTATTAAATTATCCGAGTTTTAACAAAAGGGTTTTAAACACCCAGCTTACATTCTCTGTTTGTTTGCTGGACATAACAAATAATCTTTTACGTTCAGCTTGAATCTCGATTTAGTTTATGCTTCCAAGAAAGTGTGACTCTACAAAATAATTATAATTTAAAACAATGCTGCTTAAACATAAGCAAATATAAATTACAAGAAACGTATGTTTAAAGCATAAACAAATGTTTGCCTGATAAAATCATTTATTTGTACTTTAGCTGGGGGGTGGCTGGGGGTAATTCTTTGCTTTTAAATATGGTTACAGCCGAAAACATCGCGGCAAAAACATCGCAGACGAAAATGTCGCGGAGAAAACAACGCAAGGCGAAAACGTCGTGCTACAAAACATCGTGGGAGAAAACATCGCAGTTCTAAAACATCGTGGTACAAAATATCGTCGTCGAAAATAAAGCGGTTCATAAACATCGCAGTTTAAAAACATCGTCGTCGAAAATATCGTGGTAAAAAATAAAGTATCTACAAATCATCGCATGACGATAACATCGCAGACATGCTTTTTTCAGGCATGCTTTAATAAGTATAAATGGATATTCCCATAATGATTTGTGAGCGCAAGATGGAAAGAAGGATAATTTTTACTTTCATATTTTTTATTAATTAATATATGTTTGCTGAGAAAATAAAAAGGAAACTTAAGCATAAAAAATTAATGCAACTAATAGCACTTAATAGAAATTTAAACCGACATAGTTAACTAACAAAGGCCATTAATAAATCATTTTTATAAAGTTTTTACTGGTAATATTTCATGAAAAGTATAATCTATAAGTTACATTTAATTTTCTATGCTTAAGTTTCCTTCTTACGTTTTCAGCAAAAATTTATTAGTTAATAAAATATGTGAAAGTAAAATTTATGCTTCTTTACACCTTGCGCTCACAAATCATTATGGGAATATCCATTTACAATTATTAAAACCTGAAAAAAGCATGTCTGCGATGTTATCGTCATGCGATGATTTGTAGATACTTTATTTTTTACCACGATATTTTCGACGACGATGTTTTTAAACTGCGATGTTTTTGAACCGCTTTATTTTCTACGACGATGTTTTGTACCACGATGTTTTAGAACTGCAATGTTGTCTCTTTGCGATGTTTTCTCCCACGATGTTTTGTAGCACGACGTTTTCACCTTGCGTTGTTTTCTCCGCGACGTTTTCGTCCACGATGTTTTTGCCGCGATGTTATCGGCGGACACCTTTAAATATCACCCCCCCCGCACAGTTAAGTATATCGTAGAACAATATAAGAATGATACTTCATCAACATCTACTCAAACGAACTCCGACTGTAGGCCATTGGTAGACTCTAAGTTGGTCATTCAAAGATAGCCCGATGTTTATGTGATAGTCCGTACGATCCATAAAATCTGGATGCGGTTTTTGAGGAAGAATTCAATATCTCAAAAGCTCAGTAGATGAAAGTCGAAAATAGCGATGAACAGTCACTGTTTGTACACACCGAGAAACAGAATACTTCCATAGATTGAATTCATATCCTCTTGCTTTTGGTGTAAAAGTTATCGAATCATCTTATCGTGTGTAGTAGGCTTCTTGAAGAAAGTCTTTATGTAAGTATTTCATGTAAGCATGTAAGTATAAAATCGTAGAAGAAAAACGGTTGAAATAATCTTTTGAATATGCGAACTGACTTAAGATTGGTACATGTCCGTACTCTTTATTGATGAATCAAAATATTTCTTGAACTGTCTTTTGAATGTTGTCTGGTGGGGAGTGAAATATATGTTCGATATAACCTTAAACATATAAATATATAAATTTGATGAAACCTTACATACTTCGCACAAACTGCTACCACAACTCTTGCCGAGATTCTAACTGTGGATCTTCCAACTGCCAGTCACCTGTATGGGCTAATTATTCATAGCAAGACAGCATGCACGAAATGACTGAGATGGCAACTTACTAGATAACAGATACCGAAATACTAACTTTCCACATCACATTTAATTCATGCGTTAGTGCATAGTTCATGCATCAGACAGGAACATTTTACTGTATGATTTTGAAACATGTACAAGTTTAGGAGAAGCATTTATTGAGTTCAAAGCAAATGAAGAGTTGAAATTCAAATTTGTGTCTAGATACCAGGAGTTCCGCTGTATAACAAATATTTGGACTTATTCCAGTTTGTGGAATGTTAACACAAGAAATGTTTTGCAGCACACTTTCATGTTATTTTCTGGAAAACTGACTCACTGCAGTAATAGTTCTAATAATTAAAAAAGGAATTAACTTCAGGAACCTAATCGTGGAGATTTGAGAAAGATGCTAACAAAAGGGCCGGATATTGACAAACTTAAAAGAAGCTCATCAGCATCAGCATTCCAGCAAATGCATTTTGTCATCACTTTTTCGAATTCCCTTTATACAAAGGCTGTGCGCACATTTTCTACACGATTTTGCTTTCATGTAAAAAAAAAAAAAAAAAAGCTTTTTGAATTTTTTTAAAACTCCAACTGTATTTCTGAAAGTATAAATTATCACCTGCTACTTGGCATTTCGTTTTTATGCAAAATGCCGCTTTTAAAGTAGCAATGTATGTAAGACTATCTTTGTGTTATAAGGTATTTATCCCACTTTCCTAGCGTCCTTCGTGGTGTAGTGGTTCTGCACGCTGGGCCGGTATTCCAGAGGTCCGTGGTTCGATTCCCGGCAAAGGCGGTTGCTAATTTTTCATCTCTCTGGCTTCCAATTAACCTAATGACTCTACAAGTGGCGCCCGAACTAAAAGGGTTGTGGATGATGATTCTCCGCACCCAGGATTTGGCGACTAGTCCGCTAAAACCCTAGTCGCCCTTTAAAAAGGGGAGTATATAAGGCATTTCTCCCACTTCCCTAGCGTGCCTTCGTGGTGTAACGGTAGCACGCTGGGCCGGTATTCCAGAGGTCCGTGGTTCGATTCCCAGCGAAGGCTGTTGTTAATTTTTCATCTCTCTGGCTTCCAAAAAATCCTAATGTCTCTACAAGTGGCGGCCCGAACTAAAAGGGTTGTGGATGATTATTCTCCGCACCCAGGATTTGGCGACTAGGTCCCCTAAAACCCTAGTCGCCCTTTAAAAAGGGGAGTATATAAGTTATTTCTTCCACTTTCCTAGCGTCCTTCGTGGTGTAGTGGTTCTGCACGCTGGGCCGGTATTCCAAAGATCCGTGGTTCGATTCTCGGCGAAGGTGACTGCATATTTTTCATCTCTCTGACTTCCAAAAAATCCTAATGTCTCTACCGTGTTCTTTCCGAAGAAAATTATTCTATTATTGAAAAACGTTGTGAAAGCATTGGTTTTTCGATAACTCAAGCTGCGGCAGGTAATGTTGTCAACAACAAAGGGGAAAACATCAAAATTTAGCTTCAAGTGGAAAAATTGTTCTAAACACGTATCCAAGGAAGAAACGGATTGTTTCGAATTTGTAAAAGTTATAAGGTATTTCTCTTGCCTTCTTAGCATGCTTTCGTAGGGCAGTGGTCAGCACTCTCGGCGCGTATTCGAGAGGTCCGTGGTTCGAGTCCCAAGGGCATTGCTAATTTTCCATGATTTCTGCTTTCAAAATAACCTAATGTCTCTACAGTTTTGCACGAACTAAAAAAGGTGGTGGATGATGATTCTCCAGCACCAGGATTTAGCGATTGGGTCCCCTAATCCTCAGTCACTTTTTAAAAGGGGAGCGTGGAGTATATAAGGTATTTCTCCCTCCTTCTTAGTATGTCTTCATAGTGTAGTAGTCAGCATGCTCGGCGCATATTCGAGAGGTCCGTGGTAGTCCCGGTGAGAGCATTGCGAATTTTTCATGCTTCCTGCTTCAAAAAAATACCAAATGTCTCTACAAGATAAGATCTTTAATGTTAAAATAAAATCCACCAATTCAAAGGAAAGTTGTAAAATCATTAAAATGCTCAGCTTCAACTGCAAACAAATTGATTAATGCTGATTTGGATCTTAAAAAGGAGAAAAAACATAATATGCATCATATTTCTCTACGACATATCGCCGTACACAGAACGCGTTGCAGAATTCTTTATGAGAAACATTTATCCGAAAAAATTCGAAAAATGTTGTCATAATAGACGAATCTTGAGTGTACTTAAATGTTTGCAATTAAAAGAGATCCCTTTATTATCATAAAAGAGAAAAAATAAATCTTAAAACATGGTTCAAGGAATATAAAAAAATTTTTTCTACGGGATTTAGTATTGTTGCTGTTTTTTCATACAACGGCAAATTGAAAATGAAAAGTGCGGAGAAAATGTTAAGATCAACTCCACATATTATCAAAAACATATTTTATGCCCAATTTTCAATTATGAAGTACCTTCTCTTTACACACAGTGTGATCAATCAGTAGAACACAAAGGCAGCAGCGAGACGTCAAAATCTACTGTTAATTTCCTGCAAAATATGAAACAAGAAACGGGTACCAATTCCATACCATTCACTCATATTCATACTAAAGCTCCTAATCCAGAAATGAACAAACGTTTTCGGTCCCGGGCCAAAAATCGGAAAAAAAAAAAAAAAAAAAAAAAAAAAATGTTTCGCCGGCCAAGATAATTTTTTCTAAAATTTTAAAAACAATATGCAAGTATTACAATTTAAGTATGTTAATGAGATGATGAATGAAATTGAGATTTCATTTTTAATAATTCCTTATATCGAGGTTCAAAGTGAGATGTACTGATTCTAAGGAACGAGGCTAAATACACATCTAGTCAGTCTACTTCTGAAATAATTCTTTCTAAGGTTCACCGTTGAAAACAGTTGTTCACATAAATTAAATGAAGCAAACATAGCACTGATTTTCTGGGCGTGAGGTATTAAATTTGAGAAACTTACATTCGATAATGATTTGTAAAACTCTAACTTTGGCATATTTAGAAACAACTGTTTGAGATGATTGTTAAATTGCAACTCAATTAATTCAAGCTGCAAATCTGACTTCACTGCTTAACAGTTTACATTGAAAGGCATGGTAAAAATATACATTTCTGTTTGAATGGCACTGAAGGCTTGAAATCTGCGTTCGAACACAAAATGCAGTTTTTTTCAAGCCATCTTCATAATTCTTAAACTTCTCTTCATTTACTGAGAGTCTTGAATTTAACCTCGGGAAATGAGAACTAGTTAAGTCGTTCTTAACTAGTTCCCCAGCAAACAGATAAAGTTTTAGCTTAAGAGCTTTGAGATGGGCCCAGATATCGTCGATAAATTGAGTTTTCCCTTGCATCTTAACATTCAAGTTGCTCATATGACAAAGAAGATCTGGGAAAAATGCAAAGTCCGAAAGCCATTCTGTGTTTTCTAATATTTCACACTCCGTAGAACACTTTTTCTCGTGGAAGAACGACACAGTGTCGTCTTTAAGCTGCCACACTCGCTCGAAAACACACGCTGCACTAAGCCACCTTACTTTCGTGTAATACAGTACATCAGAATATTCAGATTGCAAGAACTGAAGAAAATCTCAAAATTGCCTGTGAGTGCCGCTTTTAACACTTTACGGTTTGAAAGTTATCTGTGCTTGCTATTTCCGTCGATTTATGTTTTGTAGAGCAAAAATAGAGAAAGTAAAAAGTTCTTTAGGCTTTTGAAAAAAAATGAAGAAAAAATAATATTTAATCAAAGTAGAAAAGGAAATGGATGTATAATATATAGCATATAGCACCATTGAGCAGGCTTTCGACCTAAGATTATCTAAAAGATTACCAAACGGAATAGTGCTTGATCAGTGGAAGTCTACTACGAGCTCCGCCACATTCTCAGTTGGCCAAGCCAGATCAGACAGGCATTAATTTAGCATAATCAAGTTACAGAGTCACAATCCAAAAATAATTAAATTGTCATCTTTGCTTGAAGCAACTAAAAAAACATTCAGATATTATAAGCTTAATACAATAGGAAAATAAACAGTTGTGGAGAAGAATCAAAGTAAAAATGATCTTGATCTAGTGCAAAATTAAGTTACAAAATCTAATTACTTGTACAAAGGTCAAGCTAAATACGGTTACAACTTCAACCTTCGGCATTATATATGTTACAACATTATGAATTCAGTTACAAACCAATGATATACCGTATATTTGATACTTAGATTACGAATTCTCACCGTTACATAATTTGTACTGTTACATATAAAAAATGCTGTTACAGAAATACGCTATTACTATGTTGCGCAGTTGCATGAGTAACCAAAACAAAATGGGGGGAAGGTGATGCACAATTACATAGGCAGTTAAATAGGTATTATGAAAAATGGTTAACACTGTCAATCACACAAAACAAAAAAACTCTACAATTTAAAGACGAGTAATATAATACAGAGTATTTCAAACGTAAATGTGGAAGTATGTAATTACGTAGATAAAACGGTGACGCATATAATTCGCAGTTACGTAGGCAGTTGCGTAGATAATACACAGTAAATATTTTCAGTGAATAAAAGTATATTTCTACTATTAGTACACCAAGAATGAAAAACAGTACTTATCAGCAGCTTGCAACCTTAAGAACTGAGTGTTGTTATAATAACATGGATTATATAGTTAACATAGATGAGTTGTGTAAGTAGTACACTGTGACATATACAGTTCGCTATTATATAGATATGCACAAGTTTCTGTAGGAACATAGTTTCTTGCAGCAATTTACGAAGGAACTTTGTATTGTGCCATAAATAATAATGTCATTTTCATCAATGGGTGGCAACATCAGAAAGGCAAATGTGAAATATAATATAAAACTAACACAATGAAGAATTAAATAAAAGTTGGAGAGGGGGATGCACTTATAGGGGTGACGCGAGAACGATGGAAGTCTCAACCAATAGTATGCTTTATTGTCTTGGTGTGTGTGAGTATGGCAAAGCCTCTAGGGCTATCTGCCTAAGAGGAGGGATGCCTTCGTGGAGGACTTTCTACTTTATTGTCTTGGAAATTATGGTGTATAAAGCTAGTGAAGAATTAAGGGTTATCAAACAGGACATTTAAAATATAAAAATTGTAGGTAAAATATTTCTGCAATGGCAATGAAAATCGTCTTCTAAAAGATGTGCGAACAACCGCTGGACAAATTAGTTAAATATGACTACATGAATTTCAGTAACATACAAATAATATAACACTATGATTACTGTTTTATTTTCTTGCATATTTCCATCAAAATTACAGATATTAGCTCCTATTTGTTGAGAATGTGATATACAAGTAGGCGGTAAAGCAAAAAAGTTTCAGAAAACTGCTCTAGAACACCAGAGAGAGAAGAAACTGATATAAAATTAAAATCTTTACTAACATGTGATGGCTACTGGCAAGATAATTTTTATGGATATGTCAGCCACCTAAATTTGGGAACACGTGTTCTTTTTACTAGGAAGATGCGAAACAAAGTCCACATACTTTACTTAGCGGTCGATTAAAAGTGCCGCTATAAAAATAATCAGGAGTTTATGAATGACATTCCTAAGCCTCGTGTTTTTGAAAGGTGCATCAAACTTTGTTTTTAAGGGTATTATAATTTTCTTGGAATTAATTACAGCGTTAAAAAGTAAGAGTGTAATTTTTCGGAAAGCAAATAAAAAAGTTTTTGGTAATTTCTGAAAATGTAATAATTACTAATTCCGCTGGAATGATTAATTTACTTCCTTAATTCCCAATTTATCGTGATGCTATTGAAGATAATGACTAATGCCTGTTTATTAGGTTACATTTAAACTACGAATTACCAAGCAAATATTTCAGTTACTTACTGCTTGAGGACTAGAATAGATCACTAATTTAGGCCGATTCTCGTTGCCTACCGCTTTCTTTGGCATGTTCTTTTGTAATCTCATCACTCGTACAGAATCTGGTCTTTAACGTAAAAACTAAGTTAAGTCATTATTTAATGTAAGCTTAAAAAATAAATGTTAATTTATCTTAATGTAATTTTTAAGAGCTAGTCTGAAAAATAGTCATGGTTTTCAGAAAGGGACGTTTGAAAGAGAAAGATCATTTTATTTTTGAGCAATTTGTTTTAGAACACGTAATATTATTATAATGAGATTATAAAGCCGATGTTTTATTTATTATGTCTTATGATCTAAGATAGTTTACCTTTTCATATACTTTGAATGTGAGTAAGAAAGTTTTCAGTGAATATTCCTCAACCGTTGATGATCCAACAAGCAAATGAGCATAAAATATGCATTCAAACGTATTTATCTCGCCTTCTTAACATGCCTTCATGGTGTGGTGGTCTTCACGTGGGTGCGTATTCCAGAGGTCCGTGGTTCGATTCCCGGCGAAGGTGTTGCTCAGTTTTCATCTCTCTTGCTTTCAAAATACCTAATGGCTCTACAGCATGAAAGAGTCGACCGAGTTTAGCTTTGAAAACCGTTATTTTTCCATGATTTTAACTGTGTGATTAAGATAATTTTAGTATAAATTTTAGTATAAATTCGCATGAAAGTTAAATTTTAAATGAAATAACAAAAACTTTCTTTGTGCGCTTCTCGGTTCCGTGGAACGTTACATTCTTGATGTGTCTGTGCTCTAAGACACTATCGTTTAGGAGATCAAATTTAAGTAAATCCTATGCAGTCATTTAAGAGATTATGGTTTGGTTTATGTTCTTTATGGATAAGCACTCATGGGCTATCTGCCTAAAGGAAGGGGTGTTTTTCTGGAGGATTTTGTAAGGAAAACTGGTTGGTATATACATTACGCAGGGGTAAAAATACTGTTCGCCGGGATTCCAGCTCCGGACGGAACTACAAGAGTTTACGACTGTTCAGCGACTTTATCAGCGGCCGTTGATGGGCCTAAAATTATGGAATAGGCAATTCTAATTCAGTTTACATTCCTTCCAAAGAAGAACTTCTAAATATTTTTAATTAGCACAATGAAACCTGCAACTGATCCACCAGTGGTCAACTGGTTAAGATCGCTGAATACTGGGAGCTTGACCCGGGTTTTATCTCAGCCGACGGGCTGCATGACTGGTATAACTGTTTTTCCCAATATGTCCCGTGATAATGACCCACTTTGCCCCAGGAAGTCATCTAAAAGGTATCCCTTTCCCCTTAGTAACTAAACCTTGTGTGCTCTGCCATATCCCGGTAATTAAAAAAAAAATGTTATCTAATAGCGGGCAGTTACCTATTCAGCACTGGCCACTCCTAAAGCCAGAAGTTGTGGCCATTGTATTGTGAAGGCACCTAATAGGCGACCAACGTAGCCTCCTATGAAGAAATGGACAGTTAAACAACGATGCCTCCTCCGGGGCTCGGACCCGGGGCTTTCGGTATGACAGTCGGCTTCCTTAACCACTTTCTAACACACATGCCTGCTTCGCAAAGACCCTCACTCATCTGGGTGCCCGCTCATACGGGAATAGAAGGAAATGAGAGAGCAGATGTTGTCGCAAAGGAAGCAGCGGATTCAACCACTTTGCGAGAAGTCCCGACCATTAGGCCAGTCTCGGACCTAAAGAGTCGGACATTCCATCAGCTCCTAAGAACATGGCAAGAACGTTTGGATCAAGCCTCCACAGGGAAACGTGTTTACAATCTCATTCCCAAGGTCAAGACAACTATCCAAACTCATAGCAATTACATGACGTATTTCCTCATTGGTCATGGGCCCTTTCCTTCATAACTCTGCCGCTTTGGCTTTAGAGACAATGGTAACTGCGAATGTGGGGAGGAGGGTCATCCAGATCATTTTGTGTTCTCCTGCCCACACACAGCACTTAACAGCCTCAAGCAACCAGGAGCCAGATTCCGGCCAAATTGGTTCCAGAATCTACAAAGTAACAGAGTTGCCCAGCGGAAACTGAAAACAATAATTGACTACTGTACTAGCAATTATTCTTCTGAGGCTGGAAGATAGTAGCCATGTAGTACAAACTTGAGTCGTATCTAACACACATTATGTTCTAACAATGCCATTTCTAAGCACAGTTCTCTTAGAAATGCACCTTCAGTATGGCATTAACTCTTCTTGAAGTGGGACATTTATTAACCTGAAAACAGAATAATTGCTCTGCAAAGCCTAGCAGTATGCACGTTAGAAATATATAAGCTAGTTCAATGTGTCAGCAACAGAGTATGTATGTTCAATATGTAATTTTGTATTTATGCTATGCCAGGTTTTCATACACGAAGTTTGTACTGTACATGTACATGTTTATATCTTTTATTTATGGTACCTAATTTATACTAAGGATCACGCGTACCTCAATGGCATGCTTCTTGTAAACTTTAACTATCATGATAACGTATATGTATGGGTGTATACATCAATATGAGAGTACGCATACTTCTATTTGTTTCGGAATATCTATGTATGTAAGTGTGTATATATCTGTATATGAGTTTGTATTTATATGTATATACATATATTTTGATTGTACTCTTCTTCAAGTGCTTTGTAGGCACATGTATATATTTCTTTGTACATTGTTGTACTCTTCTTCAAGTGCCTTGTATGCACATGTATATATTTCTTTTTTGCATTTTATGCCCAGGGCTGCTGCCTGGTAGCTAGTGGTTGATTTCCGCCGAGTTGGTAACCAATTCTGCATGGATATATCTATACCTGGGTCGGAAGCCAACTCAGCGGTTTACTTCCCTAACCACTATACCGTCTGGGTGGCATATCCCAATAACTTAACCTAACCTATCAAAACCTGTAATTGTCATTATTTTTATTCAAGCGTTACCAAACACTGTAAAGCAAGCGTATTTTTAAATCATTTCTATCCTCCATAAGCATTCGAGACATATATCTTTCTGAATTAACCGCTCTGAATTGAATTCATTTCAGTCTTTTCAAGCGAGTACGATCTAAAATGCAAAACATCGCACTTAGAAGAGAAAAATACGATAGAAAGAGAGAGCGGAAGAAAGAGCTGAAAAACTTCCATTAAGTGTCCGTGGATGATCCGAATTGGAGCGGTCTGCTATCTCTCTCAATATAACTTCCACCGAATCAGTGAAATCGGGAGAAACCTACTTCAGATTTGAATTCTTCGTGGAAAACACCATCAAATTTCTATTTATCAAGCTTAACAAGGGAGGGTCCCATCTGTGTATATGCCCCGGTAACCATGGAGACGATTACGAGGGACAATGGCTTAAGCTACTAGTTCCGTACTAGGACTTTGGAATACGTTTGTAAATATAGATAGAAGTAGAAAATTAAATTAGAAACACAAAAATTATGAGCAATTAACGTTCTAATTGATAAAAATACCAATCTAAGTTTTTAATTGATGTTTTTGAATGGCAGAAATACAGTACTATCCAAAAGCCTTAGAACAAACACTTCATTTTTTTTATTTATGCAAAAAATAGTTAGTAGCGAATATAATCTTGCATAAGAATATGTTTAGTTATTTTACTTCAAGTTCAAAATTTCCGACAGCAAAAACAAGCAACTATTGGTATGTAAACAAAAGTAAATGTAATTGTCTATAATTGTATATTCCCACACAATGACTTATCTTCTCCTATCCCCCCTGAAATCGTTTGCTTATTCTTCTGTGAGATATTTTAAAATGCTGTCAAAATGTATAATGTTGAGCCATTGTACACTTCCCATGCAGTGCCGTATCAGGATACGAAATAATTAGGAAATCTACATTTCTTGCTGAATGTATAGCAACTGTCTGAACTCCTGTGAGGAGCAGGACCCTGATCAGGTTTACTCGGAGAAATAGTACTCTTGCACGGAATGCAGCTTTCATTCTGCTTAATTCCCCCCCCCCCCAAAAAAAAAAAATTTAATTTTTGTCTTTTTATCTCCTAATTTTTTTTTATCTCGACGTCTGAATATCTTAAAATATCCCTCAAGTGAAAGTTGCAGTAGCCTGTATAGACCGTGCCTTTCCGTACAAAGTAGTGAGTGCATTCACACAAAATGTGGGTGAATAAAACCCGGACGCACGGTTGCTGGATGCATGGATGTATTAAAAAGTATGGGAGAACAAAGTACAGTTAAATTCTTCCAAGAGTTTATTTCAGAAATGCCTGTGCGGTTGGGATGGAAAAGTTAGCCAAGAAATTGAGGAGCAATCTTATATTTAAGTTGCAGCGGACTAGATATCTTTCTCGAAAAAAGGGCAAAATCTCGAGAGTACATTAGAGAAAATATCTAAATCCATCTTTAATGGCTGATTTTAAAGGGTGATATATCCCCTTTAAAATCAGCCATTACAGATGATAAATCCTTTTAAATCAGCATGATTATTTTTTATCATATGACGAAGCACATATATATTTTATTTCCTAGGAGTTTAGAGGTAGGGAGAACAAGTTTACTTTTAAACTGTCTGCTTTGATCAAGCAAGATGTCTAGACGTCTAGACGTATATCTGCCAAAGAAAATGTATACTTCCATCAAGTAAAGCTGTCGATCATGATGAGACTTCCCACGAGATGGTCGAAGAGAATCTATAATATCAAGATGGGCGTGATCAAATTTAGCCAGGAAAGTTAGTTTTATCAGGAAAATGTTCGGATGTTTTTGAATTCTTATATAAGAGAGAGTCAAATGAATAGCTAAGGACTTAACAAATCCCCAAATGTGAAATGTTACGCAACACGTCAAACATCTCTTGACAATGACTCGCTGGAATACGGTGTGGTGGACTACCTCAAGTATTATAATACAAAGAAATGCTTGAGTTTGATTAGATTAATTAAGCTGCTTAATTTCTTAAATGAATGTAATTCAGGGTCTGATTCTTAAGATTCAGCAATTTCTCTGTAATCTATGTGTTTTTCTGTGTAGAGGCATTAGGCATATTTTGGAAGCAGGTAAGATGAAAAATTAGCGACCGCCTTCGCCGAGAATCGGACCACGGACCTCTGGAATACCGGCTCAGCGTGCAGAACCACTACACCACGAAGGCACGCTAGGAAGGTGGGAGAAATACCTTATAGCTGTTTCGATTGCTGTTACATGGGAATAATGTCTGTGACTTGGAAATTACTTTCGAGCCGAACAAAGGACAGTTTCATATTTTTCTCCTAATGAGGTAATAATGCAATGTAATAAGTTATAACATAAAAATTATTGTTTTTGTGATACTAATTAATTTACATACATATTAGTGTACTAGACCGAACGTATTAAGATATGAAAACGTTGTGCTTGGCAGCGTCATCGAGTTGCTGCAGTAGTGTGGTGTTGTAATGATTTATATATAATTTTCAATCATTTCAAAGTATAAATGAAGAGAACTCAGTAGCATGAATTGAAAAGCAAAAGAGCACGAGAAATTATACCTAGAGAAGTAACGTTATTGTAAGAGAGAAATGACCAATAGAAGAGCGCGAAGAAAAAGTTCAAGTCAAAATAGTGACCCATGACGAAGCATAAGAGATAAGAATTTAAAACTATGCTTACTAGGCAACTCTAGCTCTGTAGGAAATTATGCAGTTCGGGTTGTTATGAAACGAAAAATATCGCATACTTTAAAACGAGTTATGGTTTCGTTATATAAAGTTTGAAATGTTGTTTTACCACAGTTATGTTATTAATACATCAAAATACATTGCAATCTTTAATTTAAATTACTAATCCTCTGTACATTGCAATATTCATGAAACCTGAGTATGGTTATTATACTGAAACCACTTCGTATTTCTAAAATTATACGAACATGTTTTTGTGATTGGTTGAAATTCTCTTATGTGCAATGAATTTTATAGTTCTTTCATTTTCTTTTCTTTTTTTATTTTTTATCTTTAACGCAGTTCCAAAAATAATCCTCTTCGATATGTTAAGTAAAATTGCAACTTTCATTCTAAGCACTTAAAGAGATATTTTTGATAGCGGAAATTTTTCTTAACAACTACTAAGTATTAATTTCTACATTTCTTGTCTTTCCATTAACGTTCGGAGCCCACCAGCGGCCGAGCGGTAAAGTTCCTGAACACTGGTAGTTCGGTCCGAGGTTCGAATCCCGCGAACGGGCTGGCTGCATGGGCGTTTTCGTGGTTTTCCCCATGTGTAACGTGTATACGAGCCAGTTTCCCTTAGAAAGTCCTCCACGAAAGGCATCCCTCCCCTTAGGCAGATAGCCCTAGTGTGCTTTGCCATAATTAAATGCACCACACCATTAATGTTCGCGTTCAGAAGTGGCCGAGGGTAACATAAGCAACTTGTTCAAACAGTTTATTTTAGTAATCGGATTGACTGTATTTAGTCTTCTAAACCTTGAATATCAGACAGTTCTATCAGACAATCCTCCACGAAAGCATCGCTTCTAAAGCATATAGTGTCACGAGCATCATTATAATAGATTAAACAAAGAAATCAATCTTTAATATCCACAGAATCTTTCATTAGTTAAATTTTCCACCCTCGATGAAACGTTTA
This sequence comes from Stegodyphus dumicola, assembly GCF_044657685.1. Classification (NCBI taxonomy): domain Eukaryota; kingdom Metazoa; phylum Arthropoda; class Arachnida; order Araneae; family Eresidae; genus Stegodyphus; species Stegodyphus dumicola. The sequence goes on from NC_140773.1 coordinate 6,965,538, forward strand.
GTTGAGCTTGAGTAGAAATTTATATTCCATCTAATTTAAATATGCCAATAGTTTGGCTATCAGACACTTTTTTCCTGACGATCTCATGATATCTCGACAATAAAAGCATAATTTTAAAATTAACAAGATTTAACGATACTTCATATGTTACTTTTACTTTTATTGAGCTTCATCAATTAACTCAAGAAACTTCTATGTGTTTAATTTCGCGACTATGATAGGTGTTTATCATTAATTTTTATTCACAACGAGTATTTCTTAATTTTTTAAGCAAGAAGCTTATCTTTTAAATGCCTTTTATATCGGTCCCGTTAGAATCAACGGAGCAAAACTAAATTTTTTAAAAGATAGTTGTTACGTCGAAATCAATTAATTACATAAGAATTAGCTAGAACAGTTTGTCTTAAATCTTCCATAAAGTACTCAAAATTTTAAACCTCCTTTTTTAGTTCTTTAAAACTGAAAAATTTATTTTATTGTTTCAATATAATCAATAGAATTATTAAAAACATTTATCTTACCTTATATCTTTACATCCCAGTTGACAAAGAATGAACCAATTTGTTTAATCCTTCAACATATGCTTCAGAATAACTTTAAATGAAACAATCCATACAGTTCCCGCGCAACATGAGTGTGAATACAAGCCAAAAACTTCGATTCATGCGCATCGTTTATTAGAAAATTTTACACACACACACGACAAAACAAAACAAAACAAAAAACAAACAAACAAACAACAACAACAAAAAAAAAAAAAAAAAAAAAAAAAAACCGGCAGTATAATATTTTCTATGAAAGTTTAGTCTATACAATTCGTTACACAAAGTGTAATTATTTCCTTAAAGCTACTTTCAATAAAAAATTTTAATGTTAGAAAATATTATATACACTATTGCGAAAGCTCATGTCTTTTTAGAATAAATTAATGCAATTAGTTTTTCTTTTTTTAGCTGGATTGTTTATAACACAAAATTCTTTTAATATTCACTGATGTATTCCGAAATTAAAAGTTAAAAATTATAGGTTTAAAAAATAAATTTCTGAATTTTTGATCGAATAGCTAATGTGGCGCCTCTTCTATTTGTTCACCTGAGGCCTCACCTGCCTCACCCTCGTCCTGGCCCTGTTATCGTCCTGTATTATATTTAAAGAAACTATTTAATGAAGAATCTGAAGGAATATATGCATATTTCTCGCATTGTGAAAAAACAATGGTATAGTTCGACCGTCTCAAGCGCAACCCTGGTTGGCATTCTGCCAAAACACATAGACTCGTCCAAAAGGGCCTGTATTACTTGCTGCTACGTCAAAGGTCTTCTCTTCTCCGGAAAGAGCTATGCTGGATGGAAAGAAAGTCCCTATCCTTCCAACCTATTTTGAGAATAATTTGGTCCGAATGGCGCATGCTTGTTTACGCTCATGGTTGCGGATGAGGCGGTCGAACTATACCTAGATGTATCAAATTTTGTAGTCCTTCACCCGAACGTGGGCACCTGCAAGCCCGAATTTTGAATTTCGAATTTGTTTTATTATCTATTTCATATTTTGTAAAACTTTTAACGAATTTTCGATTAATAAACTCAACGATTTCAAAGCGATCAGTGGCAACACTGTGCAGAATAAAATATTTTAATCTCCCGCGCGCGAGACTGTCTATCGAAAGTTCTGAAGATATGCTGCTTTTAAATACATTGTGATTTTGCTGTTGAATCAAATTTTATGTGGTCTAAATGAACGTGATATTAAATACGTAAATAAAATAAACACACAAAACGTTAATAGTAAAAAGACAAAAAAAGTTTTGTAAATCCATCTTATTAATAAAACTAAACATTGATATGATGAACTGATAGAAGACTCGAGGGGGAAAAAATCTAGAAAAATGTTTGCGAACACTTAATGCTACATTCAGGAATTCTAAAAGTGTACTGTTACGCTGCTTTTAAAAATTTTTTAATTTTGCTGTTGAATTGCATATGGCGTAAGTAAATGATGCTTAATACTAAAGCTAAAAAGAAAGAAAAAAAATGGGTTAATCTGAAACCTTTCAAATTTTTTATTATTATTATTTATTTTTAATTTGCCATGCCAGGGAAGCATTAATCGTTTAAGCCAGGTTCAGAGTCTGGAGACTCAGCCGGTTGCATGTTTCGTTGTTTTCCCCACGCGCATCGTGAAAATGAAACTGATTCGCTTATGGAATCCTCCGCAAAGGTATGTCTTCTCTCAGATAGATAATAATTCCATGCTTTGACTCCTTTAAATAAGCAAACAGTTATTTTTTTTTATCGGAAGGTTGACATTAGGCTATTTCAAATTGCTAACGTCTTCCGAGAAACAATATTAACGTAATTGCAAATTATGTCCAGTTATATATATAAGCTGATTAATTACTTTTAAAACTTTTTCACAGGGTCTCTGTAAAACGCTTGTGACATACCTCTTCTTAGAATTCATTTTTCTTAGTTTCCGCAGTATAACTAATAGTCATTGAAAAACATCAGTCCTAATTATTGAGTTCATAAAGGTCTTTCTTTCCTGACGTCATCACGCTCCTTAAAGATGTTCAGACGAGCCTTTGCCGGATGTGCCACTGTTCCTCTGAATGGCTGGGCCCGGATAGGGCAGCGCGAGTAGCAGATTGATTTCACAGCCTCTTCCTTACTTAATCCTCCGCTTATCCTACGTCACGAAAGATGGATGAATTCGCGCCCCGGAATTTTTTCCCCCTTCCCCATTTGTTTTCTTTCTCATGCATCGCCCGTTTTATAATATGTACCCATTTAAGCGGGGCAGATCCTTCTAATCAGGGCTTAGGCCCCTCGGTAAACCGCGTGCAGTTTTAAGCGGTGCCGTTATCGTTTATTCCGGGGTCCCATTTTGCGAGCATGTCTCGTTTTCAGCTTGGGAAAAATTGGGATTTTTTAAGCATCTAAAGGAGAAGAAAAGATATATGCGCATGTGTGGAGGGGGTTAAGAACTTACTTCATGCTGATTTTATTGTTTCTTGAGTTGAAATCTTTTTTCGAAATGTATGAAATTTGATTAACGCTGAAATGAAATTATATTAAAAGATCAGTTTTGTTCATGCAGCTCAAACTAAACGTATTTTTTAATTCCATCTGAGTATTGTTCATTAAAGTGAAACCGGTTTGTTCATGATTTAAACAGAAATTAGGATTTAGAATCGTAAGCCTTGTAGAGTCATTAGATTATTTTGAAGCGGAAGACGTGAAAAATGTGCAGTGCCCTCTCCGGGAATCTAACCTGGAACCTCTCAAAGTATGCTACGAGTATGTAACGCCAAGTATGCTACAAGTGTAAGCCGAGCTATGAAGGTATGCTGAAAGGAGGGAGAAAATGCTTTATAGCCTAAGTTATGTTTCATATATTCACATTTATGTTATTGCAAGTAGGTGAGGATATGTTCTGGTCTGTTTTATGCGTGGTTTTACGTTACTAACCCAAAAAGGCTATTAATCTGGAAGCATCTATTTTACTTTATTTCTCTTTTCATTCGAGTCTGCTGTCATTCGGAGAAACGCAGCTTATTATTCTTTCATATTTAATCTACCTGTTATTCATTCCCAAGCTAAACTATTTAAAAGCAAAAACATTTACTTCATGGTATATCTAATTAAAAAATATTTTATAGAATTACATTACATATTTTTTCACTTTTTAAATATACAGAATATATATAAGTTCCCATGTTAGTCTATACAGTCATCTAGAATACTATGTTTGTTATTCTACTTGGACCATTTCTATCGATAACCTCTATTAATAAATCATATTAAACTTTAAAACAGCCCTTTCGAGCGATCGTTAAAAATCTAAATCCTTTCATATTTTTTTTTTTTGTTGTTTCTTTTCTTTCCCCCCTCCCCATTCTTCTCTTTTTCTTCATTTCTTTCATTTTCCTTTTTTTCTTTCCTCTCTCTCTCTCTCTGTCTCTTTTGTTTAAATTGCATGTTATTTCGAATAAATCTTAAGCGTCTTTTTAAGCTTAAGTATTCTTAATCCCAAATTTTACTCGAATGTTTTGTTTATCGAAATGAAAATTTTCAGGCTGTCGAAACTTGATCGATTATTCCCACTTTACGTATAGTAAAAGGAAAATCGTCAAATTGTGAAACTTGTTTGATTGTTCTCCTTTTAATCCAAATTTTATTTATTAAGATGAAACCTTTAAAATTGTAAGTTCCATGAATTAACTTTGATTTTACTATTTGTTAAAATAAAAAATGTACCAGTTATGAAATTTGTTTTATTTTGCACAGTTTGAACGTTTGAACTGGATTTGAGTCAAGCGGGAAAGGATAGGTTACGTTATTTAGACTTGATATTACTAATTACTCTGAAAAAAGGAGTCTTTTTTTTTTTTTTTTTTAAATTTTCTCTGCTCTGAACTGCAGATAGCATTCGTCTGTTTTGCCTTAGTCAATTTTCCCCCCAACGAAAATTTAATCTAAAAATTTTTAAAAAATGCTGTTTTATTGTTATAAGGCTCTTTTAGGAAGTATACTTTTAAAGTATAGTTTTCCTTCAGGTATAGGTATTTGGGCTTTAAGGCCTAATTTTCACACTGGCATGCAAACACTCAGTAATATGCATATATGATTAATTATTGAATCGCGTTTTGCGGCAATAAGAACTACAATCAATAATCTCTTCAATTACTGATTACGTAATGATTTGAAAATGCATTAAGAAATGCAATACATTCAGAAAATTACATTTAAACAATTTGCATTACTCAATTTTAAAAATTTTCTAAGTAGTTCTTTATTATTTGACAATATGAAATTCTTAAAGCAGAAAATTACTTTAACGTGGCGGCCTGTATATTTATTTTAATCCTGAAGCCTGAGAAATGATTTAGTATTTTGGTACTGGCGTAAAAATAAATATAAAACTGTTCGACTAAAATTATTTTAAAAATTATTACTGCAAGTTAAACGATACTTATAAAATATAATATAGTAAATAATGCGATTAGTTAGTAATGGTTTAATAATGGAAATAGTTATAATGTAAAATATGTAGCATATAAACTCAAAACAATAAATTTATAAAATAGTTCGTTGCAAACAATAATATGAAAATTAGAATATGTAAGGAGATTTTTATATTAACTTTATTCGAAATTTCAGAGATGCATACTATTTTTCAGTTTACTAACTTGGTTATTAATAATTTACTTTTGGAATTTCTCAATTTTTATACTTTAGTTTGCGTTATTAATGAAATTTTAAGATGGTTTGACACAGCGTACTAAATTTTCAGAGTCATTAACATTTATTCCGAAACAAGAACATGATTATCGGCTGTTACCTCGCCAGAATTCTAACAATGAATATCTCAAATGCTAGTTGAACGTGCTCCATATTGCGCTACGAAGGCACCCAGTGAGGAGAAAAAAAAAATCCTCCCATTCTTTGCCACTTAAAGGCCGAGTCCCAGTAGCCGAATCCTGGTGGTGATGAATTATCGTCCAACACATTTATACACAGCACCACTTACAGCCATTAGGTTTATTTCGGGACAAAAAACACGATCAACACTGTCCCGTTCAGGATTTGAACTCCAGATCTTGGAATGCTAACCATACTATTTTGCTCAAAATGTAAGCAAAACACGTGGGGAAAAGGACAACCCCGAGCATCATATATTTAGCTGTCAGTTCACAAAAGAAAACCATACCAAAACCAGGCAGTCAATCACACTAGAAGATAGCCTGAGTGTGAAAACGCCAAGAAAAAATATCTCGAAAATAATTATACAGCTCATGGCATATGACAGAATATAAATATGCCAAAACTAATGAAATGAAGTATTTATGCATGCATGCAACAATATTCTCTACGAAACGAATAGAAAATGTACCTCAAAATACCAATTGGTACTTAAAAATCAAATAATTAGAACTGCATATATAGAAACACAGAATGCATGACAGAGACAGGCATCATGGACAGGCCGTCCTATAAGAGAAAGAACGCTGTGTAGTGAATTTGGGTCGGTTCTCGAGGCGGGCGCTGTATGCCCCGTGATAAATGTTATGCTAGTTAGTAGTGCAATGGAGCAAAACCTATAAATCCCTAGAGGAATTTCTGTTGCAACCACTTTTCCCTTTCCCTCTAGTCAGACATGCTTCCAACTATACTACGAAGACAAGTGGAAAGGAAAGAGAAAATTCCTTACAAGTTTTTCCTTTCCGTCTGTCTATGGTGTTTATTAACTTTTAACATGTGCTTTTGAGTCCAAAGCGGCTTTGTCCCTGAAGGACTATTGTTTTCGTTTTGCGATTTTGCGTTGGTTCACTATAAATGTCCATTTCACTTTTCAAACTGTTGCCTACAAATGTTAGAGTCCAGCATTATATTTGAAGAAATTAAATAATGAAAATCTGCATAAATGTATGTATATTTCTCGCATTGTAGTAATAACGATAGAGCCATCGGATTTTGAATGACGTAACCCTACTGCGAATATGCGCACGTGGAAGTCCAAATTTGAAATTTGTCTTATGATCGATTTCGTATTTTTTAAAGCTTTAACAAATTTTTTATTAACAAACTCAAGGATTTCAAAGCGATGAATGGCAACGTTGTACAGAAAAAATTTTTTATCTCCAGCGCGCGAGACTCTGTATCGGATATGCGCAATTTAAAACTATTTTGCGATATTGCTCTTGAACTGAACTTTATCGTTTAAGTGCGAAGAACGGGATATTTAAAAAATAAAGGTAACAGACAAAATGTTAAAAAAACGTCACTTTGGACGTAGTTTAAAATCTGAAACATTTCAGATTTTCTTTTTTTCCCCCTCTTTTTTCTTGTTTGTAAACTTCGAAATTTTCTTCTGTATCTTGAAATAATTTTTAGTTGATTAGTTGGTAACTCTTAAAGTTAAAGCACGGAAGTTCACAGGGATGTCAATTCGAATCGAACTACCACTGCTCAACGGTTTTATCCATTTAGTCACCAGTTGCAATAGTTTTTAATCAATGACTGCTTTTTTTAATCTCCTTTAATTATAACAATAATGTGCTTTTACATTTAAATAAATCTGTAACTTCTTTTTGATTTGTTTTTCACTTTTCGTTTCCATAATATCACTCACGACACGTTTACGCACATTATAAATTTCATAATAAATTATTAAAAAAGAAATTTTTATTTTACTTACATTGAAAGGATATTAAACACTGCATTTCGTCTTCTATACGTTTATTTAGATAGTTGAATCTAGCAACGAGATTAGTATATAAATACTATACAGGGTGTTCGGGATAAATTTGACAGTTTCGTAAGGAAAAGGAAAATCCGCTTTGTATCTATTAAAATTAATGCATTGACCAAAAAAAAAAAAAAAAAAAAAAAAAAAAAAAATTACAGGCAGAGTAAATTACAATACTATCAACAAGATTCACTCAAAATAAGCACCATCACATCGATCACAGCTTCAGTCCTGCTTCGAAACCGCGAACAAGCTGATGCTACAGTCTCCCTGGGAAGGGCCTCAAAAATTGTTTTAATTTTATGCATTAACTGGGCTTTTGTATTACTGGAAGTGCGATTGGTGTCCTTTTCAACTGCGCCCCATACAAAATAATCCATGGGGTTGAGGTCTGGGGAGTTCGGAGGCCAAACATTTGGACTGGTGAAGTCGTAGAAATTTTTAGAATTTTTGACTTCTGGTGGTGGCCACATCCTCATAGTCACCATTGCGAGTAAGTCTCTAGTTCATGCCTGATTGTTTTTACCGTGTTCAGACAGCATTGGGCAGCAGTCATAATATCCTTATTTTGATGGCCGGCACGAATCATGATGATGCAAGTTATTCTCTTCCATGATTCAGGTGGGTTCCATCCTTTATGACATCTTGTATATGAATGAAGACGGGTACAAACTTTTAAATGACGAGCAGTGTGTGTCAATACCTCCAACCTACGGAAAAATATAATCAGTTATAAATATGTCAAAATTATCCCGAACACCCTGTATATAGTAGAAATTCTGAATTTATTTTCAAGCTTTTCAATTAAGCTATACTCATTTTTTGGTTTCTTGTTTGTTATTTAGGATTATGAATTTCCAGATTCTGAAATCAGTGTCCTTTTCTTCTCGAAAGCAGTATTTCTTAAAAGATATATACTCATATCTATCTGTTCGTTAAACTATAGTTATTTTTCATATCACATTTATCTGGTTAAAAATTTATGTAATTAACCAAAGTAATACATGCGAATACATATACATTTGTATTATACTTTTATTTATTTCATTTAAATTTCTTGTAGCATGAGAGGATTTTTTTATGCAGTTATTTAGATTAATGCTGAAAATTCAAACAAACAAACAAACAAAAAAAAGTTGAGTCACTGAACTGAGTGCCATTTATGCACTTTTTGTAGGATTCTGAATGCGCATTTTGAACAATGAAGATTTTCTTCAGGGAAAGTACATATTTGATCTAGAGTGAACGAAGTGCAGAGAATAAAAAAGAACAGTTTACAAGAACGTGACTTAAAACCTCTCCGAAGATTACATCCTCTGGAGATCCTTCCATTCAACAATCATTTCAAAAGGAATCGTCTCTTTTGTGAAACGACATTTTTACGGGAGTAACATTGACTTTAACACGTGTTATATTCTCTCTGATACCACGGCTGCGTCTTTTAAGCAGGATGTAAGAACATTATTACCATGAAGGAAAAACTCGTCTTACAGATCTACGTATATTGTTCGTGAACTCAAATATTGACTTTTCTTCCTATTGGCAGAAGAAAATTTTTGTTCTCTTAAAAACGTAACCTGAACGAGAGCTGCGGAGGGATAATTTATGGGTTTGATGAATGTCAGTCGAACTTTAAATGCAGATCACGCTTAAAAGCAAATATTATTATACTACTGAAACCAAAGCAAATTTTATAAGTTCTATGTACCTCTGAAAAGCACATTTATAGAAACATTTCGGTATGAATGAAAACATTTCATTTTTTTCCAGCTTTAACCAATTCGTAAATAATTTTTTTGCTGCCAAAAAAGAAAACAAAAGCTTTTGACACTTCAGGTATATGTATGACGTCATGATTTAAATTTAATGTAATATTATAACAACTTTTTTGAATATCAAGAAAAGAATTAACATGGCAATAACATTTTACCGTATGAATTATCCTTTCCAGTTACTCTTTTTTTCCCGAATTTGATTTAACATAGTTTGGGGAATATTATTTCCTTTTATATATTTTGATTTAAAATGGTTCAAAAGGAATCTTTTTAGATAATTTCAACTTTTTTCTTTTAATTCTATGAAAATATTTCTACTAAAAAAAATATGCTTTTGAATTTTTTTAGTTAGTTTTGACTTTTAAAATATGACAAGTAACATTTTAGGAATTAAAAATCTTCAAAATAAAAGCCACCTCAACATAACTACACAATAACTTAAATTTTTCTAGTGCAACAAGTTTCTTTATTCCATTTTGCAGAACGAACAAATATCATTTCATCTGATTTTTTAAAAATCTTATAGGCCAAAAAGTATGTAATAAATTAATTTTAAGTTGGTCATGAATAAGATATATAGTAAATTTTCAGAAAGCATTTACATATTCTAATTTTTTTTTGTTCAAAATAAAATAACAGCCTTATTTTAATAGGAAAATTCCCACTAATTAATTTAAAATATGTTATTTTTTATCGCTCATTTAGTGTTTCATATTAGAATGCTTAGAAGTTTTAATAGAATAAGGGTAAATGAATGCATGTTTAATGAAACATTGATTGTTATAAATAAAAATTAAGTTAAAGGATTTTAGGGGTGGATAAGATTAAAATTTTTAATCGCACAATAATAAGCTTTTAATAGATTAATCGATATATTAATCTGATTTTTCCACACAACATTTTGCGTTTAAATCTACCAGAAGAAATACGATTAATGAATGCATTCAAAATTTAATTAAGCTTTCCTTCATTAGGAGCACTATAAAAATGCCGTTATAAGAATAATGAAAAAAATAAATAATTTGAAAATTAAAATAGAGTTAATCGAGTCATTGCTTAAACACTAAAATATCCTCGCATTTGATTATTACAATCTTATGAAATGCATTTGTATTTGTTTAATGATTATTTTAATTATTATTATTTTTCTTTATTTAACCGCGATTTCAAGCACTCAAGTTTATTTGCAGTTTTTTGCTACAATACTGATGTTAAGTTGAAATAAATATTGCTACTCGAAATAAAGTTTCCTTAGCACTGATGTTTGACACCCATACAATACTGCTTCTTTGGAGAGGGGGCTAAGTTCAATCACTTAACTTTAGATTTATGTTTCAGTTTCATAGTGATAAAAGATTCATTCACCAATTCTTTAAGAATTTCACACGAGTTAATTTCCTTTTCAGCAAGGGAAATATTTTTGTTATCCTTAAAAAGCATTTGCAAGCTTATAACTTCATTCGAGCATCGAAAACTGTCCTCTTCATCGTGTACTTTATTTTCACCGAAGTACGTGTACTTAAGTATGTGTACATTATCGTGTACTTTATTTTCAAAGTACGGAGCATCGTGTACTTTATTTTCACAAATTTGTTTCTGAGATTGGTATTTCTAATCGGGACAAGACATCATCTCGTTGCTCCTGAGCTAAAATGCAGAAATTTCAAGGCCAGGTTGAGAAACGTTCATTTGATTCGTCTATAAAGAAGACTATAAAATGGCATACATACGTTATGTGTTTGCTCTTTCTGGAAATTAGAGGATGTGTATTTTTTAATGTAATTAAAAATCCTATTACATGACGAAGAATTAAATTGATCGGTAAAATTTTAGTCGATTAAGAACCGAAGATCCAAATAATCGGCTCTTTCTAGGATTTGACAATATTTGTTTGTAAATGATATAATTGCCTTTAAAGATTAAGTTTATTAATTAAAATATGTGTTCCAAAATTTGCTGATTCTAAATAAAATATAAAAGTTATTAAAAATTAGAGTCATAAAGTAAAGTCTTTCAGCATTATACCAGGCTATGTCTGCATTTATGAAAAAAAATTAAACGAACGAAGACCTTTTATACCCAAATAACAAAAGATTATAATTAAATATCTTTAAGGTGAAAAAATTATATACCTGTCTTTTCATAAAAATAACTAAAAATCATGTTTGGTTTGTATTTGTCTGTGTTGTGATTTGGTAATCAGAAGCATTTAGTTGTTCGTGTACGCAGCTCAGAGTTGTTCATGACGATGTTTACCGACAGACGGGTCTTGTGAAAGGTTTTTTTTAGTCCAAAGGGATTTGAATCCCGAAGGACTATTAGTTTCGTTTTGGCATTTTGCGTCGGACTCATAAATGTAGGTTCACTTTTCAAACTGTTGCCACAAAATGTTAGAGTCCTGCATTATATTTGAAGAAATTAAATAATGAAAAATCTGCGTAAATGTATGTATATTTCTCGTATTGTGATAAAACAACGGTACATAGAGTCATCGAATTTTGAATAACGTAATCCTCCAACGAATATGAGCATGTGGAAGACCAAATTTGAAATTTGAAATTTGTTTTATGATCGATTTCCTATTTTTTAAAACTTTGACGAATTTTTGATTAACAAACTCAAGGATTTCAAAGCGAGCAATGGCAACGTTGTGCAGAAAAAACATTTTTATCTCCAGCGCGTGAGTCTCTGTATCGGAAATTCTAAAGATATGCTCGTTTTAAAACTATTTTGCGATATTGCTGTTGCACTGGATCTTATGGTTAATAAAGAAAGGTAACACACAAAATGTTAAAAAACGCCCCTTTGGACGTAATTTAAAATCTGAAACATTTCAGATTTTGTCTTTTTTTTTTTTTTTTTTTAAATTTATTACGTGCTCTGCCTTTAGTACGCCTTTAGCGCACTACATGGAAGAGAAGGATACCCCGTTGAGGATTTTTTAAGGGAAATTTGTTCGTATTCACGTAGGCTGATGTGCTTTTTTTCAGCTGCTTTGCACGAGTCGGAATAGAAAACGGGACTTTATGGCAGGGGCATAATGCTTAAACCAGCCATGTTATTACAGCGATAATGTAGCTGCATGAAGAATAGTTTGGAAGCCGAAGTTGAAATATTAATATACTTTGCATATTTATTCGTAATTCATTACCTAAAAATCACAGACTTTGGACTAGAATTTGTGACACTTTTGAAATTTTCGCACTGACAATTTTCCTAATCATTTTACATTTGGCAGTATAGCAAAAATTAAATTATTAACTGACACTCGTAAAAAAAGTATAGCTTTACATCCTCTAACAGACATTTAGAAATGTCAAAATCTTTAAATCATAGTTTTTAATGTTTAAAACATTATCTATAGTTACGTTTTCACAATTCAGAATTCCTTCTTTAAAAACGCATTATGTTTTTCAGGAATAAGAAAACTCAGAGTAGTTTTCTGTTCATGTTAATGAAATAATTTTCTGAACTCAACAAACGTGATTATTTGCAAGAAATTTTGCTTTATTCTCAATTTTTTGCTCAAATATTCAATTTTGTAAATACTCCAAACGTTGCGGATGCTAAGGAAAATATCAGTTGTTAGATGTGAACGCTAGATGGCGCTAAAAAAGTTGCTGTTCTCAAACTTGTTGAATTTTTGTCTCATGAAAGCATTTTGAACTACTCCATTTTTTTTAATGCATAATTTTGACTACGCACATTTGCACACGCAGCTTTACTTCATGTATTATTATTTGTGAAACTGCAGGAAGAAAAATTAATTATTAATATTTTTTATTAATAGAATATAAATGTTTCCCCCATTGTAACTTGAAAATTTTGAAACAAGGCGAGGGTATTTTAGTAAGAGGGTATTTTAATCTGACATGCTTAGCTTACTAAATTTAATGTTTCCGCTTCTGTCTAAAAATTATATTCCACATGTATTCCGCATTTTTATATATCAATAAAGCACAGCAGTTTAAAAACATTTTTTTTTTTTTTAATTCAGAAAGTCTGTTAAAACTTTTGAGCATCCACTGTATACAATATATGGGGTATAACAATCGTATGCATTTTAACTTGTTATTTCTAGTTTACATTGTTCGTAAGTCAGGGAGTAATTGCAGCTGAGTTTAGAGATAAACATTTATTCTTCATTTTCAAGAACTTTAAAATAAAAACAGAATAGCATTTTAAATTAAAGCTTTTGCAGTATAAAATTAAAAAAAAATTTTTTTTTTAAAAATCGTCCCGATTACGTACCGATTTACATACTTTATGAGCTTTTTATCATTAAAAATTATTTATATGTCATTCTTCTTAAAAACAGGCAATATTTTGCTTTTCTATATTAAATAATATACACTAGTATTGAAAATATTAAATACTAGTATTAATGCATTTTATACAAGCTACCATTGTCTTGAAATTGCTGCGCATAAAAGCAAAATATGCGTAATATATTTTAATGTTCAGTGTCTTAGGCGGACGAAGGCCACGAGATTCGAGTTCCTGGGTCAGAGCCCTATTCCAGTATAAGGTCAAAATTTTAAAAGTTCATTGGAAATTGTTATCCTTGAACTAGCCTTTTATATTCGGATCATAACATAAGAATCAATGTAAATAATACCCCAAAATTTTACATTCTAAAATTAGAGAGTGTACTGTATGTTTCTGTTTTAATTTTGACTTTATATTCCTGTAAAAAATGTGAAATTTTTTTTCCCCCAGAGTTCGAGTGTTTGTGAGTGAAAGTGTCTGCAATAAATAAGTCGAAATATAAGGTGTTTCAGCAACAATAGAAAATGTGTGTCTGTATCTTTGGTTCTCGTCAGCTCAACAAGGGTCGTGTAATCATCAGCTTTAGTAACTTAGAAAAGATTTAGAAAAATCTGCATCAAGTTTTAGCAAATGAATCTTAAAAATCTCTACTTTTTCAGGAGGGGAAGAGATGTGGCATGGACTTGGCTTTTGAGAAAAGAATGTTTTGATGTTTTCACAACGGTAACCACTTGCTTATTTTAATATAGTTGAAGTATAGTAAAATACTGTAGGTACATTTAAGTTAAAAGAGCATAAAAAGGGCAGTTTTGTGCTTCTGGCATAGAACTGATGACATCAACGAAAATGAGAATTTCACTTACACAAATTTTATTCGTTTAAATATGAGTAAAATACTTTTATTACTTTCACCTTTATTACACCTAATTCTCTTTATAAGTAGTTTTAAGACTCCTGTAAAAATAACATCCTAACTGAGCAACGTAATATAAGCCAGCCTACCAGCAGTCAAACTCATAAAACCGCGGAAGTGGTAGTTCTATTCAAATCCAGACGAAGGCTGTCTGAATGGCTATTTTTGTGGTTTCCTCAGGAAGTCCTCTTCGAAAACATTCTTCCCGTTATGCAGGCAAAGGAAGGTACAGGTAAGTATTCGTGTGCTTTTCCTTTATGAATTAATTTAATCTATAGTTCGATTCGGGTTCGAGACTCCGTAAATAGACTGTCTACATTAGCATTTTCCTACCTGTCAGCATTAATAACGTGAATATTAATAATTTTCTCTGAAGAAGTCTTCTACGAAGGCATCCATGTTTTTAAACAGGTAGCTCTTGCGTGCTTTGCTGTAATCAACTGAACAAATGTTAATTTGAATTCGTTTCTTATTTTGTGAACAATTAAATATGAAATGCATAAGGTCATGAAAAATAATAATTAAGAATGCAAAAATTTGTGCAAAATATATGATCTACATACACATATGATTAACTAGATTTTATTCCTTGTCACTCTCCTATTACTTTGTTAAGCGAGTTTCGTAAAATTTGCTACTTAAACACAGTTTCGTACTGAGAGTTAACTACTTAGGCTACATTTCACTAATCATCATCAAATTAAATGTGCTTAAAGTAACAGTTTAAAATAATGTTTTAATGACAAAAGAATTTACATTAATTTTCTGCAGCAAAGAGAAGTTGGTACATAGCTATACTAATATATTTGTTATTAATTTAGATATTTCAAAGACTTAAAAAAAGTGACGAGGATATTGTTCAAACTATTTCCACAGCTTTTTTACTTCCTTGTACGAAGTAAAAAGGAAGTATTGTAATCACGAAAGGTTTCAGGCATCATATTTCAATGAAAAGAGCCATTTTGGCAGCTATTGAATGCAATTTAACGATGTTTTTGCGTGACATTAGACTCTGTTATCCGACTCCCTGATCTCAGTTTCTTTACTGTTATATGTTTGTAAATTGTGCATTTTTTCTTTAAAAATGATTGAATTATGATGTTATTATCTTCCGGTTAAGGTTTTGATGCCTTTAGTAAATCTGCATGCAACATTTGTAGAGTTATTAACAATTTAAAAGTTGTTAAAGTGTAGCTAAGTCTAATTATTTTGCGATGGCGTCCATGTTTATTTACATTTGAAACTTGGTAAAATAGCGGACTTGTTGCCAATCTAGAGAAACTAAGCTTCGCAACACCAAAGATAACACCTTCTTTTATTATTGCGAATTACATCATGCTTAATCCATTCTGGAATTTATTCGAGGAAATAAGTGTTTAAGATTTACTTCGTGATTTTTAATATGGATAATGAGTTTTTATGTATCTTTGCTTTGTCGGGAAGCGAGAAGTGAATTAATTGAATGAGAAATACTGAATAGTCTGTGAAAAACTGTTACCTTTTTGTTTTGTTTGCTTAATTTCTTGTATACATCGTTTTAGATTTATTATAGTATTTGAATAGAGCATGTGGCAACGATTAGATAATTCTTTAAATGATATAAATTTTGTGCATTCTGAGTTATAATATGAACGAAATGTAACGCTGTTAAGTGAACCTAGGGCCAGAGATGGTAAACAAATATAGTGAAGTTTAAAGAGGGCATTTTATTCTATTGAGGTTTATGCACTATCGACGAAGTAGATTAATTCAATCCAATAAGTTTAAGTGAAATGCAAGAAAAAATGCATATAACTTAATATTCCGTACAAGGAAGTCATGTGGTGTACACATCAGATATTTTTTTTCTACAAAAGACTAAATATAAATTTCTACAAAAGACTGAGATTTTTTTTTTTCCCCTTAAATAAGGATATTTCTCAGAATTAGGTACAAATGCGTCTTCCTAAAAAGACGTCTTTTGAACCGTGTAAGATCATACTTCATGTCAAAAGAGAAGAGGCTTTTCCCCTTAAACCCTATTTAATTTAGATTTAGACGAATATTAAAATAGAAATAGGTATAAACGACAGTAGTTAAGAAATCTTTAACCTCTGTTAATAGAATTTTTCAATTTTTTCATCGTCTGCTTTGTTTGGATACCATAAACAGTGAATAACTTGTTTTAATCCTGTAAGAACAAATTTTCGAAGCAACTGAAACAGCATCAGTAATCAAAGGCAACAAGATAAAAGAGTTACTACCTACAGGAGTTGATCCTCCTTGTCCAATCAAAACGTTCCTCACCTGAGATTCGTCCCATAGAATGCGCGCACGAGTTCCTTTTCTCCCACAATACTCATTTTTCCTTTCTCAAGATTTCTTGCTTTCAAAGAATTCTCAGCGAGACGAAAATTTTCACTCTCCTGTAAACAGAAGCTCATTGTTTAGTATCAAATCTATTTTTCGAGCTTCAGGTTTTTTTCTTCACATTTATTTTTAAATTAGCCTTTTAAATCCAAAACTGCCATTTTAAAATTTATGAATATCAGACTTATATTGTTTGTTTATTGCTACTTATACCATATGCGATTGATTAAAAAAAATTGGGCTTTTTTAATTATAGAAAGATAAAATGGTCACTTTTTTAGTACTATATACACGTCTATAATTGATCATGAAATTATAGAAGTGTATTATGAAAAGTTTAAAATGTCTGTACGATTTCCGATTTCTTATATCGAAATGTAAAAAAAAAAAAAAAAAAAAAAAAAAAAAAAAAAAAAATTACATTCAAGTTTATTGATAATTAATAAATGTGTGTTTGTGATTATGATATTTCGCAGTTGAAGCTTCATCCTGAAAAATTTCCTCATTATTTATTAGTTTCAACCTGGATAAAAATATTTAAAAGTATATAATTTTTTATTTCAACTAGAATAGTTTTTTTGCTTGACGTAGCAAATAACATCTATAAAAATTCCAAAAGACTCATTACAATTTGCTTATAGATATAAATCTGAAATATAATAATTGGTAATAAAACTAGAAATGGCCTTGGAGGGGATACGTTTGGATTAGTAAAGCGTGAAAAGCATGAAGATCATTGTTAAAGCATGAAGAGATTGTGGGAAATATTTTTAAGGAATAGCATAGAAAATACTTTTAAAATAAATCAATAAAAAATTGTGTATCAATAACTTTTTTATTAATTTATTTTATTAACAAAAACGAGTGTTAATATTTAATCACATTTCTAATCATCATTTTTATTTCTTTGTACGAAGTAAAGGAATTATTGCAATTGCGAAACATTTCAGGTTACATATTTCAATGGAAATACCTATTTTGACCGTTCACGAATCCATCTGGATGATTTAAAAAATTTTTTTTCTTGACGTCTACACCTACGGCCAGAATAAAGGACTCTTTTTTTTTCCAAAACGGATTGTAAAATGGATTTAAAATGGATTTTGAAACCTCCCCTTTTTATTACAATCGGCAGTACCCAAACGTATATATATACATATATATATATATCCACGACTTTATTAGGCCTTTATTTTCTCAGTTTTCAATTAAATAATAATATTTTAATTCAATATTACTTTAATAGTCATATACCTGCAATGTGTTAAATGGTAAAAATATTCATATTTTGACAATGTCAAATAAAAAATTCATTTTCTTCAAATAATGAAATCTTACTTTTAATGCTGTTTCCCGGCTTTTATACTCATATTTAAGAAAATTTTATACTTGCTATGAAAAATCAAAATTATAAGAAATGTCTACCAAAAAAATAAAATTATTATTGAAAATAAATTATTATTTATGGATATTTAATTTCAAAAAAAGTAAAAAAAAACAAAAAAAAAATTTAAAAAAATAAAATTGTTATTTAGGGATATTTAATTTTAAAAAAAGTTTAAAAAAATTTAAAAAATAAAATTATTATTTATGGATATTTAATTTCAAAAAAAGTAAAAAAAATTGTTATTTATGGATATTTAATTTCAAAATTTGCAGTTTTTCATATCATTTTCAACTTGCCTTGACGAATCGGTTAATTAAGTTAGAATAATTCCAGAAAATAAATTTAAATGATGGGAAGCAAAGAAAGTATATAATTTAGTAGGTCGCGTAAGATCGTCATGTGGTGTTCACGTGAGATTTTTTTATTATTAAAAGTATTCCATACTAGGGATCTTCCCTGCGGCATTATTTATATAACAATGGCTAGCTTTACGTTTGATCTGAAAACCTTTTCTGCATCATGAACTAATACACCCATTTCGAATAGAAGTTAATTTAATCTCTTCCATTACTTCCGAACATATGTCCGAGATATGCACAGTTTCGCATTTTTGGTAAGATTCCAACTGTCTAAGTAAATGGAAGGAATCGGTCAGAGCTTCTGGTAAGTACTCGGGCACAAAGAACTTCGTCAAGAGACTTGTCGTCCAGCAAACTTTGAAGAGAATTACGGTCTCTTAAATCTCTTAATCGGCGGGCAAACAACTTTACTCGCAGCTGACATGTGACATTAGATTATAAACGTCACTCGTCAAATTCGCAGCTCAGTCTAATCTATGCCACCATCTGCTACATTTCCCTATTGTTGTACTGCAAAGCCTCGAGTCTCTTACTGCTCAGAAATTAGTTACTATACATGAAATATGGTTAAATTGGTTGAGAACTGCACATTCCGCGCGTGAGAAAGGAGCATTAAATAATAAGCCTTAAGTCAGATAGCTCTTTACTTCTGAAATTTTTAAGAAACTTCTGAAATTTATTTGATTCCAAATACAGTATTTCATCGTTGATTCATCGTTATAAAGATCATGTAGTATTAAACTTTCTCTAAGACACCACTTGCATTTATTGAAAGTGAATGAACCAATAAAAATGAACTAAAATTTGTATAGCATGAGAGAAAAATTACACGCATATATATTTAAACAATCAATTTCAAAGCCCATTGTTAGGCGTTTTAGTTCACAAATTAGGTAAATGAATTTAGTGATATTTGAAGTAAATTAAATGGTGCTAGTAAATTTATTAGAGTTTTATTACTTTGTAGGGTTTATATTTATTTTAACTAAGATTTATTTTACGTTTAAGCTATCTTTCCTGTCAAGTCTTTACTTTCCCCTAGAATTGCCAATGCCAGAGTATGTAAATTGTAGTAGAACGCGCAGAGTATTCAAATTTTAGCAGAAGTAAGTTGAGTTTAAATGGAAGGGAAACGAGATTGTAAATGTGCTTCTTGAATCGCGAGCGTGAAGGTTGCTAGGTAGAAATTTTGAGAACCGCGCATTTGGGCCTGTGTGCCTATTTCGGCAGTTCGTTGAATCTTTCAACTTCTTAAACAGTAAGTTTGCTGAATCTCAGCTGTATCTTAGAACGCGGTTAAGTTAGTTACGATTATAGAGCCTCGTAGGTAGTGATCTCGTTATTTATTCATCCTGTCATTTATTTTTAGTTGCATTTTTGTCTATTTTGTGAAACCGCCGGGTCGGCGTAGTTTCTGAGAGTCAAGTGAACGCATCTGTAATTTCTAAAGTGGAATAAAAAGGGATTTAAACCCTTCTTACGAGTTTGTGTAAATTAATTACAGTTCAAAGCAGTCACTACCACTGTTGCTGACAAGTTGGGGCCTCGCAACATTATAACTTAATTAAATAATAACCAATCAAATAAAAATCATAAAATACAATACATACAAAAAAGGCAAAAGAAATGGTTGCATGCATGTACAAGTAAATTACGATCACATCTAAACGTTGTTGCTAATGTTCACTTGTCTGGCCTATAGTCAGTCCAAGCCCACGAAATTCCTCGTAGCAAGGAGCGCAAGATAGGTCTGTCATTTGGCAGCAGCTTTGACTATAACAGTGCTATTTAGCTCAGTTCCGCGCCCAATTATGACGGAGAGCACCCGGGGGGGGGACAGGTCCGAAGGTCCCACCAACCTCTCAAGAGGACTTTCCGCTCGCTGCATATTTAGTGCTCCCATGCCGCACGGACACTATACATTACAAACATCCATGCCTTCTCCGGGATTTGAACCCGTGACCTTCGGCACGACAGTCAGTGACGCTAACCTTTATACCGATCGGGCGGCACATCTAAAAGTATTTACATTTCTTTACTTTGTCAAGACATTAGGATATTTTTTGAAAGCAGGCAAGTTGAAAAATTAGCAACGCCTTCGCCGGGAATCTAACCACGGACCTCTGGAATACCGGCCCAGCGTGCAGAACCACTACACCACGAAGGCACGCTAGAAAGGTGGGAGAAATAGCTTATAACTTAAACATGCAGTGGTATGTATCACGCATTTAATAAATTTTTTTAAGAACATTTCCAAAGTCTTCAGATGTTTTCGGTCTTTATTTAATGTGCAGGGTGTCCCAGAATTCTTTCCCTGATTACAAATATTCATAAAGCATAAAGTATGACACACAGACAAATACTTTTTATCTCAAGTTGCATGTAACATATTCAAATTTTTCTGTACACAGTTAATAAATTTCTATTGCCCGGAGGATATTGTGTCGGTTGACAAAACCATTTAAATGCAATGTGGCCTCATCTCCGAAAAGAACACGTTTTATTTAGTCAACGTCTTTCTCAGTCTCGAAAAGCATGGTGCGGAGCATTGATGTCTTAGGAATTTGCAACTCACGTGAGGCTCTCCGGACTGACTTCTTGGGTCTTTTCACGAAGGCGTCTTTCGATGTCTGAATTGTCTGCGCAATTAATCCAGACCTGCCCGTCGTAGAGAGATCACAGACGCTGGCAGTTTCCTTGAAATTAGCATACCACACCTTGAGGTGCTTCTAACATCTGGTTATGGTTTGTCGTCTGGAATTGTCTCTGGACTGTTTTTGGTGATTGTACCTCGTGATACCACAGGACGCATTGAGATTTCTCCTGGTTTGAGCACATGTTTCTGCAAATGGTATCGGATTCCGGTGATATTACATCACTGGACTCGTAATAAACAAAGTAACAGTAAGTATGTACACTAAACCTTGAATATGTTTCATGGAATTCAAGACAGAAGGTATTTGTCTATGTGTCATATCTTATGCCTTATGAATATTTGTAATCAGGGAATGAATTCTGGAACGCCATCTATTTATTAAGTTATCTAGCTTTTGATTCTTGAAAATAGCCTTTACTTGCGTTTCTGTGAAGTCTCCTGTATGAAAATAAGCGTATTTGGTTCTATGATTTTACTTCTTATATATTTTGACATTCAGTTGCACAAGATACTAATCTCAAGATAATAATAACAAGTTGACGATTTCCAACTTCTTTTACATATATAGAAGTTATCAAGCAATTTTGTATTTGCAAATATTTAGTTCCTATGAAGTTAAGAGGTTTCGTTATTTTTAAAATTTATTGATTAAAATACATATATACATATACACAAAAAACACACACAAATATACAGACAACCCAAAACTTAATAAAATTTATTTAAAGAATTATTCTGCCTGAATTGAATTGCATTACATCTATTTAAATCAAATGGGCAAAATGCTTTTTTTATTCCAGCCCATAGGGGTTGGACTGATGAAGAGAATATTGTAGTTTACTGAAACTTTAAATTTCATAGATTTGTATAATTATCAGTTCAGAAACAGGCTAATCGGTTTATTTCTCTCGATACGCCAAGTCCCTAAAAACAATGTACCAGTAGATAGACATTTCTTCCTTAATTATTTTAATTTTTAATTTTTGCACTACTACGAGTATTTTGCATTTTTGGATTTATGGAACTTCAAAACTAGAGATGTTTTCTTACTTTTTCACAATTATTCATTGCTTTTTGCAGAATAATTTAATTTATTTATTACCAACTACAACTTGAACCTACTATTCAGAATTTAATATGTATTGAATTTAAATTTTGTATTTAATTTATTATTATTGCCGCAAGTAAAGGCAATAAACGCAAGTAAAGGCAATAATTAATAATTATTAAACAGCGCATAATTGATTACTGGTTTGGAATTTCTTTGTTTGCTGTGTTATATGTACGTATATGCCCTCAAAATTTTAAATATTTTATTTTGCGTATGTGTGTTAAATAAAAACACTATAAAATTTTCTTGAAGCTAAATTAATCAGTTTTTTCCTATGCAGCATAATTTATAAACACCATTTGGAATTATGTATTTAATAAGTCAACTAATGTATTGTAATTGGTGCAAATCGATCAATGACTATCGTTTCATTACATTTATGTCAAAATTTTTACATTAAAAAATTTATCAAACATCAAATCTTTCAATATTAACAAGATTAGAAGCGTCAAAAGCATTCTACGCCTGCGATTCCCAACCTGTGTTCACGGAAATAAATTAAGTAAGATTAAAAAATTAAATAAGATTAAAGAATAATCAACAAACAGTACAATAAAAATATGAAAACTAGAAATTACATTCTGATTGGCAAACCAGAAGTTGAAACTGGAAACTGGTCCTTCCCTTAGCGGACGCCGTTTTGTAATTCTATTGCCACTAACTTCAGATTTATGTGGTTACGAAACGAAATAGACTGAAAGATTGAATATAACGTTGTTTATTGTGTATACTTTGTCACGTTTAGCGTTTTAATTATCCTTCACATGGTTGAATGCTAAAAAAATTCGCATTAACTGCAATTTCGATAAGATTGTCATTCATTTGGTAATTTCTGGAATCAACTCAAAACTTCTCGATACTCCAGAATGAACTAGCTACGTATAAACGGACACAGTTCATTTTGGAATCACTTCGCAGAGAATTTTCATTCTGATGACATAATGATTTTTTGTGATTCTTACCTGATTTTGCTGAACGTTTGATTTTTTGCGGGGAGGATTGGGGGATAAGATTTAGCTGTGTAGCTAGTTCATTGATAAAACTAACAATAAACAGAATAAACTATGTGAAGTCGAGCCCTTAAAAGTAGGGTTTTCAAAGTAGTGTGTAAAGAATTTGGGAAACCAGCATGAATTCCTCCTGCTACACTCTAAAATAAGATAATTTTCTCGATTTTCGTTTATTTTGGGAAAATATCCTGATTGTTTTTTGGCAATACCACGTTTTTCAAATTTAAATTGAAAATGATTTTCTTTAGATGTGATACGTAAAGCACTAAAGTTGTTCAGAGTAGCGTCTTTTTGAAAAAGAGAAACCACGTCATTTGTCTATGAGTATTTCCAGAACGCTACCTTTTAAAGTCAGAGTTTTGATATTTAAAAAAAAAAAAAAAAAAAAAAAAAAAAAAAAAAAAAAAAGTAGGCAGTTTAATTAGGCCTAGAGGAGTACACAAGTAAAATTTTGTGAAGATAGCACTTATCGTTTTAATTCTGTGGGTGTGCCCAAAGTGGCACACTGATTGAATAGAACTTCGAAAAGAGTGCTGAAGCGAGCATTGTTGCCAATGAAATGACCGATAAGATGCGGAGAAACCAAGAATACAAACTCTCAGTTATCCTAGATTATCGGTGAGCCCGGTCTGCGAACACCAAGAGTTCGCCGTTTGATTTTAGGCAAGATTTCAAGGTAAAACTTTAAAACTAACATAGAATAAGGAGATTAGCATACAGCCAAAAATTAACATAGAAGTTTCTTTTCAAACAATTCCTTTTATACACTAAAAAAATCTGGAAGATTTCTTTGAAAATGAGGGTCTTAAAAAACTAAACATGGCTAAAATATATGGACTAGTTTGTGTTAAGCTGCCATCTACTATAAATAAAGAAGGTTCAGAGTAACCTACCTATAAATCCTTTTTCCTTCAATTTTTCTTTGCGTACAGGAAATTTTTAGGTATGTCCAGACTGGAACACTGTGCCGCAAAGGGTTAATGCTAGTAAGACTTCAATATAGAATTTTTTAAATAAATTAAACTCTAAGATATCTGGCGTTTTTTAGATATGCTTTTATCAGCCTATACAATGCAAATAAACGTAAGTTACCAATGGAGTTTTGAAGATTACTTGAAACTGGAAATGCTTGAACATCCAGTTTTTTTCTTGATGTTTTATAAACATTAGATACTACAGACTTTATCAGAGTTCCTCGCTGTAACATTTATATGAACTAGTTAAAAATCTGTAAATCTCACATACATTTATATTCAAATAATTTTCCTCAATTTTTCAATATTAAAATGTTTTGTTTATCTTACAATTCACTCTTCCTCTGAATCGATGCCATAGAAAAATGACAACTTTACAGCTTGCGGCATCATTTTTAAATCCAATTTCAACCCCAGTAATCTGCATAAATGTGTAAATGCCCAGGCATGTGTTTTTCCGGGATATTTTCCTCGCGTCAGCGAAGCGAGAGGGGTATTCGAAATTCATTTGCGGAAAATTTATCACCTCGGGCGACAAATTGGTCTCAATTTGAATAATTCGACGCTGCTTGGGAGAACAGCTTGAAATATGCTGCAGAGAAATTAGCCCATTTGTTGCATAAAATATTCCCAGGATTTGGACGCAATCAGTTTTTCAAATGGGAGGGCGTGAGTTGACAGAGCATGCCCATTAAATTAATGAACGACACCGAATCCAGAGTTGCAGTTGGGTGATTTCTGCAACCGCATTCCAAAGGGGTGGTTCCAGGCACGCTGAAACAGAAAACAGCTGGTTAAAAAGAGTCACATTCATTAATCAGTTTTAGTGCTGTTTTAAATATCATATCTTAATCCAGTATTTTTCTTCGGTTTTTAATCATCTCATGTCCATAAGGGAACTAACTACAGGTCCGATAAATTTTTTAGGAAAAATATACCCTAATAAGCTAAAAGAATTAATTTATTCCATTTTTAGCAATACTATATGTATATATAAATACTGTTAAATGTCAAATTTCTTTTTAACAATTTTGATTTGTAATCCACCATTGTTAGCGGTCCTTAGACTTTTAGTCATATATGACAAAAAATATCGTTACAAGTAAAAAGTATTAGTAATTTTTTTCTTTTTAGAACGTTTAGTTCCTCCAGTCTCTATAGTTATATTTAGAAGAATTTTACAACCGTCACAAAAAATAAAATACAACAAGCTTGACTCCCATGAGCACGTTACAGGTGACAGTGTGATTTAGCTCAATTGCGCCCCACTTTTGATGGAGATCACCCCGGGAGGGGACGGGTCTGAGGGTCTCCCCCTCTCCCCTTCCACCAAACCACACGAGAGGACTTTCGGCTTGTCGCATATTTAGAGTGCCTCCATGCCGCACCGACATTGTACATTTACAAATATCCCTGCCTTCTTCTGGATTCGAACCCCGGCACGGCAATCAGCGACGCTAAACATTATACAGGTTGGGTGGCAGATTTAAGAGATTAAGTGACGAGCATTTCTATGCAAATTATTATGAAAAATATTGACCAATATATATTTCAAAAGTGGAAGTCTTATGCACAGTATCAAATAGAATTAATGTTCTAGTAAATACTGAAGGGCTTCAATACTGGCACGCAGCAAACTAGTAATATTATTTGTAATAATTTAAAATGAAATATGTTTGTAATTTAATGAATTTTTTGTACGAGTGCTAGATCATCATTCTAAGTAATAAAAATTCACAAGAGTATTAATAACGTATTGTTAGATTTATAAAATGCTTACTTAAAAATTCTTTCGGTATACAAAATGTAACAAAAACACTTGAAAAAAATCACCGAAGAATATCATCGAAGGGTATTTAAGGGAGAAAAATCAACCTCGAGTTATTCCAATTTATGTATTAACCGACCCCCATGAATAAAAACTGAAAACGAGATTAAAGTTCACGAGCTTTGAAATTAAAAATTTTGGTCAATTTTTGTTGTATGAATGTCAAACGTTTCGCGTTTTATTTTTAGACAAGTGCATTTCTTCCCCCTGCAAATTAAGTATACGGACCAGAGGAACGTATAAAACGTTAGATTTCGTTACTGTTACCAAACTGATTTAAGTTTAAAAGTGTCAAAAATAGGAAACATTGCTTCATTGAAAACATTTTAGTTACTGGAAGTATATGTCTATATCAAAAGTGTGGTCAAAAATGAAGGCCTGGGAAAGACTTTGGACACAGTATATAAAACAGCCGAACGATTCTACTGATTAATAACATAGGTAAATATTTTTTGCAAGAACATTAACATTAATTGCTCAAAATATTTCTTTAAATAGTTTATTTTTCTGTAATATGTAAAGAAAAAAATCATTAAGAGGCAAAGAATTGAAATTTAGAAGATTTTATCATCTAGGTTAAAGTTACATTAGCATTCGAGTATTTAAATTAAACTCTAGATTAGTCTTAAAAATTTAATTTTCTGAGACATAGTATCACAAGTTGTTGGTACTCGGCCATACCCAAAATAGAATCTCAAAGAAGATCACTCCACATTACAGGCAACAACTTTAAGATATAGATGACCAAGACTTCCCAATCGGCCACCGGCAGAGAAGTTTATTGCCTGCGCGGTCTGGGCGCAATCGAGCGAAGGCCATCCCTGCACCACGGGCCATTAGCCCCACACCCCCGGTAAGATGCAACACCTTTTGATCATAGGGGACTCACAAAATAACACACTGGCACAAAACCTACTGGAAAAACGGAATGGCCCTTTTTGTGGCCATCGCCGATTGCGAACATGGCTCATATTTCTCGCTTCCAGTGTCCAGTGTTTTGGCTGCTTATGTTATACCCTTTATTTTCTTAGACTGTTATTTCCCACAGAATGGTATTTTATTATGGCTACCTCCTCACTTATACGTCTGAGTCCAAGGTATTTTCTGGACACTGGGAATTCTTGACTTACGACTTCGACTGATATTGTTCACCTGCCACGAGAAGTTTATGTTGCGTTCAGTCGAGACATGCTAAAAAGTTCTCTAGTCTTTCTTTTCTTCTTCCGTTTGCTTTCTAAGTGCGAAAAGAATTTACTAATATTCTTTGATACGAATAGTTATGATTTATTTGTACCGTAAAACCATACGTAAAACTGGCATGCAACGTAGCTGAGAGTTACTGCTATAGCAGGTGAAGAGGAGGATTTTGAGCACCAAAAGGAACCAAGATTGCAATAGTGCAATACAGGCAAGAAATTTTATTTCTAAAATTAGAAAAGCCACAGCCCTATGTGGGGTCATCGAGAAAAGAAAAAGAATTAAATTAAATTTAAAGAGATAAATAGAAATTAATAAAATGCATTAAATTAAGGATAAAAGTTAAGCCACATATGACGTACTAAGCATACCGGAGAATCCGGTAGAATTCACCAGAATTTAATCCCCGAGTGTAATGATGGTTCTTTTTAAATGGTGTCAGTTTTTCTGCTTTTGGTAAATTTCCTTAAATATTTGCTGATACTGAAAAGAGTTAGTACATAACAGTGAGTTAAAGGGAAATAATAAACTATGATTATCAATATTAAGTAACAGATAAGAAATGACTATTTTTCAAAATATGCCAGATATTAGACAGAAAGTATACAAAGTGATGAAATTAATTTTGAATCAAAAGAAGAAACGCTGTCATTGAGATGATGCCAGTTGTTAGACTGCAAAATTTGATTATTTTTATTTATTACTCAGCTCAGATGTGTTCAGTTATAATAAATTTATGATGGCACAATATGCTAAGTACTGATTCAGGAAATTAACTGTTTTTCTGTATAGTTTCATACTGAGAAATGCCTGGCTTGGAATGGAAACAATATTTTTATAACAATTGAAGAAGGAGAAAAGAGAGGTGAGAAATAAAAAGTATTTATACTTCCTAATTTTTTTCCCATTGAAGGTTTTTCTTTGAATTTTCCCCCTTATCGTTTTAAGAAATAATGGAGAGAATAAAGCAATGCCGTAGAATGCAGATCTCGAGAAAATTAAATTAGCAACGTGGCGTTCAGCAAATGAAACACGCTCTGATTCTACTAAATTCTGAAGCACTAAAAGCTTCCTTTAAATAATATCTCCTTTGTGCTTCATTTGAATACACTAGAATTTACATGCTGGCAGGAAAACGGGAAACGAGATGGACAGTAAAGTATATTAACATAAAATAAGTGGTTAATGAAACTAAATGTATACTTTATGATGTTGTGTGGCCCCAACTGGTCAGCAACAGTAGTAGTGACTGCTATAAACTGCAAATTATACAAACTCGTAAGAAGGGTTTAAATCCCTTTTTATTTCACTTTATAAATCACAGTTGCGTTCACTTGACGCTCACAAACTACGCCGACCCGGCGGTGTAACAAAATAGAAAAATGCAACTAAAAATAAATGACAGGATGAATAAATAACGAGGTCACTACCTACGAGGCTCTATAATCGTAACTAACTTAATCGCGTTCTAAGATACAGCTGAGATTCAGCAAACTTTCTGATTAAGAAGTTGAAAGATTCAACGAACTGCCGAAATAGGCACACAGGCCGAAACGCGCGGCTCTTAAATTTCTACCTAGCAACCTTCACGATCGTGATTCAAGAAGCACACTTACAATCTCGTTTCCCTTCTATTTAACTCAATTTACTACTGCTGAAATTTGAATACTTTGCGCGTTCTACTACGATTTACATACTCTGGCATTGGCAATTCTAGGGGAAAATAAAGGCTTGACGGGAAAGATAGCTTAAAATAAATGTTAGTTAAAATAAATATAAACCCTACAACTTTATTACACCTAAAATAGGCTAGCTACTTTATGTAGTAACCACGCGAATCCATCAAATTACGCAAATATTTTTCTGCTGGCTTACATTAATAGGTATTTTCAATGTCAAAGACTTTGTTATCACTGACAGAGATCAACAAGATTAGTTAATGTAAAAGTACTAGTTAATAGCTAGTAAAGAAATGTTACTCGAAATTCTTGCTGATATTGTAATTAAATTTTGCAACAAAGAAGATCTCGAGCTCATTTGGTTTGAGTCTTCTTTGCGCTCTGGGTGGAATTCTAATAACTTTCAAGCGTTGAGAAGTACGAGAATCTGTCGATCACTGTCGATTTCATCTGAGTTTAAGCACTGATCTCATATTTTGCCATTTTCGGCTGTTGCAGCTCCTTTCTATGATTACCAACGAAAAGTTTTATTTAGTTTTTCCTTGTTTGCGTAACTAGTGCCAATAATTATGTATTGTGCGTAATAGATAAAGTTTGGCTAACATAAATGAGTAATTACGATTAATCCAATTATAAAAATATCAGCACTTAGAAAGGGTAGCTGCATAATATTCTTGTAAATAATTTCTAATAGCATGGTCAGATTGTTTCCTAATTTGTTATCAGTAATCATTTTATTTCGATTTAGTGCTTGTAAGATTACAAAAATTTAAAGTACAAACATATTTTTTCCGTGAGAAGTTCAGCTACTTTTATTGATGACGGCGTCTCTTCACATGCTCGCCCTCCCCCACAATTGTGCGTGTTACTGAGCGCCTAAACCGGCCCTGCAACTAGGATGCCCGAAGTTACTGCCCCTAACTGCCTAAAGTTGTTAGACATATCCAAGGTTAGTTGTTATCCGAGGATGGTAGACGGACATAAAAAACTTAATCGTGGTACGGTACTACCCACGATCTATACGTGGTACTACCATAAATCGTGGTACTACCCACGATTGACTCTCTTATTCACCCGGTTATTCTAAAATTCATAAAAATGATCGAATGACGAAATTATCATCCTTTATTATGAGTGTAACTAAAAACATTGTCTTGTTACTATAAGGCGACAAAAGTTACGATTACTGTACAAAATTAGTTATTTGCGAGTCAGAAAGTAAACGTTACATTCTACGTTCCAAACAAAGTATGAAATATTTTACTGGCATAAATTTCCGCATACGACCCTTTCTAAACACGGTACAAACAATGTAGACATCCAAATTTGTCTTCGTCCTTAAAATAGAAAAGTGCGGGGTATAAGGAAAGTAATTCTTTTGTTACTCCGAGTCCGAATAGGCCAAGTTGTACATCACTATACAACGCTGCGTCTTCTTTTTCCCTCCGCAAAAGACGAGATGAGATCGGAAATAGAATGCAAAAAGCATGCATCAATCGATGGCGAATGAGGAGACTAAAATGCATTACGGAAATGGTCCTCTCTTCTACTTTGGACCCTTTCAAACTCTGCGGCAAGTGGAGGACACAACTGCAGGAAAAGAAATTCATTCCCGTAATGGATAGAGGTTTTTCTGAATTCGATTCTTATCTATTGTCTTGACTTTTTTCTTTCGTCACCCACTTTCGCGGTGGAGTTCGATGTCCACAGATACTTAGTAATTGTGCATGAACTGCTAAAGAAAAAATGTAATTATTTCTAGAGAAGAAACTATGCCATCACCTACCTACCTTCGAAGCATTTTGAATGCTTACAATGCAAGTTCATCACATAGCGGTACATTCTAATAATGCTGAGTATAGTGTCATTTATACGTCATATAGCTAAACGGAACGTATTTTTGAGAACAATGGCATACTTATATCGACCTCATTTGAAGCCAACTTAAAAATATTTGGAAAACGAAAACTAGAGCTGCCGTCCTGAAATGTTCTGAAATAACTTTTATTATTTTTAAATGATATTGATACTATTTATCGTGAACTTATCATAAGATTTCAGCCTTATTATAACTGTCAAATTTATTTGAAGCTTCTAATGAACATTTACTGAACATCAACGTTGAAAATTCACCTCTAACGTCAATAACCGGTGAATCCCGGCAAGGGTATTTGCACATTTCTTTCTTCGGTTAATTTAATTTTATAATTTTCTTTCACTTGTATACTGAGAAAATCCTGATTGGGGGGGGGGGTAAAAAACTTTTATTTATTAAAGTGCTTTCAAATAGGCTGAGAACAAAATTAATAATTAATTTACATACTGTTGTGAGGATAAACCGGTTAACGCATTTATTGAATGTAAAGTTAAATACGAAAACTATCTGGCTAATCATTGCCTAAATCTTTAGAAAATATTTTCTACAAATGACAACAGTAGATTAAGACAATTCAGATTAGATAAAATTTAATAATGGATTTAAAGATGGGGTTGGGAGTAGAATTCGCACAATATAAGTTTATTAATTGAATAAATTTCGTTTATATCTAGGAAATAGTTTCTCTAGTAAAGGCTAAAAATTAAGAAAAATTAGGAAAGTTAGCAGTTATGGATTTTATATGTTATTTATAAATAAGGAAGAATTTGTAATTAAATGGATTGTTTATATTTGAATCAAGGTCCCCTCTGATCGGCATAATAATTAACTGCTGTATCCTTGGCCCCGGGCAGGGATTTTTATAAATATACAATGTGTGTATGTGTGTCTTTGTGAAAGCTTGGATATTTATAAGCTCTGTGCATCATGAGGGCACTTAAAATATTGGCAAGTCGAACATCCTCTCGAGAGGCTCGATGGCAAGAGTAGGAGCGTGAAAGGCTTTTAGATCCTTTCCCCAGGGTATTCGTCATCAAACTCGGGACGAATCTCTAATTTGCGAGTGGGTGTAATTCATCACCACCTGTGGTGCATCCTGGACAAAGTTCCCGGTAATGAGAAAGCTAAATGTTAATAAGCCATTTCTGACTGATGCATTAAGTTGCAAGTATCCGGCCATTTGGAACAATAACAGTATTGTTGAAGTCAACACATTTTGTAATGTAGTAAAACTATGAATATGTAGTGATTTATTTTTGAGCTTCCTTGTGTCTCTACTATTTTTCTTATATAAATACTTCCAAATTCGAATTGTTGGCTCAAGTGAATTAAAAATTGAGTTTTGAAATCAGTTTGAGAAACTAGTAAGCATAAAGGAATCAATAACGCTTTCTTCATAAAAAAATAATGTATCATAGAAAAAAGAGTGTGAAATGCAATATAATGCGAAAACAGTATCTGTAAGTTCTTATTCAGACCAGTCTTTGTTTTCTATGTGTAAGATAAAAATTGTGTTAGATGCACAGTGTTCATCCATATTCGTAGATAAGAATGATAAGTATTAAAAATTTTTTGAAAACATGTATTAAACAGATTTCAAACACTACAGTTTCTGCATGCACAAAGATAATTCATTCCGAACACAAATTTACATTTAACCAACACATGTGCATTTATTTAAATATTTTAAATCTTTTTAAGAAACGATAGAATTTAAAATGCCAATCAGGAATTGAAATTTGAATTAGTGAATACTTAACTTATTTTAAGCACAAAATAAATACAAAATTATCAAAATTAATCGCCATTGCTTTCCAGCCCTTACGCCATTGCTCCATCTTCCAAAATATATCCATATAGAAAAATCTGCAATCGATTCGTTGTCGCTAACAAATGCGGGTATAATTTCACCTTCCGAAAGAAAAACCATCACTCTCGGAATTTTAATTGGAAGCGAAACATCTCACAGTGTGCCTCGGGAACCGGGAGCCCTCCATCCGGAAAATTAAATCCCGATCCGTCATATTTGTTTTTATCACGGCTATTATTAGTCTTAGTATTTAAAACAACACCTATCAAACTTCAATTAAGTTAGAATCCCGCCTCTGGTTGACATGAATCACTCGCGACACTACGGATGAAACTCCGCCTCGCAACTTGCGATCGATGCCAATTCTGTCCCATTTGCGTAATTAATTCTCGCCTGCACCCATCGAATAATTGCTCCTGATCTCTCGCTGTCAGCACCGGTGATTGCGTATGAAGAGATTGGAATTTGATTTCACGAGCCTGGCCCGGTTATTATTATACTTTGTTATGTAGACTGGGATTGGTTGGCGGAGGTAGGATTCGAATTGCTGGCTCAAATGTCCAACTCTCTTCGTCTTAAGTCCAAGTTAGGAAGATTGTCAGTTTGCTCGAGCTTCCTCAAATGAGGGTGTAAGAACACATGACAGGAAATGTTCAATGGAGAATTTTCTTTAAATTATCGTATTCTAGTGTGTATAAGCTGCACCCTTAATTTTTACCTTTAATTTAAAAATAAAAAAATCTCGAGGACAAGCCTAGGATAGCTTGTCTACTATTTACAATACTTCTTTTTTAGTTTGGAGGTGTGAAAACAGCTGAAATGAAAACAGTGTTTACACACCCTTTGACACAAAAGTTTTATTATCGGCTAAAAACAACATGTTTTGAATTTAGCATGACTTATTTACTGTTACTTTTGGCACTACTAGAGTAGTTTATTTAAAATCTACGCTAATATAAGCTTGCTTATTTGACTTAATTTTTAACATTATTTTAATTTTGTATCGCTGACTATTGTATCGACGATTCTTTGACTATGTGGTCAATAACATATCCTACAAGAAAATCTGCGAAAAGCATTTGATCTCAGAGCTCGAGCTAGTATGAGAAATATATGCATGCAGAGATGAGTAAGAATTGCGCATTGATGAAAAAAAGTAATATTTTTTAAAGTTTCTTTTCAGTGGAAGCAGGTTTTTCTTGTTCTTCTCATTTTTTTTCCTGTTTTATGAAACATAATTTTGATAGCCTCGATTCTATAATAGCTTAATGAAATTTGTGTTCAGCGGATTGCTTTCATATGTTCTTTGACCAGCTGCTCTCGAATGATGGGAGAAGAAGAAATATAGAAAAAAAAAAAAAAGTATCTGAGATTAAAATGTTTAATATTTTTAAGCATCGAAAGAGTAAAAAATGCTGCATAAGTATAAAAACTGAGCCCCAGCTAATACGAGTAAAAGAAAGAAGTTGAACTCTTGAAATACATTTTTTGCAACGCCTTTCTCCCTCAACATGTTTTTCTTTCTTAAATATTTCTGACGAGTGAATTTAATGGAAACATAATTCTTTTTTTCCTTTTTAAATTTTTTTGGCAAGAAGATTCCGCTTAAATTTTATTTTCGAATTATTTTCGGCATTCTCTTCCCGCTAATGGAGTTGGGTGGTAGCCTCCTTTTTTGCCCTAACTTTTACGCTCGGACTTTCTTTTCTTTTCTTTTTTTTTTTTTTTTTCTGGCTTCTCCTGGCGGAAGCTTTTTCGAAAGCATTAGACGTAATTAAGAGATAAAAATTAGGGGTTTAATTAATTAAAGGCACGTACGATGATGCCATTAGTGTAATGTTTTCTTTGTCGTTTTCCCCTTTGTTTATTCAAGTTTTTTATAAGTATAAAGAATGAATAAAAAAACTTTTTTTCTCTCCCATGTAACTCAAAAACAGGATCTAAATTCCTTGATTTAAGCACATCAAAGGGCTTTGAAATTTTTAAGCCTTAGGTCTTCAATTTAATGCATATTATTTGATTACGAAATTTCTCCTATTATATGACTAGCCGTAATAAAGTATTAAGGACATAACTGATACTGGATATTCAAGTCTAGTCCATGACAAAAAAATGAACATTTTGAGAAAATCATTAGGTTGATTGATGCAGGAGATATAAAAATTTTGCATTATCTTCACCGGAACTCAAACCCTAGATTTACTTATTGCTAGCTGGATGTGCTTTCCAATTACACGGCGATGCCACACGATAAGATGGGAAATAATAGTTTACTTATTTCCGCTCTTAGAGGACGAATGGGAAGAAGGTACCTAATCGCCAAATTCTGGTGATGAGGAACTGTCGCCCACCACCTTTTTAGGTCTCTGGCTCTTTCGGTTTATCGATGCGCGGGAGACTTCAAAAATGTGTCACACCTTTGCCGAGACTCTAACTCCAAGTTTTCCAGTGGCTAGTAGGATGTGTTTTTCTGTTACACAGAATAGACAAGCAGGAAGGTGGAAGAAAATACTTAAAACTAATTACATGAACGGTCGCATGAACTAGTTCTCTTTCGAGATGGCAAAAGAGCTAATGACTTCGGCTTTCCAATTTATTGAAAAGTTACATTTGAACTGAATTGGGCTCTAAATCCTATCCTCAAGAAAGAAAATTAATTTTTGCTAAAGCAAGTTTCATTTGCTTTAGTTTTTTGTACCTTTTTCTCCTCATATCATACGCAAGCAGCTGGTCTAACAGAATATTTATATGATCTGGGAAGCCGAAGTCATTAGTCTTTTTGCATGTTCGTGTGACCATTCACATAAATTGCGTAAACTAGTTTGTGTTTTAGATAACATCTTTTAAGAAGGGGGTGGTGAGGTGTATTTAATTATGGCAAAGCACACTAGGGCTATCTGCCTAAGGGGAGGGATGCCTTCGTGGAGGACTTTCTAAGGAAAACTGGTTCGTATACACGTTACACATGGGGAAAACCACGAAAAACACCCATGCAGCCAACCAGTTCGTGGGATTCGAACCTCGGACCGAACTACCAGTATTCAGCGACTTTACCACTCGGCCGCTGATGGGTTTTGTTTGCTTATAAGAAGAGTTTGTAATGATAGCTAATGAGTTACTAATAATTACTGATGTCAAGTGCAATACGATATTTAGTACTTACCATTCTACAAATCAGCAGAACATCTTTATTTTTCAAGTCTGTAAATACATAGTAGTTTTCAGTTATCACAACCATTTTGATATGATAAATTCAGCAATGTCAAAAAGTGCCAAAAGTTTATATGAACTTAATCTCATCAAATAATTTCTTACAGTCACCTGACGATTATTATAATCAACGAAAAAATTCTATGAAAACATTTACTTGCATTATGAAGTAGTTCAATCTGGAGAATAAAAAGGCACTGTAAGTAAAGGAAGAATAAATATCAATATAAGAAAAAAAGAAACATTTATAACTTAATTAATTTCGTTATTATAAAGTTACTAATCTATAAATTGCACTAAAGAATTGTATTTGCAAGAAAATTCGAATAAGGACATTGAGTTCAAACTCGTGTTAGAATTTGTCGGTTATTTATTTATTTATTTTTTTCGGCAGACATCATCTGCTGTCACTGCTATTATCCGGCGCATTTTTGTTTCCTTTTTGCATTTTTTGTACTCAGATTTACTCATCGCTTGTAGTTTATGACAGCAGCTTTTCCATCATTTTGCAATAAATAAACTTAGAGTTTTTTTAAGAACCTATAGTTGATCTGTCCCAAGGTGATCGAGAGTTGATTATGTATAAAAAGAGTTAAGAATTTATGCTGTTCGCACATGCAATAGAATTTTTTTTATATTAAAATATTTCAAACAGATTAGTAAGTTCATTTGAAGATATCAATATATCCACCTAGATAACTAATACTTCTACTCAAATTATTTATCAGAAATTTTATAGTAAACTGGATTTATGGTAGAACTCAGTCATCAATTCAATTAGGAAAACTGAAAATGTACTTGGGAATTGTAAGGTAAAAACGAATAGTATAAGTAAATCAGCTGGTTTACCTTCAAATTGAAAGGTTCAATTCAAGACGAAATCGAGAGGAAACTCTTATGTTCAGGGTTTCTAACAATTCCGCAGAAGAAGCTATCAAATGAAACTAAAATCAGCGTATGAAATATTTGTGTGTCTGTGCGTACAAATGAAAACTAGTATCTATATATAAAGAAATACAAGATGTAGATTGAGATATTTTATAATACTGAATAGCAAATTTTTAATATTGAATAGCAAACATTTACATTTGGAATAAAGAATATTTTAGAAATGACAAAAAAACGAAACGCATTAGATTAAAAACGCACAGATTAGATTTTATTATTTATAGAAATCTCTATGAAAAGTTTTTTGTTTCTTTGGTATTAAAAGTTTAAAGCTAAACTAATAATACCAAGGAAATTTCCTTGGTATTTCCTTGGTGTTATTAGTTTAGCATAATCGGAGACCACCCAATTTTTGAGTATTGTTTAAATGACAATTTGGTTTAAAGTATATTTGTTTTACTCTTTATTTGTAATTGATTTTGAATTTCGGATCTGCATATAATGGTTTTATTTAGAACAGTTTTTTTTAATGGTCAATTTGCATAATGTAAAATTTTATGGTTTTTTGAGTATTCAATTTGGAACAATGTTATGTTTTATTCTTTTTTTCAAAATTCTGGTATATTTGAGATTCGGCTTTTCGGTTTTATATGAATTTAATAACTTATATGAAAATTTAATTGGATCTTTTTTTAGTTTTTGATCTTAAATGAACCAGGAGAAAGAAACATGTTTTCGAAACGTAATATTAATCGACTTTTATAAAGCTTTAATTCATTTTCTCCTGATGAGTTCTGAATTGGAGTTTCAGTAAAAAGAGATTAAGTTTTAGACTTTTATAATTTTGTATATTTCCCCTTTCGCATTTTTATTTTTCGTTTTCCTGCACTACTACTAGCTCTTGCTTGACAGAAAATTTTCCTTTACTTATTTACTTCCCTTCTCACTTTTTCATTTCATTTTATTAATTTTTTTT
Organism: Stegodyphus dumicola; assembly: GCF_044657685.1. Taxonomy (NCBI): domain Eukaryota; kingdom Metazoa; phylum Arthropoda; class Arachnida; order Araneae; family Eresidae; genus Stegodyphus; species Stegodyphus dumicola. Next base: position 7,003,053 of record NC_140773.1, read on the forward strand.
TAAATTATTATTTTTTAAATTTAATCTATTTTAAACTTTCTGTAATTGATACTTAAATTGCATAGTTGATTGGAATAAATGTTGACTTCAAATTGAATTTCCTAATTTTTGGCTAAATTTGCACTATTAATAGGAGTTATTATATATATATATATATATATAATATTAAAGAAAACAAATACTTAAAGACAGATATGCATATATATATATATATATGTGTGTGTGTGTGTATGTGTGATGTACCAGCTTTTGTCCGGAATAAATAGAATGCTGAAGAATCATAAATGTAGTCGTAGCTTAAATTATCAGACGATAAGTTTAAAAAACAAGATCCATTTATTATTGGTCAGGAGAAATAGCAGTTACAAAATCATATTTCCGGAGTAAATAAAAAAGAATTACTAATAACTTTTTGTATGAAGTTTACTGCATCGTTATATTTAAGAAAAAGCCCCCGATATTCTTTTGCGAGTCCTTTTATTGCCTCTGGAAAGGCGGAGCTTCCAAGAAATGACGTCAGCCTCGTCAGCCAATCCAGTTCGCTTTAAATATTTCCAGAACATTCTATAACTGAACGTGTAGAAAAGGCGGGAAAAACAACTTGACTACGGGGATGTGGATTTAATTCCACTTACTTACAAATAAGAGACCGTCGCCATTAAAAATGAAAAGAACATACAGTTAGAATTTTAAGTGTATTCTGACTATGGAATTTTATTATTACACACACATATATATATATATATAATGTACACACATTGATATAAAATTTATTCAAATAGTCAGGCAGATGCTTGAATATAAACATTTATCAATATTTTAATTTTGAAATTTTCTTAATATCAGTGAAATTACAATTTGTTTATGAAGAGCTGAATCCCCGTTTACGCCACGTTACTTTTAGAAATGAAAGTTTTGTTCACATTTAAAAAAAGAATGTTTGATAGGAATTTAATTGTTAAGGAAAACGATGTAAGTTTCACAGCAGAAAAGAATCTCGGTAAAGCATTACTACACAACATGCATATTCCGAAAAATATATCTGTTGTAAAGCCCCGTTTATTGTAAAGTTTTTAGAATTTTAGAAGTTAGAAAGAATTTATTGCAAAGTTATCTATCATAAAGTTTCTTTCTAAATTCCTAAAGTCTCATAACTTTAGGAATTTCGAAGCAAACTTATTCCCTTCCTCCCATCTCACCCCTGAAAAAGTAATTGTGTTCAACTATGCTCACTTTTCAAAGAACTGTTAGAAGTTTAGCAGAAAAATGGATTTATTTACCCATTAAAAATCAATGAATGCGACTTAAGGCGAACATTATCAAAACGCATTTTTCAAAACATAAAAGCATTTTGAGAAAGAAGTGTTTTGTGAATCCCATTGTATGAAGTCAATGAGAAACAAAATAACCTTTATTGTAATCTCCCTAAAAGGAGCAGAGTTGGCAACAACCTCAATATCCATTTTTATATTGCATGCTGTCCTCCGCAAAATGTTTTCTTCTTTTTTTCTGCTGCTCATTGTAGTTCACATCGAAATTTCCTATCCATCACCATCATCAAGCTAACACGACAACGTTTCGCGACATTTCGACACTGTTATCGTATTGTCGGACACTTTTTCATTGTGCACAAGAAGGAGAAATAAATGTGGCTTCACGAACTACGCCAGAAAGTCTCGTCAAAATTCGAAAAATATCTTGCCAAAATGCTGTCTGTCTGAACAAAGTATATATACATGCAGTCCATTGAAAATTCGAAAGGAAGAAGACCGATAGTACTATAATAAACAGATAATAATAATAAAAAAATCCTAAAAACTCCATATAAACCCATTCGAGAAAGGAGGGAAAAAATATCTTTCAATATATCTCCATGTTCTACTGCCTATGGTACAACCCAATGATTTCCTCAAAATGTGGGACAGAATAATAGCGATATTTTTTCTTTCGGAGGGGGGAGATCAACCCTATTGAATAGGCGAAAGTTGACGAATAGGGGCAATAGGTTCCCTTCTTTTGAAGAGGGCCAAACTGCTGTGGCTATTGTGACTTTTGCAAGTCCTTTCGTGTAACAACTGCAATTCATCAAAAAGTGGTTTTGGCGTTGAAAAGACCAACTCTGTTCCAGTGGAGGATGGCTTCTTCGGTAGGAGATCCTGGCTACAAGTCAAGACTAGCTAGACATTTCTTTCCCTGTCCACACTCTATATATATCTCTTGTCCATAGATTGGACGAGCATTAAGTTTTAATGGCCACCAACTTCAATAAGAGCATTGGTCCGTAGTTCCAGCTCTCTTCGCTCGCTCCATTCCCTACCCGCCCGCCTTCATTCATCTTTCTTTTCCTTTTCACTTTAATCTCCCCCCAATCTAATAATATCTCCATTTCTTTGCCTTATGGCTTATTCTGTGAGCAATTTGCTGCCCTCTGAGGAAGTGATTTTGAGTATGCGACTCTGCTAGGAGTCAAAGTTTTGCTGAGTATCTTTAATGGCAGAATACCGCAAAATAAGCTACGCTAAACGATGTTATCGCAGCAATCAAGAAAAGATTTTGGCAAATGAAATTTTAGAATTTTTTTATAAAATGAGGAAATTGATTGTGATCCTGGTGAATTTTTATGTTAATTAACCAATTATACGATTTAAGCCTTTAATATAACTTCTCTGTCCTTACCAGAATGCAAATTAGCTGCTTGTGCATTTAAGCTGAAGGTTTTGTGTTTTGAGATTAGAACTTTTTGGTAGCCGCAACGTACCGCCAGCACTGTAGAGTCATTAAGTTTTTTTTAGGGGGGGGGGAATCCAGAGAGATGAAAAATTAGCAATCGTCTTAGCCCGGAATCGAACCACGGACCTCTGGAATACCGGCCCAGCGTGCTTCCGTTACACCACGAAGGTACGCTAGGGAAGTGGGAGAAATACCTTATATACTCCCCTTCTTAAAGGGCGACTAGGGTTTTAGGGGACCTAGTCGCCAAGTCCTGGGTGCGGAGAATCATCATCCACAACCCTTTTAGTTCGGGCGTCACTGTCAGGACTTGTTTCTCTTGATTTGCTTTGGAAACATAATGTGTCCTGAATAAGAACAGTTAACTTACTAAAGTTCTGTTCCAGATTGTGTGGAATAGACGACACAAGCAGGAAGAGTATACGAAACCCTTTATTTTCTATACTCTACAAGTGCTGAGATTATTTATTACTGAGATTCTTTTAAATTTATTACGGGATACTGAGATTGTTTATTACGAGAACTTCGGGATACTGAGATTGTGGTCTGAACGTAAGAATATAAAACTACTAACTAAAACTCTAACTAAAAGCTAACTTTGAATTAGTATACAAATGCCTAGCACTAAGACTGGCCTTTATTAAAAGGGTACGTATGTAGTACGCCGAGCTGCTGAAACTACAATACGTTTCAAATATCAAGAGGACTAAACCTCTGGCCTTAAAGGCAAACAGCAACTGAGTGAAAACTCGTAGAACTGCAGTGGCAAGCGGCTTGCTTCCTAAATCTCCTTCTCTCTCCCTAACTCTTGGCAAAAAGCCACAACTTAAATACTTGGGCGTTAGTAAGATAATTTGCATAAACAAGTTAAAGCATTTAATTCTGGCCGGAAGTAGAAAATAAGAAGTGATAGTACAGTTTTAAAATAAAATAAACGTTAGTAAAACTTAGGATCCTTACAGCACTACCAAAATTGTATACCGGCTTTATCGTCTTGCTAGCCGTCGTTTTAAATACTCACCGATAAGAATCTGATCTAGTTTAATTACTCTGATTTGTGCATTCTCTAACTACGTTACCTGCATTCGAATTTAACTGTTATGCTAACTTAAAGACTCGTAAGATAGAGGAAGTTCGTTTGTAACACAAGCTGTTCAGTTAACCTTTTCACGACTTTGTGATTTGTCTTAGCGATAACTCACTATCAGTCTAGTACGGTCTGCAGGACTTTGTAACAAGCTTCTAGATATGGAATAACTCTTCAAAATTCTTTATGTGGAATTCAGCCCTGGTCTGAAAATATTATGAAATTTTCGGCTCTGATCATGCCATTCTGTTAACTATAACCGCATCCGAGCATTTAAAATCTTTATTTACCGATCATCCTTTAATTTTTACGTTAAAAGAAAACGCATTTAGACAGTTCTTTCCTTTATGGTATGGGATTTTAATTATTTTATTATTTTTTTATAGAATATTATTGACATTAAAGTTCCTGTATATGAGGTTTTCTAATGCTCAAACAGATTTTCATTAAAAAATTTTTCAAAATCCAAAAGTCGTTGGCAGAGGCATTAAAAGCTAGGGTTTAATCATTTTCATTCCGTGATATTAGCATTAGCAATTTTTCATAAATTACCTGTCATATTTCACGATTCAGTTCTCTATATAATCACTGTTGTCCGCCATTCTTTTAAATTAATTTAATTAGTTTAAAAGAATGGAAGAAAAAGAATTATTTCTCTCATATTCTCTATCTAATCACTGTTGTCCGCCATTATTTAAAATTAATTTAATTAGTTTAAAAGAATGGAAGAAAAAGAATTATTCCTCTCATATTCTCTATCTAATCACTGTTGTCCGCCATTCTTTTAATTTAATTTAATTAATTTAAAAGAATGGAAGAAAAAGAATTAATTATTTAAGAAACGAGTTAATTTTTTAAAATTTAATTCTTTAAAATTTATTTAATTAAATTTATTCAAGAATGTTTCACTAACTAGCTATTTGAAGGCTAATCCATTTGCCAAAATCAGTCAACTCGATTGATTATTTTAATTATTTTGATTGTATTTTAGTCCTTTCTAAAACATTTAAACGCTTTGTAGAATCACTAGGCATTTGGGAGCCGAGAAAATGATGAAAAATTTATTTGTCTTTGCTGCTAACTATACACATATCTTCCAGTTCTTAACATTCATTCCCATAATAACACAGGGAAGGCATCCGTTAATTAGAAATGCTGACGATCAGAGCAGACACAACGGCACTTAAGAAGTCTCTGAGTTTCTTGCACTTCTATTGAAAGTAAAAGGCGACTGAAGAGGAGAAACAACATCCTGTTGCTAACGGAAATGAATGAAGAATGATATTTTTAAAATTTTATTTCAGTCACTGTAAAGTCATTAAACCTTTCAGAAGTAGAAAATCTTGAAAAATAAAGTATGCTTTGTCGAAGACGGGAACACATGTCTTCAAATTGCTAGAGATGCATTGCTAAGCGCTACACAGCGAGACTACTTCAGAACGCATGTCCATTAATTCTTTCTCTCGGAACTTTTTTTTTTCTATTTTTCCCTAAGATAATACTACGATTGTTGCTTCGTTTACTGCTATTTTTAATTATATTTCGTTTATTAAAATGTAGTATATGGGATAATTTACATAAACATATGTTACGGTGAAACACCGAAATCTGGAGAATATCGACTTTCACCGGTGAATGTCAACATTCCCATAGTCGCTTGGTGTATATCCGAAATATTTTCCAAATACTCTTATTTCTGACTTACACCGGTGAATGTTAACATTCACCATGTATTAATGGTGAATGTTGAACATATAAGAGTATTTATTTTCTTCTCCATAATTCAGTCGCGAAAAAATGCACTAGAGACTTAAAATAAGAACTTAACATAAATATATAACAATAACATAATATATAAACAATAACTTAAGAATATAAAACACACAGTGCATTCAAAATGAGAAAGGAAAATAATAGAAGTTAAAAACACACTAAATTATGTGATTCAAATCTTATTTATTGCAACAACTGAAACTATTATGACACTTTGAATTGCACAACAGGCCCTTGCTTTTACAATTGCATTTATTTGTGGAACACTTCCTTTTGCAATGATTCCTACACCAGACCATATCTGTAATTGTCGACATACACCGGTGAGGGTCCGAATGTACAAGAATGTAATGCAATATTCGATTTTTCACCGATGTATATATTACATCTTAATATTTGGTGAATGTTGACCTTCTCCGGTGAAGGTCGACATTCTCCAATTTCGGTCTTTCACGGTAACACATATACAAAACCTTTAGAGGTAAGTTGTATAAAAGTATGGCAATGTAGGGTGGAAAAGGTCCTTTTCATATATTAATCCATAAAGTGAGCGAGAAATGAAAGAGCAGTAAGCAAGGGAACAAAATATTTTCTATTACTAACAAGACATTTGCGAAATGTATTGTAGTTACAAAAAGCGTTTAAAGTTGCGACCATGAGTTAGAACACAGTCCTGACACCGCCGGTGCATGAAATGACATATATTTTGGAAATTTTCCAGCGTATTTCTGACTTATGAAGAAACTTTAGAAATGGTGGTCGTTCGATCTCGCACGGCTATACGATTCCAGTTCATCTCTGTGCAATCTACCTCTCTCAGAAGTTTGTACATTGCTTACCTTGTAAGGATTATGTTAATTTTATTAACAGTTAAATTTTAAGTTAAAGTTCCTTTCGTATCAAATTCTTAACTTCAACCTACTACTTCCGGCCAGAACGTAGTTTTGGAATTTGCTGAATATTTAATGAGGAGGAGCGGTATTTAAACCACGAAGTTACTTACGGAGACAGAGAGAGAATCAGAGTTTCTGAACTACGCGCGTCTGCCTTTTTGGCCGCTCTCTCTCTCAAAGCTGTTTTTACGCTCGGCCGTACTCAGGCCCTTGCTAAGCTTCGTAGCAAAATAAGTTAAGGGGCCAACTCTCATTGAACCTTGATTGCTTTGGCTATACTTAGTTAGTTAATCTTAGTTTTAGTTTAATTCTTAGTCTTTTAAGTTCAAGTCCAAAGTGCGGACTTTATTTGAACACTCCAAGGCGGAGTTTTGTTAAATCTTATCGAAATAATAAAGGGTTATTTACCCTTTTCTCTTGTTGTTTCCTGTCATCGAACTCTAGCGATTATTCGCTTATCAGTTCTTAGATTCCTCACTTCCAACATAGAATTCCAAAGTGAGGTACCTTACAACCTGAATCACCTTCTATATCCGCTATATGGAGCAAAATATTTTTTCTCCTCTAGAGAAACTCAAGAACATTTTGTCAATTAGTCTTAAAATATACAGATAAGTTTTTGATAGAACCAACGTCAATATAAGACAGAGTTTTGTCTTATAAATTTTAAACGTATTCATAAATATATTACGTATTAGTTTATACCTAACATTTGAAAAAAGAAAGGAAAAAAAATAGTTATTTTTTATTCTTAAGATATTTGCGTATGACACAGAAGATATCTATTATTGTCTCTCACGACTTAAAGAAACGTTTATATATCATCAATATATGTATTTACAACAACTTTCTCACATCGAGCCTTCGAAGCTGTTCTATACAACAACAAAACTTGCTATTCATGATGCTTAAACCCTGACCATCATTAAAACTTCTGAAAAAGACCTTGGCTAAACGACTGAAGCAAAAGAAGAGAGCACTGAAAAAAAGGAGGCTAAGCATCTTGCATCACGGTTAAAATAAGAACACTATTGAAGGAGATAAAACGGCTCCAGCAGATCCATAACCACTCCGTGGTGAATTGGGGGTATTCACGACATGTATTAGTCGAGTAGGGGCTGGAGAAGCGTCAAGACCGTTACTCGATTTATCGGAGCAATCATTTGTCGTCTCCCATTCAACAATTTGTTTTATTTTTATTATAGAGAAGAGGGCAGTGGGAGAGGAAGGAGGACTCCTTTCATAAATGTTTGATGGATTAACTTTTTCTGAGGGAGGAGACGGTAAACTGCTCTTTTTGGGGGGTCTCTTCTCTCTCTCTCTCTTTCTTGGAAGGATCGATGTATCCTGAAAGCTGGACTTAACCCTTGTTGTCACAAGCCAGCTTGTTGGGGTTCTGTAGCGAAACTGGTAATAAAAGTCCTGACAAAGAAGGAAAATTTTAATTAGGTGTTATAATTCTTCAGAATAAGTATTTGCGTTGGAAAGCTTGAAGTAATGACCTGGTCTTTAAAATACAAGCAGTGAAAAGATTTGACACATTTTGTTGAAATTAATTCTAAAATATGATAAAAAAATCTTCACTTAAATTGATAAAATTTCATTAAAACTATTAGCGTTTTACGAAATATCAAACAACACGATCACACACACAGAGAGATGTTACGGCTTGACTAATTGAAGAAAACTGAGGACTTAATAAAAAGTTTTCTGCTGATTTTACTTGATATTTCTTGCATTATTATACGTTAACATCTTCAAGAACACATACAATGCAGAGAGGTGATGAATACAAGAATTAATTGTTGGATGTCAAGTTCATTTTGTTGGTTTTCGTTTCGTTTAGCACACTAGGGCTTTCTGCTTGAAGGGAGGGATGTCCTCGTGGAGAGCTTTCTAAGGGAAACTAGCTCACATACACGTTACACATGGGGAAAACTACGAAAACCACTATGCAGGCAGTCCGTTTGCTTGGAACCCAACCCAGGTCGAAACTGTCAGTGTTCAGCGACTTTACCGTTGGGCTGCTGGTGGGCCAAAAAGTTTCGGAGCAGTTTAAATGTAGGAACAAACCAATAGAAAATTATCATACCTATCATGTATTTTAACCGTCGCACGTTATCGTTCTTTTTAAAGACATTCCTTCTTCACTCTTCGGCCCACTTGATGGTGAAAGGACAAAAGCACTGAAAATATCATAATTCGCCGTGACTTCGATTTCAAAGACTAAATTGGATGACTGAATGAGCATTTTGCAGTTTTTATTAAACACGTATATATAGTAAATACCAACCATTTCAGCTTAGAAAATTTCTAGTTAGTTACTAATTAATCGCCGAGAAAAGGGCAAACAGCTTTCAAGTAGTTTGCCTCAGTAGTTAACATAACCTAACTATTTTTCATTCCTGATTAAAGTTTAATTTTTTATCCCCATGAAACGCACATATAAAAGAGTATTTTTATCTTGACCTCATAAAAAGGAAATAGAGCCACTGGAGCCACAGATAATTTCACTGAGAGATTTACTCCTATAGGCGGGAGCTCATTAGTATATTTCTTTATCTCTTTCACTAATGTCTCTTCCATTAGTATATTACGAAAAATTTCAAGATAAGCTACGTAAGTATAACAAAAATGGTAAATTGTTAGCAGCTCAGATAATAAATGTATTTATTTAATAACTGCATTTTTCCCTTTCTTATACGAAATAAAGGAAATATTGCAATCGCAAAAAATTTCGGATATATTATTTCAACGAAAATATCCATTTTGACCGCTCTCGAATCCATTTTAACAATGTTTTTGCATAACATCCGGACGTACGGAGAGAATAAAAAAATTCTTTTTTCAAAACGGATTGTAAAATGGATTCAGGAGAGATGTTTTCGTGATGTCTCTACATGTATATCTGGCAATCAAAAGCGAGTAGCAGTAAAACGTTGAAATTTTGTATATGAGTCTGCTATAACATGTAGTTGTGTACCTCCCTTTTTCGTTGCAATCAGCTGCACCATATATATATATATATATATTGCCATTCTGTTACCTGCTCGGGAAACTCAGATTTTAAGTCTTATATATTGGTAAATTTTGCATTTTTTGCTTTTAAAGGGATTGAATTAGGGAAAGAAATGCCTTTAGTTAATCTGCATGCTAATGTTGTAGATTTATCAACAATTTAAAAGTTTAAGTGACGCTTTGCCTAACGAGGCCACCCTTTATTTACATTTGAAAGTCTTAGTAGAATAGTGAATTATGTCAGTTGGTGCTCAAACTTCAGTGTCTTTTTGCCCAGTTGGGATAAAACGCTAACTTTCAATTTTGTGAACCAAAAATTTGATGTTCCTGCTGAAGTCGAACTGCTGGTTTTGGGCCAAGGAAAGTCTAATTATAAAAATTGTTTTTAACGTTATCCGATGTTTTAGCCTTTTCCGTATTTTAAAATTTCTTGTGCAGATGTTTTGAGTTTTCATATATTTTTGCCTTGCCGCGAAGTGAGAACTGAATTAATCGAATGAGAAATATATGCTTAATGAAATTCGAGGAGATAAGTTTAAATAAAGTGCGGTAAAAAATGCGTATAATTTGATAAGCCGTACAAGGAAGTCCCAAGGTGTGCACATCAGATATTTTTCTAAAACTTCAGGGTTCAATTGCATCATTCTAGTTAACTATGACTAATATACGAACGGTAATTTTAAGACAGCTTGCAGTGGGGATAAATAGATATTTGATCTCGTTAGATACATTTTGTACAGTATATTGCAAAACGAGTTCATTTTAAACTTTAGCAAAGCAAAAGAAATGTCTGCATAGTCAGCATGTTTCGTTACGAACCGAAAATAGGTAGTTTTATTCAAAAAACCATTGGCAGCACGTATTTATAGAGTGCCAGAATCTATGGCGTAATACAAAACCATAAGGAATTCAATTTAAAACTAAAGTCGTAAGTTAGCCAAAAGCTATGCAGAAATTATTAAGGTGCAAGCTGGCTTAAACCTATGTCGGCGAGACAAGCTCTTTTAGCAAGAATAACGCAACGTCGAATAGAAGACTGTTATCGAAGAATGGCAATTAGTAACGTGGCAGACGGAACATGCTCTGATTAAACGATCTAAAACCCTCTTTTAAATACTCTCTCCTTCTACCACATTTGAATATGAGCGAACTAAAATTAGTATTCTGGCAAGAAAACAGAAAAAAAGGATGTTAGTAAAGATATTTAACGTAAAATAACTAGTTAGATGAAAATAAATAAATCCTTACAAATTATCAAAAACAATTCTGAGCGATATGATAGTTCTATTGTGAACCAAGCTTTATTCCTATTGACTGGAAAAATATAGTTAGTTTTCCAAATTAATAGCAAAATGTCTCCCAAATCAGTAATAAATATCAGTCTTTGTAACGCTCTGAGGCACGTAACTGATTTACAGTTAACATATTGTTGCGTGTGTACGGGTTCGTAATAGACCGAATGCATAAGTCCGATAATAGGTTAATAAAAATTTATTTTTATCGAAAGAAATATTTCAGAAATCTGGAATTTTTCACAGAAATATTCTTACAAATGTTCCCAGTATCCCACAGTATAATCAGTAGTTAAACTTCAAACTACTTTCTTTCTTTTCATTATCGACGGAACAGCTGGCCCACTGGGTTAGGTGCTTTTTAGCCTGTTGGATCCCGTAGATGGAATTAAAAATAAATACATGAATAAATATAAATAAAGAGCTTAGTACTGTGTCCTCCGGGGACTGGAAGGACCAGAACATGGAAAGAAGGTGAATGGTGGGGATTGCTGAGGCTAAGCGGGACACTTTTCACTATTATCGTACATGCTAGGCATACAGTTATATTAAGGATGCGCTATAATAATCAGGTACAGATGCAAAGACTTCAAACTACTAAAAACGTTAAACACCACGCAATGAAAAGCGGATCTAAAGAGAAAGCTAATCCGATCTCAGGATGAAATCGCAACAATAACAACTGAGAGCAGATACTCTCTTTTCGGCCTTAAATAGTTTTCAACAAGGCTGCGAGATATTTCTAGAACTAGCTGCATCTTGAAATTACTGGAAAGCAATACGAGGGTGGAATTACGGTTGCAGCTAACATAGTGGTCAATGCTAGCTTTACGATATCTCACCAAATTACCGAGATACCATATAAGGTATTTCTCCCTCTTCCCTAGCGTGCCTTCGTGGTGTAACGGTAGCACGCTGGTCCGGTATTCCAGAGGTCCATGGTTCGATTCCCGGCGAAGGCGGTTGCATATTTTTCATCTTTTCTGGCTTCCAATTAACCTAATGACTCTACAACCATTTACTCAATGTTAAATGCACTTGCCCCTGTAACTTGCCCTTACGTTTTAGGTATAGCTTTCTCTTAAAATTTGTCTCGCGCTACATTACACAGAAATATATAACAATTTTACTTCTAATTCTACTAAAATTACCTATCTAAATACAAAATTCCTAACAATATAAGATGTAAAATGCGCTTGGGTAAAAAATGTGTTGTTTGTTTAAATTCTGGCTGAAATTAAACTTTAAATTATTGTAATTTTTCAGGTATGTGTTTAGATTTTTCTGTTAACATTCACACACTCAACTTTCCTGAGCAGAATTAGCGAATTATCCAAAATGAAGTTATACAAATATAGTTTTGGAATGCATGCATTAATTATGATTTACACGTCTTTGTTATGCTCGATCATTGCGGTTTAACCATTCCATCTCGTAATGCAAGTATTTGAAGCGTGATATAGTGTATATACTGCGCGTATTATTCAATATAATTTTTATTAGAAAAAATATAACATATAAATAAAATAATCTGGAATTATATAGCTACTTTTATGACATTCTACTTTTTGCGTTTTAAGAGAATTGGTTTAATTACCGTTTATTAATAGCATGCAATTGAAAGTTTTCTCTATAATAACTCGAAAGCTGATTTCAATGAGCAGGATATCGGAACGGAAAATATTTTACCATTCTCAAACTGAATACCTATTTACTTTTCACCAAAACTAACGTAGAAAAATTATGCGCTATCTAATCTACTTTCTGATGAAAATCACTTTTAAATTGCTATTTTTTTTTAAATTCAGTTATGTGTTTTTTCATTTATTAAATTTTAAATGTTGCTTTGGAAAAGAAATGGAAAAACTAAAAGAAACATTTACGAAATGTTCTAGGCATTTGCAATGGTTCTTTTAGCACCGATGGATCATTTCCGGCGTATGATAACAGCTGTCTTTGTTTGCTAGTGTTTACAGAAATTGCGGTGACAAGGATCGGTTTTGGGGCTGTGCTAAATAACAAGTTGAACGCGTGGAACCAATCTTTCAGCCTTAATTTTATAGCCTAATATAAAAGCTAGAAAGTTTTGTCCTTCGCGTAAAACGTTTAAAATAAGGTAAACGATTTAAAATAAGGTTTTTCGCATTAGTAAACATATAAAAATGGAAATAGTCATATTTCTTCTATCGAATGAATCTATTTATCTTGCAACTTGTAAAAAACACAAAATACAAGGCAGGCAAAATGTATAAAAAAGAAAAAAACTGAAAGGATTCAGATTTTAACATCGGACAGGAGGATTCGTATTAATATCTTTTATGCTATTGCTGAGCATCATAGGTTACAAATTTGCTCTTGGACTGACTCCTAACACATTTTTTGTCTTTTTAGCTTTATTATAACGTATCAATTTCTTCGCACTTATGCCATGTACAAAGCAACAGCAAAATCATAAAATGTTTTGAAAGTAGCTTAGCATATGTTTAGATTTCCAGATTGCAGTCTTGGCAAACATTTTTCTAGATTTTTAGTCTTTTCTCAGTTCATCATATTAATGTTCAATTTTCTTAGTAAGATGGCTTACGAAACTTATTTCTGTCTTTTTATTATTAACCTTGTAAGGATTATGTTAATTTTATTAACAGTTAAATTTTAAGTTAAATTTCCTTTCCTGTCAAATTCTTAACTTCAACTTACTACTTCCGGCCAGAACGTACTATTGGAATCTTGCTGAATATTTAATGAGGAGCGTTATTTAAACCACGAAGTTACTTACAGAGTGAGAGAGAATCAGATTTTCTGATTTATGCGCGTCTGCCTTTTTGGCTACTGTCTCTCTCAAAGCTTTTATTACGCTCGGCCGTACTCAGGCCCTTGCTAAGCTTCGTAGTCAATTAGGTTAAAAGGCCAACACGATTTGAATCTTGATAGCTTCGGCTATATTTCTTTAGTTAATCTTAGTTTTGGTTTAATTCTGAGTCTCTTAAGTTCAAGCCCAAGTGTCGGCTTTGTTTGCAAGCGGATTTTTGTTAACTCTTATTGGAATAATAAAGGGTTAGTTACCCTTCTATCTTGCTGTTTCTTGTCACTCGAACTTAAGCGATTATTCGCTATCTAGTTCTTAAGACTCTTCACTTTCTACAGTAACTGAGATTTACACAGTGAAAGTCTTACAACTTTTTACAGATTGAAAATTATTTATTAAATATTACGTTCTTCGCAGTTACGCTATGTAAAATTCAACAGCTAAATCTTAAAATATTTTAAAACAGCATATCTTTAGAATTCCCGACAGAGTATCAAATATTGCCCTACAATTTTCCTCGCTAGGTTATTTTTTTTTTAAATCCAGCCACTTGCATGGCCAGCTACCTCAAATAGCTATGGAAAGAAAGATAAAAGCATATAATGACTTTGCAAGGCATATAATGATAAAAGCATGTAATGACTTTGTAAGGATTATGTTAATTTTATTAACAGTTAAATTTTAAGTTAAAGATCCTTTCCTGTCAAATTCTTAACTTCAACCTACTACTTCCGGCCAGAACGTAGTTTTGGAGTCTTGCTGAATATTTAATGAGGAGGAGCGGTATTTAAATCACGAAGTTACTTACAGAGTGAGAGAGAATCAGAGTTTCTGATTTACGCGCGTCCAGCTAGCGTCATTTCTTAGAAATATTTAAAAATTTTTTTTAAGAACTGAGTTTATTGCTTTTCAATCATTTAGTTTGCTTCTCAGTAACGAAAAGATTAAATTTGAGCAAAGTTAAACATCTTACGCTTGACCGAGCACTTGGCTCGCTTGAGATAAAAATGTTTTATTTCAAACAATGTTGCCATTTCTCACTTCAAAACTTCTGAGGTTGTTAAACAAGAAGTCGTTAAAGTTGTTCAAAATATGAAATAAATCTAAAAAAATTCATTGAAGTTTTACAAATGGGAAATAAATAATAAAACAAATTCAAAATCTAAAATTTCGGCTTCCAGATTAATTTGGAACAAAGTGATATGGAAAAAGTGAGTTTATAGATTAACGGAAAATAATTACTAGAAAAAGTACTTCACTGTGTATATAATATTTTAATTATGAAATTCTGAACTGCAAAATATATACATAATTTAAATGACTAGAACTGAATAATTTAAGCAATTATTAAAAAATGAAAAATAGAGACTAAAATAATTACTAATGACAGATCATGCGATATAGTTTTGAACTAAGCACTTCAGTTTCAGCTGCAATGACTGTCATGGATTTGTAAATATTTTCCTTAAAGTCACGAATGAGTGAATAGAACTGCTGAAAATTTCCGTTTAAATTATTTGTACAGTATTATAAATTATAAATAGCTATTGAACAACAGGAAAGAAATTTATTTACATTTATTTAAGTCTCTTCTAGCTTTCTGTTTTCTTCCTTTAACCTTTACAAGAAGGAAATTAGGTCAGTGGTCTCAAACTGAAGGTCCACAATTCGTCCCCCACGAAGAAATTTTATGCGGCCCGCAAATACATTTCTCGGAAATTAATTAGCATTATTAATCGCAAGAATTTGAAGAAAAGGTTTAATAGGTTTTATAGTCCAGTTTTCCATTATCTTCATTACCAAAAGCGAACGTGAGTAACTATCCGGAAAATCTATAAATGGACATAATTAATTTACTGCGATTTAAATCTTATTGAAAGATTTGAAGATACAAATTTGATTAACTTTTATGTCTACGAAAAAAATCAGGCTGCGGAGGAATATCTACAATTTGAGACGAAAATGCTTTCTAGTAATTTTCGTCCAAGATATCAAATGTTTTAAAAATCCAAATGCCGTGAGAGGCTGCAGCTCAAAGGTGTAAGAAACAAAGAAATTTATTATTATTTAAGTGCAGAAAATATTTTTTTTTTTCTGTAGGCGTCATAGAAAAAATCTAAGAAATGAAGGAAAGAGAATAGGTTGTCATTATTTATTCTGAAGTTTTGTATATCTTTTCCAAAAATTTAATTAAGTTATATTGAATATATGTCAGCCTGAAATTTTTAATATTTAGCTGTCAGTGCGTTTGGATTACAAACTGTGACCACCGGAAGTTTCTTGCAGATACCAACTTCTAGATTTCAGGCAGAAGATAAGTATAAATCAGAATTTTCTCCGAATTGTTTTTACACGTACATTTTGACAAATATGTAGCAAAACAAATTAAAAGTTTAGTTTACAAATTTCGTTTTATTAACCAAAAAAATCCCTCACCGCCCTTTTTTGAGGCCCGTTAGCACTTTGAGACTGAATTAAGTTAATTCTAAAACTTCAAGTAAAATATGTTTTACTTAGATTAATATTAGTTGTTTGTTTATATGCGATTAGTTTATTGATGCCTTTACGGAAGTTAGTTACTTAGCTAATTATCTATTTGTATAAAGGTCGATTGCTGGAGGTAAGTTATTTGCTTAAGGTTTAGTTCGAAATGATTCATTACGGGAAGCGATTGGAGCTAAACATGTGGGGAACATAATTTTGTGCTAATTTAAAGCTTTTCAATAAATTTTATGCTGTTTTCTTAAGTAAAGATGAACGAATTGTTTTGTAACTTTTATTTGTGAATTTTAAAAATTCTAGAGTAAATTTGAAATCCATCTTTGCTAGGGATGACTTGCTATTCATTTAACCTGGCATTTTTATTTGAGAAGTAAAATTTAGTAATTCCAGAAAACACGTCCATCGTAATTTGCGCAAGCGGGTTAAACAAAGCTCTATTCGTTGAAAGATTGATTCAAAATGTAGATTTCTATTTTAGGACATTCATGTTCTTGGAATCGGCTGCTCTTCTCCCGTCTCTCATCTCCCCTTTTCGAAAGATTATGGGAGAGGGAGAGGAAGAGGAGGAATGAGTGGACGACAAGGTTTAGAACACTGCCAGCTGTGCTCGGATTGCCGGCAAAAGAGGTGAAAGCTATAAATTCCGACAGATTTTCTCTTTTGTTTATGTTTGAGAAG
This sequence comes from Stegodyphus dumicola, assembly GCF_044657685.1. Lineage (NCBI taxonomy): Eukaryota > Metazoa > Arthropoda > Arachnida > Araneae > Eresidae > Stegodyphus > Stegodyphus dumicola. Next base: position 7,019,832 of record NC_140773.1, read on the forward strand.
TGAAGTGACAGTAAAGGGCTTTGATGATGGAAGACATTAACACCTGTTTTTATGTTGTGGCTAGTATTTTCTTTAATATGTGGACACTACTCACCCGAAACTGTGGAAAAACAAGCTGGAATTTCCAAAATATTTTAAGCAAATTACTATGATCCCGAAACGCACTAGAGGACTCTATATGTTTTAAAAGAAAAGATTGTCATCATAAATTACGGCTTTCGAGTTTCGATATGCAAGTATTAAAGTGTACAATGATTTCAAGCCAATATAAAAAATTTGAATCCATTTCAATGCAAGGTTTAAGCGTAGAAACTCAATTTGAAAAACAGAACATTCATCACTAATTCTGTACTGTTTGAAGTCGCTTTTTTGTGTTTATCTTCATTAACAACAAAAGCAGAACCAATCTAATCATTCAACTTACTTCTTTTAGTAAAACAAATTAATAGGCACTCTTCAAGAATAGGAATAACCATCAATTGGGTACAGATACCGTAATTTGAAACATGAAATTTCTCGTACAAGATGCTCTTAATTATTAGCTAAACAAAATCAAATATGAAGCATTTACTATAATTAAATCGAAATGTATAGTAATCTGCTTTCAAAGTAAAAGAACTGATACAAAAGAAGTGAATAGTCAGGTTCAGAATTCGCGTTTTAATGGATAATATTTTAGGCAATTTAAATGAAAACGTTCTCATGTTTTTCCTGCAGAGTACGTTGAGCTATAAAAATATATTTGAGTGATAAATTTTATGCAATTAAATGAAACGTGCAAAGAATGGAAGAACGCAGAAAGGAGTTTAGCTTTTACAGTAATTTTTAAATGAAAAACATAAACAGGTTTTAGAAAGTGATAGCTTGGAATTCCAGACTTCCAATGCACTTTCAACAGTTTCACGCAACATGCATCATTTTATTTTTACCATCTTCAAAATATGAATTATTAAATTTCTAATAGAGTTGGTTGCTAATTTATAGCATCTTGACATAATCACTTCAGATACGTCAGTATTAATATATTTTGCTAAACAAGTAGTAATTTCCAAATGCAAACGATGTATTTTCATTTAAAACAAAAAATTATTATTGTCTAGAAAAATATTTTGACAAAATTTTAAAGATATCACTGAATAACACTTTACGAGCACATTCTTTTACTACAAGGATTATTTTGATTATATTGATTTTACAACAATCAAGGCTAAAATAGAGTAAAAGTAATATATTAAGGAAAAATCCCAAGTCTGTGTTTCCATATTTAGTACAAAATCTACGCAAATAAATTTTAAAACTACAAGTCACAAAAGCCACTGTATATAATATCTGTTTATAGTTTTCTATCTAGTCAATGTTTTTATTCTGTGCTATATTTTAACCAACTGAAGGTCTCTTTTCATCATGTTGAATTTTAATTAAAGTTTATTACTGAATATATTAAGTTCATATATGGAAAAGGTAAGTAATTCAGAAAATTTAGTACAAAAATCAGATTTTTAAACTAGGTCAAATGACAAGGTTTAGAACACTTTTTGACGAGGTTTAGAATATTAGAATTTCTTAAACATTTGTTCATTTTGGAGTACATTTTTGCAGCTCTTTATATCTGCTAGCTCTAATGTTTTTAGCTTTGTTTCATTTCTTCCGTTTTTAAAAATCTGTACTCTTTACAGATCTTTACGATGCGAAGATTGAGTTTCTACAGAGACAATCTCATTGGATTTGTCTTCCACTCGTGCCTTTTAATGCGGTCAACTGGAAATGACCTCAGCTCTTCAACCCTTCAACTGCCCATTATGCGCCCCAAAGGGCAGGGGAAAGGATGACTGATAAATATTTCGGGATCCTCTCTTTTGCGCCGAGACGAGGCAATCAAATTTGCGTCTGGCCGGGTGACCAGTGGGAAGATCTTTCGCCATCCTTGATTTATTGAGGTCTGTCCAAGGGTTGGAAAACCGTTGACCACAGGTCAGAAGCCATTACGGCCACTTCATAAATAAATAGGCGTCCTAGACAGTCACTGCCATTGAAAGTGGGGGTGCCATTAAATAGAATTAACGTTCGGAAACTAACGGCCGCTGATAGGTCAGCACAGCTGCGGCGTTGAAAGGGAAAGATGATCTAACGAAGTGCAGATGATAATCGACAACTCTTTCGTTTAGGGTGAGAGGATAATTTTCAAATAATCTTCGTCAGTAAACATTAAAGGTTGGATTAATTGTAAATATTTTCAAAGATTATGATGAAAGGCAAAGCAATTTTGATTGCGCTCTCCAAGAAGTGGTTTTGCGAGATGTTATCTTAAGTACTTTAGCAAGCCCTTAAGTATAAGGCTTTTCCTTTTCTGTTTTAAGTGACTACATACAGGTGCACGAGAACATTAAATTTTGCCTGATTTATCTTCCAAATTTTAGAAATAAACTGCAATAAATGTTTTTAATAATTAATTGATAAGAAATAATTTTAAAAAATACAAGTACTGAGATTTTGAGCAAAATACAACTGTGATATTGTGTACAAAGCTTTGCTAATCCTTCCTGATAAAATTTAGTTATGTGGACTCTTAAACACAAAGACTTTCGGACTGAAAAATTTTAATAGTACTCTAAAGTATTATCCAAGTTATGTAAATAATTATTTTGCTCAAAATTTCAGGATTTGTATTTTTTTCAAATCATTTCTCCTCATTTGCTAATGCTTCAGCGCTTTCTCTCCTAAAACACTTTTTCTCTCACCCAGCCCTTTTCTTCTTGAAGGGGGGATATGTAAAATATAAAATATCTAATATGTAAAATATAAAATCTAGCTTTTAAATAATAAATTATAGACCTTTGACTTTTGTCTTCATTCTAAAAATAACAGAGCAATAAATTTTGTAACGAAACGAAAAACATCCGTCATCTAATCTGTATTGCGCACTTATCGATAAAGTCTCAACCCAACACCTGAACATTAAACTGCCATGTGATCTGACATGGAATGCGGTATAAAGGCTTAATTGCGTCGTAACTCTTCTTCTTCTGGCTTCCTTTCTGCTTCCAGACTCTTGTGTCGCCTTGCCGCTATCCATGCTGAGTTTACTTTTCTAATTTTTTTTTTCCGCAGTCACTGGAGATTTTTGGGAGCTCGAAGATCCAATAACTGGGGAAACTTTCACCAGGTTGATTCTGTCAGACTTTAGTGTGTAATAATTTTGATGCGTAGTCGTGATGGCAGAGTGGCAAGAAGAGACGAAGATGACGAAACTGGATTCCGACGAATCACCAATCTTTATTTTCGCACATATCCAATTACTTTGGCAAACACTTATTCAATCATAATTAAATACGATAAATTTCCATGTACATGGTTTTTTTTAAAAAAAGAAATGACCTTGAGAAGCGAAGCAGGGGGGATATGCCAGCAGTGGCGAAGCTAGGAAAAGAATGACGTAATTAATTCACCAGCGGTATTTATATTAAGTCTGATGTATAAGTACAGCTAAGCTACGATTTGTTAACTTTGGGTTTTAGTTTCATTTTTCAAGCAATGTTATATAAGACAGAAAGATTTCCAATTTGGAAGAACAGATGAATTTAGGGAAAGAGCACCAAAACTAGAATAGGTAATTTTGAGGTCGCCAAATTATTTTTAAAGCAGCTATCTCTTGCTGCCACCGTGCTCCTGGTTTTTTGGTATTTGCATGTGACATATTCCAAAGTGAATATATGATGAATTTTAAACGCTTTATATTTTAGTTCAAAGGAAGCGTTGTCCCTGAAGGACTATTATTTTCGTTTTGCGTTGAATCACTATAAATGTCCGTTTCACTTTTGAAACTGTTGCCATTAAATGTTAGAGTCCTGCATTATATTTGAAGAAATTAAATAACGAAAAATCTGCATAAATGTATGTATATTTCTCGCATTGTGATAAAACAACGGTACCTAGAGCCATCGAATTTTGAATAACGTAAACCTCCTACGAACATGGGCATGTGGAAGACCAAATTTGAAATTTGGAATTTGTTTTATGATAGATTTCATATTTGTAAAACTTTAACGAATTTTTGAGTAACAAACTCAACGATTTAAAAGCGAGCAATGGGAACACTCTATGGGGCAAAAAAGACCTTTTTACCTCCAGCGCGCGGAACTGTGTATCGGAAATTCTAAAGCTAGGCACCTTTTAAAATTATTTTGCGACATTGCTATTGAACTGAATTTTATGGTTTAAGTGCAAAGAAAAGGATGTTTAATAAATAAAGGTAACACACAAAACGTTAAAAAAACGCCCCTTTGGACGTAATTTAAAATCTGAAACCTTTCAGATTTTTTTTTTTTTTTATTTCCACCACTGCCTTCACAAATTTTTTTAAATTTTTTTTATTTTGCGTTATTACAACCACATGTTGCTACTATCACAGCATCAATGGATTAGGCTTTGAACTATTTTTTACTTTGTATTTATTCATATATGTATACATATATTAGAAATATAGAACTTCTAAGTCGCATAGCCCAACAAAGATAAGCTATTACGGTTATAGCTTGAGTACAAGACAATCTATATACAATCTGATGAAAGCCAATAGCAACTGCAAATGGTATATTAAAAATGTTTGTCTAAGATTTTCGCTCTTATTTTACAGTTTGATTGCTACGTACGACAGAAAAAATAATCTCAAATTTAGTATATGCTCGCAGAAATGGACATCATGAACACAATAGCCACCCAGTGCTAATAAATGTTCTTCAGGTAGTTAAAACCTTTAATATATTTACTACTCCATTATCAGTTCACATCAAACTTTTGCGAGCTTGCAAATAGAATGTATCAAATCTCAATCAGATAGTAACATAAAGAAATGTTTTCTGTGTGGTCTTTTAATGCATTATTGGTACTTCCTGAGATCTCAAAATATATTTTCTGGTAAAAATTTCTTATAAAACAGCATTCAGTGCAACACATTTTTTGCTGTGTACATGATTTTGCTCAGACACAGTTGTTGCTGTAAAATTGCGGCAAATTCAATTTAATTTTGATGATTGCAATTTTATGTAACATCATTTGTTATTGCTTTTATCCTTAAACGTGTATGTTGATATGTTCATTTCAGCAAGCAATCATATTCTCTAAAGATTTCCAGTCGGTTCTTTTTTCATTTATCCGAAGTAAGCGGCATGAGACCAGTGGGCTTCACATGCCTGTTGGACAAAATTGAAATGCGCAGAGAACGGATAGCACAAATACTAAACATGCTTGCATGCATAGTAAGTGATATTCTTGTTCTATGGCTTCAGGAGTCTGACTTCTTGTTGAGTGATTACTTTAGACAGGAAAAATCTAAAATCAATATGTTCATTCCTTTATTTTTTATTTGATTACTAGTTGCTACTTCTCTACTTTTGTGCAAAGTGTAACAGTACTTTTTTTTTTTTTTTTTTGATGAAGCTTAGTCTAATAAAAATCATTCTTCTCTGTCAGTTACAAACGTTTATTAAAAATATCTGATGTGGTCACCCCATGACTTCCCATTAAGGCCTATTAAATTATATATATTTTTGACTGCACTCCATTTCAACCTATTTCCTCGAATTTCATTAGAGGCATGTTTCTCATTCAATCAATACAGTTCTCAATCGCGACAAGACAAAGATACATAAAAACTCAAAACATCTTCATTAAAAATTGTAAAATACAGCAAAGCTTAAAATACCAATTATAGCTAAAAACAGTTAAAAATATTTTTTTTTTTTTTTTTTACAATTAAATTTATCGTTTGTACATTTTGTATGTACCAAAACAAGAAATTCTGTCAGCGAGCAAAAAGACAAAATTTTCGGTGCACGAAATTTCAAGTTTATTTTTGGTCACACTGGGCAAAAAGACGCTGAAGTTTTCGCACCAACTGACATAATGCACTATTCTACTAACTAACTAACTAACTAATCTCTGTATCCAACCCGTGAACTAAATCACACTTTGGGGACTGATACAAAGCATCAGTCGGTGTCACCCTGAGATGACGATTTTACACACTTGCTGGGTCAGAGACCTCACAACCCCGAAACCGAACATTTTTAAGGACTTTCTCTTTCCCACCGCTACACACGGGCCAGTCAGAACCACTGCCCCGGCCAGACCGAGACCACGGTGGCATGGGCATGAGAACTTGGAGCGATAATTGATCGTTCATTATGGCTACCTGTCAGCCCCTCTCTTTAGGTTTTACATGGAATACCAAGAACAGCAGTGACCAGACTCTCAATGGTCCATTTTCTATTTGGTAAAATTTGGTGCTATTTGGTCCAGTTGCGAGTACTCTACGTCGACCCCGGGGGGGGGAACTATTCTACTAAGAGTTTCAAAAGTAAAGAAATGGTTGTCCGGTTAGGCTTAGCCACTTTAACTTTTAAATTGTTGATAATTCTACAACTATTGCATGCAGATTAACCAAAGCCATAAAAACCTAAACCGAAACATAATAAAAACATAATTCAATCACTTTAAAAGCAAAAAATGCAAAATTTATGTACAATATAAGAATGAAAAAACTGAGATCACTGAGCTGGGTATATATATATATATATATATATATATATATATAATAAATAATAAAATTATCTCGAAGGAAGAGAAAGGAAATTCGTAGGCTTCTCGTGTTTGAGTCATGCGAGATACATACATTTGTACGTAAAAATTAAAGGCACAAAAGACGTCACGAAAAAATACTTTCTGAATGCATTTTAAATCCATTTCACTATCCGTCTTCGGGGAAAAAAATCCTTTATTCCGTCCGTACGTGCAAATCAAAATGAATATTTTCGTTGAAATATGATACCCGATAATTTTCGCAATCAGAATACTTCTTTTACTTTGTACAAGGAAGTACAAAAAGGTAAGGATATTGATAATTCAGAAACAGTACTATCTTGAATAATGTGTCTACCGTACACGGCAGTATTGCACTTATTCTGGAGAACCATTCAAACTTGCATTCACGCAAATATCTTCATCCATTTCATCCGCTCAGCGCGTAGCGAAAGCATAATCGGGAGCATAGAATGCCGGATCGTGTAGGGGAGGAAGCAGACCGGACTGCGGGGGAGTGATGAGGGGAAATGTTGCTGGAAAACCGCGGGGTCAGTTTCCGCTCGGCCATTATTGAAGAAATTTGTCTCCCTTCTGACACACTCTGAGTTATACTTTCAATGAATGAGCGATCGTGGTTAGCTGTATTTCATTCATGCTCCATGATTTGTGCGGGGGTGGGGGAGGTCGTATTATGTTCGGTTTGACGCGCTGTCGTCCATAAAACGCAGTCCACATTCTTATTTTTAATTAATGGTGTGTCAACAGTCGTTCTGTACAGGACCTTGCATAATTCTCGATCTATATAAGCGTAAATTAATTCTTACACAAAAGTCGTGTCAATTCTGTGCTGTTAACAAGCTATATTACCCGACAGCCGGCGGAGGGGGTATCTTACTGCTAGTGAAGGTAAAATGGCACCCAAGCAGAATTAAAAGGCAGCGGCTCTTAAATAAGGTTGCATGAATTCAGAGAAGCAGTTTTCCAGTTTAAATAAATGTATTACTTGTTAAAATAGCCCCTCCGAAAAAAAAACTGAAACCAATAATTTGCTTTTAGGCTTTCTCGGTATATCATAGAACTTCGCTCCATGCCAGGCTTTCGTAAACGTGCAAATATCTGTTGCAGATTTTCAGATGCCCCAAAATAATTGTACGATTTTAATAATATCAGCTTTTTGAAGGGTTCTAAAGCTGTTGCATTCATACACATTTGCCCTTTTGAGAAAGGTAAGTAAAATGAAAATATCCTGTATCCCATTTCTACTTATAAGAGTAGAGAATTATAGTTTTGCTGTAATTTAGTGTATTAGAAGAGCCTCAAAAAGTGGAGAAATGCGAGGAAAAAACGCACGCTGTTTTTCAAAACTTTCTTTATAATATACATTCAAATAGATACTGTAAACTGTATACATACAGATGTAGCTTTCCTCTAACGGCATAGTAATGTTCCAATTTTTATGTGACCGGGGGAGTTAATCGATTTCGCAAGTGAAAAAAGTAATAATTCAGTGTTCAAATTTTTAAGTTTTTACTACAGAAAAAGTTAATTTATTACTAATATTTTGCAAAAAGGAATATTATCAGTTCTTTTATTATAATATATCATTTGTGATTAATTCCTCAGCAATATAAATGATGTCTTCTTCATCAGCTGTATGTAAGATTTCGTCATTAGCATTTGTTCTGAAGTTTTTCTATTAATCATGTTAAAAAGGAAGAGCGACTTTTAACAGGCCCATCATGTCTCTTTATTCCCTTGACAGAGTTCTACCGTTAGAATATTGTTACGAATTTTGTACTTAGATAGATAATTTAGTAGAATTTTAATTTAAGTTGTTGTATTGTTCTCTGTAATGTAGGGTGAGACAAATTTTAAGAGACAGCTGTGCCGCAAAAGTAAAAATACAGGGGCAAATGCATTAGGATATCTCGGTAATTTGGCGAGAAATCACTCAAAGTCGCCGAATTTGGCGATCATTTGGCGACTATCTGGTCCGGTCCTGGTATCGCCATAATAAGTACTGAAATTGAATAAATGTAATTGACTCTTATGTTAATTGTAACCGTAATTCTACGCTGTTATTGCTTTCCAGTAATTTCAAGAAGCAGAAAATACTAAAACTATCTCGCGACCGGTTGAAAACGATTTAAGGCCAAAGAAAGAGCCTCTATTCTTATTAACTTATAGTAGCTTAATTATTGTTGTGAGTTGTTTAGTTCCGTGTGAACTGAGAAATCCAAGTTAGCTTTCTCTTTAGATGCACAGCGCATTGCGTGTTTAAGGTTCCTAGTAGATTGAAGTATAGCTATTGGTTATAATGTGAACACCTATACGAATATTTCTGTGGAAAATTCCAGCGTTCTGAAATATTTCTTTTGATAAAAATAAATTTTATTATTTTATCGGACTTGAGCATTTAATCTATTATGAACGCATACGCACGAAAAAAAATGTACGCACGCAACAAAATGAAAAATCTATATTATAAAGGCTGATCTACATTTTTCAGACTTTATGAATTTTATGAGGTGAGCTGTAGACCTCTCTAACTTTACCCAGCGATTTTAAGCCAATTTACTGATAAGCTTGTATAGGTTCCTTTTTTGTTGACTGAAATTTCTAAGGGTTTTCTTGAGAAAAAATCTTTGCGAGTGATTTGGATTATATTAAATGGGGCTTCCTTATTATATGTTTTGATTACATCTCACCAATGACCTGAAGAGAAAATATTTTAAATTTTTTTCCGCGTGTGACTCAATAACGCCAAAATCTGGATCATTCGGCAAATACTATGTCCACTTACCAAAACTTTCATTTAAATTGACTCAGCTCTTATTTCCGTACTTTGAATAAGTTTCAATAAACTTAAAGGAATTTTGATATTTCTATTTTGTCCGGTACATGAATCTGAATATGTTAGTATTTTTTTTTCAAAATCTTTAACATAAGTCTTTATGTATTTTATTAGGCAAAGTAAAATTCCTTGAAACCCCGAGATCCCTCAATTTCTGTCCAAACATGTGGTTTATATTTTTATTGTAATAATGGCAACGGAAATTACGAATATATAAATTTCGCATTTAATAAACTAGGGATGTGGTCAGTTTAGGAAAGTTCTTTTCCAAGTCGAAATAAAATACGATTCTTTTTTTCTGCCATTCGATCTGCAGCTATATGACGACGAATTCGTTTAGCTTCTTCTAAGTGAGTTTTTATCAGCTTCTGCCATCTAAATTCCCTCACCATTTGACTTTGACATGCATCCTTAGATGTTTGTTTAAAATGTAAATTAAATTTTGCAGAGAATATTATATAGCAATATTTTTCTTTCAAGGGTACTACATTTTCCTTTTCATATTGTGTTTTTCACATTGTATAGTTTATACATTGTATAGTTCATATATTTTCTTAAAGTCACGATTTAAATACTATCGTCTGGTGTAGAGACAAGTGTAGGCTGGAAATGACTGTATATATTTTGTAACATTATAAGGTATTTCTCCCACTTCCCTAGCGTGCCTTCGTGGTGTAACGGTAGCACGCTGTCCCGGTATTCCAGAGGTCTGTGGTTCGATTCCCGGCGAAGGTGGTTGCATATTTTTCATCTTTTCTGGCTTCCAATTAACCTAATGGCTCTACAAGTGGCGCCCGAACTAAAAGGGTTGTGGATGATGATTCTCCCCACCCAGGATTTGGCGACTAGGCCCCTAAAACCCTAGTCGCCCTTTAAAAAGGGCAGTATATAAGGTATTTCTCCCACTTCCCTAGAGTGCCTTCGTGGTGTAACGGTAGCACGCTGGTCCCGGTATGCCAGAGGTCCGTGGTTCGATTCACAGCGAAAGCGGTTGCATATTTTTTCATCTTTTCTGCTTCCAAAAATCCTAATGACTCTATAGCATGTGTTGTGTCATCTACTTTGTTGCTTGCAAACCGGAATTTGCGCTTATCAACCAAATACGTAACTCGTTTTTTAGAACAGCATTTATATATTCGCCCGTCACTTACCTGATAATAGCCCCTAAAATATTTTTTGCAAACGGGAATATCCTGTCAATCTTTTCGAAAATGGAAGTAATAACCTTCGAAATGGAAGAAACATTCCTTTCGAAAATGGAAAGAAAGAATGTGAACTTGATTCTGTAGTGTTCTTGTTGGGGGCATCTCCATTTTATTTCTTTAATACAACCTCTTAAGTAACTATTTTGCTCACGATGATTATGCACACTATAAAATGCCTTCATGACTGCCTCTGTCTCATTCGAAATAATTTTCTGATTGCACTTCTTACGACATTTGCATATTAAATCAGCAAACGTCTGTAGAATCATTAGTTTATTTTGAAGCAGGAGTACATGAAAAATGAGCAATGCCATCGCCGGGACTCGAACCTGGACTTCCCGAATGGCTACCGTTACATCACGGAATGCATGCAGAAAGGAGGAAGAAAATACCTTGTACGTTTTTTCCAGGTATTAAATTTCCTCCTGTATTCCTGTATGCGAAACCTTTTGTTCTGTTATGATTTTGTAAATTTTAGGCCCATTTTTCAGGATTACAACATCTTTTCCTCCCAGTCAACGTGTTTGTTGCAATATTTTTACTGTTGTAATCAGAAGAATCGGAAGAAAAACATAATTATTTTCTTGAGCCAAACTTTCTGTTATAAATTGTATTTTTCAAATCCAAATTGCTGTCAGTTTCATTACTTTTGGTTATAACGATACACTATCTATTTTCTTAAAAGAAATAACTGTCAGACTGAAATATTTCTTTATAATAATTCAAACACAATATCTGATTCTGCGGTAATTAGACTGTGACTGAATACTTTATTTTCCTCCAATTCTGATAAAATAAATACGAGTCCTATTGTTGCAACGATTTGTATTACAGTATGGGGTTAATCAAAATAGCTTCTGAAATAAATTATTTATTATTCAATGGCCAAAACATGTTATCCTTTAATGGTGTTAATTTTTATTACTTGGGCAATTTATTATAAATGTAAAAACCGACGACTAAACCAAATGCTTTAAGATACTAAGTAGAGTTAATTGATTTGTGCAGCGAACGGCTCATATGTAAACTGAGACTCGTGTGACATTTTATTCTCAATATATACTTATTAATATTTTTCAGAAACTGTAAGTCTGCATCGTGATTTCCATAACTGAAGGGCCTTTCGAAAAATTTACAGGGATACTTATATCCATTCCTTATCCACTTAATAGTGGTGGGTTTGCATTTAGAAAGAACTCTTTTGAGATCAGAGGCAAAAAAGGTTTTCAGCTATCCGAGATACATGCATAGGTGCTTACGGACGTACGTACAGACGTGAGGGGAAAAATTCTCTCGTGAATCCATTTTAAAACCATTTCACAACCCGTTTTGGAAAAAAAGGCGTTCTTTATTCTGTCCGTACGTACAGATGTCACGCGAAAACATCGTTTAAGGGGATTCCAGAGCGTTCAAAATGGACATTTTCGTTTAAATATGATACTCGAAAAATTTCACGATTACAATATATTTTTTACTTCGTGAAAGGAAATAAGAAAGAACCCCAATAAACTTCGAAATTTTTGGAATTGAAATAATTATCATAATTGTTTTAACTGAATTTTAACCTTCCAGCACGTGCGTAAGCGCAAAATTTATGACAAATTCAGTTTTTAAATCACATTTTTCGCATATCGAAGCTGAGTCGTCTGAAGGTCATTTCTATTCCTCTTTTCTACCCTTCCCCACATTATGGAATGTGCCAACAGGAAGTCATTTGACTTTTTTTTTAATGGGCTTTTGTGCTACGTGGCAGCTTTTCCGTAAAAGTTACGACACGCGCGTGGTCGTGGGTGAAAAATGCAAAAATATTTTTTTCTCAAATATTTTGTAATTTTGTGTTATTAATTGCCGTGTAATATTTTAATTTGAATACATTTGGTTCTGTAAATTTTATATCGGTTTTCATGGCAAAAAAATTTGTGTAACCTGCTGATTCTGCTCGCATTCTTCAAGAATTATCTGACGATGAAAAGGAAGACAAGGAAACCTTTGGATGGGAAAACAATAGAGATTTCCATTTCTTATTTTCTTTTATTTCTATTTTTTAGAAATAAATAAAAGCATTAAAGTTAATTTAAAGTGTGTTATTGTAACCAGTAAGAAGTAAATTTCCTTGCAGAAGTAAGTAATGCTAAACTTACTTTTTTTCCTACCGAGGTGCTTTCCTTTTCTATGGTCTATACTTGCCTTTGATGAATATTAAAATTAGCTTCGATTTTAAAATATAATTATTAAATAATAAATTTAAAATTTTCTATAATGAAATACATCATTGCATTTTCATCTCACTAACATAATAACTTAAAAATAATTTACTTATATTTGAATGTGATATCATTTGGATTTTGCAATAATAAGATTAATATTTTATTTCTTAACAAATTATCAATATTCACTCATTCGTTCACTCATTCACTCATTAAAAAAGTAATTATTAAAAACTCGAAAATGAATATCTAAAAATGTTAAATTTAGACAAAACTTTTAAGCTTAAATTGTGGGCATTACACTAATCCCACCATAAGGGTCGTTGCAGCACATAACTGCCAAAGGAAAAGTACGCAGTCGGTTTTTTAGATGAAAGTGCGATTTATAACACCACTGCTTATTAAATGAGTTCTTTCAAATTTCTGTTTTAGATAAATTTAAACCTTTGCTAAAGACTAAAAGCAAAACCTAGATGCTTAAAAACTTTTAACATTTAAAATCTTTGCTCTTCTTGGATTTAAAATCTTTGCTCTTCTTGGATTTAAAATCTTTGCTCTTCTTGGACTGATAGTCACAGTGGTCATTAAACCTTTCTTTCGATAAACCAATCATAACAGCAGAAACAGATAAGAACTACAATGGATTAAAGAAATAATCAATCTATGCTTTTACTTCATATCACAACTTAAACTCTTCCTAGTTTCAGAAGTTCTCTGACAGAAATTATAACTTCAAATTAGACTCTCTCCTTCGTGCGCAGATATTACGTCATTTAAGTGCTCACATGTCGATACCACCAGTCGCTGGCCCTCGTTATTATTGGCGTAATAGGCAAATATTGGCATTGATTCCATTGCACTGTTGATCTAAAAGCTCCCTTGGCAGCTTTTGCGACGGAAGTGCGAAGCATGGAAGAAAGCTGCTTGGTGATGAGAGGGAGGGGAGGGAAATCAGGAGGGCCAATGTGAAGGTTCATGAGTAGGGTTTCGGGAAGGTCTAAGGATGGATTGCCCTTAATCAGAATCATCTGTCACTGTCCGATCGGTATCGATCAGGTAATGTCCGACAGTCCGCATTCTTAAGTGGACTTGATGTGAATATTTTTTATTTTTCGGGCTCGGTGTACATGATTTGTCTTTTTTGTCAGAGAAAATACTTTAACAAGCGTATGGCTATCATAGCTTAATTAATCTGTTTCTTATAATTTAATAATTCATCATTAATTTTTCTTGATAAATTATTGACTATGCTTTTAGCTTTTAAGTAAGGAAACTAAAATTTGGAAAGAAGAGTAGTGGAGTATCGTCAATTAATGAACTACACTTACAATAAATTTCAATTTTACTTTTTCTCTGCTTCGATGCATAAAGTTAAAAATTAACAGCATGAGACTGAACAATTTGGAGTTTATATTTTTATCACTCAGGTAGTTATATTCATTGCATTACATATGGGAAACTGAAAATCCCCAGAATATCAAAGAAAGTATTTAACTTCCGTAAGTTTTACGAAAACTAATCTGATTGTAAAAATGGGGTATACCGATTAGAAAAAAATGTAAATACTTTGCATTAAAAATATTTCGTATTTCCATTTCTGGCAATAGTTTGCTTTTTCAGAGAGATACTGATGCAGGAAAGCAAGAATCTCTTAAGGGGGCTCATACACCTTAAACCCCTTATGATCTTCGAATATGTAACTGTTGCAAGAATTGGGATATTTTATTTATTTTAAAAGTAATTACTTCCAACATTTTACAGCTGACTACATAACATAGTTACTTTGGGAACTAGTAACCAGAAAGTTTGTGTTGCCACAAATATTTTTTGTAATTTAATCCGCTTTGTGACAAAATGTTTCGTCATGTTTAAACCTTGCGCGCATGATATTTTAAAAACGGCTAATGGTACATACTTGAAATTTGATGGAATTCTTTATTTGGACACTATTTTCTAACTGAATAAAAAACTGATAAATATTTTAATATTAAAAAATTTTATGCACGAAAACATTACAGATTTTTTTTAGTAAAATATATTTTATAAACTCAACTCCAAATAAAATAAAAATTGAACTTGAAATTCTTAGAATTTTGGGTTCACAGTAGTTTCCAAATGTTATAAAAGCTATATATTAAATATGGAATTAAATTATGCAACAGAATGTTTTAAACTGTGCGCGCAAGGTGGAAACATGATGAAAAATTTTGTCACAAAGCGGAATAAATTATAAAAATATTTGTGGCAACACAAAATTCCTAATTACTTTTTCAGAAAGCAGCTATATTATGTAGTCTGCCATAAAAAGTTGGAAATGATTGCTTTTAAAATAAGTAAGTTATCCCAATTCTTGCAATAGTCCCATATTCGAAGATCTTATGGGTTTTAAGATGTATGAGTCCCCTCATCGTGAAACAGTATTGCAATGAAAAGAAATTCTATACCTAAGTGTAAAATATGTAGCTTTAGAAACATTGATTAATTGCATTATTATTGAAAATGTTCATAGAAGTTATCATGTGAATTCTTTATAAGTTATGAATATTTTAAATTCTTTCAATTAGATAATTTACTAAAAAATTAAAGATTAAATTATTAAGAAGTGCAGTTATCTTTCACTTTTAAATCTCTCACTTTCCAAGTAGTTACTTATTAATTAAAACTGAAAGATAAATTGAAAGGCCTTATACTTTATAGCAGTACTCTGATAACTGGCTGTTTGGAACATCACGGAAAATGTAAACTGAAGAACATTCCTTTATTACAATACCAGCTTTTGCCAAGATGTGTAAATGATAAATGAAAGATAGCTGATAGCAATCGTAAAAATAAATGGCAACAATGGTTTAAAAAAACGTGATGTAATAGCCCAACACTTATGGAAAAATTTCGCTAAAGATGCTTTTAACACCAATAAAGAAATAAATATATATATATTACGCAAAAATGCATTTATTGTTTTTAAGTTGCTCACTTACTTATTATTATCAGTTATAATGTTTCTCTATTCTTTGTCTAGGTATAATGTCGAGGAATCTAGTGAACTAAGTAGCTAATTCTCGCTGAGTTGAAGTAGCTGCTCCAGAGACTGGAGAAGGATTAAAAGGCCCTTTTATTCACTCAAAGAAATAATAACAGATGACTCCTTCTCGAGCTTACAGGAAAGCCTCCACTCGTGCTTTTAAATCAGGGTAAGAAGAAAAGCCGGAAAAGGCATGGATGTTTTTAAGTGTATAGTGTCTATGCGGCGTGGTGGCACAGAGACTCGAAAGTCTTTCCGAGTGGTTTGGTGGCATCATGAAAGTTTATATAATGTTAATAAAAGTGAATTTCATTATAGTACATATATATCCTTTCTAGTGTATATGTATACATATTCTTAATGCTTACTGGTAGTAGTTCCCATCTGGGTCGTTTATATCAACTTCGTCCAAACTATAAAAATTTCTTTACAAAATAAATTTTAAGTATTTCAGACTATTATTGCCTTTACAAAACGTAAACATCTCTATCTACAACCTCGCAAAGTATTTTAAAAATAATAAAAATAAAAATTTAAAAAAATAATTTTAAAAAAAGTTCCTAAAAGAAGATTTATCTCCCAAACTTGAAGGAAGTAACTGCCGTTTGAAAAAGCATCAACTCGTCATTCATTCCCTCACCCTTTAACAACTTCAACCCTCAATCCCACTTTGAGGGAGGCGAATGTAAAAGAGCAACAACGAAATCAATCGAGGTTTTTCCGACTTAATTCTAACCCCAAAAGGGGTTTTTCCTTAAAAAAACAAATGAAGCTTTTATTTTTTTCCCCTTACCCCTTCAATACTTTTTTTCACCCATTCTCTTAACAATTTCTTCCGCTTTTTCATTCTTGGAATCTCTTTACCCCCTTGGTTTAAACCCCCTTTTTAAACTCTTTCAGTTAGCAGTCTCCCCCCCCTTTTCTCCAACTTAAATAATCAGATTACAATGGCAGTAGGGTTGCTAGAAAAGATATCTACCGCCAGAATTTGAAATAAAAGTAGGCTATTCAGCGCCAAACAGTAAAAAATTGAAGCGAAAGGTATTTTTTCTTTCCCCCTTCTTCCAAATAACATGTTTGAAAATGGATATTCTAAGTTTTCTAATAAGAAAAACTTAACGCAATTTTAATAAAGCATTTTTTTTAATAAATTCAAATTAAAAATGGAATTGATAGAAAACGGCAAATTTAACGAATTTATTACACATTATTCGTTACCGACGGTAACGAATAATGTGTAATAATAATTTCAGAACTTCCGAGTTTATGTTATATTTACTAATCAGTTATCTCATTATCTTTGCAGCTGCAGTCAGAACGCTTTTAAACTGTCGTAATGCAAATAAAAAATTCCTATTTTGCCAATGTCAAAATTTTTTAATTTAATTTTAGATGACTAAATGATGATGATGTAAACGAAATCTAGTCTAACGTTTTCTAGATATCTTTATTAATTAGCATTATAAGGTATTTCTCCCCCTTTCCTAGCGTGCCTTCGTGGTGTAACGGTAGCACGCTGGGCCGGTATTCCAGAGGTCCGTGGTTCGATTCCCGGCGAAGGCGGTTGCATATTTTTCATCTTTTCTGCTTCCAATTAACCTAAAGAATCTACAAATGACGCCCGAACTAAAAGTGTTGTGGATGATGATTCTCCGCACCCAGGATTTGGTGACTAGGTCCCCTAAAACCCTAGTCGCTCTTTAGAAAGGGGAGTATATAAGGTATTTCTCCCATTCTCCTAGCGTCCTTCGTGGTGTAGTGGTTCTGCACGCTGGGGCCGGTATTCCAGAGATCCGTCGTTCGATTCCCGGCGAAGGCGTTTGCTATTTTTCATATTTTCTGCCTCTAAAAAAATCCTAATGACTCTACAGCATGAATTAAAAAACACCGACACTAAATACAAACAGTAAGTAGGCCTTCGAAATTTCAATGGCTTAAATTCTTCATTGCCATCACGATAAACGGAGATATTTTAGTACACCTCGGAAATGTCAGAGGTGTATGGCATATGGTAACTCCAGAAAATATGGCTTTAAAATCAGAAATGTAATAAAAATATGCACTATAAATCAATATTTTAATTAAATTAAATTTAGACTTGCGCAAAATTTTATCCTCCATTAAATCGAGTCCAGAGAGATCGCCCTTATAATCCGTCCATCCGCCTCTGGCACTTACTCCATTTTTTTTTTTTTTTTTTTTGTAAAACTACTACTAATAATATTATTTAGATATGCCAAATAGGAAGCGAAGAAAGGAAGTTTCGATCTGAAGAGTTCAATCTGAACAAAATATTGTTACGAATTTTGTATATATGTAAAATGGTGGTATCGCATGTATGATGTAACATGAAAAGTCTAAACAGACAAAGCTCTGCCGAAATTGGTGCTGTAACTGTAAAACTGTAATCGATTCCTATGTGTAACTGTAACCTTATCCGGCCCTCATATGTAACTTTAAATGTACATGCCTTTCGCTACTTTCGAGAGAAATGGGAGGTACTAGAGATTAAACCGAGATCAAATTATATAAGCCCGGAGAAAGGATTCAGTATGAATGGCTTATATGGCCGGAAACTTCGTCCCGCGGTATTTTAGGTCAAACTTGATAAAATATACTGGTTCTCAGTTGTTTAGTTCAGAGTTGATTTCGGAGTACTAATTGTGCTTTGTGATATTGAGAAGGTCTGTATGAGCATTATTGTGGAAAGTTCCAGAATTATAAAATGTTTCTTCTGGTAAAGTAAATTATATCAAGCTATCATCGTTTCTGCGCGCATTCAGTCTATTACAAATCCTTACGTACGCAGCATTATTATATTGTAACATTTCAAAATGTGTTCACTCTTAAAACATTTCAAATAAAAAAAAAAATGAAAACATTATAAAAACTGGTAAAATAAATGATTCTACTCTGGGTACTTAATATATAGCAACCTAAACATCTTTCGTTAATTGCAACAAAATTTCAAATATTCAGAAAAAGTATGAATCGGATATTATGTAATTTAAATATATTTCAATATCTGCCAATTGGGTGTATTAAAAAGTAAAGACTTAAATTATTAATAACTGAATATATTAAATCACTCAAATTATTATTCCTTAACAGATCCATTAAATTTAGAAAATGAAATAAAACTTTCAAGCTTTGTCGAATGGCAGCATTCTGAAGAATACATGTAAAATAAATTAAAGCTATTATGCTTCAAGCAGTCGTTATATTTGCCAAAAGCTACTTCAAGATACTGTCTAATTTTCTTATACTCTAATTTTTTTAGGACAGAATTTTGTAATATACTTTATTCGGGACGCACTGTAATCCAACTGTGCATGATGTTTCAAAAAAACTCTCAAAATGAGTTAAATGCCAACTATATCACTAAATGGAAATTTATTTTAAAAGAAACTGCTATTGTTGTTGCTAATCTCATCTAAAAAAATTTTTAAACTAAAATGATAACGAAAGAAAAATGCATAACTATTGACATAAAGTTATTTATTTATGATTAAAATATATTTACATTCATATTACAAGTGTTTCATAGAGCAAAGTGCACTAATAAAAGGCTTTGTAGCAATACGTCACGCAAAAGGAGCAGCGATACTTCATCTCGCTAGCGTTCCTGTAAAGTTGGTTACTTTGCAGATAGGCTGTGGTGGTAAAAAAGCCACTTTCACAGGTGAAAAAACGGAAATATCAAATTTTCCTGAAGCAGTTATAACAGTTTAGAAACTAATAAATCGGGAGGGGGGAATTTCATAGGTAATAATTTTATGCATCAGCAAAGACAAACATTCATTTAATTCTCTGAGCCCATAAAGTCAAAGAGCATGCAAAGAATCTCCGTCTACTGAAAAATAATAGTTTTACTGGCAGTTAAACTTTCTTTTGGAGTGAAAAATCGCCTTGCTGTTAGTGAAATTAGAGCTAGTCTGTACTTTTCAGAGACCACAGAGGTCACAGTTTCGTCTTGCGTGGCTAGAAACTGTGTTTATAGAGGTCTGCTGAAAAACAACCAGATATCTCGTTTGAGAGAAGTTTGAGTTTTATAACCGTAATATACCAAAAAAGTCACCTAAATATTAAACATTACTGCCGAGAAGATATCGACCAACTTAGTTGTATATTCTCACTTTACGTTTTGTCCACGGAAGTGGATAAATGAAGTTGTATAGATTCTAAATCTGCAGGCTGTGTGCTAGTTAATAGTCACAAGGGCAATTACCAGCCGCTAATAAAGAAGTTGGGTCGACACATGTTTAAGAACAGATTAAGTAACATTAGTAACATCATTATAGACTCACTAAATGCATTTGTTATTCCAATTCGTTTATAGATGAGACCTCCTTAAATTAGTCAGTGTGTTTTTATTATAAAACAAATGTGATAAATTACGGGCATTCTTTTAAATGCGTTTTTCCCTCCGAGTATTAGAACGCTAGTTAAGTTAATGTAGCAGTAATCGAAATAATTTTGAAAGCAAACATAAAAAATAAATAATTATAAAAAAATCTGAATGTTTTCAGATTTTACATTATGCCCAAAGGGGCTTTTTTTAAAGTTTTGTGTGTTACCTGTACCAATGACAAACATAGTCCAGCGCTTCTCGCTATAGTAAAATTTGTGGCTTAGTATCAGACTAGTTAGATAAGTCTTAACACATTTTCATTCCTATTCTGATGCCGTGTGGCTGGAATGATTTCTTTTCGTGGCAGAAAATATTTTCCTCTTAGTAGTTCTTTTAATTCTGAATGTCCAGTGTTTAGTACAAATAAGAACTGAAACAGGAATCCATCTATTAAATAACAGAGCCATTTTTCTTTCGGGCAATAAAATATTTTGTCCTAAATCATAAATATCAGAATTACGCTAGAGTGAAATATATCTCCTAAAATGAAGTCATTGCGAAGTTCCTCAGCAAAACATTCATTCAATCAACAATGTTCAGCACTGTTGACACAGACCACTACTAATATTTTAGGAGCATCACATTCGTGATTTCCTAGGAAAGAAAAAGATTTTTCTTTCCTAGGAAACTACCTTACAAATAAAGATTTTCGATCTAATATTGCTAATCCTGGAAGAAGATTGTCAGCAGGATTTCTGTGAAAGATGCTCAAATATCGATCACACTTCCAGGTACGATTTCTTGCGATTCTGGCTTCTCTTTAAACTGAATGAATCACTGATAAAGTTTTTTAGAAAAAAAGAAAGAAAAATCCTTTAAAGATGCTCGTTCTCTAGCATCATTAAAACTCTTTGCAAGACATGATTTCTTCCTAAAACGTCAAAAGTTTGAGCTTTTTTAAAAGAAAAAAAAAAAAAAACGGAAATGTTTTAGATTTTAAATTACGTCCAAAGGGGCGTTTTTTTAACATTTTGTGTGTTACCTTTCTTTATTAAATATCATGTTCCTCGCACTTAAACCATAAGATCCAGTGCAACAGCAATATCGCAAAATAGTTTTAAAACGAGCATATCTTTAGAATTTCCGATACAGAGACTCACGCGCTGGAGATAAAAATGTTTTTTCTGCACAACGTTGCCTTTGCTCGCTTTGAAATCCTTGAGTTTGTTAATCAAAAATTCGTCAAAGTTTTAAAAAATAGGAAATCGATCATAAAACAAATTTCAAATTTCAAATTTGGTCTTCCACATGCTCATATTCGTTGGAGGATTACGTTATTCAAAATTCGATGACTCTATGTACCGTTGTTTTATCACAATACGAGAAATATACATACATTTATGCAGATTTTTCATTATTTCTTCAATTATAATGCAGGACTCTAACATTTTGTGGCAACGGTTTGAAAAGTGAACCGACATTTATGAGTCCGACGCAAAATGCCAAAACGAAACTAATAGTCCTTCGGGATTCAAATCCCTTTGGACTAAAAAAAAAAAAAAATCTGAAATTTTTCAGATTTTAAATTACGTCCAAAGGGGCGTTTTTTTTAACGTTTTGAGTGTTACCTTTATTTATTAAATATCATGTTCTTTGAACTTAAACCATAAAATTCAGTTCAAGAGCAATATCGCAAAATAATGTTAAATCAAGCATATCTTTAGAATTTCCGATACAGTCTCGCGAGCTGGAGATAAAAGTATTTTTTTTCTATATAACGTTGCCATTTCTCGCTTTTTAAAGCATTGAGTTTGTAAATCAAAAATTCGTTAAAGTTTTACAAAATATAAAATCTATAATAAAACAAATTCCAAATTTGGGATTTCAGATGCCCATATTCGCAGTAGGATTTCGTCATTCAAAATTCGATGGCTCTATGTACCATTGTTTTATCACAATGCGAGAAATAGACAATCATTTATGCAGATTTTTCATTATTTAATTTCTTCAAATATAATTCAGGACTCTAACATTTTGTGGCAACAGTTTGAAAAGTGAACCGACGTTTATGAGTCCGACGCAAAATGCCAAAACGAAAGCAATAGTCCTTCGGGACTGAAATCCCTTTGGACTAAAAAAAAAGGGGGGGGGGAAAGAAAAAGAAAAGAAATTCCATAATCTGAAGAGTATTAGGTATGACCCCATGTAGTTTTGATCTCATGCAGGTATGACCCCATGTAATTGACAGAAATGTGTTTTAAGATAAGATAAAATAAGAAATCTTCCAAGCTTTAAAATGCTCGCGCACCGATATCAGCAGAAACGTCCAACGGCAATATTTAAAAGTGCGATCGCTTGCATGGCACAAAATTATAGTAAACTTATTATGCTCCATTTAAGATATTTAACTACCTTACAAATATGTTGTCTCTGTTTTATATCTATTGATTATATGAAATCAATTTTTGTGTCCTGGAAAGATGATCTTTAATAGATGACTACGTTATTCTTCCTGAAATTTTCTTACCTTTTATACTCTAGCAACCTTTTATACTTGCTTGCTAAGCTTAACCTTTTATACTCTAGCAAACCTAGCTAACATTTCCGCCTCTAACAATTATTTTTGAAGCATCGTCAAATGAAATGGAAAATTACGTTCAATGGTGTTATCTACTATGTAACTGTTAAGTCCGCATGCAAAAGAACTGCCACTAGAGAAACTGCTAAAACTATTGAAGTAAAAAAAATAATATAATTCATTAACGAAACTTATCTCCAAAATTCTAATTGTAAAGTTAAACTATATTACTACAACATGCTTATCTTTAAAATACTGGATGATAAGTTAGATTTGATCTATAAGTGTTTTTCATATTATCCGTTCTTAATTACCAGTATATTGGCAAAGATACGAGAACAACAACAACAAATCTGAAAGGTTTCAGATTTTAAATTACGTTTAAAGGGGCGTTTTCTTAACGTTTTGCGTGTTACTTTTATTTATTAAATATCCTGTTCTTTGCACTTAAGCTATAAAATTCAGTTCAATAGCAATGTAGGAAAATAATTTTAAAATGAGCCTATCTTTAGAATTTCCGATACACAGTTCCGCGCGCTGGAGATAAAAATTTCTTTTTTCCCCCATAGAGTGTTCCCATTGCTCGCTTTTGAATCGTTGAGTTTGTTAATCAAAAATTCGTTAAAGTTTTACAAAATATGAAATCCATAATAAACAAATTCCAAATTTCAAATTTGGTCTTCCACATGCCCATATTCGTAGGAGGATTAAGTCATTCAAAATTCGATGGCTCTATGTATCGTTGTGTTATCACAATGCGAGAAATATACATACATGTATGCAGATTTTTCATTACTTAATTTCTTCAAATATAATCCAGGACTCTAATATTCGGTGGCAACAGTTTGAAAAGTGAAACGGACATTTATAGTGATTCAACGCAACGCAAAATCGCAAAACGAAAACAATAGTCCTTCAGGAACAAAGCTGCTTTTCGACTAAAAACGTCCTCCATGCAGGCCATATTTCCCTCCTTTAAATTTTCCTCTGTGGGGTTTTCGGAGCCCTCTCGATATTAGAGAAAGCTGTGTGCAGCAGATATCTGAAGCATGACTCATAAATTGCTGAGGAAGCTATGATTCAGCATTCAAACTGTGTATGAAACACAGCAATGAACACTGCTTCTGCAACTATACGTGCGGTTTCCCTTCTGTGAGCCAGACATATAAATTATCTTCTATAAGCAATTTAATCTTGAAATTTATATTACAACAGCCGAATATTACCATTGTGAAACTATTCAGCATTAAAATACGGACTTGCAAGATTTTTTACAAAAAATATTCGGTCTAACAATTAAAATAGTGCTTAAAAAACATGAGCAATAAAATGAAAGTTGGTTTTCCCTTTACCCTTTAAGCTTGAGCAAACCAAAAAGTTCGTGAGAAAAAAAAAAAAAAAAAAAAAACAAGCGAATGGCTGTTTTGCTGTTTAACATGTTGTTAAAAAAGAAGAAAACACATGTCAAAAAAGAATGGAGAAAAATATAAAAGTAGCGAAATTGAAAGGGAAAAAAAAATACAATTCTCTTTTGGTTACAAGGCCGAGAAAGAGATGGAAAAAAGAAATAAAACCAAGAAAATGATAACAAAACAAAAAAAGTTGAAAACAGGCGATAAATTGCCAAAAGTGGCGTGCATTTTCCGCGCTTCGACTTTCGCATCGAAACGAGAGGGTGAAAGTCGCGTGAGGGGTAAAAGAATGAAAAGGAAAAATAATAATAAAAGTAAAAAAGGGGTTTTTTGGGAAGAAATAAAAGCCTTTTAGGCTAAATCCATTTTAAGTGCGGGTGCCCTTTGCATCCATTACGTAGTCAAAAAGCGCCACGTCTGTAGTTTTCAATGTATGCGGGAAAGGACCGCCAAATAAATAAACGAAAAAAAAAAGTAGAAAAAGCTGCGAGGAGGCGCACGAGTCGTAAAATACGACTTTTCTTAGGGGGAGGGAGGAATTAAAAAAACTTTTTCGTTTGTGCGAGAAGGGATAAACTCGGAGCCTTAGCTAACATCTGCTATTAGCTATCGCCTACGGTTTTTATGTATGTATTTAAGCCCAGCATTTCAGCGTTTATATTTTTTGTGCCCCCTTCTGTTTTTCTTACCAGCGAGGGTCGTGCATTATCTATGAGGCTACGCTCAACTGCGTGCGGAGAGAATCCAGATATTTTCCAAGTGGCACTTAATAAAAACTATGGGGGCCACTGCTTCCACTTGATTCATGTGTCGAACTCGTCAGAAACGCATTGAGGTGGAAGTGCCAAATGTCAGAACATCGGTGAAACGTTATTTTATGGGCTTGCAAATTAAAAAGCGCTATGAATATGGAAACAAACTCTAAAAGTAATTTGTAAGCTTAAATCATATTTAATTTTTTACTTCCTTGTACGAAGTGAAAAGGAAGTATTATAATCGCGAAAAGTTTCAGGCAGCATATTTCAACGAAAATATCCAATTTGACCGCTATCGAATACAATTTAACGATGTTTTTGCGTGATATCTGTACGTAAGGACAGAATAAAAGACTCTTTTCCTCCAAAAAAAATTATAAAACTGCTTTAAAATGAATTCTGAAGAGAATTTTTCGTGGCGTCTGCACGAACGTATGTACGTACGAACGTATCTCGCATAACTCAAAAACGAGTAGCCTCAGAACGTTGAAATTTCGTATATAGGACTGCTATAACATGTAGATGTGCACCTCGTATTTTGGTTGCAATCGGCCGCACCAAACGTATATAAATATATTTATATATATATATCCACTCTGTTACCCGGCTCAGTGATCTCAGTTTCTTTACTCTTATATGTTGGTAAATTGTACATTTTTTGCTTTAAAAATGATTGTATTATGTTGTTTTTATCTTTGTTATATCTTTTTATGCCTTTAGTAAATCTGTATGCAATGTTTTGAGAATTATCAACAATTTTAAAGTTGTCTAAGTGCCGCTAAGCCTTTTTTATATGGCGGCCATTGATGTTTACATTTGAAACAGAGACTAGTGGATTTGTTGCCAATCTAGAGAAACTTAGCTTCGCAACAACAAAGATAACGAATTCATTTATTATTGCCAATTAAATCATCCTTAATTCTTTCTGGAATTTTTTCGAGGAAATAAGTGTTTGAGATTTACTTCGTAATTTTTAATATAGATATTTTGAGTTTTTATGTATTTTTGCCTTCTCGCGAAGTGAGAACTGAATTAATTCAATGGGAAATACTCAATCGTCTGTGAAAAACTGTTTCTTTTTTGTTTTGTTTGCTTAATTTCTTTTATACATCGTTCTATCTTTATTATAGTATTAGAATAGAACATGTGGCAACGATTAGATAATTCTATTCTTTAAATGATATAAATTTTGTGCATTATGAGTTATAATATGAAAGAAATATATAGGTTAACTGTTATATAATTATTGGATTATATAACAGTTAACTTAGTTTCCGTTATATAATTATTATATAATTTAACTGTTATATAATTATTAATACTGTTAAGTGAATCTAGCGCCAGAGTGTCGCTACGGTAAACAAATACTAGAGTGAATTTTAAAGAATGCATTATTTATTCTATTTTGGTTTATGCGCTGTCGGCGAAGTAGATGTAATTCAATCCAGTAAGTTTAAATGAAATGCAAGAAAAAATGCGTATAATTTAATATTCCAATACAAGGAAGTCATGTGGTGTACACATCAGATTTTTTTTATTCCCAAACACCGCATGCATTAAAATAAGTTTACCATTATTCGTTATTTCGGATGCTTTGTTACAGTCTGACATTTCGTAATGAATCGAAGAAGTTTTGGTATTAAAAAGACTCCGGTATAACATCATTGGCAAAATTTATAGTATAGTTAAAAATAATGCATTACTTTCATTCAAGAATGGGTTAGATTAGGTTATGCATCGTTAATAATAGTTTATATTAAGAAACTATGTTAGATTAGGTTGTATAATATTAATAAGGTTCTCTTAAAAGAGGATTTTCCAGGGAAACTCGAAAGGCGTTTGTATTTTACATAAAAAAAAAAAAATCGATGAATATCCCAAGAAATCTCCATTCCGACAACTAAGAACGTAACCTGAGACACTTTACCAGCATTCAACTGGTATTACCCTATTGGCCTTTGGCCGCTGATATATGTTCGAAATTTATTACATTAGGTATTTTTCTTAAATAATTAAAAATTGTGTTTTTTTAACTGTAATTATCTAAGACTTTTTAAAAACTTACAAGAGAGAGTTAGAAAAAAATTACTTTTTTATATTTTTTAATTGTAAAAAATGTTACGCTTAGTTAATGACGTGAATAATTTTACATATAAACTGAGCAATTACCGCTAATTATAATAGCCAAGTGTAACTGGGCTATTTTAGTTTAGCCTAGCAATCCACTATGCAGGTGACTATGGTATGCCTGCAAACAAACAGTAATAAAGTGTCACTGACAACGTTCTTGGATGGCTAACGGTAATGTTATTTCAAAGAAATTCGAAAAGAATGAAAAGGAAAAAAACTCAGGTTCTCTTTAGTAAAATTACTGAAAGACGAAATGAATATTCATCTGGACTTTTATTCCTTAAAACTTGTAACTTTAAATTGAAATTGTAAGGAGGGCCTTATATTTGAGCAGGTTTTATTTCCTATTAAGTGCGATATACTATTCTAACGTAAGATTAATTAAAGTAGACAGAAGAAATCTAAGCGTATGTAAATTATAGTGTTGTTTAAATTTGATTTAATGGGTGATTACAGTTGACTGCCTGAACTGGATGATTTGCAAGGCATTCTGTAACACAAGAATTCAATGACTTAGCATTATATTTTAATTTTGACTTTACTAACTTCACGATTATTTTTTATCTATGCTTCTGAAAATAGTTTTTCCATATCTCCAGTTTAGGCAAAAAAAGTCCTTTGAATGTCCATTGGACCTTTTAATAAACTGATGTGGGTTAGAACCTCCGACTCCCTTCATGGCAAGTTTTCCTTCTATTTAACGCATTGAGTTCTAAATCTCTCTCCCTCCCCTTCTTCCTCTATCAAAACCAGGAGTCGGTCCATTACTCAGTTTCCCTACAGAGGCAGGATTAAAACCGAGATTTAAGCTTTGCGTAGGGAAAAAAATAGTGCATTAAATGTTCCAGTGATACTGCTTAGGAAAAGGTCTATTTAAAAAAGCGAAACCTATGCGCTCACGTTAACTTAATTCCTTTAAAAAAAGTAAACAGGCTATTCAGTTTTTTAAATCCACCCTACCCTTTTTGAGAGGTTAAAAAAGCTTATTATTACTATATCTTTTTTTTACCTCTCTTTTTAGAAGCATAATCCTAGCCCCTCTTTTTTTATTTAACGGTCTTCAGGTTGAATAAGTTCATAGAGACTGCAGTGAAGCATTTGTCGATTTGCCGATCCTCGATCAATGTAGTTAAGCCAAACCGGGTGTTGAATGTTCCTTAATTCCTTTATAAACTTAATGCCCTTATTCCATTAGTAATTAATAAACTAAAAGATGGAAACTTAAGCATAGTTCAGAGGAAGTACAGTGGTGCTAGTTTTGGACACTGTAGTGAACGTACAAACACATATTCAAGCGTTAAATTACTTTTCCTGAACATTTTAAGCCAAAATTATGAGTATTGTGATGGCTAACATTCAGAGTTTTGATTCCATGCAGAAAAATAGATAGAACGTGGAAAAATTTATTTGCGTCGGTTTTTGCCTTTTTGCGTCGGTTCACCATAAATGGCGTTTCACTTTTCAGATTGTTGCCGCCAAATATTAGAGCCCTGCAATATATTTAAAGAGATTAAATAATGAAGACTCTTCATGAGTGTATATATGTTTTTCGCACTATGAAACAACATTACTTAGAGACATAAAATTTTTAATGATGTAGTCCTTCACTCGAATATGGGCATCTGGCAGTCCAAATTTGGAAATTGGAAAATATTTTATTATCTATTCCATATTTTGTAAAAGAAATTTTCGATTAACAAACCAATGATTTCAAAGCGAGCAATGGCAACAATGTAAGGAAAAAAAACCTTTTTGTCTTAAGCGCACAATACTGTGTATCGGAAATTCTAAAAATATGTTCTTTTAAAATTATTTTAAGATATTGCTATTGAAGTGAATTTTATGATTTAAGTGCGAAGAACGCGATATTTAATAAATAAAGGTAACAGACAAAAGTTAAGAAAAGCCTCTTTTGGCATAATATAAAATCTGAAAGCTTTCAGATTTTTTTTTTTTTTTTCTTGAAATATTATGTAAGATCAAGACACAAAACAGAAACATTTTATTATTCCTGCTGTCTTTTAGTATCTGCTCACTTTCAACATAAATTCTTTATTTCATTGTTGGCAATAGTAACTAAATTTTAAGCAATTTTATAGACCCTAAGTTTTATTGCCTACGTTGGGAACAATTATTAAGTTAAAAATAATTTTAAAATGCATTAATTATCTGTTTTCGCATATCGCAGTTTTATTTTTTATCTATTATAAATAATGTTCTATACCTTATAAGGTATTTCTCTTGCTTTAATAGCATGCCTTCGTAGTGTAGTGGTTCTGCACGCTGGGCCGGTATTCCAGAAGTCCGTGGTTCGATTCCCGGCGAAGGCGTTTGCTAATGTTTCATCTCTCCGGCATTTTCAAAAAAATACCTAATGTCTCTACAACCTGTTATGTTTTTTCTCATTTTCAAAACATTTCAACTCATTATATATCTTCTTTTTATTTCCCATTATTTTTATGTAATTAAATATTACTTTTAAAATGTTTTTAAAGCTGTCCTATCAAAAATACAGTGGCTCCCAGATGTGATGATAATACCTTGTACTCTGCAATAAAAATAGCAGTACACACAAAGAACACACCGAATTCTGAATAAGAAACGAAACGGGTTTCATCAAGGCTTATTTTGCAAGATTAAAGTTTTTTTACATTAAAAAAAAAAAAAAAAAAAAAATTAAAAGCTATATTTAAGTGTAAATCTTCCTGCAAAGTTTAATAAAATATTTAATAAATCAGTTTCTCTTGATACAATCAAAATAACTCTTAGAGCAGCTTAGATATGATGATCAACTAGCACGATAAAAAAAATATCGTAAATAAGAAAAATAAACAACTCAGGTTTACATTTATAAAATCAATGAAAATTAGAATTTTATCACTCTAGATCAGGTCATCTATCCTAAAGTTTTAGAATAAATTGTATTAGAGTAAGTTTAATACTTTTTTGCAGAAGTTGGTCTCATTATTCACTGGAGAAGAAATAATATAAAGAATTAAATTTCTAAATTAAAGCGTTATGATGATGATGATGATGATGCCCTAGTATGTGATTATATGTGTACAAAAGGATCATGTAATTTAGATTTTGTTAGCATGAAATAAATTATAAAAAAATTCAAAAAGAGGAATTGAAGATACTAGTATACACACACACACGAAAACAAAAAGAAACCTGTTGTAGACACCATATAACTTTTTTCTACGGCCCATTAATTTATACACATTTTTGCTGCTCTTCATTTACGCGAATTACTCTGATTAAATTAACCGATCCTTCAAGGTAACTAGAAAATGATATCAAAAATCGTAAATTTTGAAATTATTACATACCCAAGTTTTTTTTTTTTTTTTTTTTTTTTTTGTTCGGGAGTCAAACTTTTTATGATTTTATTTTTTTATACCGAGTATAAAACTTTCCCAAATATAAGTATAGGAAACGGGAGACTTCATTAAAAGTTAGCTTTAATTATTTGTTCAAAACTAATTTTCTAAACTTTTCGTTGCCGAAAAATTAATATTTTTGTCATTTAAAATATTTCTGTAATTATATTTACATGTATATATTCTAATACATTGTTTGATGTATGATATCCTTGGTAAGACGTAGGTAGAATTTTATTGAAATGAAGTAATTCATTAGCATATTTAAAATAAAATCTCGAATATCATTAAATTGAAAACATTAAAAAGGTATATTTAAAAGGGAAAATGCAGCCAACAAACTAAGCAATTATTGTCATTGACTGGAAATCAATTGAGTTTCCAAGGAGAACAAACTAACTTCTGGTCAATTAACAATAACTAATAAACGTGAATGTGTTTCGTCTTTTCTTCAAGTAAGAATTTGGGCAAAAAAGCTTTTTAGTAAGATGAGTTTAAGTTATTCAAATTACTGATTAAAATTCAATAAGCAATTGGCTGTATTGGCTGTACTGTCAAGTTTTATAACCAGTCCCGAAATCGGGTTTTAAAACCAATCCTAAAGCTTTAAAAAAAATTGCAAAAAACAAAAACTCGTAATCCTGTTACTCTGACAGGCTGGACATTTCTAGGACTCGTACAGTTAAAAAACGTTCACGCCTGTAATGGGAATCAAAGCTTCCTTCAATGGTATATGCTGTCAACATCGTCAGCCAACGCAAAATCCGAGGAGAAAGATTTTCAATGACAATTAAAACATTTGAGAAAAAAGTAGTAAAGATAGTTTTCTCTAACTTTTCTTTAACTGCATTCCAAGTTCTCAAAATACGGAACTAAATTAACTCATTCTGTCTTTTAACTAACTCTTTTTAAAAATAATTTACATAGTGTTGGTCACTGATTATACTGACATTGCTGTTTACAGAGGAATTTCTTATGCATTCTTCATCCTTTCTTATGTATCGTTAGGCCTTTTTCTGCACTTTACTCAATTTTTTTGAGAAAGGAAACTTTGTATTTTAATAAAAATAGTTAATTAATAAAACTTCTAATGCATCATTTATAATTTTAGAGTTTTGGTTATGCAAGTTCATAAATAAGATTATATATAAATTAGTATAATAAACATAGCAACTCCGGGATGATAAAAGAAATTTGAAGACCTTCTTCCCGGAAAAAGATAAGCAGCAGAACTAATGTATTTCCGTATTATTTTATTATAAGAGTACATGAAAGCATTTATTTAGATTTATATCTATATCTATCTATCTATATAATAATAATTTATTTACTAAAGAATATTGATTATATTATCTCCTAAGATTAATTTTAGTAGAATTATCTTAAAAGAGTGAATCCATATTTAGTGAGTTCAATTTCGAAAAATGTTTAACTTTAAACCTTTAATGTAAACTTGAATGTAAATTGTTAAAAATGTTCAACGGGGACTTGAATTAAATCATGAGTAACAAAATTTCAATTGTAAAAAAAATAAATTAAAAGCAAGTAATTAAATTAAATGCAAGTAATCATTGACAAATTTACATTCAAGTTACTTTAAAACTTTTTTTGAAATTGAACTTACTAAGTATGGATTCACTCTTTTAAGATAATTCTACTAAAATTAATCTTAGGAGATAATATAATCAATATTCTTTAGTAAATAAATTATTATTATATAGATAGATAGATATAGATATAAATATCTATTATATATATTTTAAATTTTAATTTTAATTTTTTTATTTGTTTTTGCAAAGATTGCATTATATTTCTTATATTTCGTAATTTTCTAATGTTTATTTCAATTATTTTGAGTTCTATTTCATAATGCCAATTTCCAATGTTTAATTTTTTATAAATAGTTTGAATTAAAATGCATAAACAAGAGTGTGTCGGGGACAATTACTCAAGTAATTTATTAATTTTACTGCATAAATTGCTTTTCACTCAACTGAATTAGCGAAAATGCTTAATCGGAATGAGTTCTTTGGTGCTCTGCATTGGTTCTTGATCCCTTCAATTCACGGAAATATTTAGCCTAACTTCAATTGCCAATTTGGCATCGCCTTATTACTTGAGTAAAGGACGAAACGCCTTCGTATTTATTTCTTAATTATTGTACATTGAACGGGAGTTGGTTTGTTCCCCTTGAAAAGTCAACTAATTTCCGATCAATGGCAATGATTACTTGCTCTTAATTTAATTACTTGCCTTTAATTTAATTTCTTTTTACAATTGAAACTTTGTTATTCATCATTTAATTCAAGTCCCCGTTAAACTTTAACAATTTACATTCAGGTTACTTTAAAACAATTTTACGAATTAAACTTACTAACTATGGATTCACTCTTTTTAGATAATTCTACTAAAATTAATTTTAGGAGATAATATAATCAATATTTCTTTAGTAAATAAATTATTATTAGCTTACTTTGCAGCTATTGCGCAAGTAGTGAAATAACTTGATTTCGCACTAAGTGAATTTAAGATCATACAACATTTGATATACATATGTATATATATATATATATATGGTGCTATCGATTGCAATAAAAATCGATGCACAACTAGATATTATTGCAGCCCCATATATAAAATTTCAACGTTCTACAACTAATCGTTTTTTGAGTTATCCTAGATACATACACACATACGTACCATTGTCTGAATTTGTTTTAAATCTGAATCCATTTTACATTCATTTTGGTACGGTGTTTCATTATGATCTTAAAATCATTTGAATAACTCAATTTTACTAATCAGGTCACGATTAGATTTTAATTTTCACGATCGATGTATATTATTCTTCACTGTCAGAAATCCGATATTTTTGTTGCTAGAAGGCTTTTATTTCAATTTTGGATGATGCCTTTACTTGTCAATAGCGTAAAACTCCCATAAAATTTTCTTACATTAATCTAATAATTTTTTTTATTATTTTCGAAGTCTTTGGTGATCATAAAAGAAAATTTATTAATTTGGCAGCAGATTATTGATAAATTTACAAATTTTAAAATCTGCTTTTGTTACACTTTTATTTCAAATCTCGAGCGGAAATAAACATATCTCTAACGTTCAAGTTTATATCAACTTCTTTGGCAACACGTTCAAATTTGTATCAGATTTTTTAAGGCAGGTAAAATTGCTGCTATTAAATTAATCTATATTTGAAAATGAAATTAGTATTCGCTGCGAAATTTACGTTTACCACACATCCATCCAACATTTCATAGTTTGCAAATGCCTCGTCAGAAACCAAAGAATGCGAAACTGAAGTTTCCTGTGGAAGAAATACACATGTTGATGTTGCAAAAGAAAAAGAACGTACCAGTAGATGTAGCTGTCTATTTGGCAGCTGTTGAAGAATATATTGCAGCAGAGATCCTTGAAAAATCTTGCAAAATCGCAAAACAAAAAAGAAAGAAAACAATTGGTACTGAAGAAATAACTGAAGCTATCAGAGCAGATGAAGCTCTTGAAACCTTAGTAGGCAACGAACTTTTGCAAAAATGGAAAGCAAAGGTGAAGAAGTAGAAAGTTTATTATTAGGTAGTCCTTTTAAAAAGAATGAACTAGTGTTATAAATACTTTTGAGCTAAACTTGTTTTAATGCATTGTCTTTAATTAAATGTACAAAATATACGCTGTACGGGTAACTGTTATATTTTGTTTTGTACATCTTTTCAAATCGGAAAGAAATGCTTTCTCCCTAGGCTTGTAACTTATTACGAAATATGCTCGTCAAAATCTGCGTAGCAACAACCATAAAAAAAAACTGTTTAAAGTGTCTGTAATAGTATCCTGAACAATAGGAAATACTTTATCTGAAGGGAAAAAGATTGCATTTATATAATTCATTTTAATTGAAATTGCTTCTAAATGAACATATCAGAATTCATTTAATAGAGAAAAAAAATAAAAGAATTAAATTTAGGAAATATCATCAGACAGAATTCATCTTTAGAACGCTACAGTTGCTAAACTTCGGAAATCGAAACAAATGGTTTCGGAACAAATAATTTATTGTTAACGAATTCTGAATCTTTAATGCTTAGTATTAATTAGAAAAGGAGCCCATTTTTCTCATTAAAGATCATACAGTATAATGTTTATGATACTGAAAAATATCTGGCTTTTTTTGGTTTCTACATCGAACATTTAAGATGCTAGTTTTATTATTTCATAAAGATGTGCATTTATAATTGCATAATGCTTGATGATATATTATACAAAATCTTTGCTTCGACCAGAAGGTGTTGATGTTCTTAAATGTCATAATGCAAATGGATGCTTTAATCTTTAAATTACACGAAATGAAATACTTTCTTATGAAAACTGTGCCGTTTGAAAGAATTTCAATACCATATTTTAGTTCAGTATTTCAATAATATTCCGAAAAACTAATCAAGTTACTGAATCGAATAATTGCTTATATATACATTAACAAATGCTTTCAACCAAATTACACAATATATTTAGTTATTAAAATTATTTTTATTAGCACTATTAATATATTTTGTATTTTTTGATTTTGTTTGAAATAAGAACGTATGCATTTAATTTCATTTCAAACTGCAGTAATAAGTTTCTTTCAATTGTTATTAATAAAAGCTTATTTTCTAAAATGTATGAAAATTTTAATTATTTTGAATAGAACATGTTACAAGGTGTTTGCTTGCAATATTAACATTGAACTTGTGTTTAATTTCTTCATTTTAAATTTTCTAAATATTGTCTATGTTTTGTATACTTCAATTTTAAACTGCATATTACTAGATTTACGTATGTAGACACATAAGCTGTTTAGTCATAAAGGTAAACTATTTGCAGACATGATCATTGAAATTAAATTCTTCATATTTTAAAGTTTTAAGTATTAAGGAGAAGAGTTTCTCGATAATGCTTCATAATTAATATAATTAAGTTACAAAAAAGCTTATGTGGATGAAACACTGAAGTGAAGATTTTTAAATTATAATGGTAAAACCCTGTGTTTCATACATTTTAAGATGTTGGTTAGGTTAGGTTAGTTAATTACGGCAAAGTCTCGAGGGCTATCTGCCTACGGGGAGGGATGCCTTCGTGGAGGACTTTCTAAGGGAAACTGGCTCGTCTACACGTTACACATGAGGAAAACCACAAAAACACCCATGCAGCCAAGGCGTTCGCGGTATTCGAACCTCTGACCGAACTACCAGTGTTCAGCGACTTTACCGCTCGGCCGCTGGTGGGATTTTAAGATGTTGGCTTTGGATCTACATATTAAATATAATTGTGCGTGAACAGGTATTAAGCAAGTATATGAGTGGTTAATGCTTTCTAGGAATTTCAATGTGAAGAAAGTACTAAGTAGAGTGGTTTTAAAATCAAACCATTTTTAAATGTACTTATCTTATAAATATATATTTATATGTAATATAACAATACAAAATTATGAATAATAAAATATAAAAAAGGAACGGACATTAATTTCATCAACCTTTCAAAATTTTTATTTAAGTGCAGCAACATACTAATATTACTTTTGATTAATATTTTATAACTAATATTACTTTATAATTTATAATTAATATACTTTTATAATTGAATTATCACAAATAATCAGAAAATTATCAAGACCATTAACAAAATTCGGTACTCTTGTTTAACCGGGACCGGATATGCAACCTAGTCCTCTCTCTTAAAAATTTAATTTTATCAACAGTTACTAAAAACCGGAACTTTTTAGTTTTACCTTTAAATATATAAACAACGTCATTACCATAATTAATTACAATGAAATAAGAAACTAGATACGTATCCTAAATACTTTAACAAACTAACACAAATGATACTGAAGCGGATTATTTAGACCTGCAAATTTTCAGACTTAATAACTTTATTTTGACACAAGAAGACTCTTCAACTTCAAAACCATTAAGATTATTAACTCGCAATCTAACATTTCCAAAAAAAAATCATAGCAAATATTATTATTAATCATACCAAAAGAAATGAAATGTATATGTAATAAAAGCAAAGATTTTTCAAAAGAACATTGATCGTTAATTCAGATACTTATTTTTATTGAAGTTTATTGTACCCACTGCAGGTGTTACAGTGTGAAACGCCTTTATTTCAATTAATCCAGAAGTATGCCATCACATATAATTTAGAAAATATGTAACATATAAGCATTAATAGAAAACAGCTGTTTGCTAAATTAGGCTTTATTTTCTTTCTCAATTCGTGAACCATCGCTTAACAATAGCAACTACGTCTTAGCTAAGTCAGACTGATACAAAAGCAGAGGAGTGAGTGTAACTAAGTAGCTATCAGTTTGATATTAATGCCCGTGGAGTTGTGTAATTTACAGAATCTCGCTTCTGTAAATACAAAAACGCCAAGCAAATTTCCTTCCTACGTATATATTTATACATTCTTTTTACAGTATCCTTAATTATCCTTAAATACTAATCACCCTATAAATTTTTTTGACAAATCCATTGTCATTAAGCTGCAGCGGAGAGGAGCTCTTCTAACTGGAAATTGGTAACAACTTGTTTAAGCTCATTTTTAAATCAAGCAGATTTGAATTACCTTGAATTCTCATTCTAAATATGCAAGAAGAATCGACATTAGGAAACTGCATATCCAGTTCTACTGCCAGCCATTCTTATATGACATTAGAAACACATAATGCAATTGCCTGTTAGCAAAAAGAATTCATTCAACAAATGTTACGAAGACGAAAAAACAGACCCATACCATGCTAAAGAAATTAATGCATTACAAGTCTGCGACAAACTGAAATGGTAGCAGGAATGGGATGTCATACAAAAGGCAAGGACAACCTTCAATGTATTTACAAATTGTGATACCAATAAACTAATAACTACTGCACTAATAAACTAGGTTGCATCAGGTCATAGCCCATTTCCTATCTATTTCTATTATAATTATATCCTTCAGAAACATTTCATCAACAGATAGTTGTACCTCTCGCAAATTAGAAGATGATTTCTATTATCTATTCAAATCCTGAATAACAAAAATTTAAACACCCATCCCGAATAACTCCAAAATACATAGCATTGCTCCTAAACAAGAGAGGTCAAAGAAAAAACGTCATTAAAATAACGAATGTGGTAGCAAATATAAGCACAGATTTTTCATCCTGATGAAGAATTATTCCATCTGAATAAAAATGGCATTACGCCAATAGTTTATTTTACCTCTTCTGTCCTTTTGCTGCGGGTCTTTTGCACGCATAAAATGCATTAAGTCCTAAAATTTATAGTACTGGTGAACTATGCGCCACCCTGAACGATACAGTGGTTAGTGCTCTTGGTTGTTGCGACTTTGGGTTTGGATCCGATGATGCTGAACTTAATAGTCAGAGCAACCGGACTACATCTGCACTATCAATGGCGAATATTTGATGTCCAGTGCACTCATACCTATATCTGATGTAGTAGGCAGTCAACCACTTTTGCGATCATGTCCTGCTATCATCAAACAATAAACCATCATGAGTACTTTTCCAGCTTTGCAAACAGTACTAAAGTAGTATGTTACTGTAAAATAGGCATTTCAATGCCATTTTTATCCCACCTTCTCTATTTGCTATCATAACTCGTATCATCATTACAGTGCATTAATTTTCTCCACGTCACTTGAAACTGCATAGTAACCATGATTCATCTGCTTGCTTTTCATGAAGCGAAACACGCTGAACAGAAAAGAAGTGGAAGAAAAAGCTCAAGCAAGTCACCTTTTTTTTAGCCGTTGCCTTCATGGTTTCGAGTCAAATCGAGAGGTCGAAAATAACTTAATTTAGTTCACATTTTAAAGCAACAGACTATTCAAACAATGTAATCGTGCTAGAGGATTCTGAAGTTGAAGATTCTACGCAACATGCGGAATACTGCGTCAAATAGTATACTTCTACGTTATCTAACAGAAGCATGGCGGGGTTAATAAAGGCGACGACTACTTTTTGATCACGCCACGCAACACTCGTAGTATACACAATTGAACGATTCATAAAAACGACCCTTTTAGAGTCCATTTTTGCTTTTATCTTTATATAATTGGAAGGAATTAAAATTCAGTGGAATTTAAAATTTAACAGTTAATTTTTATTTTCATTGTTAAAAGGTAATTTTAGTGGCGCCATCTAAGAAATAACTATATAACTAAAAGCGATAGATCGCATACTATATCAATGCTGCTTTCATTTTACAAGATCTCTTACAAATTAATTTCCAGGTAAGTATTCTGCAAAGTAATTGATCACAAGCACTGCATCATCATAAATGCAAGGCTACGTATATGCTACGAATTCGTTCTCACATACGTTCTCAAGCATAAATACTGGAGAAGTTTTATACAGTGAAAAATCATTAAATCACAGAAAGTTGCAGTTAAAAGAAAACCATGTTAATACCATGTTAAAGCGTTGATGCTTGCCTACTCTCAACTGTCAGCTACCTATGCGACATAATGATGCTCAAGTGTTACCGTATGATGATATCTTCAGCTAATTATTAAATTAAAAGGATTATAACAAATGCAGGTGCATAATTATAATCGATTACAAATTTTGCAGTGATTTAATTAACTGAATAAAGGCGTATTATAGTCTTGAAGTATTAACGTCTTTAATTTATACATTTTATACATACTGCAACTCTACTGATCGCCTAGGATAGTAATCTCAAATTCGCGACCCGCATGCGATCTCCTAAGAAATTTTATATGGCCCGCGGACACATTTTAATTACGTATTTGTTGCAAGTAGGGCTTATAGTTTTAGAGGCATATAGAAATGGATTGAGCTTATTTGAGCTACTGCTATTGAAGGAAAAAAGATAGAATGAATAAGTTAGGGTTTTTTTTTCCTCTCTTGTCTGCTTGTACGTTACGCCACGTGAGTAGGGTAGTGTTGGATTATTTACCATATTGGTACAACCAATAAATTTAGCTTGTGAACAGGCAGCAGGTAAATTACACTTACTAACTGTAACGGTGTTAAGGTTAAATATATGTTAGTAAGTAGTTAATTTAATATACTGGAATTACATGAAATAAATATCAGTCTAAAAGTAATATTTAGTTGTCAATTCGTTTGAATTATGAAGTTATAACTAATAGAAAGGTACCAGTTTTTACACTTCAGTTAGAAAAGGAATATAAATTTAAATTTTTTCCTTTGTGCTATTATTATTATGTCTTATGTGTATTTTGAAAAATATTCAGCAAGTGAAATTTTAAAGTTTATTTTATTTTATTAACTCATGTAATTTTGTTTTGATTTATTATAATTTTTTTTAATTTTGTTACAAAAAATGTTATGCTCCTTCACCTTCTTTCAGATCGAGCATTCGGCCCGCATGCAACTGAGTTTGAGACCACTGACCTAGAGGGCAGAAGAGCTGCAGCCGGTGTGACTGATTGTTTCGTGCCAGAATATCCTACTTGTGCATAAGAAAACGTTTTGTACATCATCCATTCAGCATACTGTGGACTGTAGCTTTATCATTCAGGTATGTTGTGCTTCAATAAAACGAGTTTGACCCGTGTCGAAGAGTCCACTGACAAGCTGACGAAGCAGACAGACGTTTGTTTTGCACTCGCTAAGTCTTTCTGCCTACAAGGGGAAAAATTAGGAAAAACATACAGAAAATTGGCAGGAAAAATAATTTCCTATCATTTGGTACTAAATTGTAAGAGCCAGATAAAAAGTGGCCTCATAAAAAATATATATTAAAAAAAAGCACAAACTATATTAAAAATTATGGGTTTGAGACAGAAAGAAAATATAAAAGTATGAAATTTCTTGTTCTTAATGATAAAATGTTATTTTTTTTATTGTAAATTGCAATAAAAAAGTAGGGGAGAAGTAAAATTCTTTTGGTGGTATAACAACAAATACGCATTTTGCTTACCCCCAAGAAAAGGCAGCCCAATCATTTAGAGGAACTGTAGTGTCCCTGTTAGACCAGCCAGTTGGAATTCTTATACATTTCCTTTAAATATTTCATTGTTAAAAATTACCAGTTCACTATTGCTTTTTAGTGATACAACCACGCTGAAATAGGATCTATTTCAATTGTAGAGTATACTTATCTCTGAGTTTCAACAGTACTCTGAAGAGAAATAAACATTTGGGAACTAGTTTTACTTCAGCACTTGGAAGTTAGAAAGCCTTTTCTTTTGCGATCAGTGCACTGCGAAAGACCACCCGTCATCTAATCCACGTTCGATCGAATACTATTCCTCCCCCCCGACAAGAACCTTTTCGGTCTTTCTTCTGAACGTCAGCTTGGGATTATGCTAAAAGCGACTGACCTTTCGCCGAGTTTGATGCTAAAAAAAAATTCGAAAATAGTAACCCCCTGCAAAAATCGGTATGGAAATACAGAAGAGTAGGTGAAGATCAACCGTAAGATTGCTGTTGAAAAGAAAGGTCTTGTCGCCGAAACAGCCAGCAGCTGAACGGTGAGGGTAAGGTTGGAGAATAAGTAGTGTAAGAAGGGGATGAAGAAGAGGGTTTATAAATGAAAAAAATTCAAAAGTGCTGCAGAGCTTTTGAGTTTTTGGGGATGAAAGCAGATTAGTAACTACCGTGTTTTGACTGAAAATCATATTTTCATAACACATTTTATCCCATCACTCAGAGTTCTTTGAGATGTTTCTACTGCTCGTGTCATGTCTTTAAGTTGTTGACTTTATCCTCCTTAGTTGTTTTAAAATACGCATTAGTGTAAGTAAATATTGTAAACAAATGCAATATTTAATTTTTCGCAAGAAACGGACAAAATATATTTTTGTCTATTGACTACGTAAATTTGTAATTTTTTATTTAGGTTTACCTATTATCTTTACAATAGTAGCCTAAACTTACATTGAAATTTGAGCTTAGTTTAGTGAGAAAGGATATTTTTAAATACAACTCAAACTAGGAATCAGAAGAATTGTTTTAAATTTAAACTATTGTTAAATATTATATTGTTATTGTTACCAATTTTGTACTTAGATTCGTAATTTTAGTAGAATTACAAGTAAAATTGTTGTATTTTTCTGTGTAAGGCAGCGCGAGACAAATTTTAAGCGAGAGAGCTATGCAGGAAAAGTAAGAATACAGGGTCAAGTGCATGGGTATCTCACTAATTTGGCTAGATATCGTCAAACTGACAACGGTTTTGGCTACTATTTTGCGACATTTTGGTCCGGTTCGCGTAATGGCAAACCACACATTGAGTTGATCAATGTTTACGAATTTCGTTTACTGCGCATGCTCGGCAGTGTACCGTTGGCGTGGCAGGTACTGGCGACTAAGCAACCATTACACAAGGCTGTCCATCATGTAGGTCTTATCGACTATTTACAATTATAATACTACCGAAATTTATTTGTGCTTAATGCATTTACTTCTATTTCATTTCATTTTCGTTTATTTTGTTCATAAACGTTATATTTAATATCAGTTATCTATAATAATTTCCTTGACTTTAATTTAGCAATTTAAACTGGTTTTATTCTTTAATTTGTTAAAGTATATACGAATGGAACATATAGTAATTTACCATACGAAATTACTTTTATTCCTCACAAGTATATTCAATAAAGATTCAGCTAATATATCCTGTAATGTTTCCTGTTTTGTAATCATTCTTAAACGAAACTTTGAGTAGTTTACAATCGATAGTTACTCTCTAAGTAATAAAGGAACTTACAACCTAACAAGTTTTAAAACCCCGAACTGTTTACGCCAAGATAAATAGAAATAAATAGAATATCAACCACACGCCTTATTTACCTTCTTTTAAAATTGTACTAAAGTCGTAATTACGGCAAATTCTCTTCTGGGCATGCGCAGTATGCGAAATTCGTTTAACGTTGATCAACTGAATGTGCAGTTTGCGATTACGCGTCCTATTCCTGTATCACCGTAATACGTATTGAAATTGAAGAAATGTAATTGACCACTATGTTAGTTGTAACTATAATTTCTCACTCTTAATTTTTTCCGGTAGTTTGGAGAAGCAGAAAGTACTAGAAAAGTCTCGGCGGTCTGTTGAAAACTATAAAAGGATGAAGAGAGAGCACCTGAGTTCATTTTATTGTTGTTGTGAGTTGTAGTTCCGCGTGAACTGAGTAAATACGAGTTAGCTTTCTCTTTA
The DNA here is from genome assembly GCF_044657685.1 of Stegodyphus dumicola. NCBI lineage: Eukaryota > Metazoa > Arthropoda > Arachnida > Araneae > Eresidae > Stegodyphus > Stegodyphus dumicola. Next base: position 7,062,517 of record NC_140773.1, read on the forward strand.
GAAACGCTTTGCGTTGTGTTTAACGTTTTTAGTAGTTGAAGCCTAATGTTGATTATACTGTGAACACTTGTACGAGTATTTCTGTGGAAAATTTCAGAGTTCTGTTATATTTCTTTTGATAAAAACAAACTTTTATTGACCTATTATAAGACTTGTGCATTCAATCTATTACAAACCCGTATGCACGCAACAATATTTATTCTGATGCTTGATTTTTTTAAAATTTCTTAAAAATGGAAGTCTTATTCTGTAGTATAATGAAACAGAGAAAGGTATAATTGCCTTAAACTTGTTGGAAATATTTTTTTTCCTGTTATAAACTGAAAAGTAAGAAATATATGAAAATGGGATTTTAATTTCTTTTTGGAGAATATCTGATGGCATAAAAGTATTCGCTCAAAACTGCTTCTTTCTATTTAATGCACGCAAGTTAACTATGCGCATTCGGAAAAGTTTTAATCACTTGAATCTTCTTTATTTTCCTGAGGGTGATTTTTAGCCCTTATGCATTAAAATTAAAGATAAATTTTATCTAGATATTCAAGAATAAATTTACCTTTTTTACATAGAGCAAGAACCAATTTAAAAAAAATTAATCTAGCAAAATAGTATTATTCATAATTTTCTGTATATTACGATAACCTTATAATGCAAATTTATTGCCATAAATACAATTTTCTACTTCAGATTAGTTGAAAATGGAAGGGTGATTCCGCTTTTCATAGCACATAAGTAATGCTTTGCTTTAAAACATATTGTAAAGGCATTTCTTTTTGATCATTTTAAAATTTACTTTTAGACCAGTGATACATAGCATATGAAATTTGAAAAAAAAAAAAAAAAAAAAAAAAAAAAAAAAAAAAGGAAGAGATAAGTGTAATACAAAACACATAATTTGTGTTTTCTTAATTTATTTTGAAGAGTCATTATGTTATTTCAATTCAGGAACGTGAAAAATGTGCAACGTCCTCGCTGGGATTCGAACTTTGGACTTCCCGGTTACACGTAGAGCATGCTTCCAGTTATACCACGAAGGCATGCGGAAAGAAGGGAGAAAAAAGCTTATATACCCCCATTTTAAAGAGTGACTGGAGATTAGGGAAAACAATAGCCGAATCCTGGTGGTGATCCTGGTTCAATTTCGGGTGCAACTCATACAGTCTTTTAGAATTTTTTTTCGAAGAAACTTTGAAGATTCTGCAATTGCCCTCGCTGGGATTCGAACTATAGTTCGATCGCCTCATCCGCGACCATGAGCGTAAACACGCATGCGCCATTCGGACCGAATTATTCTCAAAATAGGGTGGAAGGATGGGGACTTTCTTTCCCTCCAGCATAGCTCTTTCCGGAGAAGAGAAAACCTTTCACGTCGCAGCAATAATACTGCCCCTTTTGGACGAGTCTATGTGTTTTGGCAGAATGCCAACCAGGGTTGCGCTTGAGACGGTCGAACTATACCAACCTCACAAATACGTATCGAGTGTGCTTCCAATTACACCGCGGAGGCGTGCGGAAAGGACAGGAAAAATATCTTATAATTAATTTATTTTGTGAGTGTGTTATTTATAGTTTCACACGTGCCTTTTTAAATCAAGTGCGCTTATTATTATCAAGATAGTATTATTATGTTTCGCAGTTGTCAATCAGAAAGTTAACCATTATTGCTAAGTCTAATTTCATAGTCTGTAGGACCTCATTAGTTATAAATTGAATTTTTATTGATCTGACGATATGAGAAAACATTTTTTTAAGATTCCGTGATTATAATCGGTTAACTGAAAAACAATTTTTAATCTAATTAGCGCGCTATAAATCAAAATCCTGAGTTTGATTAATTGCTAGAGCTTAACAGGTAGTCAGTTAATTCAGATAATCAGACAGAAAGCTACAAACTTTACTCCGCATTATAATTTCTGAGTTTTTCAATGGTATACTTAAAAGAACGTTAGTATGAAACACAATCAGAACTTAATGGTTAATTTCTTTGTTTTGTTGAGAAGGTTTGATAAATGAAATACTTTTTATGAAGTTCTAGATTCTCTTCTGATCTTTTTACAGCTATGCGTAACTGTCTATTTACCCTTTGTTATGCAATGTGTAAGCAAGGGGAAGATAAAGAGCTGTGCATAGCTGTAAAAAGATCAGAAAACTGTTAATAACAGCATATACGAATGATATCATATAGCAAAGGATTTTAAGTCTTAATTCCAAGCAGTATCTCATAGCAATACTTTTAAAGCATGCTAAAATTTTATAAAAAGATTGATAATGTTAATTTATATGGAAGAAAGGCTTCATAATCTACGTGTATGCAATTTAAAAATAATTTTATCTTTTGCACTCTTTGGAATGCGTTTTTTTTCATAGATTATTCATTATTTAACACACATTTTTGCCTTTCTTTATTCTAATGCTTTTTCTTCCTATAAATTCAGAAAGAAACAATTAAAGTTATTAAACTTCGGAGAGGGAAGAAGATTGATCAATACTTTTAATTAATATAAGGAGTTATTTTTGATTGAGAAAGAAACTTTTGTTAATTATATATTTCAAATACGGTTGTGTTTTAGTCTACTTTGAATTTTCTGTATAATTTGTTTACGTTTTCCCTATGTGATGTCTATTTTCCGTATCTGAAAACTTTTGACACATAAATATTCTTTTTAAATTGATTTTTATTTTTCAAACTCAGCTACTGTTCCCGAATTTTTTGGAAAAAAAAAAAAAAAAAACGGAGGAAATGGCCTGAAATACTTCTTACTTCCAAAATATCTCCCAAGATCTGGAAAACAGCTAGATCCTGCATACATCGAAAGAAGGTTCTCTTGTTGATTTCAGGATGCAGTATCTCACAAATACCACACCTCACCACGGACAGAAAGAGAAAAAAATACTTAACTCCTGAAGGTCCTAGTTTATTGTACACGAGCTTTACACCACAATTTAACACAGCGGCAACAAAGTGCCGGATGACAAGAGGATTGGGGAGGAAAAAGCCAAACTCTTTTCATTCTGGAGGAACCCACTGGCAGTCAGTCCTTCTGCTGTTTCATTCAAGAGCAGCAGACTGTATAATTGCTTCCTTACAAAACGCCTTTCGAGTTAAAATGAGCATGATAGAGTTTGGGAAGGTAACCGCCACCGAGTTCTTGTTCCATGATCTCATGGTTGTCTTTTTTGGGGGAAAACTCTGGAATTGCCAGCGATATCAAAAAGAAGGAATAAACTAAATAAAAAGTGTTCTGAGCAAAGCTGGGACAAGTGTTTACGAGACTAGTTTAACAGGAGGGAGGCTGAGAACACTGCTGAAGGTTTGCTTCAGCTGCTGGTATGAGGTCCATGGCAAATCAAGGTAAAATAAATTCGAAGTTACAAAGAATTTCAAGTCTAATCATCTTGCAAAGTTTTGTGATTCAACAAAGCACGAATAGTACTAGTTTAGTGCACAGGACAATTATTTTTGATAAATCTAAAGCTCTGAGTCTTTTATTGATGGTACCGAAGGGACTATTGCTGAGGGTTCTCACTTTTGCTTTGAAGCACTTTTGCGATGTGTCAGTTTTCAACTCGAAGGTCAATCACATGCATACCTACAGAAGCTGCTCAATCTTGTGCTATGAAATCGTTAATATAATCAATATTGTTATTAATTGTTTTAAATAATTAAATTCCATCTATGATTGTTATAATACTTATTTTTATAACATCTATAACTCATAAACACTTGTAACTCTGAAAAAAGTATCGTCTTTTTGTGCGTGTGCTTTTTGGAGGGCAATGCTCGTTTATAAGGCATGTAAGGCTTATAACTTATCCTCATTTTTGCGAAGTATAACTTGCTTTTATGACGTTTATAATGCTAAAAAGTAGATTATCAAATAGCTTTTCGAACGATAACATATATCGGTTTTAACACTTATAACGCATGTAACTCTTATAATTTAATCTCACTTTTTCGGTGTATCAGTTTTCAATTAACAGATGGATGCTTATAACATATCATCACTTTTACGTCGATTCAGTTCTGTGGTGCACCACTTTTCAAATAACAGCTGGACATTTATGATGATAAACAAATATCAATATTTTCGAGTATTTGCTACTCTTCGACCTAGCTGGACTACTGGCTGCTGCTTTCTTCTTACTGAAAAGTTATCAAAAATGTAAACATTTTGATATAAGCACAAACAATGTGCCAAGTTGTTTGTGGCCGCAACATGTTTACTGACATAAAATGAAGATTTAATCTGCTTCGTGCTGCCAAATTCCTATTCATTGTGGATCGGTATTTCAGCATTCTATGCTGTGTATATGTATGTGTATGTAACTTATATATCGGTATATATATATATATATATATATATATAACGTATATTTCAGTATCGCTGTATATATATATATATATTAACGTATATTTCAGAATTCTACGCTGTATATATATACACGTTGGCGTAACTAAAGTTTTTGTGGTTCGTCCTTTTTTATTACATATATGTATATAAATATATATATATATATATATATATATGTATACGTTGACGTAGCTAGAGCTTTTATGGTTCGGGCTGGTTCCTGGATTTACTGCCTATCTTGATAATACAAACGAATAGCTACAAAAAATGTCAAAAGGACATGTTGGACAATTCCAGCATTTTAAAATTATATTATAAAATATAGAAATTATAATATAAAATATAATTAGGTAAAATTATTTTGCTTTTTTTTTTTTTTTTTTTTTTTTCCTCGCAAACTTTCAAGAACATTACAGAGGTCTATTTGATTGCTCCTGCTGTTAAGTAGACAATTGAAAATGATTTTTTAAATTCAAAATATACATTTGTAGTTCTTAAATACTTCTTGGAGGATGATCCTGTTCCGGTTTTCCTAGTAATAACGGGAGGAGGGGAACTCTGAAATATTTCTTTCTCTACGAGGCATTTTTCCTTATAAATGTCGAACGCAATTTAGGTGATATGTGCAATTGGCATTCAAAAGTTTCAAGAGAATGAAAAAAGGTATAACTTCACGTGGTGATATTTTTGAACATTTTATCTAGAGTAAAAATTCGTTTCTTTATTTAATTCCGTATTACAGTTTCGAATCTAAATTTGTTCTTCCACTACTTCGACGATTCACATGACTAAACCCTTTTAAATAATGTTTCACGTAAAACATGCCACCCTAAAAATAAGGAGCTCGAGGCGGACCGCCCCCTGCTCCTCTCTCTCTATACAGGGTGTACCTTAGATGTTGCGACAAACTTCTAGGGAAGGTAGGGCACATCATAAGGATTAAGAATTGCATAAGGAACCCATGCCCGGAAATGTCAGGAGTAAGTGGTAGCAGAGGTAGAAGATGGGAAAAGAAACAAGAGTGATCAATTTGAAACCTTTATTAGACATAAATACAAATGGTGTACGACAGCTTGAATGTTACAACAGATGTTGGAAGTTTGCACCATCAGACGCCAGACATGCCTCACACCGACGGACCATTAATTGCCGGACATGATCAAACACACCGGGAGTTTCTTTGAATGTAGCAGCTGCGTAGGCGAGTCTTAGCACGAGATCTATTTCAGACACAACAGGATCCAGGATCGTGATACGACGCTTTTGATGGCTTCCCACAAAAAGAAATCAAGGCTCGATAAATCCGGTGAGCGTAGGGGGCCGAGGAACTGGTCCACCACGCCCAATCCATCGATGCGGGAATGATCTGTTCGAATGACTACGAACATCCAGTCCAAAATGAGCAGTGGCCCCCCAGCATGTTGGAATCACATGTTGCGCTTCACGTTTGGTGTAATAGTCAAGCAAATCGCGAAGAAACTACTCCAGAAAGATCAAATAATTCGCGGCATTCAAATGATCAGTCGATGTCAGGCATGTTTGGCGTCTGATGGTGCAAACTTCGAGCTGTTGTAATATTTGAGCTGTCGTACACCATTTGTAATTCATATCCAATAAATATTTCGTATTAATCACTCTTGCTTCTCTTCCCATCTTCTAGCTTTGCTACCACTTACCCCTGTCATTTCCGAGTATAGGTTCCTATACAATTCTTAATCCTTATGATGTGCTCTACCTTCCCTAGAAGTTTGTCGCAACATTTACGATACATTTACGATATGTATCAATTTATTTCTTATCCATTTTTAATTCCGAGGAGACCTTATTCCAATATGTCCCTTTAAAGTAAAATAATTTTTTTTTGTATGTAATTTAGTTAATTCATTATAATATATAATAGCAGCTGAAACGAAATTAAGTGTATTTGCTCTGTTATAAGTGCATTTTATTCTTGCATGAGAATCATCATATATGAAAATTTGCTCGATTGTATTTATCAGGCAGTAAAATTCTTTAAAAAATGTAATCGCATTTTAAATGTGGATTGCTCATAGTCTTTTTCAGAGGAAATACCAGTGAGAATGAAATGCTTTCCCAGTTGTTATGTATAATCATTAATGCATAAATAGTTAAAAATAAAACAAATAAATAAATAAATAAAATCTGAGAGCTTTTAAATTTTATATTAATTACGTTTTCTCACGATGGATTCAAAACGGGATTTGAAAAATAATACAGACTTTCAAAGTCATACGACGCAAAATACCGTTGGCGGTATTTTGTGGTATGTTGGTAGCATTGCAATGCTACCAACATACCAGTAAAAAATGTAAAGAAACCTCGCGCATAAAATATCCAAGTTTGAAGATGCACGTGATGTTAATGTTAATAGAACGCTTTGAAATAATTGAGTTTGTTAATCAAAAAATGGTTAAGGTTTTACAAAATAGATAATAAAACAAATTCCAAATTTGGGCTTCCAAATGCCCATATTCAAGTGAAGAACTGCGTTATTCTAAATTTGATGTCTTTTTCACAATGCGAGAAACATACAGACATTCATGCAGATTATTCAATATTTCATTTCTTTAAATATAATGCAGGGTGATAATATTTGGCGGTAACAATTTGAAAAGATGATTCGTACTTTTATAGTGAACCTACGCAAATTGCCAAAACGAAATTAAAAGGCCTTCTGGGCTACTGCCCTTTGGAATAAAAAATAATAAATTAAATATGATAATGAAATAAGAAAGCCAATATGAAACCAACACTTGAAAATAAAATAAGACCTGCGAATAAATAGATCAATGTTATTACTCGAGTTGGTTTCATCAAACAGTGAATTGAAGGAAGAAAAAGTTGATATTTAACAAGAAAATAGCATTTTCTTTGTTTAAAGTTCAATGTAGGATATAAATATGTTTCCTTTAACTTATCTTCTCGCATAAATTTCACTATAATAACGGGTTGCTTAATTTTGGTTGTCCCATCTCTTCACCAAAGAGGCAGCTAGCCCAGATTGCCGTGCCAATAACATAAAGTGGTCGAATCGAATCGGTCGGTTAATTTATCCAATATACCTAAAGTCTCGCATCCGGACACATACATCAAAATATCAAAAGCAGAATAACCCACTAGGTTCACAAAAGACGTCTCCATCCACTCATACCATCATTTTCTTAAAAGTCATCCGTCTTCAGAGAGCACTGGACAGATGTCAGTGGTGAAACGGATCAGTTGAGTTTTGAAGCCTGGTCAGGAAGTTGGAGGCGGGACTCATATTTATGTCCACCATCACTTTTCAGACTCCAGTTGGACAGCTCTAGGGATTTCTTTCACTTTTTCAGTTAAATGGTTCAATTTTGTTTTCATCCGAGAGACTGTCAAGGGACTTCAACTTCAGTTCGAGTTGCTGAGAAACATTTGTTATCTGATTGATTGAACAGGTCAGGGATGGTATAATCTATAGTCTCTTCAACTTTCCTTCTGACTGTTATTGTTACTATGACCGTGAATTAGCAACTTCTCGGTATTAATTTTAAAATTTTTTATCTATTAATATTAGTTAAATATAACTTTAACTAACAAACTGGCATCCTTTTAACCCTTTCGAGCACGCTACCTTTTAAAGTTGGAGTTTTTCTTAAAAAAAAAAAAAAGGTAGGCAGTCTAATTAAGCCTAGAAGAGTACACAAGTAAAATTTTGTGAAAATAGCACTTATCGTTTTAATTCTGCGAGTGTGCCCAAAGTGGCACACTGATTGAATAGAGCTTCGAAAAGAGTGCTGAAACGAACACTGTTGTCAATGAACTGGCCAATGAGATGCGGAGAAACAAAGAATACAGACTCTCAGTTGTCCTAGATGATCGTTGAGCCCGGTCTGGGCACACCTAGGGTTCGCCGTTTAATTTTAGGCAAGATTTCAAGGTAAAAATTTAAAACTAATATAGAATAAGGAGATTAGTATGCAGCCAAAAAATAACATAGAAATTTCTTTTCAAAGAATTCCTTTTATACCCTAAAAAAAATCTGGAAGATTTCTTTGAAAAATGAGGGTCTTAAAAAACTGAACATGGCTAAAATATATGGACTGGTTTGTGTTGAACTGCCATCTGCGATAAATAAAGAAGGTTCAGAGTAACCTATAATAACCTATAAATCTTTTTTCATTCAATTTTTCTATGCGTACAGAAGGAAATTGTTAGTTGTGTCCAGACCGAACACACTGTGCCGCAAAGTGTTAACGCCATTCAGAACCTAAATGAAAACAAAATAATAAATTTTTCTGGTATTTACCACAAAAGGAAATAATTGCGTTTGAAAATTTTCCTTGTGAGAAATTATTTTTTGTCTAACTTTTCATTTCAAGTACATGCAGTATTTTTTCCCACAAATCAAGTATTGTAGCACAGCTATTATAAATTACTTCATATAAAGCTTTTAGTTTAAAAATTTAATAAAACTTTTATGAAATGATAATATATTTTTATATCTAAATTTAATGACTTCAGTAGTTATCGGCTTGAAATACTATGTCATATTTTGTGCTTATAAATTTCGAACTTCTAAATATTCCTAAAGGCCCTTCAGCACACTATTTCAATCGTTATTTGAAGTAGCCATGCTTTTCGAATGGATAAATGGAAAGATTTATTATTTTTTTTAAATTTAAAATTTAAAAAAATTGGGGTTTTATTTGCATAATCGATCAGATATAAAATTCTGAGGTCAAATTTGAATATGCGCAGCAAAATGCGAAATGTTTTGCAAGGTTTTCATTCAGAAACTGCATGCGCAGACTTGTATTTAAAGAGTCAACTGTGGCGCACTCGTTTAAGATTGCGCACCGTTTTGTGTAGCCAGAATTGAGCCATGACGAGTATATTCGTCAATCACAGAGTAAGTTGCGCTGGTAAGATATTGGATGAAAAAGATGGGTTTATTTTATAAAATTGAAAATTTTGTTACTAATATTTACTTACTTGGTTAACATAAGCATATATTACATACATATTAAACTAAAAATGCAAGAAATTAAATTAAATATTATACATATAAAAGTAAGAATTTAAATTCCTGATGTGGAGTGATATTCAGCGAAACAGGGTACTATACACAATGGGACTTTGCAAATCGAACACCAGTAACGCGATTCCTTCCTGATCTTACGTTTGTAGCAATGCGAACACCTTCGCATAAGGTTGTTTTTTTGTTTCGTTGTTACGGGTATATAAACCGGAACATGATTCCCGTCTAGTTGGCTTATATTAGGTCTAAATGGCCGAGTTTGTGTCGATTTATTTCTTTCAATTGGATACGTCGCAAAAGTGTCTTCAATAAATTTGAGAAAAAAGTTGATAACGCGATAACGTTGCATTATTTTTTTATATAATATGAATGCAATCAGACACATAATGTCTAAGAAATGGAGAAATATTTTTTGTAGCACTTTTTGAGTCGTTTTCTTGCTGTGGAGTACGCTATGATAATTTCATCGCTCATATCTACTCCACCCATTTTTTTATTATAATCAATCACTAGCTCCGGTTTCTTTGTTATTATTTTTCTTTTCTCTGTTTCTATTACGTTTTCATTATGTACAGTACTTACTAAATAACCTCCCTCTTATCTTTCCATTTCATTATACGCGTGACGAGTATACTCATCAATACACAAAATCGTGGCGCTTTTCCATGACGAGTATACTCGTCAATGACAGTTAACTGATTAAGGCGAAAGTCAAAACTGAAGATCAAAGACTGAAAATACGAAATCTAAACTCAGTGTATGATTATGCTTTCTACAATTTTTTTTAATTTTAATATACCCACCTAACTCACAAAAAATGAGACAAATGTAGGAAACGCTTAACGCAATTAAATAAAAAAAGATCTTACGAACATTTAAGGAAAGTTGTTCTGGACTTTTCATCAACGGTTCATATTTAATTAGTAAGTGAAACAAATGAAATGAAGACGTAGATTTAAAGAACATTTAAATTATTGCAGGCGTAACATTATGGATCATGTAGTTATAAATAAACAAGCGTTTCAATAGTTTTATGAGTAAATCTAAAAGCACGAATTAGAAACTGTTTAAAATAATCCATTGTCATTAAATTTATTGTTGCGTGCATACTGGTTCGTAATAGATGAAATGCACACAGAACCGATGATAGCTCGATAAAATTTACTTTATTAAAAGTAATACTTCTGAAACTTTCTACAAAAATACTGGAACAGCACTTAACATTATCATGGAGTACAATCAGTAGCTACCGTCTTTTTCTGAAAATAAGACATCCTCCGAAAATAAGCCCTATCGTGATTTTCGGAACTTTTGTAAAATAAGACATCCCCCGAAAATAATCCCTAGTTAAAATAATGTCACAAAAAGGATTCGTTAAAAAATGCTGTTGATTTATTAAGTAATAATACGTTTAGCTTTCCTAATACACGTATTTCAGAGAAATGTTTGAAACAAAATATTCCGAGAAATTAATTGTTTACCTCTACAGTTCGTTTCAAATTAATTCTTGGAATTTATCTTAACCAGTTCACCGTTTTCTCCGAGAGAGATACGTTCACAGGAAAGGCATCGTTATCCGTTAGCGTCGGCAGACTCTCGTCGGGGTGAAATTTGGGCTGAATCGTAACCCCCGAGACACATACGACGCAGTGACTTTTTTCCAACCCCCACAGAATGAGTCGAAAATCAAAAGGAGTGATTGATGGGTAAAAAATTCATGGGACAAAATAACTGATAGTGATGTTTCCAATGCACTACGAACAGGCTACTTAGACAAGAAGCATTTAACGATAGCTGTATCGCAAGACATGAGAGATTCAGACCAATGATTCAACAGGAAATGGATTTGGAAGAAAATCAGAATATAATTCAGAATTTTATTTATGACGATGTTCCAGAAGAAGACGACACGACTGTAATTGAATAAATTTAAATTTCTGTATTCTGTGTAAAATAAATATTAAATAAAAATAGATAAATATACTTTTATTTTTGCCCTCCCCCGAAAATAAGCCCTAGCGCGTACTTTAGACCAAAAAAGAAAGCAAGAAAGTGTCTTATTTTCGAAAAAGACGGTACGCTTCAAACTTCTATGGACGTTAAACACAAAGCAATACAAAGCGCATCTAAAGAGCGAAGTTAGCAAGGAGGTATCTCAATAATCGCAATTCACGCTGAACTGAACTACTATTATTGAGAAACTGATGTTCTGCCCAGTCTTATATAATTTCCCCCTCGACCGTCGAGAAATGACTAGTACCTTCCACTTCTCGAAATTAATGGAGGTCATATGAGAGTCGGATACGGTTGCAGTTATATATAGACTCAGTTACAGTTATTCGATTGCAATACTTATTGCAGTTATACAGGGATCTGACCAAAATATCGCCACTTTTGGCGGTTTTGTAGCCAAATTTGGCGGTAAAAATTAATCGCCAAAATGGTTCAACTTAATGATATTGCCTGTATTCTTACTTTTCCGGCAGAGCATCTTCTCTTTCAAGCATTTCCTGTTACATTATACAAAAAATACTACAATTTCCCATATAATTTCACTAAAATTATTTACATATCTACAAAATTCGTAACAGTATAGTAAAATTACGTCTTTTCCTTACACTTTTCTTTTTCTTTTTTTTTTCTTTTTTTTTTTTTTTTTCCAATGGCAGATTGTTAACAGTTACAATTTTGTAACAGAGTCCATTAATCTATACTAAGGCCCAGATGTGGGGGTCTCTTTATTATGGAGGCACCTAATAATGGCCACCAATGCCTCCCATGAAGGAACGGACAGTTAACAACCATACCTTCCCCGGGATTTGGACCCAGGCCTTCGGTATCGCAGTAAGTAGATAAGTTATTTTATTTATTTTTATTTTTGCTTCTGTCCTGTTCTTTATTAGACTTTATTCTAATCTTATATTAATTTTTCTATTAGTGATCTTTTAGACCAAAATTCGCAAGTAGTTCCCATTTGAAACTTAACAGGCCTTTTTTGACGGTTTATTTTATTTTGTATCAATAGTTTTATTTCCTTTTGAATAATCGAGATTTTTCATCTGTGCGTCTACCTGACAGATCCGTGATGTGTACCTAAATATATACATACGCGCGTAAATAGCGAGCATTTGTACGTGTACGTGCAATTATATGCTTAAAATTAGTAATTTGAAGTTTTGATATGTCCCATCCCCCCCCTCACCAGCCTCAGTTCAACTTCCATACTTTTCTTTGTTAAAAATAGATTATAATGAAACAGTTTATTTGCCCATACATGGATGTTTTCGTGACATTTAAGGGGTATCAGAAACCCCTATACCGACAATGTTAAATTAGCCATTTTCGATGTACCTTTTCTCAAAATCTGCTGTAGATACAAGCTTGAAATTTTTTCTGTAATTAAAGTATACCTATCTGATTATACTGAAATAAGCTTTTGAAACATTTTGAATTTTAGAGTAAATTACAGGATATTTTGTTAGGCATAATAAAATTTAGCACTTTTCTCACACAAAAAAAATAAAAAAAATTTTTTTCTAAGTTTATTACAAAAAGCTCGTTTATATATAATATTAGGAAACGTAATAAATAAGCCATAAAAAGTTTAGATACCTGTGAGCAGTAGTTCCTGAGAAAAGGTACAAGTATAAAAAAATTACGTTTGGAGAAAAACGCGTTTTTATGTAAAAATCCTCATTGATCAAAGCAGTAGATATCAAATTAAAACTAGATTTTTTTACAGTTCTAATTTTCATAGAAATTAAAGAATGGTATTTTTAGAAAGATAAAAGTGTAGAGAATTTGAAAATGCAAAAAACCGAAATCACAATTTTTGGAAGATTTTGGGGTTCCAACTCCCTTAAGAAGAAAACTTAGCATTCACATTGAGATAGAATCGTTTATGGGAGACGGAATTTGTGTTTAGTATTAGATTTTGATTTTTAAGTCTTACCTTAAGTAGCTATAAGCTAAATACGTCGAGAATAAAAATCCTCTTTCTTCATTCCATCATTTTTGCATTGGCTGTAGCGTTATTGGTAAAAGGTATTGTAGCGTGATAAAAGTACAGCTCTTACAAAAAAGGAACAACGCTTTCGTAAACAACTTTTGAATTTGCAACACGAAAGTAAAAGATTTTCTTTACAATTTCGATAAAAGGTGCTAAAGCTATAGTGCAGAGCGCACTCACTTAATCCAGACATAATGCTAATCCCTGAAGAAAGAAAAAGAAAAAAAAAAAGTCTCCATAAAGCCAGCGTTTAGTCCATCAGGAGAGATTAGCCATAACGTACCGTGTCCTTGTCGTACAGCCGGCAGCTTTTTATTTCCATAACTTCCCCTTTTCATGATTCTGTCGTTCGTGACGTCATTAGAATCACGTGCCATAACCCCCTCCTCCCCCCCACGCCAGAAGTCGGGCATATTATCTATATCGTTTCCCCACCCTTCGTTCGTCGCGACTTTATAATCCGCAACTTTGCTTTCATGCCAACCCTGCAGCTTTAATCCAGAAGTTCAGTATTTTGACGTTAATCTTAATGCATCGCCCTGCAATGTACAGCCAGAGCTGACGATTGCTACGTGAGAAAGCTAACATGGCTGCAGAACGCAGCTGCGGAACTCACACATCAGAGAGACCTTTTTAAAGAGACTACTAATGTTTGCCACTCCCGTTTTGCTACATGAAACAAGACACAGTTTAAAGTGCCATTCCAACCATGTAGGTTGGAGAGGAGATGGCGGAGGGGAATTCGAAATTTTAACCGGCGAACAGATTGAGGGTCATGTTGACTTTTGATGTTAATTTAGATCGACGACTTTATTCAATAGCTGTACATTACTGGGGACTCTATCTGCACGTTAGGAGAGCATTTTAAAAAGATCTGATTTGGACAGCGTATGACTTCCTTGTACGGCCTATTAGATTATGCACAGTTTTCCTTACATTTCATTTAAACTTATTTCCTCCATTTATTCTAACTTAATTAACCGATTACTCAAGGCAAGTTGCAAATGTCATTAAAAGTTAAAAATTTTGAAATTAAATATCCCAGGCAGTTTTTGTCGTATGGGAGTCAAAATTCTTGTATTTAGCGAGCATACAATACCCGGGAGACCGCATTAAGACAGATTTCTTTGTTTGTCCAAAACTAATTATTTTTAAATCTGACATTGCCAAAACATGAATATTTTCATCATTTAAAACACTTCTGTAATTTAAAGTATATGACTACGACCAACGATTGCGGAAATGTAGACCGGCTAAGGATATTTTTAAGCCGCGTTAGGTGTGTGTGTGTGTGTATGTATATATATATATATATATGATTCAATTAAATTAAATGCGTTAATAACTCGAAATATATTTCATTATACTTGCACAATAGCTGCAAAGTAATTAAATATCCATTTTCAAAGTTTCCATTCAATTTTGCATGATGCAACGCATTTTTTCAAAATTCAGTTTTCAAAGCTTCAAGTTACTTCATTTCCTACAATTCTACTAACCTTATCTAAGGAGATAATATACTCAATAATTTTTAGTAAATAAATTATTACACACACACATATATATATATATACTATATGTGTGTGTATCTATGAATGTATTTATTAAGTAGTTTGGTGATTATCTCCTAGGAGACGAAATGGCGAAAATTGATAAAAATAGTGAATATTAAACAAAATTGAAAGACCTCGATAAATAAAATTAATCAACTTTTCTAAAAATCCAATAACTTAGCGGAACTACAATTTTAGACTTAGCTAAATTTTTCAGTTTGGCATCATCATTCTTACTTGAGTAAAAGATGAAACACCTTCACATTTATTAATTATTGTTCATTGAACTGGGGTTGGTTTGTTCCCCTTGAAAAGTCAACTTATTTCCGATCACTGACGAGAATTACTTGCTTTATTAATTTTATTTTTCAAAGTTTGAATTTCTATTTTTCATGCTTTAAATTCAAGTACCTTTAAAAAAATTTCGGAATTTTTTCCATGATTTAAATTCAAGTTTCTATAAATTTTTTTTTTCCATTTTTGGAATTAAATTTCGTACTTCATTGTTACCTCATTTTGATACATTCTACTAAATTTATATTAGGAGATAATATAATCAATATTTCTTTAGTAAATAAATTTTATATATATATATATACTTTTGATATTGTCGATTGCAATAAAAATGGGAGATGCACAACTAGATGTTATAGTAGTTCCATATACAAAATTTCAACGTTTTGCAGCTATTCGCGTTTAAGATATGCGAGCTACATACGTACGTATATACACAAACGAAACGAAAAATTCAATTTCGAATTTATTTTGAATTCAGTTCACAATCCGTTTTAGATTAAAGAGTTCTTTATAACTGTCCGTACGTCAAAAATAATCAAAATGGATTTGGAAAGATTGGACCTCGAACCCAATTACAGTGCTCGGCGACTTCACCACTCGGTTGCTGGTGGGCCTCTTAGTTAGGTGGTATTGAACTCAAAAAGGAATCTTAAACAATGGTCATATCAAATACTGAAGACAGCGAATTATATAATAATGTGTATTAAGTTATTAAAAATGGAATAGCAGTTTATGTGGATTTTTTACTTCAAATGCAATCGAATCCGTATACAACGGATCACCTTTAATAGATGAAACAATTCTTTAAATAGATAAACACTAAATGGGGGACTTAATGAATTTTAAAATTCATTTAAAAGGAATTTAAAACTAAAACCTTACGCTATCGCTGCAATGATAAAATTTAATTTAAAAGAGAATATATAATGAAAAATTATCTCCCATTAAATGTGAAGTTAAATTTAGGTTGTCTCTTGTTTTTATTTTCAAGTTTTGCATTTTAATTAACAATACCAGTTTAATTGTTTACTAATTCTGTGGTTAATGGCTCTGGCTGCCGTACGAAAGAGCCCGGGTTTGAATCCCAGAGAAAACATGGATGTTAATTGTCGACCCGCTCATAGGAGGCAGCAGTGACCTACCTTTTAGAGCCCACCAGCGGCCGAGCGGTAAAGTCGCTGAACACTGGTAGTTCGGTCCGAGGTTCGAATTCCGCGAACAAGCTGGCTGCATGGGCGTTTTCGTGGTTTTCCCCATGTGTGACATGTATACGAGACAGTTTCCCTTAGAAAGTCATCCACGAAGGCATTCCTCCCCTTAAGCAGATAGCCTTCGAGGCTTTGCCATAATTACATACACACACCTACCTCTTAGGTGCCTCCATAATAGTGACCACCGCTTCCTGCGTTAGTAGTCGCAGTATCCGTCATTGAGGGGCGAGGTGAGGATTTACTATCTAAATTTTACATTTCTTAGCAGATAAATTATCCAAATATATATAAAACCTGCCACATTTATAATGAATTCTATACGGTACATTAATTTAAATTCACCTTACTTAAAACCCAGCTACTTGACTTAAACTCACCAGTTGGGCATCATAACCCTTATTTGAGTAAAAGACGAAACATCTTCGCATTTATTCATTATTGTTAATTGATCAGGGGTTGGTTTGTTCTCCTTGAAAAGTCAACCAGTTTCCGATCACTGACAATAATTACTTGGTTTCTTGACTACGTTTCATTTTTAAATGTTTCCATGTTCCGTTTTTCGTGATTCATATTTGATGTTTCTTTTTTAAAAAATTTTCAAGATTCATTTTTAAATGCTTATAAGTTACTTTTTCAGGACTTGTGTTTCTCTTGATTTGCTTTGGAAACATGGAATGCCCTGAATAAGAGCAGGGAGCTTACTCAAGCTATGTTCAAGATTTGTGTATAACAGACGACACAAGCAGGAAGGGTATACGAAACCCTTTATTTTCAATACTTTACAGGCACTTCCGAACTTCGGAATACAGAGACCAACCACTTGTGGTCTGAACGTAAGAATAGGTTAGGTTAGGTTATTTATTTACGGCAAAGCCTCGATGGCTATCTGCCTAAGGGGAGGGATGCCTTCGTGGAGGACTTTCTATGGGAAACTGTCTCGTATACACGTTACACATGGGGAAAACCACGAAAACACCCAAGCAGCCAGCCCGTTCGCGGGATTCAAACCTCGGACCGAACTACCAGTGTTCAGCGACTTTACCGCTCGGCCGCTGGTGGGCTCAAACGTAAGTATATAAAACTACTAACTAAAAGCTAACTTTGAATTAGTATACAAATGCCTAGCACTAAGACTGGCCTTTATTTAAAAAGGGTACGTATGTAGTACGCCGAGCTGCTGAAACTACAATACGTTTGCAAATGTCAAGAGGCCTAAACCTCTGGCCTTAAAGGCAACCAGCAACCGAGTGGAAACTCGTAAAACTGCAGTGGCAAGCGGCTTGCTCCCTAAAACTCCTTCTCTCTCCCGCTTGGCAAAAAGCCACAACTTAAGTACTTGGGCTTTAGCAAGACAATTTGCATAAACAAGTTAAAGCATTTAATTCTGGCCGTAAGTAGAAAATAAGAAGTGCTAGTACAGTTTTAAAATAAAATAAACGTTAGTAAAACTTATTATCCTTACAACTTCATTGAACTAAATTTCTACTAACTTTCTCCAAGGAGGTAATATACTCGATAATCCATTAGTAAGTAAATTATTATTTTATTACTTTGCAATTTTTGCGCAAATATTAGGCAGGTTATTACAATTCATTATTATATATATTTGGAAGAAGACGCAAAGGAAACCTAGGTCCGACTGTCTCTGAAATCAATACAGTTTTTTTTTTTTTTTTTTTTTTTTTTTTTTTAATCTACCATAACTAACTTCCCCCTGCCCGATTTTAAATTTTACATTGGCGTTTTTCATTTCCGTTTGGTCCTTCCATCTTTTCATTCTGAACCACAAACGGGAAGTTTTGCAGCAATATAAAATTCTTCTAAACTTTGGAAAATATTCAAATTTCGCTGACCATCTTATATGGAAATATCATTTGGCTTAGCATCGTCATCCCTTTCCGGCCCCCGATGCCTACTCCAAAAAATAAACTCGGAGGACTTTGAAAGAATAGCAAAAACAACCGCTATGCTTTTAGGCCATCGTTGTGTGAAACTCGAAGGAAAAGATGGAGAAAAGAAAGATGCAGAAGAGCAATGATGATCATTCTCGGATGTTGAGGAAAAAGGGGCTGTCTCTGACAAAGTGCTCTACCCACCCACCCCTTCTCCCGAGAACTTTCCGCTTCCAAAAGTACAGAAAGGGAAAAGGTTCTTTCCCAAATATTCATTTCTGTAGCGCGAGAGTGGGGTGGGGAGATTTGATTCCTTTTATCAGTTTTTCATCGTATATGTCCCGGACAACGCGTTAAATCCAGACTGGAAGTGCTGGAGGGAGCATCTGTTCGTAGACACGATTTTTCATTTCCGATCTTCCCGCTAAATGGCATTCTGGTGTTATATATATTCTAGTGGGATCGACTGGCGATTTAAGAGAATGAAATCATGTCAAGGCAACTCTCATTTCTCAAAGAAAAGATCCAAAGTGCTCTAAAAATAAGTTTGGTGTCTTCAAAATCAGGTTCAATTCTTACAACGACACTTACAGTTGAAACTTTCAAAATGATGAGAAAGGCTGGCTTCTCCAAATTAAAACGCAGCCTAAGGTGAATCGTCGAATAAAGCGAAGCCTACTGAAACTATTTTATCAGTCACAAAATTCAAAGAAAAGAATCCTTTTCATTCTTGTGATAAAAAAATCTTTTTTTTTTCCTTGAAAAGAGAACAGTTTTCAAAATATTCACGTCTTCATGTCCATTTTAAAAATGCCTGGCTTACTTCACATTAATGTTACTTCAAGGGTACAGTTAGAATTCCAGATGATTGTATTAATTGTTCAGTTGTTCTTCATAATTTTTTCGGATAAAAGCAGGCAACTAACTTGGAGTTTGTAGAGACATTAGGTATTTTTTGAAAGCAGGAGAACTGAAAAATGAGCAACGCCTTCGCCAGGAATCGAACCACGGACCTCTGGATACGCGCCCAGCTTACAGACAACCACACTACAAAAGCATGCTAAGAAGGCGGGAGAAATACCTTTTAAGTTAACTAAATGAAATCAAACAAATGAAAGTTTTATACCTACTTAAGTTCCGAAACTAAACACATAGTCCTATTTTCCTACCGTCGATGTACAACCAGACATACGGTTTTCATGATGCTTTTCGGTTTTTAGTGAAGAAGCTACAGACATACGGTTTTCATGATGCTTTTCAGTTTTTAGTGAAGAAGCTACAAACATACGGTTTTCATGATGCTTTTCAGTTTTTAGTAAAGAAGCTACAGACACACGGTTTTCATGATGCTTTTCAGTTTTTAGTGAAGAAGCTATAGACATACGGTTTTCATGATACTTTTCAATTTTTAATGAAGAAGCTACTAGTTATCACTAAGCTATAATCTGAGGAATAAATAAAAGAAGGGATCATGATCCAGTATCTAATTGTTTTTTAATAATGTGTATCAGAATGGTTTCCAAATGGTATAGGGCAGTGATTCTCAACCAGTGGTCAGCAAGAGAAAAATAATTGGTACGTAAAGAAACAATACGTTTTTATTTAGAAACAGTACGTTTTTATTTTATTATGGTACGTAAAGAAATGGTACGTAACTTTTTAGATTTAATAGTTAAACTAACAAATTTCGTGAAGAAAACGAACTCTTGATAGAAATTTCCTAACTGAAGATTTCAAAACTAACACACTTCTTAACATTTGACTTTAAGAAAAAAAAAAAAAAAAAAAAAAAAAAAAAAAAAAAATAGAGACATTTCAAACAGCGAAACAGTACTTTATTAAATTTTTATTGTCTGTATGCACAAGCTATTTGTGTGGACAAGGATTTTCTTCCATGTTATATTTGAAAAGTAAATACACAATAAAATTAAAAGTGGATCCTAATTTACGGTTAAAACTAAATGAAATAAGACTAAACATAAAGAAATTCATCTTTCCTAAACAGGTCCAAATTTGACTCTAAATTTTACAATTAAAGTATTATACCTTAAATTTTGAAACTTAAAATGGTAACCAATTTAAATCTTATATTTTTATGTGTGCATATTTAATACAATAGCCAATAGGTTGTGCAAACGGCAAAATATATATTTTGTAATATTTCTATTGAGAAACTGAAAAATATTCATTGAAAAATTTAGAGATGTTGTAGAAACATTATATAGTTTTTGGAAGCCGGAGAATCGAACCACGGACCTCTGGAATACAGGGCCAGCGTGCAGAACCACTACACCACGAAGGACGCTAGAAAAGTGGGAGAAATACCTTATATAGACCCCTTTTTAAAGGGAAGGGCGACTAGGGTTTTAGGGGACCTAGACGCCAAATCCTGGGTGCGGAAAATCATCATCCACCCTCCTTTTAGTTCGGGCGCCACTGTAGAGACATTAGGTAATTTTTGAAAGCAGGAGAGATGAAAAATGAGCAATGACCTCGCCGGGACTTGAGCCACTGAACTCTCGAATACGCGTCGAGACTTATTTCATTTTGAAAATTTTCTTATGTAACCTTGTTCTAAAAATATTGTAATTATAATTTTGTTTGGAAAAGTAAGCTTTTCAAGCGTAGTGCAGTATACTCTTATAAAATTGCATTCAATCTTTCCGAATTACTTTTCCAAGATTGTTCTATTCTCTTGGAACCATAATTCTTGTTCCAAGCACAAAGTAAGACTGTGAAGAAGTTACCAAAAAATAAAAAGAAGGAGAGCCTATACAAAAGGAAGCAGTCTTATTCGATGGATGTTGTTCACAAGCTGCGCAGAAAGTGCTGTGAAAGAGGAAAAGTGTTATATTTATAAAGTGACCCCAAGTAGCTCTGTTGCTTGGAGACTATTGAAAAGTTACATTAATTGTAAGACAAAGGCAGTGTGATCTTTGGAAAAAAATGGGACGTCTATTTACAGTTTCAAGAGAACGGGAAATAAAACTAATAGAATTTGTTATCCAAATGCAAGAAATCGGTTCTGGTTTGATTGCCAACCGTATTCGAGATCTGAAACACAAAATTGCGCATAACATATAGTGGTAACAATGATATCGGAAGTATAACTATAGTGCCACATACTTGTAAAAAAAATAATAATAATGTTTTCCATGCGGAATTGTCAGCCATAAAAGCAGCAATTGAAATAGCCATTTTTCAAAAATCTCAACGAATTTAGCATAAAATCTGACTCCCAAGCAGCTATTCTAGCGATTAAGAATCCCTTATCTCGACATTGATATCCGACATAAGTAAAATGAATCATTAATTTCATTGGTTTGTGGAATTTACGACAAATTTTTGCTCGAATTCTTTCGCTCCGTTTTTACATTTTTCCCTTTGATATTAGGTTTTTAAGACC
This sequence comes from Stegodyphus dumicola, assembly GCF_044657685.1. Classification (NCBI taxonomy): domain Eukaryota; kingdom Metazoa; phylum Arthropoda; class Arachnida; order Araneae; family Eresidae; genus Stegodyphus; species Stegodyphus dumicola. The sequence continues at coordinate 7,084,269 of NC_140773.1, forward strand.
ATATCACTTCCTTGATTCCAAGATAAGTTGATTTTGATATCTTCAACTTTTTAGTAACTCGGCAGAAAGAAATATCCAGTTTTTCGATTGAGTGTCTGTTTAATCATGAATTATTTTCATGATTTATTTATTTATTTTTTTTTCTGACTCCTTTTCAAAAATTTCGATTGATATAAAATTTTTGTTGTTTTCAAGAATAAAAATAACTGTTATGTATAGACTTGGAAAAATTGATACTATTATTTTTATTGGTACACTGAGGGGGGGAGGAAAGACAGTTCTATATATCCTGTTCTACTGGGCCGATTAAGGAAATTCAAATTGCGTTTTTCATATTTCGAAAGCGGGACGTAAGATATATATTAGATTTATATATAGCTTTGTTACAATACAGATATTTTGACACAAAATTGTACTTTTTTTTGAAATACCATGTCAATTTTTTTCCATATTTTGATTCTACGACTCAAATTATGCCTAAATATTAAATTTTGTAAATTTTATAATATTTGAAGAAATTAAATAATGAAAAATCTGCATGAATGTATGTATATTTCTCCCATTGTGATGAAACAACGGTACATAGAACCATCGAATTTTGAATGACGTAATCCTCCTACGAATATGGGCATGTGGAAGACCAAATTTGAAATTTGGAATTTGTTTTATTATCGATTTCATGTTTCGTAAAATGTTAAGGAATTTTGATTAACAAACTCAAGGATTTTCAAAGCGAGCAATGTCAACGTTGTACAGAAAAAACATTTTTATCTCCAGTGCGCGAGACTGTGTATCGGAAATTCTAAAGATATGCTCATTTTAAAATTATTTTGCGAAATTGCTGTTGAACTGAATTTTATGGTTTAAGTGCGAAGAGCGTGGTATTTAATAAATAAAGGTAACACACAAAACGTTAAAAAAAGTCCCTTTGGACGTAATTTAAAATCTGAAACCTTTCACATTTTTTTCCTCTTTTCTTTTTTTTTCTTTTTTTTTTTTTCTTTCTTTTCTTTTATTTATTTTTCCTCTTTTATTTTCTTTTTTCTTCTTTTCTTTTATTTATTTTTTCTCTTTTATTTTCTTTTTTTTCCTTTTCTTTTATTTATTTATTTATTTTTGTGAGTGGTGTGTTAACTTAATCAAAGTATTGTAGTTACATAATTATTTAACAGAGAGGCTCTTTAATTTTGGCTTTTTCATTTCGGTTTGGGGGGGAAGACTTTTGTATAACATTTTGATCGTAGTGAACAACTTATTAATTACAATAAATGATGATGATTATTAATAACCGTTAGTTAGCAAATAATAAATGATAAAAACAATAAATGATGAATTATTCTTATTTACAATTTGATAACAATATGTAAAACTGTAACTGGAATCGCCCTGAGCAGCAACCACTATACAGCAGGAACAGCAACAAAATCACCTAATCACCTATCTTTAAAATCAGAGCTAATCAGAAAGACAAATCGAATGTTCGCAGGATAGAATCATTCCCATTAGGAATGATTAATTCCTTAATTAATCAGCCTTAATGAGCGTAATTTTAACATATGAATATCAGCATCTTTACGATAATTCAATAATATCAACAATTTACCATAAAACGTATGTCTCAAAAGAAGTACAATGATGACAGGATGAGCGAAATGGACTCAGAGAAGCCTTGGTTAGAAGAGCAAAATAACTCTGCAATTAAATGCGAAGTTTTATGGGTAGCGTGGGACAACCTTGTTAAGATATTTTTCAAAAGCCACCGTGATTAGGAACTTCTTAAGCGGAAAGACTTATTAAAATCAATTAGTAAATAACATCCAATTTACACAAAGCATTAAAAGATAGAAATATTTTTGTATGTTTAATAAGTAAAATATGTAAGTTAAGCAAAGTTAGTCTAAATAATGCAAGCAGAATAAAGTAAATCTAAGTAAACAGTATATCTAAGTATCTAATCTTAATAAAGTTAAGTATTAAAATTAGTAAAAAATAAAGTAAGTAAGAAAGACTATACTTTGAGTTTACCTAAGTCATTGTAGGAAAGACCTTCTTAATCTGAAGCATATAGTTTGCTACATATAGGTTAAGGGTAATTAACTTTACGTTTCTATTCCTGTACTTAAGCGATTATTAGTTATCCCAGCAATTTTTATGGGTCTGGAATTCTGTAATCAGAAGATATATGCAGACCGGCGTACACACTAATATGACTGCATTAATAAATTTTAATAATTAACTACCTGATGATGTCAGCATTTTACTGTTTATGCTGTGTCGGTCATAGCAACTGAAAATCGAGTGATATCTTCTGAAACACTCATTTTCGAATCATGCGAATACAGATTATCGCATTGTAGCATATGTCAATAATTTGATATCCAGAAAACAATAAATCAGTTATAAGGTATTTTCTCCTCCTTACAGCATGCCTTCACGGTGTAACGGTTAGCACACTCGGCGCGTATTCGTGAGATCCAGGTTCGTGTCCCGGGCAGGGCATGGCTCATTTTCCACTTCTCTGGCATAAAAAAATCCTAATGATTCGTCGCCCGAACTAAAAGATGGTAGATGATGGTTCTTCACCACCAGGATTTGGCGATTGGGTCCCCTAATCCCCAGTCACCTTTAAAAGGGGGGTATTTTCTCCCTCTTTTCCGATTTTGTAGTTTGCCACGTTTAGCGTACATTCGAGAGGCCCAGGTTCGAATTCCGTTGAGGGTATTGCTCTTTTCATTTCTCCTTTAAAATAACCAAATTACTCACACAGTCATTAGACTGAAACGCAAAAAAAACCTTCCTTCTTCGAAGGAAATAATTTAGATACATACATGAAATTTTGAAAGCTCTACTCGTTATATCCTAAAATTACACTCATGCCCATAAATTAAGGATAATTCGGAGTCACGCGGAAATCGAACTCTAAAATAAATATATCACCTGTAAAATCACTACACACATCAAGAATCATATACAAATTTCAGGAAGTAACCAGATGACACCGGTGGTATGTCACAATGACGAGAGTGTAAGAGAGGAATACAGGCAAAGAAGTAAAATTTTTCGCAGGCACTTTATAAGCATTTCAGTGCAATAACCGAATAGTTATGACACAAAGGACGCATTTGGATAATTTTTAACGTGGTAGAATTATCGGCCGTCTGGAATGTGGGCGTATCTAACTGGAAGTATCAGCCGAACTTGGAATTGCCCAGAGTGTCATCTCCAGGCTTTGGCAACGATTCCAAGATGATAGTAATGTGAGTAGACGTTACAGCACAGGTCGCCCCAGAGTTACAACGCCGAATGAGGACCAGTATTTGGCAGTTACTGCCAAAAAAAAAAAAAAAAAAAAACAGGCGGAGCACAGCCTCAGACCTGTCTCGTCAGCTTTCTTCAGTCACTGGTACGACAATTTCAAGGCAGACCGTTGTGGACAACGCAACAATGAACTTGTGTGATGTTTTCCGACGAGTCCAGGTTTAGCTTGCAGTCTGATTCTCGCCGGACTTTCATATGGAGAGCTCCAGGTACCCGTTACCACCAAGAAAACATCATTGAACGACACCGTTACGGTGATGCAGCAGTGCTCGTTTGGGGTGGAATTATTCTGGGTTCCAGAACTGACCTGCGTGTTCAAATTGGAACCATGACAAGCCGGGACGTCAACTATCGGGACGTCATTCTGGAACAACATGTACGTTTGTTTCGAGGCGCCATGGGCGCACAATTTGTGTTTAGGAATGACAACGCCCGTCCTCACCGTGCAAACATAGTAAGCGAATGCCTTCAATCGGAGGATTTCACCCGTAGGGACTGGCCAGCATTCTCACCGGACTTGTATCCAGTAGAGCACGTGTGGTATATGCTTGGCCGACGAGTTGCAGCCCGTCAACCTCCTCTTACATGTCTACCGGAACTTCGGAGAGCATTGCTTTTTGAGTGGTATAATATCCCCCAAGATCGGATCGATAATTTGATACTCAGCATGCCTAGGCGTTGTACGGACTGTATTGCATCGTCTGGGAGACATACAATGTATTAACAATCATACCAACCATGTAATATTGTTTTTAAGTAATTTGCTCCAGGTAGAAAAAATCGCTAATTTTTTTAATAATATCAAACATATAGCATCTTTTTTTGCTCTTTACCTTTTGTTTAATAAATAAGCTTTACAAATAAGTCAAATTTGTTTTGCTTCTAACTCTTCCTTTGCCTGATTTTGCATTATCCTTAATTTATGAACATGAGTGTAGATATCTTAGACAAATCAGCAACATCATATGTGGAAAAAAAAATTGTGTGCAATTTCTAGGCTTTTTAAACTTTAAAAAACCAGAGTTTTCTGGGGAAAAATTTCACAAGAAATATTTTATCTGAGTTCTTTCTATGTAATATATTGCTAGGACCTACGAAAAAACTTAGTTCTGTTATCTTTCAAAACAGATAGTAAGAAAGACCTACGAAATACATGGTGAAACCCAGGTTTGACAATGGTAATATGCTTCCGCAGTCAAAGTTGGTTTCCATTGTGGGATAGTCAAATCGAAAATTATTCTGAATCCTACTGATAATGGGAATAGTTTCTCTAAACCGAAATCGAAACTCTGCTGTAAGGATATTTGCAAACAAAGACATTAAAAATTCTAGTTTTCAAACTCAGTCTAAAAAATGGATTGAATGATGGAGATTGAAGAGTGTCAGAGAAGAAAAAAGTCAGCAACAGAAATTAAAGGGGGTTGCAGAAAGCGTAAATTCGAAAATAACAACTATCAATAAAGGCTTTCTTTTCTTTCGCTTTTTAACTTTCATTTTTCTCTTAATTTCCTTATTCTTTTATTAAAGAATATTTCAAGACACTAGCAATAATTTATTCTGCTTTAGTAGCAGAAAACAGTGCAACAATTGTAGTTTAAATAGTCCTCGAGTAAGATTTACTTCGGGAATAAGCTTTGTCAACATCCTGATTTAAAAGTGAATTTGCATTGAAGTTCTTATCCACTCTTTTATTTATAAATTTAATTACACATGGTCTTAGAAGTAGTTGGCTTCTTTATTCGTAATTTTAGGCCTATTTCTACAGATTCCTATTCTTCGCACATTTTCAAATGACCTTTGAGTTTCGCATAACGTCTTTTCGAGTTCTCGCTGTGCATCCACAGCGAAGTCGGAAGTGCATTATCAGTATATACTGTTTGATATTCTTGTTGTAACTTATACACTTGTTTGACAATAGCATTATGGAGTCGATGGATCTTATCGTGGTTAGGAGTATTGGACTGCATCTGTCAATGGGATGGGTTTCTTAAAGGTAACAGCAAAACACTACCCAGTGTCGTCTCAGTTTTGAAGGAGAATCCTCCTTGGAAGAGAGTTCAAGGATTTCCCTCCTCTTCCCCTGCCAACAAAAGACTTAAGAGGACTTTGAGATCGTATATAATTCAAGTGCCTCCATACCGCAAAGACACTGCATACAAATATCCAAGCCCTCTTCAGCCTTGTGTTGAAAGACACTGCATACAAATATTCAAACCTTGAGCCCTGGGTCCAATAATAGAGCAGCCAGCAACGCTAATCGCTATATAGATCAGGGCGGCGCGCCAATTCTTCTCTTCACAATCTTTTCAGTACCTGTATGTCCGTACCAATTATTTTCGGCATCATTTCTTTAAAGACCATGCTCCAGCTGAAGAACAAAACAACGTTGTTTGCCAGATTTTACGTGTACTCTATGACTATAAGGTATATCCTAATTTTATGACAGTTATTCTTAATTAAGACACAGTAACACGCCGAACAAATACTAATTTAGAAGTCAAACAAAAATCAGCGTTATATTTTTATTAAATTCCGAGTTCCATACTCAAGGACCCCATTCCGGGTATGAATTCCTGGGGTATTTATAGGATTCCTTGCCAGTGTGGTTTAATTTACGTTGGCCAAACTAAGAGAGCATTAAAATTTTGCGTCAAGGAACATGAGGCATATGTTAGAAAAAACGAAACACAGAAGTCTTCTGTTACCCAACATTGTTGGTCCGAAAATCACACTTTCAATTTTTCTGCTGCCAAAATTATTCAAAAAACATCTTCAATTGGAGAAATGGATTTTCTAGAGGCATTTCACATTCAAAAAAATCTTTCTGTTCGAGTTAATGATCCTAATTCCAATCCATCTTTGCCTTCGGCCTTTAAAGAAATTATGTTTCAGTCCTGGTTTCATCAACAGATGGCGCCACTAGCTTATTTTCTGTCCAGGCTTTCTTATCTTATCTGATCATTATATCCTATCTCTTTCATTTGCGCTTTTGCAGCTGACGATGGTGTTTCGGTAAAACCATCGAAACTAGTCCTGTGAAAATTTGTAAATATAACGCTGATTTTTGTTGTTTGACTTCTGAATTAGTTATTCTTAAATTAAATCTCCTTTCCTGTCTCTTCTAGCTTCAGCTTACAATTCCTTACCAGATTGAGTTTTTAGAATCGCGCTAAATGCAAATGAGTAGTAGAGAGTTTTTAAGTCGAGGTTCTACTGACTTAAACAGAGAGATTTAGATTTCCTGGATCGCCGGCTTTTGCCCTTTTGGCTACGTCTATCTAAGCTGTTGCTACGCTCGGCCGTATTACGTGCCCTTGATAGCTTCACTAGCTAATTTAATATTACGAGTCAATTAGTTTAGAAATTTAGCTTCAGCTAAATCTCTTTAGTTAGTCATCAGTTAAGTTCTTATAATTTTGAGTTTAAGCCCAAGTGGAGGCTTTGTTGTACGTCCAGAGAAAGGGGCCATCTGTCAATCTTTATTTTGAGAACTAAAGGGTAATTAACCATACATTTCTATTCCTGTACTTAAGCGATTATTCGCTTAGCTGTTCACCAGGTTCCTCAACGCTGAGTTAATAGATATAAAAGGGCAGAACCCTATACGACAAACAGTACAGGCAAAAAAGCAGCGAAAATGCTTAAAATGTTCCTTAGAGAAAAATGACTCCAGTACACAGCCGTCCTAACTTAGTTCAAATGGTTTATGTGTTTGAACTAGAATTTAACTGAAGTTCTTAACTTTGCAAATTAGAACTATTCTTCTCTTTCTTAAACCGAAAGAGTGTCGAAAGACTTGAGAAAAAATGCATACAAAAAATTTAAGTGTTCATACTCTTCTTCAGCTCACCTTTTTCTATTTGTCCTGGTCTAAGATTCATACTTAGAGTATTAACTTTCTGCTTGTTATCTACTATCTGTTTTTTCATTCGCGAAAATATTATAACAACTCGAATTCAAATGTTGGATTACGGCCGCGATATTATCAGTTTCTCTTTTTACTAATAAGGATATTATTCAAAATGAATCAAATGACTGGAAAATGTGAAAATAAATTCTCTAAAACTCTTAGACATGAACTATATCTTCAAACTCAAAACTTTATGCAAAATGCATAATTTCTTTAGGAAACTTCACATTCAATTTAATTTTAATATATAAGTAATTTAATATATAAACAAATATTGCAAAATATCTGATACGTAAAAGGGTAAGTGTAACTTAATGGTAGTGTATGTCTAAAGCGGAAATATAAATAATGCCTGAAACAAAAATTTATCATACTTGAAATTGTGTTGTAGTATTTCAAAATCGGGAACCGGAAAATAGGAAAATTTTGACAGATTTAACCTTTATTTGAATTTAAAAGATTTTCTGGTAGGTGGTCAATGAAAAAATTACAAGAATGTTATAGACCTTATCATTTTTGACAAGAAAAAGCTATTCATTTTTGAAAATTTATAAGATGCTTATATATTTTTTTAAAAGGGGGATGTTAAAGGAAATTTTTATCCTGCGTTTCCCTCATCGCGGTTAATTTGCACCGAAATTTAATTTTAGCGCATCACCTGGGATTATAACTGCCAAAAATAAATCCCGATTGCAGATCTGTTCTATCTATAATATTGATGGAATTTTTCTTCTGTTCTTCCATTATTTTATTCCTTAAAGTCCTATTATTTAAAGCCTAAACTCTTAAATGCTTTCCTAAAAAATAATGTTGCAGTTATGAAAGATTTTCTGTAATTATTTTTAAAAAAAGAAGTAATTATCTTACTTGAGTTGATAGCCTTGTCAGATGCCGATGAATCATTCTGTTTTATCCCACCTTAAAGTAATTATAAGTTTTCGTAAAAACTGATGATCATTTTTGTGCTACTGAAGAGATGTAAAAAAGGTCTTTTAATCTCATAAATGTGCAGCTGTTCAAAACTTACGTAAAATAAAATACGTATAATCACTGAAAATTACTAAAAATTCAGTATTTGTAAAAAAAAAAAAAAAAAAAAAAAAAAAAAAAAAAAAAATCTGTAAAACTTATTTGTAAAGCGTTACACGAGAATCAGAATTAAACTCAATGTAAGAAAAGAAAATGGGGTGTAAAGTGCGAAATTGGCATCAAAATCTCAAATTAAAAAAAAAAAAAAAAAAAAAAAAAAAAAAGATGACACTATGCTTCTGAATAGAAAGGCAACTTCAGCTCATTTAGAAAATTAGACAGCTTCTGTGAATTTGGAGATAGATATCAATTGAGACAGCGACAGAGTTATTTAATAATAGACTTGAACTTTGCAGGCCGAGAGAAAAGGCCACAAGTAGCTTATATAGAGAGAGGAATTAGATAAGAAGTTCAAATGTTCTTTACGGCCCTAACTAGATTTTTAACCTCTCCTCTTTTTATAAATTTCTCTCTCTCTCTCTCTTTATTTATATATATATATATATATATATATATATATATATATTGTAATAATAAAATTCCATAGTCAAGAATACACTTAAATTTCTAACTGTATGTTCTTTTCATTTTTAATGGCGACGTTCTCTTATTTGAAAGTACATGGAATTAAATCCACAGCCCTGTAGTCAAGTTGTTTTTCCCGCCTTTTCTACACGTACAGTTATAGAATGTACTGGAAATATTTATAGCGAACTGGATTGGCTGACGAGGCTGACGTCATTTCTTGGAAGCTCCGCCTTTCCAGAGGCTATAAAAGGACTTGCAAAAGAATATCGGGGGCTCTTTCTTAAATGTCACGATGCAGTAAACTTCATACAAAATTTTATTAGTAGTTCTTTTTTATTTACTCCGGATATCTGATTTTGTAACTGCTATTTCTCCTGACCAATAATAAATGGATCCTGGTTTTTAAACTTTCGTCTGATAATTTAAGCTACGACTACATCTATATTTCTTCAACGATCTATTTATTCTAGACAAAAGCTGATACATCATTCACACACACACACACACACACACACACATATATATATATATACTTTAAAGTAAAAAAATAGGATATCACGAAATGTAGTTTAATATGTAAAATATTAGTTTTTGCTTTACTCTTAATTTATTGTAAATGTTAAAAAAGATGTTATTATTAAAAATGTTAAAAAATGCTTAAAATGTTAATAATTTATTATATTAATTATTTATATTATACATCTGAATGATTATTATTCATTTCGCACTTTTTAGTCTTTATTTTTAGTTTATTCAGTATAAGTATTATTTTTAAGTATTTTTAAGTATTATAGTATAAGTATTATTTTTAATACATTTCTAACTGTATGTTAGAAACGTCTTGGTAAAAAAATCAGAGCAATGAGATTAATTTACTTTTAGCATATTTTGTCTATGAACTGATCTTCTCTGTTTAATAAAATAACAGCACAAAGATTTATTGGCGATCAAAAGACATATTTAAAATACTTTTTTCATGCATGATCAAACCGCAAAATGAAAATGTGTCTAGTTTTCTGATTAGAAATAATGTAAAAATATTGCTTTGCCGAAGAAATAGTTCAAAAATAAATCTTAACAAAAATTTGTGGTAATTTGTGAAAATAAAATTGAAGGAAAAAAGAATAACCAATATTATTCAATCCATATAGTCTTATTCGAATATATCACCATCACATGGGCATCAAAAACATAGTCTGAACTGCACATCCTTATTAAACAGTATCTGAGCACATTAATGAAAGTGCTCATATTAATAGAAATGTTTCGAGTTCATTGTCTTACATCGTGAAATGTCTCGGAAACCATAAACTGTGCTTCTTCCTTAACTAAAGTTAAAGAAAAGCTAAGAAATCACTTTTAATATTAAGCTGTATCAGAAACCCCTATACCAACAATGTTAAATTGGCCATTTTCAATGTACCTTTTCTCAAAATCTGCTGTAGATACAAGCTTGAAATTTTTTCTGTAATTAAAGTATACCTATCTGATTATACTGAAGTGAGCTTTTGAAACATTTTGAATTTTAGAGTAAATTACAGAATATTTTGTTAGGCATAGTAAAATTTAGCACTTTTCTCGCACAAAAAAAATTAAAAAATGTTTTTTTTTCTAAGTTGATTACAAAAAGCTCATTTTAGTAAATATTAGGGAACCTAATAAATAAGCCATAAAAAGTTTAGATACCTGTGAGTAGTAGTTCCTGTGAAAAGGTACATCTAGTATAAAAAAACCACGTTTGGAGAAAAACGCGTTTTTATGTAAAAAACCTCACTGATCACAGCAGTAGATGACAAATTAAAACTAGATTTTTTTACAGTTCTAATTTTCATAGAGATTAAAGAATGGTATTTTTAGAAAGATAAAAGTGTAGAGAATTTGAAAATTCGAAAATACGAAATCACAATGTTTAGAAGATTTTGGGGTTCCAACATCCCTTAAATAGGAAAACTGCTATCTTTGAATGTGATGTGTTAACATTAAATACATTAAACATCGTTAAGACGTTTAAGCATATTTGCATATGGCAGAAAAGCAAGAAAAGAGGACTAGAAAAAACAAGTTTGAAATTTCTGTGCTTATACTGAACCGCATTGAGGCACTTCTGTGAACATAAGTACTTAATGCAAAATGATTGAAACACTTCTATGAATATAAGAGCTTCAATAATTCTGTGAATCTTCTCAAAAGTAGGCTTATTGTCAGATCAAATTAACAATAAGCTAGAAAAAAATACACTCAAAAAAGCATTTTGATGCATCTAAGTTTTCATTTGCAAGCTGAAATTTGCTTTGCAAGTTCTTTCACAGTAAAGAAAGAATAAGACTTTTACCATGCATGCTTTTTTTTAAAAAAAAAATTTCATCACTTCACACAGTGCGACTAATAAATTATTTACTTCTTAGGGTTTCGTATTTTGTTACTTTTCTGCTTGTGCTTTTTTTAAAAAAAATGTTCGTCGCTTCAAAATGCGATTAATATATTATTTATTTCTAAGGACCTTGTGCTTTGTTATATTCCTATTCTCTATACTTAAATGTGTAGTCGACCCCAACGAGAAGTTCCGTTGATGCTTGGACGCTTGCAGGAAGAAGAGACAGGGATCTTTCGCATGCTCCGATGACACAATTGCATGCATATATGCAAGTGTCACGTGCATATGCATTCCATTTTGACCAAGGAACGCACTTTCCGCGGAATCGGTATCCCCCTCATATCAAATACATTCCTAACCTTTTTTCCCCCGTTTTTCTTCCCTTTTTTATTTGTTCTTTTCACGGATTTGTTACATCCCTTTTTCAACTTGTAACATGGTGGGTCGGTGGGAAGGAGAGATCATAGGGTGCGGTGTTTTTGACGTGAGCCTCTTTTTTTTTTTTTTTTTTTTTTTTTTAATCCTAAGGAAGAGGAGTGGAAAGAAGGACGCGACCTTTGCGACAGTTTAAAAGAAAATTGTAGAAATTCTAATGGTTGAAACTTTTGAGGGAGAAAAAGAAGGGGTAAAAGGAAACAGGATGCAGATTTTATTGACGTTCCTTTTGTTTTATAAAGCAGTGGTCTCGGCCGGGCGCTCTTAGTGATTCAAAAATATCCAAAAATTTTGCTGCAAATATATTTTCTTACATTTTGAATAGCACACTTTTAAAATTTTTACTCGTATTTGTAGAGATATTTTCAAGCGCTTTTTATTACAACACTAGAATGTTATTAGAACTTTTAGAGAGTGTCATTGTTAAATAATATTTTCTTGATGTAAAAAATTTTGATTGCAGCAAAGGTGAAAAGATTGCTTACAAAACGTTTTGCAAAAATGGTTATTTTACTCCATAAACAAAAGGTCAAATTTGTATCAACATTTCATCACGAATGTATTGCATACTAATTATTTTTACTTTTTCATTGCTAATTTTGAAAAATAAACTATCTGTTTTTTTTCTTTTTCTCCCTTCAGAAAGCTTCTACTACTCTGGTATGCAGTTTGGTTTATGATACCCCTCTTTTCAAAGCATCAAAGACATATGTTAAGCAATTTTTCTAAATAAAAAAATAAAACAAAATTGATTTTAGTTAAGGAAGAGTGCTTGACGACTTGACAAGGAATTTATCAAACTTAACTGGTTTTAGATTCATAAAATCATAATCAAACTCATATTTTATAAATAATTTTTATTCACTTAGAATATATTAATTAACCCATCATTTGTTAAATAATATTACGTAAAACATACTTACTTATACCTTAACAAAATTTAAACAACACACGATTCTTAAAAGAATTCAAATATTTTTAGAATGTAGCAGATCGAAAGAAAAATTCCTAACCGATCATTATTTATTACAAATACTGATTTCTCAAGCTTTATTTATATATTGTCTTAAATGAATTATTGCATAAAATAAATTATTAAATACTCATATAAAATTCAGAAACAAAGCAATTTTTTCAAATATCATTTGAACGGCAAAGAATCAAAACAATGCTATTACCATAATTAAAATTTTCTGTAAATAACCTTGATTAAATACAGCTTACCGCGTAGAAACAAAATCACGAGGAGTTTTAGGCAGACCTACCAGCAGTTGAAGCTATTTCTAATTTCTTCTATGAAGTAAAGTAAGTATTGTAATCGCGAAAAATTTCGGGTTCCATATTTCAACGAAAATATCCATTTTGACTGCTCTTGAATCCATTTGAGCGATATTTTTGCGTGACATATGTACGAATGGACATAATAAAATACTCTTTTTTCCTGGATTCAAGGGAGATTTTTCTCGTGACGTCTGTATATACGTATATACGTCTGTATATACGTATATATCTGTATATACGTCTGTATATACGTGTGTATATATCTCGAATAACTCAACGAGTAGTCTCAGAATGTTGAAATTTTGAACATGGGATTGCTGTAGCACGTAGTTGTACACCTCTCTTTTTTTGGTTGCAATCGGTCGCACTATATGTATATTCATGTATATATACTCACTCTGTTACCCGGCTCGAAAGGCTCAGGTTTTATTCTTATATATTGGTAAACTGTGCATTTTTTACTTTAAAGTGATTGAATTGTGTTGTTCTTATGTTTCGGTTAAGGTTTTTATGTCTTTAGTTAAACTACATACAATAGTTGTAGAATTATGAATAATTTAAAAATTTAAGTGGCTCTAAGTCTAATGAGAGGACCATTTGCATACATTTGAGACTTAGTAGAATAGTGAATTAAGACTGTTAGTGCACCAACTTCTGTTTCTTTTTGCCCGCTGTAACCGAAAGTTATCGTTGAGTTTTGTGCACCGAAAAAGTTGCCTTCCTGCCCGCTGACAGAATTGTTTGTTTTTGCATAGAAACTCTAATTTTGATTGCAAAAATTGATTTTTTTAACTGCTTTGGTGTTTTATATTTTTCTGTATTTTACAATTTTGAATGAAGATTTTTTGAGTTTTATGTATTTTTGCTTTGCCGCGAAGTGAGAACTGAATTAATTGAATGAGAAATATATATCTCTAATGAAATTTGAGGAAAAAAGATTAAATGAAATGCAACAAAAATTGTGGCCGTAGAGCGAAGTCATGTGGTGTCTATGTCAGATTTTTAGTCATATCGAGTACTTTATACTGTCAGCAAGAGAGAAAAGAAAAGTCCATCTCAAATATTCTCCGTTATAGTTGAGTTCACATCATGAACAGTTGAGTTCACTTCATTCTTCTGTATGTTCTCGAATGATTTTCAGAAGTGTTGTATGAAAGTTGAGGAAATGTTTATTTAGTGAACTTAAACTAATTAAAACAAATTTATTTACTTAACTTATTTTTATTTTCCTCTGCCAAAATTATCAATACGTTCTCCATAATTAATGAAGGAATGAGGATTTTAGTATCTCTTCCGATTTACTCCTTTTGATGTAAATTCCAATATTTGCTTCTCGTCTAGGAGATTTCTGTGCATATTCATTTACAGTGGTGGCCAAAATTGTGGACACTTTTGGAAATTTTTATGTTTTTGAAGTTTGTATGCTTATAGAAAACGTTACGTTTCACAAAATGCAAACTTGTATATATCATTTTAAAGAGAATTTAATACTAAATTCAATACAAAACACAAAATTTAATTATTTGCAATACAAAAAAAAAGTTAAACGATAAGCGTTATCGATATACATTAGATAGTGATGATTGCAGTGAGTTATCAGTACTTAGTAGGGTACCCTTTATTTTTGATTACAGCTTCACATAGACGTTTCATTGAGCTGACAAGAGTTTTAAGCTCTTCTTTCATTATTACATGATGCCAGGAAACAATTATAGCCTCAATTAGTTCCCTTTTATTTGATGGGCACTTCATTCGGACAAGAGTTTTCAAACGGTGCCACAAATTTTCGATAGGATTGAGGTCAGGACTATTTCCTGGCCATGACAACAATTTAATGCTCTTTGTACGAAACCACTCTTTCGATATTTTGGCCGTGTGGCAAGGAGCAGAATCCTGCTGAAAAATAAACGAAGCATTGTTGGGAAAGAGATCTCTGATGGAAGGTAGAAGTTTTGGTTCTAGAATGGTGTCAATGTATTTTCTGGCATTCAGTGTCCCATCGATGACATGAAGGCGACCAATACCATCTGCTGACATGCATGACCAAATCATAACACTAACTGGGTTCTTCACAGTTGCTTGAATGCAGTCAGGATGTAGCTCTTCTCCTATTCTACGTCTTACATATTTTCGCCCATCTCTACCGAATAACGATATCTTAGTTTCATCACTCCATATAACTTGTGAGCACTGATCATCTGTCCAATTAAATGTGTTCCTTTGCCCACTGTAGTCTTTTTTTTTTCGTTGCTGAAAATTAAGATAAAGCTTTTTTCGTGGAATTCTACCTCTCAGTCCAACATCTGTTAATCTTCTCCTGATTGTTCTTGAACTGACAGAAACACCAGCATCATTCAGATCACTTCTGATGGCCGCCGATGACATTTTTCTATCTTGGAGGCATAGTCTTTTTATTCTTCTGTCATCAATAGATGTGGTGCACTTTTTTCGGCCTTTTTATTCTTTGTTTTTTATTGAATTTGTCTCCTGATATCGTAAACAAAACTTTCGGACTCCAGATGTAGTCACTGAACCACCCACCTGTCTTGCAATTTCAGCATAGCAAAGACCACTTTCTCTTAACACAATAATATTACATCTCTTTCTAGGTGTCCAATCTACTCCAATTCTAGGTATCCAATTTCTAGGTGTCTAATCTTTATTTGATGTCATTGCTTCTTGACTAAATACTAAAAAGTTTTACAGAAATTCCTACTTGTAATTTCAGTGTATAAGAAACAGGTCCTCCTTCTACAGAACAAAGCAAAATAATAAATTGTTTCAAGCGTAAACATGATGTCAGCTTGTACTGGCAGTTACTAACATTTGATTGGTTCTCAGAACAAGAAAAGTGATTGGCCAGGAAACTAGACATTACAAACCACTTCATAACTGTGTTTTTTATTTATATTAAAGTACATGTAACTTTTTTTTGTATTGCAAATAATTAAATTTTGTGTTTTATATTGAATTCAGTAATAAATTCTCTTTAAAATGATATATATAAGTTTGCATTTTGTGAAACGTAACATTTTCTATAAGCATACAAATTTCAAAAACATAAAAATTTCCAAAAGTGTTCACAATTTTGGCCACCACTGTAAGTTATTTTAAAGTAAGAATTCTATTTTTATTCTAGAACAAATGTATGCTGTCCTTTTACTGAAATTTTTATCGATTAATACTTCGACTACACGGCTTTGTTCCTTAATGTTTTAATACCTGTCAAAAAAACATTAAGTAAAAAATGACAGAAACTCTTTATATTATCGAAGAAGTTTTCAAGAAAATTGCTGGAAATAAGCTTTCTTGAGTAAGCAAATGAAAGGTATTTTAATAAATGAATTTTTCGAATAATTCCGTTAATAAAATACCAGTCACGAATAATTCATTTTAAAAATAGAATGTGAAATATCAAATATTCCTTATAAATTTGTTGATGGCTATTATAAGCGAAGCTATTTAGAAGCGGAGCAAAAACTTTTAAAATATTTACCGATATAAGTTCAAGTCATAAAAATATTTTTCGGAGATATTACTACAAATAACGTTCTCAGTGACTGATCATTTCAAGAAAATATATAAATAAAATTTGCATTCTAAAGAAGAGATATATCTTCCATTTTATTTATACTATGTAGAATTTTTAAGATGGCTTAGTTTCTAAAAATTTTTTGAAAATAAGGAGATTTCTATGATTTGATATTCTTGTATTTTATTCATTTTTAGTCCAAAGGGGCTTTGTTCCTAAAGGACTATTGTTTTCGTTTTGCGATTTTACGTTGAATCACTATAAATGTCCGTTTCACTTTTCAAACTGTTGCCACCACATGTTATAGTCCTGCATTATATTTGAAGAAATTAAATAATGAAGAAGCTACATAAATGTATGTATATTTCTCGCATTGTGATAAAACAACGGTCCACAGAGCCATCGAATTTTAAAAGACGTCATCCTCCTACGAATATGGGCCCGTGGAAGACCAAATTTGAAATTTGGAATTTGTTTTATTATAGATTTGATATTTTGTAAAACTTTAACGAATTTTTGATTAACAAACTCAAAGATTTAAAAGCGAGCAATGGCAACACTCTACGGGGGGGGGGGGGTAAACCTTTTCATGTCCAGTGCGCGGAACTGTGCATCGGAAATTCTAAAGATATGCTCATTTTAAAATTATTTTGCGATATTGCTGTTGAACTGAATTTTACGGTTTGAGTGCAAATAACATGATATTTAATAAATAAAAGTAACACACAAAACGTTAAAAAAAACGCCCCTTTAGACGTAATTTAAAATCTGAAAACTTTCAGATTTTTTTTTTTTTTTTTTTTGGTAAAAATTGTCTTTTTTAAAGTATTATTTTTTTCCTTTGAAAAATTGTCTTCTTTAAAATATTATAATTTTTTTTACATTCCTCAAAAATATTCTTCATATGAAGAGATTTTTTCTGTTTTAATTCCTTATTCTAAAATATGAGCTGTATTATTTTGCTGACATGACATCCTATTTGTAAAACGATTCCTATTAAAGTACTGCTGCGTGCGTACGAATTCGTAATAGCTTGAATGCATACAGAACAGACCGTAACATGATACAATTCAGCTTCCCAAAAGAAACATTTCAGAGATGTGAAACTTTCCACAAAATCACTCGTACAGCTCACAGAGCACTCTCACAGAGCACAAGTTACACTTCAAACACAACACCGCAAAACGCATCTAAAGAGCGAAGCTTATACGGAGATATTTCAGTACTCAGTAGTTGATTCTGAACTGACAGCTGATGCTCTCTTCGGTCTTACTATATATAGCTTCCTCCCAGCCGATGAGAAATTTCTAGTCTTTAGTGTCTCTCGGAATTACTGGAAGTCATATACTATTAAAGTTACATATAAGAGACGGATGCGTTTATAAATGCAAACAGAGATCAGTTACAGTTATTCAAATACAATGTCACTTAGTTATAAAGAGACCGGACCAAAATATCACCGAATGGCCGCCAAATTTGGCGATTTCTGGCGATATATCGCCAATTTAGCAAAATAGCGATTTAGCTGCAATAGTACATTTCCGGCAGAGCTTCGATTCTTCTGATTTTCATGTTACGTTATGCAAAAGATGCTGCAGTTTTAAGCATAGCTTCACTAAAATTATTTACTTAAATACAAAAATTAGCAGCAATGGTTTCAATTATCAAAACCACGTATTTTTTAACCTTGCGTGATGTTCGGCCAGATATTCAATCACATTCAAATACTGAATGTGATTGTGTGAATATCTAATACATATAATAATATATGTTTGAATTCCAAAGTGAATATTGAATGTGAATATTCATTTTGGAATTCAAACATATGAACCTTAAAAAATATTCTTACCTTTAATATAAAAACTATTTAAAGCAGCGGTAAAAGCTGACTAATTTCGTATGTCAAATTTTTGTGAGTTATTTTACGAATCACGTGTTTACTTAATGTTTTCTAGAGAGCAAAATTTGATGCTCTATGTTTTCTTAAGTCCATCGAAAATTTTAAGTCAGTGAAATATTTCTTATAGCATTCTTCTGCGAGCTCTTCTACCAGCAAGATTCGAAACAGATCGTCGTCCTCTCCGTAGAAGGCTATAAATTTTATAAAGTATTGTGTTATACATTTCCTATTAGGCAGAGCTTATGAAATAATTAGGAATCTTAAATAATCCAGATTCTAAAGCCTGATTTAAAATCGGGATTTTAATTCGTTTTAATTCGTTTATTCAGGTGGAAAAATTTCTAATTTAGAACCTGAAATGTATGGCAAAAACGAATGTGGGAATAAGTTTTTTTTTCTTTCATTTTTAACCTGGCACCGTTTATTAATCTCTATTATGTATCTGAATTTTCATAACTGGGAGAATGAGTTCGAGTTTTGCCTGCTGAGAAAATACCAATCAGTCAGAGTATGTCATCCACCGGTAACTTCATTTCTTTTCATCTTATTACCTTACGATCTGTCCTTTTTTATGTATGAAAAAAATATTTTTTATGAGAAAGATTCAAATTAAGAGTCTTTTTCTAGACGCTTAAAATTTGTTAAAATAACATTTATAACTTTTTATTACTGAGCACTAAAAAACGAGTTATTTTGTTTGGAAGTCGCACACAGTTTTTTTGTGGTCTGTTAATATTACCTACTCAGTAAAGAAATATAAATTGAATTTTTATTTATCTTTTTATTTTTGGTACCATGCCTTAAAATTTTCTCTATGTCTGAAGAGTCAAAACCTCTAGCAAAGTATAAAGTAACAGCCCCTTTCCAAGAGTCAGCGAAAAGTTTTTCAAAGCAAAAGACTCGTATAACTTGATATTATACGTGGACTGCCTGCAAAATATGTTCCAAGGCTTAACTCTTATGTATCTGGCCACGTAAGCCATCAAAAGCATTTTAAAAATAAGTCATTTCTGTAAAATAAAAGATATTATCTAAAAAATAATAAATCCAAAGCTTATAAAATACCAGTGAAGAGCAGGAGGAGTGGAAATTTGGAGTGTAGAGGGGCACGAAATGTAATTTATAACACTACCTTGCTTCAGCAAAAATGACAAAACTCGTCTGACGTCAACGAGAACGTAAGTAATATGAGTCCTGTCACTCGCGGTCGCGGTTTTGACGTATGATTTCCATCCCCCGTCACCCACCCTTCCCTGATTTTTTAGACTCTGGGGGAACCTAACACCAGCAAGTGGGGAATATATATATAATATATATATGGACTTTTTTATATTCGAGGGTCCTTAGGAGGTTAGAAAAGTTCCCAAATTGGAAAAGCAGTGTGAAGTAGGAGTGTGCAGAGCGTTGAATAATGCAGAAGTTGGCGCTCCAATAAAATTCAAATTGGGGACCAAGTAGGCAACTCTACTCAAAGACGCCCTTAAGTCGAAAGTGAAATTTAGTCTAAGATAGCTGCGGCAGAAGTTAGAATTTCATCTCGATTGAGACTCTTCTCGTGCATTTTACCTTCTTTCTTATAGCTTTAAGTACGCAGCTTAATTTCGAAGCAGATGTACAAGAAATGACAGTGCCTGAAATTCGAGCACAACGGAAAAACGGAACTATGCCACTGTAGCGGAAAGGCTTAGTAAAAATAATAAGTGACGAATACATATTTAAGGGAACTCGTACACCTTAAAACCCATACGATGTTCGAATAGGTGACTGTTGCAAGAATTGGGATAACTTATTTATTTTAAAAGCAATTACTACCAAAGTTTTGCAGCTGACTACATAATATAGCTGCTTTCTGAAATAGTCATCAGAAAGTTTGTGTTGCCACAAATATTTTTATAATTTAATCCGCTTTGCGACAACATTTTTCGTCGTGTTTCCAACTTGCGCGCTCAGTTTAAAACATTCTGTTTCATAATTTAATTCCATATTTAATATATAGCTTTCATAACGTTTGGAAACTACTGTGAACCTAAAATTTTAAAAATTCCATGTTAAATTTTAATTTTATTTTGAGTCGAGTTTATAAAATGTATTTTATTAACAAAATTTGTAATGTTTTCGTCCATAAAATTTTTCATTATTAAAATATTCATCAGATTGTTGGTTCAGTTAGAAAATAGTGCCCATATAAAGAATTCCATCAAATTTCAAGAGCCATTTTTAAAATATCATGCGCGCAAGGTGGAAACATGGCGAAATATTTTGTCACAAAGAGGATTAAATTACAAAAATATTTGTGGCAACACAAACTTTCTGGTTACTAGTTTCCAAAGCAGCTATATTATGTAGTGAACTGTAAAAAGTTGGAAGTAATTGCTTTTAAAATAAATAAAATATCCCAATTCTTGCAACAGTCACATATTCGAAGATCATGAGAGGTTTAATGTGTACGAGTCCCCTTAACTGACGTATAATATTCTTAATAGTTATCAACACTTAGATTGCAGAGACATCAAGTATTTTTGAAGCAGGAGAGAATCTGTGATTTCGCGAGCTGAAAATTTCGCGAATTTTATATGAACAGAACCGAAAGTTGAAAAATTTCAAAAGTACCTAAGTAAAGTTGAGAAAGTTGAAAAATTCCAAAAGTACATCTTTTGCATAAAGCATTTTAAGAAACTTCCTTTTGTCCGAAAAGCTCGCTTTCCCTACCCCTTCCCGTCTAAATGGCGAGTTCAAGCGTTTGCTCAAGAATGAGTTTATTGAGTGGTATTCTAATGAGCTTCAATTTCTGGAGGAAAAAGAATCTGTGGACTTGCGAATATTACGACTGAAACCGATTCACGCTTCTTGGCTTGTGCACGTATTTAATGGTATTGAAGCCAGACACGAGATAATTTTGAATGGCTTCAAAAAAGCTGGTATAAATAGTATTTTAAGTGAATGAGCTGCCTTCTATTAATTTTATTGTTTTATATTCGAGAAATATAGTTGTATATTATTCAAAAAATAGTTAAAAGAAAGAAAGTTGAAGAAAAAGCTTGCAACTGTGCAATAAATCATTAAATTTTGGGTAAGTGAAAAATTTCCAATTTTTTATTATTATTTGAGGCGGAAAAGAAAAGAATTTCGCGAAGCTTAAATTTTCGCTACTACGACGGGGTCGCGAAAATTAAAGCCTTGCGAAAATAAGGGCCTTTACAGTATTATTTAAAATAAGGATACATACAGGATGCCCGAAAAAAAATGTCTAGTCACTTTGAATAACCATAAAGCCAATTTTGTGTTATTAACGTATAGTTAATATTCAGAATTTCAAAGAATCAACATAAAGGTTTTTATCAATACCTGTTTTTAAATGTAGTTTTAACACTCCGAACATTTTTTCTTGAAAACTAAAACATTTCGCCAAATATCACTTATAAAACTATCACTCTTTAACCCAAATTATCTTTATTAAGATTAGGGCCCACCAGCGGCCGAGCGTTAGAGTCGCTGAACACTGGTAGTTTGGTCCGAGGTTCGAATCCCGCGAACGGGCTGGCTGCATGGGCGTTTTCGTGGTTTTCCCCATGTGTAACGTGTATACGAGCCAGTTTCCCTTAGAAAGTCCTCCACGAAGGCATCCCTCCCCTTAGGCAGATAGCCCTCGAGGCTTTGCCATTATCCCAACACACACACACACTTTATTAAGATTAAAGATTAAGATTGGAGTGTAACTTTATGCGCTCAATACAGAAATTTTCGAAACCAGGAAACATAAAGAATTTGTAGGGTCTTTACCTGTATTCGAACCTTCTGGCTGTTGGAGCCTCGAAGTCCCGCAGTCAAAAGTCCCGCAATCAAAAAGGGTGAAATGCCTTATAACTTTTCTTATGGTATGGTGTATTTAATTATGGCAAAGCATACGAGGGCTATCCGCCTAAGGGGGAGGGATGCATTCGTGGAGGACTTTCTAAAGGTAACTATCTCGTATACACGCATGGGGAAAGCCACGAAAACACACATGCAGCCAGCCCGTTCGCAGAATTCGAACCTCGGACCGAACTACCAGTGTTCAGCGACTTTACCGCTCGGCCGCTGGTGGGCCTAACTTTTCTTATCATAAGCGCTTTAACGCTGGATGGATACGTGATAAAACAGCGGTACCTAGAGCCACCAAATTTTAAATAACGTACGTACCCACCCGAATATGGGCATCTGAAAGCCCAAATATGGAATCTGGATTTTTTTTTATTCTCTATTTCACATTTTGTAAAGCATTTATGAGTTTTTTATTAAGAAACTCGACGATTCAAAGCGAGTAATGGCAACACTGTACGGGAAAAAAATTATCGCCAGCGCGCGAGGCTGTGAATCGGAAAGTCTAAAGGTATGCTTTTTTAAAATTATTTTGTGATATTGCTGTTGAATTGAATTTTATGGTTTAAGTGCAAAGAACATGATTTAATAAATAAAGGTAACACAGAAAACGTTAAAAAACCGCCCCTTTGGGCGTAATATAAAATCTGAAAGCTTTCAGATTTTTTTTGTATTATCTTTTTATATTTTATAGTTATTTAGATTGAAATACATTTTATCTTTCTTATAATAACTATTTTAAGCAATTTCCTGCGCAAGTAGATCGTAAAGTATAAAACATTGCTAATAATGAAACTGCTGAGCGTTTACTGCAGAATTTATGTTAACACTCACTGTTGTGACTCCATTTGAGATTAATAGAGAATAACAATGCTCATAACGTATAAAAGCCTATAGAATTTAACTAGATCCGAGAAATAAACGTTCGCATTTAATTTAAGTAAAGCACATTAGAGCTATCTACATATAACGCTCACTCTTTGGCATAAAATTGCTTTTTGAAGGCTCCGTAACTTTTTTCTCGTATAACAAGTCTCTCGAGATGATTCGCAGTTCGTGTGTATTATGTATTGAGAATACGGCAAAGCACACTAGGGCTATCTGCCTAAGGGGAGGGATGCCTTCGTGGAGGACTTTCTAAGGGAAACTGGCTCGTATACACGTTACACATGGGGAAAACCACGAAAATGCCCATGCAGCCAGCCCGTTCGCGGGATTCGAACCTCGAACCTCGAACCGAACTACCAGTGTTTAGCGATTAAACCGCTCGGCCGCTGGTGGGCCGATTCGCAGTTCGACAGATTTAAAATATTTTCTTCCGCCGCACCGAGATAGTGGTTAGTAACTCTGACTGCCGAAGTCCTGGGTTCGAATCCCGGAGGAGACACGGATGTTTGTAAATGTATAACGTCTGCGAGGCATGGAGCACTTTGCATATGCGGCGAGTCGAAAGTCCTGTTGAGAGGCTAGGCTTTATTAATAAATTTTGCCATGGAATTTTTAAACTTAAATCTTACGACAGATTTTTGTTTTTTAAGATTTAAGACAGAAAGATTTTTGTTTATTTTTTATCGCATTGAATGTACAGGAAATAATATCCGTTGAATAAATACGAGTTCTAATTTTCTCTCTTTACTGATTATTACTAACAGATGAATCATAAATCTTGATCTGAATTTTCTGTTAGAATGTAGTTGAAAAAGCATCTTATATTTATTCTCTTGACTAAAAGGTGAGAAATTTCCGACGAAGTGACATTGAGATATATGCACGCAATTTCCGGTTTCATAAAGATGTAAATTTCAGAATGAATTTAATCTAACATTTTTGCATAATTTATTATTAAATGAGACTACAGATATTTATTATTTTGCTGTTCTCTTTTAAACATTTCATTTAAAAAATGACATTCTAATTTAAAAGGAAGTGAACTTTTTTTCGCAAGAGAATAAAGCATTGATTAAAAAAAATATGCATATTTTTGAAGACAAAAAATAATGATGTTTTCGAGTGTTCATACACCGTTATGCTTTATAAAAGTGATAAATAATAGTTTTCTGTCAAAGGTAATAAATTTTTTATATCAAATTAAACAAGAAATTAAATATAAATAAAAGTATTACACTGTAAACAAACCCCTTTAATTAAGAACTCAGTAATTTAACAGACGGCACTTCTCGTGCACACAAAAACAGCCTTAATTTATGGCGTTACTCAGAAGTAGTGAATTCAAATTAAAAAACTAAGTTAAGTCACTACGTTAGCCAAAGGCCAAAGTTAGCAGAATTGATTAACGCGCCAGTTGGCTTAAACCTACACCGGCTTGGCAAGGCCTATGGACAAATATAACGCAACGCCAAAGACACACTGCTATCAAAGAACTACAACTAGCAACGTGGCCATCAGCAGGCGGAACACGCTGTAATTAAACAACCTAAAACCTTAATTTAAATACTATCACTCTCTTTCTATCTCATTTGAATACGCAAAAATTAAAAATTAGCATTCTGGCAGAAAAATGGGAAAGGCGAATGACAGAAGAAAGGTTACTTAACGTTAAATAACTAATTAAATAAAAATAAATAAATCCTTAAAATACTTTAAATGATTATTAAAAATTATCGAATGTTAGCAATATTCTTTTTCGAGAGTGTGTTGGCTAATGACTTCTGAATTACCATTAGACTATTCTCGATGACTAGCTATTAAACCCGCGGGAAAGCGCGTGGGGTGTATCATACCCCAACCCTACATAAAAGTGGAATATTCCTAACTTGTGAAACTGAAATTCTGTGCTGCTTTCAGTAGCTGAGTTTCTAGTTGCGGTTGACTTTCAGAACAGCTTTTTCTTTGCCTGTGTGTTTCAGAAAAAGATTTATCGGTATTTTGTTGGAACTGGGGTGTGACACACCCCACGCGCCTGTCCGTGTAAGTGTTTTTCTGACCGAATATTTAGTTCAGAAATTTATTTCTAGAGTGTAACAGTAAATATTTCTACTCGCAAGTGATTTTAAAGTACTTGACATAAAATTCTTAAAAATTTCTAACTGCATTATGGTAAAAAGAATGAGTCCCTATGAACTGGAGATGCAACGCATGTGAGATTTATTAGAAATATTTGAAAGTGATGAAGATTGCATTTCGGAAACTGAATATGAAACTAAGAATATTTTCTACAATGTTTTCGTTTCGAAAAAGGTAAAACATTAATTCCTGGTGTTCCTAAAAAAGGAAAAACTGTTCTTATGCTTTCTACATTATATAACGAGCATGCTATAGATGATACTATTGGAGAAAATAAAAAGTCAGGAATTATATGTTTTAATAATATGACTAAAGGAGCAGTGGATATGGGGGATGAAATGTCAGCCAATTATTCAATTGCCAGAATAACAAGGAGGTGGCCAATGGTAATTTTCTTTCCTGCACTGAATGTTGCTGTAATAAATACTTGAATTATATTACATTCAACTGCTAATCCACCAACCAGAAACAGAAGTCTGTTTTTGAAGGACTTAGCATTACAATTAATGAACAAAGTACTGAAGAAAGAATCGGAGATTAATACTTTTCCAAGAAATTGACGTACTGCATGCAAAACAAAAGCAGAAGTTTCGACGAAGAATTAAAACGAATACATGAAATTCGAAACAACTAAGTATGAAAGATGTGATACATTTTTTGCTCTCGCGCCAAGGACAGAAGAACGTCAATGCAACGTTTTTAAAATGTGAAACCATTCTGTGCATTCATTTCACAATTTTTAAAATGTGAAAACATTCATTTCACAATTTTTAAAATGTGAAAACATTCTGTGCCAAGAACACATGAATGTATTTCGTTCAAAGTGTGAAGAAATAAAATAAGCATGGTGTATTAGAGATGCAATGAAACTTAGAGGCAAGCTGTTTATTTTTTTAAAGATTATTTTGGAAATTAATTTTTTGAAACCAATTATTATTCACTTATTTATAATACACAAGAACAAAAAAAAAAAAAAAAAAAAAAAGTTTTAAAACTAAATAATACTATTTTATCATATTTTAAATATTGGGGTATGTGATACCCCACGCGGCCACTCTAGTAACTTTTCTTGGTGCGACTTCCGCCGGGTTAATGATAACGTTTACGAAGATAACCTTCAAAGAGATGTCTTTGATTTATGATTACGTATCAACCCTAATGTTTATTTCCCAGCACAAAAAGGTAACTGCTCTGAAAACGCGAAAGACAGTTTAAAAAATCATTAAAAACATAACTCTAAAAACTCCTCGCTGCTTAAAACTCTTAAAAACTGAATCGAACAACCCCCAGTCTTTTCCCTCTCAAAACCACATTCATCACAGGGCAAAGAACGCGGAATAACATGTTTAAAATTCAGCACCCTTTCATGACACGTTTTCGAGCTATTTTTCTGCCCTCCCGAGGCGGTAAGCACTTTTCTCGACCTTCTCTGGAATCTCCTATCGGGTGTAATGGCGTGTATGAGCGCAATGCGGTCGACAGTTTTAAAATTTATCGATTTTTAAGCGCCCCTCTGTTGGTTTATAACGAGTTTTTACTGAGCCGAAATTGCTCCATTTGATGGATGGAGTCCACGATTTTGAGTTTGCGGCTTCTGTTCCAGGCGATAGATTCCTGTCTCACGGGCGTGAAAAAGAGACATCTTTGTGTTTTATGTCCCGCAAAAGTTGAAAAATTTTCAAACCATATCTTTGCTTTCTGATGTTGTGTTAGTTTGGAAAAATGCACACTGAAATAGATTCCTCAGAGTTTAAAGCACCGATAATTATTTTTGGCGTCACAATGAACAAGTAAATTGGTTTGTTAGTTTTGAAAAGTATTCTCTGGCTTATAAATTTTCGTATTCGGAGATGATACATTGTGCGCGACTAAATATGTAGACAGTCTTTAACGTCAATTGTTACCCAATGAAAACAATTGGCTAAGTTTAAGGTAATAATGCAGCTTCCCTCCTTCTCTTCACAGTTTCATTCAAGGAGTAAGCTTCTTCACCTCTTCCAATAAAAAGAAATCCTTCGTAACTGTTTTCACCTAAAACGTGTGCTCACCTATACAGAGTGTCCCATCAACACCGTCCAACTTCTGCACAACGAGATTCCTGGCTTGGAATAATTGGACAATTCTTTGGCTATTTCGGTGTCCCATTAGGACCGCCCAAACTCTGCACAAATTGATTCCTTGTTTGGAATGCATACAAAATGACCAAAGAATTGTCCAACTAATCCAAGCGAGGAATCTGGTTGTGCAGAATTTGGAGGTTCTTGATGGGACAGGTCGGCTACTGTTCTCCTAGACATAATTTTTCACAAGAGCGAACCGACATAAAGGTGCTCTCAATCTTACGAAAATCAGTTTTGAAATTTACAGAAGGATGATGGCACTTCTATGATGGATGTGGCTATATAAATAGAATTTTCGTTTGCTTTGTTGACAAGAATAGGAAACTGAAATCTTGCTTGTGGCCTCGGCATAAAGGTGCCGGAACCCTTATGAAGATTGCCCTATTAAAGTTCAAAACTAATTTTTTTCTGGTTTAGGCGCCTTTATACGTCCTTGCAGTGAGGTCATCCATGTGAAAGAGTCTGTCATAGAGAACGATGCTGCATAAAGGTGCCCGCACATTTATAATGGAATAGCGTTGTGAAGAGGTTCTTTATAATATACGAGTAAATAGCAGCCGAGTAGATGTACAGCACTTATACTTGAAGTATTGCTTTGCTAATGTTTGACGTTTAGTAGCAGCGATTAAACTGTTAGCGGGAGCCAATAGTCCAAGTTTATCTAAGGTTTCGTCGATTAGTAGAACCTGATAATAGAGAGATCACCAGCACTTAGGTTAGTAAATAAAATTAAAATTGACTTTCTGACCTGAGAATTTAGTTAGAAAATAAGTCAAAATCTTCCTGTTTAAATTATAGATACCAATACTAGATGGTGTTATATCCGGCAGCACTCACCCGATTGTCTCAAACGAACATGTACTTAAAAGGTGACATTCGGCTTCCAATGTTTGTGAAGATAGTTTTCGAATTCGTTGCTCGTGTGAAAAGTTATAGTGATTTGAAAATGAGCGAAATATCTGAAAAATACGCTCTGTGATGCTTTTTTTCTATAAAAAAAAGGTAAAAACGCCGCAAAAACAAGCCGAAAAAAATCTGTGAAGTGTACGGTGAGAAAGCTGTGAGTGAATGAAGGACCCAAAAGGTATTTGCTCGATTCCGTTCCGGAAATTGCGATGTCAAAGATGCACCTCGCTCTGGTCGATCCGTCACTGAAAAAGTCGATGAAATTTTACAACTTGAAGAGCAAGACCGGTACGCAAGCTGTCAGGAAATAGCGGATGCACTAAACATCACCCACATGACAGTTTGGAATCATTTGAAAAGAGCAGACTACAAAAAGAAGGTCAATGTTTTGGTGCACATGAATTAATGCAAAGAAATTTGCTGCTGCAACCTGGAGAAATTATCATTTCGGCCATGTACTATGCATAACTGGACGTTTGAACGAAGCAATAAAGAAAGAGCGACCATAATTGGCCAACATAAAGGGAGTTTTATTCCATCATGACAATCTTTGATGACTCGGAACAAATTAACGGAACTCGGTTGGGAAGTTTTGATGCATCCACCGTATAGTCTGGACCTTGCACGGTCTGATTATCATTTGTTTCGGTTTCTGTAAAACTCTTTAAATGGTAAAAAACTGGCCAACTGAAATTCCGCTGAAAATCATTTGGCCAAGTTTTTCGACGATAAACCGCAGAAGTTCTACACGATTGATTTATGAAGCTATCCGAAAAATGGCAAAAGGTCATGGATAATAATGGTCAAAATATACTTAATTAAAATTAATTTTCAATAAAGAAACTGCTTGTTCAAAAATGGACCCCCCCAAAAAAACTGCGGATACATTTTATATGGCCCATTATTAGAATTAATGCAAATTTTTTATGCCAATAATAGAAATAGATTCTAAATCATTGTTTATTTTCGTCCGTGAAGTCATAGCTATTCATAAATCGTTATTTTTCGGCTATTCATACTAAGATTTAATGATTAAAGTTTTATAACAAATGTAATTCATCCAGTTTAGAACTAGCCAGAACAGCTGAACTAAAAATGTAAGACTAAATTGCGAAATTAATCTAAATAGGTAACTTTTTCAAGTTTCTCGAAAACAACAGTAGTGTAAAAAAGCTGAAGAAGTTTGTTATTACTTTGCAAGATTTAATTTATTCTCAGCATACTTTATTCGCCCTCGGAGCAGCAGTTTAAAAGAAGCTGTCTTACCTTAGTTACTTCCGTATTATCCCCTTCTCATTTTCATCAATGTTTCCTTTTAACTTCAATTATTTATACTTTTTGGACGTCGCTATCGAAATCTGAAGTTTCTAAGTAAAACGGTCCTGCGGGAGGGAGGGATATGGGAGTGAAAAAAATGTGTGAGTCAATGCGGTATTACGTAAATTAAAAA
This sequence comes from Stegodyphus dumicola, assembly GCF_044657685.1. NCBI lineage: Eukaryota > Metazoa > Arthropoda > Arachnida > Araneae > Eresidae > Stegodyphus > Stegodyphus dumicola. The sequence goes on from NC_140773.1 coordinate 7,113,934, forward strand.
TATTGTATTTTGTTGCATGCAATGAACTTAAAACAGTGTTTCTCTTAAAAATACTACATTTTAATCATTAAAGAGTTAATGAAAATTAAGAATTAGCGAAAACTTTCACAGTTAAGCCATATAATACAAATCAATATATTATGTATTTTAGAAAAAATTGATTGAAGTAAAAGTATTTGTTTAAATAGAGATTCGTTAGCTTGTAAAGCTATAATATGTTTTCCGTAGCTAAATGGTATTTTGGCTTTTCGAAATCGTCACTGAGAAACTCAAAATCCAATTAGAGAATTTATAGAATTTTTTTGTGTCATAAATCATTTGATGATAAAAGTTCTGATAAAATAAAATGCAAATATTTTATTGCTCTCTCCAATTACTGATCCGAGGCGGTAGTTTTAAAAACGATTATTGTGTCATAATAACTTGCTGGCTACAACTAAGGCCAAGATATGATGATAGCAGAAGAACTTTGATAGTTTTTCTGCTTAAAGTTTTCTCTCTTTTAAATTTTTGGATTAAGTTTTTAAGTCTAAATATTCGGACACAATATTCTTATCAAAACAAACAAATGATCTATGTCTTTGGCATGACTGGGTTCGAAATCTCATTAATTAAAAGATCTACTCTACAAATGTATACCCTAAAGTTACTTCAATTATTTTTATTTTTTATTCCTCCTGTAAAAGGAGCTAGTTAGGAAAAAATTAATTTTGAAGCTTCTTTCTTCTTAACAAATGAAAGCTACTTCTTCCTTTTACATTAATTGATATAAAAGAAAGCACCACTTTAAAACGCAAGATGAAAATTGTGCCATTTTTAAAATGTCCAAAAGTTCTTGATATCTAATTTCAACCACATATTTAATTATGATGCTTCAAAACAAAATTCCTGTATATATTTACAAGGACCCATCTATGGCCGAGTTAACCCTTTGCGGCACAGTGTGTCCGGTCTGGACACACCTAAAAATTTCCTTTTGTACTCACAGAAAAATTGAATGAAAAAGGATTTATAGGTTACGCTGAACCTTCTTTATTTATAGTAGATGGCAGCTCAACACAAACCAGTCCATATATTTTAGCCATGTTTAGTTATTTAAGACTCTCATTTTTCAAAGAAATCTTCCAGATTTTTTTAGGGTATAAACGGAATTGTTTGAAAAGAAATTTCTATGTTATTTTTTGGCTGAATGCTAATCTCCTTATTCTATATTAGTTTAAAATTTTTACCTTGAAATCTTGCCTAAAATCAAACGGCGAACTCTAGGTGTGCCCAGACCAGGCTTACTGATATAATCTAGGACAACTGTGAGTCTGTATTCTTTGTTTCTCCGCATCTCATCGGTCAGTTCATTGACGACAATGCTCGTTTCAGCACTCTTTTCGAAGCTCTATTTAATCAGTGTGCCCACTTTAGACACACTCACAGAATTAGAAGATAAGTGCCATCTTCACAAAATTTTAGTTGTGTACTCCTCTAGGCTTAATTAGACTGTATACCACAATTTTTTTTTTTTTTTTTAATCAAAACTTCAACTTTAAAAGGTAGCGGGCCGGAAAGTGTTAATATGACTACTGAATGTTGGTAGTTCATCTCGAGCCTCGAATTGGAATTCATCATGGAGTTTTCTCTGTGTAGCATGAATACGAGCCAGCTTCCATTTAAAATCCTCCACGAAGGTTTCCCTTCTAATCCAATTAGTCCCTGTGTGCTTAGCTATGAACAACCAATTATGCCCGTACGCGTCCTAACATCGTAATTTTGTTAGAAATAGGGTCCTTTTTATTTCAATCACTGTTCTTATATTTGCCTTGTATATTAAGTTTTCCCCATAATTTTATCCTTTTCATTTTTTAAATAGTTTCAAATTTTACTCTTATTTCTATGTTTCTCAGTCCCTAGAACGTACTTTCTGATGTTTTACTGAAGATAAAAGCGTGATGATATTGGCAATGCAATACAGAATAAACATGACTCTGAAATAAATAGAATCCTATTTCGATTTTAAGCTGTGGTCGGGCATATGCTAGATGTCCTGAAAATAATAATTTAATAAATTTTTTCTTTGCTTATTCTATGAAATGACAGCGGTATCATTCTTATGCGACGTCGATCTTATATGCCATTTCCATAATATGCTGATATCAATATACACAGAATCGATCTCATATCTGTTAAAAATCTGTGAAGTTGACAAGCATGCTTATCTCCTTACTCAAAATTATATTAATCTAAAAAAATATAGTGTCGATTTTATACCGGTAATAAATATGTATTGAATGCCGATGCAGATTCTAAGCTGCAGTGTCGATTACTGCATGCATTCGTAAGATTCAAGATATACAATGCATAAAATTGTTGTTATAAAATCTCTTTCGCACATAGCTTCAAGTGATAAATTGCATTTGACAATGAGCATTTCTCAATGCGCAATACCAAAATATTAAAAAGAAAAGTTTCAATATGAATTTGCTCAAAGGTTGTTTTTTCTTTTTTTTTTCTTTTCTTTTCTTTTTTTTTTTTTTTTGAGACGGCCTGATTTCTAATATTGGCGATGACATAGTCGATCTTTCATGTTGTTTGCTGCGCCAAGATAAACTAATGACTCTGCTATTCTACAATGAATATATATAAGATTCAATTACTGTAATTAATTCGGAAGAATTGCGAAATGTGCTGTACAGCAATGCGACACAGAAATACAATATGATACATTATTTGGATTCCGTGCAAAAGTTATGCGAAGTGATGTCCCACAGTCGAATATAGTAAAAGCTGTTGTGTTGATTTCAAAATAATCAATGTACAGGAGCACTTATGCTATGGAGAAAAATGTTGCCTACGAACTCAAATGGCTTGAATATTATTTGTAAATGAGATATTGATAAAGTGTTTTTAGTTGAGAAGAATGAATAGATATGTCAACGGTTTTTAGTCCGAGCAATAATAATAAGCTTGAAATTAATTTTAGTTTGATTCTTACGAAACGTTTGCCAATCTTGGAGTAATGAGTATAACCTTATTCTCCAAAATACACTCATGTCCATAAATTAAGGATAATTCGGAGTCACGCGGAAATCGAAATCTAAAATAAATATATCACCTGTAAAATCACTACACACATCTTCAAGAATGATATGCAAATTTCAGGAAGTAACCAGATGACACCGATGGTACGTCACAATGACGAGAGTGATATATACAGGCAAAGAAGTAAAATTGTTCGCAGGCGCTTTATAAGCATTTAGTGCAATAACCGAATAGTTATGATACAAAGGACGCATTTGGATGATTTTTTACGTGGTAGAATTATCGGCCGTCTGGAATGTGGGCGTACCCAACTGGAAGTATCAGACGAACTTGGAATTGCCCAGAGTGTCATCTCCAGGCTTTGGCAACGATTCCAAGATGATGGTAATGTGAGTAGACGTTACAGCACAAGTCGCCCCAGAGTTACAACGCCGAATGAGGACCGGTATTTGGCAGTTACTGCCAAAAGAAACAGGCGGAGCACATCCTCAGACCTGTCTCGTCAGCTCTCTTCAGCCACTGGTACGACAATTTCAAGGCAGACCGTGTACAGAAGCTTAGGGCAGATTGGCCTATATGCTCGTAGACCTGTCAGATGCGTTCCACTTACTGCAACTCACTGTCGACTGCGGTTAGCCTGGAGTAGAGAGAGCATGCATTGTGGACACCGCAACAGTGGGCTTGTGTGATGTTTTCCGACGAGTCCAGGTTTAGCTTGCAGTCTGATTCTCGCCGGACTTTCATATGGAGAGCTCCAGGTACCCGTTACCACCAAGAAAACATCATTGAACGACACCGTTACGGTGGTGCAGGAGTGCTCGTTTGGGTTGGAATTATTCTGGGTTCCAGAACTGACCTGTATGTTCAAATTGGAACCAAGACAAGCCAGATCTATCAGGACGTCATCTTGGAACGAACAACATGTACGGTTGTTTCGGGGCGCCATGGGCGCACAATTTGTGTTTATGGATGACAACGCCCATCCTCACCGTGCAAACATAGTAAGCGAATGCCTTTAATCGGAGGATATCACCCGTATGGACTGGCCAGCATTCTCACCGGACTTGAATCCAGTAGAGCACGTGTGGGACATGCTTGGCCGACAAGTTGCAGTCCGTCAACCTCCTCCTACATGTCTACCGGAACTTCGGAGAGCATTGCTTTTTGAGTGGTGTAATAGCCCCGAAGATCAGATCGATAATTTGATACTGAGCATGCCTAGGCGTTGAACGGACTGTATTGCATCGTCTGGGAGACATACAATGTATTAACAATCATACCAAACATGTAACATTGGTTTTTTGTAAATAGGTTTTTTTTGCAATTTGCTCCAGGGAGAAAAAGTCCCTCATTTTTTTAATAATATCAGACATATAGCATCTTTACCTTTTGTTTAATAAATAAGCTTTAGAAATAAGCCAAATTTGTTTTGCTTCTAACTCTTTCTTTCCCTGATTTTGCATTATCCTTAATTTATGGACATGAGTGTATATTACCTCGCATAAACTTACAAAAACTGATTATTATTATCATCTACGGTATGCCGTTTGAACATTTTGATAATGAATGAAAATAAAATTATTAAAAAAACTTAGAAAAAGGAAAATACTTGTCATACTTTTTCGGTTTTAAAACGTAACTTTTCTCCTTAAGCCTGGCAAAGTACGTTATAAGACCAAGGGTGCATTCTTCTTAAAATCGAAGATATTTCTAGGTTTGCTAATTACTCCTAAGCAATAAATTTCTATTGATTGAAATAGAAAGTTTTACTCTTTACAAAGAGTAAAAAGAGTAGAAAATAGCAGAAAAAATTATTGCTTCGGGAAAATTAGTAAACCTAGAAATATCTACGATTTTAAGACGAATCCACTCTTGATTTTAAGATGTACTCTGCCAGGCTTATTTAGGAGAAAAGGTACATCTTAAAACTGAAAAGTATGATTAAGTATTCTCTTTTTTTCTAAATTTTTTAAATGATTTAATTTTGATTCATTATCAAACGGTATCTTGAGTGATTTTTCAGTTTCGGGTGAATTTCTGTACCATAATTTTACTTCTCGTCTTATATTCAGAAATATACGGTAGTTGCTCCGAAGCAATAATTCTTTTCGAAATATAAGCGTGGTTAAAAAAAAAAAAAGTCTTACAATCGCAGATTTTCCCTGTTCCTAATTATTTTAAAATAATGAATTTTCTCAGCTAATGTAACATGCATTCTGTACAATACATATGGCGTGGCAGAGATGCCATCATGGATAAATTTTGACGATAATAAATCGAAATCAGTTTTTAAAAATGCTGGATGTATTTTATCATTTTAAGTCTTTTGAGAGATGCCTTTTGAAACTGATACGATTTTAAAATCTGAGGAATACACATTATATTTAAAGAAACAACAATAACTTTAGTTTACTCACACAAGTATTTTTATTTACTTTATACATAACATAAATATTACAAACTCTGCTTCAAATTATACAGCACAAGGGAGAAACAGTCAGAAATTTAACAAAGCCATCGGAAGGGGGGAACACTTTATACAAGGGAGACTCTATTCTATGAACAGTTATATAATAATAAAGGAATAAAATACATTTAACAACAACCCATGTTTCCCAGAGCATGTTTTTCTAACAGAGATAATAACAATGTCTAATTTTCACCTTTCAAATAAGTGATTTTTTTCATGGGTAATCAATAATTCGTGTGTAATTAACAAACATTGAACTTAAAATTCACAAACTAATTTATTTACATTTTTAATAACATAATATTCTAAAATTTGTTCAATAAATAAAGTTATTTAATAAGTTTTACATTTTTGAAGTAAATTATTGGTTTAAAAATATTAAATATTCAGGACTACTTTTAAATTTACAAATTTGCTTATCTGTTTATAATCAGAGATGGATTTATTTCTCTGCTCATTATAAAAAGAGATTGCACAAAAATAACAAACTCAATAATACGCAAGATTTTGGCAGTAATATATTTAAAGGTGTAAATAAAATTTAATATTTTTAGAGGTGTTCTTATGCGGTGCATATTCATCGTACGTGCATTATATAAGCACTATGTAAATATGCATATATGGAAAATTAGGAAGTTCTCTAATTTATACAACGAATTACAGGCTTAGGTAATTTTCTAATTTTCGTTTAAAGCTCATTAATAGAAAACATCATCTTAATTTTAATTAAAATCAATCAAAAAAGCAACCTTGATCTGTATATTTTGAATAAAACTATGGATTTCAAGACCAATCTGACATAAAACCATCTTTAACAGGGGAAGAAATTTCTTGCCTTTCCGTAGTTTCCACTCCTGAAGAAAAGAGACCAATATATGTCACACAATGAAATTGATAAAGTTTTATTCAAAATCTGGAAGAATCTAAGATTGCTTTTATGCTCAAGTTAAAATTTTAATTTAAGATTTTTCTCTTTCAGTTAGCTTGATATTTAAATAGTAGATCAAAACTCAATGACGAATTGCTTGAAAATATTAAGGAAAAAAAGCGAACATATAATTTGCAATTGATGTAAATCATCAAAGATTAAAAAAAAACAGTAAAGTTATGAATTAAATAATGGTATTTTTATAAAGCAGGATATTATTGCGCAGTTATAGAACTCATAAATATGCTGATTTTAAAATATTTGTTACTATTTTTATCAATAAGATTATCAATGAAAATAGATATTTTGATTCTTAAATGCGGTTTTAATTTCAATTCACTTTTCTTTACTTTAGATTGCTTTGGTTTGTTACTAATAATCAGGTGACTTTTCAGATTTTCATTTTTCAAATAACAGAGGTTTAACCAAATGTTTTTAATATTTTTTCAATGATTTTTTTTAATAATGTTAACCACAAACACATGACTTTTAACGGTATACTTTAATTGTGGGAACACAATTTTTTTTATCAAGCAAGAAAGATATTTTTATGTTTAATAGCATTTTGAATTAAATCTTAAACAATTTTTTAAAGAAAAATCAGTTCATTTTAGAATAAGTGGAAACTTTTCTCTGTAGAGAAACAAAAATTACATCCTGTTGCAGAGACTTATATGAACACTTTTTTCAGTCATGTTTACTAATAAAATACACCTTAAATAATATTATAAAATTTAAGGAAAAAAAAATGTTATTATTTACAAAAGTTTTCAGATTTTCTTAAAATTCAAAATGCTATTTCCCTGAATTCATGGCATTAGAATTTTTCTCGCACACGATTTTCTTTTCCAAAGACAGAAAATTTTAGAATTAATAATTTTATTTTTTTATGAAAATTAGGTGAATACCTGAAAACATCTTCAAGAATATTAATGTGATAACAAAAATCTAGTTCCTAATAATTATTCATATTTTTCAAATTTATAGTACATAATTTTTCTAGAAGTCAAGTTTGTTTAATGTTTTGTCGTACTTCCCGTTACTTCAAAAGAGAGAAAACTAATTTCTTTAAAAAGATTTCGAATTTTCAGAATTATTTATAATTTCCGAAAAGCATATATAAATTTTCATATATTAAAGCTTTCTTCTACTTATATGCATGCAGTTTCCTACTGATGTCATTTTACTATGTAATATAACCTGCGAAAATTTAACTGTTTCTGTTAGACAACTGAGTAAAATGAGTCATTTATTAATGGAAAGGAAACAATGAAAGTAGCACATTACTAAAATATCAAAAAAAATCGCATTATAATTAAATAAAAGATATTAAACGAAGATATTCATTACCAGAATAATGATGCTATTTGATAACGACTATTTCTTCAGACATTTAAAAAAAATCCAAAACTTATGTAATGGGAAAAAACTGCTTTTTTTCTCTTTATCACAAATCCTTATCTTCCTTATTTCCTTATTATATGACCATTTTAAAATTTCGCTTATTCACTGAATGCTGCCTTCTAAAAAAATCCGTAGAACGACATGGAGGGGAAAAATAATATTTATCTTGTTTTCGGGAAAAAAGATGGTTTAATTAAATGCATTTTTGAAAGGAATTATCAAAATTATTTTGGAAAACGACATTCGTGCATATATAGAAGAAACTTCATATACAGATCATAAATAAAATTCGCGGTTGCAAATTCCGTTCAGGCCTAGTCACGTACAGAACGTACTTGAAATTCGACGCTAGCGACTGAACTTATTGCTGAGAATACAACTTTTATCAACATTTAAGTCCAAACTCAAAAATCCCAGCAGTGATTTACATTGATCTACAGAAATTTTGATTGGGATTTATAAAGTTTAAAAATATTAGGATTCTTCACTTGGGATTAAGCAGAAGAAAGATAACACTGGGCAGTGGATTACAGAACGAAAGCTATTGGTGAATCTTTGACTAGCATTTGCTGTTGTTGCAAGCACCTTTATCGAGCTGCAGGTACCGGTCACAGGTAAATCCGTCGGAGATCTCTTGCTGAAGTGATCATATTGCACTGTGGACAAAGCTTTTTCGTTCCCTAAGAGGAAAAAAACAGCAATAGATGTAATAATAATACGGAAAAAAAAAAAAAAAAAAAAGATTAAAAAATCACAATGAATAAATACATTATAAATTTCAACGAAATATTTTTTTTTTATTTCCAGTGGCAGATTATGAACAGTTACAGCAAAAAAACAAGAACAAAGAATATGAAGTACAGCAATACAATGAAAGAAAACAGCTGTAACAGAGTCCATTAATCTAACATATCTCTTGCCTCCCAGTAAAGCTGGGCGAGAGAAGTCTTGCGCAGAGCAAGACAGTGGGGTAGATGTGCGGCATCCACCACCTCTCCAGAGCTGTAGTGCATCTCCAGAGCTGTAGTGTGTAGCTAGAGGAGCATATCGGAGAAGGAAAAAATTTTGAATCTATGAAGATGATATTGTAGGCAGTCATGTCCGGTGGCAAGGTGGAATTCAGCGACCGCTCTACGCCTTGGGCCATTACACAAATTCGGGATAGCATTATTCCAAGACTTACGAGAAACACGATGATAGAGATCTTCCTGAGCACGTACTTTGATAGATCTTTTAATAAGATCCCTAACAGTATGGAAAGGCATAGGATGAGAAATATTCTGCATGATTAAAGTACCTTTTTTTTGCCAAAGAAGTCGGCTTTCTCGTTACCTGGAATCCCACAATGGGCAGGAACTCACGGGAGGATAATAGTTTTCTCAAGTGAAGCCAGGTTTTGTAGATAATGTCGGCAATCCAATATGTCCTGTGATATGGGATTTTTATCTGAAACGATAATCAACAGAGCAGCTCGGGAAACACTGAGTATAACAGCTCTTGAGAAGTTTTCAAAGTGGCATGGTAGCTGGTACAGAGCTGTGCGAATCGAAGCAATTTCACCGTCAAACGCAGAACCTTGGCGCACAGGGATGAAGAAATAGAAAATTTCGGAGAAAACTCCGGCACCTGCATTAGGGCCATCGAGACAGGAGGGATGCATCAGTGAAGATCCGAAGCCGCTCTGTCTCAGGGTAAAAAATATTTAATACTTTGAAAGCGAGGGCTCTCAAAATAGACGGATACGTATTACGTTTCGTTACTTTTTGACCCAGATCAAGATTAATCCAGAAAGATTTCAAATTTATTGGATTTTGTAGTGGAACAAGTAATTCTGGTTCATTCATTAAACAAAGTGAATTTTTTAACTCAAAAACTCTCTGTAGAAAGCCCAACTGAGTCTTTAGATTTCTAGTCAGATCTTGAGTGACTTCATTTTCCACAGTGAAAGACATCCAGAAACTCTAATGAGAATTAAAAAAAAATTGGATTCTTTTTTTAATTCCTCTCTTGGATTACGGTTCTTAAGGGTTTATCACCAGTTAACATAAACATGGCATAAATCGGGATGGTCTTCACGGCTCCAGAAACAATACGTAAGCACTGATTTTTGATTTTAACGAAATAATATTCAATTATAGAAATGTGGAATTTTTTTGTTTGTTCTTATTTGTAAAGAAGATGCCTATCAGCGAACAGTGCATGCAAAAAATTTCCAGGATTTGAAAACATTTGTAAATTAAATGGTTCAGCCGGTAGTTCCTTCCTTCGTCCGGCTTTTAAATGTACCGGAAAAGCGCCTGAAGGGAACAAACGTTAAATTTAAAAACTGCGCAGAATTTTACTCTGCAGAACAACTTCATTAAAAAAAAAACATATTTTTAAAAACTGTATTACATATAACAAAATTACAATGAAATAAGTAATATCCCTTAATGCAAATATTAATTATCCTAATAAGTAAATTAACCAACTTCCCGTTGCCTTGTCTCAAACAAACGTCCAGTACCCAAGAGAAACATTAAATTTAAAAACTTCACAAAATGATCGCCCTCAGTTTACCAAGTGGCAACAGTGCTGATTTTCAACAGTCAGCAGTCCAGTATACAATTGAATGAAAAATTGTTTTCAAAACCACATTTCTAAAAGAACGAAACTGTTCAAAATGATGCGATAAAATCTAAAAGATAAAAATTTAAAAAATCTGATTCGATTTTGAAAAAAATCGCTTCGAAGTGCACTGGCTCTTGTTTAGATGCACCTATATGCCAAATTTCGTAACCCTGGGTCTATTAGCTTACGCGCAGCATGAACGACAGACACACAGACTCTTTCTTTTATTATATGTAGAGAATGTAGAGATTGCAGTCAAACATTGTTATCGTCATCACTGGTTAATTGTTATATGCTTATCTTGTGAAAGCAGATATGTAAACAATAAAAGCAAATTCTCTATGCAACATTCGCCTGATAATATGCTATAGTAGTATCTCACGCTTTGCAAACGTTCACTGCTTGTAATCTTGCTTTGACGAAAGATATGAATCAATATCTTTTTTTTTCTGTTAACAAAAGAAATCTAAAGCTAATTTTCGATTTTCGGAAGAAATATGAAACAAAAGGCGAAATTGCAGATACGAGTACAAATTTAGTCGTTCTGTACTACGTTTTACTGTCTACAAAAGACTGTAGAACAAAAGTACAGGTTTCGGCAATTAAGCCTTCGACGTTAATCATAGGCAAATGAACAGATTTCAACCTTTGACAATAAAGTAGATAGACACAGTAGTTTAAGACGTGGGAACTTCATCGATTCCAAAATACAATAAGATGTTGGTTGATGATCCTCCGTTTTACGTAGTCTCTTGCATCTTCTTTCAAGCAGTTTTCTGTAACTCAGCCTAACTCACTCAGCATCACAAACACCATTTTTGCCTTCCAACCCGTAAGAATCTGATGAAGATCCGACTCGCCTGGCCCTTTCCATCTTTTGATCATTGTGGATCTCCTCTTTCATGCCAGAAACGACGGCAACCAGCAGCCCAGCTGTGCTCCAAAGAGATCCAGGAAATTTAAGTTTCACTAAAGCTCAGGAAAACCAAAGTAAGCATCTTCTTATAATGCAGTTGCTTTCCAACCGGTATAGTTGGTTAGCGTCGCTGACTGCTGTGCGGAAGGGCCCGGTTTCGAATCCCTGGGTGTTTGTAAATGTATAGTGTCGGTGCAGCATGGCGGCACTGTAACATGCGGCGAAAGTCCTCTCGTGTGGTTTGGTGGAAGGAGAGAGGGGTGGGAGACCTTTGGACCCGTCCGCCCCAGGGGCGCTCTCCATTAAAACGACGGAAGGAACTCAGCTAAATCGCACTGTCATTCGCAAAGTGCTCAAGGCTGTTGCCAACGACAGGTATAATCTTACTCTCCTTGCGCCGCGGAATTTCGTGTGCTTGGGCTGATGTTACTGTCACACAAATGAGCATAAGTAACAACAACCACCACCATTTCTGCGCTTTCTTCTATCTTCCCAATTCTGGAAGCTGGAACTACTTGGTACATACATTATTTGTCCTTATATAGGCGGAGATAGTAACGTTGTTACTTTTAACATTATTTTTAAGTTATATGTTTGTAGAGATATTAGGATTTTTTTTGCAGGCCGGAGAGATGAAAAATGGGAAATTGCCTTCGCCGGGAATCGAACCACGGACCTCTGGAATACCGTCCCAGCGTGCAGAACCACTACACCACGAAGGCACGCTAGGAAAGTGGGAGAAATACCTTATATACTCCCCTTTTTAAAGGGCGACTAGGGTTTTTAGGGGACCCAATCGCCAAATCCTGGGTGTGGAGAGTCAACATCCACAACATTTTTAGTTCGGGCGCTACTGTACAGACATTACGATTTTTTTTTTTTTTTTTTGGAGACCGGAGAGATGAAAAATGAGCAATCGCCTTCACCGGGAATCGAACCACGGACCTCTGGAATATCGGCCCAGCGTGCAGAACCACTACACCACGAAGGCACGCTAGGAAAGTGGGAGAAATACCTTATATGTTTTTAAGCACTATGATTTTAAATTCCTCTTCTTGAACACTTAAAAGTTTTCCATATAGAATACAAGTACAGTAAGACCCCGCTTAACGCTGTTTCGTTTAGCGCTGTTTCGGTTTAGCGCTCTTTTATTTCAACCCGGGGATTCCACGAAATCGCTCGCAGCATACGGGGATTCCCCGAAATATTAAGCAGCGATAGGTTTCAAATACATATCCGAAAGAGTGTACTTGTATTTCTTGTTTGGTGCGGTATTGTACAGACATATTTTGAAGGGGTAAATGTGGAAGATGTCGAAGAAATAATTCAAGAAGCAGCGGCTAGTCTTTCTAATGATGAGCTCAAGGAATTAACTGAACAAGAAGAAAACAAAAATGTTGACAGCAGTGATTCAGGAGAAGAGCAAAAAGAACTTTCGATGGCGTTTGTAAAAAGGAGTTTGTCTACCATAACTGAAATAATGGATCAATTCATTGAAAATGATCCGAATTTTGACAGGAGCTCAAAAATAAGGCGTGGTGTTAGAGATGCTCTATCCGTTTATGAAGAACTTTTAAGAGAACAACGCAAAAGAAAAAGGCAAACAACATTAGATGCTTTTGTCACAAAAAGGCAGAACACTGAAAACGCGGAAGGCTAACTAAATATGACTGACTGAGAAATTTTTTTTTTTTTTTTTTTAAGAATATTCGTTTTGTTATTTATATTTTGTTTTTATTTTTGCAAGAAATAATAATGTGGTATTAATTTGGGCTTTAAGAAATAAATGTTTGGTTTTATTTTTATTAAAAAAACATACTTTTTAAATTTAATACCTAACCAATTTCCTAGCCATCTTCCCCTAACCCCAATATTTACATGTAAAGATAGCCTCGTTTAGCGCTGTTTCGCATTACGCTCTACTTTGATGGAACGTATCCCCCGCGTTAAGCGGGGTCTTACTGTACTTGTTTCTTCCCAATTTTGCCATATTGCCGTGATACATATTTCACAAACTCTTTCTACTTTCGAAAAGCTAGAGAAAATTTATATAAAAAAATTAACTGAACAAATTTAGTGAAATTAAAAATACAGATGTCATGATTTAAATAATTTAACTTATGCATTCAGTAATCATAATATTTGCTAAGAAAATGTCTCATTAGAAGAATTTTCAAAACAACATCCGTGCTTGGCAAAAAAATTAAAATTTTTAAATGCATAACACTGTGCACATTGTTAATATTTCCGATGTCTGAATAAAACAAAGACTTCTAATAAAATGAGCATATGGTATGCATGTGTGTGCTCGTTTATGGAACTTCAGGAAGATTCTGAAACTTTCTAATTATTTTTTAGCTTACAACTCATTTCCCTTAAAAATAAAGTTATTTGACTTGATTATATGCTTTTAAAAATATTCGCATGATAATTTTATACAGAAATTGGATATAAAATTACATTGAGAACATAGAAATAGTTACATATAGAGTAAAAATATAAATAATATATTTCGTGACTTTTCACTGCAGCAAAGTTTACACTCATTTTGCCAACACTCTAATATACGTGAATTGAAAAAAGATTTAAAGTTTCTCTTTTATTTAAAAGGAAATTTTAAAATTAATATAAAAAAATGGCTTGATGAGAAAAAATGATTTGTACACCTTTTCTGCAACTTAGCAATTTAGAATTAGAAATGTGAATTTGCTAACTTACCAATGTTTTCAACCAGCATTCTTCGCAATGAACATGCCAACAGCATATAGAAACAACGGGCTTGATGAAAGGTTCCTAAAAAAGAAAAGTGGAAGAATGCAACTTTAAAAAAAAAAAGGATTAAAAATTAATTATCAAAAATCACATTTATAACTTAAAATTCTAAAAGGCTTTAATAAGAATTTTAGTTTATAAATTTATATCAATAATAAGAACTCAGAAACAAACGGTGGAAGTTCTCTTACTTTGATCAAAACAACGAAATGTGAAACATTACTTCAAATTAAACTTTTGAAAATAATTTCAGCAGTTCTAAAAAATGTAATTTAAGTTTTCATATGATGAGGATAATTCAAAGGTTAATTTAAAAATAACATTTCGGACATATTATTAGAAACTTAAGCTTTTAATTAGTTATAGAGTCTCACTCTCTTTGGCAACATAAACTATATGGGAACTCTGGAACACGTAAGACAAGGTTAGTAAAATCCAACACGGTTACCTTGTTTCAGTGATACCTTATTTAACTCTTTCAGTTCACTTTAGTGACCTTGCACGTAAGCGACTTCTCGTTAGAATTTACAGCAGAGACTTGGTATAAAAGACCCTTTTATTTAACTCAGCGGATTAACAGAAGGCACTGCTAGCGCTTACATTTATGGAGCAACTCCAAACTAAAAAACTTAACTAAGTAAATCGTAAGTTAGCCAAAAGCTACACAGACAGGTACAAGTGACGGAAGACGGGGACGCCTGGTGTTTAACATAGGTAAACAGGCATATGTCCCGCGCTCTCCACTATCTACAAATAACAACTCACTGGAGCCCCAGGAGGCTGCACCGGGAATTCATCTGGATCTTAAATAAATTTGTTACATGGCCATACAGGGGCTATAACTGATGTAAGACATTGTGTGGGAACGTAGTACATATGTTATACAGAGGCTATTCACACAGTTTTTAGACGATGTATATTGTATTCACAAAACTAAATTACATAAAATTCTTGTGTTTTAAATGTTCTATTTGACATCCCTCATTCTGAACTATCTTTCGACACCGCAATTTCCAGGATAATAATGCCTTTTGAAGTGGTAGAAGAAGTATTTTATCCCGTTCCTCCCGAACAGCTTTCCAGAGTCCTGTTAGGGTCTTGGGACAACGTTCGGATAATGCAGTTTTTAAAAGTCCGAAAGCACAAAAATCCATAGGTGACACATAGGGAGATTTAGTAGGGATATCAGTGAAGGGTATGGCCTTGATACCAATTTTTTGTTCCATTTCTTTTAGGAAATTTACAGTGGATTTTGATGTGTGACTGCTAGCTTTGTCCTGATGGAGTCTCACAGATGGATGACACTGTGGGTAAAGCTATGTTATTTCATTCAGAAAAATCGTCGATAAAATATGTTCCTGATAGTATTTGGAGTTAATCTTGACATTTTTTGCACTCTCTTTATTTTTAACTTGTCATTATAAGAAAAACTAACAACTATCATGAATCCCTTAGAAAAACTTTCTTTCGATTCTTTGAACCATGTACTTAAATTTTTTTCTGCCCTTTTATGATAATAAATGGCTCTTTTTTTGTTACAGTCATTTAAATACACTCATGCTTCATCTATTCTGACAATTGTTTTCCATTTTTCTTTGGATAAGTGTTTCTCAAATAGAATTCTGCAGCGTGTCCTGTGTTGAGAGATATGCTTTGGAAGAAGACGATGCACATTGCGTTTTTTCGCTTTCTTAAGATTTAAATCAACGTTTATCATTTTGTTTACAGTGGACACCGAGCATATTAATCATTTTTCAACTGTCCTTTGACTAGGGGGATTTTCTTTTAACATTAAACAACGTACCTTTGCAATAGTCGAAGATGTTCTTTTTATCCTTGGATACTTGTTTGGAATTTTTGTCCCACTTGGGGCTCCAATTTGACGTTTTTTTCCTTTCATGTTGATGATATTACCTATCGACGCTTTAGATATCACAAAACCCTGACTCTCACATCGTTTTTGGATAAAGGAGTATGCATATTTCTATTCGGAAAGAGTGTAAATGTAGCCTTCGAACCACAGCTTTGTTAAATTCGCCATTTTGAATAAAAACAAAATTTTCAAGCCACATACGATAATTTTGACTTTTAAAAACATAGCACAATTGCAATTACTTCTACTGCAGCAAACGATGTTTTATTACCGCTTACCAAAATCGTCTAAAAAATGTGCGAACAGCCTCTGTATATATAAATTACAAACAGCAGTTACATAAAACACATTAATATACACATTAAATTAATTAAAAATATGACATGGAACACATAAAACACAAATTACACACAAAAACAAATAAGCACAAAGAGAGAAAAATAATATATAAACAAGAATATCACATATAAACAAGCTACACAGACAGGACGCGCACAAGTTGGACAGAATAACGCAACGCCGCAAGTAAACTGCTACCAAGAGATTCGTCTAGTAACGTGGCCTTCAGCAGGCGGAACAAACACTGATTCTACAATCTAAAAAACTTCCTTTAAATTTCTCTTTTTACCTCATTTGAATACACGCGAACTAGAAATTAGCATTTTGGCAGGAAAACGGAAGATGAGAAAGGCAGTAAAGATAATTAACATAAAATTACTGGTTAGTAAAACTAAATAAGTCCTTGTATAGTTTTCAGAATTTAAGTGGGAAACACTTTAAAAA
Organism: Stegodyphus dumicola; assembly: GCF_044657685.1. Lineage (NCBI taxonomy): Eukaryota > Metazoa > Arthropoda > Arachnida > Araneae > Eresidae > Stegodyphus > Stegodyphus dumicola. The sequence goes on from NC_140773.1 coordinate 7,130,720, forward strand.
TAATAAAAGCACTCTTCTAAAACTGCGAATGATATGAAATTACTTGTTTCAAGAAAGCAACTCTAAGATACTCTGTTTAATTTCTTTTTCAGTAGTTAGTCAGTAATAGACATATTCTGCAGATGCTTGCATGATAAAAATTATAAGCTTCTGAAATAAACTGACTAGCAGACTGACAACGTTTGAGTACTATCGTACGTTTTGTCTTTAAGTCATTATATCTGCTAACTACTTAGACCAACAGACTATAGCAAAATAAATCCACTGCTTATTTATTCCTGTACTTTTAAAATGACATTGCTTTTTTAGATCCTATACTTGTTATTAGTTTGGTATCTCCAGATATTGGCATTACACTTCAATATCTAAAATGCTACCATTTGCAGACGTATTCAGGTAGTCTGGTAACATTGAAAGTTCAGACTGGCTTTTGCAACGAAACTTCTGCTTCTGGAGAACTACACAAACAGCATCTGCTTTCTGCAAGATATTAGCTACATCCGAATTAGCTTCATGAGAAATATTCAGAAAGACAACGCTTACTAACTCCTAAAAACTGCAGTTTATCTGTCCTAAATCGGGCAAAGAAAAGTTAGTATAAAATTTTGAGGAAGTAATTTCAGTTTTATTATTGATCGTCTATTCTTACTTAGGTTTTCTTCATTATTTTTACATTGATAGGTTTTGTAATGTTTACAGATGCGCTATATATTTACATATTCGAATTTTTTTTTTATTCCCCTCTTGAATATTTTCAGATTATGAAAATAAGTTAACTAAAGTTTATGCTAATTTGAAAATTCTAAAATAAGAAAATCGACAATTATCATCTATTATTTAATATTTATGTTCTAGACCCATTAGGTTTATTGGAAGCAGAAAAGATGAAAAATTAGCAACCGCCTTCGCCGGGAATCGAACCATGGACCTCTGGAATACCGGCCCAGCGTGCTACCGTTACACCACGAAGGCACGCTAGGGAAGTGGGGAGAAATACCTTATATACTCCCCTTTTTAAAGGGTGACTAGGGTTTTAGGGGACCTAGTCGCCAAATCCTGGGTGGGGAGAATCATCATTCGCAACCCTTTTAGTTCGGGCGCCACTGTAGAGACATTAGGTATATTTTTGGATGTAGAAAAGATGAAAAATATGCAACCGCCTTCGCCGGAAATAGAACCATGGACTTCTGGAATACCGGCCCAGCGTGCTACCGTTACACCACGAAGGCATTCTAGGGAAGTGGGAGAAATACCTTATATACTCCCCTTTTTAAAGGGCGACTAGGGTTTTAGGGGACCTAGTCGCCAAATCCTGGGTGGGGAGAATCATCATTCGCAACCCTTTTAGTTCGGGCGCCACTGTAGAGACATTAGGTATATTTTTGGATGTAGAAAAGATGAAAAATATGCAACCGCCTTCGCCGGAAATAGAACCATGGACTTCTGGAATACCGGCCCAGCGTGCTACCGTTACACCATGAAGGCATTCTAGGGAAGTGGGAGAAATACCTTATATACTCCCCTTTTTAAAGGGCGACTAGGGTTTTAGGGGACCTAGTCGCCAAATCCTGGGTGGGGAGAATCATCATTCGCAACCCTTTTAGTTCGGGCGCCACTGTAGAGACATTAGGTATATTTTTGGATGCAGAAAAAATAAAAAATATGCAACCGCCTTCGCCGGAAATCGAACGACGGATCTCTGGAATACCGGCCCAGCGTGCTATCGTTACACCACGAAGGCACGCTAGGGAAGTGGGAGAAATACCTTATATACTCTCCTTTTTAAAGGGTGACTAGGGTTTTAGGGGACCTAGTCGCCAAATCCTGAGTGGGGAGAATTATCATTCGCAACCCTTTTAGTTCGGGCGCCACTTTAGAAACATTAGGTATATTTTTGGATGCAGAAAAGATGAAAAATATGCAACCGCCTTCGCCGGGAATCGAACCACGGACCTCTGGAATACCGGCCCAGCGTGCAGAACCACTACACCACGAAGGATGCTAGGGAAGTGGGAGAAGTACCTTATAATGTAACCAAAAACCTTACATTTCACCCTGTAAATGAGATTTTTATTATTATAAACGCTTCAAATAGTTTTTTGGGGTGTCATAATTTGTACATTCTTAAAAAACCTTTAAAGAATTTCGGTAGATAAAATTATATAAAAATCATAATGTAGATCTTCGTTGCTTCCAAAATAGGCCATTTGTCAATTTTAAAAAACCGGAACGCTTCAGTAGATGCAAAAAAATATCAATAAGTTTACAAGGATTTTTACGAATATTGCCCATTATTTGCGCAAGTTTGTAATCTTTCTACCATATATGATATTATGCACGTGGCCAAGTTTTCTTAGGTCCAACTGAACACAGCTTTAATTTTAAAAATGGGGAACTTTACGAATTTCTCCTCTATTTTTCGGCTTTTTAATTTTAAATATACAACTTTCTTGATTTTTAAATATTCAGCGTCTTTCCGACATAACAAACAGCCTTCAATGGTAATTAGTTTGATATAAAAATAATTGCTAATGATTTCCAATGAATGAATTCAACTCTGCAAGAATTCTGAGCTTAGATTAACTTCAAATTGACTTGAGTTGCCTATGAGGCTTTCTCTAAATCACAATAAATAACACCTAGTGATGATATGTATTGCTATTTCTGAAGTGCTAATGAGTTCTTGAACGCACCGTTCTACCTTACTCAAATACAACTCAAAATTTACACACGTTAATCTGAGTTCGTAAATGAGGACTTGAAAGACATACACTTTTACAACCTCAGACTTTTCCCAGCAATCTATCAAATAACGTCACGCCCACTTTTTCATCCTTGGCCGTAAATCCGTCATTCACTTGTTATCTCATTCACCACTTTAGAAGGTCAAAGGGAAGTGGTAGCTAAAGTTAAAGATAAATGAAAGTATTGTCCAGGTCGGTGGGAGCAAATGAGTTGTAGGTAACAAGGGTGGTTGATGGACTAGGCAAAAAGATTTATCGACTTCGGGAAACGTCAACTGCGGTGGTCTATCTGCAGCCAGTCGCGCAGTGTTCGTTAAGCTACTACGCTTTGTTGCCCTTGAAGAAGACACCCCCAGATACGTTGCTTAAGGTTGATTAGGGGGTTTTAAAAAGTGAAGCTGCTTCCTTATTGCCGCACCTTATTTCAGATATAAGTTTGTCCGGCTTTACAGGAAATTGAATAGAACCTAGTTCATTTCCTAATCTTCATATATCAAAGTCTCCCCCTAAAAAAGGAAAGGGGAAAGAAAGAAACTGATATTCTGCCTTGATCTTTTTTTCCTTCTTTGTCCTTTTAAAAATAGATCAACAGGAATTTTTTATTAGTTAATTCGTGTCATAAATTCTTTTAGGGACACAAAATTGAATGAAATAAAAATGAAAAAGAAAAAATCTAAAAGCCTTCAAAATTTACATTACGCCCAAAGAAGCTTTTTTTTTTTTTTTTTAACCACTTGCGCTACGACTAAACTTCACGGTTGCGGTGCCATGCGCTACAATATAACAAGCGGTAAAGTGTCTCATTTACGCCGCTTCGCGTCTGCGAGTGCAATCCAGAGCTGTAACTCGAGAAATAAACAATCTCGTTGTTAGGCGACGTGAGCACCCGTTATTCTCATTTTTGCGATAAATGCCTATCGACGTGGTGTTCACGTTGCTCGCGGTTTCAGACAAAAGTATCTCGACGTGCGTGACACGTCTTTTTAGCGCAAGTGGTTAATATTTTCTGTCTTCATATATTACTATTCAAATCTTTATAAACAAAATTAGTAATAATGCAGAAATTTTAGTAGTTCCTTTCTTTTCTTTTTTTTTTTTTTAATTTTTTAATTTTTTCTTTTTTTTATTTATTTATTTTTATTTTAAAAGAATATAATACGGCTAACGCGATTTTAGCGTGTATGGAATAAAAATATAAAAGTGTACTCCCTTACAATGCTACAAACCTGTAGTGCCATCTAGGTGCAAACCGAAGCATAAAATATAAATATTACAATATTCTTAGCCTAAACGGAGAAAAAGCGGAATCTGTATTGAAAATAAGATAAAAAAACTTACGCACGACTATTTTCACGCGACCCGTATTACGAGACGGATTTCGTGTCCCGTGGAAATCGCGGGTGCCGTACGCGGAGGGTTAAATAGAAACGCAGATGGTGTTGGTGTATTTAATTATGGCAAAGCACACTAGGGCTATCTGCCTAAGGGGAGGGATGCCTTCGTGGAGGACTTTCTAAGGGAAACTGGCTCGTATACACGTTACACATGGGGAAAACCACGAAAACACTCATGCAGCCAGCCCGTTCGCGGGATTTGAACCTCGGACCGAACTACCAGTGTTCAGCGACTTTACCGCTCGGCCGCTGGTGGGCAGAAACGCAGATGAAACAAGAAAAAAAAAAAAAAAAAAAATTACCAATTTCCATTACCAATTGTTGAAATTATAGCTCAAGTAATCGGCAAAAGGACAGAAAATCACATGCTTGAATGTAGGTTACTTTTTTAGAAATTTTTGGTTCTAAAGCGCTTTTCTTCCCCGGGGGCAGGGGGAGCTAAGAACTCTTGCCTCACAAGAATCTTGCAGCAATAGAAAGTGATTACCCGTATGGGAAGAATTAATTGTAGATTGAGTTATCCAGATCACAAAAATTTTCTTTCAAGATCATGAAGATCATTTCAGAAGAAAGATTCGTCAATAATGAAATGAGTTCACTGCAGAGCCTCAGTTTCAAACGATTGAAAAATACGGAAAGAAGCTAATTAGGATACTTTCTTGGCTTTGCAAACAGGGGAAGGAGAAAGAGGGAGAAAGAGAATTCTAAAAATGTATACCACCAGAAACATCTTTTATTAATTACAGTTATATTCCATATTTTCATAAGTTTAAGCTGGATATTTTATAAATTAAATGCATTTTAAAATATAGAAATTAATTAGATTATTTTAAATAGTCTGATATGGCCAACACACGACCTCCCGCCAATCGGAATAGATTCTGTTCTCCTATGATATCCATACGTGTTCACGTACACATTCGTTCTGCTGCTTTGATCTGAAAATATCGTACAGATCGTAGTACCTATGGTCACACAGTGTTCCAGATTCGCAAATCAATGACTTAACAATCACAGAATTTTTAAAAGCAGCTTATCTTCAGAGTTCCCGATAGAGTGCCAAGTGTTGTAATGCATTTCTTTCAGTCTTTCCTCAGTTTATGGTATCGGCATTCGGTTTTCTTAATAAGATGATCACCTTTTTACTTCCTTGTACGAAGTAAAAAGGAAGTATTGTAATAGCGAAAAGATTCAGGCAACATATTTCAACGAAAATATCCATTTTGACCGCTATCGAATGTAATTTAACGATGTTTTTGATTGATATCTGTGCGTAAGGACAGAATAAAAGACACCTTTCCTCCAAAAAATTATAAAACTGCTTTAAAATTAATTCTGAAGAGAATTTTTCGTGGCGTCTGTACGAACGTATGTACGTACGTCTCTCGCATAACTCACAAACGAGTAGCCTCAGAACGTTGAAATTTTGTATATAGGACTGCTATAACATGTAGATGTGCACCTCGTATTTTGGTTGCAATCGACCGCACCAAACGTATATAAATATATTTATATATATATCCACTCTGTTACCCGGCTCAGTGAACTCAGATTCTTTACTCTTATATGTTTGTAAATTGTACATTTTTTTCTTTAAAAATGATTGAATGATATTGTTTTTATCTTCCGGTTAAGGATTTTATGCCTTTAGTAAATCTGCGTGCAATATTTTTAGAATTATCAGCAATTTTAAAGTTGTTTAATAGCCATTCAGCCTGTTTTGAATGGCGGCCATTGATGTTTGTTTACATTTGAAACAGGAGACTAGTGGATTTGTTGCCAATCTAGAGAAACTTAGCTTCGCAACAACAAAGATAACGCATTCATTTATTATTGCCAATTAAATCATGCTTAATTTTTTCTGGAATTTTTTCGAGGAAATAAGCGTTTGAGATTTACTTCGTAATTTTTAATATAGATATTTTGAGTTTTTATGTATTTTTGCCTTCTCGCGAAGTGAGGACTGAATTAATTGAATGAGAAATACTCAATCGTCTGTGAAAAACTGTTTCTTTTTTGTTTTATTTGCTTAATTTCTTTTATACATCGTTCTAGCTTTATTATAGTATTTGAATAGAACATGTGCAACGATTAGATAATTCTTTAAATGATATACATTTTGTGCATTCTGAGTTATGATATGAACGAAATATAATATTGTTAAATAAACCTAGCGCCAGAGTGTCGCTATGCTAAACAAAGTGAACTTTAAGGAATGCATTTATTCTGTTGTGGTTTATGCGCTGTCGACGAAGTAGGTTTAATTCAATCTAATAAGTTTAAATAAAATGCAAGAAAAAATGCGTATAGTTTAATATTCCGTACAAGGAAGTCATGTAGTGTACACATCAGATTTTTTATTTGTCATTTTAGCTTTATTTGTTGAACATTACTTTCTTCACACTCATGATACATAATATTCAACAACAAAATCTTTAAAATCGAGATATCCTTAAAATTCCCAGTACAATGTTAATTGCTCCTACGTATCTTTTTGACAATCGCTGTATTACTCTTTAAAAAAAAATAGATAGCGATAACATCCTTTTATTTGAAAAGTGATTTGACACAAAAGCGCTCATCATTCTCGTTGCATTTGGTATAATTCCAAATGCAACGAGGTTTATAAGCATTTGTTTATTTGGTTTGGCATTTATAAACATTTGGTTAATGCTTATAAATGCTATATATTGTCCTCAATCCCATTTTAAATACAACATTTGAGAATTTTTTTATTATCTTATAATGTATATATTTACAAAAGTCTGTTGGAAGCTGGAAGCTTCAAGTAAAATGTCATTTTTTGAATTTATCAATTTTAGTCAAAAGTTTTTAGTTTAAATACTAAAATTGAAACGTTTTGGATTATATTTCAGTACAGCTATTCATTAAAAACTGTTATGGGCTTCAAGTAAAGTATGACTTCTGGTTGTCCAATTTTACCCAAAATCTAATCAATTCTTTATATGAATGTATAAAGCTTAAACAGAGAAAATAGAAATGTTTAGAAGTTTTATATAAGAGCTATCATGAACGAAAAAACAGTCGCACCCAAAGAGACACATAGAAGTAATTCTAAAAACAGTAAAACGTTTTATTGGGACCGTAATTTTTGCTAATTCACTGAAAACTCAATATGGAATTTTCCGACCGAATACTTTACCTTACTTACTTGTGTAAATAGGATGGCCTGTGTAAATGCCTGTGTAAATGAAGGTACTAAATATCTAAATTAAAACGAATTGCAGTATATGCTTTTAAATTAGTTTGCTAAGATTTTGTAATCTGATAAATTAGATGATTTATATCACGTCGAATGGTAACACTTTGGGAAGGAGCTAATTATTCGTGCAGGGTTGAAGATTTGCAAGGAACTTATGCTTCTCGCATTGGTAATACCTGACAAGCTGTCTGAAGAGTAAAATTTCATTAACTGGGAAATTTTAATCAAATTATCAAAATTTCCTTAGCATTTAATACTTTCTTATATAGAAGTAAAAAATAAAAGTATTTCCTTCACTCTAAACTTGAGAATTATTTGGCGCGGAAAATAAAACTCTTGAAAATCCCAGGAAAAAAAAAAAAAAAAAAAAGGTTAGCAAATGTAAATCTCTGGAAAAATTCTCGTGAACAGTTTTAGCTTTGTAAAGCAATGAAATTTATATTTTTTAAAATTTTTTCTTCATTCAATATTACTGGCAACAGACAAAAGAAAAGTAATTATTATTATTTTTCTCAAAATTTCAGCACAGTTTCTGTATTTATAATTAAATTAGATTTAGGCAAAATAATCAGAGCATATGACTTTAGATTATAATCATTTCCTTCAAGAAATAGCTAGGTACAAACTCGAACATGGATTTAACCGCTACGACGACGAATACCGCCAGAAGTTTTGGTTGCCCTATCAACCAGTAGATTATGAAGCTTTGAGACTGAAAACTCTGCGGCAGAATTGGATTCCATGCAAATCAGACGGAAAGAGCACAAAAATCACGCTGGGAGAAGGTAACCCTTTACCTAAATCTTTGGTACCGTCCGAAAAACCGACTCATTTCATTTACAAAGGCCACGTTCGCGGAATTGGAGATGCGATACCACGCTACATCAACCGAGGACCACCCCTGGCCAAAGAGTTTCAAGGAGCTCGACTGGCCCCCTATTATAATATGGGACCGTTTTATCCCCGGTACATGCCGGATAAAACAGCTAATTATCTGATGAGACGGGAAGCTCCAGGTCACAGTCAATGCGTGAGTGTCTATAAATCTTCAGCTACTTTGTGGAGAGACTTAATCAACTCCGACTTGGATAATAGAACTATTTCTGGGGTCTATTGTTATTATCATCCGCTGACTGCTTCAGCAGAAGAGAGATTCAACGACAGGTGGACCCAAGAGAGGAAACTACTGAATCAAAAGAAGTACTTCGAGGAATTTTGTCAGCTGCATAGCTTGCCGTCAAGGTTATTCGTTCCCAACTGGATAGATGAACAATTGATTTTTCCGCGTGCAAATCATGCAAACACATGTCTTAGTAATAATTAGAAAGTCAGATAAGTCTTCAATAGCATCGACAATGTTATAAAATGTCTTTTCAACTACAGATTCAAGCAAACATTCCCATGCTGAATGCCGAAAACAGCTGCGTCGGAGAACTCTTATATTTAACACATCAGGATTAAAGTTCATAACAAAGATCAAATGTAGTTTGGAAACAAAATGTAGCGCTATTCAAATATACCTTTGAATAATTACATTTCGCGACTAAATTTATACATAATAATGTATTTGAAAACTGGTACCATACGTTATTTAAATTATCTCAAAGGAAAAAAGTACCAAAGTGAAACATTATTCAAGGGGAAAAGTACTTTCATTCCCACATATATAGTAATATTTCCTGACACTAACTAGGTAGAATATAAACACGAAAGTATTACGGAAATTTAAAGCATTACATAATCCCGACACAACTGAAGAGCTACCCTGCTTGATTCTATCAGAATCAACGTTACTTCTAAACTGAAGACGTGCGTGGTTAGGCCCAAATTGTTATGAAGATATTTTTAAATTTAACTCACACATTTTGTCTCAGGACACCAACATAGATGCACGTGTTAGCAGCAGTGCAGTGTTCTGCAAAGTTGCGCAAGTGTTTTCTTTGTCAGAGCATTTCTCACTGAAATATACGGTGTTGAAAGCATTCTTCTACAGGCTGTCCTCTGCACATGTAAGTTACTAGTTATTGCTCTACTCGTAGAGCAATAACTCAGTAAAGCAACAACTCTAGTAGAACAATAACTCACTTTCATCAGTTATTGCTTTACGAGTAGAGCAATAACGCAGCATTTCTCACTGAAATATACGGTGTTGAAAGCATTCTTCTACAGGCTGTCCTCTGCACATGTAAGTTACTAGTTATTGCTCTACGTGTCCTCTGCACATGTAATTTACTAGTTATTGCTCTGCTCTAGAGCAATAACTCTAGTAGAGCAATAATTCTAGTAGAGCAATAACTCACTTTCATCAGTTATTGCTTTACGAGTAGAGCAATAACGCAGTAGAGCAATAACTCACTTTTATTAGTTATAACTAGTGAAAGGTCTCAGGTTCGATTCCGGAAAACGGAATGATTGGTTCCAAAAGCTTCTTTTTTCGGAAAACCTAATTAATCTACTATATGCTCGAAATAATATGTAGCGGATAATAAGTTACTGCGATCTTGATTTTACTGATTCGGTCTCGACTCTTTCCTTGAATTGAGAAGAAACGGAGATATAAAAATTACACGAATCTCAAGTATTACGGAACTTTAAATTTCCGTAATACTTGTGATTCGTGCTTATATTCTACCTAGTTAGTGTTAGTAAATGTTATTAAAAGCATTCCTCCGTGCTGCTTTGTGATGTGTTAATGTTCTTATTTTAAATGCTAGTTTAATTTACATAACTAGATGAATTTAACTACAAACTGCTGGGAAATACAGGTAAACTGCTAATAGTACTTCTTGTTAATTATAATTTTTCCTCTTTTCTTTGTTTTTTACCTGTTATTGGATTATCCATAATTTTGGATTAACCGTAAACGTCGCTCGCGGTGTTACCAGCTCAATCAAATTATATGGTGTGATTAAATATCTTCTAAATCAATAAGAACAAGACGTACGGTAATAAAGCAATCATTTCGCGTTTGCAATAAACAGAATATCCTAGTAATTATTTATTAAGATCATATAAGGAAATTTATTATTAGCCTTAAAAATATGAAGATGAAATGAAAGAGGAAATTCAAAGTCAAATAAATGGGCTATAATATGAAGTTCATGAAATCACTAGAAAAAAAAAAAAAAAAAAAAAAAAAAAAAAAAAATGTTCAAAAGAAAACGTAAATCTCATTTGCATTAAATAACAAGTCGTAAATTAATACGTTTCAGTTACTATAATTTCTAATTTCGTTGAAACTTTTAGAAATTAAGCTGCCGTGTTTTCCCCGTGCGTGTTCTCGTGATGTAAGTGGTAACACTTCTGGCTATCAATCGTGAAATGAGTGATCGAATCCTAGAGAGAGCACAGCTCATACTTCACTTTTCTCCCACCTGCAACCTAATCGCCTCTACAAAGCATGCTTTACCAAAACACTTTTTTTAGCCCCTATTTAAATTTTATTTTCCTAGTCATAACATTTTTTATTTATTTATTTGTAAAAATTATTTTATATTAAAATTGCATGTCTAAATTTTTTACTTAAATTGTTCATTCTTAGACGATACTACATGGCAAACATAAATATTAACGAAAAACTCAGCATTCCTTTTGATCTGAATTTCTTTACCAAACACACAAATGCACAAGAACACACTATAAACTGTTATAAAAATAATAAGCTTTAAAGGTATTTCACGTTTAATTTTTGCAATGTAATAAATTAAGAAGAAAAAAGATTATAAATCAACTGTTTATGACATATAATCTTTATTTTGGCTTCTTAATATTTGAACCAAAGACAAAATAATTAATTATCAAAACACAAAAAAATGTGTTAAAGCATATTTAATTACTACAGTTTTATCCACCAGTTTTTGCAGCTTCCATGGAAATTTTATTAAAAATTAAGCTTACCATGCATATGAGGCATTTGATTCCATCTTCCATCTGATCTTTGGGATTGTCGCCATTGGCATCTTTGCCGGGCTTGGAACTCTTCTCCGATGGTGAAATACACTCACTGTAGGGAAAAAAAAAAAAAAAAAAAGGTGCCGTGATAAAAACCGTAACAAACGAAAGCATATTACATTTGGTTTTTAACATTTCAAACTTAAACATTATTGTTAATGCTCAGACGAATTGTTTTATTAGTTCGACGAACTACTTATTTCTTAGGTCTTATGGACGTTCTTATTGTCTTCCCTAGGTGCAATATAAATAGGTGTCAGTTCTCTTTAGCAAGAACTCTATTGCGTACTTTGCACTAATCTATTAAACAAACCAGCGACTGCAATAACGTATAGATAGAAACGATATCGCTCTACAATACAATACTCAAGAGGTAACGCCGGGAGACTTAATTTGGTAAATTTTTATGAATTTTTTAAAAAATTACAAAAAATGACCTTGCCTTAAAAAAAAACTTATTTTTATAATCAATACTTAGAGAAAATGTTTTTGATAAAATGCGTGTAGCATCTGGTTTAAATTACCATGAAAATATTTTGCACTTTTTTGAGGAATTATTCCATCATTCGCATATGCGCTGTTGTAGTGTGAATGGTTGACTCATCTAACTAGCTGCTAGATGATCCTGACAACAACGCAATTTATTTTTTGATGGTTCTTGGTCAAAAAGACCAGTCGTCTCTACAGTGGCACACGGACTAAAATGTTGAAGATAACTAGTCACCACTTGATTTGGTGGACTAGACTCATACTTCTCCCGTTCCCCCTTTAAGTACGTGAGAATATAAATATTTATTATATTTCTCCGTACGCTCTCTTGTGGTGTAACATCCTGCTAGCGATACGGTTCAAGTATCCGTGTTCCGGATCCTGGAGAAAGTATAGTTTCACGTTTTTCGTTTTGAAAACCCAGTCACCCCTTCAGTACTGTAGAGAATCTTAAGCCCCCCTCCATCATTGGAGACGGGGGATGTAAGAAATCAACCCTGCACTTGCCAGGTCATCCGAACCACGGATTTTTCATTCGCTAGTAAAACAGATTAACCGTTAAGATTAGAATGAAATACTTAACCCTTTGCGGCACAGTGTGTCCGGTCTGGACACACCTAAAAATTTCCTTCGGTACGCACAGAAAAATTGAATGAAAAAAGATTTATAGGTTACTAAAGGTTACTTTGAAACTTCTTTATTTATAGTAGATGGCAGATCAACATAAACTAGTCCATATATTTTAAGACTCTCATTTTTCAAAGAAATCTTTCAGATTTTTTTAGGGTATAAAAGGAATTCTTTGAAAAGAAATTTCTATGTTATTTTTTTGGCTGTATGCTAATCTTCTTATTCTATATTAGTTTTAAATTTTTACCTTGAAATCTTGCTTAAAATCAAACGGCGAATTCTAGGTGAACCGAGAGTCTTTATTCTTTGTTTCTACGCATCTCGTCGGTCAGTTCATTGACAACAATGCTCGTTTCAGCACTCTTTTCTAAGCTCTATTCAATCAGTGTGCCCACTTAGGCACCCCCACAGAATTAAAACGATAAGCGCTATCTTCACAAAATTTTACTTGCGTACTCCTCTATGCCTAATTAGAGTGCCTAACTTTTTTTTTATCAAAACTTCGACTTTAAAAGGTAGCGTGCCGGAAAGGGTTAATCAAAAAGAAATGAAACTGCAAAAATTTACGCTCTTCCACTAAGTACTCTGGACAAGAAAATGCTCACGGAATCATAAAAGTATCTGAGACAATAAGGGGTATCTTCAAAATATGCATAAGTATCTTCAAATATCTGAGACATTTGAAGCACGGATTTTAGAAGTATAGCCACTCGTATAAATTAAATTAGTATATTATGAAGGCAAAGCATTTAAAAGTTATTTATCTTACAAGGCATGAGGTTTATGAAGAGACGCTTTGCAAGGAAAAATGGTAAGTGTATACGTTGTTTATAACTAAAACCCTACATAATCAGACCTTTTCAGGCACCAAATAACGAACTCAAGATAAGAAGTTGTATAATAACTGTAAGTATATAAATCGGAGCAAAGTATAAATTTTATTGCATGCAAATGAATACGAATTGAGAAACAATTTTGTAATAATAATTACAACGAACAAAAGTAAAACTTTTAGAATTTATCTTAGGTTCTCCTATAAGTTTTTTCTGTATTATCGATGCAAATTTCACTTAGAATAGATAATATTTACGTCAACTTTCAACACTAAGCTGCCCTACATCATGCTAGATTTTAATCTGCATAAAAGAGAACACTCTTCTAAAACTCGCTATTAAGTGGTGTATTTAATTATGGCAAAGCACACTAGGGCTATCTGCCTAAGGGGAGGGATGCCTTCGTGGAGGACTTTCTAAGGGAAACTGGCTCGTATACACGTTACACATGGGGAAAACCACGAAAACGCCCATGCAGCCAGCCCGTTCGCGGGATTCGAACCTCGGACCGAACTACCAGTGTTCAGCGACTTTACCGCTCGGCCGCTGGTGGGCAACTCGCTATTAAATTTAATTAATTTCCAATGCCATTAATGAAAGGCATATTTTTAAAAAAGCAGTTCCTAATAGATTATTAATTACTCCCGTTCTTAATCACTCCTCTGGAAAGAGATAGATACAAGGTGCTGATAAATTAAATCTTAATTAAATACGTTTATTTTATTTTTATCTTAATTTATAGCTTTATTTTTATAATTAATTCAATAATGTTTTCTTTGTAATTTAATTAACAACTATTCTTAATTATAATTTAATTATTAATTTTATTTTTACCTTGCATCATTATTGCTCACACAGGTACTTGTGACTTCTTGCCCTTCTCCGTTATTGTTTCCTGTGAAAAATGCATAAAATATTTGTAAAATTAAAAAACGGAATCACCATGCAATCCATATTTATTTAGAAATGCAATACATTGCTTGGAAATGCAGAAGAAGTTTATTAACTTACCTCCATTAACTGTCCATTGAGATGATTCAGAATGCCTCTGATAATTCGATTCACTAAAAATTAATGAAATTTATAAATTATGGTGAAAAATGTAGTTTATAATCTTTTAAAATAATTTAAGAACTCTTGCAATATATACAAAATAAAACTCAAATTTAATTTGTGAAAAGTTCAAGTAAATATCAACATGTTAAATTTAGACGTATTTGCACATATACCACAGACAGGTCTTCACAATTACTGTTCATGCAGGCATCAATAAAAATGAGAAATAATTTGCAAAGTAAAATAATTCCCAATATTAAGTCCAAATACAAAATCCAACTATAACTTGTTATTTATTTGAAGCTTTCATTTCCAAGTGACAAGCGTGTGAGTAAAGTTTACTTTTTCGGTTATTATATGCATATGCAATTGCTGTTTTACCGACGTTAAATATCTGGTATTTCAATGCAGCACAAAATAGAAATTGTAGCAAAATCTAGTGTTAAAATTATCGTATTAACTTGCTTGAACAATCTAATGTAGACACGACATGACTTCCTTTTACGGCCTGTTAAATTATACGCACTTCTTGTTGCATTTCTTAAATTTACACTCATGTCCATAAATTAAGGATAATTCGGAGTCAAGCGGAAATCGAACTCTAAAATAAATATAGCACCTGTAAAATCACTACACACATCTTCAAGAATCATATGCAAATTTTAGGAAGTAACCAGATGACACCGATGGTACGACACAATGACGAGAGTGTAAGAGAGTGATATTTAAGGAATACAGGCAAAGAAGTAAAATTGTTCGCAGGCGCTATATAAGAATTTCAGTGCAATAACCGAATAGTTATGATACAAAAGACGAATTTGGATGATTTTTTACGTGGTACGATTATCATCCGTCTGGAATGTGGGCGTATCCAACTAGAAGTATCAGACGAACTTGGAATTGCCCAGAGTGTCATCTCCAGGCTTTGGTAACGATTCCAAGATGACGATAAGGTGAGTAGACGTTACAGCACAGGTCGCCCCAGAGTTACAACGCCGAATGAGGACCGGTATTTGGCAGTTACAAGCATCGTAAGTGAATGCCTTCAATCGGAAGATATCACCCGTATGGACTGGCCAGCATTCTCACCGACTTGAATCCAGTAGAGCACGTGTGGGACATGCTTGGCCGACGAGTTGCAGCTCGTCAACCTCCTCCTACATGTCTACCGGAAATTCGGAGAGCATTGCTTTTTGAGTGGTTTAATATCGCCCAAGATCAGATCGATAGTTTGATACTCAGCATGCCTAGGCGTTGTACGGACTGTATTGCATCGTCTGGGAGACATACCATGTATTAGCAATCATACCAACCATGTAATATTGGTTTTTTTGTAAATAGTTTTTTTTTTATTTATTTATTTATTTTTTTTTTTTTTGTAATTTGCTCCAGGGAGAAGAAATCGCTAATTTTTTTAATAATATCAAACATATAGCATCTTTTTTTGCTCTTTACCTTTTGTTTAATAAATAAGCTTTACAAATAAGTCAAATTTGTTTTGCTTCTAACTCTTCCTTTGCCAGATTTTGCATTATCCTTAATTTATGGACATGAGTGTATTTCCTCGAATTATTCTAAATTAATTAATCGATCCTAGGAAATTATCTCCTAGGAAATTCGAAGTGAAATTTAGAACGCAGAAAAGTGTTATTGGGGTCAAAAATGGCAAAATTGATGCATTTTTGAATGCTAATTTGAATGCTAATATACACTGTTGTGAAAAAATAAAAAAAAAAAAAAAAAAAAAAAGTAGAATAAAATATTTATGAAAGTATGAAAGTTAATATGCACTATTGTGGAAAATTAAAAGAAAAACAGTAGAATAAATAATGTATATACATATACACTGACTACCAATAAGTATTTGGACACCTATGCAAATGATGATATCTGCGGTTCTAAGGTACGTCACGGACTCCGCCGGTATATATCGTGTAGGAAACAGCATCGGCTTTAGTCGCATGCAAGATGCCTCGCAGTTCGGAGCTCTCTGATTTCGAGAAAGGTATAATTATCGGGTATCACAAATGTGGCCGATCCTTAAGGGACATATCTAGCGATCCGAAGTACCCAAAATCGACAGTGGCCTATGTGATTAAGAAATGGAATGTGAACGGTGATTGTCGGAATGTGCCCTGAGTCGGTAGACCAACAAAACTGGGGGATAGAGACCGACGAGTGCTGTCCAGAGAAATTCGGAAGAACCGCACCCAACCGATGGCCCTCATCCGCGAGGAGTTTCAACAGGCATCCTGGAGTATTGTTTCAATGAATATTACCCGTAAGGAAGCACATATGCTTGGTTTTCATGGTCGTGCTGCTGCCCATAAGCCTTTGATCACAAAGTCCAACCGCAATGCTCGGTTAATGTGGTGGAAAGCACATCGAAAGTGGACCGTAGAGATCAGTGGAAACGGGTTCTTTGGAGTGACGAATCAAGGTTCACCCTTTACCGTTTGGATGGCAGGGTCTGGGTCTGGCGTCTACCTGGAGAACGTCTCCTGCCAGAATGCATTGTGCCAACAGTCAAGTTCGGCGGAGGTGGAATTATGGTCTGGGGTATTTCTCCTGTTATGGGCTGGGACCTTCGGTCCCTATTCATGGTAAGCTCAACTCCGATGCCTACTGCACTATTTTGGATGACAGTGTGTTTCCTCCGTTGTGGCAGTTTTACGGGTTGGTCCCCTGTTACTTTCAGGACGACAATGCCAGTTGTCATGTTTCGACGTTAACCAAGGCTTGGTATGGTGGCAATGGAGTTCATCGAATGGACTGGTCTGCCCAGAGTCCAGACCTGAACTCTATCGAGAACCTCTGGGACGAGTTGCATCGCCGAATTCAGGGGTGCACTACCCGTGCAAAATCGATGAAGGAACTTCTATGTCTTCTCCAAGCCAAGTGAAAGAAAATACCACTAGCTGTCATACAAAGACTTGTGGAAAGTATGCCCCGGAGGGTCCACGCTGTAATTACCTCTCGTGGAGGCTCTACCAACTATTGATTTTGAATAAAGTTAGTTTTTCTTTTCTATCACCAAGTGTCCAAATACTTATTGGTAGTCAATGTATACGTTTTATACATATATATATATATATACATACACAGACTTTTAATACTGCCTGTTAAAACAAAAAAAGGGAATTGCACAACTAGATATTATAGCAGTCCCATGTACAAAATTTCAGTGTTCTACGGCTAATCGTTTTTTGAGTTATATGAAATATTTACTTATGTACAGATGTCACGAAAAAAAGTCAATTTTGAAATTCATTTCGGAATAAAGCGTTTTTTATTCCGTACGTACGCAGAGACGTCAAGGGAAAACAATAGTCAGAGTGGATTTGGGAAATTTTACTTCTTACAAGGAAGTAGAAAGAAAGAACTATATCAGCTTGGATGAAACATATAAAAATTTCGCAACCGTTTTCGCTAAGGATTTGATGTTGTATGCTTTTATAGTTAAAACATACATGATATTTTATAGAAATATATTCCGAATTTATTTTATAATTATACATTATAGCATCTTTTATCTTTTCAGTGTCTTTGCGCAAATGTAATTTTTCTTAGCTTATCACAAAACATTTTTATTGTTACTAGGTTTGTAAAAGAAATAATATCACGTACTTAGCCTGTATTCTTCTTATTTGATCTTTACTGTCAGCGTTGTCCTCCGTAGAGCACGTTATCACATCAGCTTCCGTATAACTACAGGCACGGTCAAGGAATATTACATTGTTCTGTTTAACGTAGCTATAATATCTGTACGCCATTATTTTTTATAATACTATAAATAAGAGAGAAAAGTTAAATAGATTTTATAACCGATTAAAAAGGATACTGAGGTTGCCCATACGTTGCACTGTCATCTCCGTCAACGTTGAGTTCTTGATTTTCGTCCTCTGCAACTTCAAATTTTCTTGCAGCATATTCTACAGGAAAACAATACATGAATAAGCATAAATTTGAAGAAATTTCATCATCACTATTATAACGTTATCTTATTATATCTATGACTTATCTCACTTATCTTCTAGTGACATCAGATCAAATGCAAGAATTTTATCGTGGCCAACAGGCAATGATTGCGCCTACCATTGGCTTAGACCTTGCGCAGCTTATAAGTGACAGTACGAGCTAGTACACATCCGCCACAGTTTTGAGGGAGAATCCCTGGGTGGATGGATCCGAGGGTTTTCCATGCCTGCTTAACTTCTATCAACGTCGCCAGAGAACGTTTCACTGGCCAGTATTCTAAATTCCCAGTTATACACTTACAAATATCCGCGCATTCGTCGGGTTTCAAAACCAGACCCAAGGCTATGACAGCAGATTTCTTTATCACCGTACTAACAGAGCAACTTCTCATGTTTTACTTTTAGCAACATGTTAAGAAATCGATGTTGGAGATCTGTAGAATAAAAATTATGGGAAACATGTTGTATTTAATCTCGCGGTAAGTTGGTTGCAATTCAGTGCTTTCGAATCTAAGCTAGACTGACTGAATTTGCGAATTTGCACGGATCGTCAAAGACGCAATAGTACTAATCTGTCTTACTGTCTCTGAATCCGTTATGAAGTTTTGGCTTTATGCTGTCTCTCAGATATTACAGAAATTCGTTAGTGCATGTTTAGTGTGTTCGTCAGGATGTGTTTTACGCACAGCGCTCAAAAAGAAATACTTTTTTTTTTAAGTTTGTAAAACGTTAAATAAAAAATAAGATCTTTTTAATTTAAGGCATATAGCTTCGGTAATTATTCTGCATGACACTGAAGTATTCTCCGTAACGGAAGAATGTTGTTTACGTTATTTTCCGTTCTCTTTTTTGTTTGTTTGTTTGTTACAAAAGCACCTTCTATCCAAAAATTACTTTAATATTTAGTTTGCTTTGGTTTGATAGAATATAGCACAGCACACTTTAGCTATCTGCCTAAGGGGAAGGGATGACCTCGTGGAATATTTTCTAAGGGAAACTGGCTAGTATACACGTTGCCTATGGCAAAAACCTGGAAAAGCCAACTCGTTCGTCTGGAATCGAACCAGGTCGGCACTAGCAGCGTTCAGCGATTCTACCGCTCCGACAGTTTCAATTTTGGGAGAACAGGAGCATTAGAAGTTAAGATCGAAACTATAAGATATGTGCTACAAAACTTCACACCAAAATTTGCATTCATTGAACCGCAGTAGCAGCTGTTGTGAATCTACTGCGAGATGTGTCTGGGCATTGTCAAGAAAGATTGTCAATTTCTATCACAAAAAAACTGAATCGAAGCTTTGGAGCTTTTACATCCTCTATAATATCTTAGAGTTCATAATAAATCCATATCAAAACCTTGTGCATATTGTTACGAAACGTACAGGCGCGGTGAGATGGCTTCCCCGCAAAGCAGTTTTAGGGTTGCCATAAAGTGTCAAGGGAAGGCAGGGTTGCCACATTTGGCGACATTTGGCGATATGCCATGGACTGATGGAGAACCTTCTAGAACGAATTCTTACCGGTTTAGCCCAGAATGTTCTCGAACACAAGTCGAAAGCTATATAAACCCTGCTGGTCCGCAGTCAGGTAGTGTGTGTGCCTCGCATAGAGTGTGAGATTGTTAGTATCGAGTGCGTCTCGTCTAGCGAGTCAATCCCTGCGGAGTCGATCGAGTTGACAGCCGGGCAGCGAGTGCCGAGTGGGTCGTCGAGTGAATCGAGAGAGTCTTTTAGTGCATCGTCGAGAGAGCGTGTTGAGCTCCGGGAACGACTGAACCGAAGAGTCGGGAGCTGTGCTCGTGTGTCGTCGAGTGCATCGCGAGTTGTAGCGTGGAGAGTCTCGAGAGTACGTGGAGTTCCGAGAACGACCAAGCAGAGTCGGGAGCTGTACTCCGGAAAGCAGAGTCGGGTGCTTTGCAGGAAGCTGTCTCCACCCTTATTGCTTGACAGTGTGAAGGCTGTGTCGCTGATTGTTCCAGCGTGTTTATAGTAGATCTTCGAAGACTGTAAAAAGTGTTATTGGAGCTGTCCTGATTAATATTGATAAATAAAGTGTGTTTCGATACTTCATCTGAGTGTCGTAGTTATTCACTTCAAATCTACGATCCCCGTACGAACGTGAAGGAAGAAAATAACGTAACAACTGGTGTCAGAAAAGAAAAACGCAACAATATCAATTTTAATTGAAAGAATTTAAAATTTACAGTGGCTTGCGTAAAAAAATACACTGCACTTACCAGGAAGCGCCCTTTGCAGTGTCGCAATAGCGTGAAGTCTAGCTGTGACAGCCCAGTTAAAATCAGCCGCCGTCCGACTGTCTATAGAGGTTTCTGGTTCAAGTTCCTGGCTTTCTCTCTAAAGAAAGAAAATTCGATTAAATCGTTCCAGGAAGAATGAAAAATCCTAATAAAAATAAGAATCATGAAATAAGATTAATAATGCATACTCATTCTAGCTTCAAAAGAAATTATTGTCTTCTGGATTTCAAGCCTTACGTTTTGGAGTTAAGAACCAGATTTTTTTTCTTGCAATGATACTATCATTTACAGTTGTATGTTTATAATGAGTTTAACCTTTTCCTGAGGGCTGGGACATATATGTCTCACACATTTACTATATTCAATGAGGCTTTATGATGGATATTTAAAATTTGGGTACTTTTCTGTTTCGCCGGCGCAAATGTCGCCAAGCTAACTTTGTTGGCGAACAAATGTTAGTTCTAAGAATTTTTTTATTTTGAAGGCATAAACATTTTAATATGGTTTAAAATTTTGTAAAAAGGCCTGTAAATAAAGGCAATAAATTTGTAAAAATACATTAATTTAAAATTTACCATGCTTTCATGGTTCAACATCCTGATTCCCCGGTTCGTATCACGTGACCCAAGTGATCTCATCTCACGTAAACTACGCTACAAAAAACTAACTCTTTCAGTAATTATCTACATTAATTTCAAGTTAAATCTTAATTTGGAATAAATGCATGAATGCAAGAATATAATGCAAAGTTTAAAATAAGTTTAAATGCAAGAATTATTTCAATTCGTACGAATAAGCTTACTCAAAAATTATGTAAAACCGCATTGCTTTACTTCGCTAGTGCATTCCCATTAGAAATGATGAATTTAACCCTTGATTTTGCCTTTTCTATATTTTCGCCTTCTGGTGAGCGGTGTGATTGAATCCTAATTGATTTAATTACCGCGAATGGTCTTAGGGCATAAAATTTAACTATCTAGGCAAAAATTCTATGTAATTGCATGCCAGTATTAAAAGAAATGATCAATCTGATAAGAAATGGCTGCGACTTGTTTTGAAAATGAAGCGTAAAAGGTTGCCAGCGAAGATATTCCATTTGGCATCAGTTGTACCATTATTGGCGACTTTCTCGTTTGCGCCGGCAAAACGGAAAAGTACCAAAATTTGTTACTTAATGTGCAGCAGGAGATGTCCTATCCTGCTGATATGTTTTTCTGTTCCTTTCTAACTGAATACTTGACTATGTTATAGGGTAATTCTCTCACTTTCTTAGCATGCCTTCGTGGTGTAGTGGTCAGCACACTCGGCGTGTTCTCGAGAGGTCCGAGATTCGAGTTCCGGCGAGGGCATTGCTCAGTTTTCACATCTTCTACTTCGAAATAACCTAATGTCTCTACAATATGACTTTAATATATATATATATGTGTGTGATGTACCAGCTTTTGTCAGGAATAAATAGATTGTTGAAGAATCATAAATGCAGTCGTAGCTTGAATTATCAGACGATAAGTTTAAAAAAACAGGATCCATTTATTATTATTCAGGAGAAAATAGCATTTACAAAATCAGATATCCGGAGTAAATAAAAAGAATTACTAATAACTTTTTGTATGAAGTTTACTGCATCGTGACATTTAAGAAAAAGCCCCAGGATATTCCTTTGCGACTCCTTTTATAGCCTCTGGAAAGGCGGAGCTTCCAAGAAATGACGTCAGCCAATCCAGTTCGCTTTAAATATCTCCAGAACATTCTAAAAACTGTACGTGTAGAAAAGGCGGGAAAAACAACTTGACTACGGGGCTGTGGATTTAATTCCACGTACTTTCAAATAAGAGAACGTCGCCATTAAAAATGAAAAGAACATACAGTTAGAATTTTAAGTGTATTCTTGACTATGGAATTTTATTATTACATATATATATAATAATCTCTGTAGCCCACGTAAAAAAGGTTAATACATCTATGGGAGGGATGGTGAAATTACCCAAGTTTCTTTCAATTTATTAGAACAAATAATTTTGAATTTTTCCATTTTCGTAATGATGTTGCGTTGGATAATTTAAGGCAAAGACGATTTTCTACATGCAGTCTTCCTTTGTTTAAGCTAATTTTCTCCAAAAACAAAACTCCAAAACATTTCATTGTTGTCATAAGTGAAAATAATTTGAGCTGTCAAATAACAACCGTGCTGAATATAAATACTTCAAAAAGAAGTCGATGGTAGTTATTTTGCAGTACATGATTAAAGATTTTTACTAATATATTGTCTAGTAATAAGTATGATTATGCTGGAATCAAGATACTTACAACATATTTCATTTGAATTTTTTCTCATTATCCATTTGAAATCGAAATGGTAATTATAGCAACATGAAAAATAGAAAAACATATAAACTATTGAAATTGCAGTACTAACCTTTCTGAGACCAGGAGGTAAAAGATGCATTGTTTCTTCTTGCGAGCGATCTGGGCAGCTCGGGTCATCCCATTTCTTCCTTTTTATGACGCATCGAGCTGCTTGAGAATGTCAAAAAGTAAGATATAGTTCATTTATAGCATGTCTATGCATACTATAACAACCTTTATTTTACTAAAAGTACAACCTTTATTTTACTTTAAATATAAAGACAAAAATAAATAAATAAAATAAAATTTGAAAGCTTTCAAATTTTGCATTACGCCCAAACGGACTTACAGACACATACCTGTTTCAAGAACATTTGGACTAATGCCAAATTGGGCTAAAAATATTCAAAAACTGCATATCTTTAGAATTTCCGATAGACAGTCTCGCGCAATAGAGATAAAAATGTTTTTATTAATTACAGTGTTGCCTTTGCTCGCTTTGAAATTGCTGAATTTTTTCATCAAAAATTCTTTAAAGTTTTACAAAATATGCGATAGACAGTAAAACAAATTCCAAATTCGGCTTCCAGGCGTCCTTCAAAATTTGATGACTCTAGGTACCGTTATTTTTTAACAATGCGAGAAACATGCATACATTCATGTAGTTTCTTTATTATTTAGTTTCTTTAAATATAATACAAGGCGATAATATTTATTAGCAACAAGTTGAAAAGTGATTCGACCCAAAATTTCGTTTTGAGACTAATAGCCCTTCTGGGCTAAAAACAGAAAAGAAAACGCTAGATTCTTGATCCGATTTCTTACAAAGTTTGAGAAGTACTTCGTTGTTAAAGTGGCAACGATAAACATTGGCAACATTTGACATTTGCCAGTTTCAGGGATTAAGCCCAGTTATATCTTTAAAAAAGAAATACCGTTTAAATTATTAAACATTAGTTTTTTGGTCTTGAGTTTTTATGAGAAAAATTCTTTACTGCACAAAGAAATTTCTTTGATAATTAAAATTCGAAATCTTTAAAAATAACTTTTTTTTCCCCATATTTTTAACACTCCCTTCAGAATTTATATGCAGCTTGTATTAAAAAATATAATACCATAGCATCACGCATAAAAGACAAATTTTTATTTAATAGGCTTTACAATATAATATTTAAATAGGCTTAAATATTTAATATGCATTGTTTTGTGGATTAGGAAAAATAACTTCATTGTGTTTTATCATATTCTGTGCTTTTGTTTCAACGATACGATTACTCGAGTCATCACATCGTAAAAACATAAGCACGATTTGATACAATTGAACTTTTTTAATAATATGAGAGTATTTATTCTGTGTTCTGGTAATCAATTTAATTATTTAATTCTACCGTCTAATCATAGCTCGAAATTTATATCTGGAATATGCATTTAAAAGTTATATTTTAAATATGTTTAGCAGTTCTAAAATTGTTTGATGTACTTTTTTAATTGCGTGTAGAAAAGCGGAATATTAGCTACTCAAATGTAAAACGGTGAATAAAAGTTGTAAGGATTATGTTAATTTTATTAACAGTTAAATTTTAAGTTCCTTTCCTGTCAAATTCTTAACTTCAACTTACTACTTCCGGCCAGAACGTAGTTTTGGAATTTGCTGAATATTTAATGAGAAGAAGCAGTATTTAAACCACGAAGTTACTTACCGAGACAGAGAGAGAAACAGAGTTTCTGAACTACGCGCGTCTGCCTTTTTGGCCGCTCTCTCTCTCTCTCAAAACTGTTATACGCTCGGCCGTACTCAGGCCCTTGCTAAGCTTCGTAGTAAAATAGGTTAAGGGACCAACTCTCATTGTACCTTGATAGCTTTGGCTATACTTAGTTAGTTAATCTTAGTTTTAGTTTAATTCTTAGTCTTTTAAGTTCAAGTCCAAAGTGCGGACTTTATTTGTTCACTCCCAGGCGGTTAGAAAGTCCTCCACGAAGGCATCCCTCCCCTTAGGCAGATAGCCCTAGTGTGCTTTGCCATAATTAAATACACCACCACACCACCACCACCCAGGCGGAGTTTTTGTTAAATCTTATAGAAATAATAAAGGGTTATTTACCCTTCTCTCTTGTTGTTTCCTGTCTTCGAACTCTAGCGATTATTCGCTTATCAGTTCCTAGGTTCCTCACTTCCAACATTAACTTAGAATTTCAAGTGAGGGACCTTACAAAATAATTAAATTATAGAAAGAAAATGACTACCTCGATTAGCATCTTAGCGATCTCTCGATTAGCGATTAGGAAATAGACTAGCATCATTATCCGGTGAAGTATATCCGGTTCGTACGCGGAATTATTTGAGAATAAAGCTAGTGACCAAAGGATCACATTGAAAATTTCATTTAATTTCTACTACCGCTGTTTTTACGTTTATTCTACTCCATAAGAAAAATTTTGAATCAACTGTACTGAAGTTTTAATCTGATATACACAAGTCATTACGCTACGCGTCTTTCTTGCAGTATAAAAGAAATAGAAAATAGTTATATATTTCAAATAATGAATCCTCAACTTAACGCATTATATGGTATTATTCGCCCCATAATTATAAAAAGATGTTATTTCTATTTTCTTTACTAAGTTTAAAAGTCTTCCCATTTTCTAATCGATAATTTTCTGTTCATTTACCGTAGCAGTTATCTTAAAATATGCATGTTTAGTGGTTGTCAAATTTATTCGAGTAGCGAATTTAATACAGAGAATGAAAATAGATGTTTACTTACATGTCAGCCTGTTTGTGCGATTGCCTTTGACCCTTTGATATGTCTGAAAGCAAATTTAAAATAACAGGGAATCATATTTTGCAATGAATAATTATAAATTAAACAGAGAAAAAAAATTTAAATTCCTATTTCTAAACAAGTTAAATATCTAATGCAAGAAATTTTGAAATCAAAGATCAATTAGAAACTGCATGGAAATTTGAATGAATGTTATAAAACTACACCAAATACATGGACTTGGCGGAAAGAATTTTGTAAAAATTTGTTATCGATTATTTTGAATTATTTCTGAGTTCTCTTCAAATTACCAAGCATCTTTTATTATAGCATAAACAGTAAAATCCTTTTCTGGCATTCCAAAATATAGTCGGATACATTTATTTTGTATTCAAACGAAAGTGAACAGTAGCCATGAAACCGACATAAAAATTACTTAATCACCTTATAAATGTTATAATAATTCTATGAACTGCTTGATTTAGATGATACTTCGTAAGTTCAGTTTGTTGAAAAAAATGTTGATTTGAGCAGAATGTGAAAAATCATATGCATAATTATTCTTCGTAAGAAAATAAACTTTAATTTTTTAATACTAAAATTATCATCGAGCATCATATCAATAAAATAATAACTTATAATGTTAAAACTATAAGGAAAAGTAGTAAAGAATTGCTTTTTATTGAAAAAAAAAAGGTTATTATACTACACAGTAGAAATAAACAGTAAAAACTTATACACCTTTTTTATAGACAAAATTTTTAGATAAGAGACCCTTCGATAAAATATTAATAAATCCAGAATAGAAATAGTTGCTGATAAGGGGAAAGCAACTGAAAAAGTTCGGAGCTCAAAATGTTAATTTCGTTACCTTTCTCTAACATATTTTAGAAAATTGTTTGTAAGTATCAGTTTAAATTCGATAGCATTTGAAATGCTATTGTTGGAATTCCATTTTTTAGAGAACCTTAAAACCAGAGAACATGTTTGAGATTTAAATCATTTATCAGTTATCTACGACGAAGGTCGATTATTTACGACATACTTTATTTGCAGAATCATCAGACGTATCATGGAGCAGGAAACGTGGGCCCTCCCGACAGCAAAACAGATGCTTCCGATTATGCCACAAAGGTATAAGGTAGGGAAGGAGAAAATTCCTAACAAGTTTAGCATGCAATTTATGATGTAGAGATTCAAATATTGCCCAGTTTAATGAAATTAAATTTTAAAAATGCAAAGATACAGACAAAACAAAAAAAGTGCAAATAAATTTTCGGCTAATCTTTGGAATATGGTAACAGGTAGTTTGGCGAAATTTCGGTAAGGCGATAAAGATTACTAGCTAGGATTTTAGCAGTGTACATGGATAAAGTCAAGAGTGTGCGCAATGCCATTTTTGTGCAATTCTGGGATTTTTTTTATGTGAAAATAGGTCGACGTGTACATGGATGATACCGTGTATGTATAATTCTTAAAAACGCGGCAAGCAGTGGGCGATTCTGCACTTTGTCCCAATTTCACACCTAATCTTCGTCATGATTAAGCACTTTTGTTTTTGTTCCATAAAAGTCCTAGCGTAAGCGTAATTCGGCTAGCAGATTGTTGGAAAAAAGTGTTGAGTAAAAAAGCATGCCTTTACTTCGGGAAAACAAAAATGGCGTCCAAACAAAAACTAGCAAATTGCTGTAGCAATGTTGGTCGCCAAATAATCGCCAAGTTACCATAATCCAAAGATTAACCAAATTTTCTACCAAATATAAGTCTAAATTTTTATTCGAAAAAAAATAATGTTACTAATTTTTGCATCCAACGTTTATGTTGCAAAAATTAAAATAATAATAATAATAATAATTAATTAGCTACTGTATTTGAAGAGGGGGGATAAGTCATCCAAATTTAGTTTCTATTTTCAATTTAATGCCTTATTAATTAGTAACATTCGTATTTTTTTCAGCTTCAGCTACAGTTAATTAGAAAATCTTAACGCAAGTTTTATTTCATATAGGAAAGCATCGCTTACCTCCCACCTGGATTCGGGTTTTCCTTTGTCATCTTTCCTTACCATGCATAGAGGAGAAGAAAAGGGCTAAATAGAACAGAAAAACCTTAGTTTAAATGGAGTAAAATTCCATAATTAGCATTATTATTATAAAAGTAATTACAGCGGCAAATAGATAAATAAACAAAGTTCGGAATTTAGTGGATCCAAATTAAGACTTCTTCAAAATACGGGACACAAAATGGTTTCGCAGTTTCGGATTTCCAAAAGTTTATATCCGAATCTTTGCAAAATTTTTGGATCATTCATTAACTTTGCGATTATAGCATTTCTTCTTTTAATATATCTCACATGTGGTCGCATACCAGTTCTCTTAGTGCTAAAAGTACAGCGTTGATTACGTATATTTTATGTCTCTTATATTTAGTTCCCCTTGGCATGTCATGTGTTACCAATCTTCATAGTGTTGCTATTCAGCAAAAGGTAAAATATTTGATTTATTTTTCGAATTTAAGCCATCTGAAATTGCCTGAAAAAACTGAACGATTTAAAAGCAATATTCGAAATTCTTAGTAATTAGATGCTAATTTTGTATTTTAATAAAATACCTGATTATTAAAAATTAAAATACTTGCATCGTTTATAATTAGATAATCAAAAAATGTTTCGAACGCCCTATAATTACGTGCCTGGTGTACAGATTATTCTTCGGTAGACCTTCCAGATGTTATATCTGCGAAATATTTCAAACTGGTATAAGCTAACAAAATTAAGGAATATCATCGAATTATAAATGAAGCTGTTAAATTTGCTAACGGATCACCTAGAAGAACATTTATCTTCGGTAGAACGTCTTATAGAATATCTCGGTGAACATACTAGATCCCATAAGTATAATTAAATGAAATAATTATTAATAATTATTTGGTGATAGAGAATTGTACTGCGAAATATAGTAAGAAAAATGAAATAGCAGTACGTAGAAAAATAACGATATGAAAGCAAAATGTGTGACTTACTGAATGCAGAGATGAGACTTCTAGTTGCTGACTGATGCATCTAAAAAAAAAAAAAAAAAAGGAATGAAAAACTATTAATTAACGAAAAAAAACCAAGTTTGCTTCTTAAGAATCCCTTACCTTTTAAATATATTAATACATCTGCTCATACAGGATGAATCTGAACAAGGGAAAACTTTACGGGGGATAGAACTCAACCATACAAGCAATATTCGCCATAGAATGTATAACTGGAATGCAAATGGTGAGAAGTTACAAGGTAGTTTTTCACTGAAATATTTAAGGAGACTCATACACCTTAAACCCCTTATGATCTTCGAATATGTGACTGTTGCAAGAATTGAGATATTTTATTTATTTTAAAAGCAATTACTTCCAACTTTTTACACCTGACTACATAATATAGATGCTTTCTGAAATAGTAACCAGAAAGTTTGTGTTGCCACAAATATTTTTGTAATTTAATCGTCTTTGTGATAAAATATTTCGCCATGTTTCCACCTTGCGCGCATTATATTTTAAAAATAGCTAACGGTACATACTTGAAACTTGATGGAATTCTTTATATGGGCACTATTTTCTAACTGAACCAACAATCTGATGAATATTTTAATAATGAAAAATTTTACGGACGAAAACATTACAAATTTTGTTAATATAATAGATTTTATAAACTCAACTCAAAATAAAATAAAAATTTAACGTGAAATTTTTATAATTTTAGGTTCACAGTAGTTTCCAAATGTTATAAAAGCTATGTATTAAATATGGAATTAAATCGTGAAACAGAATGTTTTAAACTGTGCGCGCAAGTTGGAAACACGACGAAAAATTTTGTCACAAAGCGGATTAAATTATAAAAATATTTGTCGCAACACAAACTTTCTGATGCCTATTTCAGAAAGCAGCTATATTTTGTAGTCATCTGTAAAAAGTTGGTAGTAATTGCTTTTAAAAGAAATAAGTTATCCCAATTCTTGCAACAGTCACCTATTCGAACATCTTATGGGTTTTAAGGTGTATGAGTCCCCTTAAAGAATCTGCACAAGAGGGAGGTACTTCAGAAAACATTTTATTAACAGGAATGTAATTGATGTAGTATATGTTCAAAGAAATTGCTCGAAAGACCTTTCGCCAGTTGTAAATGCAGGATTCACACTTGCGCAGTAGGGACTGACGCACATTTGCGAAGACACCAGGCATTTCCTGAGTATCGCTGGCAACAACGGCGAACCTGACGACTAGATCCATATTCGTTCCAACAGGGTATTCGTAGATTAGGCTTTTCATATGGCTCCACAGAAAAAAGTTCAAACACAAGAGATCCGGTGATCTTGGCGGCCAAGCTATGGGACCACCTCGATCAATTCATCGCCCTGGAAATTTAGTGGTTCGTATAACCAGCCATCCTTTTGGTAATATTCGGTAGAGAATTGGCAATATTCGGTAGAGCCGTTGGGTGCGAAGACCAATCTTATTCTACCATTTACAATGCCTCCTAGCAGCTAACCTTTTGCGTTCCGCCCAGACTTTATATGACGAATATTGGTTGTATAGCTACGTTATATCAACCCGTAAAGTTTTGTGCCCTTGCTCTGATTCACCTTGTATACACATATACATTATTCCGTGTACATGAAAGCATTAAAACCCAAGGTTCTTCTGAAGGATTCAAGTAATTTGTGTTAAGTTGAATCTGTAATGATCGTTGATCATTAGGCAACTGTATGGACACGCATACTCAGCATTTTACGTACTTTCATGCTATCGCGTATCATACAGGGTCAAATACGCAGCATTCTCACAGACAGATTTAAATATATTATAATTAAAGTCGATATTCACACTGGCTGAACAAAAATTAACACTAATGAGTGAAGTTGATTTTTTATAAGACTACTGGTGATTATTTCACAATTTTAAGAAATTCTTAAATTTAAAATGTAAGCGAAACCTAAGACTACATTTTCTCGCATTTAAAAAACATTCATTAACACATCTGCAAGCTTCAGTATAATTATATCAATGAATGATGATGTCCTGTCTATGGCAATTATATAGCAATTATATAGCTCCGAAGCTGTCAAAGACAGCTTTTGCAGCTCTATCAGTGTAAAGTAGGTCCACCGGGTCTACAACGCCGATGCCGAACAGTCTGGCCTGGATTACTGGGCAGCTGAAGAAGTGATGGCGAGACAGTGGGATGTCATCTGGGCAATGAGGACAAATGTTGGTGTAACTACGCTGTACGTCTGCGGAAATCCTCATTCCTTTCAAGTGATTTGTCCTAAGTCTAGTTATGATTGTCGATATGGCTCTGTCACAGTTCAGTATCAATGAATAATTAATTAATACAATTAATTTTAATTAGCAAATTAGTAATTCATTTACACAAAATACTCACTTGCTCATTTCAAGTAGCCTCTCCACCTCCATCTCGAAGTGAGCTGAGAGTTCTGACAATTGCAGAGAAGTCCCGCAGATAGGACAATATGGTGTCTGTCCATCGAGAAAGTACTTCTTGTGGCCTGAAAAACAGACACATTCTTAGAATTTCTATAAGCTTACAGAATGTAGCTATAGCGAAGTTATCTGGATATGTTTAGAATTTTTATGCGTGAGTTTTCAGCTTGAGAAAAACGTAAAGATGTTTGATGGCAAATGAAATTACAGATAAATAACTTTTTGAATGTAAATAGTGTGTATTTAATTATGGCAAAGCACAAGATGGAGGGGTAACTAACCCTTTATCATTCCAATAAGATTTAACAAAACTCCGTCTTGGAGTGTACAATCAAAGCCGACACTTGAGCTTGAACTTGAGACTAAAAATTAAACTAAAACTAAGATTAACTAAAGAAATATAGCCGAAGCTATCAAGATTCTAATCGAGTTGGCCCCTTCACTCTATTTGACTACGAAGCTTATCAAGAGCCCGAGTACGGCCGAGCGTAATAATAACAGCTTTGAGAGAGGTTAGGTTAGGTTATTTAATTACGGCAAAGCCTCGATGCCTTTCGTGGAGGACTTTCTAAGGGAAACTGGCTCGTATACACGTGACACATAGGGAAAACCACGAAAACGCCCATGCAGCCAGCCCGTTCGCGGGATTCGAACCTCGGACCGAACTACCAGTATTCAGCGACTTTACCGCTCGGCCGCTGGTGGGCAGAGTGACAGAAAAGTTACTTTAACTCAAAATTAACTATTAGTCAAATAAATAAATTATCACAAAAACCATCACAGATTATTAATAGTTATCACAAAAACTATTAATAATCTGACGTTAAAAAGTGTTTCTTTAAAATCTCGTATAGGAAAAATTTAAATATTTAAGTACTATTGATGTTAATGCATTTGCTTGAAACGATAGCCAGGAATCCACAAAAAGAATAATCAAGAGGTTTTAAAATAAGGCATTAGGTTTAAAATAAACTGTTATTTTACTAATTACAAAACGAAATTTTGAAATACTGTAGCTGTACACTACTGTAATAATTAATGTAAATAATAATATTGCCAGCAATGATGTAATAAATCTGCAATCTCACAAATGTTCCTGTCATTTTCATTAAGGTATTTTTCTGGACAGGATATGACACGTATATTCGAAATGAATGTTCTTTTTGCATTGTGATTTCCTCATCTGGAAGGAATTACTTCGCATTATGCGTTTAATATGTCAATATTATTTAATAAAAAGTTGAATACATGAAAAAACCGAAAAACTAAATATAGATACGGAAAACAAAACAAATGAAACACTGCGATCAAGTAATAGAAATTTTATTATAAAAATTATATTGTTACTGACGTCATAAACTTTAAATGAAATGGCCCAATTTATCAAATTATCTCTATGTCTTTCTCAGAGAACCGTAAATATTTTGGCAACATTTCCTGAGCAGTTCTTACTCAGCAAACGATACTAACTAAATTATCAGGTCTACGATTCTAGTCCTCGCATAAGTTAACAACTCTAATTAAGTACACGCAGTTGTTACTGAGAAAAGATGGTATTCTCATCAACAACAAACTCTAAAAGATGCTGAGATAAATGAGTTTCTTTCTGTTAATTAAGATTAATGATCCAAAACTCGGTGCCATTATATTCCTATGCAGAACACTTCGTTTGCGAACGCTTTGATGGCATATTGTGACTCTCTTTGATTACACATATTTATTGTTCATGAAACATTTTAATATTCGTTACTAATACCCAAATAATGAATGAATGGATATGTTAAAATAAATCTATTCTTTTTACTTCCTTGTACGAAGTAAAAAGGAAGTATTGTAATCGCGAAAAGTTTCAGGCAGTATATTTTAACGAAAATATCCATTTTGACCGCCATCGAACGAACGAAACGAACCTTAAACGAAGGACCATATAATCCGATCCCTAAAAATCCTTCACCTTCGGACTTATCCAAAATAAAAACTGCGATCAAATCTTCGCAAATCATTTCAAGCAACTTAAAACATTCGCTTATCCCATCTGTTGCGAATTGTGCCAGATTATATGCTCTTCCCAAAATTCATAAAAGTGGTATTCCTTTCCGCCCTATTGTATCAAATTTAGGTACTGCCTCGTATCCATTAGCTAAATATTTAGTTTCTAGATTTTCCACTCTATTAGACAATAACATTTACACCATAAAAAAATTCAATAGAGTTTGTAAAAAAGGTTAAAAACATTTCTCCTCGTAATTTACTCATGGTTTCTTTTGATGTAAAATCATTATTCACCAATGTCCCAGTGGAGGGTGCATTAAGATGTCTAGAAACCAGACTTCGCGAATTTCATTTCTCTTGCATCGAAATTGATGAGCTAATTTCTCTCACTCAACTCTGTTTGAAACAAACACATTTTGTTTTCCAAAATAAATATTACAAGCAAACTGAGGGATTAGCCATGGGAAGCCCCCTCAGTCCCATCCTGGCTGATATCTACATGCATTATTATGAATCAAAATTGTTTGAAACTTTAAACTTCCCGGCATGGTTCCGCTACGTAGACGATACTTTTACCCTGTTTGAAGGTAATAAAGATGATTTAAATAGAGTTCTTTCAACAATGAATTCTATTGATCCTGCTATTCAGTTCACTTTTGAACTTGAGACTTGCAATTCTCTTCCGTTTCTCGACATTCTGGTCACACGTAACACATCCAACTTCAGTACTACAGTTTACCGTAAACCTTCATCGGTTTGCCTTCCACCACACTTTAAATCATGTCATCCGACTAAACAAAAGTTAGCTTCATTTTATTCCTATGTTTTCCGTGCTCTTCAAGTTTGCTCCTCCAAACTAGCCCTTGATGAAGAACTAAATTATTTAAAAGCAATAGCTATTGACAGGGGCTTTTCACCCAACATTATTAATCAAGCAGTTAAAAAATTCTCATCTCAACACACTAAAAGCCACACTCTTATTTTAGGAGATTATAAAAATTCTGTTGTCATTCCCTTCTTTCCATCAATTAGCTATAAAGTTGCACATATTTTGCAGAAATTTAACTTTCGGGTTGTTTACTCCCCCATCAATAAAATTCCAACTTCTATACTCAAGGACCCCATTCCGGATATGAATTCCTGGGGTATTTATAGGATTCCTTGCCAGTGGGGTTTAATTTACATTGGCCAAACTAAGAGAGCCTTAAAATTTCGCGTCAAAGAACATGAGGCATATGTTAGAAAAAAGGAAACACAGAAGTCTTCTGTTGCTCAACATTGTTGGTCCGAAAATCACACTTTCAATTTTTCTGCTGCCAAAATTATTCAAAAAACATCTTCCATTGGAGAACTGGATTTTCTAGAGGCATTTCACATTCATAAAAATCTTTCTGTTCTAGTTAACGATCCTAATTCCAATCCAAATTTGCCTTCGGCTTTTAGAGAAATTATGTTTTAGTTCTGGTTTCGCCAACAGATGGCGCCACTTGCTTATTCTTGTCCAGGCTTTCTTATCTTATCTAAACATTATTTCCTATCTTGTTCATTTGCGGTTTTGCAGCTGAAGATGATGGTTCGGTAAAACCATCGAAACTAGTCCTGTGAAAATTTTGTAAATTAACGCTGATTTTTGTTGTTTGACTTCTGAATTTCTCTAAATTGGCAACAAATCCGCGACTCAGCTGCCTCAAATGTAAACAAGAGCAATGGCCACCATCAAATCAGGCTTAGCGGCACTTAAACAACTTTAAAATTGTTGATAATTCTAAAAATATTGCATACTGATTTACTAAAGGCATAAAAACCTTAACCGGAAGATAAAAACAACATAATTCAATCATTTTTAAAGCAAAAAATGTACAATTTACAAACATATAAGAGTAAAGAAACTGAGATCACTGAGTCGGGTAACAGAGTGGATATATATATAAATATATTTATATACGTTTGGTGCGGCCGATTGCAACCAAAATACGAGGTGCACATCTACAAGTTATAGCAGTCCCTATATACAAAATTTCAACGTTCTGAGGCTACTCGTTTTTGAGTTATGCTAGATACGTACGTACGTACATGCGTTCGTACAGACGCCACGAATAATTCTCTTCAGAATTAATTTTAAAGCAGTTTTATAATTTTTTTGGAGGAAACGAGTCTTTTATTCTGTCCTTACGTACAGATATCACGCAAAAACATCGTTAAATTGCATTCGATGGCGGTCAAAATGGATATTTTCGTTAAAATATACTGCCTGAAACTTTTCGCGATTACAATACTTCCTTTTTACTTCGTACAAGGAAGTAAAAAGAATAGATTTATTTTAACATATCCATTCATTCATTATTTGGGTATTAGTAACGAATATTAAAATGTTTCATGAACAATAAATATGTGTAATCAAAGAGAGTCACAATATGCCATCAAAGCGTTCGCAAACGAAGTGTTCTGCATAGGAATATAATGGCACCGAGTTTTGGATCATTAATCTTAATTAACAGAAAGAAACTCATTTATCTCAGCATCTTTTAGAGTTTGTTGTTGATGAGAATACCATCTTTTCTCAGTAACAACTGGGTGTACTTAATGAGAGTTGTTAACTTATGCGAGGACTAGAATCGTAGACCTGATAATTGAGTTAGTATCGTTTGCTGAGTAAGAACTGCTCAGGAAATGTTGCCAAAATATTTACGGTTCTATGAGAAAGACATAGAGATAATTTGATAAATTGGGCCATTTCATTTAAAGTTTATGACGTCAGTAACAATATAATTTATATAATAAAATTTCTATTACTTGATCGCAGTGTTTCATTTGTTTTGTTTTCCGTATCTATATTTAGTTTTTCGGTTTTTTTATGTATTCAACTTTTTATTAAATAATATTGACATATTAAACGCATAATGCGAAGTAATTCCTTCCAGATGAGGAAATCACAATGCAAAAAGAACATTCATTTCGAATATACGTGTCATATCCTGACCAGAAAAATACCTTAATGAAAATGAAAGGAACATTTGTGAGATTGCAGATTTATTACATCATTGCTGGCAATATTATTATTTACATTCAAAAAGTTATTTATCTGTAATTTCATTTGCCATCAAACATCTTTACGTTTTTCTCAAGCTGAAAACTCAGGAAGAAAAATTCTAAACATATCCAGATAACTTCGCTATAGCTACATTCAGAGAATTTCCGTTATCATCCTATGTTCCTAGCCCTCAACAATATATTTTCGAATGTGACGGACGAGCAATAAAGATCGGATATATCAAATGGCAACATCAATGAGATTCCATTTCCTTTCACATTTAGGTAAGCATATTCCAAATACTTCAGCAAAGTGTAGAATATTCATAAGATGTCTGTTTCTCAGAGTGACGTAGAGATATTTCGAAAACGTTTCGAAAAGCATACATCTTTCTGGATATAATCTTATTTTGAATGACAAGGAATGCAAAAAGGGATTTGTTTGATGGAAGTGAAATAATGCGGCTTTTTGTCAGGTTTTCCTATTTCTGCAAGAAAAAATTCAAAAACCTCTTCTTGACAATAGTTTTATTCTTGGATTTAACAATTGCTCCACTGCCAATATTCAGAAACCACCTGGGACGTTGTTTCTCAATAAAACTACTGATATTTTTCCCAAAAGTAAAAATTTCTGCTCAATTTCTTAAAGTTAATTTTTTTTTTTTTTTTTTTTTTTTTTTTTTTTTTTTTTTTGTTCAATATCATCTATAGTAATCAATTACATTCCTATCTCCGAACAATCAAAATAAATACAGAAAAAGGTATCCTTGTTACTTATTAAATTTGAGAAATTACAGTATTAAATCCGAATTATTGAAGTATAATAATGTCTTGATTTATTAAGCAATAAATTCCATATTATTGGTGGATAATAAGTTCATGAATTTACAGTAACATGTAAAATTCCTTTTAGGAAAAATAACAATAAAATATTACGCTTATGATAAATTAGTGAAAGCATTTGATTATAAGTAAGCTCTTTAGTCTGTTCCTCTATGGTAAATTTATACCATTCAAATAATACCATTTTAAACAGCATTGTATTATGTAAATGTTGTTAGTCGAAAACTTGTACTGTAACAACAAGCAGAAAGCATATAACTGGTACAATATCTAAGTTCAGAGTACTGACGAATAAAGATCACTTTAGTGTGACAACGACCAAAACATTTCTTTAAAGATAAAAATTTATAATAAGTGCATTAAGGGATATTAATTTTTAACTTAAATGCATATTACAGTTACAGCTATAAAGAATTATTGTTTCTCGTCTGCGTATTTTCGTCGTATTATTGGTAACAAATCCGTCTAGCAATCAGGAAATCCTTCTTTCGAATGCTAGCGAAGTCGTAGAGGATTTCCAACTCTGCCTCCACCAAAATTTGTCACCATGAGGATTTGTACGACTGGGTCTCTGTCCTCTCTCCCTAGTCACCCTTTATGTGAAAAAATATAAGCCACTATCACCTTCCAGTGCACGTGTAAACTGGCAGTATATCAGGCTAATAAGTGGAAAATACATGATTCAAATCCTTGAAAAGATGTTTTCTTATTTCCAGTACCCCTTCAAAAAATAATAAAAAATAAACATAAAATAAAATCCGAAAGCTTTCAGAATTTATATTACGTCCAAACGATCGCTTTTTCACTGACGGACACATGCACGTTTCGATAGCTTTTGCATTAACGCCACTGTAAGCTCAAATTAAATTATTTAAGAACAGCATGTTTTCAGAATTTCCGATATACAGTCTCGTGCTCTGGAGATAAAAACGTTTTATACCCTACAGTGTTGCCAGTGCTTGCGTTGAAATTGTTGAATTTTTTTTAATCAAAAATTCGTTAAAGCTTTGCAAAATATGAAATAGACAATAAAATAAATTCCAAATTCGGACTTTCACGTACTCATATTCGTGTGGAGGAATATGTTATTCAAAATTTGATGACTTTATGTACCGTTGTTTTTCGAAATGCGAGAAACATACATACATTCATGCAGATACTTCATTATTAATTTCTTTCATTCGCGGTTAATGTTATCATTCGTATATTGTTATCGAATTCCCAAAGTCTTGCCCCTTTGCATCTGAAAACATGAAAAAAACATCGCTAATTGTAACCATAGTTCGGTTAATATTATCAAACTTTTATGAAATAAATTTTTTAACTGAAAGTAAAGTCGGAAAATAAGGCCAAAATAGATTCTAAAATTTCTCCAAGAATCCGAGAAAAATCGTCAAGCGGCTTGTTTTCGATTTTAGTCAACCATTTAAAATTAGGCAAGAAAAGCAGCTTTACTTTAGGTTAGACTTTAAATAACTGGATTTTGAGGATGATAAAATACAGATTCCTCTTCTTCAGGAAAAAGAAAAAAAAATTCCTATTAAAAAGAAGAATAAGAAGAAAAAGAAAAGAAAATCTCCTAAAAACATCTACGTGAAAGTTAGCTTCACTTTTTGCCTAATTTTAATTTTTACATTCACAATCATCCGAATCAAATGGAACCGGACACCCATTCAGAAAATCAAAGATTCGAAATATTGGATTTTTCCCGCAGAAAGGGTCTACGGACACTTTAATAATACGAACAATACGTTTAAACATGTTACAGGTTCTAACGTTGCAACAAGCATTTTTTAACATAATGCACGAAATGAATAATAAAAGAATGAATCTTTGAAAATATTAACAGTCCCTTAGTAACCTAAGCAGCCTTGCTAATCTATGAAGAGCTGTAAAACTTACGCATATTTTACATAAACATACAGTGCTATAAGGCAAACAGAACACAATTTATTGAGTCTAATAATAAACCACATGGGCATACAAGCCTTCATATTGACATAGTCACATCAGATAGTACATAATACTGAGATAGTTATACATCTCAGTATTATGTACTATCTGATGTGACTATGTCAATACTGTACAAACAAAACTTTTACGTTCAGAAACAGATAATGCATGGTTCAAAGGTTGTTATTAGATAACAACTGGGGATCAAAATTTTGTTTCTATATTACGCAATATATTATAACTTATCACTTTATTCTAAAAACGAGACACAGTACAATGCATTTAAACATGTTACATGTTCTAACATTGCAACAAGCATTTTTTAACATAATGTAGGAAATGATTAATAAAAGAACGAATCTCTGAAAATATGAACAGCCCTTCCTTAGTAATCTAAGCAGCCTTGCTAATCTATGTAGAGCTGTAAAACTTAAGCATATTTTACATAGTCATACAGGGCTATAAGGCAAAGAAAACTAGGCAAATCTGCACGTTGATCTCATCAATTTGCATAACACTCCTTAGTATTAGTGACGACTAGATTGAATATTTATTATCTTTAAAATAATGCATAGTTTATATAAAACATGTAACATACATTTCAAGTTACCTTCACTGACTATTGACCATCATTAAGAGTACCATTAACATATATAAGATAGGAGAAAGTATACGATTTGTACTACATAATATATTAAACACATATTAGTTACATATGAAGAACTTGGTTATCAGTTACATATGCAGGACTTGGTTATCAGTTACATGTGCAGGACTTGGTTATCAGTTGAAATAAAACGTATGCTAAATTCTTTTGAAACAGAATTCGAATTTTAAAGCACAGTCAAATCTCTCCACTTCACGCTTCAACGTTCACGCCTTCACTCTCTCGCGGTTTTTTCAATTATATTCATTAAAAAGTTGATCCAGACAGTGAAAATGACAGAGCGCGGGCTCGGTTACGTAAAATTCTTGAATAAACTCCCAAGGTGGCCTCATGAGGCTCCTGGGAGTTGCTGCCACTAGATAGGGGAGGGCGCGGGACATATGCCTGTTTACCTCTGTTAAACATCAGGCGTCCCCGTCCTCCGTCACCTGTCACAATTACAGTAGAACTCCAATTATCCGAATCAATTGGGACCGGACCCCATTCGGATAATTGGATATTTTTTCCGAAGAAAGGGTCCACGTACACTTTCATTAATTACTGTATGTATTGTATGTTAAAAAATGGGAGAAAAAAAGCGTTACTGTAGAGTACTTACAAGTACTGAAAGTCATTGCTTGCTAAACATCACGGTCAAAGTAAGTTGCTTGACTGTCGTTATCCGTTTTCGGGCAGCCAAGTCGCTCATACGCTTGACATTAAGGTCCTTTTCTTCCTCGACTCTTACTTTCAATAAACTCATCATCTTTTACAATTTGAAACCCAGGGTCTGAGGAATCCCACACCATTTGATCCTTTTAATGTCCGAAACAGTTAATTGTCCAGTACCGTACATCTCAGCCAATTGTTTGCCAGTAAATCCTTTAACCGATTACTCTGTAATTTTTAGTTTGTCCACTAACGATAACACAACACGCTTTCTTTTAGAAGCCGTGGCGAACGACGAAACGTTTCTGTCTTAATTTTTTTCTTAAATTCCGAAAGCGATTCCGATAATCGGATATCCGGATAGTCGGAGTTCGGATAATTGGAGTTGTACTGTATTAAGATGAAGGATATAGCATCGGTCAAATAATTTCCAGAAATGTTATCAAAAAATTCATAACTATACTGCGCCCACCAGCGGCCGAACGGTAAAGTCGCTGAACACTGGTAGTTCGGTCCGAGGTTCGAATCCCGCGAACGGGCTGGCTGCATGGGCGTTTTCGTGGTTTTGCCCATGTGTAACGTGTATACGAGCCAGTTTCCCTTAGAAAGTCCTCCACGAAGGCATCCCTCCCCTTAGGCAGATAACCCTCGAGGTTTTGCCATAATAACACACACACGTAACTATACTGCATTAAAGACATTCTTAAGTGTCCGTAAGCAGATTTTTACATTTTTGAAAATACCTACTTATATGTATTATTTATATGTTCTTCGTATATTAAATTAGTTAAATTCCATTGCTGTTTTGTAAGATATTTCTCCTCATCGTTTAATGTTATCATTGGATTAATGTTATCAGAATAGCCGTAGACAAACATGATCAAATTAAGCGGCGTGCGCTGTATATGCGCATTTTTAGTTATAATATAGCTATAAAAGAAGAGCTAGAATAGTATTTTAGGAAAATTTAATTGGCTGGGGATATTAACTGATCAAAACGCCAACATAATAGCATGCAGTAAATAATTTTATATGCAAACTTAACAATATGCTGTTGCCATGTTGAAATCTGTGATAGGAATATTCCTACTGAGCAAAGACTTTTTGTGATTTTATTTTTGAAAAATTTTAATTTATATCTTGGACGAAAATGAAGATTTAGTTATAAAACACACAGACAAATATTTCTTCCATGTTGATTCAAATATTTCCCCACTGAAAGCTTTTGTTTTGAAATATTTTACATTTTGACTATAACTTTCTGTCCCCCTTTACGAAACAAAAAGTCAGAATCGAAGTTAATTTCCGGGCAATTGTTTTATTTCTGGTTTCGTGCAATTTTATCAAGTGCGTTCAACATATTTCATATATTTAAAAATAAAATTTGCTAAGTATTAAGCAAAAAGTAAAATCTAATGTTGTTATCATTTTCAACACATTTTTGCGAGTACGAGTAAAATAGAAAGAACATGAATATTTTGTACAAATGGGTGGTAATCCAAACAACAATACTTTCTGTAGTTGCTTTTTCTTATCTTCCTTATCCGAGATCTCTATCAGATCCATGAATTTATCGTGACTAAAAGGTGATAAGCACCCATCGTTGGTCAGTTTCAGGCACCTTACAAGTGAGAGTTCGATTTTTCAAAGCTCCTTCCCAGATATGAAGGAGAAACACAGAGAGCACACAGGAGGATGGAAAGTTTCCTATCAGTTCTTCCTACCAACAATCTCTCCAAAGGAATTTTGGCTAGATATTATTTTAAGTGCCCCCATACCACAAGGGCACTATTCATTTATTCATACCACAAGGGAACTATTTATTATTTCATTTATTCAGGCCTGCTTCAGGATTCGAATTTAATGTCAAAGGTATGGTAGCTTACTCCTCTACCACCATGTTTAAGGGCGGAACAATAACCTGGTTAAAAGCTGTTACATTTTATTTACCTAGTTAAAAGCTGTTACTTTTTATCAAAGTTTTATACGACAAGTTTTTAGCAACAAAATTTCAATTTCATTATTAGCAGCACAATATCGACACTTTCAAACATAGCTAAGATAAAACTTTTTTCATCTTAATTTTTGCTCTGGAAAAATTTAATGTCTTTCCCAAAGGTAAAAGTTTCCAAATTATTTTATAATAAATTATCTTATTATTAAGCTTATGAAATAGCCTTTAACTTTCAAACATGTCACAAATATTAATTGGGAAGTTTGCTACTCTTCATCTCATGTGTTTGAATAAAATGAAGATCAAATAACAATCCAAAGAAAAATAGAGAAGTTCATGTCAAGCAAATTACCATTTCTATCAAACAGATTTCTGTAACTTCAGATTATAAATTTAATTAAGTTAGAATTAAATTGGAATTAGACCCTGCATTTTATTTTGAGTCTTCTATAACACTTGGAATTTTGTATTTTAATATTTTTAACCTTTCTGTGCATTTAGAACTTCACGTATCTTTTTTAAATTAATTAAATAAGCTCTGAGAAAATTAGAGTAAGGATATCTAAGAAAACAACAAGAAATTGTTATTAATATTACAAACTTTTTATAATATAGTTATACGAAATAAAAGAACATAAAATGTTCCCTGTTTTGAGGTTATTGATCAAACTTAACAAAGAAGACTATAACTTCCACTTCATATTTTAATCCAGCTTCTTAAGAATGCAAGTTTTAACATCTGCTTCCCACCTTTGTTCGCATAATTTATACAGTTAGCTGCTTAGTCTCCCACTTTGTTGTTTTTCTAGGTTTAGTGGGAAGGCTGCTCTTAGTTTACTTAGGCTACTTTGCATTTTTGGATGATGTGCAGCAGATGTTTGAATTCATCAAACATCTAATGGAATTTCTTAGGTCAATATGTTTATCAGATATAAGAGATAGTACAAGCCGTAAATTTAACACTCCCCGTAGAAAAATCATTAACTCTCGTTTTAACGCCTAGTGTGTCGTTCAGATTTAGGAATTTCAGTAAAGATTTTGGATATTTTTTGAATAACGAAGAGCAACTACTATCCGTGTTTAATAAGTGCAAAAGTAAAGGAATTTTACCTGTATCTGAAGGAAATCAATACTTAACGTTTATTTCTTTTTCATTTAGATGCAGTGTCAGTTCTTTATCCTTTATAATAGAAACTTTTGCGCGCATTTTTCGACAAATAATAGCATTTGTTCAGTT
Source organism: Stegodyphus dumicola (assembly GCF_044657685.1). Lineage (NCBI taxonomy): Eukaryota > Metazoa > Arthropoda > Arachnida > Araneae > Eresidae > Stegodyphus > Stegodyphus dumicola. The sequence continues at coordinate 7,174,190 of NC_140773.1, forward strand.
TTCGATGGAATAAATTGTATTAATTTGATAACTGGGAAAATACACTCATGTCCATAAATTAAGAATAATGCAAAATCAGGCAAAGGAAGAGTTAGAAGCAAAAGAAATTTGAAGCTTATTTATTAAACAGAAGGTAAAGAGCAAAAAAAGATGCTATATGTTTGAGATTATTAAAAAAATTAGCGATTTGGAGCAAATTACAAAAAAAAAAACCTATTTACAAAAAAACCAATATTACATGGTTGGTATGATTGTTAATACATTGTATGTCTCCCAGACGATGCAATACAGTCCGTACAACGCCTAGGCATGCTGAGTATCAAATTATCGATCTGATCTTGGGGGATATTACACCACTCATAAAGCAATGCTCTCCGAAGTTCCTTTAGACATGTAGGAGGAGGTTGACGGGCTGCAATTCGTCGGCCAAGCATGTCCCACACGTGCTCTACTGGATTCAAGTTCGGTGAGAATGCTGGCTAGTCCATACGGGTGATATCCTCCGATTGAAGGCATTCGCTTACGATGTTTGCACGGTGAGGACGGGAGTTGTCATCCATAAACACAAATTGTGCGCCCATGGCGCCCCGAAACAAACGTACATGTTGTTCCAGGATGACGTCCCGATAGATTTGGCTTGTCATGGTTCCAATTTGAACATGCAGGTCAGTTCTGGAACCCAGAATAATTCCACCCCAAACGAGCACTCCTGCACCACCGTAACGGTGTCGTTCAATGATGTTTTCCTGGTGGTAACGGGTACCTGGAGCTCTCCATATGAAAGTCCGGCGAGAATCAGACTGCAAGCTAAACCTGGACTCGTCGGAAAACATCACACAAGCCCACTGTTGCGGTATCCACAATGCATGCTCTCTCTACTCCAGGCTAACCGCAGGCGACAGTGAGTTGCAGTAAGTGGAACGCATCTGACAGGTCTACGACCATATAGACCAATCTGTCCTAAGCGTCTGTACACGGTCTGCCTTGAAATTGTCGTACTAGTGGCTGAAGAGAGCTGACGAGACAGGTCTGAGGCTGTGCTCCGCCTGTTTCTTTTGGCAGTAACTGCCATATACCGGTCCTCATTCGGCGTTGTAATTTTGGGCCGACCTGTGCTGTAACATCTACTCACATTACCATCATCTTGGAATCGTTGCCAAAGCCTGGTGATAACACTCTGGACAATTCCAAGTTCGTCTGATACTTCCAGTTGGGTACGCCCACATTTCAGACGGCCGATAATTCTACCACATAAAAAAATCATCCAAATGCGTCCTTTGTGTCATAACTATTCGGTTATTTCACAGAAATGCTTATAAAGCGCCTGCGAACAATTTTACTTCTTTGCCTGTATTCCTTATATATCATTGTCATACACTATCGTCATTGTGACGTACCATCGGTGTCATCTGGTTACTTCCTGAAATTTGCATATGATTCTTGAAGATGTGCGTAGTGATTTTACAGATGATATAGTATTTATTTTAGAGTTCGATTTCCGCTTGACTCCGAACTATTCTTAATTTATGGATATGAGTGTATTTTGAAACTTGACAAATGGGAGATGAAATTTTTCATCATAGGAGCATAATTTATCATCACATCAAAGAAATTTGGACATTTGCTAATGCCAATACTCAGGCATTAATTATGAATATAATAATCTTTTGATAAATACCAGATTAATACTGAAAATTTAAGTTTTAATACTGTTTTTCATTTAATTTTAGCTTTTGCGAAATTGAAACTTAAATACGTTCCTAAGAATTCAGAATTTGATCCTAAATGCGAAACGTTTCCATGTCATAAAGTTATACATTGATGAGGGATTAAAGTTTAAACGAAACAAATGAATATGTGAGTATAAAGAACCATAGAAACCAAAAGAAATATTCCTTCAGAATAAAAAATACTTCACATCAATGGGAGAAGTAAAACACGAAGTACGACCTCAAAAGTACAAATTAAAGGACGAACATATTTGTATAATTTTTTTTTTTTTTTTTTTTAAATAAGGAAATTCTATGTTTAAAATTAGGCAAGAAAATAACTTTAGTTAAAATTTTCACTGCAGTGTTTCACTTCCAATCAAATTTCAAGGCTAATTTATTGGATAAGGATTAAGTTTGGTTTATTTGATTATGACAAAGGATTCGGGAGCTATCTGCCTAAGAGGAGGAATACGTTTCGTAGAGGGTTTTCTAAGGGACACTGGAAAATGTTACATATGAGGATTTGGTTACAAATGTTACATATAAGGCATATGCTATATACACTGGCTAATCTATGTTCCCGTTTACAAAAAGCACGAAATCAGGAAAACCGCGAAAATTCCCATGTATCCAGCTCGTTTGCCTAGAATCTAACTCAAGTCTAACTGCCAGTGTTCAGCTTCTTTATCGCTAAGCCGCTAGTGGCCTATTTGATTACAGGAACAGAAACCAGACTCCCAGCTACAGATTTATAATCTGGTTTCTGTTAAAAATGTATAGTACTGTAAAACTTGGAACATCAAATGATAATTACAATTATAAATCGTAATCACAATTAAGTTTCTTACTTTCATTGTAAATTTTACATATTCTTTTATAAATGATATATAAAAGTTAAAGCATACTAGAAAACAAATTATTTTATATGACAATACTTTACCAAATACACATACTTTGAAATAAAAGAATTATTTAAAAAATTGTCTGGACTTTCCTTGTGAAATCTTTAAGCAAATGAGTTTTGCAAAGCGAATCCGTCCTCCTCCCTTATTTAAGTTGGATTAGAACGACATATAGCTTAAAGATCTTGTGAACTTTTATATAGATATTTATAGTAATATTCTATTGAAAACAATTAAACAATCATCAGAAGTAATTCAGGTAACTGCGAAAGAGAATTTTTGAAAGACAACTTTTGTTATCAATTTTACTTGAGAAATAGCTTCGAAAATGTAATTACTATTTGCGAAAGTGCCAAGGTTGAATCATAAAGTAATCTTAACAAGGCAACAAAAATCAAAATCGCGCAGTAGATCATTGTACTCTAGAAAAGTTATGCCTCTTTGTTAGAAGTATTAGTTTGAAAAGATTGAAAGGAAATAGGAATTCAGAGAAATACCCAGTTTTCTAATGAAAAGACTTTGGGAGGGTGAAGTCATTGCTATCTGTGATTGTTTCAGAAGATTTGTGCGAGGATTCGCTCGCATGAAGCTCGGTACAAGCAAATAAATAAAATAAACTGTGCATTAGTAGTTATGCAGTCACTTAGAGAAAGACTTTCCTTAGGGAATCCAGGCGTTGCTGAAGAACTGAGAATGAAAGCAACGGATATCATATTGCAAAAGGATAAGATATTTTAAAACTTGTTAGGAAAAATACATTAAATTTATTTTCTTTTTTCTTTCTTTCTTCTTACATTTTTTTAAAAACATTTCCTTGAGCTTATTAGTTAATAATAAATACGGAATACACGTTGCGGATTTAACTTTGAAATTTTTTTAAAGTTAACATCAAACGCAAAAAGGGGGAAGGTGAATCGATAAAACTAAATCTAATATAATCTGCCCGAGTCAGTTACAAAATCAAATCCCAGAAACACTAGTCTTTGAGCACTTTCTGTACGCCTGTTTGACTGGAAAAAATATAAAAAAAAAAAAAAAAAAAAAAAAAAAAAAAAAAAGACGCAACATAATAAAAGAGAACCGTGATGAATGAGTGCGGAATCCGGGAAATTTGTCAGGGGCCTAGTCCGGATAGGGGGGACGGCTTGGTCATCCGGTCGCCGTACATGCCATGTAAAACATTCTGCCACTCATCTATTTCTGGCTTTAACAGATCCTTCTTCGCTCTCTCTCCTTCTCTCTCCAGTTCTTGCGGAAAAGTTTAAGTTTAGGCACGTGGTTGCCATATTTGGCGAATATTCGTCCCTTGTTTGATTTATTTTAAGATAGCATATCAAAAAGCAGAAATTATTTTATATGCCAACATTTTATCAAATGCTCATACGTTCAGAGAAAAGAGTTATTTGGAAAATATTATAGATTTCCTACATAAAAACCTTAAAATCATAAAAAGTTTGCATAGCAAATCCATCCTTCTAATCTAAAGGCTGGATTGAAACAGGAGATCTTATGCTCTTTAGCGGTAAATATTAAAATCGCCTACAAGGCATCGTGATTGAGCATCATTGGTAGGATATTTTGCTTAGCGGGAGTCACTTTATTATGGAGACAGACTTTATTATGGCCTAGTACTGGTCTACAATGGCAAGTGCCGTCACTGGAAGGTAGAATTGTATTAAATTCTTTTTTTGACTGTTTTATATTTTGAACAGAACTTGACTATTATTATCATTATTAAGTAAAATAAAACTTTCAGTAGATCTAAAGCACAAAAAATATCAAGGAAGTTTTGTAATTATGCTCAAATTTAAAATTTCGAAGTTTTGCTTCGTCCGAATTTATACCCTGTACTGGGCAAGACACTATTTATGTGTTTTACGTTCTTTTCTTCTGAGATGTCATTAGATTTCATATAAAAATACTTAAATGAAACAAGAGAGGAAAATACAAAATATTTGTTTTCATTTGATATTCATTAGCTATAAAATATTTGAAATTGAACGGTACTGCTTAAGCTTGATTAGCAAAGCAAAATAACCGATACAAATTAAAAACTAAAAAAATGACACTCAAAAAATATTCGTACCAAGAGTAAAAATATAGACAGTTTTCGACAATAAACATAAAGCCTATTTTAAGTAACTTGCTTCTTGTTAAAGAAATGTAGATGATATACTCTAAATTAGCATAAAGGTTACGTAAAAAATTATTTTGCTGTTCTGGACAAGTTCACACTTATTTAACTTATTGTAGGGTTATATGGTATGTAATTGTGCTTGAAAATTTTGATATTTTTATTAACTAAAACACTAATATGTTCTTGTACAAAATTCTTAGTAAAATATTTGCAGACGAATAGGGAAACTCGGATTTTTTTACAAACTTTTCAACAGTTTTTGATAAAAATAAAATTTTTAAAAAAAACCTTAATAATGCATTTTCCAGAAATTTTTTCCAATAAAACTTGATGTTCGTGTTAGTGAGCAGCAAAAATTTAATTCTATTTTCAAACATTTATTTCACGATTTTAAAAATAAAACTTTAATTACACAAAACAATAATTCCCCCTGGAGATATTTATATCGCTCTTGCAAGCATGTATTTGCATTTAATCGAGACGAATAAATGTATACTTGTTGTTAAAAAGGAAATAAGAGAGGGAAAAAAAAGGCTCTATTGGAAAGAATCTCAATTGCGAACGAGTTATATATATGTAATAATTTTTAATCACAGCCATGGGTTGTCATTGCAGTCAGACGCAGGCTTTGTGACGACTAAACACACTTTATTTCTAGACAAAACAATTCTTTAGATTCACACATCAATATGAGTGCAGATTGCGCTCATAATCTTCATCACACTTTTGTACCTTTTTTACCCCTTAAAACAAATATGATGGATGAAACAGACAGGAAAATGACGACACCTCAGCTCACAGCAAGCTAGCAGTAAAGTGCGATGCATTCAGTAGAACGCCTGGGGGAGGGAAGACACTTATAGTTCCCAAAACAGCTTTGATTTCAATCGAAATCTTAATCGCTGATTAACTAAAATGTGCCCACATTAGCAGTGTTATATAAGATCGCATGACATAGATTAAATTTTAAATGACATATAGAGTAAATATATTATATAAACTTACTATTTTCAGGACAAGAAGGGTAAATACCCAAATTAAAATGAAGAATATCATGGACTATGGCAGATTAAAATTAGAAGTTTATTTTACATATTTTTTGTATCTTGCATGTATGCTTATAATACCCAATAAGTAATAGTAAACTAATTGATATTAAATAAAGGAATGCAGATAATCATATAACACAGCCCTCTAATGTGTCTCCTCTTGCAGTTTGCAAACTATTAACAGAGAATAATAATTAATTCTGCCAAATTTTATAAAACTGGCTTCTTTTGCTGAACGTGAATAATTTTGATTGTGCCATTATAAAGGAATTTAAAAACTATCTCTTATAAAATGCTGGTTCTTTTGATTTCATAGATAAAGGACGATAATATTTTTTACAATTTCAAAATATTTTATGTGTCAAAAACATATTTTCAAATATTTCGTGACTACACTTCAGTTTTGATTCTATACTTTAAGTTTTTATATACGTTTCAAAATTGTAGTTTAGTGTGTTCCAAGACCATGGCGTTTAATACACTATATTAGATTCATTTTAGAAATACATTTGCTATCCGGCTCAACAGCGGCCGAGCGGTAAAGTAGCTGAATATTGGTAGTTCGGTCCGAGGTTCGAATCCCGCGAACGAGTTGGCTACATGGGCGTTTTCGTGTTTTTCCCCGTGTGTAACATGTATAAGAGCCAGTTTTCTTTAGAAAGTGTTCCACGAAGACATCCCTTCCTTAAGCAGATAGCCCTCGACTGCATTGCCATAATCAAATAAACCAAAACCATTCACTATCCAGGAGAGACTTCTGACATAAATAAGAATGAGCGGCGGCCGAATAACCATGAATGGTGGAAAATATTAAACTATTGAAAATAAGTTATTAAAATAGAATTACTGAGTAAACTAATGTTATAGCAAATTCGCCACAAAACAAAAATATAACTACCGCGTATTAAAATCAGCACATAGTTTATGCTTATAAAAACATAATTATTTTGTTAGAAAGCAAAGATAAGTTCATTGTACATGAATTAGAAGAGAAAGTAAGAAACACAGTGGTTTCCCGGTGTACGTCATCAATCCGTTCCCTACGTTGGACATATACCGAACTTTTCCAATAAAGAAAAATAATTAATCTAATTAATAAGAAATAAAGGTAAAATATTTAATCAATTCTTATATAAAAATGTTTTAAATATTGCCATTATTATTATCACATTGTTTAATACTGAAATATAAATACAGTGTGTGAAATAATATACTGTATATAAACGAAGCAACATAATTAATGCTCTATAGAAATGTTTTTCTGCTATTCGTATAAAAAGCAATTTTCGGTATGCTGTAATGTCCCTGGTAATGTTAATTGATTCCACTCCCTTAGACACGTTAGCAGATTTAACACTTACGTTTTTGACAATCGTAGACACCATGCATTACCAATTCTCTGATACGTGTGCCATCTTCTTACGTTTCAACAACCTTTTTTTTTTTCTTTTTTCTTTTTTTTTTCCCCCTCCATCTTCAGGGTGATATCAACAATTTTCTTCGTTGCTTCCCTTTTCTCAAATACTATGTTACTGAAACTACAAAAAATTTGCACGAAGAAACACAAAATCACTTGAAAATTCGGAGTTATACCAAACTAGTTCAGTATATTGCGATACTTAATAAACGCAGTGATAAAGCTGGCGATATATTAACTGGCAATCGTCAGAACCGTTTTTCTCAGAGCTGAAACTCGTTCGGAAAGATATGCAGACAATGTATCTTGAATGAAATAGTGTAGAAGTAGTAACAGTAAGGTTAATAATATGTTATCATTTATTTTCAACAATCCTATTGAGTAATAATTTCTAAAATGAATTCAAAATGTAGAGTCATTAGGTTTTTTTTTAAGCAGGAGATGTGAAAAATGAGCAATGCTTTCGCCGGGGCTAAAACCTGGCCCTCTCAAATACGCTTCGAGAGTGCTACCGTTACACAACGAAGGCATGCAGAAAAAGAGAGAGAAAATATCTTATATACTCTCCCTTTTAAGGGGCGACTGGGGATTAGAGCACCCAATCGCCAAATCCTGGTGGCGAAGAATTATCAGCCACCACTTTTTTAGTTCGGGAGTCATTAGACTACTTTGATGCTAGAGATGGGAAAAATGAGCAATGCTCTCGCCGAGATTCGAACCTGGACCTCTGGAATACGTGCCGAGTGTGCCACCGTTATGCTACGAAAGCATGCAGAAAGGTGGGAGAAAATAACCAGGTAATTAAAAATTTACCCCGTTTATCATATAATTAAAAGTTAAATTAAGTCTCAATAAAGGAAACAAGCTGAAAAGTAGTAATGGAAGGCACTGATATTTTAAACTTTAACTACCGAAGTCAGAATAATATCATATCTTCGATGTCATTTCATCAGAATACGGGCACTGGATTTAAAAAAAAAAATCTGAAATGTTTCAGATTTTAAATTACGTCCAAAGGGGCGTTTTTTTAACGCTTTGTGTGTTACCTTTATTTATTAAATATCATGTTCTTTGCACTTAAACCATAAAATTCTGTTCAACAGCAATGTCGCGAAATAATTTTAAAAAATCTGATGTGGACACCACATGACTTCCTTGCACGGAATATTAAATTATACGCATTTTTTTCTTGAATTTCATTTAAATTGATTGGATTGAATTAAATCTACTTCGTCGACAGCGCATAAACCACAATAGAATAAATGCACTCTTTAAAATTCACTATATTTGTTTACTATAACGACACTCTCAATGCATAAAATTTATATCATTTGAAGAATTATCTTATCGTTGCCACATGTTCTATTCAAATACTATAATAAAGCTAGAACGATGTATGAAAGAAGTTAAGCAAACAAAACAGAAAAGAAACAGTTTTTCACAGACGATTGAGTATTTCTTATTCAATTAATTCAGTTCTCACTTCGCGACAAGGCGAAAATACATGAAAACTCAAAATATCGGTATTAAAAATTACGAAGTAAATCTTAAACACTTATTTCCTCGAAAAAATTCCAGAAAGGATTAAGCATGATTTAATTCGCAATAATAAATGAAGGCGTTATTTTTGTTGTTATGAAGCTTAGTCTCTCTAGATTGGCAACAAATCTACAATTCTGCTGTTTCAAATGTAAACAAATATGTCCGCCATGTTATTTAAAACTTAACAGCACTTAAACAGCTTTTAAATTTTGATAATTGTACAAATATTGCTTCCAGAATTACGAAAAGCATAAAAACCTTAACCGGAAGATAAAAACAACATAATTCAATCATTTTTAAATCAAAAAATATACAATTTACAAACATATAAGAGTAAAGAAACTGAGATCACTGTGCCGAGTAAAAAAGTGGATATATATATAAATATAGTATTTATATACGTTTGGTGCGGCCGATTGCAACCAAAATACGAGGTGCACATCTACATGATATAACAGTCCTATATACAAAATTTCAACGTTCAGAGGCTACTCGTTTTCGAGTTATGGGAGATACGTACGTGCGCACGTTCGTACAGACGCCACGAAAAATTCTCTTCAGAATTCATTTTAAAGCAGTTTTATCATTTTTTGGAGGAAACGAGTCTTTTATTCTGTCCTTACGTATAGATATCACGCAATAGCGGTCAAAATGGATATTTTCGTTGAAATATGCTGCCTGAAACTTTTCGCGATTACAATACTTCCTTTTTACTTCGTACAAGGAAGTAAAAAGGAGCATATTTTTAAAATTTCCGATACACAGTTTCCTACGCTGGAGATAAAAAGGTTCCCCCCCCCCCACGCAGTGTGTTGCCATTGCTCACTTTGAAATCGTTGAGTTTGTTAATCAAAAATTCGTTAAAGTTTTACAAAATATGAAATCGATAATAAAACAAATTCCAAATTTCAAATTCGGGCTTTCAGATGCCTATATTCGCAGTAGGATTACGTCGTTTAAAGTTGGAAGGCTCTAGGTACCGTTGTTTTATCACAATGCAAGAAACATACATACATGTATGCATTATTCTTCATTATTGAATTTTTTTAAATATAATACAGGGCAATAGTATTTGGTGGCAACGATTTGAAAAGTGATACAGCCTTTTAAAATTTTCAACGCAAAATCGCAAAACGAAAACAAGTCTTTCAGGGACAAAGGAAGCCCCTTTAGACTAATAATATATTATTAATCATAAATTTCGGTTTTACTTTGCAAGAAGCCTAGAAGTCATATTGCATAGGTTAGGTCAGCCACAAAATTTGAATTAAAAGACTATATCATAAACAATATAAGGATAAGGATAAGGAACGGGGGACGTGGGCACTATGCCTCGACCATACGGTTAATTAGTATAGCACCACGTCCACCATGATCTAGAGAACCCTTAAGACAACACTAATTCAAGTACGTGAGTACATTATTGAAAATGAATGACATAAACAATATAATCGGAAACTGCTACTAAATTTTCATAAATAAGAATTCACACTGACTGATTCTCTTAGCTATTTTTACGCTAATTTTCCGAAAGGCCAACAATTATGGACTTAAACCACTGTTGCTCCTACCCTTGCAAAAAGAGAGAGAAATACATAGAGACATGAAAGAGTTGCATGTAGGCACTTTTTCTAAACAACCAATCACAGCTAGCGCCAGAAGGATGGTACGTGTATCTTTTCAACTAAGGAAAAACAGTACGAATGTTGTAGGTAGAAGCGAAGTGTTACCGCTTAAGCCCTTAAAGATACCTACTTTCTTGTCTAAACGTGTATGCCATTGGCGACAGATATATTTTCACAAAACGAAAAAAAAAAAAAAAAAAGAGCAAGTGTGTTCTTGGCAGCCCTATTAAGCTTCGGAGATGTCCAAATGGGCCTTTGATAAGCCCCATCCTCACTCCACATCTGGCACGGGGCGCATCCCTATAACGGAGTGCACCCTCAATCCACAACTCTGGAGAGAACTCATCTGAGACCCGACATGAGATCGCCATATTTTTTCTTCACCGTCTGTCTCGAGAAGGATTTTTGAAGCTATCCCAGACACTGACGTTTCTTTCTCTTCCTTAAAGCTTGAAAAATGCAGTACAAGGATGAGAAAGCAGGTGGGGCGTTCTTTATATGGAAATTGGAGAGAGTTTGGGCCATTTTTTCCTTCCAATCTCCAAAAGGATCCTCCGGTGATTTGGTTGCTGGTAGAAGAAAACGACTCCGTGGATCTCCAGATCTATCGCTTATCAGCTTTACATAAAGAACATGCTGGAGACGAGAAAGGTTCTTAAAGAACGGAATTGGTTGTTTTCTAGAGTGAACTCGATTTAGAATGGTTAAAAATGATTCGCTCGGCATCCGGAAGATCTCCGGGCAAGCGTAATGTCAGGTTTTAAAGAACCTGATTTCTTTCACTCTTTTCAAAGAAAAAAAAGGTAGAGTGTTTTTCTCTTCTCCCGATAAGAATATTCTTGATGTAAATTATCGCTTTTATAACGTGCGTCATCAGCTGCAGAAGTACAGTTTCATTTTTATGATATAATATATTGTTACGAATTTGGTATTTAAAAAGCAAATGTTAGTTCAATTATAAATTAAATGGTTTTATTTCTCGCGCAGTGCAGCGCGTGACGAATATTAAAAGAAAGCTAAGCCGGAAAATTGAAAATACAAGAGCGCGTGCATTAAATAAATAAATATCTCTTTTTGATTTCGAGAAAGTACTGGAAAATTCTAGCGCGTGATTTTAAAATCTTATAAAAGGAGGAAAACATCTCAGTTTGTAGTAGTTGCTTAGTTTGTTGTTGTTTAGAAAACTACTGTTGTTGATTGTAGCGAATTCGCGGATTAGCGTTCTTTAGCTGTTTTGAATTACGTTCTATTGGACATTTGAGTAGTTAAAAGAAAACTACTGTGAGATATTGTAATACTGCGTGATAATTTGAGAAAATTTAAGCATTTTTGTTGTGATAATAATAAATTTTTGTTCATTTTTCATCGGACTTGTGCATTCATTTAGTAACGAATCCGTACGCACGCAACAATTTTTGGTGGCAGCGGTGGGATTTGAATGCCAATAACAAGAGCGATGGAAGAGCAGTTAAGGCAATTGATAACAGCCTTTGCCTCGTTTAAAGAAGAAATGAAAGAAGAGATGAAATCTAGCCAAGGAAAGATGGAAGGGGCCGTCAACTCTGTTAAGGACGAAATGAAAGCCGTTCAAGCTGGTCAAGAAAAGATTGAAGCAGGTCAAGAAGAAATGAAAAGAGAGATTACCTGCATAATAGAAAATAAATTTGAAGCTATGGAAGGCAGAATTGACACAGTTGAAAATAAAGTTGGACTAATTGAAGAAAGAGTTTCTTCGGTGAAAGAAGAAATAGAAGAAAGAGTTTCTTCTGTAAAAGAACATATAGAAGGGAGAGTTTCTGCTGTGGAGGAACGAATTGAAGGAAGAGTTTGTGCCGTCCAACACCAAATCGAACAACAAATTGATGAGAGAGTTTCTGAAGTTGCCAAAGAAATGGATACTTTAAAGAAATTCGTAGCGTCGGCAGGGAGCAGGAGTGATGATTTTAAATTCTTACCAATGCCTGCTCGTCCACCTCTGAAGCTATCCACATATGATGGGAAGACCTCCTGGCAGGTGTATAAGACACAATTTTCTATCGTGGCGGATGCGAATGGATGGGATTCCCAAGCTAAGGCCTGTCATCTCGCCGCTTCTCTAAGAGCCGACGCAGCGGATATCCTTCAGACTCTTCCCGAAAACAAAAGGTTAGATTTCGAAGCTCTGTCCGGCGCCTTGGAGTTGCGCTTTGGGGAGAAGTGTTTAAAAGACTACAGCAGGCTCCAATTAAAATCTCGTCAACAGAAGCCTACCGAAACACTTCAGGAGCTCGCCGCGGATGTTGAAAGGCTGTCCCATCTCGCCTTTTCGGAATGCCCGACAGAAACAAGGGAAATCCTGTCGCTGCAATATTTCATCGACGGCATCCGAGATCCTGAAATACAGAAAGCTCTTCGAATGGCAGATGTAAAGGACATAAAAAGCGCTCTGTTGTACGCCATGAAGTTCGAGGCAGCCCAGCAAGCAACTCTTAGAGATCGCTACCCAGTCAGAGCTGTGCGAGTCCACGACCCAGGGGACCAATTGATGGCTCGTTTAGATGGTTTATCCAGACAAGTCGATGCTTTGATACGGAGTAGCAGTGAGAACAAAGTGGCTGTAAGATGCTGGAGATGTGGTTCTGAAGGTCACCTGCGACGGCATTGCAGAACACCCCAGGGCACGGATAATAAAACGGATGAGTTGACAAGACCAGTGAATGCTTTAAGACGGAATAGTGGTGAAACGAAACCGACCCTAAAGTGCTGGAATTGCGGTGTTGAAGGCCACCTACGAAGGAACTGCAGAACTCCCCAGAGCACGGAAAATAAAGCATACGATTTAAACAGACAATTAAATGCCACGGGAAGGAAAAGGACTGACAAGAAACCAAAGTGCTGGAACTGTGGAGCTGAAGGCCACGTACGAAAGAATTGCAGAACACCCCAGGGTACGAAAATTGAGACAATTTCTGAGCAACGACGCAGGAAACAAATTAATGACCATATCAAGGAACGGAGGTTGCCAGATAATGAGAAACCCTGTTTTAAAGCGCTTAAGATCTCTATAGTGAGTGGCAACAATAACGGACTGTCCATCAATGGGAATATCGATGGAGTTCCTTGCAATATGATCATTGACACAGGAGCTAATGTTACCATCATTAGGAAAGATTTAGCTGAACAGTTTAAAGATAAACTTATTTGGACGCCATCCTGTGTTACCCTTCAGACTGCGTCTGGTGATAAGATCGACATAGCTGGGAAGTTAAACGTGAAAATCACATTTGGAAGTGCCGCCTACCATCACACGGCATATGTGGCGGATATTACAGATCCATGCATACTCGGATTGGACTTTTTAAGGAAATACAATTTTACCTTAGACTTGAAAAACAACAAACTGCTTTCAGGATCTGAAGACATGACTATCCATCCTAAGAAGGGATCCTCACCTGGAAATGCCGACGCTTTGTCCGAAAGAACCAGCTCGAGAAACAGCCGAAATCATGCTAGGGTCGAAAAGAAACACCAGACTACCAGCTATTCTCCATCTCAGATGCTCTTCGGTCGAGACCTTCGTCTGCCTTGTGACCACCTGTTTCATCGCCGTACGGATGCGCCTTCATCGCCTGAGGAACACATCCAAGATGTCAAGGCCCGTTTTGAAGTGATGCACCGTTCCGCACGAAAGCAAGTGAACTTGGCGACGGAGAAAGTGAAGATCAGATACAACACGAGAGCTACTGGACATAGATTACACAGAGGAGACAAGGTGTGGTTATGGAACCCGATTCAACGAAAAGAACTCAGTTTTAAATTACAGTCACCTTCGGATGGTCCATATACAGTCCTGAAAAGACTGAATGACGTCATAAGTCTTCGAACTCTACACCTAAAGTCGTTCATTACGACAGGTTAGCTCATTACTATGGCCATAGTACATAATGTAAATAATTGTAAATAGTATAAGACCATGGTCCTTTTTGTTTTTAAATGTGTATTTGATTTGATTTGTATTTAGTATTTGATTTGTATTTAGTATTTGATAGCATTTGATTTGTTCAAGTTAGTTATTGCATTTATTGTTCATGTTGTTTGATATTGTAATGTAATGTTTATGCCACAGTTGTAAGTTTAGCTTCCTATCCAGGGATTGTACTGCCCGGGACGTGCAGTCCTTGGGAAGGGGGCAGTGTTACGAATTTGGTATTTAAAAAGCAAATGTTAGTTCAATTATAAATTAAATGGTTTTATTTCTCGCGCAGTGCAGCGCGTGACGAATATTAAAAGAAAGCTAAGCCGGAAAATTGAAAATACAAGAGCGCGTGCATTAAATAAATAAATATCTCTTTTTGATTTCGAGAAAGTACTGGAAAATTCTAGCGCGTGATTTTAAAATCTTATAAAAGGAGGAAAACATCTCAGTTTGTAGTAGTTGCTTAGTTTGTTGTTGTTTAGAAAACTACTTTTGTTGATTGTAGCGAATTCGCGGATTAGCGTTCTTTAGCTGTTTTGAATTACGTTCTATTGGACATTTGAGTAGTTAAAAGAAAACTACTGTGAGATATTGTAATACTGCGTGATAATTTGAGAAAATTTAAGCATTTTTGTTGTGATAATAATAAATTTTTGTTCATTTTTCATCGGACTTGTGCATTCATTTAGTAACGAATCCGTACGCACGCAACAATATCATTTATACCTTTTAGTCTTATGTGAATATAATTTTATTCACCTTTTCTTACTTGTTTAATTGTTTTTACAAAGACCGCATTGTTTTTACAAAGTTTTATGATTAAAGGCGAAGGTGTCTGAAGACATTTTTATGAACTAAGGAAATAAAACTCACTCTTACAAAAATATATCACGATTTTCAGATTGATTTTAAAACTTGACGGAACAGTCACTTTATTACTGAATTCTAAACAGCATTTATAAGGCATTTCCTTCGCCTTCTTGGCATGCCTTCGTGATGTGGTGATCTGCACGCTGGGCGCGTATTCCAGAAGTCCGTGGTTCGATTATCGACGAAGGCGTTTGCTGATTTTTTATGACTCTTGCTTTCCTAAAAAGCACCTAATATCTCTACACATTTATTAATTATTGTTAACTGATTGGAAGTTGGTTTGTTTCTCTTGAAAAGTCAACTAATTTCCGATCATTGACGATAATTATTTGCTTTATTGAGTGCATTTTCACTTTTAATTATACCTTTTAAAAAGTTTTCATTTCAATTTATTCAAGATTCATTTCTGATGCTTCCATTTTAAAATTATTTCAAAATTCAGTTTTTAAATATGCTTATGAGTGATTTCATTTCCATAGACTTCTAACTACCTTTGTCAAAGGAGATAATATAGTAAATAATCCATTAGAAAATAAATTATCATTTTATTACTTTGCAGCTTTTGCGCAAGTATTAGGCAATTTATTACGATTGATTAAATTGTTTACTTATATATATATATATATATATGAATTATTTCCTAAACAATATTGATTAATTGATTATATTATCTCCTGAGTATAATTAAAGTAGAATTATTTTAAAAGAATACACTTAAATTTCTAACTGTATGTTCTTTTCATTTTTAATGGCGACGTTCTCTTATTTGAAAGTACGTGGAATTAAATCCACAGCCCCGTAGTCAAGTTGTTTTTTCCCGCCTTTTCTACACATACAGTTATAGAATGTTCTGGAAATATTTAAAGCGAACTGGATTGGCTGACGAGGCTGAGGTCATTTCTTGGAAGCTCCGCCTTTCCAGAGGCTATAAAGGACTCGCAAAAGGAATTTCGGAGACTTTTATTTAATGTTACGATGCAGTAAACTTCATACAAAAAGTTATTAGTAATTATTTTTTATTTACTCCAGATATCTGATTTTGTAACTGCTATTTTCGCCTGAAATATAATAAATGGATCCGGTTTTTTAAAACTTATAGTCGTTCTTAGGATTTTTGATTTACAGTAGTTTCCAAATGTTATAAAAACTATATATTAAATATGGAATTAAATTATGCAACAGAATATTTTAAACTGTGCGCGTAAGATAGAAACATGACGAAAAATTTTGTTACAAAGCGGATAAAATTATAAAAATATTTTTGGCAACACAAACTTTATGATTACTATTTACAGCAGAACCATTTCAGAAAGCAGCTATATTATGTAGTCAGCTGTAAAAAGTTGGTAGTAATTGCTTTTAAAATAAATAAGTTATCCCAATTCTTGCAACAGTCACCTATTCGAAAATCTTATGGGTTTTAAGGTGTACGAGTCCTCTTAAGCGCCAGCTTAAGTAGATCTGGGGGGAGGGGATGTGTGTGTTTGTGTAGTAGTAGTAGAGTTAAACTATGTTACCTACATTTGAATTTAACATTATATTAATTTAAATTCCTGCAAGTAGATGAAGTGCCTTTAAGATTTAAATAAAAATGTTATATTGATCCTTTTCAGATTTGGTTATTTGTATCAAACGAAAGTAATAACTCTCTATCAGAGCTGCAAGACTTTCACACAAGCTTTTAAATGCAGCAGAACGCTAGGGTTTGTATCATTTGGACAGGATTAAATTTAAATAAGAAGCAAAAGAGAAAAAGGCTTAGTTATGGGTACGTTAAACTAAAATTTTGCAAATTTATTTATAATGCCTATGGTAAAAGTTATCAAAGATGTTTTTACAATATCATTTTATTCATTAAATAAAATTAACGATACCATCTGAAGGCTATTGACCATTGTTAAGACAAAACTACGCAAAGAAAGGGAGGGACCTTTCAAACTTTCCTTTCACACCTGCTACTAAGTAAGTAGTGTTGATGGGATACATTTACAAATAAAAATTAAAGCGTAAAATTAAAGCATTTGCAAATAAAATTTAAAGCGTATATTTTAAAGCGTAACGGAGTAGCTAAATCAAGTTTCAGCTATGTTCATTCGAGTAAAATAGACGTTAAGAAACAAGGTATCTCAAGATCATCACCATAAAAATTATACCCTGGCGGACACGTTTCGGGGCATGTAGGTCAATCAACCCCTTCACGTCTCTGTCGTTCTGACTGAAACAAGCTTAGGGCGGGATCCATGCCCCGGGGAGACTAATGAGAGCTCCATTCCCCGACGACGGTGATGGATGGTCATCTACTCTTCCCCTGCCGCTGGGGACACGAAAGAAAAGGAAATTTTAGTTTTCACTGGTGAAACTGGTCATCGACGAAATTAGGAAAGTTCAAGTCAACTGATTTTTCTTTGATTTCCGGTTGAAAAGGTGTTGCAGAGGGGAGTTACTGTAGCAGCAAGGGTTCTAGGGGTTTATCCTCTCACGTTTTCCTTTGCCTTTGTCCCAAAATTGAGCTTTCAACTGTGTTCTTATGAGAACTGAAAGAGATACTGTACTATTGTCAGAAGACAAATCTTTCTTTGGCCTTGAGTTGAGGACTAAAGTTAAGCTAATCAAACGGTCACATGCTCTTTATAAATAATCGTAATGAAAGCATGAGTCTCAAATTATCTAGCAGAAGTACCAAAGAAAATGTGATCATATAAATATGTGTTTTAGGTATGACAAACGCCGCCTCAAGTGCACATTTAGAAAGAATACAAACTATCTACGGCGTGGAATTTTTTTAAGCCATTTTTCAACCTCTGAACTGTCTTCATGTAAACTACGCCAATTATTACTCGTAAATGTTTTTAAACAGAGAGAACTTGATTATGAAACTGAAGTTTCGATGACTAAATTTTATTGGAGAGCGAAATTTGAGGAAAAAAAATAGATAACATTAAAAAAATTTAATTCATAAAATTAGAAAATAGCACCTACAGTTGAAAATTGTGATTAGGTTTGGCTATTGTTAGTTTCAGAAATATGCAGCTGCTAAAATGCAAACAATTTTACGAAATAGTTAAGATTTAAAAAATTAAAAAGCTTTAAGAACTGGAAAAATAAAAGTTTTAAATTCAACAAATAAAGGTTTCTTGAAATTTCCCAATTCTCTTTGGAAAATTAACCTACAAATCAAATAATGCATAATTAAAGCAATAATTATTATCGGGTTTTGTTCCATAACTAACTTCATGCATTAATAAAATTTTATTATAACCGACTCATAAGAACTCTAAGCGTTGGCTTAAATAAGAAACTGCGTTAAATATTTTGGACTTGGGGCGGGGGGAAGTCTGAAAGGTTTCAGATTTTAACGGTCGCCTAGAGAGGTTTGTTAAGGTTTTTTATGCTCTCTCTGAGCTCGCAGTCTACGAGTCTACTTTTTTTTTTTTTTTTTTTTTGTGTGTGTGTGTGTCTTTTTAGCTTTATGTATGTATGAAGCTAAAAAGACAAACACAAAAATCATCATGTTCTTCTCATTTACGTTATATACATCTCAACAAAGCAAAATTACAAAAATTTCAAAAGCATCATAGCAGTATACGCTTAGAAGCCCTGATGTAGCGTTAAGTGTTGCACGCATCCCCCTCTCTCCAATCATTCAGTTCAACATATCAATTCAATATTCAGTTTCCTTTCTAAGATGGCTTTACAAAACTTTTTTTTTTTTTTTTACTTTTTATTATTAACATCTTGTGCGTTTACTTTATGTATTAAATGTCACATTCATGGCGCTCACCGCCACATAAAATTCGATGCGACAGCAAAATCACAAAATATTTAGAAATGGCATATGTTTAGAATTTCCAATAGAGAGTCTCGTGCCCCGGAGATCAAAATTTTATTCTGTACAGTGTTGCCACTGTTCGCTTTGAAATCTTTGAGTTCCTTAACCAAAAATTCATTAAAGTTTTACAAAATACAAAATTGATAATAAAACGAATTCGAAATTCAAAATTCTGGCTTCCAGGTGCCCATGTTCGGTTGGAGGACTATATTATTCAAAATTTATTGGCTTTAGGTACCGTTCCTTTTTTCAAATAAGAACAACATACACACGTTCATGCAGATTCTCCATTATTTATTTTCTTGAAATGTAATACAGGGCGATAATGTAAGACCTGTCTCAATTTAAGGCAATTTTATGTGTTGATAATTAGGCAATGATGAGAACAAATGGAAAAGAAATAATCGCTTTAATTAGTGTTAGGGATGTAAATTATTCGGTAGGAGTAAAATCAAGGATGTTTTGCACATTCATTACTCTTTAGAAGAAAATTTTTGAGTTCAAAAGTTATAATTTTTTGCAGGTTTGTTTTTGTGAATAATTTGGTTAATTTTTTTTCAGTTTATGAATAAATGATCCCGACTATCTTATTTTCAGTTTTGCTCTTTTTGCACATATAATTCCAATTGTTTTTAGGGTAAGAAATTTTGTATTTATAAATCCTATAATCTCCATAAAAGTTTAATAAGAATTCATTCGAAAATCATAACCACGAAAATGTTCCATCTTTAGCTGAAAACAGTTCGATAATATTTGGTGGCAAAAATTTGAAAAGTGATATGCCGTTTATAGTGATTCAACGCAAAATGCCGTTTCGAAACCAATATCCCATTCGGCACTTACGTCCCTTTTGGGTTAAAAAAGATACACATTTAAATTGTGAAAACAAAACATCATTTTAACAGTAGTTAGTTGTTTAATAATAACCTTTCTTACCTCTTTAAGAAGGTACGTTTAATCGCATTAAATGCGATTAAATCTTTAATCTGCGTTTAGTGTTAAAATACTATCATGAATGGATTCTTAAATTTCTGACTTATGTCTACTGATAAATAAAATCATCTCAAAACAATCATCAGACTTCAACTACACCGAAAGAAATACAACAAGAGGAATACAACATCTATGAAAAGATTATTTCCGTTAGTTCCCCTAAAGCACCCGCAAAATCCATCCCCATTAGCGTCAAAGGGAGATCTCGCTAAGTCCGCTTAAATGTCTAACTACAACGAGTAATCGTCGCGCAATAACTTGTAAAGAAATGTAAGCAGCCACCTACTCGTGGTCTGCGTGACTGACGAGCGAAAAGACATAAGAAATGGAACGTTAAGACATTCCTACTTAGCATGTTTACGAGAAAAAGGTAACGCAGCATTTCGGAACTATTTCTTGAGAATTTTAGAAGGCGGTATGCTGTTGACGGAAATAGAAGAGTTGGCAATGGTTAGTCTCACTCGCTTTTGATAAAATGCTCTGTGGTATGAAATTAAATAAAATCATACAACTGAGATCTGTAAAGTGTTTTGAGATGTAATCGAGCAGGATTCTTTATCTATGTACGCAGAAAACCAAAAAAACAAAAAAAAAATTGACCTTCGACTACAAGTCAAATTGCTGGTCTTATACAGGGTGTTCGGGATAAATTTGACATATTTATAATTGATTATATTTTTTCGTAGGTTGGACACACACTACTCGTCATTTAAAAGTGTGGACCCTTCTTCATTCATATACAAGATGTCAGAAAGAATGGATGACTGGAACCCACCTAAATCATGGAAGAGAATAACTTGCATCATCATGATTCGTGCCGGTCATCAAAATAAGGATATTATGATTGCTGCCCAATGCTTCCTGAACACAGCAAAACAATCAGGCATGAACTTGCAATGGTGACTACGAGGATGTAGCCACCACCAAAAGTCAAAAATGGTTGTCTGAAAATTTCTACGACTTCACCAGTCCAAATGTTTGGCCTCCAAACTCCCCAGACCTTAACCCCATGGATTATTTTGTATGGGGCGCAGTTGAAAAAGACACCAATCGCACTTCCAGTAATACAAACGCCCAGTTAATGGATAAAATTAAAACAGTTTTTGAAGCCCTTCTCAGGAAGACTGTAGCATCAGCTTGTTCGAGGTTTCGAAGCAGGATTGAAGCTGTGATCGATGCTAATGGTGGTTATTTTGAGTGAATCTTGTTGATAGTATTGTAATTTACTCTGCCTGTTTTTTTTTTTTTTTTTTTGTCAATTCATTAAATTTAATAGATACAAAGCGGATTTTCTTTTTCCTTACGAAACTGTCAAATTTATCCCGAACACCCTGTATTGACTATGAAGAAGCGATACAAATTATGTACATAGCCTACGGGGAGCAATCTTCTAACGAAATATGGTACTGAACAGTGTTACTCAACCGCCGGTCCGTAAACAATATTAATAACTAGAAGCGATCACTTTCAAGGTAGTTTCAAAGAAGGAAAACCTCACAGTTGGAGGTCTGGATTGCAAGATCGAGGTTCTCTTTAAAGTTGTCTAACTTCTACGTCTCACATCTGGCAACATGAGGGCATTCACTGCTTGGATAACACCCTTTACAAAAGTTACCAAAAACGTTTCTCTTCATTCCATGTCTCAGTTGAAAGACTAGCACTAAAGGCATCGTAAAGCGCATGCAATAATTTTCGACTCAGAACTACAAAGAGCTATAACAAAATGAAAATTACTACAAAGTAAATGATAGGCATGTACGCTCTACACATACACAAACAACTTAATTAATAAATAAAAATGATAAAGGAGAGTTCTCGATCTCCCGTTCTACTAGGCTGACTGACGGAATTTAAACTTGCTTTTTTTCATGTCTAGAAAGCGCGACGTAGGATATGTGTCAGATTTTATATACAGCGTTGTTCTAACATAGTTATCTGGACACAAAACCGGATGTTTTCTGAAATGGCAGACCTATTTTTTTTTCCATATTTCACTTCTACGACTCAAATTATGCTAAATATTAAATTTTGCAAAATTGGATGAAAAACATACCGAGGTAAAAAATTTATATTTGCGCACTTTTTTTGGTTTACGCCAAGAATAATAATTCACTTGGTGAAATTCTTAATTTATGGTAACCTATTTTCCTTCCCTTTCATTGATCATGAGCAGAAAAAAGGTGTAGCGTTCAATCAAATAATTCAGTTTTAACAAAGTTCGTAAACTACATTTTTCAATATTTGTCGCTTATAACAAATATGCCAAATTTCAGTTTTTCGCACGCCTGCCTAGAAATCCATTTACATTAAGGTGATGGTAAAAATGTTATAAATTCAAATTTTTTTCAAAAAATTATAAATATTACTAAAAAGCACAGATTTCTTAAATAAATCAAAAAATATCTGCGAATTTTATATGGGTTGAACTAAATTTTGAATTATGAAATCAAAAATACTTCAATTCAAAATTGAAAGAAGGAATCAAGTAAGTATAGTAAAAAATATATTAATACATATGGATCAAATTCAATTAACAATAAGAAATTAAAATTTTGAGAGCTGACTTTTAATAATTACTCCTCCGATTTTTACAAAACTTGGTTCTTTGGCATAATTTGAGTCCTAGAATCGAAAAGCGGAAAAAATTGTCCTTATAAAAAAAGTCCGCTTTCGCATCAGGATACCTACGTTAGAAAAACGCTATAAACAAATGTAATACATACCCTAAATCGCGGTTTCGAGATATGAAAACGCAAGTTAAATTTCGTCAATCTATTCAGTAGATATAGAGCAGTAGATATAGAACAGTAGAATGGGAGATATAGAACTGACTCAGTTTTGTTTTTTGTACAAGTTGTACACAGAAATTTCATATTGTTACGAAATGTACAAGTGCGGTAAGATGGCTTTCCCGCAAAGCAGTTTTAGGGTTATCATAAAATGGCAAAGGAAGGTAGGGTTGCCACATTTGGCGAGAAATCGCCCACGTGGTGACAAAATTGGCGATATGCCATGAACTGATGGAGAACCTTCTGGAACGAATTTTTACCGGTTTAGCCCAGAATGTTTTCGAACACAAGCCGAAAGCTATATAAACCCTGCTGGTCCGCAGTCAGTCAGTAGTATTGAGAGTGTGTCTCGTCTAGCGAGTTAGTCCGTGCGGAGTCGATCGAGTTGACAGCCGGGCAGCGAGTGCCGAGTGACCGAAGGAATCTGTTAGTGTATCGCGGTTAGTGCATCGTCGAGAGAGCGTGTTGAGCTCCGGAAAAGACTGAACCGAAAGTCAAGAGCTGTGCTCTGTGTTAGTCGAGTACATCGCGAGTTGTAGCGTGGAGAGTCTCGAGAGTACGTGGAGATCCGAGAACGACCAAGCAGAGTCGGGAGCTGTACTCCGGAAAGCAGAGTCGGGTGCTTTGCAGGAAGCTGTCTCCACCGTGATAGCCTGATAACCTGAAGGCTGTGTCGCTGATCGTGTCAGCGTGTTTATAGTAGTTCATAGACGACTGTAAGACGTGTTTTGGAGCTGTCCTGACAATACTGGCTAATAAAGTGTGTTTCAATATTTCATCAAGTGTCGTCGTTATTCACTCCAAACCCACACGAACCGCGTACGAACGTAACACCTGGTGTCAGAAAAGAAAAACGTAACAATATGAAAATGCAGTTATGAATTTTCAACTGTTCATCATCGTCTCCGCTCAGAAAGATAAAGCCTTTCTCTTACCTCGGGTGTCTTTTTTTTTTTTTTTTTTTTTTTTTAAATATAGTCTAGATGTTCACTGAAAGTTAGCATCACAGTTTAAAATAAACATAAAGAATCCTATCTTCGTAATTATGTCACTCCTGTCCTCACTATTGTCTTTTGGAGTTCTATTCTTAACGTCTCATTTGTTCTTTATGATGCTTCGCTCATCACCATCCTCAAAATAGAAGATAACGCCAAGGGGGACAGTGAAGAATATGTGTTTTCGCTACCGTGAAATTAGATAGCTATGTGCTCTGGAAAGTACTTAATCTTTGCTTGACTGAATTCATCCATTATAATGTCAGTTTGACTTTCAGGCTCTTGGCGCTATGCTGGTTATTTAAACTTCCATTGAATATGGTATGACTAATTGAAAATGAGCTTTTTTTTTTTTTGACATATCCTGTCTTCAAAAGCTTTTGATACTATCAATATTCTTAAAGCGAATTTTTTCCCATATCATATTACCTTAAAATATCCTATCTAGTTAAGTCAAGTGAGCCTTGATTCAATCAGTGTTTCCTTCTCTTTTCATTATAACAAAGTTGTAGGGCTAATTAATTTTAAAACGCGCTTTTTTTTTTTTTTTTTTTTTTTTTTTTGCTTATATAGTTGTTCAGAATGAAAAATTCAGATTTTTTTTTTTCCCCTACCTCTCTCTCCAACCTATATTTTCGACCAAAAAATATAATTCAGTTTCTCGTAATGTTGCGTAATTTGTTCACATTTTCATTTTAGATTTAAAATGCAATCATACTCGATAGCTTTTGCCATGTGTTTTTTAAATTCTTACATGCTAAAATTTGTTTTAGTTGCTATCATTTAAGTAATAATAACTCTTTTTTTGAGTTCTTATAAGCACAGCAAAAAATCATTTATCTATTATTTATAAGCTCAGAAATAGATGATTTGGTTTGATCAACAAAATGACAATTAAAAATATGATTGTGAATATGAATATGTATATAACGCAAATAAAATAAAAAATACATTTAAAATTCATCCCATATCCAATTCTAAATAAATCACCTGCAAAAAACAAACAATGAAATATGAAATTTACATAATCATCAGGGGATATTTACTTTTTTTGTTGCACCAAATCTCTGATAACGATGCAGCGAAAGACGTGAATTCCATATTTCATTTTTGGTTTTGGCGTATGTTGCACCCCCCGTTTCTTGCACTCTGACACTATTCTTCTGGTCTTTTGGTTTTTGCATGGGATTTATTCCGAAATGAGTATGTGATGAATTTTAAACGTACTTTTTTAAAACTTTCTTCTGCATTTACCATCATTTGTTACTACTATGAGGGTGGAATTGGATTTGTATTTATTCATTTATGTATATAATTAAATAAAGTAAATTAGAACAATCAGGACAAAATTACTTAAAGGAAATGTCAGGCTGGAGTGAGCAAAATGAAAGAAATAGCAACTTAAAGTATAAGGCTAAAATTAAAATTAATGTAGGCTTTTTACAATTTTTTCTAATGTATGCATCGTCTTAGTCTTAAACACTTAAAGTTAAAAACCTTAAAAAAAAAACTTAAAGAAGTTTTTATTTTTAATCACTCCTATTTGACATTTCCATAAAAGTATTATATCCTTATTCTTTTGATTTACTTTATTTAATTAAGTATTTTAAATGAAATTCTCTGCTGCATTAGCGTTGGATTCTGGTTAATTGGTAACGAATTTTTGTATTGTAATTTTTTGTCAGTTTCGATAAAAATCGCTTCCGACATAAACCCGCATCGACGATGACTAAATTCTTTCATTTATTTTGGATATTATGAAAGACTGTCGCTGTTAAGCTTGTAAAGTATATATTTAGATTTACTAATCAGTTATTTTGCGATAATTGCCTTTACTACCTTTCTCGTTTTCCATTTTCCTGCCAGAATTTCAAATTCACGCGTATTCAAATGAGGTAAAAAGAGATAGTATTTAAAGGAAGGCTTTAAATGATAGCATCAGAGCGTGTTCTGCCTGCTGAAGGCCACGTTTGCTAGTTGTTTCTCATGGGAGCGGGTTATCTGCGGATTTCCGTTATTCTCGCCATTAGCCTTGTCACTCAGATATTAAGTTTTTGAGCCAACTCCCGCGTATTTTGTCGCTGTAGCCTTTTAGCTAACTAACGATTAACTTAATTTAATTTCAATTCTCTTAGGTTTTGAGTTAAGCCATAAATGTTGGCTGGTTCTGTAAGCACAAGCAGTGCCTTCTGTTAAGCTTTTACCTGAGTTACATAAAAGAGTCTTTTACACACTTCTCAGGTGTCTATCATAATTTCAAAGACCATAGTGGTAAGTCTTAAGTAGAATTCTCGTAGTTTATGTTATCAGGTTCTATGTTCCTCCTTACTTGCTTTGGGAACATTAAATGACCTGACTCGGAACAGGGAGCTTACTAAAGCTATGTTCAATAAATGTGGGAAGTAGACAAGATACACAGGAAGGGTATACGAAACCCTTTATTTTTCTCTCTTTACAATGATTTCCGGACTTCGGAATACAGAGACCAACCACTTGTGGTCTGAACGTAAAAATATAAAAAAAAAAAAAAAAATATTAACTAAATTCTAACTAAACTAACTTTGGATTAATAAACAAGTGTCTACTTGAAGATTGGCCGTATATTAACAGAAAGGCCGTATGTAGTACAGAGAGCTGCTAAAACTACGATACGTTTAAAATTATCAAGAGGATTAAACCTCTGGCCTTGAAGGCAACCAGCAACCGAGTAAAACTGCTATGGCAAGCGGCCTGCTCCTAATAGCTCCTTCCTCTCTCTTGCTTGGCAAAAAGCCCCAACTTAAGTACTTGGCGTACAAATTTGCATAAATAAGTTAAAGCTTTTAATTCTTGCCGGAAGTAGAAAATAAGAAGTGATAGTAAAGATTTAAAATAAAATAAACGTTAGTAAAACTTAAGATCCTTACAATGTTACCAAAAGAAGACGAACCTTTATAAGGTCCTTTTATCTGGACTTCTCAATAACTTTGGGCTATAAGTATTGTTTTATATTACGAGTTCATTAGTAAAACAGTCTTTTTATATCTTAAAATAAATCGATTGCAAAATATCTGCTTTTACTTTTTATGTACCCTGTAGTGTATATTAAACACAAAATTTGGTGTTTATGATGATATTATGTAATAAATTTAAATTATTTTTAAGATGACATTTAGTGTTAGCAAACATTAAAAATTTAATCTTAGGAGTTGGTAGTAACATATACTATTTTCCATTTAAGAAGAGAAGTAAAATATTATGTGGTTTTTAAATGGTTATTAAGGGGAGTTAGAACCCCAAAATCTTCAAAAAATTGTGATTTCGGATTATTGCATTTTCAAATTCTCTACACTTTTATCTTTCTAAAAATACCATTCCTTAATCTCTATGAAAATTAGAACTGTAAAAAAATCTAGTTTTAATTTGTCATCTACTGCTTTGATCAATGAAGATTTTTACATAAAAACGCGTTTTTCTCCAAACGTGATTTTTTTATACTCGATGTACCTTTTCTCAGAAACTACTGCTCACAGGTATCTAAAGTTTTTATGGCTTATTTATTAGGTTCCCTAATATTTACTGAAATGAGCGTTTTGTAATAAACTTAGAAAAAGATTTTTTTAAATTTTTTTGTGTGAGAAAAGTGCTAAATTTTACTATGCCTAACAAAATATCCTGTAATTTACTCCAAAATTCAAAATGTTTCAAAAGCTCATTTCAGTATAATCAGATAGGTATACTTTAATTACAGAAAAAATTTCAAGCTTGTATCTACAGCAGATTTTGAGAAAAGGTACATCGAAAATGGCCAATTTAACATTGTCGGTATAGGGGTTTCTGATACCCCTTAATTTGATCAAAATAGAAGAAAATATTTTCTTCTAAATGTTATTATATTAAAAGCTACATTCGAAACCACATAAATGTAGCACAAAGTTCTTCGTTGAGATGCTACGTTTTAATCTGAAGTTTACAGGTTATAATGCTTTTGTTATTTTACTATTTAATATCCCTTTTTACTGCTTTTATTAATATTCAGAGACGGTTTTGGAACCCTTCGACTGTATTAACAAATCAAATGAGCCTGACAATAATTTAGTCTGATACATATAAGCGTGCAAACATATATTTTTGATATAACTTGCTGCAAACTCTAATTAAAACATTTTCTGGTTATTGAATATAAAATCGGACTTTATTTCAAGTATTTAAAATTACTTTTATGTGTAACAGATATTTCCTGAAGAAAAAATAAAGCTTTACCTTCCGTTATATGTTCAGCATATCCGAAGGCTTCTGAACGGTGAGACTTAAGCCGTGAAATCATGTGAAGTTTTCAGTTTCTAGGTTTCTTGAAGTAAAATCTTAATTCTCCTTCGTTTTTAATAATCATAACTATAAAAATAATTGGTTAATCTTTGGATTATGGTAACTTGGCGATTTTTTGGCGAAAATTTGGCGACCAACCCTGCTAGTTTTGTTTTGGACGCCATTTTGTTTTCACGAAGGCACTTTTTTTTTTTTTTTTTTTAACTCAACATTTTTTTCTAACAATATGCTAGCCGAATTACGCTTATACTAGAACTTTTATGGAACAAAAATGCTTAATCATGACGAAGATTAGGTGCGAAATTGGGAGAAAGTACAGAATCGCAAACTGCTTGCCGCGTTTTTAAGAATTGCACATACACGGTATCATCCATGTACACGTCGACCTATTTTCACTTAAAAAAAAATTCCAGAATTGCACAAAAATGGCATTGCGCACACTCTTGACTTTATCCATGTATACTGCTAAAGTCCTAGCTAGTAGCCTTTATCGCCTTACCAAAATGTCGCCAAACTACCTGTTACCGTATTCCAAAGATTAGCCAAATAATTTACCAAGGAATGCTAAAATATTTCAATTTTCTTTACATTATTGGTAAGGCAGTATAAGTAAAATATGTCTTGAGCTTAAAATCATTTACCCAGCATTAAGCCTTTAAGAATTCGAAGCGTTCCACCGCACAAAACACATTCTCTAAAACGAAGCATATAGAAATGTAATATTGTCCGAAATTCCAAGCTTTGCTCTTGAATAAAAAATGCAGAAGTCCTTCACTTTTCGCACGCTAACACCTGCGAACAAAAGGGCGCACGTTACACAGAAGTCGAAAAGTCACATCGCTGTCATTGTGCAAAAAGCTAAGGGTCCTTCTGTCGTAAGGGAGCACAAAGCTAAGCTCTACCTCCTTCTCTGTCCACTGAGTCACGTTTCTGTTGGTATGGAACACGTGCGAGAAACAGTTGGGTCAATAGAATATCTCGAACACATCTCCTTCCCCCCAACAAACATTCCCCTCATACGGAAGCCCCTTCTCGTTCTGCCGAGAGAAGTTACCACAACAGAGGGATTGCTCGGGAACTTGCCTGGGAAACTATTTAGCGCTTGAGCTTTGATCAGAGGTGCAAGGTTAGGGAATCGGAAAAATTATAGTGGGAGGAAGTTTGCACCTGCAATAGGCTGGACTTCTCGTTGCTTTGATTTAGTGTCAGAGCGGTTCGTTTTGTCAATCAGATCGCCCGAACCCGATACTTCCCAGAGAAAAGGGTCCGTTTGGGGATGTAGTGTAGTTCAGCCAGAATTTACAGATTCATATTGGTTCATCTTCTTTTCTTTAAAGGGACCTCATACACCTTAAACCCCTCATGATCTTCGAATATGTGACTGTTGTAAGAATTGGGATATTTTATTTATTTTAAAAGCAATTATTTCCAACCTTTTACAGCTGACTACATAATATAGCTGCTTTGGGAACTAGTAACCAGAAAGTTTGTGTTGCCACAAATATTTTTGTAATTTAATCCGATTTGTGTCAAAATTTTTCCTCGTGTTTCAACCTTGCGCGCATGATATTTTAAAAATGGCTAATGGTACAGACCTGAAATTTGATGGAATTCTTAATACGGGCACTATCTTCTAACTGAACCAAAAATCTGATGAATATTTTAATATTAAAAAATTTTATGCCGGAAAACATTACAGATTTTTTTTAATAAAGTACATTTTATAATCTCATCTCCAAATAAAATAAAAATTTAACATGAAATTCTTAGAATTTTTGGTTCACAGTAATTTCCAAATGGTGTAAAAGCTACATATTAAATATGGAATTAAATTATGCAACAGAATGTTTTAAACTGTGCGTGCAAGGTGGAAACATGACGAAACATTTTGTCACAAAGCGGATTAAATTATAAAAATATTTGTGGCAACACAAACTTTCTGATTACTATTTCAGAACGCAGCTATATTATGTAGTCAGCTCTAAAAAGTTGAAAGTATTTGCTTTTAAAATAAATAAGTTATCCCAATTCTTGCAACAGTCACCTATTCGAAGATCCTATGGGTTTTAAGGTATATGAGTCCCCTTAAATTAAATTATACTTGTAGGAGATTTCACTTTTTTATTTCTTATTAACAATCAGACTTTTAGTATTCTAAGAAAAGATCTTTCCGTAATTTTCGCATATTAATGCAAAATATTATGAACATCATTCTATCCCAAAATGGGATCTAATTAGGGTACAGCCGGATATAAGCATTTAAAATTTCAGAAAGCACTTCTGCTTCAACAAATCTCTACTGATAATCTTGTTGATTTATTGACGTGTTATTTTTATTAAATTAAATGGCATTTATTTTTATCGTCGTAGCAGATCCGTCTAAGAATAACTAAAAAAGGCTTCATAAAATTTGAAATAAAAACATTACTAACCAAAAATATATTTATAGTGGCTTACTTATAAATAAAGTTTATATACCCGCCTTCTTAGCGTGCCTTCGTGGTGTAGTGGTCAGCATGCTCGACGCGTCGCTGTTCGATTCCCGGAGAAGACGTTGCTCATTTTTCATCTTCCCTGCTTCTAAAAATACCTTATGTCTCTATAAGGAAAAGACCATTGCTACTGTTCTCTGAAAAATTTACAGAGAGCGGGAATGGCCTTTTATTGTTTTCATACGAAATTAAACAGAGGTAAAAGAAATATATAAATCGTTCCGTAGCACTGAGCAAAAAAAAAAAAAAAAAAAAAAAGGTTTGAATCAATTGCAATCCCTTACAATTGTAAATAAAGAATGAAGAACCTCATGAAGTTCATTCCTAGCCGGAAAGCTCAAAATGTTTAACAGCTGTATGTATTCCATTCAAGACCACATGACTGGAAACCAACCTAGATATGCAGGTATACCCTGCTACAGGTAAGATTCAAAAGGTTCAAAAGTCGTTGATAAAACCGTAAACAAGACGGCTTCATAGAACCTTTATTTAAGTCGGCTACTGTTTTACAAGATCGAAACTTTCTAAAGGGTGCACCACCGTAACAGAGCTGGCTCCTTAACGCTGGGGTACATTTATGCAGGTGGAATTTTCCTCTGCTTCTGCTAATCAGATTAACATACCGAGATTTCAGAAGTCAAACAACAAAAATCAGCGTTATATTTACAAAATTTTTCACAGGACTAGTTTCGATGGTTTTACCGGACCACCATCCTCAGCTGCAAAACCGCAAATGAACAAGATAGGAAATAATGATTAGATAAGATAAGAAAGCCTGGACAAGAATAAGCAAGTGGCGCCATCTGTTGGTGAAACCAGAACTAAAACATAATTTCTTTAAAGGCCGAAGGCAGATTTGGATTGGAATTACGATCGTTAACTAGAACAGAAAGATTTTTATGAATGTGAAATGCCTCTAGAAAATCCAGTTCTCCAATGGAAGATGTTTTTTGAATAATTTTGGCAGCAGAAAAATTGAAAGTGTGATTTTCGGACCAACAATGTTGAGCAACAGAAGACTTCTGGGTTTCCTTTTTTCTAACATATGCCTCATGTTCCTTGACGCGAAATTTTAAGGCTCTCTTAGTTTGGCCAATGTAAATTAAACCACACTGGCAAGGAATCCTATAAATACCCCAGGAATTCATATCCGGAATGGGGTCCTTGAGTATGGAACTCGGAATTTTATTGATGGGAGAATAAACAACCCGAAAGTTAAATTTCTGCAAAATATGTGCAACTTTGTAGCTAATTGATGGAAAGAAGGGAATGACAACAGAATTTTTATAATTTCCTAAAACAAGAGTGTGCCTTTTAGTGTGTTGAGATGAGAATTTTTTAACTGCTTGATTAATAATGTTGAGTGAAAGATAATGTTGGTTTTGAGGATGGTGGTTCGGTAAAACCATCGAAACTAGTCCTGTGAAAAATTTTGTAAATATAACACTGATTTTTGTTGTTTGACTTCTGAATTAGTATTTATTTGGCGTGTTATTGTGTCTTAATACCGAGATTTATTTTAACAGCAGTGCTCCAGCATTAATAGAGCCACCCCTTTTATAAAGTAGTTTATTACAAATTACTTTGATAATGGTGCGAGCACCTTTATGGCAAGACACTGTCATAAACCTTTTTGTCTTTTCGAACAAGGGGCCTACTTGCACAAAAGTACTACCACTCTCCTAGCGGGATCTCTCTATAGTTTAGTTGATATAAAAAGTTAAAATATTCTGACCTTCTGTTTGGTTAATATAAAATGCCAAACCATATAAACCAAACAGAAAGTTGAATGATATTCCACCTTCTGATTGGTTGATATAAAAAGTTAAAATATTCTGAGGGTCAAACAAAAGAATTGCAATTAAAAAAGTTATGCGATTTTTCAAGATTAATAAATAATTTTTACGTTTCCAGATAAAATAAAAAATTAATATTAAATTATATTATTATACGGCACATTAAGTTTAATGAAAATATAACAATTTCTGAAACTTGTACAGGACTAACTAAATTAATCGTTTCGAAATTTGAAAATATTTCAAAAAAATAATTTACAAAGTTAACGATACAGTATTTTAAAGACAACTATTCGCCAACAAACTTCTTTTTTCTCTCACAACCGTTTCGCATTAGAGTAGATGCAAACAGTTAAGCCACAAGACAGTACATTTTTAATCTTTTTTTATGTACACAGCATATACTGCAGAAGAAATGTTTTATGCTCTCGCAATATCTTGACTACTATCTCATTAAATAAAGTTGTGCTGTGTATTGTTTCTTTCCTTGAAAATAAAATTGAACTATTCTCAATATATATGACGCTAATAAAAAGGCAATGTTCCTGTTATCTTTACAATGTAAAAAGGGAAAGGAAAATTTGTAAACATAACCATGGTTGGGCCCTAAACATATTAGTGCGATGATCTACGATCAGTTGTTTATGACTGACAATAAAAAATATATTTTCATAAAAGAATTAAAATTTTACATCGAGTATATCTTTTATGTAGTTTGTGCTTTCATCAATTTATTTAAATTATCTGTTAAATTGATCTAGAATTATGAAAAAATTCCCTTTTTCATTCTTTCAAGTCAGCAATAATTATTTTACCTTTATTTATTAAATATCATGTTCTTCGAACTTAAACTATAAACTTCAATTCAACAGCAATATCACAAAATAATTTAAAAAGAGCATATCTTTAGAATTCCGATACACAGTCTCGCGCGCTGGAGATAATTTTTTTTTTTCTGTACAGTATTGCCGTTGCTGGCTTTGAAATCGTTGTGCTTGTTAATCAAAAATTCGTTAAAGTTTCGCAAAATGTGAAATAGAGAAAATAAAACAAATCCCAAGTTCCAAATTTGGGCTTTTTGATACCCATATTCGGGTGGAAACCTACGTTATTCAAAATTCGATGTCTCTATGTACCGTCGTTTTTTCACAATCCGAGACATATACGAACGTTCATGACGATTCTTCATTATCTAATTTCTTTAAAATATAATTCAGGTCGATAATATTTAGTGGCAGCAATTTGAAAAGTAATTCAGACTTTCATAGTGATTCAACGCAAAACACCGTTTTAAAGACTATTAAACAGCTCTTCTGGCTAATGCCCATTTGGTAAGATAAAATTTTGGTAAAGGCCCATTTGGTAAGGTAGTCTTTCGTATTTTAAAAATATTAAATAAGCTTTAATAAAAATATTATTAAAGCTTATTGATCCTTAGCAGCAAAACTGACCCAAAAAGTGAATAAATCATTCCATTGTTTTGTTTGTATGTGAGAATATACGTAAATAACATATTAGTTAATTGAAATTATTAGATGCAAAGATATAAGTAACATTAAATAATTAAAAGTGTTATGTTGCATTATTTTAACCGCGGATTTAAAGAGTTTACATTTTCCAAATATTATTGATTTTAAAAGTTACATGTATGGTAAAGTAATACATAAGTTAATGGTAAAGTAATACGTAAGTTAATGGTAAAGTAATACATAAGTTAATGGTAAAGTAATACGTAAGTTAATGGTAAAGTAATACATAAGTTAATGGTAAAGTAATACATAATACATAAGTAAGTTATTTACGCTTTCAATTCGGCACTCAGCATTTTTGTAATTCTAACGCATATTAAGTGCTACAGTTACAGATGTTATTTCTGCTTCAATTCATAAATAATTATTGAAAGTTCTGAGCTTTTAGACTAAGTCATCTAAGACAAGATAATAATAACATCGCAAAAATGTCTTAACTACAGAAAAAAGACGTACTTTTTTATTAGATCTAGTACATTTTTCTAGCAGAAGGAAATAATTTTTTTTAAATGTATTAAACAATAATTTTATAACAATGCATTAAAACACATGCAACATCACTGCAAATAATAAAAGATGTTTCTAACACCCAAACTAACTATTACGTAATGTATATATAATTTTTTTGGTTTTATTTGATATTTTTTAAATAATTCAACCAGCAGAAAGAGAAATCTCGTTTATATATTTAATGTGGCTATGTTGTGCGAAACTCGCCGATATCTCGCTCAAAAATATGTATTTCTGACCATGTAAATCTTGGCATTGTCTGATTCTTTTATTATTCAGATTCAAAGAAGAAGTTCAAACTTTGAACGTCAAGAACATGCAAATCATACTTAAGACAATCAGAGTTATCCATTGAAGAACTTAGAGTTACTTTTAATTTATTCGGAATTGATCAAAATGTTGCACGAATT
Source organism: Stegodyphus dumicola (assembly GCF_044657685.1). Classification (NCBI taxonomy): domain Eukaryota; kingdom Metazoa; phylum Arthropoda; class Arachnida; order Araneae; family Eresidae; genus Stegodyphus; species Stegodyphus dumicola. Next base: position 7,209,050 of record NC_140773.1, read on the forward strand.
TTAAAATTGCTAAAATTCTTTCAAAAATTACAGCTGTTTTTGAGCTTACGTCTTCGGACAGAGGCGTAGCTAGGTTTTTCAGCGTTTGGGAACAGCTGAAGATCTTGTGCCCCTTTCTGTGTGCCCTAAAATTTCGTAACATCAGTAGGGCGCCCCTGGATGCTGCGCCCGGGGACAGATGCCTCTCCTTCCCCCACCCTAGTTACGCCACTGTCTTTGGAAAACGTACGCTTACAAGCAGCAGTAGCAGACAGCAAAAATGAATGTAAAATGCAAGTAAGAGTGTATTATTACGTTGTAAGATTCTCACTAGTGTATTTCTCAGTTACTGTAGAAAGGGACGTATCTTAAGAACTAGTTAGCGAATAATCGCTCAAGTCCGTGTAACAAGAAACAACAAGATGGAGGGGTAACTAACCCTTTATCATTCCAATAAGATTTAACAAAACTCCGTCTTGGAGTGTACAATCAAAGCCGACACTTGAGCTTGAACTTGAGACTAAAAATTAAACTAAAACTAAGATTAACTAAAGAAATATAGCCGAAGCTATCAAGATTCTAATCGAGTTGGCCCCTTCACTCTATTTGACTACGAAGCTTATCAAGAGCCCGAGTACGGCCGAGCGTAATAATAACAGCTTTGAGAGAGGTTAGGTTAGGTTATTTAATTACGGCAAAGCCTCGATGCCTTTCGTGGAGGACTTTCTAAGGGAAACTGGCTCGTATACACGTTACACATGGAGAAAACCACGAAAACACCCATGCAGCCAGCCCGTTCGCGGGATTCGAACCTCGGACCGAACTACCAGTGTTCAGCGACTTTACCGCTCGGCCGCTGATGGGGTCAGCTTTGAGAGAGAGAGTAGCCAAAAGGCAGAAGCGCGCAAATCAGAAACTCTGATTCTCTCTCACTCTGCAAGTAGACTTCGCGGTTTAAATACCGCTCCTCCTCATTAAGTATTCAGAATGATTCCAAAACTACGTTCTGGCCGGAAGTTGTAAGTTGAAGTTAAGAATTTGACAGGAAAGGAGCTTTAAATTAAAATTTAACTGTTAATAAAATTAACATAATTCTTACAACGTTACTCACATTTTACGTTAAAAACGTCTTTAAGAGAGCGTCTGCAAAATGTTTGGAGTTTTACGTTACGTTGTCAAGTATTTATCGTAATTATTATCTGCTGTTTGAGCAAGTGGTGCCTCTGCAGTAGCATTCCACTGCCCATTGACGACTGAAAATCTCCAAGTCACCAGTGACCAATGGCATTTACTGGTGACCATTACTAAAACTTATTTAGCTGAGTTAAGTATTAGAGCTCAGATTCAATGTCAGCCTCACTGGTGTCCGAATCCGATACTTCTCAGCTTTATAAGAAATCCCCAAATGAGATATAAGCGCCGGCATAACTGAATCACCTCTTTAGCAAAAAATGAAATAATTAAAAACCATTTTTCTTCGAATTCAGTGACAACTAGCTAGCAACTGGATACTAGCTATTAAACGAATGCTCCAAGAAAAGGCTGAGTAGCCTAAATTTTTTCCTATGAGTTCACCCCCCTTCTCTAAAGAAACTAAAAGAAATATAAAGCTCTCATACTTCAAATATGAAAAACCAAGAGGTTTCCGTGCAACGCGGCGATGCAATTTCAAAAGGATTTCATTAAAAAATTTAATATAATTCGGGTTAATTATTCAGGCACAATTCGGGTTATTAAATTAATTATGGTATAATTTTATGTAAAAGATATTAATGTGATATTTAATTCATCATATTGAATTAATTTTCTTTTAGTTTATGATTTTCGATAATTGTGTTCGTTTCGGTAGTTTTCTTAAAATTTTATATTGGTGAAAACTGGGTGAGCGAAAATGCCGAGTTTCATTGACAGGCAGCAGCGTCTTCGCCTCTTTTTGAAGAATTTGTCATCAAAATTTGTTTCATAACATTTCCTTTTCTTTCGAAATTCAACATTCTTCACAGCTGCTTTTCAGAAAAATCATATAAATTCAGTTATACTGAAGAGCCTGAAAGATAAACTGAAGATCGAAAGACTGGGAGATGGAATGAAAATTCGAGTATTTGCCAGTTTTTTTCCGAGAGAAACAACATCTTTAAAAATATATAAAATTAAAACTAAGAAACAACTTACTTTTAGTTACTAAATATGCTCATTAATTTTGATTTGGGTATCAGCAGTTATTCTTTAAACGAAATATCTATACCTTTCGGTCGACATCTACCTTTCCTATCATTAGGACATGTATTTTACAAGAATTTGCATGTTTCTGAATAACAATAAATATGTGGAACTCGATGTGCCTTTTAAACGATGCACCAGGCGCGTACCAGTCCAATCTATGTCACACAAGTAGCACATTCCCAAAGCTTCCCTCCTTTTTTTTTCCAACCCCACTCTTCTACTTTTTCCTGCCCATAATTCAAGCCGCCAACTTGGCTGTTTGTTCAGCAGTTAGCGGTTGCCAGATTCCGGCAACGCTACAATAGATCGACAAGGATGGCTTGCACTTATCTAAACAACGACTCACCAGCTGGATTGAGTTGTTTTCAAGCCCTGAGCTCCACTTGTCGTGTATAAATCTCGATAATTCCGGCCGACAAAGAGGGCCGATAATTTCTGGGACATACTTTTTTCGTCGTCGTCTTTTGAGTTACTGGCGATGTAGACAACCACGTGCAACTTTTCCACACCCGGTTGATGGGAAAGCAGCGCCATCATGGAATGCGTGTGAGCAATAAGAGAGAACGTGGAAAGGAAATTAGGATGATGAATTTCAGTTTCGGGTGGGCAAGGAATTTTCTGAGACCTTTTTTACTTTTTTCTTCCAACTTTTCCCCAACCATGATCCAGTTTTTTTTTTTTTTTTTTTATTTTTGTCGACAGTTAAAAATCTTTCCTTCCTGTGAATGATATTTAAAAAAAAAATTAAAAGATACCATAGGCTGCGAATTTTTTTAGGCGTGTATAGAAAGTAATTGGGGTTAATGTTATTTATCAAAGCATTCTCTGTATTTGGAGACATTAAGAACGAACGAAAACATTGAATCTGGGAAGGGCCATGACGAATCATAAAAGGTCTGGTTTACATGATTATTAGTCACAACAGGGAAGTTATTGATATTTTCGAGACAAGTATGGAAAAGATAGTTGTTGCAGTTGTTAAAACCCAGTTGTCCCTGAAGAGGCATGTAAAAAAGCACATGCTACAATTGGTCAGGAGACCTCGGCTCCCGGTGGTACGAAATAATCAAAGACGTAAGAAGTTAATAAGGCAAAAGGAGGTTTTCGAAAAACCATAAACGTGAGTATAAAATGTCCAGTTAACATTTTGATGGTACACGGATTATTCATTTTCATTTATATTCTTGAAAGAGAACTCGGAATGTAAATTTAGTGAGAAGATATAGTAGACGCCCTTTTGAGCAGTTATAATCCAGATCCAAATCACTAAGATGCATATAAGTATCCAGATCACTTTCGTACAACTGTACAGTTTTGTACACAATTTTGTACAGCTACAGTATTTCAAAATTTCGTTTTGTAATTAGTAAAGTAACAGTTTATTTTAAACCTAATGCCTTGTTTTAAAAATCTCTTGATTATTCTTTTTGTGGATTCCTGGCTATCGTTTCAAGCAAATGCATTAACATCAATAGTACTTAAATATTTAAATTTTTCCTATACAAGATTTTAAAGAAACACTTTTTAACGTCAGATTATTAATAGTTTTTGTGGTAACTATTAATAATCTGTGATGGTTTTTGTGATAATTTATTTATTTGACTAATAGTTAATTTTGAGTTAAAGCAACTTTTCTGTTACTCTCTGCCCACCAGCGGCCGAGCGGTAAAGTCGCTGAACACTGATAGTTCGGTTCGAGGTTCGAATTCCGCGAACGGGCTGGCTGCATGGGTGTTTTCGTGGTTTTCCCCATGCGTCACGTGTATACAAGCCAGTTTCCCTTAGAAAGTCCTCCACAAAGGCATTCCTCCCCTTAGGCAGATAGCCCTAGTGTGCTTTGCCATAATTAAATACACCACCACCACATCTGTCACTCTCTTTTCACCCACGCCAGAATGTAAACCAGATTGCGCACGTTTATTCAGATCAAGAGAGGTGTGTGTGTGTGATTATGGCAGAGCCTCGACGGCTATCTGCCTAAGGGGAGGAATGCCTTCGTGGAGGACTGAGGGAAAATGCCTCGTATAACACGTTACACATGGGGAGAACTACGAAGACGCCCATGAAGCCAGCCCGTTCGCGGGATTCGAACCTTAAACCGAACTACCAGTGTTCAGCGACTTTACCGCTCGGCCGCTGGTGGGCCCAGATCAAGAGAGGAAGAAGTGCTATTTAAACAAAGGTTTCATATGTTGATTTTAGAGCGCGTTCTTGAGACAACGTGATTACCTTAATAGCTATTTAATTCTGTGGCGTTGAGAGCTTCTAGCCATTAACCTTGTCTCGCCGGCTTCTACGAGCCAGAGCCTTCCTGCGCGTTTACTTTATCCTGCGAGCCGTTAGGCTAATCTAATTAGATTTTATTTTAACATTACATTTTTTAATTAAGCCAGAAGTTTTGGCTTATATAAACTCAAGTGTAGTCAATTGTTGATACCTTGTGATCGAATAAAAGGGATATTTACAATCTTCTTCTGACTTTGTTTTTTAAATAAGCCAGAAGTTTTGGCTTATGTAAACTCAAGTGTAGTCAATTGTTGATACCTTGTGATCGAATAAAAGGGATATTTACAATCTTCTTCTGACTTACTTTTACTGTTAAATACACGAGGATAATACCTCTACAGTCTTCCTAGAGCTCGTGAGATTATGCTACCTGAGCAAGCCAGACTCTGTGTTCTTAAATGCACTTTTGCATATCTTCAAAGCAAAAAAAAAAAAAAAAAAAAGTCGATGTTGTTTAAAATTAAGGTCCGAAACTATTTTAAGAGGGAAATTTATTCAGTTTTTCAGCCATAATGAGTATATAAAAATAAGAATCAACTTCATATTAATTTTTATTATTATCAACTTCATATTATATTTTTTACCATTTAATAATGTATTTTATTAAATTACTTCTCTGTAGAGTTTGACTAAAAGAACTGGATAAAATGTGCCATGAAAATACAAAAAATCGCGGTATCGTGAACATGAGTGCAATGAGCATATGCTTTGAAATTTATCAAAGGTGCTTGGATTGCTGCTTTAAATGCAGAAAAGCGTAAAGAGTATTTAATCCTAGAATTATTATGTTTGCAATTTAAAAATACTCTGTGTATTTTTAAGTTAGATTAGGTACACCAATTTTAGTAAAGCACAGGATAGTTTTTATCAAAAGAAAGGACTACCTTCATGGAGGAATTTCAACGAAAATCTGATTATCGCATGCACTCCATAAGAAGAAAACGGTAGAAACATATGCAACTGTTACGCTTAGTCACAGGAAATTGAATTCCGCACAAACTACCAGTACTTCTTTGTTTTAATCATTCAACGATTAACGAGCCAAATGATTAAAACTCCGTATCACTGGTAGTCTGTGGGAATTGTTTTTATTAACTTAACCATTTAATAATGTAACAAATGTTTTATCAATAAATATTCTACCATTATTTCTTTGGGATGTATAGAATTTTCCAGAAATTTTAATTAATTGAAACTTATCTCCATGAAATGCAAACATCCCAACCGAAATATCTTTAAAAAATGTAAAACAAAAGCCTTCTGCAGTTCTTTTTGCTTAACCGAATGTATCAGTGGAGGTGGGGGTTGCAGGAGCTGGAGTTCAAAAGTGTTAAACGGAGGAGAGACTCATCTGTGTTTCAAATCGCCGGTGTCATAAGGCGGCTTATCTTTCACCACCTTAATTCAGACGGGCAGATAGAGGGAAAAGCTTTCCCCCCCCCCTCGTCTGCCGGTTAGAGGCGGCAGCAACGTTTTCAACGAGCTCGCTGCAGGGAGCAGAAGCGACGCAAGATTCAGGTAATAACCACATATTCGATATCGGATAAATCGGCAATTTGAATTATCCTAAGCTTGCTGCATTTCGATACGAATTTGGGTCTACATAAAGCCCCACCTTCCCTTTTTCTTTTCAAATCCACATTCCCAGTAAATATTTGTCTTATACAATTCACAATTAGTATCAAATAGCTCCGATAACAACCGATTAATAGCTTTCAGCGAGAATTTTAAAGTATCCTCCTTCAATAACTAACCGATGAATTTGTGAATAAAATTTGCAATGTTTGCTACGAACGTTGCGAAGCATTAAATCTCTAATACTTCTTTAATTTTTTTAGTTAATTCTTTTATAATCCTACAGATACAAATGACTAGTTCTTATATTTCAAGAACTAGTCCTCACATTTCAGACCTTTACCGATACCTGATGCAAGGTCAATAGACTAACAACATTAGACTCTTCCCAACTAACTTACACAAGTGGGAGAAATGAAGACCAAAGAGAGTAGTTGCTTTTGAACAGACTTAAAAGTCAGTGACGTCACACAAGAGCAAACCTTGCAGTATAGTAGTAACCTTGGCCTTATTTTTAAAGCTGCAGAACTCCAGCAGATCGTCCTGAGTTTTGTTCTCAGTTACTGAATGGACTTTGAACCGGTTGGGGGGGGGGATGTTTGCCATCTGTAACATTAAATAAAAGTACTTTTCCTCATAGAGTCCTTCCCAAAATATTTAACAACTCAAGTGACTAGTCTCTGAGTGCTTTGCAGTAATAAATTAACCTACCAAAATTACAATTCAGATTGGAAACAATTAAATTCGGTTTAATTGCACCTGGAAAAAATATAAATGTGCATAGTTAGTTTTCGGGTTTTTCCCCGTGCATAACGTAAATATGAGTCCATTTCCTTAGAAAGTCCTCCACGAAGGTATCTTTCTACTTAGGTCGATAGCCCTCTTGTGCTCTGCCGTATTTAAAATATCAAGAATCCAGATCCTCGTCATAAAACTCTGACACTTCCGTCTTAATTTTGTGGTTGGCATCATTTGTAGCTAATACTATGTATGATTATTATTATTTCCTATTGAATGTTTTACATTTTTTAACTTTTCAATGTTTTACATTTTTTATAACAAGAACGATGAGAAAAAGAATCTTGGGTTGCCGTTTGTGGATACTTTCAGTGAAAAGATTTAAGATGACTTCAGAAAGACTTCAGATTTTATGTGTCTGTAGTTGTAATCCTGGTAAGTGTAAATGTACTAAACAGGCAAAAGTAGTAAAATAGTGCAAAAAATTATATTATGAAACTTATCCAAGTAAAGAAACTTATCTGCACAAATTAAGGAAATCTATCCTTATAAAATTTTAAGTGATCTCGCAGTCTTGCGAAGCTGTACCAGTTGTGCATCTCTATGTACTGAAGGACAAAAAAAGTTTATATTACTTTTGCACCGTAAAATTTACGTCTAAATATCATTTAAATTATGCGAATAATTAAATCAATGTCATTTGTATGATCATTTAATCTTTATGTAAAGCAAAATCACAGTTTAATATCTAAAAGGCAAAACATAGGTTGCTTTTATGAATATTAGAAAAACTCATTAGTAATTATATAGGGCAGTGTAGCATGCACCAATCAAAATACTTCCTCATCTTTCTCAATTTTAAAACTTTGTCAGGAATTCTACACGCAACAGCAGTCCAAAGCTGAGAGTATAGACAATATAGACACGTTCATATATTTTTTCATACACACTTTTACAGATATAACAGACTATCTACTATTCGCGTATAAGGAGTAATATTCCATAAAAGTGTTATAGCATTTCTGTATACTTCTCAAAATTATTTTCATTTGCACTCAAACATGAAGTGTCTCGAGACGACGAACATTTTCATTTCATTACCTCTTTTAAAAATCTTGCAAATTGTAAACTTCAGGTTTCAAGAACGGCAGTTTTAGAGACCTTCTTTAAACTTCTCGCTTAGACTAGTTTAAAGAAAGTTAGATGCTTGTTGTTTAGCCTTTCATGTTTGAAAGATATTACTTGTTACTTAATGATTACTAATAAGATCCTTTTTCCTTATCAAGTCCTACATGAAGGCAGTCACTGCATGCTTTTTCATACTCGATAAATAAAGAAAACATTTAAAGACATGCCATTACATATTGGCATTAAGATGGATATAGTCATTCGTTAAAACACGAGGCTTGCTGTTGGTTCATATTTCTTTAAATTTAAGTCTGCTTTTTCTGACAGATTGGTGGCAGGAGAAGAGAGATAAAAGAATTATGGGTTACAATTTTCGGGATACTTTAGATGATGTATTAGAATGCCAACTATCCGAACTAGTGATGGGCAACTTCGGTACTTTCTTGTACCCGGTACGAGAGTAACGGGTACAGACAAGTACCCGGTACAAAATACCCGTTACTCAAGTAACCGTTACTTTGAAAAGTACCGAAAACCGATTTCAAGTACCGAGTAACCAAGTAACGATTTGGAGTACCGAAGTAACGAAATACCGGAGTAACGGTTTTGCTGTACCGGAGTACCCTAGTAACGGTTTTCTGTACCGGAGTACCCTAGTAACGATTTGGAGTACCAAAGTACCCTAGTAACGATTTGGAGTACCGAAGTGCCCTAGTAACGATTTGGAGTACCGAAATACACAGCTAACGATTTTGCGCACTGAAGGAACTCTGCCACGTCACCACGTGTTTGATTTTATCTGTACGGAGTAAGATTTTGAATATCAGAAAACATGTCAACTACGGAAGTGTCTGAGGAGCAGGCCACTCATGGACACAAGGAGCGCATATCATCATTTCGCAAATTAACAACTAGATACTACTGTCCTCGTACCAAAACCGAAGTGAGCTGAACCCTCATCGATCCTCCAGTAACGAATACCGAAATACCGAGAAGAGACGCATATTTTCGTTACAAAGTAACGAATACCGAAAAGCACCCGTTTCGGTACAGAAGTAACGAATACCGAAAAGCACCCGTTTCGGTACAGAAGTAACGAATACCGAAAAGTACCCGTTTCGGTACAGAAGTAACGAATACAGAAAAGTACCCATTTCGGTACAGAAGTAACGAATACCGAAAAGTACCCGTTCCGGTACAGAAGTAACGAATACCGAAAAGTACCGATTTCGGTACTGAAGTAACGGGTACTTGGATGTACCGATTGTCAGTACCCGTTACAACTAAGTACCCGTTACAAAATACCCGGTTCGGTAGTACCGACTCATCACTAATCCGAACCTTCCAGTTACCGAACAGTTTAAATGATGATGAGATCGCATCATCTGTTCACGGTGACGCCAAGTCAAGGAAAGTAAATGCGATTGTTGAGAAAGAAATATAAACCATTTAAATACTCAAAACTTTAACCATTTTATATATGAAGAGAGACTCGGATAAAATTCAGCTCCTTATTCTGAAATAAATTCAAGATCAATGTCGGGACCCATCATTGAAACAAAACAGAAATCCCCAATTTTTTAACAACTAAGCAATAGCATTAATTATGTGTGCCCCAGTTTTTTTATAAAATATATTATGTAATTTAAAAAGGTGATAGGTAACAAATGGTTATTGCCGCTTCGAGTAGTTCTTGAGATCTAACGGTGCTAGTCAGGAATAAATTGTGCACTGTTATTTTCAATTATCCGAATTTTTAACTTGCTAGTGCTTGCGTATTAGAGCAGTGTAGGCAGATTTGGATAAGCTGCATTCTGTTGTAGTTGGATGACGTTCAGGTAGACAGTTCGTGGGTACTTTGCAGTCAATGAAGAGTCCAATCAAATTTTAGCACACACCCATATATCGTTACATTGTAAGAGACTCAAAAGCATGTATACTGCGGTGAAGAATACATGTTTATTCGTGTGCATATCTGCTAACATTGAACTTTGTTACAATATCCAAACGATTTATAGGACTGATATCGGTATACGACCAATACTACATACCATCGAACGATCGATTTGTTAAAAAGGAAATTTAGATGGTATAATAATAAGAAATAATGCATATTTTTCACCCGCACAGAATTGTCAGAGGACTTTAATCGACACTGCATTAAATCGATGTTGGTGTGAAATCGACATGATGTAGGTTTGATAACGCCATTGGACAGACATGAGGTAGACTCGACACCGACATAATAGTGACAGTAATAACAATGAACTTTGCCGTATCTTAGACAAGGCTTATAATTAGGAATGGGTCTAAGTAAAAAAAAAAAAAAATTGATTAAATCAAATATTTCTAGGGTATTTGCATAGGACTGACACCGCTATTTATTTTTTTTTTTTTTTTTTTTTTTTTTTTTTTTTTTTTTTTTATTTGAAACTGGCTTTGAGCTGCTATGTCGATAGAGATACTGCCTTCCCATCCTATTCGGTAGAGGATCCTACGCATTGTCTATCCTGAGATCTCATTCCAATTTTGGACAAGATCTCGCTTTCAATATAAAAGAAAAAAAAAAAAAAAGCGCATATTAATTAAAAAATATTGAATTTTTCCTTTGAAATGAAACAATTATGTCAACGTGAAAATTTTAGCAAAGTCCCAATTGAAAATAAATTCCATCTCAAATGTGTAAGGAATTGAAATAACCAAAGCAACAGCGAAAAGGCAAAAGCTAAAATAAATAAGAAAATTGTCTATATATGAAAATTAACCAGAAAGAGCATATGTAGCGATAGAGGAGACGGTAAGTAACCGTTAATGAGAGAAATTTTCAGAAAAGTTTTTGAAATGTGAGACGAAAATCAGGAAACTAAACTAATTCATCTGAGAAAAGGGTGTAGCTTATTTATCATAAGCTCCACCCACTTCCTTTACCAAAGGCAACTATTAATTTCGAGACATTAGCACATCTTTTTACATCTCCTGCAGGAAATATTTGATAAAAACCTAGCCAGGTGAGGAAAATAATCAAATCATTATAGAGTCCTGAAGCATGTATTAATCTTGGCACATTTTCTCTGGAATTTCGCATTCCGAAACTCAATTTACGTTCTGATCATGCGAGAAAAGTTGAGTAACTCTTTAAAAATAATTCCAAAACGGCATTAAAAATTTGCTTAACTCTCTTCATTCGTGGTTAGACCACTTCACTTCCGATCAGTGCACTGGTAATGCTCTTTATGGAGGGTAATTTACGTGGGTAAACAGGAAACAGCTGGGGTTCGCGCGAAATCCAACAGACGATCATTAGTCCGCTCCGCCCTAACCGCCCCCTTTTCGCTGTGAGGTTCCATCTTTTAACAAGAGTTAAATGCGAAGAATGTTTCTTAGCCTGACACCCCTTACATTTTCCTCCTTTTTTTATTGTTATTATTATTCTCTGCCTCTAATGTTCTTTCATCATTGCCGCGCTGTTTTAAATATGGCTGAAAAGAAAGAAAAAAAAAAAAAAAAGTGGGAGGAGGCAGTCGTCTGAGATTTTTTTTCACTGCCAACTTTGGAAGAATTTTTTATTCTTTGAAGCTATGTGAGAGATGCAGACAAATCAAAATGACTTCAGCTTTCTTTTCGCCTCTGTACTTTGAACAGATATTATACAGCACAGGAAACAAATTCGCAAAGCCCATCATTGATAAACCCCATAAACGCATATATATGAATTCACATTTAAAACCTTTTCATGTGGGACATACAGACTAATTTTTTATGTATTGAAGCCATTTAGTCTCTATTCGTTCAGCAAGGAAAAGAGAAGCAAATCGAGAAAATTTACCATTTCCTACCCCGTATTAAGTGGTGGTGGTGTATTGAGAATACGGCAAAGGCTATCTGCCTAAGAGGAGGGATGCCTTCGTTGAGGACTTTCTAAGGGGAACTGGCTCCTATACACGTTACACATGGGGAAAACCACGAAAACGCCCATGCAACCAGCCCGTTCACGGGATTCGAACTTCGGACCGAACTACCAGTGTTCAGCGATTTTACCGCTCGGCCGCTGGTGGGCACCCGTATTAAGTGGTAAATTTTTAAATCTTCATAGTAAACTAAATGTATTATTTTTATGTAGTTAAGTTAGCCTTACTTACTATAGCTGGGAGATATCTGTCCCAGTTACCAGAAAAAAGTCCGCTGATATTTTTCAATAATGGGAATTCTCTAAAACTTTTCAACTGCACTATCATGAACAGTAATCGTATAAAGACTACCCAGTTTAAAGGATATCGAAACGAGATAGGGTGCAAAATACAGAACGGATTCTAGTGCTAGTTTCTTTAAATAAAATTCTCAATAATTCAAGGCTACTCTCCCTCTTTTTTTTTTTTTTTAGTTAGTCTAAAGGGGTTTTGTCCCTGAGGGAGTATTGTTTTCGTTTTGCGATTTTGCGTCGAATCACTCTTAAATGTCCGTTTCACTTTTCAAACTGTTGCCTCCAAATATTATCGCCCTGTATTATATTTGGAGAAATTCAGATTTTTTTTTTAATTCTCCTGGAAGTATTTAAAATAAAAAGATTTCAATTTTTGTTAATTTTCTAGAGAGATTTTAGTGTTCTATGTTTAGTGTTTATCTATCTTAACTCTTAATCCATTTCCCTGTCTGTACACTTTTTTCGACTTAAAGATTCTGGGAAAATGTAAAAAGGTCCAACAATTTCTCAAGTATTTTTTGTCGCGTTATGTCCAGAAAATGGACTTTGAGATTTAAGAATTTTAATTATGTATTTCAGCAATTAGCAATTATTAATAAATAATTACCACAATAGCTCATTTATTAAATTTTATATATATATATATATAATTTTTTTTTTTTTTTTTTTTTTTTTTTTTTTTTTTTGCTAAATATGGAAATCTTTAAAAACACTATTTTTCAATTTGCTTTTTCATTAAACACTGTTTTGAAATTTGTTTTAATTAAAACTTTTATTACTACACTAAATTTAAAAAAAAAATGAGTTTCTTTCCCCTTGTTTTTCTTCTATCAAGGATTCAAGGGATACGAGACCATTTATAATCCTAATTTTTAATTTATTTCGATTTTGCCATTCACGCAATTTCAGAAATTAACAAAAAAAATAAACGTGTTTAATAGGAAAGTTTTTTTTAATTTAGCAAAAAGGGAAACATTCCAATTTCGCACTTTTACGCAATTTATTTTGAAATGAAGATCTTTGTTTTCCTTATAACAAACGGTGTTTTCAAAAAAGACACAGGAACTGTAGTTTCAGAACGAGAATCCGTATGTGGTTCCCAGCTCCCTTTCTGGGAACACTAACTCCTCTCGCTTAATTTAGATGTATTTACTCATCTAATTAATTCATGGAATCGTAAAATGATATAGTTCTTAATGGTAACTACTGCGCATTTGTCTTTAAAAATGATCATCGCTTTTCATTACCTATGAACGCAAAATAGAAAACATTAGGAAAACAACTGCTCCCACTGGGAGATGTGAGTAGCTCTGATGAGTCTGTTATAGGTTTAGAGTCGTTAACTACCCCATGGATTTCAAGGAAAACGAAACGTTTGTCACGGTATAAAAATAAACCCTTAACCTGTTTCATTAAGCATATGTTTTTACTGAAACATTTCTTTGCTGCTAACTTAGCGTCAAATGATTTATGGCTTCCTGTCGAAATTCACTGAATAAAGAAATAAAGTAACTACTTTCTGCACATCTTATGCAGGTTTCGGAGCAGGAAAAAAAAAAAAAAAAAAAAAAGTAGGTACTTATGAGTTAATTTAGTGAAATATTATGTTCAGCAAATCAATGGCTATATTTCGACTGCATTATTTGTAACAAACATGAAAATTCTGCTACATCATTAGCGTATGATTGATTATATGTAGACTGAGATTTTGGATCAAATATGAAACGCTTTTCATATGGAACATATCAACGTTTTTGAGAGCATTTTACGAGAAGATATTCATCACTGGTTATGTTGAAGGTACTCTGCAAGAAAGTTAATTAAATGATATAAATACTATATTTAGGTTTTCCTTTAATATGAAAAAGGTGACGCCCATGTAAATTCGGTGACGTATCACGACGACCCGCAAATACTATCAATCCAAGCCACCCAAGACTTGTAAATAATTTTTAAAATTTAAAATAAGGAAGGTAACATTAGCTATTTTGCATAACAACCAATTTATAAATGCACTACCTGTTATGCACGTTCTTTTTGAAGCATATAATAAACGTTATACAACCATTTCTAAATTTAGAATGCGTGAAATACCGTAACACTCCATTAAAAAAAATGTATCATTGTACTTTTTGCAAGAATAAAGTTTTCATGTGTTATCTCTACCTACCTTCATAGTAGTATTCTAGGTTTGTTCATAAAAATTTTCAGCAGCGATTTCGTTTAAATCTGATTTTTTGTTTTGTATGTATCGTAAATTATTTTACTTTTGGAAATTACTTTTTCACAAACGTGCCCAAAATATGAAATGCCTGTGAGCGGAAATTTACGCCTGACCAAATTGCATACAAAATGCGCTAATGCATTGTTAGAACAAGGACGTAAATCCACTTAAAAGTAACGTTACATTGCAAACAAAGAAATATCTGCTATTCTGGGACAATATTTTTGCAAATGTTTAAACAATTTTAAGAAATTTATGCTAAGTGAAATTGCAAGAAAATCTAAAATATAGGTCTCTTCGTATTATCATAGCGGTAGACATGCGCTCCCTTATCAATCATCAGTAGGAATTTTAATTTCACATATCTCCTGGTATTCATAATTTAAATGAATTTTAACCATTCAGCTAACTGCAGGCAAAATTAAGAAATTAAACTGATTACATTGTAATTCATACTAATATATCAGCTTGTACTTTCTCTTAAAAAATTTCTTCAAAGTAAACTGATTAGCAGAAATCTACCAAAATTCTGCTCTCCAAGTTCAGAGGGAAAAAAAATGCTTCAACACAGGTCAAGAGGCCCTTCCAAAAATATCTATATATGTTTGTAATAATAAAATTCCATAGTCAAGAATACACTTAAAATTCTAACTGTATGTTCTTTTCATTTTTAATGGCGACGTTCTCTTATTTGAAAGTACGTGGAATTAAATCCACAGCCCCGTAGTCAAGTTGTTTTTCCCGCTTTTTCTACACGTACAGTTATAGAATGTTCTGGAAATATTTAAAGCGAACTGGATTGGCTGACGAGGCTGACGTCATTTCTTGGAAGCTCCGCTTTTCCAGAGGCTATAAAAGAACTCGCAAAAGGAATATCGAGGCTTTTTCTTAAATGTCACGATGCAGTAAACTTCATACAAAAAGTTATTAGTAACTTTTTATTTACTCTGGATATCTGATTTTGTAACTGCTATTTCTCCTGAATAATAATAAATGGATCCTGTTTTTTTAAAACTTATCGTCTGATAATTTAAGCTACGACTAAAGCTGGTACATCACATATATATATATATACAATTTTCTTTGGAGAAAAATTGGACCACTCATTAATAAAAAAATAATCACAATGTAAAATAAAGTTTACTTATATCTTATTTTATGGATATATGAAGCAAGAATACAATTTGATGCACATGTACTTGATGATAATGAAGAGCTACACACAGCAAATGAAGCATAAAAACGAAAAGGTAAAACACCAACACCTGTAGAAAGTAATAGATAATATAAAAATTTCTCAATAAACTATAACATGCGTCTAAGCTCAGCTTTAAAAAATCCAATTCAAATCAAACAGTAATGTATTTTTTTTACATCCCATTTATTAAAGAAAGCTGATATTAATCAACCTTTCATTAAACTATGCTCTTTTTTTTCTTATACAACTTCTACATTCAGTCAACTCTTGCTAACCATAGTATGCAAAACCCTCTTATAGTATTATCTGAAGACTGGAAGCTTGAAATCCTATTTATGAATAGTATTACACATTTAAATTGTGATAGTTATCATATCGGTATAAACCCAACTGCAAAGATATAAGTGTCTTGTTTAAAAGCATGCGTATGCTATTCATCATAATTACATTAACATTGGTACGTAGGCCGTCACCTAAGTCTTGGCCCTCGAAGAAGAGAGGCTTCGCGAAAAAGGCAATACGGTCAGCGAGCTAAAAAGTCTGAGGACCTTTGATTTAAATGGACATTTTAAGATAAAAAAACGCTTGGTTTTTCATCAAAGCCATCAATGCAATGTATTTTGCTTAATTGGTTTTCACAAACACAAAATAGAGTAAAAGTTAGATACTGAAACGTACAAATATTGCTTCAATAAAACTATTTCATTGGAATACTGCATATCTGCCCTCACCACATTTCAGAGATGTCTGCACTCTTCACGCAGCTCAGTTTTTGGCTTGTAACCAGCGTCTTTAAAGTTGTCTGTACCTTTATGCTGAGGCATTATAACGAAATTATTTTCTGTCCTTGCGAACACTGGCTGGGCTGCATAGTAAGATGCTGTCATATTTATGAAGGGACAATGGTGTACAGTTACAGTGGTATCCCATTTTGTCTATAAATAAAATACTTTGATTGAGAAATTTGTTAAATTTTAAGTTATTTGAATGCTGCGCTTTGTAAAATTCAATCAGGACAAGTAAAGAACTATTAAAATTTAACATTCAAAAGAAGTTTTATAGAATTTCATACGGAAGAGAGACGAGCTTATGTAAGGCATTAATTATGAAAAAAAGCTTTTGATCTTTTTAATCTGTCGAGTCTTATACAGCATAAGGGAATTGCATTAATCTGTCAATGAAAACACAGTTTCAGAAAATCATTGGTATTTGACGAATTATCCGTAGTGATGCTGTGTCCAAAAAATATCAAAGCTCGAAAGACATAAAAAACTGAAATTCTGCATTTGAATAACACATATAAGCAAGCATAAATGTTCGATAATTCTACTACATACTACTAGAATGGGGGGTTAAATTAAACATCTGGAAACCGCATAAAAATTTGATACTTTGCATCGGAATCATGGTTACAAGAGATCTGACATGATTCGGTAGAAAATAATTATTTCTATGAATTGCGAGCGCCCAATCAATCGCATGCAGTTCTTTTCTTTTCTCTCTCTCTCTCTTTTTTAATAATCATTTTTACAAGTCTTCAACTGCGGTATTTTTTAATTATTTTTTAGGATTGCTACAAAACTGTTCCCTTCCCAATCTTTCGTGATCAAAAATTCATTTAAGACTTTAGACATGATAATAAATTGTATGCCCCTTTTCTTTAAAAGTAAAAAAAAAAAAATTGCATTAAATAAAATTTACTGATGTAAGGCAAAAACTTTTATTGAAAAATAAACATTATTACTGCGTTTCGATAAACCAAATCTTTAGAATCACCAAGTGACAAGTCTGCAGAAAGCACTCTTATTCGCCGGAAAATAACAGCCACTCTGTCTTCTAATCTTACTTTGATTTATGAGGGAAAATGTAAAAATTTCAAATGACACTCGAAATACTTTTTAGAGGTTAGGTTATGCGTTTTATTTGACAAATTTCTTTTTATAACTTTTTAAAAGATATAGATTATATTTTTGAAAACTACATTCTTAATTTTTTTCATTAAGCACAGATTTCAAGTTTTGCTTTTAATAATTAAGTAAGACTTTTATTATTCCCTCCCTATTTCAATAAAAGAATCGAGATTTAAAGATTAAAAGCCTTTTAGCTATCCCTAACAAAAATGAAAAGGAAATGCATCTGATAGAAATATGTATACATATATAAAATTCAATGAATTAATTGAAAAGTCGCTTTCATTTCAGTGTTTGTAAGCAAAATGACTAATAAGTAATCAGTTTGAAAGAGTAACTTTCTGTTAAACATAGCTATAACGCAAAGCCAGTGTCACACCCATTTGTTAAGTTTACCTTGCCCTTATTATTTCGTAAATGCTTCATTAATCTTGAAAGCTTCTGGTACATTCCATTTTGCTATGATTTTTTATTTGTACCAATTGTAATTCCCTTTGTTCTTAATAACTACGCCATATTGAATGCGCTCATTCCTTTTTTACTTGGGAATTGTGTGATTTCGGCGAATTTTCTTAATTACAATTACCGAACTTATTTATTATTTTACTTATAATTATCTAACTGATTATAAGGAAAAATGCTATTACTGGCGGCTACACTTTATTTTGTGGCAATTAATTTTGCATGATCTGAAAATAAAATAACTTGTATTGTTTCCATTGCACAAAAAATATAAACCTACTATCATGACAAAGTAGAAGATCTGACTAAATCACATATCATAATATCTATTGGTAGTAGCTCTTATTAGCTGACCGATTAGCAACTAATACATAATAGTTACCAACTATTTCAACATATTGTATGTAAACATAAATATTTGCAAATCTATGTACCACAATATCTATAGATAAAATGTGCACCAACCTTTGTGCCACAGTTTTCAATTTAATTTCTTTTTCTGTAAGATTTATCCTAGATTTCTCGGAACCATTTCTTTGTAATAGTACATTACTAAAAGATGATTATGATAAACTCTGAAAATATTTTTGACATATTATTATTATTGCTGTTGTTACTATTGAATATAGATTTTGAAAGAAGTACTCACGTTTTGGTGTTCCCCTGTCTTCTGGTGTAGATCTTTCGATCGATCGGGATTCTTCGGATAAGTTCGGAGTTTCTGATAACCTGTCCTGGCCATCGGCCATCGAGTCGCTGTCACCTCGATCGTCTTTTCCATCCAGAAAACTTCCGACACTTGGACCACCATGTCCTAAAGACGACCCCGTCGAATTTGCCGGACTCTGATGAAAACTGGATTCGCTGCCTCCTCCACTGCCTTGGTAACAGGGCCCTAAGAGAAGAGGTTGTGGTCCTCCGAGGTCATTTCCATTCCCAGAGCCATCTAATTTCATACATTTTGCAGGCATGAAAGCGGAGCCGTGAAATGCCCCATTGCGATCATCAGTTAAACCTAAAGGTCGAAAAGCCCCGGCAGCGTTCAGATAACTGCGCCCCAGAGCATGGCTAGCGAGAAGAGGGTGGTGAAGGGATAACAAGGGAGAAGACAAGGATGTGTAGGGATCCCCTTGTCCGAACAGGGGTCTTACGGGAAACGTGGGGCTGGGAAAAGGTACAGCCGCCGAAGAGACTCCGCCGCCGCCCTCCTTTCCTCCGTCTAGCCGCCCCTGCTGATGCCGAGCGGCGAAAGTTACGTGGCTCTGCGCGTGGGGAGTGACATCTCCGCACGTAGAGCTGAGGACCATGACTGCTGGGCTGCCCATGGCATTCGACAGGTATGCGGAACTGTCCAAGCCTCCCATGCAAAGGCCCTGTAAAGAAGCGTTTATCAGTTCATTCAGCAAATATTTGAATTCATTTATTTTTTGCAATTATAAAAGGTTTTTAAAAAAAGCTAACACCAGAGAAATAAGTGATGTATAATAGATTAATTGAGCTAAATGCTAATATTCCCGTTTGTTTCAAAATTTTCTTTTCAGTGAAATCGTTTTAAAGGTATTAATACTTTGTGGTATAATTCACCCATCATTTTTTTTTTTTTTTTTTTTTTTTCATTATGCAGATATTTGTTTGGGGTCTAGGGCTCGGTGAGGGATAAATGAAAGGGGGGAGAATTGAATATAATCAAATTAAAATTAATGTAAAAGAGATAAAAAATTTAGAAGATAAGCTTGATATTTACCTCAAATATTAAAATTCTTCGGCACGGTTCTGATAGGTACGTTCCCAATTTCAATAAAAATTTCATCTTGTTCATATGAAGTAACATATTCTATCATATTTTTTCCTCACTTTTAAATTATTATTATCGTGAAATTAAAAAAAAAATAAGCATTTTTAAGAATGTTTTAAAACTGCATAGTATCTGAATCAGTAGATGTACAAATTTAAAGCATCAAATTTTAAATATATTTGCAGCAGTTCGTATAATTAGTTAATATAAAAAGTGTTTCGTTACTTTAAATAATAAAAAAATGTTTGCACCAGAAAATATTTTAAACTACCAAGGTATATTAATTACATGGAACTGATATTATTAAACACCTCATATAATCTTTTATTACGAAATAAGAAATTGTACGTAAACTTCATTGTTAATTTGTGGTATTATCTTTTATTATAACATCTAAAAATTAATTTTGCTTATACTCCTTCAAAAGTGTACATTTCTAATGCATGAATTTTATTGAACTGGTGAAAAAAGTGCGAATTTTAATATATCCTATATATCCTTTTGAAGTATATATTATATTTCAAAAATTAAAAGCACATTAGTAAAAACTAATATATGAACATTTTGATATTAGCCCCTATTTTATTTGAAGCTTTTATTTAAACTTCATTCTAATTTCAATTCCTTTTAAAATTGAAGAACATTTTCATCCTCCATGATATGCTTATTCTAATATTTTGAAGATTTAGCTGAAGACTCTTTAATTTCAACTGGTTGTATAAATTTTGTCTTCATACTCTCTTGCAACTTTCGTTACATAACTCAGTAATGAGATTTATAGCACTTTTTCTTTGTTGACAATTTGCTATAAATTTAATTCAAATGATTTCCTTCTTTTTTGCTGAAATTTTAGTTAAAAATATATCCGTTGAAGTAATCTTCACGTATAAGATTCAGCACATTATCTTTCAACACTTTTATTTCATTCCTTAAAACTCCCAACAGAATCAGACGGTTTTCTTGACGGGACCAATCCTTTTTTAACTGTGCATTTAATTTTCTAAGGTGCGAAATAAATGATCCTAAGTACTATTGTCCTCTGAGGGAGAGGGAAAGGCATTTAACATAACAAAAGATCAATTGTACTGCGAGAAGAAGGAGGAAAGTTTCTAAAAACAAACTCAACTCAAATCCGCAAGGGAGTTTTTTTTTTTTTTTTTTTTTTTTTTTCCTTCTCTCCCAGTCGCGTTTCACATGAATAATCGTCGCAAGACTTTGCTCTTCGATTTAATTGATTAGAATTTATTTCAAATAACTATTTTAATTATTTTTTTGTTTGTTTGTGTGTGTGTGAGGGGGGTATTCCTTTGATTACCTAAATACGAGTATAAATTCAATATAAGAAAATTTATATTTTTTGAAGAATATAGATGAAACAAAGATTAACTACACCAATATTTTCATCAACAACAATTACCTCTTCGATACGATAATTAAAGGATAAAAGAGTTAAAAATTATATACATAATATGTAATCCTCACTCCCGATTGACTTAGAAGCACGTTTAATTCTCTTTACAATTTTTTCCTAGACTAGAATAATCTTTAGAAAAATTATGAATGTTAATTATTTCTTAAATTCAATCTGTGCAAAAGCGTAGGAATTTCTTATTGTATTTTTAGCCCAAAGAACTTTAGACCAGAAGGGCAATTAATTTCATTTTGGCATTTTGTATCGAAATCTTTAAAGGACCGTTTCCTTTTTCAAATTGTGGCCCCAAAATATTATCGCCCTGTTTTGTTTTGTTAGGGCGTAGCCAGGTCCACCTTGCAAAACAAAGTTTGCCCTATGACCATATAAGGGCTACGCCAGTAATTATCGCCCTGTATTATATTGAAAGAAATTAAACAGTTAAGAATCTGCATAAATGTATGCATGTTTCTCGCAGTGTGATAAAACAACGGCACCTAAAGCCATCAAATTTTGAATAACGTAATCCTCCACCGAATATGGGCATCTGGAAGCACTAATTTGGAATTCGTTTTATTACAGATTTCATATTTTGTAAAACTTTAACGAATTTTTGATTAACAAACTCAAGGATTTCAAAGCGAGCTGTGGCAACGTTGTACAGAAAAAAAAAAAAAAAAAAAAAAAAAAAAAACATTTTTATCTCCAGCGTGTGAGACTATGTATCAGAAATTCTAAAGATATACGCTTTTTAAAATTATTTTGCGATATTGCTTTTGAATTGAATTTTATGGTTTAAATGCAAAGAACATGATATTTAATAAATAAAGATAACACACAAAACGTTAAACAAACGCCAAATGTAAAATGTACCAGCTTTTGCCAGGAATAAGTAGATTTATGAAGAATCATACATGTAGTCGTAGCTTAAATTATCAAGTTTAAAAAACAGGATCCATTTATTATTATTCAGGAGAAATAACAGTTACAAAATCAGATATCCGGAGTAAATAAAAAGAATTACTAATAACTTTTTGTATGAAGTTTATTGCATCGTGACATTTAAGAAAACGCCCCGATATTCATTTGCGAGTCCTTTTATAGCCTCTGGAAAGGCGGAGCATCCAAGAAATGGCGTCAGCCAATCCAATTCTCTTTAAATATTTCCAGAACATTCTATAACTGTACGTGTAGAAAAGGCGTGAAAAACAACTTGACTACGGGGCTGTGAATTTAATTCCACGTACTTTCAAATAAGAGAACGTCGCCATTAAAAATGAAAAGAACATACAGTTAGAATTTTAAGTGTATTCTTGACTATGGAATTTTATTATTACATATATGTGTGTGTGTATGTGTGTGTGTGCGTATAATGACACAAACTTAGCTCTAATCTGTAGCGTAAGTTATATGGATAGCCTGAAATGCTGAATCCGTAATGAACAGCAAACTTGGCAGGCGAGAAAAATTAAATTTCCTTTTTATTTCAGTAAATATATTGTGGCTACAAACAACTTAGCTCACTACTTGTGCCTATTTTCAAAATGTTTACATTTTTGACAGCTTTTTGGTAAGAAGAGAGAAGCAAGCAAAAGTCCATCTAGGCCGAAATGTCAAAAAGGAAGTGTAGTTGCGTTCAGGATGAAATCTTAATTCTGAATGAGTTAGTTTTGGTTCCCAGTGCACTTGATTGGATAACGAATACCGGGGTAGAGTTATTATTGACGGTTTAAGTTTTAGTTCCATTTACATCGTCAGTGTTGTGTAAGAGTCATGGCACGAATTAGTCTCGAAATGATGCAGTGCAGAAAAAGATTACTATTTTTTGAAATAGAGAGGAGAATCAAATGAAACATTTTATATACACATAAAATATATTTCATAGTTCAAAATTAAGCACTACTTTTTGGCATAAAAAATTGAAATTAAGTTTATTAAAAGTAATAATATGAAGATTTGTATAAAATATAATCAAAATCGCGATTTTTTTTTTTTTTTTTTTCTCTAAAATTTCATCATTCGTTGGTTGAAAACTCAGATTCTTTAACTTATAATATCCTCTTAAACCGAATTAAAATTTTTTTCAGATTTAAAATATTACATTTTTCGAACTTCCAGAAAAATACCCATACTTTAAAATCAAATGCAGTAGCTATCTCCAATCTTATACTGCAGTTATGAAATGCTAAAAAAACACCAGTTTCATTTCTTTCATGCGCAGGAAATGTATATATGTAAGAAAAATAAAGAATATATAAAAGATAAAATTAGCAGCGTAAATTAATTTTTCTCCTTTATTCTAAAAATAGTAATCTCTCTGCACTGCGTCATTTCGAGGTTAATCCATGTCATATAACTCTTACATAAATCTGGTAATGTAAATGGAACTAGAACTCAAACAGGCAATAGTAATTTTACGGCAGTATTACTTATCCAATCAAAATCCATTGAGAACCAAAACTAACTCAGTCTGAACTAAGATTTCACTCTTATCATAACGCACTTGCTTCCTGTGCCTTGGCCTAGCTGCACTGCAGTCTTTCTGCTCTTTCTTTCTTATTGCAAATTTATCTAAAATGTAATTTTTTTGGAATAAGCACAAAAATGTGCCAACTTGATTGTGGCCGCAACATGTTTACTGAAATAAAAGTTAAATTAAATATACCTTGACTGGCAAATTTCTTATTCATTGTGGATCGGCGTTTCATCATCCTATGACATCAAAATTCTTGCTGTTCGTTACGGTTCCATCGCCTGCGTTCTACTACAGAATCTATTACATACATATCATCGTTGTCACTGTGTTAAGTCTATATGTCAAAAAAGATGTTAGTTTTAAAGTTCCTTGCAATGAAAATGGGACTCTAAAGCAAAGGTCTCAAAGTGGCGGCTTGGAGGCCACATGAGGGCCCCAAAGAAATCATATGCTGCCTCAAAAGACATTTCTGTTCCGTACTTATTGCAAATAGGGTGCAGCAAAATTTCAAAAATTTACTTATTTGAAGTTTGAGTTTATATTATTTTCGTTTCCATTAAAAACGAACGTGTACTACACGATAGAAAATGTACAAATGCATTTAATTAGTTAACTATGCGATATAAATCTCATTCAAAGATCTGAAGATAGATTTCGTTAACTTTTATTCGTACTTGTCACAAACTAAATAATCTCAGTTACCAGTTTTTGTAATAAGAATAATCCTTTTGTTTGGGAATATATTTGTATACAAATATTTTTTTTTCGCATTTAAAAATTGATAAGAAAAGAACTTGACTGACCAAAGAAGAATTTGTAATCCATGATAAAAAGGTCATTTCCAGCAATTTTCTACAAGGGCTTTATCAGAATCTAAACACCATCACTTTATAATAAGAACTAGAGAAGTTTATTATTATTTACATATAAGCATATATTTTTGCATCGAATAAACTTTTAATAAATAGTAGAGAGAAAGTAGGGTGTCATTATTTATTATCAAGTTTTGTCTCGCTTGGAAAAGTTTTTCTCTCCTTCTAGAAAGTTTTCATAATTTATTTAGTTTTAGTTTGAATTAAATAAGTTATTCATTTAAAACGCGTTAGAATTATTTGAAAGATATGTCAGTCTAAGAATTTAATATTAAGCTGTCAATATACTTGAATTACAAAGTTGCAACCAATACAAATCTCTTACTTTAGATTTTACACATTACTTTAGATTTTAGACTCTAAATAAAACTTAAGTTTCAAATCAAATTTTAAATCAAACTATAGATTTCAGATCTTTTTAAAGGAAATGCATGTTTCAGAAAAGAATGGAGGAAATTAAAATAAAATAAAATCAGTGCTCGCATTAGAATAAATGTATCTCCTTTTGAGGAAAATTGAAAACTGGAGGAAAGTGTTTTTTTCAGAAAATTAAATTTCTGTTGAAATTGTTAATTTTTTGGTAAGATTCATAATAATTTTTTTTTTTTGGTTACTACACATTCTAAAATAGTGGTTTTTTTTAATACTACAGATAATTACAGTAGCATTTGTCAAAGAAGGAATTGCCGAAATGTTTGATAAAGTTCTTATCAGCTATCCACGAATGATGTGAAGTTCATATTACGGCGGCGCCTCTTTTCTCTTCTTATAGGAAAGAGAGACGAATCCTTATTTTCGGTAATTTGAATCCTAAAATGTTCTCAAATTTTTCATGTAAGAATACTAAGAGAAAAAAGTATAAAAATCACACACTTTCCGAATTTTTTAATTAAAGAAAAACTGTATTTAATGGAAACGAATTGAAAACTACATTTTTTTGAATACGCCTACATTTATTAAAACGATGGAGTCGGAATATAGGTTAATAAAGCTCTTATGGATTATTTTCGCAATAAAATTTGATAAAATATATTTAGTATATAACAACAGTTCAAAATCTTTTAAATTCAATTTAAGCGACAGAGGAAGAAAGATTATTTCAGATTTAATAAAGACTTTCTCGAAATGCTGAATTTTTTATAGAGAAAAGTTTCTTAAACTATGGCACATGAACCGTTAATGATACATTGCATTATTTTTGGTGGTGGAATATTTACGCAAAAGATTCAAAAAGTCCGCAAACGCACACCATGCAATCAAGAAATTACAGGAGCTTCTACCAGTGGTAGAAAAGTGGTGTACGACTTGGAGAATTGCTATTAATGCCAGCAAGTCGCAATTATTATTGATAAGGAGGAAAAATACACAGTTGACTATTAATAGCAAGCTCTTCTTATTCTCTGAAGAGATTCCTAGAGTTAGTAAGGTGAAATATTTAGGAGTAATGCTAAATGAAAGATTAAAATGGGGAGATCATATAACAGAGGTCAGAAGAAAAATTTTCACTGTTGTAAATAGTCTCATCCCTATATTGGGTAATTATTCTAGCTTAGACCTCAGGAAGAAGAGGCTAGTTTATATCACTAGCCTCTTCTAGCAATTAGGCCATTGATGACTTATGCGTCGCCGGCCTGGTGCACGGCTACCAAGGAGAATATAAAAAGACTTCAAATCATGCAAAACAAAGTCTTAAGGCTTATCACCCATCCTCACTTTTTTGTGAGCAATGCTACACTGCACTATGACTTAAAACTGGACACTCTAGAAGAGCACCTGAATAAGATCAACAGGAAATTCTTCACGAAAGCTTTGAACTGTGACCATATGAGAAATTTTGATATCTTTACCTACGAAATATTGAATGAGCACGCCAAACTGCGCCCACTTGCGGCCCACCTTATCAGGGACCCGAACTTTCCCACCTAGTGCCCACCTGTAAATAATGTACCCAATGTGTTTATTAGCATTCTTAATTTTGTATCTTACTCATTTATTGTACTTCACATTCTACACTCATTTTATGACTCCCACTTAGTCACGCCTTTACCGGACCGGTTACTTGCTAGCGAGCTCTTGCGTTGCTGGTCTTCCTATTCTTTATCCGTCTTTCTCCTCCTTACTGCGGACATTATGTGAAGATAGTTCTATGTTATTGTGCCCATCCGGCATAAATTTGATTGAGCCAGATAAACTACTGATCTCAGTGGTATTCTGGCTATAAGTTATCAGTCAGTCAAAAGAATGTATGTCACCCTTTTCAGCACATATATTGGCACATGCTGGTACATACAGTAGTGGCCAAAATTGTGGACACTTTTGGAAATTTTTATATTTTTGAACTTTGTATGCTTATAGAAAACGTTACGTTTCACAAAATGCAAACTTGTATATATCATTTTAAAGAGAATTTATTACTGAATTCAATACAAAACACAAAATTCAATTATTTGCAATACAAAGAATGTTAAACGATAATAGTTATCGATATACATTAGATAGTGATGATTGCAGTGAGTTATCAGTACTTAGTAGGGTACTTTTTATTTTTGATTACAGCTTCACATCGACGTTTCATTGAGCTGACAAGAGTTTTAAGCTCTTCTTTCGTTATTACGTGATGCCAGGAAACAATTATAGCCTCAATTAGTTCCCTTTTATTTGAGGGCGCCTCATTCGGACAAGAGTTTTCAAACGGTGCCACAAATTTTCGATAGGATTGAGGTCA
Organism: Stegodyphus dumicola; assembly: GCF_044657685.1. NCBI lineage: Eukaryota > Metazoa > Arthropoda > Arachnida > Araneae > Eresidae > Stegodyphus > Stegodyphus dumicola. The sequence goes on from NC_140773.1 coordinate 7,236,253, forward strand.
GGACTGTTTCCTGGCCATGACAACAATTTAATGCTCTTTGTACGAAACCACTCTTTCGATATTTTGGCCGTGTGGCAAGGAGCAGAATCCTGCTGAAAAATAAACGAAGCATTGTTGGGAAAGAGATCTCTGATGGAAGGTAGAAGTTTTTGTTCTAGAATAGTGTCAATGTATTTTTTGGCATTCAGTGTCCCATCGATGACATGAAGGCGACCAATACCATCTGCTGACATGCATGACCAAATCATAACACTAACTGGGTTCTTCACAGTTGCTTGAATGTATATTTTTTACTCTCATTTATGCAGTAGAGAGTTTAAAAAATTGAGAATGTGTAATGTAAAAAATTAAAAGTGTAGCAATCATGACCACTGTGAGGTGATATTGTGAGTCAGGTGCCTTGAAATCGCAATAATAATCGAAATCTTCTTAATGAATGCTTCTGTTGGACAACATCGAAATCAACGTTTTGAGTTAAAGTATTTAAGAAATTTTTAGATTACAATTCGAAGGATGAAAAAGCGCGAAGATTTCCAGTTTTCGATTCTCGAATCATTTTTTAGATTAGTATGTTTCCAAGATTCAAATGCTCCCTCCTTAACGATCATATAAATGATGCATCCTAATATTCTATATATTAATTTGTTTCCAGGGGCTAAATCATTTAAATTGAACTTTCTAGCTCAGCTGAATACTAATTCACATCGAAATTCTAGCGAGAATTGCCTTTCCTAACTGAAGTCAAATTTCACTTGTATTCTTAAAGTCATTAATTTAGTTAATTGATCCGAAGTAACTAAGCAAAACCTTTTCTGTTTTACCTGGGAAATGAAAAATTTAAACTTTTTCAGTACACTTCAAATGAATATTAAAAAAAAAATCGTTTGTGTGAACTTCCGCAAAATTATTTATGCTGTGCTTTACTCCGAAATATAAGCTTCCTCCCTAAAAAAGTGCAAATCACAAGAAATTAAAAATACATTTTTCTTTTTAAATCTGGGAATGAAAAAAAAAAAAGTTTATTTCAATAACAATTTTTGAATTATTCTCTGTTTCTCTTAATTTCGCTTTTAAGGATTACATATCATTCCGTTTCGCACCACTTTTTTGATTCATTTATCTTTATTAAATTTAATGAAAGAAAGAAAACGTTTATAATAAACAGAATTTTTTACATTTACAATATCTTGAAGAAGTTAAAAAAAAAAATCGTGATTAGCACTTTTTAGATAGCGTATACACAATACTCATTTTCTGAAGATATATTACATCGATAACCACTTTATCTCTGTTGAATTATTAGCGAAGAATTGTTATCAATAGAAAAGTTACAAATCAGTTATTTTAGAAGTACAATCAGTGACTCCAGAAGCACCATGCTGAATCAGTACTGTCTTTACAGAAACAAACTTTTTAAAAGTATTTGATAATTAAGACGCCACAGGAAATATGCAAACAATTTCTAAATATGATTTAAACAGGAAAATAATATTCATCTTTCTTAAAAAATAAAACTCATAGCAAATTGGAACATGGAGAAGGAAACTTTTTCTCCATGTTTAGTAGTCATTAATTGCTTAAGTTGCAAATGTCGACATTTTTTTAACAGGAATTTATACTCAAATCTCATTCTTATAAAGAAACTGCTCCCAAAAATGCGACTGAGAAGAATAAGAATTTTAACAGCTTAGGGAAAACTCGAATCTCAGCATTCACACGTAGCGGAAGTATGCAAATTTTGTTTAGTTTGGCTTATTTAATTACGGCAAAGCAATCGAGAGATATTTGTCTAAGGGAAGAGATACTTTCGTGGAGGACTTTCTGGGGAAAACTGGCTCTTATATATGTTACGGTGAAACATCGAAATCTGGAGAATGTCGACTTTCACCGGTAAATGTCAACACTCACATAGTCTCTTGGTGTATGTCCGAAATATTTTCCAAATACTCTTATTTCTGACTTACACCGGTCAATGTCGACATTCACCATGTACTAATGGTGAATGTTGAACATATAACAATATTATATTTTCTTCTCCGTTATTCAGTCGCGAATAAACGCACTTGAGACTTGAAATAAGAACTTAAGAACATGAGAACCCAAAACACACAATACATTCAAAATGAGAAAGGAAAATAACAAAAGTTAAAAACTTACTTAATTATACAGTACGTTCTAAATGAGAAAATAAAATAACAGTAATAAAAAAACTTACTAAATTATGTGATTCAAATCTTATTTATTGCAACAACTTAAACTATTATGGCACTTTATGACCTCTCTTTTCGGCTTTCACCAGAGCATATCTGTGATTGTCGACATACACCGGTAAGGGTGCGAATATACAAGAATGTAGTGAAATATTCGGTCTTTCACCGACGTATTTGGTGAATGTTGATATTCTCCGGTGAAATTCGACATTCTTCAATTTCGGTCTTTCACGGTAACATATACAATGCACACGGGGAAAACCACGCAAACGGCCATGCAGAGAGCCCGTTCGCCGAGATTCGAGACCCGGTGTTCCGAACTACCAGTGTTCGGCTACTTTGCCGCTCGGCAGGCTGATAGACGGAAATTTGCAAGAGTAAAGTAAAGTATAGTAAAGAGTAAGTTATCCCTTATGTGTTCTACCGGAAAAGCTATGCCTTTTATGTCTTCACCTATCTTTTACTTTCCTCAGCAAGTTTTCTGTAATCTCCACAATAAGGAGTTTGTTTGTTTGTTCAGCTAAATACGACAAGGCACACGAGGACTCTCTGCCTAAAGAGCTTTCTTGGAGGACTTTCTATGTAAACAGGGGGATTAACCTTATTTAAATATGTAATTATATTTTCTTAAATTTGCAAAGTAATTTACACTTTTTTTAATTATGTAAATAATGCCATTTAAGATCCTTTGGTCTTCCTGAGCAAAAGAAGGACGCCTTCGCAACGGCGCTCCGACATAATGATGATCAGCACTTTTATGCGAGCCGGTCGCTATTTGAAAAGGTAGAATCTTCATAAAGATACTTAGTTTAATGGTGCCAGCACCCTTATGAAGATAAGTTTCTAATTTTTTAAAAAGCGAATTTCATAAAGGGGACGGCACCTTTAGAATTTGGTTTTTTAACAGGCCCGGATACATTTATGAAAGTCGAATTTTCATTTGCTTTAATGAGGGTTAGTAAATTAATTCCTTCCTTGCATACAGATGCCGGTACTTTTTATGACGGAACACCGACATGATGTGGTGCCGGCAAGAGTATTTTACCACATTTTTTTCGGAGGAATTAATGCAAATAGTTGGTTATAATCAGTAACAATAGGAGAAATTAGAAAACATTGCATTGGCAATTACGTATACTGTGCTTTTCAAGTAAGTGCAAATTATGCCGCCTACCAAAATAAGTTTGATATATTATAAACTTTCCAAGCTTTATTTCATGGTGCCATAATACATTTGACACTTCGCTGTTGCCTATGCTTACTAAATTATTAGTAATTTTTAGGAAGATTTAAATTTAAATATATTTAAAAATCAATACTTATACAAAACGAAGGAGCAAATATAAGACAAAATATTCATGCATTTTTCAAATTACTCTAATATATATTTAGTCTGATAATAAGTTAAGTTTTACAACCCATATCTTTGATCTTTTTGATATAATTATAATGTATGTTCAAAATATTTACGTTTCTTAATATATATGGTACTTAAAAAATAATACAGTATTTTTTTTAAGCTTATTAATCTCGAAACATTATTTTGTGTGGTTTCACATTTCATTCGAGTCTATTGCCATGCGGCAATGTATCTGCCTCTTATTCATAAACAAACTAAGCTCTTTAAAAGCAATAGATGCAAATTAATTACATTTTAATCGAGCTGATTTAATTAAAAATAAATGTAATTCATGATATATCTAATTAAGAACATTAAATATTTTTGAGTAACAGTATACATTTTTTCACTTTTCAAATGTGCAGAAGATACATAACATTCCCATGTTAGTCTAAATGTATATTCATGTAATATCCGGTAAAATGCTTCATTATTCCACCAATGCCAGGGTTCTCAATCAGGGAAGAATTCTCCCCCGGCGGGGGGAAATGTCATGGTTTCAGGAAAATACGATCAGCCTTTTATTCAGCTGGTAAGTTTTTAGTTTCAGTTTATAAATATAAAAACTGCTTTTATTTAATTAGTATTTATCAATATTTTCTGTGCTTTTTCTTGTTTAAGTAATAAAATATATTGAAATAATCTAAATTTTCATAAATGTGTATGTATTTTTCGACTTATGGAAAGGAGGGGGAGGATAATCGGTAAAATGGTAGTAATGATAAAGGGGTTGCATAGAACAAAAAAAGGTTGAGAAGACTCTGACCTAGTCCATCTATCGCTATTGATAATCTGTACTGATATAACGTTTTAAACTTTATAAAAGGCCCTTTGGGCCGACCGTTAAAACCTAAAACCATTTTTATTTATTTATTTATTTTCCTGGGGATTATTAGTTTACGTTAGGTAATTTTTTAAGATTTAAGCCATATGAAGGACACCTGGTAAGATATCATCAATCTAAATACCATAACATTAAAAAGTATCTAATCTTCAGCAATAATAAATGTGAAATACATATATTTTGGCATAGTCTTCCTGATGAATTGTGTCTAAAAATTCTTTAAAAACACCTCCTTATTATGACTTGGAATTACAAGCTTTAGAACAATTATTTATTCTTCTGAAATTAGTGAACCTTAGACGGGAATTCATTTTTACAAAAAACTCATGCCGCGATTCATAGTTTTTCCGGCAGAAAATTAAGTTCAGTCTAAGGCTGAATATGGCTGAATTGTGAGTTTTAAATTCGAATGCTTCTCTTCAAATATAAACATACAATTTTCTTATTTCATTAATGAAAATATAAATCACTGTATTAAATTAGAAATTAAAATCCTTGAGTGTATTCATAAGAACTATTAATCCTCACTTGTTATCTTTTAATCTCTTATCTTCTAATTTCTAAAGCTTTCGTTTATTTGAATATGCCAGCGATTAATTTCTAACGAAAGTTACTAATTTCATTTATCATAAAATCTAGAAATTTCCGGAGAGTTTTAATTTGTATATTATTAAAAGAAATCCGAGGTGACTTAATGGCTAAAATGAATGATCCCATATATGAAAATCCGGGAGACGATTTAGAGTAAAACCTTGCTCTCAGGATCACAAACAGTTTTAAACTGTTTTGATCATCTAGATTTTGAATTCCTCAGACCATCAGGAAAAGTAGTTGCCTTGCAGAACTGACATTTAATGCTATGTTTATTTACGTTTTCAGAAATATTGGTACTTTGAAATATGGTTCATCTTAAGGAGGAGCTCAGCTCGAAAAGCTTTATTGTCTTAAAGTAGATCGACCTCTTGCAATCCTCTGTTAAAAATTTAATGAAAGTTTTTCCCCCCCTTCTGAAGAATTAGTGTAATATACTACAATATAAACGTAAATTTCCTGAAAAGTCTATGATTCCTGAAAAGATTCCTGAAAAGTCTATGAGATACCCGTTTTTTCTGCATTTAATAGTTCCAACACATCTTATGGACAATGTAATTATCAAAACAATTCAATAATTAAAGAAATTTGATGCATCATTAAAACTGATTAAATTATTAAAATAAAAATCAGTGTTTTTGAAAAGCACACAATCTTAGACCTGATTGCAGAAAACCTTTTACATATAAAATACCTGATCAGTTTGGCAGTTTTGTTTACTCTAATTGCTACTAATGAGACATCAAATTAAGCTGAGTTAATTCGAACTATCAAATCAAATAAAAGAATCAAATTTTTAAATCAGTTTTTTTTTCTTAATCTATAGCTTACTTTTAACTGACACTTATGGAACATAAAAATGTAAGAGAAGAAAATAATATTGCAGTAAATTCATTTCTAGGCATTGTAAATAATTATTTTTTTGGCATGAGTATATATTAAAAGGAGAAAATGAGATTAATTTATAAGGGAATTTTCTTTTATGTACAGTTTCTATTTATATTAAAAACCTAATGTTCATATCAACAATATCAAAATATAATACATGAAGTTACATCTTCATTAATGTAAAATTAATTGGCAGGTTGACTACCGCGGGCATTTTGCGTGATTTACCCTTGGCGCCAACATGAATTTTTTATTAGATGTCACCTACATAAAATAAGGTGAGTCACCTACAGAAAATAAGGTGAGTCACCTACAGAAAATAAGGTGAGTCACCTACAGAAAATAAGGTGAAGACAGAAGGTGAAAATAAGGTGAAGACAGACGTCACCTACAGAAAATCAGGTGAGTTATATAACCGAGTGTAATGCATTTTTCGTGTTGGGGGTCACCGGCGACCCTCCCAGGCATTGTAAACCATTTTTACTATTTATTCTTCTTCAACCATTATAGCAACAATGGTATTATTTAAAAATTTATCAATATCGATATTTATTCTAATTATGTATTTTTACTATTGGCCGCGTCACCGGTCACCACCACAGGTCTGCAGCCAAGTCGAGGGCTCCAGCTGGTCACCAGTGACTTCACCCCATGGTGTTAATGTAAATTAATTATTTCTCTTCATAATGTCATATTTCTCAAACGAGCTGATGATTCTGATTCAGAAAATAATGGCCTGCATCCAGTCGTATGATAACTAGTACTTTAAGTAATATGACCTAACTTAATTTTAATTCACTTGAAAAGGCGACCCTACAAAGCAACGAATATTTTTATTAATAAATGTAAATTTTAAGTAAAGTTATTCTAATGTTTTTATTTTGTAGATAATGACTTCTAAAGTTACTCACAAATTAATTTAATTACTAATTAAATTATATTATTCTATCATTAACATAAATGACCATTTAATTAGCGAAAACTTATCTAAAATAAATTAGAAAGATACAGCAAAGACAAGTCAAAAGTAATTAAAACCTTTACTTGGTTTTGGGGAACTAAATGAAATTCTTACAGGAAACACAATCTCGTTTAAAAGTGAGCTGCATTTATATGTGAAAATTCCAGTGATCAAAACAAGTAATTTTTCCTCTTTCAGAATTCTCTACAAATTTCGGTAATTCATTGCAATGTATAACTTTTAAACTTCGTTATGTTTTCATATTTAAAAAGAAACAAGTGTTCGTTTTTAAAAAGACTTGGTTTGGCTTTTTAGGTTAGCAGCAATAAAAGCAACTAAAGAAGAATAGATCAGTTTAAATTTAATATGGAAAATATGCAATAAGAGTAAAACGCATGTCAGCTCTTTTATTAAAACTATATTTTGGTTGTTCAAAAGAAAGATTAAAATGTTAATACAAATAAATTGTAAACTCAGCTACCTATATTTACTCGCCGTTAGAAAAAAAGTAAGGATTAGTAATTGATACCTAACTAAATTATTAAAATCTAGATGTTTTAACAAGTAGATTAAAACCGCTTTTCATAAAAAATGCTTTCACTGCACTAACCAGGGAAAAAGAGGTCCCCATTGCCCCCAAATAGATTGGAATTATGCCCGTTGGTCCGCAGAAGGTCCCTTCTACCACCCAAAGGAAAATCCAGTGGAAGCATTCCCCGATCTGCCCCCTGGGGACGCGCTTCCTAGAGGTTACAGACTTTTGACACATACTTTTAAGAAGCCACTTGTCATAGACTGCCCTGGATCCATAACATCTATAATAACTACAGGTTAAGAACAAATCACTATTAGGGCATGAAAATGGATAGACCTCAGGCACCGGAGCTAGCGGCCACAGTCTTCCGGATATTTGAGGAGGTCTGATCCTGGTGTGTGTGTGTGTATTATGGCAAAGCCTCGAGGGCTATCTGCCTAAGAGGAGGGATGCCTTCGTGGAGGACTTTCTAAGGGAAACTGGCTCGTATACACGTTACACATGGGGAAAACCACGAAAACACCCATGCAGCCAGCCCGTTCGCGGGATTCGAACCTCGGACCGAACGGTCTGATCCTGGAATCGTGTTTTAAATCATACGATCTTCTACTCTTAATTCATGGACCAGAGAAAACAACAATGTTTTCATTTTAATTAACTTTCAACCATGCACCCATTGTTTACTGTCTATAATTCATTCTAAGAAAATTAATTATATGAGAAAATGAAAATATTATTCATGCCACTCACCCCTATAAAAAATCAGAAAAAAATTAGCATATGACTTTAAAAAAGGCTCTTTTTAAGTTTAATATGGTTTAACAGTTGAGATTATCGATACAGATGGCCAATGGGGCATAGCAAAATATTTTTTTTAAATACTAGATAAATATACATTAAGATTAACATGAGAACATTATATATGTTTTGCATACTTGAAAAGTGAAAAAAAAAAAAGTCATGTAATTCTATAAAAGTATTTAACGTTTTTAGTTAGATATGTCATAAATTAAATGCATTTTTATTTAAATCAATCAGATTTAAAAATAAAAAATAATAACATTCCTAAGAACTTCATTTATTACTTTTAAATAGCTTAGTTTGTTAAACCATAACAGACAGATTAACTATGAAAGATAAATAAATGTCTTACATTACAGACCCGAAAGAAAAGGGAAGCAAAGCATTACAGTGGATCTATAAATCGTATTTCGAGACTAATAACCCTTTTGGACTCGTAAATAATACACAATAATATATAAATAATTCAATAAATATTCTTACCTGAAAACCGGGAAATTTAAGACCTTGAGGAAAGAGACCAGCTCTTGAACGATATCTGTCACTGTGACTGCTCATTTTAGAGCTAAAAGTAATCGCCAGATTCTTCTGTAAGATTTGGAAGATAAATGTCGCTTTTACCCTAAGGAATTCCAACTCATTTGTGAAAATGAAATGTCTTACAAGTCATTCAGTAACTATTAAATAAAATCTCTGTAGGTACTCTTGATTAAAATCTTATTATAAATTTAAGAGTTTTTTGCAATTTCCATCAAAAAGAGAACAAAACAGTTCGACCTTATTCGTTTTATACGAATTCTCTATGAAAAGCAAATTTCTTTTTAAACAGAAGTTATTAATACGAAAAATCTATAAATCTGGTAACTGAGAGTCGTATTATAGAGAGTGTGTGCGTCAGCAATATTGAATTGAGTCTCTTCATAAGTTCAGAATCGGTCCTACATCCAAGATCCATCTTCAGACTCAGTCGGGGAACTGCGAAACTTCAGTGACAGGCATGACTCTTCAGAAAGTTAGTCAGTCCTCCGACCACGCGGTGTGAGTGAGTATGGTTATTGACAACACTCCTAAGCTCTTTCCTCGGCATCAGACTCAACTGCACTCAACTGTATCGCTGTTCGACTACCGGCAGGGAAGTGAACAACAGTTAGAAGGCAGCACCACCCTGGCTATCCGGTTGAAAAATCCTATTAGCGGTCTAACTCCTCTCCACACTCCCCAGAACAGTTCCTCTCAAAACTCACCCTCTTCATCTGCAGCCGTCCCCTTCCCCCCTTTCTCCGTCAGAGAAGTGATCCCCCGTCTCGCCACGATTGGTTGGATCCACCGGCCTTTCTTTGGCCGAGATCAGAGTGCCGGGTGGCACGCTATTGGCCCGCGTGCCATCGGGTGGGCGGAGTTCCGGGTGGTCTCCGCGGTTTCGGAAGGTACTGTTTTGCGGTGGTCCGCGCGAGTTAAGTCAGTTGGCTCTCGCAGAGGGTGGGCCTAGTTTTGCCAGAAGTGGGACAGAGAGAATGATATCGGGGGGAAAGCTCTGTCAAAAGGGTGATGTCGGTCATCCATTATGGTGATTAGAGAGTGTTGAACGGACACCTTCTCGGTCTGCAGGGGGCCCCATGTATCTTTTTATCTCAAGTTCCCACGAGAATGATCCTTTTCTTTCCGGTATTGCTTCTAATTGAAAGGAAAGAATAAAGATGTCACATGTGAGGAAATGAAGTGCTACATTGGGTCCACGACTTATGCTTTAGGTTGGAATTCCTTAGCACTTTTTTATTTATTATTTGGCGGATTCAGTTTCCCACTCAAGAGCGCTGAAATTTACTCATCATTCATTACGCAAAGTTGCAAAAGTTCTATTGTATATCAGTGTTAAGAGTTAAGGTTTTTTTTTTTTTTTTTTTTTTTTTTTTTTTTTTTTTTTTTTAGGCGAAAGGGCGTTAGTCCAGAAGGGCTACTAATTTCGTTCTGGCATTTTGCATTGGTTCACTGTAAATGTCGGTTCACTTTTCAAATTGTTGCCACCAAATATTATAGCCTTGTATTATATTTAAAGAAATTAAATAATGGAGAATCTGCATAAATATGTGTATGTTTCTCGCACTGCAGAGCTTAAATTATCGCAGCCCACTTCTTCCGGTACTTCTTAATTTTTGGGATAATTCATAATTCTAGCCGGAGCGCACCGGAGCCCTAAATAAGAATTCTTTCATGTAACCTGAACAACAATTTCAGTAGAAATTTGATCTTGAAAATTATATTTTTAGTAATAAAATTATATTAATAATCGCTTATCAAATTTTAATGTATCTCTTTGCATTTTATTAAATTTAAATTTTATTTAATTACTTTAACCATTAATTACTTAATTATTTTAATAATGATTTAATTTTTTAATTATTAATGATTTTATATATTTATTTATTCTTGTTCCTCTTTCCTGAAGGGCTCCAGTACTTCTAATTTTAAAAATTAAGTCCTGTCGCATTGTGATAAAACAACGGTACCTAGAGGCATCCGATTTTGAACAACGTAAATCTTCCAACGAATATGAGCATCTGGAAGCTCAAATTTGGAATTCGTTTTATTAACGATTTCATATTTTGTAAAACTTTAACGAATTTTTAATAACAAACTCAAGGATTTCAAAGCGAGTCATGGCAACATTATACAGAAAAAAAACCTTTTTATCTCCAGCGCGTGGAACTGTGTATCGGAAATTCTAAAGATATGCTCAATTAAAAATTATTTTGCGATATTGTTCTTGAACAGAATTTTATTGTTTAAGTACGAAGAACATTATATTTAATAAATAAAGGCAACATGCAAAATGTTAATAAAGCGCCCGTAACTTAAAATCTGAAACCCTTCAGATTTTTTAATTGTTTAGCCTGTAAGCGATTTTTTATGTTTTTGTAAACGATTGTCATTCATTTGTGGTTGCGAGAAAGTCGTTTATTTTAAAAGCTTTATTTAGTTAGTGAACGAAAATAATTAATATGCATACAAATTTCAGGCTTCTTGAGTATTACTTTAAATTTTTACGTATTTTTCCTACTCCAACCTTCATGATTTGAATGCGCTGCAACCATAAGCACAGCTTTCAGCAATTTTCTTTCTGTCTTATAATCACCAGGAAAATTTAAATAGGCAATATTGTGTTTGTAAATACTTTATCTAGTTTATTATTACAATTGATTCTAACTAGAATATGGTTTCTTAGCAAATTAAATTAATAATAATAATAATAATAATAATAGCTTTTTCTTAAAATGAATATTTAAATTCCTTATGCACAGTCACCGAGAAAATTTAAATAGGCAATATTGTTTCTGTAAATGCTTTATCTTGTTTATTATTACGATTGATTCTAACTAGAATATGTGGTTCCTTAACAAATTATATTATTAATAATTATAATAATACCTTTTTCTTTTCTTAAACTGAATATTTAAATTCCTTGTGCACCACATAGTATTTATTACACAAGGCTTACAAAGGTCAGTTAAAGAAAAAAACGCAACAACCCAACACAAAATAAAATAAACTGACAAATTCACAGATGACGCCCAAGAGATTAATTTACAGAAAAAAGAGAATGCCATTTTATATTGGACAAATATGTGAAAAGGAAAAAGACATATAATGTTCATAGAGTTTAGAAATGAGTTTTTTTTTCGTCCTTCCGTAAGCTTTGAACAATAGAACAACAAATGTTCGACATTTTGCACTCGCCCGAAACTGCAAGAACATAAATCTGTGTTAAATAACCCAGATCTTTTCAGATATATAAAAATAGCTTATTCGATAAATTAATAATAATTGTAAAATTTCACACAATTACAAAGATCCAAATTGGTTTTACAATTTTCTAATAGATCTATGTCTTACTTAAGGTTTTTCTTGAAGTATGACTGATTTCTCACCTTTCTTAAATAGATTCAACTTTTCAGAGTCTGAAAATTAATTTTCTTGTAACAGATATTACTTTCTATCTCCCCCCCCCCAACTTAATGCAAAGCGTACTTCTAGAAAATAGTCATGTGATCATACATTAAACTAAAATGAAGGGGAAAAGGCGTTTAAAATTCCACCTGTATTTTGCTTCATCGCGAAGTCATAAAATTTAATTATCTGAAACAGAAACATTTTACATATTTTTCAAGGCAGTAACTTGATTGAGTAAAAATCTTGATTTACCCATTCAGAACACTCAATTCTCTGCAAAAAAAATTTTTGAAACTTGAGTATTTGCAACAAAAAGCGTAAAAGAATTCTTTCCACCCCACCGCCTTTCTTAAAATGTTCTCTGACCTCCTCTTTCGCACTTTTTTTTTTTTTTTTTTGATTTGTTTCGTTTTATGGATAAGCAGCTTATTTTTTGTTAACTCAGTGCAGCCTTTGTGCAACTATACATGCCAGAAAAAGAGACATTGCACATGTGTCTGTCATTTGGTCGCCGTCTCGCATTTCATAAGACAGCTCGCTATTTTTTACGTTTTTACTGAAGTTATGCAATCATGCATTACAAAACGATAGCGGATTTCCTAAACCTCAACGGAAATTGCCTCTTTCTCACTCCCTCCGAACTGTGGGCACTTTTTTTTTTTTTTTTTTTTTCCACTAGCCACTCCTAAAACCGTAGGTGGTGGAGCGTGACAGTCGTTTCCTCCTATGAATGGGATGGACAGTTACAACCAAGATTTCTCCATGATTCGAACCCGAGACCTTCGGTATCGTAGTCGGCATATTGAACTAGCTTATATAGACTTTTATGACTACTATCTTCCAATGTCAGAAGAGTAATTGATAATTGACTACTGTACTAGCAATTACTCTTCTGACACTGGAAGATAGTAGTCATAAAAGTCTATATAAGCTAGTTCAATATGTCAGCAACAGAGTATGTGATGTGTATGTACAATATGTAATTTTGTATTTATGCTGTGCCAGGTTCTCATCCATAAAGTTCGTACTGTATTCGAATGCTGTAATGTATATGTACATGTTTATATCTTTTATTTATGGTACCTAATTTATACTAAGGATCACGCGTACCTCAATGGCATGCTTCTTTTAAACTTTAACTATCATGATAACGTATATGAATGGGTGTATATATCAATATGAGTGAGAGTATGTATACTTTTATTTGTTTCGGAATATATATGTATGTAAGTGTGTATATGTCTGTATCTGAGTTGGAATTTATATGTGTATTATTTTGATTGTACTCTTCTTCAAGTGCCTTGTATGTACATGTATATTTCCTTGTACCTTGTTGTAGTCTTCTTCAGGTGCCTTGTATGCACATGTATATTTCTTTGTACCTTGTTGTACTCTTCTTCAAGTGCCTTGTATGCAAATGTACGTATATTTCTTTTTTGCATTTTATAAATGTCGTCTGCTCACCCGGGGCTGCCCAGGGCTACGGCCTGGCAGATAGTGGTTGACTCCGGCCGAGTTGGTAACCAAATCTGCAGGGATATATCTATACCTGGGTCGGAAGCCAACTCAGCGGTTTACTTCCTTGACCACTATACCATCGGGGCAGCGGAAGTTGCATTATATAAGCAGTTTGTTAAAATGGACTTAATTCCAATGACACGAGAAAGAAACATAAGCATCTGATATTTCTCATGTGCATAACATCACTGGCATCGCCCCAAACCCGATTCTGAAGATAATTACAATTTGGCAACCCAGATTAAAACTAGTTTGAGTCGTTCTGAGACACATAAATAAGAAGTAATGTTATGAAGATTAAAAGAAGATTAAAGGAACTGGCAGCGGGTATTCGAAACGTCTTGGGATGAATAAAAGCATGCAAAAATGTAAAAATGTATATAAAATTTCGCTTTTAAAATTTTCTAAAATCTAAAAAACTCCTAAAATCTTATAAAATTTCATCCTTCTTTACATTTCTACGAAGGAGAAGGTTAGGTTAGGTTATTGGAATACAACAAAGCACACGATTGCTATCTGCCTAAGGAAAGGCATGCCGTCGTACAGGATTTTCTGGAGGAAATTGGCTCGTATTCACGTTTATTCATGAGAAAACCGCGAAAACCAACCATCAAGTATCCCGATCGTTCTGGATCGAATTCACAGTTTTCAGCGGTCATAACCACATTTCGCTGCTTCGTGCTGTGAATCTGGTTAAACAGCTTAAATGTTTCATAACAAATTGTTAGATTCTGCTGTATCTCGAAACTTGAGCCAAAGTCCCGCAGACCCTATACTAGAATGGAAGCCACTTTCTTGGCACAAATAATCAAGAAGGTTAACAGAACTTTTTTTTTAAATTTAACTCTTAAATGAACAGAAATGCACTGTTTTTGCAACAGTCTATCCTCCAATACTTGTGGGTATTTAAATTAACATAAGATAATCTTAAATTTAAATGTAGGTAAATTTGTTGGAGACTACACACAAAATAGACTATTTAAGCTACTCAAGATAATCACCGGCGTTTATTTTAAAGTCGGCTAGCAAGATGCAAAAATGGGGACTAAACTTAGGCAAAGCAGGCAGACGAGGTCGCTAGAAGCTCTGAATATTCAAACTCCCATGCTGGACGCATAATAATGAATTTCGCATTCTGATGAGGCCTGGAGAAATAAGTTCAAGTCATAATAGCTGGTAGGTAAAGATTTAAATCATAATTTACTGGTTAGTTAACATAAAACCTTACAAAATCTTAATTTTTCTTATGAGAAGTTTATTACAAGTGGAACTTTAATGGAATAACGTGAATACGAGCCAGTTTGCCGTAAAAAGACCTCCACTAGGCATCCCTCCCTTTCCGTGTAGTGCCTAAATGCGGAACACGTAATAAAAAAATCTGATGTGTACACCACATGACTTCCTTGTACGGAATATTAAATTAATCGCATTTTATTTAAACTTATTAGATTGAATTAAACCTACTTCGCCGACAGCATATAAACCACAATAGAATAAATGCATTCTTTAAAATTCACTTTGTTTACCATAGCGACACTCTGGCGCTAGGTTTACTTAACAGTATTATATTTCGCTCATATTATAACTCAGAATGCACAAAATGTACATCATTTAAAGAATTATCTAATCGTTGCCACATGTTCTATTCAAATACTATAATAAAGCTAGAACTATGTATAAAAGAAATTAAGCAAACAAAACAAAAAAGAAACAGTTTTTCACAGACGATTGAGTATTTCTCATTCAATTAATTCAGTTCCCATTTCGCGAGAAGGCAAAAATACAAAAAAACTCAAAATATCTATATTAAAAATTACGAAGTAAATCTCAAACGCTTATTTCCTCGAAAAAATTCCAGAAAGAATTAAGCATGATTTAATTGGCAATAATAAATGAATGCGCTATCTTTGTTGTTGCGAAACTAAGTTTCTCTAGATTGGCAACAAATCCACTAGTCTCCTGTTTCAAATGTAAGCATCAATGGCCGCCATTAAAAACAGGCTTAGCGGCAATTAAACAACTTTAAAATTGCTGATAATTCTAAAAATATTGCACACAGATTTACTAAAGGCATAAAATCCTTAACCGGAAGATAAAAACAACATAATTCAATTATTTTTAAAGCAAAAAATGTACAATTTACAAACATATAAGAGTAAAGAAACTGAGATCACTGAGCCGGGTAATAGAGTGGATATACATATAAATATATTTATATACGTTTGGTGCGGCCGATTGCTACCAAAATACGAGGTGCCCATCTACATGTTATAGCAGTCCTCTATACAAAATTTCAACGTTCTGAGGCTACTCGTTTTTGAGTTATGCGAGATACGTACGTACGCACGCACGTACGTACATACGTTCGTACAGACGCCACGAAAAATTCTCTTCAGAATTAATTTTAAAGCAGTTTTATAATTTTTTTGAAGGAAAAGAGTATTTTATTGTGTCCTTACGTATAGATATCACGCAAAAATATCGTTAAATTGCATTCGATAGCGGTCAAAATGGATATTTTCGTTGAAATATGCTGCCTGAAACTTTTCGCGATTACAATACTTCCTTTTTACTTCGTACAAGGAAATAAAAAGAAAAAAACTTTATTTTTGTTTGCATTCCTCGAGTGAGTGCTTTATTAAAACGTATATTTTTGAAGTTAAAACAAAAATTTAAATAAGAATGGAGAATATAGTTTCGAAATCGCGATTCAAATAATATTCCCAAATCTCTTATAGATCGAGTGCCTTCGCTATATTTGCTCCAGAGTATTACTAAGAATACAGATATTTTCTTAACGCTCATTTCATTAAGTGATATTCTACATCAAATTTTAATTAAATTAAATAATTTATTATTATCATTGAAATTTAAGTTGTTCAGTAATACGGCGTGGCTTTTTCAATACAGCATTGTATACAGCCGTCATTAGTATAAAAAAGAAATACTTCGTGGAGAATTTCCTAAGAGAAAACTTGCTGATACTCACGTTACGCAGAGAAAAACCACGAAAATACTCATGCAGTTTGCACATTCGTCGACCCACAAACTTGGGACGAACTATTCGTGTTCCGTGATCTTAGCAAAACACGACGACAGACTGTCAGCTAAACATCAGAGGTGACCACTGACCTGATCTTCACGGAAAAGGTCTTACAGTGTTTTAAACCACTGCAGCAGACAATTTATTAAGTCTGATAATAAAGTACATGGGCATACAAGGCTTCATGTTGACATAGTCACAGATAGTACATAATACTGAGATAGTTATACATAAAGACTGTACAAACAAAGCATTTATGTTCAGAAACAGATAATACATGGTTCAAAGGGTTGCTATTAGATAATGACTGGGGATCAAAATTTTGTTTCTATATTACGCAATATATTGTTAGACACAATACAATACGTTTAAACATGTTACACGTTCTAACACTGCCACAAGCATTTTTTAACATAATGCAGGAAATGAATAATAAAAGAATGAATATTTGAAAATATTAACAGCCCTTCCTTAGTAACCTAAGCAGCCTTGCTAATCTATGTAGAGCTGTAAAACTTACGCATATTTTACATAATCATACAGTGCTGTAAGCAGAGAACTAGGCAAATCCGCAGTTTGATCTCATCAATTTGCACAGCCCTCCTTAGTATTAGTGACTAATAGATTGAGTATTTATTATACTTAGAGTAATGCATAGTTTATATAAAACATATGAAATACATGTCAGGTTATCTTCACTGACTATTGTCCACCATTAAGAGTCTCTTATAGCTTTGCAGCACAGTGTGTCCGGTCTAAACACACGTAAAAATTTCTTTCCGCACTCACAGAAAAATTTAATGAAAAAGGATTTTTAAGTTACTATAGGTTATTCTGAACCTTCTTTATTTATAGTAGATGGCAGCTCAACACAAAACAGTCCATATATTTTAGCCATGTTTAGTTTAAGACCCTCATTTTTCAAAGAAATCTTCCAGATTTTTTTAGGATATAAAAGGAATTGTTTGAAAAGAAATTTCTATGTTATGTTTTTGACTGTAGGCTAATCTCCTTATTCTATATTAGTTTTTAATTTTTATCTTGAAATCTTGTTTAAAATCAAACGGCGAACCCTAGGTGTGCCCAGACCGGGCTCATCGATCATCTAGGACAACTGAGAGTCTGTATTCTTTGTTTCTCCGCATCTCATCGGTCAGTTCATTGACAACAATGCTCGTTTCAGCACTCTTTTCCAAGCTCTATTCAGTCAGTGGGCCCACTTTGGGCACACACATAGAATTAAAACGATAAGTGCTATCTTCACAGAGTTTTACTTGTGTACTCCTCTAGGCCTAATTAGACTGCCTACCTTTTATTTATTTATTTATTTATTTTATTTATTTATTTTTTTTTTATTTATCAAAATTCCAACTTTAAAAGGTAGCGTGCCGAAAAGGGTTAACATATATAAGATAAGGGAAAATATACGATTTGTACTACATGTATATTAAACACACATCAGTTATATACAAGGCTTGGTTATCAGTTGAAGTAAAACGTATCCTAAATTCTTTTGAAATAGAATTCGAATTCTAAAGTACAGTCAACTCTATCCACTTCGCGCTTCGAATTTCACGGCTTCACTCTCTGGCGATTTTTCAAATGTATTCATTAAAATTTGATCCAGACAGTGAAAATGATACAGCGCGCTCTCGGTTATCTGAGTCAATTACAGTAGAACTGAAATTATCCGAATCAATTGGGACCAGACCCCATTCAGATAACTGGATTTTTTTCTGATTAAAGGGTCTACGTACAGTTTAATTAATTATTGTATGTACTGTATGTTGAAAAATGGAAGGAAAAAACTATTTAAAAAAAAAAAAAGAGGTTTTGATTAATTAAAATGAAAAGGCAGAATTTTTACGTGCCCTTTATATAGTGTACTGTATAATACTTACAAGTGCTGAAAGTCATTGCTTGCTGAAAATCTCGGTCAAAGTAGGCTGCTTAACTGTCTTCATCCATAATTGTCATCTTCTGCATTAATGCACCAGTTGCGTCAATGTTTCATATCTTTTAATGTATAAGTCTTTATTGTTTGCCTATCTCATTAACCACTTAGACCAATATACATATGTATCCAATGTACCTATACCACCAATGTACCTGTGTATGAAACTTTTTATTAATTGTATACTGAAGCATATATATGCACACGCCCTTGTTTGGCCACGTCAATACCACATATTCTCCATTAATATCTTTCCGATGCAGCCCTCGCAGGAAGTCGCCAGGGTTGTATTGTTCTAAATAGGTGCGGGTACCGGACGACACCCGATTTGTCATATTAAGCCGTCCGGGTGTCCGGGCCCTGCATTCTCCTGTCACCTGTCTTCATCCATATTCGGGCAGCCAAGTCGCACGTCCGCTTGACAATGAGAAGCATCATGTGGTCACACTCGGGCTGACGCTCCATCTCCACTTCAGCGCAGTTTCATGCCCGGCAAACGCTTCACTAGCTGACGGTCCCGTCTGACGAATCACACACCATCCATTCTGCTGTAACCTCAGCATAACTTCTAAACATAGAGAAATTTTCAAAAGAAAGTTTCTTAATTCCTCAAGTGACACGTCATCCTCATCTTCTCCTGTCTCTTCCCTTTCCTTTTCTTGAGCTTCTTTTTCCTTTTTCTCTTTTTCCTTCTCTTCCTTAGTTGATTCTTAAAGCGATTCGGATAATCAGCGATTCGGATAGTCGGTGTTCGAATAATTGGAGTTCGGATATTTGGAGTTCTACTGTATTATAATGAAAAACCTGTATTAAAACGAAAATTAAAATTACTGTAGATATGGCTCTCCTACTGAGGCTATAGACTCTACTACTGGGGTCGTACCTTCGCAGAAACAATAACCTTGTTCTTTGTTTCTCAGTAATCTCCTCATCATCGAAAAAAAACTGCACTTTTTTCATAGGTTAGTAGTTTTGTGTAAGAACTATGTGTCTGTAATTAAACTTGCTATATTAATATGATATTTATAACTTCTAATATGAGTCATTTTCTCTTATTTTGTCTAATATATTGTGTAAGACGAGTGTAATGGTAACTAAAGGGTGATATTTCATGTCTAGAACTCTAGGCTTTGATTAAGTCTAGGCTTTAATAACGTTCAAAAACATATTTAGGTCGTAAACAGGTTTTCTATGATCTAGGTACGAAAATATTTAGATCCTATTTTGCGAAAATTCATCTATCGCAGTAGAATCTGGAACTGTTTAATTGTGATAAACGAGGCCGACTGTACTCAAGAATTTTAAATATGTCGACGTTTTCGTATTAAATCAAATTTTGAAATTTGCATTTAATAAAAAAGCAAATTTAATAATATAGCCTCTGAAAATATACCTATATTTGTGATAAACATGCATATGAAATTCGTAAATAAAGTACATAATTCACATTCTTTAATTTTGAACTTTACTTCCGGAACATGCTTTGCGTAGTACAACCTAATTTCAAATCAAATTTCAAATCAAACCTAATTTCAATTTATATGGAAGTATCCTCCTGACAAAGTTCTTTTTTCACACTTGACAAATATATTTTGGAGCAAAATAGAAAATTGTATTTATAAAATATATTTTTCATAATTAAACTAAATTATTGGTAATTGAATGCAAAGAGAGAAGAAATTAATAGATTATTAAATTAATGGTAAATCTTTAAATAATAAAGTATGGGTTTCAACTGAAATTATAATTTCAATCAAATCTCAGTTACACCTCAGCCAGCTTCAGGTTGAATTTATATACTATTATATGCATTATTTATATGCATATATATGCTATTATGTATTGTTTCAAGGGGTGATAGGAACAAAAACCATTCTTTTTCCAACAAGTCAACGAAAAAAGTTAAAGCGCTTAAAGCGCCACTATTGAGGACAGACGAAATGCTCGAAACAGTGGGAGAATATGGAAGGAAATTTTGATGGAGAAGAGTGTAGAGTTATTAGGATTTTTCTTTTTTCAATGTTGCAGACGTGAAATATGTGCATTGCCCTCGCCGGGACTCGATCCCTTATCCTCTCAAATACACGATGAGTATGCTTCCAATTACACCACGAAGGCATGCGGAAAGGAGGGAGAAAATACCCTATATACTCCCCCTTTTAAAAGGCGACTGGAGATTAGGAGAGCCAATCACCAAATCCTGGTGGTGGGGAATTATCGTCCGCCACCTTTCAGTTCGGGCGACACTAGTAAAGCCATTAAGTTTTTTTGAAGCAGGAGAAGTTAAATATGCGATGCCCTCGACCTATCGAATATGCGTCGAGTATGCTTCCATTTACACCACGAAGGCATGCGGAAAAAAGAGAGAAAATACGTTATATGTGTATTATCGAAAACAAACAGAGAAGCGTCAACGCTTACTGACCGCGATGCCGTGCCGATAGAATTCTAGCTGTCAAGCCGAATGGGACAGGAAAAAAAAAAAAAAAATTCCCTCCGAATCCGATTCGATAAGAAAGTGCGAATAAACGTAAGACTCTGACAAATGACAATCTCGTTCCCCGCGCTAGGAAAGTCTGCAGGTGCAAGGATACAGAGTTACTTCCAAAATAAGTTGACAAAATGTATATTTAAAATTAATAGTAACAAGGCGATATTTAAGAGTGTAGAAAAAAACCGAATCCTTACAGCAATTAGTCACTTTCACTAGACTTCTGTCCGCCTCTGCAGTGTGAATTGCGCAGGGATGTTTGCTTTTGATCTTTTCTAAAACCTATCCAGTAAAATAGCGAGTGATATTCTGATAGTAATTTTTTCCTTGTCTTAAAAGGCATCTAAATTGTACAGTTTTTTGAAAATCTGTAAGAATTTTCACCACTAACCGAGCTTCGATTGATTATTTATTAAATATCTTGTTTTTAAAAGTTTTAAAATTTCGATTAAAATTTCGAAAAGGTTGAAATTCTACAAATCGACTGCCTCTTGTGAAGTAGACCATCACGTTGAGCGACCTGTCTGGCCGTGACAGGAAAACACATCCCATATTAGACTTCAGTTAGATATCACATCGAGGATTTTGAACATCTCAGCATTATGAGCTTTACTGATAAACATGAGCACATAAATTGTCTTTTCATTAAAATCTGTCCATTAGTTTTTTATAATCTGTCCATTAGTCTTTTATAATCTGTCCAATAGTTTTTTATAATCTGTCCATTAGTTTTTTGTCATAAACAGAATTTCATTAAAAATCTGTCCATTAATTTTTTAGAAATTCAACATAATGGGCAAATTTTCGTAATTTAACACACAAGTGTATATGTTACCGTGAAAGACCGAAATTGGAGAATGTCGACTTTCACCGGAGAATGTCAACATTCACCAAATACGTCGGTGAAAGATCGAATATTTCTTTACATTCTTGTACATTCGGACCCACACCGGTGTATGTCGACAATCACAGATATGCTCTGGTGTAGGTCGAAAAGAGAGGAGTTATATGTACACGCTGCCATTCCAAAAGGAAGTGTTCCACAAATAAACGCAGTTGTAAAAGCAAGGGCCTCTTGTGCAATTCAAAGTGTCATAGTAGTTTAAGTTGTTGCAATAAATAAGATTTGAATCACATAATTTGGTAAGTTTATAACTTCTATTATTTTCCTTTCTCATTTTGAATGTACTGTGTGTTTTAAGTTCTTATGTTCTTAAGTTCTTATTCTGAGTCTCAAGTGCGTTTTTTCGAGAAGGAACTACGGAGAAGGAAATATAATATTCTTATATGTTCAACATTCACCATTAGTACATGGTGAATGTCGACATTCACCGATCTAAGTCAGAAATAAGAGTATTTGGAAAATATTTCGGACATACACCAAGCGACTATGTGAATGTTGACATTCACCGTTGAAAGTCGACATTCTCCAGATTTCGGTGTTTCACCGTAACATATATAATAACAGGTCATTTCTTTCAGAGATTGCGAAAATACGTGGCAAATATGTCTTGATTAATTTTGGTTACTAAATAACCCGAAAAGCACTTTTAAAATTTCATGTTACCTGTCAGAATGTAATAAACGCTAAAAATTTAAAATTTTTCTCCTCGGTGTTCATATGAAAGATATCCATCATACTCATTTTTAATATTTAACATTGGAAAAAAAAACATCAGTAAAAATTATAATTGCTGCCTGAAGTTCACCTAAAATTCCATTTATCGCAATTGATGGGAATCGATCTTTTATAGTTTTGATGTTTAAAAATAATCAACTTCGTGATGTTGCTTTTCTCGCCCCGGGGAGTTTCTGATTCTGCCACTTGGAGCGATACTTGAATTTCCTGCCCCTCTTGATATACAAGCAAATAGCTCAAAAAATGTCATATCAACATATAGGGAAATAAATTTAAACTCTATATTTAATTCCGAAAAAAACTTTTAATTCCAACAGTTTAAAATTATAACATTACTTCCACCCTTCCCCCCTTCAAAACCATCGATAACATCGTAGACGTATACGTTGCTGTAATGTAGACAACATAGAAAGAGTTCTTTAACGCAAAATAAAAATTTATAGTTCTTTAAATACTACATTCTAAATGATTTTTTTATTTCGCAAACTCTTCTCATAAGCAGCAGCTAGTAGTATGGCGAAAATCCGCAGTAGTATTAAAATATTTGGAAATTTCATTCTGCAACTTGTCTTTTAGAATTACCTGCAAAAATTCAAAAGGACACACTTTCACGTTCTTGTTTCATTTACTCTATCGATAACGGGAATAAAACCTCTCTTAACAAGGAATTCTTCGTTATTAATGTCACCTTCATCATAATTTAGTTAATATTCGTAGTTTTCATTCGAAAGCTTCGATGGAATAAGAAATGTGGAACAAGAATATATAGCTGCTGAAATCTCGTGATGATTTCTTTCAATTTTTTTACCTCGAATAAAAACTTTTTTTTATCTTCTATTTAATTCGGTACGCAATTCAGAATCTCATTTTTCTTCCCATCCCTATAAAATATTGTTTCACTCTAGGAAGGCCGCCTCCAAAAACGCACCGCCCGGGTTGCCTCCCCCAGTAGCTACCCTACCAAATTAACCCCAAAATACCGTCTATATGAAACAATTTTTCGCTTTACACAGTTTGAGTTCAGTATAGCAGTGGTCGCCAAACTTATGAAGCTTCTGAGCTAATGCGCCATTTTTAAATCCTATTGTGAGCTACCGACCAAAAGAACAACCAATCTTTTTATATAACAAAAATGAACTGAAACTGAATTGTGCTAAGGAAGAAAATGAAATATAGTTATTAATAAATAATAAATGTAATGACAGTTTTTTATCAGCCTTATTAACCTTAATCAGAGGGATGGAAGTCTTTCTTTGTCATCAACAAGTTTTTTAGTGTTGGAAGAGTATGTAGTGGCTGCCATTCGAATATAGTTGTCCAAGCGTTCATCAGTGTTTCTGTGATTATTTTTAATAAATTTCATACTGAAAAAAAGAAATCTCACACAGATATGTAGAGCCAAATATTGCCTTCACTTTGATACTAACCTGGACCAAAATTAGGTACTTTTCTTTTTTGGAACAAGAGGCGAAATATTTTCAGAGCTTGAAGAAAGCGATTTTGCAGATATATCGTCTTGAAAATCAATTAGTTCCAACTCTACTACAGCATTATCTTCTTGAAAATCAAAATGCCCCATAACACAAAGTAGAGAACTCTTCAGTATTAGTCTCTGTGAAAGGGCGAGTTGACAAACAATTGAAATCCTTTTGAAATCTTGGATGTGTGTGTGTGTGTTTTTCGAATTTACCACTTTCTTACGAACTGATAGTACAGTAATAGCACAGTAAACACACACTTTATCTCGGTAAAGAAGTAATCGGCTTCCCATTCCGAATGAAAGTGATAAGTTTTTAGCTTTTTGCTTGAACACACCATGAATCGAACAGGCCTAGCTTGGTACCAATGCGTGAATCAAACTACCTAGGTTAGCAAATGTCTAATATTCACACGAAAAACATAATGTGTACAACCTCACGCGTATACAATCAACTGTGAATGAGGCTGATAATGACAGCTGAGCGAGAGAAACAAGCAGTTGTCGTCAGAGCCAGCTCAGTGGAGGAATCAAGGTTAGCCAACCGGAGCATTGACGCTATCTACCGAAAATGACCCCGCGAGCTACTAGTATAGTAGCTCGCGATCGACGGTTTGGCAATCTCTGGTCTACAGGATCTTATTCTCTTTGGCCACATAAATTCAACGAGATCCTACTAAGCAACCTGGTGACTTCTCGCACAGTTCTAAAGGAAACAACCACAAAAAAAAAAAAGGTAAAAAAATCCTTTAATATTATCAACTATGAACTGAAAAGCGCGTACTTCATGCTTTGCAATAACACCGACAACTTGCGGTGGAACTTCAGAATCGTTAAACAATAAATTAGAGGTTAAAGTATACTGTTGGACTAGCACTTTTTGTTAAATGTAACTAGTTTGACACGACCATCTACTCGGCGTGATAATTATTCAAATGGCTAAAAAGGCGTATGTGCAATTCCGTGTAACAGCAAGACAGATTCGTAACCCTAGCCGGCTAGCGAAAATATGCTCTGAATAATTTCCAAGATTCACCCTTTTAAATATTCTCTTCACTTTAAATTTACATCCTGGTGAGGAAATGCGGAAGGAAGTTGTGGAGTTCAGAAAAGGTAACAAAAATTTGAGTAATTGATTAATTGAACTGAGAAAAACCGTAGAAGTCTATTGGGGACGCATAGTCTGAACAATTTTCGTTTCCAAAATACATTATAAGGTATTTCTCCCTCTTTCCTAGCGTGCCTTCGTTGTGTAGCTGTTCTGCACGCTGGGCCAGTATTCCAGAGGTCCATGGTTCGATTCCCAGCAAAGGCGGTTGCGAATTTTTCTTCTTCCCTTCTTCCAAAAAAAAATCCTAATGTCTCTATAACATTTATTCATTTCCAAAATATTCTTCCCTCACATTGTAGGTTTTCCACAATTGAGCATATTAAATTTGTTAATAACAATATTAAATTTGTTAATAACGTAACAGTATTGTTAATCGCGAGGCATTCAAGCAAAATTTTCTTCTGTTTTCGTTTTTTTAGGGGGGGGGCGCCGGCAGAGCCACTAGGGTAATCTGTCTAAGGGTAGGAATGCCTTCATAGAGGACTTTCTAAGGGAAACTGGCTCCTATACACGTTAGACAAGTTGGGGGAGGGGTTGATTTTTGTTTTAATCCAGAGGCATTTGGCAAAATATAAAAGTCAGTTTAAAACTTATAAATTACTTATTTCTTACTTAATTAACTTTTGTTTTTCTAGAAAGCATATTTATTTCAGATTAAAAAAAAACTTAAGTGTTCATGTTCTTCAGAGTAACATCAGATACCAAGGTTCTTTCGTAATTTCTCACTGACAGAAAGGAATTTGGGCCGTAAAGGCAGACATGCGAGTTTGAACCTTTCTACTTGTTAAGCAACGCCATCTATTGACCATTCCTATCTACAAAATCCCTTGCGTGGTGGAATGAAGCTGACAATCATTTTGAGTTGCCGAGTCCGTTCGCATATTTTTTTGCCCAGTCTTGATTGCTAAGATATCTAAAATTAACACACACTCCTCGTCACAAACGTAGTACTGACAGGAAGTTTACGTTTTATTTGTCGTTCAAAGAAGTATCACTCCCTGGGTTTATTTATATGAAAAATTAACAAAATAATAATAATAATAATAATAAAATCCTTCAAATGATATTATTTTAGGTACACCTTTCTAGGATTTTTTTTATGCAATGGCAGGGTCACTTTCCCACAAAGCAACTCTAAAAAAAACTTAGTTTTAATTTAGGTTCTTTTAATGGATCTAATTAATTCTGAAGTGATAAATTTGAAATGAAATTTCTATAGAAAAAGTAAATTCTACCTAAGAAAACTCCTGTTGTTTTAAAAAGTGAGATTCATATCAGCACCTTCCTTGAAATGCATTTTGAGTTTTTTTACGAAACTATTATTAATCTGAGGTTGCATTTTGTCCATTATTATTTTATTTTTATGCATTTATATAATTTTTATTTAATTTATATTGTTTATTAATTTATTATTATTATTTATTACTGTTTAATATTTTTTACGTGGATTTTCGATTGAAGAAACCTTTTTGAAACTCTACCTGCCTTCTTCCCCATTTACTTGAGTTGAGAGACTTAACTCAAATCTTTGTTTTCCTTATTTTTCTCTCCATATATGGGGTGTCCAAAACTAAAGAACCCTATTCCAAATTCGCTTACAGGCAAAACCAGTCATCATTGGAAGATTGAATTTTGTGGCGGGCTTAATAAATTCATTAGAATGTCTTGTAAAAAAAATTTTTTTTTTTTTTTTTTTTTTTTTTTTTTTTTTTTTTACAAACAGCGTCACTACGGGGCGTACATTTTCTTTTCAGTATGTTTGCTGCTGCTCACAATTACGATAAGTTTACGAAACCGTGCTTTATTAGTAAAATTATTTTACCAAAGCAGTTATTCCGCAGCAGGAAATTATGGACTTTGACTGAGATTCGAAGAGGTCCAATGAACGGTAAAAATATGATAATGAAATTAAAAAATAAATAAATAAATAAATAAATAAATAAAAGATCGTTTTCTGTTCGTTTTGGAAGAGGAAAAAAACCCGTTTCTACGGAAGCTGTGCAGGAATCTGCAATTCAGTTAGAGACGATATACCTTCAGCTTTTAGGCCAACACCACCGACTTCATATAAGAGTATATATCTCGTTGGTCAGCACCAGTGTGTGCCCTGTAGCAGCAGCCCACACCTAAATAAATGTCTAGGGACTGTTTGTAGCAGAGTCGTTGAATAAGCACGTTCAACTGTGTATAAGATTTTGCGGAATATCTCCCGATGTTATCCTTACAAATTTTCACTGGTACAGCGGTTGCCGCTATATGATTTTGATGCTCTACACCTGTTCTCAATTTATTTCTTGCTGGCTTTGACGTCGAATCAGAATGGGCTTTGAATATTCTCTGAACAGAAAAAGCGCATTTTCATTTGTACGCTGCAGTGTTCCAAAACTGCCTAATTTAGAAACCAAAAATTCCGAACCCTATCTTAAAGGTCCCGTTGCATTCCCCAAGAGTCACAGATCCTCAAAATGGATTTTATGCATCATTTATTCTGGCTCGTACATCTTCAAGGAGTTGCGTTCTACAGCTCCAGTGATAAGCTACACCGGGCAGTGATATTCATCGCTGATAGAAAGGGAAATTGCTCGAGCACGTCAGTGCCTTGCACGTATGATCTTTATGCAAGATGGAGCACCTCCACACATTCCACGGTACGTTACAAATGTTTTTAAATTTCATTTTACAGAAGAACATGTCATCAGCTGGCACTTTCATAATGTGTGGCCTCCGCAATACCCAGACCTCAATCCATGCGATATTTGGCTTTAAGGGCATTTAAAACATCGGGAAAGTCATGACAATTCTAGAACTTTACCTGATCTTAAACCTAGCATTTCACGCTCAACATTTCCCAGCACGCACTTCGGTCAACTGTGGAATACACCATCTTGTAATTTCAGATAGTAGCTGAAAGATGATGGCCATCATATAGAACATGTTTCGTTGTAATAAATTTGTAAAATTGTAAAAATATTGTAAAGGCATGGCCAAATGTGTAATTTATTAACAATACCTTCTGGTTGCTATATTTGTAACTGTTCCTTTTTCATTTTCGCTGAAAGACATTCTCATCCCTTTATATAGTCCGCCAAAAATTTCACAATTTTCTTATGATTTGTTTCGCATGTAGGCAGCTTCCATAGAGGGTTCTTTGATTCCGAACTTCCGAATACCCTTTATATATATATATATTCAATTAAAACCATGAATAATTATAAGAAAAAATTTTTAGTATATATATATAACTTATACAGAAAAGGAACAGTAAATGTTTTGAGAATAACATACGCTAGTACTAAATGAAAATGTGCCTTTTTTTCTCACGTTTTTGCTTTTATATAGTTCATATATTAATTTACTTGGTAAAATTCAGGTCTTATTACTGATAGTTGGATCTTTTAATGTTTTTAAACTCTTGAACTTAAATATAAAATTTATTATACAGGTTTATATAAACTCTTCATTTCTTAAGTGATATTATGCTGAAATACATACATCATATGAGATCAAATACTGCTAAAATGTATCTTCTCATAAACTACTTATATTAATATACCTTTACAGTACAACAGGTTTTAAATACAGGATTTTTCGAAATTCTAATATTTCTTCAGAAGTCACTAAGGGTTCCACTAATGACAGTAATCTGAAAATAGTTGATTCTATTTACCTGCTTAATAATAATAAAACAAACAAAAAAATGGAATCCCATTTTGGATTTTAAGGCAGCTGCTGAACGAAACCAATGTTTACTTGCTAAGCTTTTAAAATTTGTGAATATGAAAGAAAGAAATTTATTTATTTTGAATAAATAAATAAAATATTATTTAAATATTTTATTTATTTATTAAAAATAAATAAATTTTTAAATAAATTTTTAAATTTAAATAAATAAATATTATTATTTAATAAATAAATAAAAGGGTTTCTCCTTTGAGAGAAACTGACCTTCCAAATGTTTTTTACTTTCAGTTCTGTGCTTTGGTAGCATCTTGTATGTGATGAAAGACTGAAATAATCATTTTAAGATAGTAAGTACTGCAACAAAAATATGCATAATGAAAATAAAATGAATATGTTGTCTAAATAAAGTAGTAAAATACTTCGCACAGCAATCAGTAAACTAGCAAAATATTTAATTAATTATCAGACAATCATTTAAAAATACTAACTCGTATTTAATTCGTTGTTCACAAAACAGCAATAATAAAAAAAAAAAAAAAAAAAAAAAAAGCAGCCAAAACGCAACTGAATTTATTGACACATTTAACCCTGTAAGCAACGAAAAGAATTCGGTTTTATGTTTTAAATTAAAAATGGAAAAATTTCCTAACATGGCACAAGTCTCAACATAACAAAAAACAAAAACAGAGTGGTAACTAAGCAATCAAGTTAGTGTCTTTTTATCCAGATATGGAACACTGATGAAATATACAAAAGCAGAGGAATAACAAGTTTCGTACTTGGTCCACAGTCCTGCTAGTAAGGTTTATTTTGAAGAATCTTTGAGAACTCATAACACAATAAAAATTCGTTTTCCTTAACCCTCCGTTCAGAGTATTTGCGAAAAGTAGCAAACAGAAATCAAATAAATTTCTCGCCTGGAGCAGGCCACCGATTGTTGCTCCGGGCTTCGGTGGCAGGAAACCGTCTCCGCTGTTATCAAATACTACATCATGCGCCGACCATAAAACTGGTGGGCCGAAACGGCTTGCCCGATGAAATTTGATGTAGGGCCATGTCCCGAAAATGGCGTCCAGGGGGCTATCAAATAATTCTGTTGCTGCCCCGAGAGCAGCATTAACGCTAAATCAAGCGCAACATTCTAGAATTGCCCTTTGCCGTTTATGACAGCGCTGGGGGTGGAAAGGCAACATTGTGCAAGGTGGAGTTTTGGCGACGAAAGAACGGAATCTTGTTGTTGTTATTACAGATAAGATAATGTACTATTAATGATATGAATTAATACTTTTTTTTTGCATTTGTTACATATGTGTTACATATACTGTTCTGATTGATATTTAATTACGAAGATTAAAAAGTAGAAGATTTCTGCTTTAATTATAGGATTGACTTAAATTAAAAAGCAATTTAACTGCGTCGGTGGAAAAAATAAAGGATGTCGTATGGAATATTAATTTGTATGGAAACATTAATTGATTATTAAAATATCTCGATAAAACTAGAGGTGGAACGAACCTGGGATCCAAATTAGAACTTTCGATATTCTCGATTCTCAATCTGAATGCGAATTTTAGAAGTTTCTTAAATCTTTCAGATCCTTCATATAAGAATAATAGTACGAAAGTTTAAAAAATATAACTTAATATTACAAATAAGCTAGAGAAGTTAAACGAAAATGTTTGTATTTTTTTTTCTACTTAAAATAACCTTAGTAATAATAATTTTAAAAAAATTATTCAAATTTCGTTTTAAATAATTTCTACAGTTTGTTCACTACAGTGGACAGCATGCATATACGTACATGCATACAAATCTCTTAACAACGATTTACGGTCATTGCGTTTGAAATCATTTCCTGCCTTGTTTGCAGTGATCATTACCATCTTCTAAATGGTCAATCTACAACTGACATGTACATACAGATCCCCCAAAATACCTTCATTTCGTCGATTGGGATTGAATTCATTTTGCTACGATTTTGTAACTTGTACCTATTGGATTCAAATGTCAAATGTTCTAGAAATCGCTTGCCAAACATAAACATTTCCGGTGGTGTTTTGGCTCGATAAGCAGTCCATTTGGGTTTCAATTCACTCTTTTCGGTAGATCTTTATCTACCCATTCCACAATTTTCTCACACTGATATTTAAAATAAAATGTCTAAAATGACTAATTATGAATAAAAATGGCAAGTATAAGAAAATGTAAGCAATATTATATAATGTTTACTATGAGAAATTGTACTAACTCGGAAACAGAAGTAGCAGCCATTTTCCAAATAGCAATGCTTAGTGATGCTATACAGCCATCTAGGATCGACAGTTGAAAGTTCTACTACTAGAGTAGATATGATGCAACAAAGGGTCAAAAGTTTTTAACTAAAGCAAAGTCTGAAATCTGAATTTAGTGAAAACCAAATTTAAGAAGACAATTCTTAAAAAAATGCATACTGTTACTTTCCCTGGGATGAAACATATTTCAAGGGTAGAAATCCGAAATAGAGTTAAATGACTTCAACACGATCGTAACATAAGTGTACCATTAATTACAAAATATTTATAGAAAATACCCTTTTAAGAAATAAAATAGATCAAATACGTCCAGTTTTATCCGAACAGGATTCTTCTATATACGGTCATCAAAGCCAAGTATACCGTATACAGTGACTGTATTTTTAGCAGTCAATGAATAATTAAGGGGACTCATACACCTTAAACCCCTCATGATCTTCGAATATGTGACTATTGCAAGAATTGGGATAGTTTATTTATTTTAAAAGCAATTACTTCCAAGTTTTACAACTGACTTCATGATATAGCTGCTTTGGAAACTAGTAACCAGAAAGTTTGTGTTGCCACAAATAGTTTTGTAATTTAATCCTCTTTGTGACAAAATATTTCGCCATATTTTCACCTTGCGCGCATGATATTTTAAAAATGGCTAACGGTACATACTTGAAATTAGATGGAATTCTTTATATGGGCACTGTTTTCTAACTGAACCAACAATCTGATGAATATTTTAATTTTGAAAAATTTTATGGACGAAAACATTACAAATTTTTTTTAATAAAATACATTTTATAAACTCATCTCAAAATAAAATAAAAATTTAACATGAAATTTTTAGAATTTTAGGTTCACAGTAGTTTCCAGATGTTATAAGAGCTATATATTAAATATGGAATTAAATTATGAAACAGAATGTTTTAAACTGTGCGCGCAAGTTGGAAACATGACGAAAAATGTTGTCACAAAGCGGATTAAATTATGAAAATATTTGTGGCAACACAAACTTTCTGGTTACTATTTCAGAAAGCAGCTATATTATGTAGTCATCTGTAAAAAGTTGGTAGTAATTGCTTTTAAAATAAATAAGTATCCGAATTCTTGCAACAGTCACCTATTCGAACATCTTATGGATTTTAAGGTGTATGAGTCCCCTTAAGTCAGTTTGGTAGCTCTCTTTCTTTAAATTGTGATGTGGGAACAAGTTGGAGTGCGGAGCTTTGTTTCAAATTCGTGCTCTTAGGAATGCTGTTTATAGAAAATCGGATAAATAATTAAGACGCAGATCTTTGCACTGGACAGAAACTACTTATCGCATATAGTTTTTTTTTTTTTTTTTTTTTTTTTTTTGACGTACCCATCAAGCAAGTTTGGAAAACCATCCGTTCCAATTGAGGTTGAAAATTCACAATGATGAATGGCTCAAGGACTTACATAACAATGTGATATTTTTTCAAAATTTAATAAATTGAGCTTAGCATTTATAAATGCGTTCAAATGTTTGACAAAGCTCAATATGCTCAAAAAGTTAGATTGCTGGGAGTCATGCATTGAAAAAAATTAGGCCGAAATATTCGAGGCGGTTTACATATTCTTGTCAGAAAAATTAGCTCAGTTATTAACATACGAAGTCAAAGAGAGCATAAGAACCCACTCAAAAGGCCTCCGAGTGTTTTTAAAACATTACTTGCCCGAATGAAGTGAGAAGGGCAGTTGGATTTCAGATCCTATCAATGGAAACTCCGTTAAAACAGCCTCAAAATTAACATTCTTCAAAAAAGAACAATTTACACTTTCCTGACTTTATTCATTGTAGTTTAAGAATTTTATGGTATTAAAAAAAACACTTTAAAATACATTGAGAGAGTACTGAAAAAGTGTCAGTGGTTATAGGTTCTTAACATGTTCACTGCCGAGAGCCATTTTCAGAAACGATTCCACCACGCCAACAAATTTTAATTAATTAATTATTGCAAAAGGAAAATATGAAACATGTACTTATGAGAAAGATACTGAATTTAGATAATTTTTTACTGCTTTATTACTTAGGGGAAAAAATCTTGTAATTAATAAATCCTTAATTAAAAAAATAATATACGACTTAATTAGATATATTAATGTAAATGTAAGTACACTGACTACCAATAAGTATTTGGACATCTGTGATAGAAAAGAAAAACTAACTTTATTCAAAATCAATAGTTGGTAGAACCTCCACGAGAGCTAATTACAGCGTGGACCCTATAGGGCATACTTTCCACAAGTCTTTGTATGACAGCTAGTGGTATTTTCTTCCACTCGGCTTGGAGAAGACATAGAAGTTCCTTCACCGATTATGCACGGGTAGTGTACCCTTGAATTCGACGATGCAATTCGTCCCAGAGGTTCTCGATAGGGTTCAGGTCTGGACTCTGGGCAGACTAGTCCATTCGATGAACTCCATTGGCACCATACCAAGCCTTGGTTAACGTCGAAACATGACAACTGGCATTGTCGTCCTGAAAGTAACAGGGGTCCAACCCGTAAAACTGCCACAACGTAGGAAGCACATTGTCATCCAAAATAGTGCAGTAGGCATCAAAGTTGAGCTTAACATGAATGGGGACCAAGGGTCCCGGCCCATACCAAGAGAAACACCCCCAGACCATAATTCCACCTTCGCCGAACTTGACTGTTGGCACAATGCATTCTGGCAGGAGACGTTCTCAAGGTAGACGCCAGACCCACACCCTG
Source organism: Stegodyphus dumicola (assembly GCF_044657685.1). Lineage (NCBI taxonomy): Eukaryota > Metazoa > Arthropoda > Arachnida > Araneae > Eresidae > Stegodyphus > Stegodyphus dumicola. Next base: position 7,270,365 of record NC_140773.1, read on the forward strand.
CCATCCGAACGGTAAAGGGTGAACTTTGATTCGTCACTCCAAAGAACCCCTTTCCACTGATCTACGGTCCAATTTCGATGTGCTTTGCACCACTTAACCGAGCAGCGCGGTTGGAATTTGTGATCAAAGGCTTATGGGCAACAGCACGACCATGAAAACCAAGCAGATGTGCTTCCTTACGGATGGTATTCATTGAAACAATACTCCCGGATGCCTGTTGAAACTCCTCGCGGATGAGGGCCATCGGTTGGGTGCAGTTCTTCCGAATTTCTCTGGACAGCACTGGTCGGTCTCTATCTCCCAGTTTCGTTGGTCTGCCGACTCGGGGCACATTCCGACAATCACCGCTCACCTTCCACTTCTTAATCACATAGGCCACTGTCGATTTTGGGTACTTCAGATCGCTAGATATGTCCCTTAAGGATCGGTCACATTTGTGATACCTGATAATTATACCCGATTATAATTTTTCTCGAAATCAGAGAGCTCCGAACTGCGAGGCATCTTGCATGCGACTAAAGCCGATGCTGTTTCCTACGCGATATATACCGGCGGAGTCCGTGACGTACCTTAGGACCGCAGATATCGTCATTTGCATAGGTGTCCAAATACTTATTGGTAGTCAGTGTATTATGTGATTTTCTAATGTATATTTTCTGTATTTATGTTACATTAATTTACGAATTACAATTATTTGCAAATTAAAATTACAAATTATTACAAATTACGATTACAATTATTTGCATTTTAATTGGATTGATTTAAAGAAATATGTATTTAATTAATGATCTAGGTCAGAGGCTTCGAAACATTTTAGCTCGGGGGGCGATATTGGCTCTTTCACGAAGCTTCGAGGGCCAAGATCCAGTCAATTCAGAATACCACGGCCATGCAATTATGATGACCAGTATACACGTTTTTAAACGAGGCAGTGAGAATTTTTTGATTGGATCTATACACTATAATCTTACAAAGAACTTGTTTTTTAGACTTTCATGTAGTTTCACCTAACATGTAGTTATGCACCTCCCTTTTTTGTTCCAACCGGCTGCGTTAAAAGTATATGTATCCACTCTGTTACCCGGCACGGTAAACTCAGTATTTTTTGTCTTATATGTTGGTAAAATATGCATTTTTTGCTTTAAAAGTGACTGAATGTTCTTAAATTCCGGTTCAGTTTTTATGACTTTAGTTAATCGGCATGCAGTAATTGTAGAATTATCAACAATTTAAAAGTTGTCTAAGTGCTACCAAGCCCAAAGAAGCCACCATTTGTTTACATTTTAAACTCTTGTTCTGTTTGAAGATGTTTTATGTATTTTTGCCTTGCTGCGAAGTGAGAACTGAATTAATTGAATGAGAAATATAGCTCTAATGAAATTCAAGGAAATGAGTTTCAATGAAGTGAGACAAAAAATGTGTATAATTTAATAGGACGTATGACGAAGTCATGTTATAAGGTATTTCTCCCACTTCCCTAGAGTGCCTTCGTGGTGTAACGGTAGCGCGCTGGGCCGGTATTCCAGAGGTCCGTGGTTCGATTCCCGGCGAAGGCGGTTGCATGTTTTTCATCTTTTTTGCTTCCAATTAACCTAATGACTTTACAAGTGGCGCCCGAACTAAAAGGGTTGTGGATGATGATTCTCCGAACCCAGGATTTAGCGACTAGGTCCCCTAAAATCCTAGTCGCCCTTTAAAAAGGGGAGTATATAAGGTATTTCTCCCACTTCCCTAGAATGCCTTCATGGTGTAGTGGTTCTGCACGCTGGGCCGGTATTCCAGAGGTCCGTGGTTCGATTCCCGGCGAAGACGGTTGCATATTTTTGATCTTTTCTGCTTCCAATGAACCTAATGACTCTACAATGTGTGTCTTCACGAGATTTTTTATATAAAATATTGCAGTATTTCACTCATTGTAAATTTAGAAATGGTTGTATAATGTTTATAACATGTTTTATAAAGAACGTACATAATAGGCAACGCATTTCTAGATTGGCTGCTATATAAAATAGTTAATTTGCATGTTACTTGTTACTTTGAATTTTATTAATTTATTTGTAAAAAAAAAAAAAAAAAAAAAAAAAAAAAAACACTGGTTGGCCGGATTATTTGTGCTCGCGGGACAGATTTTACCCTCGGGCCGTAGTTTGGACACCCTTGATCTAGGTAATTAAAAGAATTAACTGTTTTTATAGAATTACGTTGCATATTTTTCACTTTTCAAATATGCAGAAGGCATATAACGCTTCTATGTTAGTTTAAATTAGTCTTAGTGTTTTATAAAATGTTTCGCTATTCCCCCTGGGCACCTCGGTTGATAGTGTCTATTGATAAACCATAGTCTTTTTGTGCGAACGATAAAATCTGAGATCTTTCAGAAGTTTTCTCTCGCTTTTTTTAAAATTTGTTTTTGTGGAGAAGAGCATGACAGATTTACGAAATCAACTAGAAAAGTGAAATACAATTTTGATAAGCCTTTGAGAAAATATCACAGAGGGGGGGGAGGTAGAAAAAAATGCAATATACTCTCAAAATTCTTTCCTCAAAAAAGTTAAGAGCAGATGGAAGAAAAAATTCCTTAGCTCATCCAGTTCCAAAAGCAACTTACGAATTGATTTTTATTATTATTTTTTTTTAAATAAGAAAGTGAGAGAGAAATATATCTTGACTGAAAAATATTTAGTAATATCTTCTTCACGAATAGAAAGTTGCTTCGGAAGCAACTTTACTTTTCCTTGTCTAGGTACGACTCAAACACACCAAAATAAAATGAAGAAAACAAAGAAAGATAAGTGAAAGATTCCAAAACGGAGGGAAGGGCAAGCGGAAAAAAAACTTTATTATTTGGTCTCTGACTGTCACTCACTTTCCCTCTTCTAGAAGACTTTTTTATTCATTTACTTTTATATATATATTTTATAACTTACGCTTCTTCACCACTCCAGTTGGCCTATGATTGGCTTCTTTTCAACAACCTCCGGAATCGATCAAAGAATTTTTTTTTCCCGCCATGTGTATTCCGGGTGTTACCATATTTCATCGAATGCTCTTTTCAACGCTTTTTATTTTTTCTCTATTCGGGTCTGAAATATATATTTATTTTTGTCTTTTTACCGTAACCTACCCCGCACAATGACAGCAGCTGGCTAGTGACCCTAAGATTATTGGAAACCTTTTCATTTGTTTAGTTTCCGTTTTTTGATTCCTTATTGTATCAACCGCGAAATGTTCTTAGGCAGCTTTGTTTCTAGTCGCTCCCCTCCACGTCTTCATTCACTGCTTTTCTAGAAGTAGAAATTTATTTTTTAAGAGGTTTATGAAACGGGAGAATTTTCTTAGTGTACAAAGTCAGTTCCTTATTTTATTAATTAAAATTGGGTAGCAGATTAGAATACAGATAGGCTGATCTGATGGAGGTGCAAAATGCAGTTATTATTCTCAGAAATGCCATCCTGTAATATGTAGATGTCAAATACCAGGAATATGCAGAACGTCATCCAAACTCAGTAATACATAGAGCGTCAAATACCAGGAATGTTCTAACGACGTTAACAGTAAAACTATGAACATTATAATAGTAGCGCTATTAAGGGGACTCATACACCTTAAACCCTTCATGATCTTCGAAATTGAAAAATTTTATGGAAGAAAACATTACAAATTTTGTTAATAAAGTACATTTTATAAACTCCACTCAAAATAAAACAAAAATTGAACAAGAAATTTTTAGAATTTTAGGTTCACAGTAGTTTCCAAATGTTATAAAAGCTATATATTAAATATGGAATTAAGTTATGAAACAGAATGTTTTAAACTGTGCGCGCAAGTTGGAAACATGACGAAAAATGTTGTCACAAAGCGGATTAAATTATAAAAATATTTGTGGCAACACAAACTTTCTGATTACTATTTCAGAAAGCAGCTATATTATGTAGTCAGCTGTAAAAGGTTGGTAGTAATTGCTTTTAAAATAAATAAGTTATTCCAATTCTTGCAACAGTCACCTATTCGAACATCTTATGGGTTTTAAGGTGTATGAGTCCCCTTAATGTTGTTAGAACATTCCTGGAAAGACAAGTTTGAAATTTTAGCATTAATGCTTTTAGGAATTTTTAAAAGCTATTTTGTACAGATATACCAGATATATAGTATAAGCTCTATAGGAAATCCTCCAATTACAGTTGGTTGAGTGAGTGAGTGAATAAACGCCACCAAGGAAGACCACTGACCTGGCCTTAGCCTCACAGTGTAATATCTTCCTGGCAGAAACCATCTACTCTCTGCTTCACCCTGCTCCGGGAACGCAGCCGAATAGACGGCTAAGAGCCTCATAAAGTCTTACATGTAAGCTTGGATATTGTTGTACGGGGAAAGAGTATCCTGTTAAGAACTGCTTAAAATTAAGCAAAGAAGCGAAGAATCGCTGTTAGAATAGACAAAAACTTGTGTTAGATAAAGTAAAGATAGGAGAACTCTGCCTGAAAAAGTAGCTGCCGTGGATTTTCTGGACTTACTAAATGTCTACATGCGGGTGCTAATCCTGACACAACTATCATATATTTATGGGGCTTTTGTAAAATCGTTGGTCCTGCAGGGAGGAAAGATGTAACTTATTAAATTAATGCACATAGTAAACTTTAAAGAAAAAGGAGAGAGAGAGATTAAAAAATGATTAAAATGAGATCCTAGCGCCCAAACATAATTTAACGCAGATTACTTTCCATGTGCCTGACTCTTATGTAAGAGCATTTAAAAGATTGTGTACCTGTTATCACTAAGATAACAAATTCCTGTATAATTTAGTTCTTTGCGCATACTTAAACTGTAGTTGTTTTACAAATTGAACCATTCACCTACATTTTCTTTCGTAGTACTTGCAGACAGGATAATACATACATAAGTACAAAACTGAATATTAAAGTGAAAAACTAACATGATACTGAGTACAGAAATACAGAAAGCTGATCTCTAATGCCTGCATACATAGCACTTAAAAATGCATACGTAATACATGAAAACTAAAACTAAAACTGATAAACATAATGCATAAAACTGATCATTCAAGAAGAAATAATGCAATTAAGAAATTGAATTCTCTACCAAGAGAAAAAAGTAACAAAAATTAAAAATATCTGTCTAAGTTTGACGAACAAGAAGATACAGATTAATTCAACTTGGGAAAACAGATCTGATGAAAAGTTATCCTATCATGTTCAAGGGTCTGCTAATAGTGTTATTATTTGTATTTAAAATTAGGTAATATAATTATAGCTATATTGCATTTAATTCACATATTTGTAACCATTACCATATTGTTGTTGTTATCGATCTCACTTGTCTAACAAAGGTCAGCACAAGTACACGACATTCATCGTGACAAGGAGTCATAAGCGTAGATGACATTCATCGTAAAGTCTTAAAGCGTAGTACACGACATAGCGTAGTCGTCATAAGCGTAGTACACGGCATTCATCGTGGCAAGGAATCAAAAGCGTAGATGACAGGCCGACTTAGTTCCGCATCAAAGTTTGAGAGATAGGTCTAAGGATCTCCCACCCCTCTACCCTACCAATAACCTCACAAGAGGACTTTCGGCTCGTCGCATATTTAGAGTATCTCCAAAAAGCACGACGATAATTCGATAAGATGCAATTTCCGATTACTTATTTCATTCTTACAGAAATAATTTCCTTGTATAATTTTATTTACTTTCTTTATAGAATTACATGCAGCCTGATTGGGAGAAAGATTTGTATAGAACTATGAGGGTCTACGACTTTTCGCCGTCGCCATTTCACAGTGGCCGTTTCGTCGTGGCCATTTCGCCGTCAGGACATTTCGCCGTCAGGATGTTTCGTCGTCAGGAGGTTTCGCAGTCAAGACATAATTTTCTTTACACCACTGCATTATATCTTGAAGTATTATAATGGTATTACATTTATTTAGTTTAATAATTCCGTTTACCTTTTGTATCCGTAACAAAAGTCGCTTATAATATATATAGTTGTTTATAAGTTATATTATCGATTTTAAAATTATGCAAGTACAATATTTACATCATTCATCAAAATTTCTTGAGATTTTAATCGGCTAGTTCAGAGAAATCACTCATGCAAGCGGGAAATTCGCATTTTTATGAAATCGGAGTTCAAAACGGAATTACTTTGGTATCTTGTCAGCACTTTACTCTCTTAAAATTAATATATCATGCGTAACGATGTATTTGTATAAAATTGCATATTTTTACCTCTCCCTCTGACTTCTTATTTTATATCATTAAGTAAACGCTAGTTTTTTATCCTTTCTAACTGCAAATACATTTTTTCTATAAATCTATCCCAGTGTCTGGCAAAGATACCATTAAATTAAAACTATATTTCGGAGAGTCATTGCGAATTGCTTTTAAACTTTTTGAATCTGTATCTCTAACAGCATCTTTAATTTTCCAAGAAAAACCAAAATTAGCTCACATTTAAACGTTTGGAGAAAACTTTGACTCATTTCCTTAGTCATGAATCTTACTTTCTGTAATCCTGACTACTTGATCCTTAGTTATTCTATGAATGTACAAGAAAGGATTTGTTCGCAAAACTGGAGGCCGAGGCAAAGACTCGTATGGAATTTTCTATACTAATTTTTTTTCATTATTTCAAAAATCACTGAGGCTGATTAAGTAAAGTGTTTCATAATACAACCTAACAATTCAAGATTTTTTTCATTTAAAACTATTCAACTTTTTATGGCTTCATTTTATTATGAATTGTATAAAATAACATCTTTTACATTTCAGAAAAAGACCTTTTTTTTCTTTGGAAAGGCTAAATTAAATCCTCAGAGATTAGATTAAAAGATTAAAAGCAAAAACAAAAGGAATATTAAATCCTAGATTAAAAGCAAAAACTAAAGGAAGCCTGCCTGTTTTGGAAGAAACTGTTGGGAAGGGAAGTCTCAATAATTTTTCCCTCTTTTCTCACACTTTCAGTTTTATGAAACCTAGAATAGAAAATAAATGAATAAAAATTCACATATTTTAAAATTTTAAATGCAGCAGAAGAATTTGGATGAAATGGATCTCATTGGACGAAACATCTGCTTGGCGGTCATATTTGGAATGGCGAGTTATCGTCTTGTATGCATGGTAATTAATGCCAAACAAACCTTGTGGGCTTTCAGTAAAACGAGGAGAAACAGCGTTTATTTCATTCAATATTATTTTTATTTTATGAATGAAAGCTAAGGAGAATTGTGTGGAATATATTTTAAATAACATACTGATCTTATTAATAGTATTTCTATATTTGAATTTAAACTGTTAAAAGTACGATATTGTTTTGCAAGAAAAAGTGTTTACATAGAAATGGTATTTGTACTTTTTCGTTATTTCTGTTAGAAAGAGTCTATTGTGTAAATTTCCATAGCGCATGAATTTATACAAATAAAGAAATATTAAAAAGATAAACCAAATGAAAATATTCAATAAACATTTAAGGGCGTCGGATACTTATTCTTATTACCTAAATTATGAGCAAGTATAACTAAAATTATATTTTATTCCATTATGAGCTATTTCTATTGAAACGCTTTTCCGGATCTTCGATCGTTATCTTGCTACTGGGAACCTACTACAAAGAGTACAGTAAATAAAAATAAGAAAAATTAGCATTAACAAAAATTGAGAAAATAAAAGTGTTAAATTTTTAATACCGCATCCGAAGGTGAAAAGACCAATAATGACAAAGTCAATTTAATAAAGTGACGATAAAAATAAATCCGTGCAGGGCCAGAGTTTGTTAAAAGTTACAAGCAAGGACAAAACCGACGATCTAGAAGTCCGAGAATTTCTTCCATACTCGTTATTGCTGAGCTGCGGTTTGTACGCTGTCTTTCGCACAATTTTCGCTACAGTACGATCATATAATAAGAGTAAAGCAAAAGTCGCTAATCACAAGATTCTGTAATCCTACGTTTCCTGTTTAACCAATCGCATTAAACAGTAGAAGAAAAGGTTTGTAGGCTTTGTGAATATGCGTGAGGCCCAGGGCCAGTGTCCATCTGCTCTTGAAAGCAGTCTCTCAGTAGAAGAGTTATTGTATAAAACTCAATTTTTTTTTCAGAGCTAAGAGGCTGTCAACCGTTTAAACTCGCTTTCTTCGAAAGCATAGAATTTATAGAATCTTCACTACTGCATAGAGGTAACAGCAAATTAAATTATTTTGCTTATGCTTGTCATAGCATAAGGTTGTTGAAAGAGAGATTTAATTTATTATGTAATGGACAATATGTTATTTTATCGCAATGTTGCAATTTTGATCCAACTAGCATAAAAAAATGGGAAAAATAAGAAATAATAGAAATAAAATTTTGATAGATAGGACAAAAAATATTAATTCTGCACAAATTTTTTATTACTTCCTTGTACGAAGTAAAAAGGAAGTATTGTAACCGCGAAAAGTTTCAGGCAGCATATTTCAACGAAAATATCCATTTTGACCGCTATCGAATGCAATTTAACGATGTTTCTGCGTGATATCTGTACGTAAGGACAGAATAAAATACTCTTTTCCTTCAAAAAAATTATAAAACTGCTTTAAAATTAATTTTGAAGAGAATTTTTCGTGGTGTCTATACGAACGTATGTACGTACGTTCGTGCGTACATACGTATCTCGCATAACTCAAAAACGAGTAGCCTCAGAACGTTCAAATTTTGTATATAGGACTGCTATAACATGCAGATGTGCACCTCGTATTTTGGTTGCAATCGGCCGCACCAAACGTATATAAATATATTTATATATATATCCACTCTGTTACCCGGCTCAGTGATCTCAGTTTCTTTACTTTTATATGTTTGTAAATTGTACATTTTTTTTTCTTTAAAAATGATTCAATTATATTGTTTTTATCTTCCTGTTAAGGATTTTATGCCTTTAGTAAATTTGTGTGCAATATTTTTAGAATTATCAGGAATTTTAAAGTTGTCTAATTGCCGCTAAGCTTGTTTTTAATGGCGGCCATTGATGTTTACATTTGAAACAGGAGACTAATGGATTTGTTGCCAATCTAGAGAAACTTAGCTTCCCAACCACAAAGATAACGCATTCATTTATTATTGCCAATTAAATCATGCTTAATTCTTTCTGGAATTTTTTCGAGGAAATAAGCGTTTGAAATTTACTTCGTAATTTTTAATACAGATATTTTGAGTTTTTATGTATTTTTGCCTTCTCGCGAAGTGAGAACTGAATTAATTGAATGAGAAATACTCAATCGTCTGTGAAAAACTGTTTCTTTTTTGTTTTATCTGCTTAATTTTTTTTATACGTAGTTCTAGCTTTATTATAGTATTTGAATAGAACATGTGGCAACGATTAGATAATTCTTTAAATGATACACATTTTGTGCATTCTGAGTTATAATATGAATGAAATATAATACTGTTAATTAAACCTAGCGCCAGAGTGTCGCTATGGTAAACAAAGTGAATTTTAGAGAATGCATTTATTCTATTGTGGTTTATGTGCTGTCGGCGAAGTAGGTTTAATTTAATCTAATAAGTTTAAATAAAATGCAAGAAAAAATGCGTATAATTTAATATTCCGTACAAGGAAGTCATGTGGTGTACACATCAGATTTTTTTCAGTCTCTAAAAATTGCAGATTAATGCATTTCTTTAAAATGGTTTTTCTACTTACCTTTCTAAAAATAGTTAACTAGCTCATAATAAGAAATCTTCAAAAAATTGCAGGCAACTTCCATATCGTTAGCTCCTTAAATATCGTAAAAGTTAAAAAAGTGACGGTGGTAAGGAGCCATTACTAAAGAACCCAATTTTCATTTCACGGGCATTACCCCAAAAACAATGAGCGAGCTATTTAGACCGTGGACTGCTTCTTCACGAACATTTAATTTGGCGCCCAGCGAAAATCAAAAAAGCATTTCTAGCCTTTAATTGCTTTTTCTTAAATGAGGGGGTTTAAAAGTTTTTTTTTTTAAATATCCCAATCCCTCTATCTTTTGTTATGTTACTCCTCCCGAAAGGCGCCTCGCCACTGAAAAAAAAACCCGTCGCGACTTTAAAAGGTTTTGCATGGGTGACGTTTCCCAAAAGGAAGAACGGATTGTTCGCCATATTTGGTCACTCATCGGTTATGAAAAGTCCTACAATTACAACTAACCTTAACTATACGCGACAGTTTCTAAGCTAGTTGAAATTATGCATGATACTTGAGAATTATAAACGCTTGATCAGTTGATCTATATTTTAGGCCTTTTAATTCATTGCATATCCAAAAACCCATCAAAGGAAACATTATTTATTTATTTATTTATTTAATTTTCACAAAATTGCAACCAACAGCTTGTGGAGACATTACGTATTTTTTTTAAACAGGAGACGTGAAAAATGAGCAATGCCCTTGCTTCGACTCGAACCACGGACCTCTCGAATACGCTTCGAGCGTGCTGACCACTACACTACGAAGGCATGCTAAGAAGGCGGGAGAAATACCTTACATACTCCCCCTTTTAAGGAGCGACTGGAGTATTACGGGACCCATTCGCCAAATTCTGGTGGTGAAAAACCATCATGCACCGCCTTTTAGTTCGGGCGCCACTGTAGAGACATTAGGTATTTTTGGAAGCAGGCAAGAGGAAAAATGAGCAACGGCTTCGCCGGGAATCGAACCGCGGACCTCTGGAATACGAGCCCAACATGCAGACCACTACACCACGAAGGCACGCTAAGAAGGCGGGAGAAATACCTTATAAGCTATCCCCTCCAAAGGTACATTTGGACTCTTAACATTTGGAACAGACGAGAAAAAATTGCTAGCATGTTTGCTAAAAGCGCAAAAATTATTTGCAAATATATTATCCATCACAGGCCTCCAAAACCCGCCGATCACCATGGCCCACTTAAGTTCCAAAAATAAAATGTAATGCATAAAAATAAATTATAAAGCATAAATACGAAACGAATATTTGAAGAATACGTAAAAAAACTAACCGAAAATAAATAATAATAATAATTTTTTTGTTTTTTTTACAAAGTTGCAGTAACGAATATGCAGTTTTATTTTAAATTATAACATAATTTCAAGGAGAAATACTTAAGTTTTGCAGCTCCAATCCATAATCCATAATTCAAAAGATTGTCTTTGACCTTTTGTCCGCATTTGATTGAACTTATAAATGTGCATAAATATTTTCATACTTGAATTTTTTTTAAGAACAAGAGGAGCTTAACTAATGAAAATTTAGATGCTTGAATTCGTCTTAAAACGACTATGTCAGGCTTGTCTAAATTGATGTCACAAGTTCAGCATCAAAGGATCCATTGATATCGAAGAGAAAAATAAAATTCATTCGGTTACATTTGCTTTTATAATAACTAGAATTAAAATTTTGTTTTTTATGTGTAAAGTTTAAAGCGTACCGTAATTATTTTCTGAAAAAAATTATCGCATTATTCACCAATAAAGACTGTTCTATACCACTGCCTGCCCACCAGCGGCCGAGCGGTAAAGTCGCTGAACAGTGGTAGTTCGGTCCGAGGTTCAAATCCCGCGAACGGACTGGCTGCATGGGTGTTTTCGTGGTTTCCCCCATGTGTAACGTGTATACGAGCCAGTTTCCCTTAGAAAGTCCTCCACGAAGGCATCCCTCCCTTTAGGCAAATAGCCCTAGTGTGCTTTGCCATAATTAAATACACCAACACACTTAAACCACTGCTCTAAAACGTCTTCTTAATACACACAATTTAATTGATTTTGATCAGCAGCTAAAAAAAGGTTGCAAACGCCTAATCTATCAATTTTCAATCTTTTTCATAAATATATAAAAAAGGACTTCTACCTATCACATTTATCTATATATGTATAGCATAAATTTAAAGTAAAGATTTGAAATATGATATAATGCTTTATAGCGTACTGCAACTGAAAAAATAATATATTTATTTCCTAAATCATTCAAATCATATATTTATCATTTCCAATTTAATGACGCTAAATATAAGATTCAAATCTCTTGTAAAAACCGGATACTTAAAGTATCCGGTTTTTACAATTTTAAGTGATATTTGAAGTCTTTAAGTGAAATAATCATCTAAAATAATTATCCATAAAACAAATAACTTTAAAATCAGAGAATTTTAATTTTCTTTATTATTTAATCTTCCCAACGAATTTTTTTGGCATTTATTTAAAATGAATAATGGACAAAATAACAGTCAAGTTGATAAAAAAAGTTCTGAAGATGCAATAGAAATAACAGAAGTGTTTCAGAAAAATAAGTACAGTAAGACCCCGCTTAACGCTGTTTCGTTTAGCGCTGTTTCGGTTTAGCGCTCTTTTATTTCAACCCGGGGATTCTCCGAAATTGTGCGCAGCGCTAGGTTTCCAAATAACATATCCGAAACAGTGTAGTTGTGTTTCTTGCTTTTTATCATTTGAAACAACATTTGTTGACATTATTGTAAATTTGATATATAATACTATAACGATTAATAATACAGTGACAAATATTATGTATGATCTTTAGTTTTTATCGTGGGTGATAATACGAGTAAAACACAAGAAAAGAAAGCAACCAGAAAAAGGCATTTCGCTGGAAACTCAAACGCAAGTGATTAGAAGATTTAGATTCCGGTGAACGTCAATCTCAAATTAGCGCTGCATTGATTTTGGCAACTTCAACAATAAGGACAATTCTTAAGAATAAAGAAAAAATACTGTCATCGGCAACTGCAACTACGTCAAGCTCTGCAACTAGAATTACCCGTTCTAGAAATAACATTATAGAGGAAATGGAAAAACGACTGTCTATATGGATTGACGACGAAATTGAACGCAATATGCCATTAAGCCAATCTATCATAATGCCTTCTTGACAAAAAGGCAGAAAATTGGAAACCCAGAATAGAATGAATGATCTGACTGAGAATTTTATTTGTTTTTAAAAGTATATGCGTTTATATTGTTTTTATTTTTGTGAGAAATAAATGTTTGATTTTATTTTTATTAAAAAAACATTATTAAATTTAATGCCTAACCATTTTTTATCCGTCTTCCCCTAACCCCATTATTTACATGTTAAGATAGCCTCGCTTAGCGCTGTTTCGCATTACGCTCTACTTCGATGGAACGTATCCCCCGCGTTAAGCGGGGTCTTACTGTATAAACTTCCATTGGTACATTAATTATCTGACATATTTGGCAAAAAATGTCAAAATACCTGTGAAGAATCTTGCCAGAATGATGAAAATTAGTGTGTATAATGCGTACAAAAATAATGAAAGAAATAATTACGATCTTAGAAACTTGGAGCTATTAATTTGGACTACAAGAAATGGGAAGTCAGTATTTTGTAATGCCTCTTCTAGATGAGAGGTGAGCATAACCCAGCCTGATATAGCAGTACACATTTCAAGGATAATATTTCAGAATATAAGAAGAAAAGTGAAATAACATAATCCACAGTTTATATCCCCTGCTTGGTAGAAATTCAACAATAAGTCTGAAATTCAAACGTTATATGTATGTCTCGATTATCAGACCGGTTATTACTATGGACGTTATAAGAAATAGACTAACCCAGTGGGCAGGGCGCGCGTCACCGACATGTCCGGAAGAAAGAGTAGGGACGATCTTGTTTACTTTAAAACACTGAAACCTATGGCGTTTGTATCACATAATTGTTTTTAATTATTAAATGTGATACGTTGTATAGTGATGAGATTATGAAAGACACAGTTTTTTTCAAATAGGATTTAATATATCTCATTAAAGCACTTTTTACTGCATTTCGCGCATTTTTTTCACGCGCAATCCTTGTACAAACATATTTACTTTGGTAAAACGATTAAAACTCTAAGCACAAAATTCATGAACTTTGCGAAAAAATAAAGTAAAATTAAATAAGACTGATAGTACGTGATGCTTTGAAATAAATAAGGTAAAATTAAACAAGATGTGATAATTTTTTTTAAATAATTAATGAACGTTTTCAGGCAGTGATTTTCAAAACTATAATAACATTACAAAACGATTATTTATTTGATTATATCATTATTAAATTATTAACATTAAAGTGGATTATTAATTTTAGTAATTTATAAAATTCGGAGCATAAAATTTTCTGAGTGTAATGAATGGAAAAAAAAAAAAGATAAAATAAAATCTAGAAGCACGCACATTTTATATTACGCCCAAAAGGCACCTTTCTTTACCGTTTTGTGTGTTACCTATATTTATTGAATATCATGTTCTTCGCCCGTAAACCACATACATTTGAAAACAGCATATCTTTAGAATTTCCACGCTGGCGATAAAAATGTTATTTTCCGTATAGTGCTACCATTGCTCGCTTTAAACTCGTTTAGTTTGTTAATCAAACATTCGTTAAAGTTTTACAAAATATGAAATAGATTAAAACAAATTCAAAATTCGGCCGTCCAGATGCCCATATTCGGGTGGAGGATTACATTATTCAAAATTTGATGGCTCTAGGTACCGTCGTTTTTGTCACAGTGCGACAAACATACATGTATTAATGCAGATTCTTCATTATTTAATTTCTTTAAATATAATACTGGGCGATAATATTTGGTAACAACAATTTGCAAGGAGACACGGACATTTAATAGTTAAACAGCGCAAAATGCCATTTCGAGCTAATAAATTAAGCTTATGCAGAACTAAAAATAAATTTAAAAAATAATCATTATAAAATACTCAAAATTAATTATTACTGTTAAATAAAATTTTAATATTAGAATTAAATGTATAAAATTTAAGGAGTCAAAAGTGTTTATCACTATGATGTATTATGAAATTTAATTGAAATAAAATTTCTTTATACAAACTGTGCTATAATACTCATCTATAATTTTAAAAAAGCAGCACAATTTAGAATTTTAAACAAATCTTTCGAAAATTCGTTTTTAAATAATTTAGTACTTTTTACTTATTTACACCAATAAAAAGTATAAAAATTGCAAGAAACAATTGCTTGTTTGAAATTTTCTATTAGTTCAGATTTAAAATATTATTTTCTAAAAGAAGTAGTTACAAATTTCCTTACAGCATAGGAAAAGCTAAAAAAATATCCATCCCTGAAAGCATGCAATAGCTTTATAATTATTTGGAACGCTAATTATGCTTCATAAATATGCTAAAGTTTTAAAAATCAATCTCAGTTTCAAAAATAAAAATATGGAGAAATTCTAATTTGTGAAATGAAGCGTTACAACCAGCTTTTTCTTGACAATTATACACGCTGCAATAGGCAACCATTGCTAAATTTCTGCAAGTCGTTCCTACTCCTCCGGATGTGATCAAGGTGACAGCCGGGGAACGCGTCAGACGAGGGAGAAAATCCATTTGGGATGGTCTGTTTCTTATAAGATCCATGGTTATTACAGTAAGACCCCGCTTAACGCGGGGGATACGTTCCATCGAAGTAGAGCGTAATGCGAAACAGCGCTAAGCGAGGCTATCTTAACATGTAAATAATGGGGTTAGGGAAAGACGGATAAAAAATGGTTAGGCATTAAATTTAATAATGTTTTTTTAAATAAAAATAAAATCAATCATTTATTTCTTACAAAAATAAAAACAATATAAACGCATATACTTTTAAAAACAAATAAAATTCTCAGTCAGATCATTCAGTTTATTCTGGGTTTCCAATTTTCTGCCTTTTTGTTAAGAAGGCATTATGATAGATTGGCTTAATGGCATATTGCGTTCAATTTCGTCGTCAATCCATATAGACAGTCGTTTTTCCATTTCCTCTATAATGTTATTTCTAGAACGGGTAATTCTAGACGTAGTTGCAGTTGCCGATGACAGTATTTTTTCTTTATTCTTAAGAATTGTCCTTATTGTTGAAGTTGCCAAAATCAATGCAGCACTAATTTGAGATTGACGTTCACCGGAATCTAAATCTTCTAATCACTTGCGTTTGAGTTTCCAGCGAAATGCCTTTTTCTGGTTGCTTTCTTTTCTTGTGTTTTACTCGTATTATCACCCACGATAAAAACTAAAGATCATACATAATATTTGTCACTGTATTATTAATCGTTATAGTATTATATATCAAATTTACAATAATGTCAACAAATGTTGTTTCAAATGATAAAAAGCAAGAAACACAACTACACTGTTTCGGATATGTTATTTGGAAACCTAGCGCTGCGCACAATTTCGGAGAATCCCCGGGTTGAAATAAAAGAGCGCTAAACCGAAACAGCGCTAAACGAAACAGCGTTAAGCGGGGTCTTACTGTATCTATGCATCCCCAGCATGGGCTGCCCACACACCAGCCAACGATAAAATTCGGCAGACTCTCCAAAATAGGGTGTTAAGAATCATCACAAACGCACATTTCGTAGTAAGCATGGACATTCTGCACCGAGATCTTAAGATCCCAAAAATGCATACACTACTTACTGATCTGAATGACAGTTTTTCACCAATTGCAGGACTGTCAACTATTCAGAAATGTTCGGTTATAAGATTCTTGACAACGACAAATTACTTCGACCTTTTGCCGCCCATTTACTGGCAGATGAAAACTTTGTCACATAAATTAAGGTCTGCTGGATAATTTATACATACGTATCTATATATAATGTACATAGTTTTCGATTCTATCATTTATTTGTAATCATTTTCAGCTGTCTTAGTATTGGTTAGACGTTCTTTGCCAGAGCTTCAGTTTCTCCTGAGCGACGACAGGTGCTGCCGCGCTGATCGTCACCTCGTGGTGTAACATCGACACCTCCTTCTTCTCCCGGACTCAAGTCACCGTCCCACGGACACAATACCCTTCACGTACATTACAGTCTCAATTGCCGCTCTCACAGCATTATTTTAGCAGAGCTGGTAACGTCGCTGTTCGCGCGATAAATCAGCAATAATTCATTTTTGGTATTGGTATTGGATAATATTCTGAGGTGCAGCGTCCCAGATCTTAACTAATTTTTCAGATTTCTTTCCTCGACATTTCAGAACAAGCCTATCATGTACCGAGCCTATACTTTATCAGAGAGGTATTGTTGATATCTAACGGAAGGGTGTCAATATTAGAGGCCCAGATCTGGGAGTGCTATGTCATGCACGGTCGAAAGTTATTGAAAACCGCTTCAGGCATGCACGATATGAACGATTGAAATAAAGTTGCAGAACAACGGTGACATGCTGTACTGCCCTGGAAACGATACAAAGCACAAAAGTTTAATTAACTTTCATACGATGTGGCTGTCACAAGCGATAAGCGACGGAGGACGTGGGCACTGTCCCTTTACCATTTGGGTTAATCAGTACAACACCACGTCCAACTTTATCTTACATTTCATATTACATTATATATTACGATACATGATTTACACATTGTATTATATACTACATATCAAATTAATACCTTACCTAACATTACAGTAACTTCACATAAACTTATTACATTAAAATTCTTTCCTAATAAACCCTATACTGGTAAGTTATAAAAGGGTTATTTTGCACAGGATTCGCATTAGACACAGGATACGCATTATATTATCATTATACACTGGGTACGCATTACATTATACACGGGGAAATTAATGATACATTATACGCAATAGGGGTTATAAGCACGATACGGGTTAAATTATTCACAGGAAAATTAGTTATACACAGATATTGCATTATACAGGATAAATTATACACATGATAAGCTTATAAGGTATTTCTCCCACTTTCCTAGCGTGCCTTCGTGGTGTAACGCTAGCACGTTGGGCCGGTATTCCAGAGGTCGGTGGTTCGATTCCCGGCTAAGGCCGGTGCGTATTTTTCGTCTTTTCTGCTTCCAATTAACCTAATGACTCTACAAGCTTTATACACTGGATGCATATTGAATTGTCATCAGCACCATGCTATTGTACCCGTTACTCGGTACACTGCCTACGTCGTTATATTATAATACTATTATACAGTTTGCATTCGCATTGTTTCAGTTGGGCTTAGCATTGTATGTCTTGTTGCTTATTAATCAATACATACTACATTACATATATGATACATATGACACTATTACGATTACATTACATATTACATTATATATTATGATACATATGACACTATTATGATTTATTACATATTACATTATATATTATGTATACGATTACGTTACATATTACATTATATATTATGATACATATGACACTAATTACGATTACATTACATATTACATTATATATTATGATACATATGACACTATTACGATTACATTACATATTACAATATATATATTACGATACTTGGCTTACGCATTAGATTATATACTACATTACGGCTCTTACAAGCAGAGACTTCAACACGGAAAATGGGGAACATGCCTCAGTACAGGTATTTTTTATGGCTTAGCCGATTTGTCTTTGAAAGGGCATGAGGGGGCTAATGACGACCAGAATGAAACATATTTCATACTGAAAATCACACGATTAGAGAAATACTTCCACCAACACCTAATCGCATCGTTTAGACACATACATTTGAAAATCATGATAAGGATGTTGAGTGATGATTGATTTCAACTGGAAAGGCTCTGCATCCAAGGAACAGATGCAGTTCTTTTCTTTTCTGCTTTCTTTTAACGTTTCGAATGGACATATCCATTTCTGAAATGCCCTCATCAAGCTGTCATGTCACTAAGACAGCTTCTTTCAGCTTCGTTATCAGATCGTACACGTTCAATTCAGATTGATTGCTGCATTCACCGGTACATAGCATTCACATAAACGCTCACTGTCATAATTTCCGACGCTTTCGAGCGCTGCTTTTGATATATCTTTTCTTGAGTCTCAAAAAACTCAAAACTCTCTTTTTGTTTCCCAAACTCAAAACTCTCTTTTTGTGATTATATTAACTGCTTTTGAAACTGTGGAGACAACCCATATTACAGCTTTAATGTTTTTATCATGGTTTTGCAAAGCAAAGTATTTGAAATAGTTATTGTCTCTGTAAATTTTTAAGCGACGACTTAAATTTTCATTAATTTATTGCTAAAATTTTAATACTGATCAGCTTAAAAATATTTAAAGACCTTTCAATTCATAATGAAGGTTTCCACAAATCAAACAGTTATAAAATAAGAAATGTTTTCGTCGATGTATCATTTACTAAAGTTAATTACTTAGTAATATTAAACTTGATAAAACTAATTCAGTTAAAATTTTTAACTTCGAACTAGAGCTCTTAGTACTATTTTAGTTTCTTCTATTTTCAGTTTAACATTTAAAAAATTTCAAATTTTTAATCACGGTGCTGATGCCATTTATTTAATTTAGAATTATCAACAATTTTAAAGTTGCTTAAGTGCCGCTAAGCCTTTTTTTGATGTCGGCCATTGATTGTTTACATTTGAAACAGCAGACTAGTGGATTTGTTGCCAATCTAGAGAAACTTAGCTTAGCAACAACAAAGATAACGCCTTCATTTATTATTGCCAATTAAATCATGCTTAATTCTTTCTGGAATTCTTTCGAGGAAATAAGTGTTTCAGATTTACTTCGTAATTTTTAATATAGATATTTTGAGTTTTTATGTATTTTTGCCTTCTCGCGAAGTGAGAGCTGAATTAATTGAATGAGAAATACTCAATCGTGGAAAGGAGGTTTTATATATATACTATGGAAAGGAGGTTTTATATATATATAAAATAATAATAACAATAATTCAATGTAAATTTAAAAGTGCATCGTTATGAAAATAAAACAGTAAAGTTTTAAATTTCTAATTAAGGATTCAGGCTAACAATTGTACTTTGCAAAGTTAGTTAATTTTTTCAAAATTATCGATATAAATTATAAATTTTTATATCGGGAAAGTTTCTGTTAGTTTAGAATATCTTGTTACTTTTACTTATTGATGTCATCTTCATCTACGTTTGTCATAAACGAAGACCCCTGTATTAAAATTACGAGAAAGTGTTGTAACATACAGTGCATTGTTAGAGTTATATAGCATTATACTCAGTAACATACTTTAGTCGAAGTGAGAGCAACTTTCGTAAGGGTCTCCCATTAGCATCTTCGTAAGGGTGTCCCATTAGCATCTTCGTAAAGGTGCCCTCACCCATGTAAAATTTACTTTTTTCAAGTTAGAAACTGGTCAGGCAAACTTTCAGTCAATAGCTATGTTGCATTCTCTAAGACGGGACACCTTTAAAAGATATCCATGTTGAATGTTGCGTTTATGTAAATACAGAATGTATTTTGAAAAATGTCTAATAGGAGTACGTACTGGAGTTTATCAAGTGATTATTCATACAGCAGAGTATGCATTAATTTGATTTCGAAGCATAAAAAATGAAAAACATGGAAAATCAACAGTGCCGTAACCGAAACTACCAAACTCCTAACCTTCCGATTGCTAGAGGGACATGCTTCTAATTACACCATAACTGTGCGCGGAGGGGAAAAACTCCTAATATTATTTCATCGAAAATTGTATTTCAAAATATTTCTGATACCTTCCAAAAGAGATCAATGCTATATTGAATGGCTTGACCTGTCTCAGTCAGTGCAGGCAGAGTGCCCTTCCTCGATCACGATCTGTGTTATGCTGCAGACCGAATAAAAACTTAATCATAGAAGAGGCCCATTTGATAACCTAGAGTCTTAAATCTCGTATTAAAACCTGTTCGAGGCCACTAGATGCCCTTTTTCCAGTTTTATTTTATGAGAGTAAAAATGTATTGGACTTCTTTTACTGTTAATATTTTTATACAAGTGAAAGAAAATGGTTTTTTTAAAGTGACGTTTAAGTTTCCGCTATTACTAATAAGCATACATTATCAATAATTGTACAATTATATAGTTAATATCAATAATTATTATACGTTTTAATTAAAAATCATGTAAAGTGACTTCACAGGACAGTTAAAAGATGATTTGGGAACTTCTGAAACGTGGAGTTTTAGGTCTCAGCCTTATATAACTAACTTCAGTGACAATCAAAGTTGTACGGTTTTTCAAGTCAAGAATAAATAGAATCAGAGTTGTAGAGAGACAATCAAAGTTTTTTTTTTTTTTTTTTTCTTTTTTTTTAATACTGGAGACGTGAAAGATGCGCAGTGCCCTCGCTGGGAGTCGAACCTTGGATTTCTCAAACAAGCGTCAAGTATACTTCCAATTATATCACGAAGGCATGCGGAAAGGAGAGAGATAATACCATATATGCACCTCTTTTTAAAGGGCGGCTGGGGATTAGAAGACCCAGTTGCCAGATCCTGGTGGGGATGAATTATTGTCGCCACTTGTAGAGTCAGTAGAGGTGTTTTTTTTTTTTTTTTTTTTTTTTTTTTTTTGTTAAAGCTGGAGGAGTGAAAAAAATGTGCTGGGCCCTCGCCAGTACTCGAACCCTGGACCTCTCGAATACTGGTCGAGTGTGCCTCCAGTTATACCACGAAGGCATGCCACGAAGAGGGAAAAAATACCTTATAAAAGTTAACTATGAAATTTGATTTGATAGTTGATTTAACTAAGGCAACGCATTCTTTCTGTCTTCGAAGAGATGGATGATATCTTGAAGGATTTTATAAGGAAAACTGTTTCGTATTAACATTCAAAGATCCTATCCACTCGACTAGAAGTGGGATTGCTCATAATTATATATTTAGAAAGCTTATAGAGACAGGCCTGATCCTGTCACTGTGACTTCAGTCTCTTGTACGTAAAAGCTTACGCATAGTAAATTCGCCAGACTAGTCGTAAAATATATGGCTTTAGAAATTGCTTAATAGATTAGCTAATAGGTAATACTTATCTGTAACTCAAAAATTACTTTGAAATCAATAGAAAACATTCGAGATACAACAGAAGAGGATAAGCATCTTTAAATATCAGAAAATACGAGGAAAAAATAATCTAAATCAATTACCATAACACTATTTAAATAAATGTAGATGGGAGTAATTTTAAACAGTAACAAATATTTTTGAAATTAAATAATAATGTCATTTGTAGCTTTTTGCTTTCAAACACAAATTCTTAATATACACATTTCGTGTATTCAAAAATGGCGTCCCATACGGAGAGTTCAGGATCCATTTTGCTCAATGAGAAAGTTGACATCATCGTTGGACGCTTTATGCGCATTTAATGACTAGAATAAGGGCCTAATGGTGTTCGGGTGACTTAGCTTTCACTTAGGAATCGACACTTACCCTATTGCTTAATCAAATGGTGCGTATCAAAGGGACTCACTCTATGGTTGAGACGCTTTCATGAACTTCGACAATGTTTTCTTCCCTTCCCCCCTTTTTTTTTGTAGATAATTTAGAGCAATATTGATCACGAGTTTCATGCTAGCAGTCAACTCTGCAACATTTAGTCGCAGTGCAAAAGAAAACTAAAAGTCAAGAAGAGTTATCAACTTGCTGTTATGTCAGCCAAAGCCTATTATCATCACATTTGGATTTTCTTCGTCTTTTTTTTTTTTTTTTCAGTCGTTTCATCAATCGCTAGATCACTTTAAGAACAGCAGATATTAAAGTGTTCATGAACTTGTTTCGTTGACGACATCGATAAACTAATTAAGACTGCAAAAGAAGAGTTGCTTTTTTCTAAGCGTTGTTCTCTTTAGAAAATTACAGATTTTTACATTTATTTCGCAGTTAGATATTCTACTAGTCCTTGAAATTTTTAATATACTCAGCTTTCTATCCTTTGGCCGCTAACATTTGAATTGAATGAGATTGCATCTGAACAGATAAAAAATCATTCTTCGTTATCATCTCAGATTTATTATCAGCACCCAAAACAAATGCAAAAATACTTCAGTTTGAAAAAAATTCTAGAATTAATAACATTCGCAATTGTGTTTTAAACTCCCTGCTTCATACCTTTAACCTGCACAAAGAACTTGAAGTTCCACATAACTCAGCGCTAATATCTGTGCAAGAAACAGGGAAATAGCTACTGTCTGGAATTCACGGTTTAGTGGCGAAAATAAAACCTTTGGGCTAAGACCCCCGGAAAAAATCTGACAAATCCACCGGATAACGATACGGAAGAACGGCGACGTGGTATTGACACAGCATTAGCGCACATATCCATCTCAATATGCGACCGTGTCAGCAAATGTGACAACGCCACGTGCAAATCAGATAGGATCTTTGCCACCCCTTGCAGCGAAGTCGTGTAGTGGGTACTAGAACAGGAAAGGAGGGGTGGTATTAATGTCAACGTACGTCTCTATCGTCTGCCCTCCTCATTCTGGTTTCGAGATTTCGACCAGGGCGACTTAAATTTGATTAGCTAACTTTTTTACTTTTTATATTTATTATGTCAGACTATATACCGCAGTAAAAGTAGGCCGGTATAACGTTGCTCTGATCTACGCTGCCTCATTTTCTGTTTTGAAAGTCTTAACATGGACCGCATCATAGAATTTATTGCTGCAGAAATCACCAACCTAGAATGTATCGAAAAAGCTGATGGCTTGCTTTCTGAAAAGGATGCAAGTGATCTGAAGTTTTTCCGGCGACTTAAAATCTTCGTTGAAAGAGAGATCCACAACGAAAGAACATCAGCGTTACCCAAACCCAACATCCTTCCTGTTATACCACAAGGTAAACCTGTGCAAGGGTTTAAGCAGAACGTCAGACGAGCTTCAAGCCCGGCTAGATCTGATGAGGAAGCTTCAAAAAAGTATAAAGCTCTAGATGAAGACACCTCGGATTCAGATTCTGGACCAAGAGGAGACATTACGAAACGACCAAAAAAGCAGAAGAAGCCCGCTCTAACGGAGCCCGCTGATTCGTCAGTAGTAGAGACACCGGAGCAACCAGCTACGGAAACCATGGAAGTAGCCGAGGATCAACCGGCGGCCAATCAGGATATTCCAGCATCGAAACGTACCCCTCCGATCATTGTGAAGGACTTATCCTTTCACTTTATTAAGTTGCAAGGCATTTTGGCTGGTTATAATCTATCCCCATGTAAGGACTATCATGGGCAACAAATAAAGGGAGGATTTAAAATTCAGGTGTACAACCCGACAATTTATAAACAACTAGTGAAAGTTTTGAAAGATGAAAAAATATCCTTCCACTGCTTTGAACTCCCGGAGTCAAAGTTAGTGAAAGTAGTAATCCGACATTTGCCATCATATGTGACCTGCGCCGAAATAGCGGAACAACTAACAGATCGTGGATACAAAATTGAACGAGTCGACCAGCTAAAGAGACGACGAGACGGAGAAATAATTAATTTGTCGTTATTTCTAGTCACGCTGGAAAAGAAAGAGAAAAGCAAAGAAATTTATCACGAAAAATTCATGCTCGGTATGAAGGTTGAAGTGGAGAGATATAAAGGAAGAGCAGGCCCCCTGCAGTGCTTCCGCTGTCAGGGCTTCCACCATGCTCAAAGTCACTGTAATCACGACGCTCGCTGTGTTAAATGCGGCGAAAAACATCAATCCTCTATGTGCACAAAATCCAAGGATACTCCTCCTAAGTGTGCCAATTGTAATGAAGTCGGGCACACTGCGAACTACAGAGGGTGCGTTAAGTTTCCCAAGCCTAAAACTGCTGTGCAAAAATCTTACGCGGATAGATTTGTTACCAACAAATCATACTCAAGTGCACTCACTGCAGGACTGGCTCCCGAAAGTGTCACGGAAGCTAAGCAAGTGCTTCATGAACTGAAAACTTTCGTTGCACTTATTAAGGACTCGGGGTTACCCCTACTTTTTAAACAACTAGCACATGATAAAAACACAACTGAAGATAGCACCGAAGAGGCAGCCAAATAATGGACAATCGGCCCACAAGTGTTACCCCAATTAAACTCTGCATCTGGAATGCAAATGGACTTAATACCAAAATTTTAGAATTTCAACATTTCATTCAAGAGCATGATGTGGACATTGCATTAGTTATAGAAACTCATGCACAAATGTGTCACCGGCTCAAAATTGCAAACTTTAGAGACTACAGATGTGATAGGACTAGTCATCGTGGTGGTGGTGTATGTATATATGTTAAAAATATCTTTTCTTCATGTTTAATTAGTGTATCAAGAAACTTTAATATGGAAGTTGTCACCGTATGTGTAGTACTACCTACTTTCAACAAATTGTATTTTACTGCGTGCTACAATCCTCCTAATAATAAACTTACAGATTTAATTTTAAATAACCTCTTACCTTCCAACTTACCTACAATTCTAGCTGGAGATTTGAACGCTAAAAATGTTGCTTGGAACTGTCGAAGATCCAACTTAAATGGCAAAGTTTTACATAACTTTATTATCAATAATCCAGTTTCCATTTATGTGCCGGATGACTTCACCTATCGTCCGGAACGCATCGAATTTTCAGACATACTGGATATTGCACTTTCCACAACGACACTTCCTATGGTCTTAGACGTGAAAAATGAACTTTCCTCTGACCATCTTCCTGTACTGGCATATTTAGGAATCACAAAGACAATTAATGGAAAGTATCGCACCAAAGTTGATTGGACTCTTTTCCAAAACGTTTTAGTGACAAGCAATTTGGCTCTAGGTAATCTTAATGACACAAATGGCATCGATAAAGCAATCAGTGACGTAACGCAGTCCATCCAGGTGGCGATCACGGAGGCTACTGAACATCTGAGCGCTAAGGAAAATGCTTTTCGCCTCCCCCGGAGCACACGTGAAAAGATGCGGCAACGCAATAGGCTCCGCAAAGAGTATCACCTGACATGGGACCCGCAAATCAAAAGCGCGATTAATCGACTTGGAAAAGAAATTAAATACGAAATTAATAACTTCAAAAATGAGATCTGGGCTGAACAAATCTAATCTCAATACTCAGGATGGCTCTCTTTGGAAAATTGTCAAAAATTTTAAAAATACTTACGCAACGAACAGACCCATTATGCACAATGGAAACCCAGCCATTACGAATGAAGAAAAAGCGAACTCCTTCGCTACACATTTGGAAGAACAATTCTCGCCTAACTTAACCCCTTGTGATGCAAAATTTGAACATGATACTCTCATTAAAATTCAAGAATGGCTTAACTCCCCTACTGTTAATAACCTAATCCCGCTCACTACTCCGGCAGAAGTATCTACAATAATGAAGAAACTCAAGCCCAGAAAAGCTCCAGGAATTGATGGAATTACTAATCAATCTATTAAATTACTGCCTCTTAACTTCATCTGCAAAATCACCAGTATCTTTAATGCAGCACTGACTAACTGTTATTTTCCTACCGCATGGAAAACTGCAAAAATTGTCATGATCCCAAAGCCGGGAAAAAATCACACCCAGACCGATGGTTACAGGCCAATTAGCCTCCTGCCGGTCCTCAGTAAAATTTTCGAGCGCATCATACTCTCCAGAATCCAACACCACCTGGATGCACTTCCTCCGGAGCAATTCGGATTTAGAAGAAATCTCTCTACTACTAAACAACTGGTACGCATTATCGAATTCGCAGGCTCGGCTCTGCATAACAGACAAAATGTGGCTATCCTCATGTTGGACGTGGCGAAAGTCTTCGACCGCGTCTGGCATGAGGGATTAATTATCAAACTAATGAGCTACAACTTTGAACCCGAACTACTTCGCATCCTTCACTCGTTCATCACTGAGAGGAACTTTAAAGTCTGTGTCAACGATGATCTCTCCACTGAAAGGAAAATTAAAAGCGGCATCCCTCAAGGCAGTGTTTTGGGACCTGTAATGTATATTTTCTACGCTGCTGATTTTCCCAAAATTAGCTCTACCAACTCCATCCTTGCCTGCTATGCCGACGACACGGCTATTGCCGTGAAATCAGCTAACCTCAACCACGCCATCAAAGTCCTACAGAACTTCACCCCATCCATCGAAAACTGGTGTAGCAAATGGAAGATCAAAATTAATGCAAGTAAATCACAACTATTGCTCATCAGAAGAAGAAAACGAAACCGCCCTGTAAATAACAACCTTTTCCTGTTTAATGAAATTGTTCCCATAGTTCGCCAGGCCAAATACCTCGGGGTCACTATTAATGATAAGCTTACCTGGACACCGCACATTAACAATGTCAGGAATCAAGCCCTGAAAGTCATTAATTGTCTCCTACCCATCTTAGGAAAATACTCCAATCTTGATCTACGCAAGAAACGACTTATCTACTTGACTGCTGTGAGACCCATCCTCACATATGCATCTCCTGCATGGACTGCGGCAAAACCTGCCGACATTAATAAACTGCAAATTGTGCAAAATAAATTCTTGAGAATCGCTACAAACGCCCCTTACTATGTGAGGAACTCTGTGTTGCATAGTGATCTACGTATTGACACCTTAAAAGATTTCCTGCACAAGAGCAACGAAAACTTTTTTCAAAAAGCATTTAACTGCAGTCAGTTAAACTTTTTTCAAACCTTAAACTATGAAATCCTTGCAGAAGACCAATTTCTACGTCCGTTTGCTGCATTTTCATTAAATGCCGACGATAATCATCCTACTTAATCTCCCAAAACCAAGCAGCATCCTTCGAAGCCACAGTTCGGGAGGGTGGCCCCTCACGTAACCTAGGACTTAGAAAATTTCTATCTCTGCTTTGGATCACTCAGTGCTACTGAAATGACTGCACATATCTGTACATATTTTACTGATTCTTTTACTTTATAACCTTATTTTTATTCTATCCGATGTGTATATATTCCTCAATAAGCTATTTACAACTGCATATTTTCTGTCAACTGAGCACTACTGAGACTGATGAACTCTGTGCTATGCCACGCCCAGTGCTCATAAATTCTGGACTTTGCAGCAATTTCACGAACTGTTAGTGAAAAACTCTTGTGAAATCCATTGACTGGAACTCTTGCTCTTCAGAGAAAAATATGTTTTCATTATTTGAATGACAAATATTTAAAAAAAAAAAAAAAAAAAGTTTTCTTAGCCATCACATGACATGGCTCCACTTTTGACTTTCTACGCTAACATTGTATATTTGTAAATACTCATATTTAACCAAGATTCAATTATGGAACTTCATTCTGAATAATTTTATTTTATTTTTGACTTTCATCATTTCAACGTTTTTGCATATTTGTATCTGATTTGTATTTTACACCACCCCACGATGTTACACTCTTTAGTGGCTACACTTTCCCTTATTTTCACATCTTGTCTCTGCGACACCTTTGTTCTGTTTTTAGTACTTCCAGGAACCCTTATTAAACGACAACTGGCAAAAAGCCTGCAATACACGCAGGCTAAGTCCAGTATAACAGCGGAAAATGGAATGGAAAATCGTCTGCCAAGTTCCTTTTGTTGCAATAGTTACGTCAGAGTTGATGGTTAAATTTGGGTTTAAAAAGGAAAGAAAGAAAACGTGTGAAACTACTTTATCTAGAAACGAAAGGCATAATGGGGTAGAGAATCTTCTAAGTTCTTACAAAACGAAAATTTCTTCTGCAATTCGCTTTGCGTAATAATATAAAATTAACCCATTGCCTGCTGTATGCCAGGTACGCCCAGCTAGAAAGGTCACATGTAGTTGCAGATAATATATTGCAGTATAGAAATGTTTACTTCCGTTTAATTACGTTTTATGAATATTTTATGCAATTTGAATATTTTATATTATTATGTATTATGAGTTTTGTAACATTTTTTATATCCATTTTGACCACTATCTAATACAACTTAACTATGTTTTTGAGTGACATCTCTACTCAAGGACAAATAAATAACTCTTTTCCACAAAACGGATTGTATAATGGATTCGAAAGAGAATTTTTCGCGGCGTCTGTTCGTGCGTACGTATGTATGTATCCGCACAACTTAAAAACGAGTAGCCTCAAAACTTTGAAATTTTGTATTATAGGGCTGCTATAACATGTAGTTGTGCCTCTCCCGTTTTGGTTATAATCGGCCACACCAAAAGTATATAAATATATATATTTATCCGCTCTGTTACTTGGCTCGGTGAGCTCAGTCTTTTTTTATTCTTATATGTTGGTAAATTGTGCATTTTTTGCTTTAACAATTATTGAGTAATGTTGTTCTTATGTTCCGGTTAAGGTCTTTATACCTTTAGTTAATCTGCATGCAATAGTTGTTGGATTTTCAACAATTTAAAAAGTAGTTTAAGTGCGGCCTATCGGAACAGCCATATTTGTTTACATTTGAAACTTAGCAGATGTGTGAATTAAGTAAGTTTCTGCACCTTCAGTGTCGTTTTGCCGAATGGGACCAGAAGTAAACTTTCAGTTTTGTGCAACGAAAAATATGCCCTTTTGCCCTTGGCCGAATTGCTTGTTTTTGCGTACAGATTCTAATTTTAGTCGCAATAATTTTTTAAAATTGTTTTAACAGTATTTAACATTTTATGTTTTTCCATATTTTTCAATTTTTGATGAAGATATTTCGAGTTTTTATGCATTTTTGCCTTGCCGTGAAGTGAGAACTGAATGAGAAATATATCTCCAATTAAATTAGACGAAATAAGTTTAAATGAAATGCGGCAAAAATATGTGTAATTTAACCGGCCGTACAACGAAATCATGTGGTATCCACATCAGAATTTTTATATGTACTGTTGCGAAATGCCCAGCTGCAGTAAGACAGCTTCCCCGCAAAGCACAGTTAAGGTTGTCAGAAAGTGGTAAAAAATGCATGGTTGCCAGATTTGGCGCGAAATCGCCCATTTGGCGACAAAATCGGCGATATGCCATAGACGCAGCGAGAACATTCTAGAACGAATTCTTACCGGTTTTCCCGAGAATGTTCTCGAAGGCAGGTGAAAAGCTATATATACCCTGCCTATACGTGAAGTAGAGCGTACTTTTAGTGTCTAGAGAATGTTGAGTTCAGAGATTAGTTCGAGAGTGATCGACCGAGTCGGAAGCTGTACTTTAGTGCTTTGGCATGAGGCTGTCTTCACCGTTATAGCCTGAAGGCTGTGTTTTTGATTGTTTCAGCGTGTTTATCATAGTTCTTCGACGGCTGTAAACATGTGTTTGGAACTCTCCTCTGTAATGCTGACGAATAAATTGTATTTTAATTTTCATCAAGTGTTGCCATCAACCACTCCAAATCCAGAAACCAGTAGAACGCAACAATACCTTGATGCTAACCATCTATTGCAAGCATGATAGTAATCTACTTAAAAATACGCGTAATGATGTGTGCCAGTTTTGGTTAGGCAGCTGAAATTAATGATATTGGTAACTATGGTTACGTTAAATTTGTTAGGCGGTTGTTGTGAAACACTGCAAGACCTAAGCATGTAATTTTGTATATACTTTTATGCATCTATTTTATAATTTTTTTAAATACATTTATATCTTGTTCAGTAAAATTTTCCATTGGGCAGACACTACGTTCTGCATGGCTCTACCTAGGGTGGATTTTGGTGGTGTACAATATGCTCTTCGTTCCTGAATAAGAGTAATTGACTATTCATTTTGTAAATTTGCTATTTCTTACAATTTAATTCATGGAGGCAAAGAAAATGTGCCCTTGTCAGTGGCGTAACAGAGCACTTATCTCTTCATTCAGTACTGCGTAAATAAAAAAAATCTGATGTGTACACCACATGACTTCTTTGTACGGAATATTAAATTATACGCATTTTTTCTTGAATTTCATTTAAACTTATTGAATTAAATCTACTTCGCCGACAGCGCATAAAACACAATAGAATAAATGCATTCTTTAAAATTCCCTTTGTTTACCATAGCGACACTCTGGCGCTAGATTTACTTAACAGTATTATATTTCGTTCATATTATAACTCATAATGCACAAAATTTATATCATTTAAAGAATAGAATTATCTAATCGTTGCCACATGTTCTATTCAAATACTATAATAAAACTAGAATGATGTATAAGAGAAATTAAGCAAACAAAACAAAACAGAAACAGTTTTTCACAGACGATTGAGTATTTCTTATTCAATTAATTCAGTTCTCACTTCACAAGAAGGCAAAAACACATAAAAACTCAAAATAGCTATATTAAAAATTACGAAGTAAATCTTAAACACTTATTTCCTCGAAAAAATTCCGGAAAGGATTAAGCATGATTTAATTGGCAATAATAAATGAAGGCGTTACCTTTTTTGTTGCGAAGCTAAGTTGCTCTAGATTGGCAACAAATCCACTAGTCTCCTGTTTCAAATGTAAACAATCAATGGCCGACATAAAAAAAAAGGCTTAGCGGCACTTAAACAACTTTAAAATTGTTGATGCAAATGTCGGATTGCAACGATATTTAGAGTAAAAGTTTTGTTAATTTGATTGGCTAGGAGCTATACACAATGCAGAAGGTTAAATTGACATGATACGGAATTAGTTTTCAGATATGACGCAGTTTCATCTGTCTATCACTATTCTTAGAATAGAAACGACCAAGTGTCCAAACTAAAAAGAGCAATTAAGGGGCTAATGCTAATTTAAACTGTAATTCACAGTCATAGAATATTTATCTTACATATATATAATAATTTATAATAAGAAAACTTACTAAAACATAATAATTAAAATAATTTATAATAAGAAAACTCCATAGACCATCTCCAGAGAACAGAAGTTCAATTTAAAACCATGAATGAAAAAACTTTTTAGTCAGTACTTTAATTAGTATTTTAAACTAGTATTTTCTAAGCCTCTTTTGTTATAAAAACTTAGAAATCTGTTAAAAGAAATCTTGAATCTCAAAAAAACCAAAATCAAAATTAAAAATTTTAAGTATTGAAAAAATAGCTATCGTCATTGACCGCAGATTAATCGACTTATCAAGGAGATAAACCAATCTACCATTAGTTAACAACAACTAAATTAAGAGAGAGCGTTTTATTTTACTTGCAAGTAAGCAATAAATTTTTTGCTAGATCCAAATCATAAGTCACAATTAACACTCAATCAAAAGAAAGACATTAGTCCAGAGAGCCCAAAGAATAAATAATTAAAAACATAAATAGCAAATAATCTTTAAAATTAGATTTGCACACTAAGAACACAACTAAAAGAGATGAATACATTTTAGAACAATAAAAGGTAATCAAAAATGATACAATCCTTAAAATTAAAGTTTAAAACAAGTAGTTAATGATAAATTTAAAGATCAAACTAGGAAGTTAAAATTAACTAACTTGCCTGCAAAATTTTAAAACCAAATGACTAGAAATGCAAGTATTAAGTGATGGAAGTGAAAGTGTTGTCTTAAAGTGTAGTTTCTATTTAAGAAAGTCTAGCCTAAATTGGCGAAAGAATAGGTCAAAAATTAGCTTAAATTTTTTTAATGCCACTACTATCAGATCTTTATTATTACATAAATTTGATTGTATTACCTTGTTTTGAGTTTTTTAAATACTATGCATACTTACAGAAATTAAATTTTTCATTTCATACATAATATAACTGAAATGTTCAAAAATTCGACTTGCCAAACTCAATAAACAATACGAGCTAAATAGTCAAGCACCCATGGAAATTCAAATTCCAAAATTAGCTTTTTTCCAAACAGCGGAAGAAAGTCACATAAAAAGAAGAGGAACGAAAAAATTATAAACAGCGCCATATACCCCAAGAAGTGCTCCTTTCAATCATCCTGCCTAATAAATGTCGAAAGTGTGGAATACAAAGTTAGGTTTTCTTTATTTTGTACAAAAGGATAGAAAAAATGCAACTTAATTTTCGGAAGAGGGCCGGACATGTACGGGGGAAATTCTTCTGCCGAAAGAAGTATCGAATCACTCTGTCCTGTTTATGTAGCTAATGAAATTAAGGATTCTTTGGAACACATCCCCGTTTTGGGGGGATGAGAATAGTTTGGAGCGGGAAGGGTTGATGTTGTCGTTCTGATACTTCCATACCCATCCGTCATTTATGCTTGAATTGGAAGCTCGGGTTTTCGGAAGGGAGAGAACAGGGATTGACTGAAATTTAAAACAGTTGAATTCAAATTCTTTGGTGAAAATGGCTGAGGATATGCAGAATAGCTTGCTAGATGATTGTCATGTGAAGTTTTATCATGTGCTACAA
The DNA here is from genome assembly GCF_044657685.1 of Stegodyphus dumicola. Classification (NCBI taxonomy): domain Eukaryota; kingdom Metazoa; phylum Arthropoda; class Arachnida; order Araneae; family Eresidae; genus Stegodyphus; species Stegodyphus dumicola. Next base: position 7,303,398 of record NC_140773.1, read on the forward strand.
ATGATCGCATTTCTTAAGTTTAAATAGATAAGCTGATTAAATTGTAAGGTTTTCAATTTACTTTAATCTCTTTTAGTGCCAGATTTTGCGGCTTGAAACTGAACGACTTAATTATTTTTGTAGCTTGATTCTTAGTGAACTAATTGTTTTTGTGGCTTGAACCCAAGGCAGAGTGAGTTAATTGCTTTTATAGAGAGAGAGAGAGAGAACGGAGGACGTGGGCACTATCCCCTTATCAAACGGTTAATTAGTATAGCACCACGTCCACCACTATCTATAGCACTCTTTCAAAATACATAATGCCACCTGAAAGGTATTCAACGTGCACGACAAGACATACAAAATAACATGTTACAGAGTTACAGATTAATATTCAAGATACATTACTGGTACATTACTGATACAAACATGACAGATGCAGAACTGATAAAAGGCTGATATAATACTGATATTAACACTGATTAATACTGCTACAGTACTGATACATTGATATAACACTGAATATTATTACTGATTAAATGGGAATGATTTTGCACAAGTCGGTAAATAAATCCACAAAATAATACGTTACAGAGACTCAAAATATTGCGAATTTAAATATCACAGATGAATGTTCTACTGTTACATTACTTGTACTATTGTACTATCTATAGCACCCCTTTAAAATACATAATGCCACCTGAAAGGTAATCAACGTGCACGACAAGACATACAAAATAACGTTACAGAGTTACAGATTAATATTCAAGATACATTACTGGTATATTACTGATGCGAATATGAGAGATGCAGAACTGATAAAAGGCTGATATAATACTGGTACTGATATTAATACTGATTAATACTGCTACATTACTGATACATTGATATAACACTGAATATTAATACTGATGAAATGGGAATGATTTTGCACAAGTCGGTAAATAAATCCACGAAATTATACGTTACAGAAACTTAAAAAAAAAAAAAAAAAAAAAAAAAAAAAAAAATGCGAATTAAAATATCACAGATCAATGTTCTACTGTTATATTACTTGTACATTACTGATGAAATATAACTGATACACTACTGATACAAGGCTGATATAATACTGATACAATACTTTACTGATTGTAAGATTGTTTTTATTGCTCATGCGATATATGCATGAGCAAATATGCATATGCAATACTTTATTAATACTCATACAAACTGCTTTTATAGATTGATATTAAAGGAGGAGTAGAGTTTTTTTTTTTTTCTTAAGTCCAAAGGGCAGTTTGTCCGGAAAGACTATTAATTTCGTTTTGGTATTTTGCGTCGATTCACTACAAGCGTTGTTTCAGTTTTCAAATTGTTGCCACCAAATATTATCTCCGTGTGTTACATTTAAAGAAATTAAATAATGAAGAATCTGCATAAATGTATGTATGCTTCTCGCATTGTGATAAAACAACGGTACCTAGAAGCATCCAATTTTGAATAACGTAATCCTGCTGCAAATATGGGCATCTGGAAGCCCAAACTGGAAATTTGGAATTTATTTTATTATAGATTAAATATTTTGTAAAACTTTAACGAATTTTCGAGTAACAAACTCAAGGATTTCAGAGCAAGCAATGGCAACGTTGTACAGACAAAATCATTTTTATCTTCAGTGCGCGAGATTGTGTATCGGAAATTCTAAAGATATGCTCATTTTAAAAATGTTAAAAAAACGCCCCTTTAGACGTTATTTAATTATAGATTCCATATTTTGTATTTGGAATTTATTTTATTATAGATTCCATATTTTGTAAAACTTTAACGAATTTTCGAGTAACAAACTCAAGGATTTCAGAGCAAGCAATGGCAACGTTGTACAGACAAAATCATTTTTATCTTCAGTGCGCGAGATTGTGTATCGGAAATTCTAAAGATATGCTCATTTTAAAAATGTTAAAAAAAGTCCCTTTAGACGTTATTTAAAATCTGAAACCTTTTATATTTTGATTTTTTTTTGTGCCTGTGCGTGTGTTTGTGTGATTTTATTTTAAGGCAGAGTAAGTTAGTTTATTTCCCTACTCGATTTTAAGGCGCGGCAAGTAAATTATTTTAGTAGCTTAAATTCTGAGGCAGTGACAGTTCATTATTCATCTAATTTTAAGTAAATACGAACACACACATAAATTCCTGTTAGTTACTTTTCAGTGGAAAGAGAATCTCAAAATAACTTCCTAAAAATTTATGCCATGTAATTAGTTTTATTTAATAAAATTACATTTTTGTTAAAACTGCATTATTTATATATTATGAAATAAAACTTATCTATCTTATGAAATAAAGCACATATTTTAATGGACTTCCTTCAAATTTTGTACGCAATATTAATTATGATTATTAGAAACGTTTCAGGATTAAAGATTTAAAAAATTAACAAATTAGGTAATATTTTACAATTTCATGTCTTTAGTATCAACAATTTAAATATTACTTTGAAATTCAAACCTGTAACAGACCTATTTAAGTGTAATTGAACTATTTTATTCACGCCATGAACTCATGAACTGTAACCGAACTATTTTATTTAAAACGCCATCTCGTGGCGATATGAAAAAAACGTCAGTCGACCTCCAGCCGCCATGATGATAGCTTACTATGTTATGTTATTCTCAATGTTTGATGTTCCATTTGGTATATGTTTCATTTTTTATGTATATTTCTTTTGTTTGTAACCGTTCCTGTGTGCTCTGTTAATAAATCCTTTTAAAGCTAGCCGGCATTAGTGTCTATTGAGGAACGGCTACATCACATTGGCGCCCAACTAAATTTGAATCCAAAATGGCGCAACAAAATGTTTAGAATTTCCGTTTGGCTTTAACAAGCTCTTACTCCCGAATTTAACTTTTAGTTGCTGGAGATCGGCTCAGTTTCTTTTCAGGTGTGGACTACTGGTCAAATATTCTGGAAACCAATTCTGGAATTAAAATTGTCATACCGTGCTGCTAGCACATCGAATCATCAACTGGACAATTTGAACGGAAAAGATAAGTTTCGTTTACATTATCGTTTAATCTGAGTTTAAAGTTCTTTTAAACTGATTATTTATTATAAGCTGCTTCTTAAAGCAAATGTAAATTCTTTACTGAAATCTCATTTATTGATACTACATAAGAGTATTAAACGAAAGCAAACGGCTTTCTGTTAACCAAACGTTATTTCTTGAATTGTAATTTGTTATTTTAAAATGTTAATGCGCATAGTAAATTAATTTGTGAATAATATTGTTTCACTGAATACATGTTTTGATGTTAAAGTTTGAATATATTTATGGACGTTGTTCATTGGAATTTATTAGAATTTCGCTTCTGATTTACAGCAGCAGATGTTTTCCCCCCGCGGAAATGTTTAGACTAGCGATGATTTATGATGTGTTTACGTCAAATCTTTTATTATTTTTATTTCCTTTGAGTGCTGTTGTTCCTTATTAAATGTTTTATTCTACATAAAATAAAATATTGTACTTGTTGATTTATCTTTCGACGAACATTTTGAGAAAATGATTATAGTATAATACTTTAAGAAAATACCATTGTTTTCCTTTAATGAATGCATGTCTTGAAAATATTTCTTGAAGCGAAAGAAAATAATTATGAATAACATCGAATGACCATTTAAATAAAGTAAAAGAGTTACTAAGTGTGTGTTGCTTAATCAGCTTAATATTTTTTTCAAGATTAAGATTTCGAAGAATTCAGCTTAAATATAAAAGCTTATGGTAAGACATTTATGTATGTTGCTAAGTAGTAAACAATTTTTGAGCAATTTATTATATGTTATTTTCTTGATATAAGTTGAATTTATGAGGGCATTTTATCATATTTTTACGACTCCGAAATAATAAACTTTGTGAGTATTATTGTTTACATTTATAAATACTGTTTAATAGTGGTATATAAATGTATGAGTAACATTGTTTACATTCATACATGCTGTTTAATAGAGGTATATACATTTTACTTAAAGGAATTATTAATTCTAAAATACTGTATTGTGAATAAAATCGAAATAACAACAAATTCAACTTCATCTTTTCCCTCCCCCCTGACCTCTCATATAATTATGGCTTACCTTGCCAAAGCGCGAAAAGAGGATTTAAAAACTCTCGCTGCAGAACTGGGTTTCACTGTAAACGACACTATGCGAGTAATAGATCTTAAAGATCTTATTGTCAATTCTGACACTTATGATGAGGCTTTTACCAGGAATCTTCTGGAAACTTTAATCGAAACTAGACAACAAAAACAACGTGAAAGCAACGATCTGGAGACACGTCAAAGAAAAGAACAAGAACTTTTATTAGAATTGGAACGTTTAAAATTAAACCTGGCAGCTGCTAGCTCAAACCCTAACTATGCCGCCTTTGCTTCAAATGCAGCTATTGGAACAAATATTCAACACCTAATCCCTAAATTTACAGGAACTTCTGACATTGCAACCTACCTGAAAATTTTTGAAAGACAATGTGAGAAAGTTAATATAAAACAAATAGATTACATCACTCATCTCCTACCTCTTCTGCCTATAGACATTTCGCAAATTATTTTAAGAGATCCAAAAGACAAATTAGAAGATTATTCTTACATCAAGAAGATTCTGCTACAAAGATTCAAATTAAATGCTGAATCATTTCGAATTAAACTTACTACACACCAAAAACACCCTGGGTCTTTATGGAAAGATTTTACTTACGAATTAAACAATTATCTCGAAGAGTGGCTTCATAGTCTCGATGTTACAGACTTTGAATCACTGGAAGACTTGGTCCTGACGGATCAGCTTAAAAGAAGAGTCAGTAGTGACGTTAAGGAGCATTTTATTGATACTTGGGGAAAAATAAAGAGTTCATCTGAATTAGTACAGAAATTGGATGATTATGAAGCTGTACGTGTTAAAAATACGAACTATAAAACTCAGCTTCCTGCCAGGCGAAACTATTCTTACAAACCGACTAATCCATCCAAACACAAAGTAGAAAATCGAACAAGTGACATACAGGAAACTCATAAAACCTTTTCAAATCGTGTTCAGCAACAAACAGAGGAAAAGCGACCTCCTTTAACATGCTATGGGTGCGGAAAAACTGGTTTTATCAAGTCTAAATGTTCAGACTGTAACCCCCCAAAGAATTCAAATTCATCAAATTTTGGCACTATCCAAATCCGATCCTGTTTATCTTCCACTCGGACTGCTGTATTTCCAATTAGTATTGGTGGTGTTTCCGGTACAGCTTTCGCCGACAGTGGTGCTAGTCACTCAATTGCAAGTGAATCCCTCTATCATATTCTGCAAAAACAAGATGCAGTATTTGAAAAGACAACACTACAGGTGTCTTTCGCTGATGGTTTGGTATCTGAAAAAGAGGTACTTCGCACCGAACAAATCATTCTTCTCGAAGGCAGAGAGTTCAAAACTCCGCTCCTTGTGTTGCCTGATGCCAAAAATAACTCGATTCTGTTAGGAACTGACTTTCTTCAAAAAGCTAAAATTGTTTTAAATCTTGCTGAAAATAAGTGGAACTTTTCTGATGAACCTCGAAGAAAATATAGCTTCGTGAAACCTCATCAATCCCAAGTACTGGAAGAAACCCCAGTTGTTGTAAACAACTGCCAACTACGAGAAAATGAAGGACAACAATTAACTACAGCCCAACGGCTTGCAACTGATGCATTGCTTAACAAATATCACACTGTCTTCAAAGTAGGGGGAGAAGCCACTCCATTCATTGAACACCATATTAACACAAGAAACAGCCCCCCTGTTTCAGTCCCTCCATATCGGATGAGCCCAAGTAAGAAAGAACTGTTGAAAAAGGAACTTGATTCCCTTCTGAAAACAAGGTATCATAAAAGAATGTGAAAGCCCCTATGCCTCTCCTGTGGTTCTGATTCCCAAGGCAAATGGAAAAGTACGGTTATGCATTGATTATCGTAACCTAAATGCTCAAACCGTTCCAGACATTTATCCTTTACCACGTATAGATGATTTGTTGAGTGAAGCAAAACCGACACCTTATATGTCAACTATTGATTTGAGATCCGGTTATCATCAGGTGAGAGTAGCTGAAGAAGATCAAAATAAGACTGCTTTTGTTTGCCCTTTTGGTACATATAAATTTACCCGAATGCCCTTCGGATTGAGAAACGCTCCTGCCACTTTTTCTAGATTGATAGATAGGTTCCGTTCTGGACTTAATACTTCTGGACTTGTGTTTGCTTTGACATATTTAGATGATATTATCGTGCTGTCATCTAGCTTCGAAAAGCACCTTTCTGACTTAGAACAAGTTTTCCAACGTCTATCGTTATTCAAGCTCAATGCTAATCGTGAGAAGTGCCACTTCTGTTGTGAAAAAGTGAAATATTTAGGGCATTACATTACTAAGCATGGTATAGCTGTTGATCCACACAAGACTGCTGCCATTGCAGACATGCCATCGCCGAAAACTGTTAAGCAAGTGCAATCGTTCGTACAAACGTGTTCCTGGTATAGTCGATATATTCCAAATTTTTCTCAAATAGCCAAACCGTTAACGGATTTAACAAAGAAGAAAGCGCTGTGGAAGTGGGAAGCACAACAAGAAAATGCTTTCCAAGAGCTGAAATCCAAATTAATTAGCCCGCCGATTCTTAAGCAAGCTGATGGAACGAAGCCTTTTATCATTCGCACAGATGCTAGCAATGTAGCCATTGGAGCAGTGTTGCTACAAGGGGAGAAAAATGAAGAACACCCTATAGAATATGCCAGCCGCTTGCTGACTGCATCAGAACGAAACTATTCCACCATAGAAAAAGAAGCCTTAGCAGTAGTATGGGCACTCAACAAATTTAGAGGATATGTTGAAAGCCAGTCTATCACAATCACCTCTGACCACCAACCATTGAAATGGCTGATGTCTTTAAAGTCACCAACTGGTAGGCTCGCAAGATGGGCCTTACAAATCCAATCCTACAATCTGACTATCAATTACATTCCTGGACGATTGAACTTTATTGCTGATCTATTGTCTCGTCCTATTTGTGAACACTCAAGTACAGATTCTTGTCAAGTATGTGCTGTCTCTGTCGAAATCCCTACTATTAGCCCTGCAGAATTAAGACAATCACAGCTAGAAGATGATGATCTTCGGAAGATCATCGAAACTTTTGAGAGTCCAGAGAAAGAAGCAGACTGTGCAACTTGGACTGGAAGAGGCTACGTTATGAACAGAGGAGTTTTGTACCGATACTCCCCTGATTCAGAAGAGGAAGAAGCTCAACTAGTTATACCTCAAAAAAGAAAAGCAGAAATCTTGAAAGAATATCATGATTCGCCAACGGCCGGTCACTATGGATCTGAAGGAACATTTTATCGAATAGCAAAAAGATACTACTGGGTTGGAATGAGAAAGGATATAGCAGAATATGTCAAAAGCTGTCTCGAATGCTGTCGTTATAAAGCCACTAATCAAAAGCCATCTGGTTTACTTCAAACTCCAGTCTATGCTCAACGTTTTGAAACCTTGTCAATTGATCTTTTCGGTCCCCTTCCTGAAACACCGTCTGGTGAAAAATGGATTTTTATTGTGCAGGACTGTGCTACGAAGTGGACAGAACTATTTGCTTTAAAGGAAGCCACGGCCAGAGAATGTGCCACTATTCTTTTGGAGGAAGTTGCCCTTCGATTTGGGTTACCCAGGAAAATAATAAGTGATAATGGTACCCAGTTTACTAGTGCTGTTATGCAACAACTATGCTATATCTTGAACATTGATCAAAGTCTTACTCCTGTCTATCACCCACAATCTAACCCAGTTGAAAGGAAGAATAGAGATCTGAAACCACGTTTAGCAATACTTGTTGGTAACGACCATCAGTCATGGAAGGATAAACTGCCATTAATAAGGTTTGCTTTGAATACAGCCAAATGTGATTCAACTGGACATTCTGCTGCTTTTCTTCAATTTGCACGAGAGTTACGAACCTTAGATGATGTAAAGCATGATATAAAAGCCGTAATTGAGAACGATAATTTTGTTCCTGAAATTACTCCATATTTGAAACGTTTTGCAAGAAATGTACAACAGGTACGAGAAAGAGTCGAAATGCATCAAGATAAGCAGAAACGATATGCTGACAAAAAACGAAGAGAAACACCGAAATTCGTTCCTGGAGATAAAGTTTGGGTCACCCTCCACCCAATCAGCAAAGGTCCACTGAAGAAAACTGCTAAATTCCTGCCCAAGAGAGATGGTCCTTATGTGATAGTAACTACAAGATCTCCAACCACTTATGATATTGCCGATCCTCATGAACCAGACAAAATTCTCGGCAAGTATCATGTTTCAGCCTTGAAACCATATCAAGATCGAAATAAGCAAAACTCAGCTCGTGTAATTCCAGTGGTTCCCTTAAAGAAAAGAGGACGCCCTAAACGTGTAATACCATCCGAATCTGCACCTGTTGCACAAGGTGCTGGTGACGCAAAATCTACTCCTCGTCAAACTGGAGCCCGTCCATCTGATTCTCCGCCCGCTGCACTAAGTAGACAAATGTCAGTTCCTGACTTCTTGCCGAGACGTCTACGAAGTCAGAGGGGGAGGATGTAACAGACCTATTTAAGTGTAATTGAACTATTTTATTCACGCCATGAACTCATGAACTGTAACCGAACTATTTTATTTAAAACGCCATCTCGTGGCGATATGAAAAAAACGTCAGTCGACCTCCAGCCGCCATGATGATAGCTTACTGTGTTATGTTATTCTCAATGTTTGATGTTCCATTTGGTATATGTTTCATTTTTTATGTATATTTCTTTTGTTTGTAACCGTTCCTGTGTTCTCTGTTAATAAATCCTTTTAAAGCTAGCCGGCATTAGTGTCTATTGAGGAACGGCTACATCACAAACCTGTAAAATTTTCTAAAGTAGTATCTGAAGTAGTAAAGTAGTAGTGAAGGGATTATCAAGAAATAATCATCCGATTACAAAATTTAATATTTTCCATAATACGAAGAGAAGATTATAAATAATATGTCACTATAAAGGAAAAAAAAATTAGATGTTTTGTTTGTAACATTTTATTTTCGCAATAGATGTCAGCACTATTGTCATTAAGCTGCTTTTGAAATTTTCAGCCTCCCGGTATAGTGGTTAGCGTCACTGACAGAAGGGCCCGGATTCGAATACCGGAGAAGGCATGGATGCTTGTAAATGTATATATAGTGTCCGTGCGGCATAGGGGCACTGTAAATATGCGGCGAGTCGGAAGTCCTTTCGAGAGGTTGATGGTAGGGGAAGAGGCTGTTGCCAACGACAGGCGTAATCTTGCGCTCCTTGCCACGAGGAATTTCGTGAATTTAGGCTGACTGGATGAGACAAGTGAGCATTAGTCAACAACAACAACAGCAATTTTGAACAGACTTTAAAATGGCGTCTAAGCAGAAGAAATCTTTTTGTGTGCTCTTTTTTGCAAGAACCATTGTTGAATTGTTGAACCGTTGTTAACTTTGAATCATTGTTCAAAATAAATTTAGGAGAAAGTACAACGCAAATTAAAGCACTGATATTTCAGAGCATCAGAGTGTGGTACAACCAGTTCTAGAAAACTGGATGCCTGTTTAAAAGCAAAATCCAGAGCAACCAGGTATTTCAGCAGAGAATGTTTGTTGAAAGAGTGCGAGCGAACTTTTTACGCAGTCCGAAGAAATAAACAATTCGTGCTAGTTCTGAACTTAAGATACCTGAGTCTAAGATTGTGCTGAGAAGAACATTGCATTTTAAGCCTTGCAAATTGCAAAACATGCAAGCACTGAAGCCTAGTGACGAGTTCCAAAGTCTAAACTACCGCCTTTTCATGGATGAAGATATGCTAGATGAACATTTTTGAAATCAACTCGTATTCAGTGATGAAGCCACTTTTCATTTGGCAATGTAAACCACCATAACCTGAGAATTTGGAGATTCGAAAAATCTCCATGCCTACATTGAACACGTATGAGACTCTCATGGAGTAAACGTCTTTTGCACAGAATCTTCATCAAAGGTTTACGGGCCGTTCTTTTTTACCGAAAAATCAGTACAGAACCAACCAGTAGCCACGTCGATATGTTGGAAATTTGGCTTTGCCTTCTGTTGAAGAAAGATGCGCAAAATTTCATTTAGATTTTCAATGAGATGGTGCACCACCCCATTGTCATTTGGAGGTTCGTAAATTTCTAAACAGCCGTTGGATTGGTCACAGTGCAGCCAAGGATTTGGTCTTACACAGCTACCTTCCTAGGTCACCTGATGTACCTCCATGTGACTTCTTTGGGGATATGTCAAAGATCTTGTTTTCGTACCACCTTTGCCTGCAAGTTTTCTCGAACATAAACAACGCATTTGTGATGCTTTACAGACATTAAATAGTGAAAAATTACAGCGTGTTTGGCAAGGGGCATATCGCATTGATATTATATGCGTGACTAAAGGAAGTTATATGGAACACTTGTTGAAAAAAAGTTAACATTTTTTTCTCTACAATGACTTATTATTTAAAATTTTCTGTTTATAATTATTAAATTATTAAATTTTATAATCGAATGATTGTTTACTGATAATCCTGTATATCAAAATAATTTTACTGATAGAGCGACTGTTGAAAAAAAATTAATTAAGGTCTTCTCTAAGAAAAAGCAAATAATTTCTATTATCACTATTCGAAGATTTGGCGTTTCCAAATTAATCAAAATTTTTAGTTGTTTTAGGCTTTCAGTACAAAAATTTAGTAATTATCATTCACAACTTCTAATTGATTTGAGCTTAATTAAATTCAACAATGTAAAATAAATTTCAGTGGTTATGGTAGCTTCAGTGGTAATGCACTAAAAATTGAAACTTGCAATAAAATTCTGTAGAATCATTAGGTTATTTTGAAGTAGGAGACATGAAAAAATGAGCAGTGCCATTGCCGGGACTAGAACTTGGACCTCTGTGTTACCATTACACCACGAAGGCATGCTGGGAGAAAATGCCTTATAATTCATCTGAAATACATTTAAACTGACGGGCTATGTCGTAAAAGTTAAAAGAAAAATTCCTTATATTGTTGCTATGAAAATTTCTGATAAATGACTAAAATGACTAAAATGCTTAAAATTTAATTATTGGGTCAGTCCATAAATTCGTGCGCAATTTTTGGTAAATTTTTAAATAATATATAAAAATACAATTTAACATTTTAATCAATTATATATTTTCCTCCATTATCTACAATATCTCGTCATCCTATAGGCAGCTTTTTCATGCCATTGCTTTAGAAAGACTCTGGTTTTGATGCAAAAGAAACTTGAAATTTCATTGCGTCGTTGTTCGAGCCGTATGCGATCTAGCGTTATCATGATGAAACAACAATTTCTTGACATTCACCCATCGTGGGCGTTTTTTCGTCAATTCTGAGTTTATACGGAAAAGTTGTTCACTATAAACATCCGAATTAATCGTTTGATTTGGTTCTAACAGTTCAAAACGTCCTGAACGGAGTTCATCATCCATGCTGCTTTTTTCAACTTTAAATTTTTAAAAACATTTCTGGGCAGTCCTTGCACTAATAGTGTGTTCACCATGTACACTATTAATTTTTATCGCTGCAAACCTGTCAGATTCACCACACGAAAATAAAAAATGTAGCACAGCACGTTTGTACTGATTATCTATATTCATCTTCTATAGGTACTAAAATGCGTTCGATATTTACGAAAGTTGGTGATGAACTGAATACTATGTTAGTCAAACGATGACAAGTTTCAACAGGCTCAAAATTGTATTGTTTTAGTAAATGCGTCATTCCACGCATACTCTTAATGCGTGCGAGCTTATGGACTCACCCGATAGTTTTTTTTTTTTTTTTTTTAATTATGTTTATATCTGATCGTTTTAAAAAAATTGTCAATAACTCAATAACTTTTAAACTGAAAACGCCTTCATATTTCGAAATTGCAGCACAGCACAATTCTTTGTTTAAATATTGCAAAACACTCACGTGAGTTGTTTATCTAACAGAAGGGATACGTTCGCCGAGGACTTTCTGAGAAAAGCTGGATTATATTTATTATTCATCATGTACGGGAAAAGAAAGCGTAGAAATATGCCATGGAACTCGTTTACCGATATTTCAGTTTCCGTTACATTACTAATCGACGATTTCCACTACTCGATCATTGAAAATCCACCAAATCGTGTCTACCAATCCATTTGCTGTCAAGAAAATCCACCAATCCATTTGTCGTCAAGTTGGGAAATAATAGCGAGGTTCAACCATTAAAACTTTGAATATTTTCCTAATTCACATCCAGGAAATGGCAAAGTTAATTTGAATTATGAGCATTTTTAGACGTTTTAAGATTTTGGCACATCCCTCCCTCCCCCCCAAAAATGTTAATTTCACGAAGTTTCATTATTAAAAAGCAATATCTTTGGTTTGGTCAAGCAGAAGTTAGCTGCCTATTCTCCTAATTCCCTTATTGTAAAGCAGCGTTTCTTAAAATTGTGTTCCACGGAGATCACGCAAGAGATCCACGTAACATACGTGCATTATTTTTTCTACTCTTATACTTGAATACAATAGCGTGCTGCGAGTAGCCAGGATAGCATTCATTTGTCAATGAGCGTCTTATAAAGTAAATTGATTGAAAATTATTTTGTTTTAATTTTGCTTATTGATAAACTTTATTGGTTATTATCTCTCGGGGAAGCCTGTAACCCCTAGAGAGCGCGTCCCCAGGTGGCGGATCGGGGAATGCCTCCATAGGTTTATCCTTGGGTGGTAGGAGGGAAATAAAATACCTCCCGCGGACCAACAGGCAGAAATCCAACCTCTTCGAGGCTCTGGCAGCTTTTTTTTTTTCTATGAATTATTCTTCAGCTGCCCAGCAATCCAGGCCAGACTGTTTAACATCGGCATTGAAGACCCAGTGGACCTACTTTATACTGGTAGAGCTGCCGATGTTGCAAAAGCTGTCTTTGACAGCTTCGGTGTCCTTGACACGACATCATCATCATCATTAGTTATTGTAGTCTCACATCACACATGCTATTCCATAAGATCAGAAAGAAAAACACAAAAATTAGGAGACCGTAATGTAAACTATAAGGAAATCCATCCAACATAATTATTAAATAATTACCAAGCCATTGAGCATCAGGTCATTAGGCGATAAACTCTCCAATACGTTTTAATAATAATACATTCCAAATTATTTAGTGTAGAACACACATCCAGATAAGAAGTAATTATCTCTTGTCCGGAGCAGATCATATTGAGGCGAATTTAAAACACAAAAGATAGGCACTAAGAAAATCGTGTCTGATTAAAAGTCTAAAGTAGACTATAGCGGCAACACGGGGTCAGTCCGGGACAATGTGAGTGCCACAAAGCACACTCCAGGGCTTAATAGCAGCAGCGTGAGAAGTCACGAGATGAAACGATATTTGAAAATTCTCTTTATTTATAATTTAATAAACTGGAGCGAAAGGTATCAATAAAACTTTTGGAGAATATCAGTTCTCTTCTTTCCCAAAAGGTCTGCCATCTCGTTTACATAGAGACCAGAATGTGATGGTACCCATTGGAAAGCAACTTTGTCAAAGCCTGGAAAGCAGAGATAGAATCTGAAAAAATGACAGCTTTCTCAAGAGGGGAAAGACGAACAGCAAGTTGTTACAGGACTTAGCATCGAGTTCTCCATCAAAGTGAGTTGTAAATGAGCCAACATGTAGATAAAATGAAAAAAAGGTCACTAAAAGCACAAGCACAGAAACCATGAGCAAAATCCGAAAGAGACCTATCAGTGTAGATAGATGTGAAGCCGCACGTCAGAAAGAAAACGAGTAGTAATAGTTTCTAAAGCAATAGCACGGAGTGCAGTAGAACTAAGGACACTTTTTCTCACGTTAAAAACCAAGTCTATTCTGACATCGAGCACCATATATTCCAGAGGACTCACAAAAAAATGGTCCATAGGGCACAGGCACACCAGCGGCCGAGCGGTAAAGACGCTGAACACTGGTAGTTCGGTCTGAGGTTCGAATCCCGAGAACGGGCTGGCTGCATGGGCGTTTTCGTGGTTTTCCCCATGTGTAACGTGTATACGAGCCAGTTTCCCTTAGAAAGTCCTCCACGAAGGCATCCCTCCCTTTAGGCAGATAGCCCTTTTGTGCTTTGCCATAATTGAATAATCCAATCCAATCCATAGGGCACATCATTAATGACGTTATAATGGGCGTTCTCACTGACGCGTTGGATGAAGATCTTTAGATTTACATCCTCCGAATCTTTAGATTTACATGTTCTATCACTGTCATTAATAAATATCTGATTAAAATTTAATTTAAGGGTTAACTTCAGTACAAACAAGTATACGCATTTACTACTCATGAAAAAATTCTTACTTTCGGAAAAAAGAATTTTGGGCAATTTGTGTGCACTCCAACGATTTTCCCTTCGATTTCTTCCGAACAATAAAAGATTTTTCAAAAGAGGAAGGGGTTGAAATAGGGAAGACACTAATTTAAGAAAATTATTCAGCACCTCTAAGATTTGAGAAGCTTTTAATCAACATTTTCCAAACGAACAGCAGATTAAATATCAAAATGAATTGTGAGTTAAAAAAAACATTTATTGTCATAATCTCTTTTTATTTCATAAATCATTGCTAAGTCATATTAAGCACATATGTTTAGCCATATTAAGCACATATGTTTAGCCATATTAAGCACATATGTTTATCCATATTAAGCTTTGTAAAAAACTAGATCAAGCAAAATTAAGCAAATGTAGTGACGTTATTTACGTGTTTACTGAATGAGATAACGTTAAATTCCACCCAAAAGTATTTTGTCTCAGAATACGAAGGATTGCAGGTTATTTACCCTCTTCAATTTTTTTTTTTCTTTTTTTCTTTTTTTTTTGTGGTTGGAACTGCTTTATATGAAAGATTAAAAAAGAATATTATAAATATTCCTTTTTTTAGCATAAAATCTTTTTTTAACTATATAAACTTGTAAGATTTTCACTTTTAAATCTCAGTTACTGTAGAAAGTGACGAATCTTAAGAACTAGTTAGCGAAAAATCGCGTGACAAGAAACAACAAGATGGAAGGGTAACTAACCCTTTATTATTTCAATAAGATTTAACAAAACTCCGCCTTGGAGTGTACAATAAAAGCCGACACTTGGACTTGAACTTAAGAGACTAATAATTAAACTAAAACTAAGATTAACCAAAGAAATATAGCAGGAGCTATCAAGTTTCTAATGCAGTTGGCCCCTTAACTCTACTTGACTGCGAAGCTTATCAAGGGCCTGAGTACGGCCGAGCGTAATAACAGCTTTGAGAAAGAGAGTGGCCAAAGGCAGACGCGAGTAAATCAGAAACTCTGATTCTCTTTCCCTACGACCAAAGAACTTCGCGGTTAAATACCGCTCTTCCTCCTTATGTATTCAGACGTGATTCTAAAACTACGTTCTGGCCGGAAATAGTAAGTTGAAGTTAAGAATTTGACAGGAAAGGAACTTTAACTTAAAATTTAACTGTTAATAAAATTAACATAATCCTTACAAACTTTTTCAAAATAAAATACGAGATAAACGAAAAAATAAAATTCATTCACTTAATATTTGAAACCCATTACATCTGCATTTGCATTTAGTACTTAAACTGCGTACAGAAGAACAGCAGTTTAATTATCCAAACTTTTTCTCAGCATCTGGGTTAGAAATATTCCTAATCAATACGATCTATAAATAACGCTTTTACTTTCTTGGTGATTCCCTTAAAATAAAACTAATGCTCTAAAGCTATCGGAAGAGTAGATGTTGTCGAGAACCGGAAGAGATCGTTACGTTTTAACCTCTTGCTCATTTAATTTGACGACAAATATAATCAAATTTTGCGCAAACAGCTGCCTCAATCAATTAACCATCGGAACTTGTTCTCTGTGGAATCGGGTTTTAATATACGCTGTTGTTCATGTGGATGGGAGACAGTAAATTTTGCTAAAGAGGTTTCTGCTTCTCGTATCCCTGCTCTTCCCATTAGCCAAATTGGTATTCGCGGATTACAGAGAAAATTTTTTAACTGACTTTGCTCTTTTTCGCTTTGAATTCTATTTCTCAGATCTCAGTAACAATGTTTTTTTTTCTTTTCGCAATTATATAAAGGCACTTTTTTCCGCTTTATACAAACCACGCATGAACATAAAGTAGGATATATACATAATGCGTGTACAAAGTTTTAGGAATACTATGATTTAAGATTTTGCTTAAAAAATTTTAGCAAACTTGTTGTCGTTTAGATTTTAAATATCCTTAATAAATTCAACGACTCTCGGTCTATTTAAACCAAACTGAATACATTTAATAATAAAACATTCATACGTAAACATTTAGTAATAATTCAACAGTACAGATAAGCTATAAAATAGGAATTACAACCGTTACAGGTCAGCTACGCTTTTAGCGACCGAATTCTAGGAAGGACAAATCTCAAAAGCCTGTTGCCAACGCAGGGCAACGAAAAGGTGGAAATTAATTCAATAGGCTTGGAAGTAAACGCTTGCCAACTAATAAATTGACAACATTTATTATAACGGCATCTAAGTTTGTTTCTCCTAAATTATCGTCTGCTTGTGAATAGAATTTTCCATGCAGATACTTTAATTCAGTTTTTTGCTTTGATTCAGTGAACATCTATAAATGTTCATAAGTGTTGTCACGGATTTGAAAGTTGAACAAAAAAATAGCAATAAGTTTTTGTTGTAAAGAAGAAACACTGTATTTTTAAATAAATTGGGACTGAACACAAAATTTTGGTGCTTTGCTTAAGATCCTAATCTAAAACCGCATTTATCTGCTTGGCTTAGAGAAGGTTCGCTACGCGTAGAGAAACTTCGATTTCAGAAATCACGCGGGGAGATATTATAGATAATCTTTTTTTTAGTTAAAGGGATAATTAACGTAGGAATTGTTTCTGAATGACATGGAATGAACTCCATGTTTATTAAGATGTAATGGACATAATTAAACGCTTTAGGCCTAAAAAAACTCATCTAATTTCTGCAGCTCGTTAATGTTCTGTTACACAATTCGGCTGTCGTCAAACAGTTTGATAAGTGAGTAAACTGAAATGTCCCAATTCTCAACCATCTTCCTTATTTATCAGATTTTGCACCTGAAAACTGTTTTCTTTTCTCTAAAGTGAAGTCTCACTTCCCTGGTCATTGTTTCGATATCTAGACTGGCTCACAAAAGTGTTCGTACGCTTACAAGTTTCAGTGAAATACTGCTTTATTCATTAATAAAGAATTTATATTTTAGAAGGAAAATTATACTTTATAATGATTTTATTCATACTTTAGAATGAAAATTATACTTTATAATGATTTCTCATACTTTAGAATGAAAATCTTTTAATAATATTTATATATTTCTTTTAGCAAAACTACATTAATTATTTTATGAACACACAAAAAGTTTTTTTTTTTTCTTTCTTTTTTTTCTTTTTGAAAATCAGTAGTAAAAATAGTAATAGAAAAGTTATCTCACAAAAGTCTATTTACGCAATCCCTCCTACCTCGCAATCTTTGCACCAAATTCGCGTTTCTTTGCGAATTTTTACCTTAGACTCGAACCAGACCTGCATAAACAATTAAAAACCACTTAACTGTTTCATTTTTCTGCCATACTGTGACCAAACATAAGCATATTTTTTTAAAAATAATTTTGTATTCTAATCGATTATATGAATAATTCAAATTAGCAGTCAAAACTGTTACAAGTATTGCATTCATTAATTTAAGATAATTTTTAGTTACGGCGAAATTAAGGCCTTTTTACTTAAAGTTGGCTTTTTTCTGACAAAACTGCTGCGGAACTAGAAAGAACACTTTACAGGCTATAAATGTGAAAGAAATGAATTCGCTGTGAAAGAAAATCGCGGCGGTGTTAGAGAATTACTAGTATCCATTTCACAATAGTTCCGAACCTTAATTAAATCATCTGAACTTTCCGTTTCTTCATAATCACTAGAGAATTCCAGTAAAGAACTTTCAGGACTACCAGAATCATGCATAGAAAATTCAGATTCACTATCTGATCCAATATCAGAATTATACTTTGTTAGGAGTCATTTACTGTCACCTATCGTTATTTTATTTCATGAAAAAATTGATAAGAAATAGTATTTGCTGAGCCTGATAATACACGTGCACTGGAAACAAACTCGCTGAATTTCTTCACCTAATGGAAAGCTGTAAAACCTATCCTTGAACTGATTTTACAATCCAATCTCTTTTAGACTACTAGCGACATCTATTAGAAACACTGCAAACTAAAAAAAATGTAAAAAGGTCTGGAAAATGAGTGGATTGGTGTATTAAAATACACTGCCCGAGTGTTGTAGGAGCAAATTAAAAGAAAAGCCCCTTTTCGCAGCACCCGAACGGTGTTTGGGCAAAACAGTTAAGTGGTTAAACATCACAGAAAAGCCGAAATGAAATCATGAACTGGAAAATAGCCAGCTGCGCAGTTAAGTATATATACAAGTGTTATACAAGTAAACTCCGCCACTTACGAGTATTTAAAATAATATAAGTTGAAATTTAAATAAAATTATCGTAGACTATACAAAGTTGTCTACTTCAGTTGGATAAATACTTAATGGCGCGTTTTAACGTCGGCTGGCAGTATGGCTAAAGCCGGGATGCTCACTGGAGAGCTGAGCGAGTGTGTGTGTGTGATTATGGCAAAGCCTCGAGGGCTATTTGCCTAAGGAGAGGGATGCCTTCGTAGAGGACTTTCTAAGGGGAACTGGCTCGTATACACGTTACACATGGGGAAAAGAACGAAAACACCCATGCAGCCAGCCCGTTCGCGGGATTCGAACTTCGGACCGAACTGCCAGTGTTCAGCGTAGCTGAGCGAGAGAACATAAAATGCAGGAGACGCTGTCAAAACAGTCTAAGCTCTAACATTCTCTAAAATATTGAAAACCCTCGATTTAAATACTCCACCATCTAATTTGCATTCTGGTGAGAACTATGAAAAAGAGAAATTAACTAAAAGTTAAATCATAAAAATTGGTCAATTAACAAAAAATGCCTTATAGACAAAATGTAAAAGTTCGAAAGTTTAATTTAAAAATTCTTCCTCCTTTTATTCATCTGTATCTCTCACAAAATTCCATTTTCCACGTGCTTGTTTTGAACTGAATTTTGATCGATCTCTTTACAGCGACACGTGCTAGCAGCATTAAAGATTCCCCCCCCCCGGAAAATTTATTCATTGGTTACAATGGAGAAGAAAAGACAAGAAAGCTTTTCAGACAGACAAAAATTTTCTGTAGAATTTTCATTATTATTTTACACTACTAGTTTAGATGATAGGACTAAAGATGAAACGTAAAATGAAAAACCTTAAAGGGAGATATTACAGCCTATTTTATATTTTTTCTGGTAGACCAAAAATGTTTTAAAAAAAATCTAAACGAAACACTTTATCACCTAATATTTGAATAGTATCAAGACAAAATTAGTCAGAATTTTTCTTTCTGCTAACGCACATTGTTGAAAAAAAAAAGGAAGAGAAATAATATTCTATAACGTCGATTAAAGGCGTAGTTAAATTAATTTACTAAATACAATCTGACAAATAAGGGAGTAATGGGTGTGAAAAAAAAAGATAATTTAATATACTTCTTAATTGCACAAATCATTTTCTTGCAGAAATGTTATCAATTAATTAAAAAGCATTCTGAAAATAATTCAGTTGGGTTTTATTTTGAGAGCTTGCGATTCTAATAAAATGCATAGTTACTGTTAATATTGAGGTTTCTAAAACTTCTAAAATTATCGACGAAAATTTCGCGGGGGGGGGATAAAGAATAAAATACAAATTGCAGTTTCATAATTCGACATTATACTTTAACACCATTATACTTTACAAACAAATTCTTAAACAATCTAAAGTTAAAAAATTGCAATTTAAACGTATACTTGTTCCACTTTAAGGCCTAAAGCAGTTTTAAGCTAATACTATTGCGATTAGCTTATTAGTTTATAAGGTATTTCTCCCACTTTCCTAGCGTTCTTCGTGGTGTAGTGGTTCTGCACGCTGGGCAGGTATTCCGTGGTTCCGTGGTCAGTGGTTCGATTCCCGGCGAAGGCGGTTGCTAATTTTTCATCTCTCTGGCTTCCAAAAAATCCTAATGTCTCTACAGTGGCGCCCGAACTAAAAGGGTTGTGGATGATGATTCTCCACTCCAGGATTTGGCGACTAGGTTCCCTAAAACCCTAGTCACCCTTTAAAAAGGGGAATATTTAAGGTATTTCTCCCACTTTCCTAGCGTCCTTCGTGGTATAGTGGTTCTGCACCCTGGGCCGGTATTACAGAGGTCCGTGGTTCGATTCCCGAAGAAGGCGGTTGCTAATTTTTCATCTCTCTGGCTTCCAAAAAATCCTAATGTCTCTACAGTGGCGCCCGAACTAAAAGGGTTGTGGATGATGATTCTCCACCCCAGGATTTGGCGACTAGGTTCCCTAAAACCCTAGTCACCCTTTAAAAAGGAAAATATTTAAGGTATTTCTCCCACTTTCCTAGCGTCCTTCGTGGTATAGTGGTTCTGCACTCTGGGCCTGTATTCCAGATGTCCGTGCTTCGATCCCCGGCGAAGGCGGTTGCTAATTTTTCCTCTCTCTGGCTTCCAAAAAATCCTAATGTCTCTACAAGTTTAAGAATTAACCTCTTTCTACGCCACTCGATTCAAAATGCAGAACATAAAACCATACGTTTAAAACCAGCTTTGGAAATAGCAATGGCAAATGGAAAGGGGGTTATTCAACGCATATAGCTGTGCACTTAATTCATTAGATTGCTTGCGCACGATGCTTGCAACAAATATTTCCCTCAAGTGATAATCATTTTATTTTGCCTCTCGTATCTTATAATTTTATTTTGAGTGATCAGCTCCATCGTTTTTTCCCCTTTTGTTTAAAATTAAAATCCTTTTTGCTTTAGTATTTAATGAAAGGTCCTTGCTTGTTGAGATTTTTGCACGTTTTTACGTCCGCCTCTCCTCCGATTAAAACGTTACAGAAAGACACAGTCATTATATCGCTAAGTTATCCTATAAAAATCGAATGACACTGAAGTGGGCAAGTGGGAATAGTAGAATAATCCGCATTTCTTCTCAAAGACTTCAACGACAATCCTTGACAGTTAGTTCTAAGCTGCAATTCAAGCGCCATTTTTGAGCACGGGTTACATACCAAGTTGAGTTTTGAAACAAATGACATAATAATACGATTACGTAGTTCACACTTAACACATGTTACGTAATTCTCGAGATGAATGTTTTTCTCTAAATAAGAATGATATTATAGCATATGTTCTCTTGTTTTAAAAATGCAGAAGCCATTATTTAATCGAATTAATTATTCTTAAAAATGAATTCCTTTGAATTTATGCGTGTTTTTTCCCCTTGTACCAAATTATTATATTTATATGAATACAAACTAAATAATTCATAATTTCCACCGTAATTTCAAATTCGATTGATTTCAATTTATGTAACGTTCAAAAGTATAAAATATTCGTAATTTAAATGTTTTTTTTAGCTTAGAACATTATTTATCTCAGAACATTTTTATCTTATATTGTATTTAATTATTTTATCTTATAGTAATATTTTTTTTATCTTAGAACATTTGATTGGAATGGATAACAGCGCAGAGTAGAGCGTGTCTGGATATGTTTTCTCCTGACGAAAAGAAGTAAATCCTTTCCCCTGTATATGTAACCAAGTTAAATATATCTGTACATTTTTGTATTCAATACAAGCAATTATTTTTAATCACAAAACCACAAATCTTATAATACTTTTAATTGTAGATTTCTATTTTCAGAAAAATAATATATGTAATGATTTCCGAATTTAGACAAAAAATAAAAATATATAATAAATAGCTAATGTCATCAAAATAATGTTAGTAGAAATAAAATTAACACACGAAGCGTAGCGCTAAGTTTATTTCTCTGTATTTTAATTTTTCTCATTTTTAACTATTCAAAATCGTTAGTATTCTCCCCCCCTTGATGATTTAATTTATTTCAAAAGAGAGAAAAGCCATGTTTGAAAGTTTTTCTTGACTAAAGAAAGACTTTGTAAATTTTCTTTTTTAATTTAAATTTATCGAAGCTTTTTTATACGCAACAACATTAAAAACATTCTGAAAGCAATTTCCTATATTCGGATACTGTTTAATTACTCTGCATTGGTAAGAATTGGAAGATCTACTTTTGTTTTAGTGGCAAGAATTATTTGGATTTTTGGAATATTTATATCATTTAGATATTTCAATGCTAACTTATAAAGCTACTTTTGAAAAATATTTTAATCCAATTATAGTAATTTTTCATTACTCAGTAACTGGAAAGCGGAAGCAATCTTGCTTGATTTTAATATCTCCATTTTAGGTATGAGATAAAAACATCTATTGTTTAGTTCCTTTCTAGTATGAAAAAACATTTTTCTAAAAAATTTTTTCTTTTTCAATAGGTTCTTGGTAATTTGATTCATAAATCTTCCTTTTTTTAATCTATTCAATTTTATTTTTGGTATATTCATCTTAAAAAACTAAATTTTCACATTTCACAAGAATATTTTATCGCATTTGCTGTGAAAAAAAAAGGAGTTAAATCTTAAGTTACATTTGTTTTTTGATTCAAAATCAGCAACAGCAAATCATATAACAACTATCTATCTTTGTCATTTAATACCTTCTTATCAGTTTGATGCATTTATATTAAGCAATTTTAACGAATTCAAAATTTTATAAAGCACGTAATAATTATTCTTCTGCCTCACTTTAAATAATTTTCAATTAGTTAATAAAAAAACTAGGTTTTTGGTTTGGTTTGGTTTAGCCTATAAGGTATTTCTCCCGCCTTCTTAGCGAGTTGGTCCAGGTTCGAATTACCAGAGTGTAGCGATATTATCCACTCGGTCAGCCACTGACGGGCAAATAAAATAAGTATTTGCTTGAAATTATTTCCTAAGATCCTTGGCTATTACCGAAAACTACTTTTCTTGGCAACTTAGTTTTTTTTAACAAAAATGTCAATAAAGAGTAATTTGTATTTATTTATTTATCAACCATATATTTTCAAAACAATGTTTATTTACTTCATTCATTTATAGTTATAAGGATTTGGTGGGGGGCGGTTTACCGGAACACGAGAAAATTAATGTTTTTGTTACATCTAATATCAGTTATTTTATAAATAGTTTGAAAGGTTTGTCTTAATTCTTCCACGTATAAAATAATTTTATACCACTTTTAGAGCTTTGGATCTGGTTTATGTTACCAAAGAACATCAGGCTCTATACGTCTAGCTAATAATAGTCATTCTGTGAATGAAAACAACTACCCACTTCTCGAGTTATGCTTCTATTTTAATGGCAAAATTTATCACGAAATATGGAGCAAGCCAAACTTTTTCCAGCGTTAGTGTCTAATTATCTACTGTTATTTTATCTCGCAGTCCTTCTATAAATATGGGCTTGGTAAGTACATACATTGAAATAGTAGATTAATTGTAAACAAATAAAAATTTTCAATAATTATCTTTAAAGGCGACAACAAAGCAAAAATTTTTATTGTAATTCTGTTAAAAGATATGAACAAAGTAAGATATTTTATTGAATTATTGATTACGCATAGATATTTCAATGAATTAATATTTCTTTTATAATCTAGAAACTTGTATGTTAAATATGAAGATTTACATCTCCTCCTCTACATATGCGTATGTGTGTGAGCTCCAAAAGGATAACATACATCTGCATAGTTGTTGATGACTATTAAGTTTCAAACTTAATTTTGAACTTAATTTTCAATAAATTTGTTGTATTTAATTCTTTATGAATTATATTATTTGAATTATATTATACATGAAAAATACTTAATGATGTGTAAATAATTTTTTGATATCTAATTGCAGTCTAAGAATGATCACTTATGTTTAATCTGTACGTCCTCGAAGCATAAAGATAAGCATAGGATTTTAGAAACTAAATGCCACTTCATTTCCATCATACCTAGATTTCTTTTACGAAACCTTTTTCTGGAGATGCATAACTAGCTAACGAAATTAATTTATTCCACATAATTTTAAAATTTTAAGAATGTATAATCTTTAATTATTCAAGACAGAATGTGCCTAAATTAAGAAGTGGGAATGCTAATGCAGCCACATGAAATGAATCTACTCTCAGTGTTTTTTAATTCGACGCTCCCTACAGAGGCTGTTCGCACATTTTTTAGACGATTTTGGTAAGCGGTAATAAACAATCGTTTGCTGCAAAAGAAGTAATTGCAATTGTACTATGTTTTTAAAAGTCAAAATTATCGTCTGTGGTTTGAAAGTTTAGTTTTTATTCAAAATGGCGAATTTAACAAAGCAGTGCTTCGAAGGCTACATTTACGCTCTTTCCGAAGAGAAATATGCATACTCTGTTACCCAAAAACAATGTGAGAGTCATGGTTTTGTGATATCTAAAGCGTCAATAGGTAATATCATTAACAAGAAAGGGAAAAAAAAATGTCAAATTGGAGCCTCAAGTGGGACAAAAATTCCAAACAAGTATACAACGGAAAACGGACATCTTCGACTATTGCAAAGGTACGTAGTTTAATGTTAAAAGAAAACCCCCCTAGTCAAACGACAGTTGCAAAATCATTAAAATGCTCGGTGTCCACTGTAAACAAAATGATAAACGTTGATTTAAATCTTAAGAAAGCGAAAAAAACGCAATGTGCATCGTCTTCTTCCAAAGCATATCGCTCAACGCAGGACACGCTGCAGAATTCTATGAGAAACACTTATCCATAGAAAAACGGAAAACAATTGTCACAATAGATGAAGCATGGGTGTATTTAAATGATTGTAACAAAAAAAAGAGCCATTTATTATCATAAAAGGGAAGACAAAAAATTAAGTACATGGTTCAAAGAATCCAAAAAAAGTTTTTCTAAAGGATTCGTGATTGTTGCTGGTTTTTCTTATAATGACAAATTAAAAATAAAGAGAGTGCAAAAAATGTCAAGATTAACTCCAAATACTATCAGGAACATATTTTATCACCAATTTTTCTGAATGAAATACCATCGCTTTACCCACAGTGCCATCCATCTGTGAGACTCCATCAGGACAAAGCTAGCACATCAAAATCCACTGTAAATTTCCTAAAAGAAATGGAACAAAAAACTGGTATCAAGGCCATATCCTTCACTTATATCTCTACTAAATCTCCCGATGTGTCACCTATGGATTTTGGTGCTTTCAGACTTCTAAAAACTGCATTATACAAACGTTGTCCCAAAACCCTCACATGACTCTGGAAAACTGTTCGGGAGGAATGGGATAGAATATCTCTTCTGCCACTTCAAAAGGCATTATTACCCTAGAAATTGCGGTGCCGAAAGATAAGAATAAGGGATGTCAAATAGAACATTTAAAACGCAAGAATTTTATTTAATTTAGTCTTGTGAATACAATATACATCGTCTAAAAAATGTGTGAACAGCCTCTGTACTTTATATAATGATCCCGACACTCAATAAAATACTATTCTGCTCATGAAAAGATCTAGTAATTAAAACTGAAGCACGGTTTTCTATTTAAATTATTCAGTATCCTTTTTGTATGGAAATTAATTAAAGGACACTTTACCATTCCGAGCAAGATTTTACAATAAACTGAGTATTGATATTGATAAATACTATAGCATCTCTATCACTATGACTAAAGATAGCTTTCTGTATTATAATGAAACTTCAAAACATTGTTTTCTAATACCCTCTTGGATATTGGCCCCATAGCCTAAAAAATTCGTTTACATGATCTCACAAACTTTCTAATAGTCAAGTTCACGTGGGCAACAATGGCGGATTGTCTATTTGACCTTTCAGCGATCCTTAACTCTAACGACCTTACTTGGTCACCTACAAAAGTGGTGAGTTTGTCGAGAAAATGCCCCGCAACTACAAATTAAAGCTTCCAATTGCAAGGGCTGAAGCAAACAGGGCTCAAGGGCCGGCAGCATTATTGGGGTCTAATCCCTAATTCAACGGTCAGCCTTGATCCCTGGATAAAGCAGGAAACATTGTCGAAGTGTCGAGCATTGGATATTCCGAGAGACGTTAATGGCCCTAAACAGCAAGAGATCGGGATGTGGAACCCATAGTCATTTGCCCCGATAAAGCGCTGAGTTTGGAAGTTTTTTTTTTTTTTTTTTTTTTTTTTTTTTCCCGTTCCAACAGCTGTGTATGCTGAAAAACCTTTCTTTTCAGTCTTCTCCTTTTTGATGCAGGTTACAAGTTTTGGAATAAAGGGGAAGTTTTTCACGTTACATGAAGCAAGATAAGAAAACAAATATTCAGATCTTATTTCTGTTTCATAATTTTTCCTTAATACGTATAAATATTTAACTATCCAGGCAAAATATAAAAATATTAATAAGAAATCTCATGTGTACAGCACATGACTTCCTTATGCAGAATATCAAAATATACGCATTTTTTCCTGCAATTCATTTAAACTTATTGAATTGAATTAAATCTACTTCGTCGATAGCGCATAAATCACAATAGAATAAATATGCTTTTTTAAATTTCACTATTTTTATTTACCATAGCATCACTTCGGCGCTAGGTTCATTTAACAGCATCACATCTCATTCATTTTATAACTCAGAGTGCACAAAAATTATATCATCTAAAAATTACCACATGTTTCATTCAAATTGTATAATATATCTAAAACGATATATAAAAGAAATTAAATAAAAAAGAAACAATTTTTCACAGACGATTCAGCGCCGCTTACCTCATGCGCATGCGCTACTAATTAATTCAGTTCTAACTTAATTAATTAGTAGGCAAAGTAAAATACATAAAAATTAAAATATTATAAATAAAGGCAAAGTAAAAATACATAAAAATTCAAAATATGTTCATTGAAAATTGAAAGATATAGAAAAACATAAAACACCAAGTACACTTAAAACAATTTTTAAAAAAATTATAATTAAAATTACAGTTTCTACGCAAAAAAGCATAATAACTTAAATGATAATTCCAGAATGAATTAAGCATAATTTAATTCGCAATAATAAAAGAAGACGTTACTTTGTTGTTGCGAAGCTTAGTTTCTCTAGATTGGCAATAAATCCACTATTTTGCTAAGTTTCAAATGTAAATAACATGGCTGCCAGGGTAACTAAAAATTAAGCTTAGCCGCACTTAAAAAACTTCTACATTGTTGATAATTCCTCAATTATTGCTTGCAGGTTAATCTATGGCATAAAAATCTTAACCAGAACAACATAATTCAATCTGCACAATTTACAAACATATAAAAATAAAGAAATTGAGCTCGCTGAGTAACATCGTACATATATAATATATATATATATTTATGTACTTTTGGTGCCGCCGATTGCAACCAAAATGGAAGGTGCACATCTACATGTTATAGCAGTCCTATATACAAAATTTCAACGTACTGAGGCTACTCTTTCTGAGTTATGCGAGATACATACGTACGTACGTACAGACGCCACGAAATAAATCTCTTTAGAATTCATTTAAATCAGTTTAATAATTTTTTGGGGAGAAAGACTCCTTTATTCGGTCCTTACGTATAAATGTCACGCAAAAATATCGTTAAATTGGATTCGATAGCTGTCAAAATCGATATTTTTCTTGAAATATTATACCCGAATTTTTTCGCAATGTCCCTGTAAAAACATGTCATGAAGAAAAACGATACACATTATGTTTTCTCACCTCTTTACAGATATCAGCAACAACTACGTTGGTGCTCACACCAATTTACATTGAGCACTTTAATTATTTTGAAACTATACTCTGACTTGCCGAATATTCTTTTAACATTAAAGATCTTACCTCTGCACATTGGAAACATTCCGTTTCTTTAATTATTTTGAAACTATACTCTGACTTGCCGAATATTCTTTTAACATTAAAGATCTTACCTCTGCACATTGGAAACATTCCGTTTCTTCTTTGGATTTGTAGTTTCAAACAACGTTTCCACTTGAAGCCAAACTTAGAACGTTTTTCTTTTCCTTTCTTGTTGACAATATTACCAATCGTAGCTTTAGATATCGAAAACCCATGGCTTTCACAGTAATTTGAATAACTAGATAAGGATAATTTTCTTCAGAAAGAGTACAAATATAAACTTCCATCCATTGTTTCTTTAAAAGTGAGATTTTGTCAAGCAGCAGACGATAGTTCATACTTTCAAAAATATAGTTGGAGTTAAAAAATAATTTCCAACAGACGATTTTTTTATATCAAAGCAAAATCATCTAAAAATATGTTAGCAGCCTTTGTACTTCATGAAAACTACAGACGAGTTTTAAAATGTTGATGTATAAGAATAACTTGAGATCACTTATAAATTCAAGCGCATAATATACTGATTGACATTTTTTGTAGAACTTGGAGATGAAGCTAATTAATTATCCCAACAGAGCACACGTAAATAAGACAACAGAGTAGTCTTAGTTTAGTGTGAAGAAAACTATCAATTTCGAGAGCGATCAGACATAGATCTCTCTTCTTTAGAAGCAAAAAATATTTTTCAGTTAATTCTAAATTTAAGAAATTCCCAGTATTATGAATATCTCTAAAGTCTATTCTTTCCTTAAAAAGGTAAACCTCTAGGTCAGAGGTGGCGAAACTTCTTTTCAGTAAGGCTAGGTTAATTGAATGAGGCAAAGCTACACGAGGATTATCTGTCTGTGGGAAGGAATGCCTTCGGGTAGAACTTTTGAATGGAAACTGGCTCGTATCCACTCTTGTTAGTGGGAACCGCATGTTAAAACTCGGGAAAATTGAAAAGTGCCCCCCCCCCCCACTGGCCGAGTGTTTAAGACTGCTGAATACCGAGTTCGAATCCAAGCAAACGGGTTGACTGCAAGGTATTTATTAGCTTTAACGCAATTAAGAAAGTTTCTAAACAGAAAGAAATGGGTTTCAAGTAATTTATAATAATGATATTACACTTTATAATTTAAGTAATTATTTAGAATAAATATTTGAATCTTCTTGCTCTTCCGCTGTATTTTGGAAAAATATATTCATATGGCACACAAATTCACAACTGTTGCATAATTTACTGAACATTCTTTTTTTTTTTTTTTTTTTTTTTTTTTTTAACTTCCACACTTTCCAGTAGGAACCGCATGTTAAAAATCGGGAAAACTGAAAAGTGCGCCCACCACCACCACTGGCCGAATGATTAAGAACGCTGAATACCGAGTTCGAACCCAAGTGAACGGGTTGGCTGCTTTAACGCAATTAAGAGAGTTTCTAAACAGAAAGAAATGGGTTTCAAGTAATTTATAACAATGATATTACACTTTATAGTTCAAGTAATTATATAGATTAACTATTTAATTCTTCTTGCTCTTTCGCTGGATGTTGGAAAAATATGTTCATATGACACACAAATTCACAACTGTTGCATAATTTACTGAACATTATTTTTTTTAATCCAAAAACAAAGCATTTTCTTCTGGTATATAAAATCTTAAGTGATAATTAATTTTGAGAGGCGTTAATTGAAAAAAAAGGAATATACGGGTTGTTTCGAAACTACTGTTCAGAAATGTACATGGCGGTTCGAAAAACAATAATAGGCAATAATCATACAGGAATATAGGGTCGCATGCGCAAGATGGCACTGAACGTCGGGAAGAAGTCTGGACAGGATGAAGCGATAAAAAGCCGTTATTTCTATCACCAGACCTGTGTCCCCTGTTCTTTTTCAGGGAGTAGCTGATGTGTAAAATCCTCGGCTCAGGCAAAACGGAGTTTGCTATTCAGGTACCCGCACAGACAGCACTACCCCAGTAGAACTTTTGTACCGATTTTCGAATATTTATAGTTCATAATTAATGGAAAAGTTCATAACGAAGAACATAAGTAATAGCACAATACTATTGTGTACACTGTTCTTTATATAATAAATCTTTGTGACCTGTCTTGCGCCTTTCTACCTCTGCCTTTGTGAGCGTGTAGCGCGTCGGGGTTTCGCATGCAGTTCTGTGTTCCTATATGATTATTGTTTGTTATCATGTTCTGGACCTCCATGAACATTTCTAAACCGTAGTTTTGAAAATTTATGTAAAAAAATCTTTAGAATAGAATAAAAACACTTTTCATTCAAATGAACTCAATGCAAAAACTCTAAAAATAGAACTGGCAATTTCCTTTACTTTAAAATAGGTCTGGCCTGCCAAGCACTTTTGTGCAGCCACAAACAATGATAATATTTCTTAAAATTGTTTACTTTTTCTTTCTTTTGTTGCTTCTTTAAGCAAAATAAATTTGAATTTGTAATACATTTTGAATCTGTGATTTTAAATCTGTGAAATATTTTAGGTTTTCCAGTTTTGTTTCAATCAAGATAGAATTTTGTAGAATGTTTAGATTGTTCACAGACTGTTAAGTAGATATTCATACTAATTCAGAAGTCAAACAACAAAAATCAGCGTTATATTTTCAAAATTTTCACAGGACTAATCTAGCAGTTAAAAATAAATTAATCATTATTAATCAAGCAGGTAAAAAATTCTCATCTCAACACACTAAAAGGCACACTCTTGTTTTAGGAGATTATAAAAGTTCTGCTGTTATTCCCTTCTTTCCATCAATAAGCTCCCATCAGTAAAATTCCGAGTTCCATACTCAAGGACCCCATTCCGGATATGAATTCTTGGGGTATTTATAGGATTCCTTGCCAGTGTGGTTTAATTTACATTGGACAAACTAAGAGAGCCTTAAAATTTCACGTCAAGGAACATGAGGCATATGTTAGAAAAAAGGAAACACAGAAGTCTTCTGTTGCTCAACATTCTTGGTCCGAAAATCACACTTTCAATTTTTCTGCTGCCAAAATTATTCAAAAAACATCTTCGATTGGGGAACTGGATTTCTAGAGGCATTTCACATTCAAAAAAATGTTTCTGTTCTAGTTAACGATCCTAATTCCAATCCATCTTTGCCTTCGGCCTTTAAAGAAATTATGTTTTAGTTCTGGTTTCACCAACAGATGGCGCCACTTGCTTATTCTTGCTCAGGCTTTCTTATCTTATCCAATCACTATTTCCTATCTTGTTCATTTGCGGTTTTGCAGATGAGGATGGTGGTTCGGTAAAACCATCGAAACTAGTCCTGTGAAAATTTTGAAAATATAACGCTGATTTTTGTTGTTTGACTTCTTAATTAGTTAGTGACTTCTTAATTAAATTTATTCGGCGTGTTATTGTGTCTTAATTAGATATTCATAGTGGAGCAAACAAGCTGCAACTTGAGATTACAAATCTGCAATGTTGTACTGATTCAAAGATAACCCCATAGTCGTGAAGAAATCTATAATTTTTACAGTACTCTTAATTCAGATAAATTCGAGAAACTTAAGGAAACTTTGGGATAATTTTGGTTTGGAAAACTCTCGAAAAACTTTCGTTACTTTTAAATCAATCTTAGCAAACATTTTCGATCATGAATCGCAATAAAATTGATTTACGATCAAAGCGATCGTCGACGAGCACTTTTAAGAATATCTACTACAGGTTAAAGGTAGAAGCTAGGTCAGTAACCAACCTCTGTAATATCAAAGGTAATTGAGGCATTACTGAGGAAGAATAGAACTTATTGACTAGATATCATAAATCATCAAGAACAAATTCTATTACATTGTCAAATGGAGGAAAACTCATCAGTGGACAAATCGCTGAACACTAGTAATTCGGCCTGCATCCAAATCCCCCAAAACAGGTCGCTACATACGTATTTCATGGCTTTCTCCACATGTGATGAGAAAACGACTCGATTTACCGTAGAAATTACTCTACGAAGGCAGCCCTTCTTTTAGGAAGATATAGCTCGCGTATTTTGCAATATTTCACTAAACTAAAATTTTATATTAAATTAACTGAACTAATTAAAAGAAAAATTTCAGAATTTAATACCTGATCAAGTACTACATGATCCTTCTTGATGGTTAAAAAAATGCTGTTTTGCTGTTAAACAAAACATATAAGAAATCAGACAAAAACACAAGAATAATTTTTTTATACATTATTTAATAGATGTTTGCAATCAGAAACAGATGGCAAGAAAATGCTTACTGAAAATTGTGATAAGTTAAAACAAATAAATAAAATGCAATTATATTCTCCTATCAATTGAAAATAATCAGAAATGAGTATAACAGTACTGTAGAATTAAGTAAAATGCTAAGAAAAATATATTTGCCAGAGACGATATGGAAATAAGAAAAGCTATAGCTGAAACATCTACAACTTTTTCTTTTCTTTTAACCTCTGAATAAATTAGTTAAAGCAGCACAAAGATAAAAAGAAAAAAAAAATGAGAATAAAGTTGAAGAAGAATTGTTCAGCTATTTATTTTACTTTTAGTTATTTACTGCTTATTTTTAGTTATACCTTGTCATAAATTTGCCACAGTTTGTAGTTAAAGAAAGCTTCTTCTCCAATATATAAAAGTTAAAAGAATATATTCCAAATTCTTAGTTTGCCTAATAAGTTAAAATGTTTCATATATACATATCGATAGATAAAATAAAAATACAAGATCTTTATTGTGGTTATAAAAATGGCATTCATAGCCTGTCATAATATTCAGGCAAATCAAATATTAGATATAAACTTATTAATCAAATTTTAATCCATTTGCATCGAGTAAAGTTACAGATGGACAAAATAATTTAACAGAATGGCTAGTGAAATGTCAACTGCGCATGCAAAAGTGAGGCAACACTGGCAGATCGAAGGGATGGCAATGCTGGTGGTATAGCTACAGCAGCTAAGCCACATAAAGGAACAGGAAGTTCTTGGCAACTATGCAGACTTGTGTCTTTGGTGACAATCATTTCGTTTTTTGATAAAGGACTCCATTGCTGACTGCTCACTCCTCCAAACACATAAATACAGCTCTCTGCATTTAAAAACCAGAAATAATTATTAGAAAATACTAAGAAAGACATTTAAAAATTTAGCTATCAAAAGTCAAAATAACTCATTTAATAAAGAGCACAAATAATTCTTTCATTTAGTTTTATTGGTATCTAAGAAAATGCAATTTTAGGACGAAAATTCTCTCGCCTGAGAAATATGCATTTGATTAAGACTTTAAAAATATTTGCAAATAATGTGATGGAACAAATGTATGTAACATAGCGTTTATTGTTATCTGCAGTTTCACCTACCTGAAGTATGTCCTGGAACAAATTATCCACAGATACAGATGTATTACTGGAATCTATTACTATTTTCTCTAAGTATCTTTAAATATTATATTCTTTTATTTAGACCACTTATGTAATCGCCTTTGTATCTTGATTTATTTGATTGTAAAGACTTATGTATTGTAACTAGCTTTTCATAAGGTTGACCATTTGTTATATGTGTTCTTTTTGTCACATTTCAAGCTCCAATAACTTTTATAGACAAATGAAGATATTTTTGTCATAAACACAATTTAAGAATATGGAATTGTAGGATTCGTCTGCAGTGGAAGAAACTGTAGCAAAATTTCTACAGGAATACAGTACTTTGCCATTAAATCGCTAGTAGGAACCATTGTTTTGAATCTTTTCTTAAAGCGATCCTTATGAAATTTCCTCTCTGAAATTTTTTCAAATATTCCTGGAATTTTGTCCTTCCTCAGTGCATTCAAAGATTGAGCTTCCCTAAATTTTAAAATGGATTCATCCTGGTAGTAATTGTTTGTGTCTCATTAATAAAGAAAAAGGCTCATAAACTACTTGTAATGTTCATGTCAAACCTTTCCCTTTTAAATATTGAATGTTATGCCAGCTTAATATAAGAACTAACCCACCAAAAGAAAACAAATATGAACTGACATTCAGTTTACAATCTCATTCAGTCAGCTGCATATTCACATTCTCTAATTATTTATGGATGATTTGAGGCCTAAGGAGCAGCAAAGACAACAATAAGAGTGGGTGAGACTTAAGTTACAAGGAAGCAGAGATAAAGATATTATTAGATACTGCAATGTGTTAAGTATTATTACTTGGATGTAAGTTTCTTTTAAAAAAGTTATATTGTGATAGTTAACTGTAGTTTATCCATGACTGCTTTTCATTACTTTCATTACTTCATTAGTTATGTTTTTACTTTAACCTTCGCAAGTTAAATTAATTGCATAATTTTCCTCTCTTGATTTTTGGATGATAAAATTATTTACACGAGGAAGTATAATATGTGTAATAATATATAATGTTATGTGTGCTCATAATAAATAATGTTTTGAAATTATAAGCTGTCCTTTTTTGTCTTCTATAAAAATCCTTCATATTATGCCGAGGTAAATACCTAAGTACTGAATATCAGCTGTTAAAAATGGTAAATAAAATTTCAAGTTGTGAAAACTGCTGGAATAAGTTAAAATAAAAAGGCTTTAAAAATTACTTAATAGTAAAATAAATGTACAAAAATTTTAATCTGATAGTCTGTATTAACTTATAAGATATTTCTCCCGCCTTCTTAGCATGCCTTCGTGGTGCAATGGTCAGCACGCTCGGCGCGTATTCGAGAGGTCCGTGGTTCAAATGCTGGCGAAGGCACTGCTCATTTTTCATCTCTCCTGCTTTCAAAAATTACCTTACTCTCTACAAACTATTCATTTTAATCAAATGAATGAAACAATTTCAATAATTAAAAATAACTGATAAACATCAAAAACAGTATTATAGGGAATCAGTTGCTGTATAGATAGTTATGTAAAATGTTCTCGGATAAACATAAGTGCAAAAGAACTTAAAAGGAAAGTCGATGATGAGTTACTACTAACACAATACGTTCAGCTGAATGTCAGAACATAAAGCTAATATTAACATTAACTTTTCCCAATAAGAACAACTTTTGATTATCAAATTTTGCTCTGATTCTTTCAGTTTCAACATAACACAAATCTTTTATAATCAATAGGACTGTATTATACCTGCTTAACACAAAATTTTGTTATTTATGTTTTATAGTAAATATTTCTTCATTTGTATGCGTTTTCTATAGTTGTTAAACACAATGCGCTGGATAACTGAAATGAATAACCAAAAAAAAAAAAAAAAAAAAAAAATCTGAAATGTTTCAGATTTTAAAGTACGTCCAAAGGGGCGTTTTTTTAACGTTTTGAGTGTTACCTTTATTTATTAAATATCATGTTCTTTGCACTTAAACCATAAAATTCAGTTCAAGAGCAATATCCCAAAATAATGTTAAATTAAGCATATCTTTAGAATTTCCGATATACACAGTCTCGCGAGCTGGAGATAAAAGTATTTTTTTTCTATATAACGTTGCCATTTCTCGCTTTTAAAGCATTGAGTTTGTAAATCAAAAATTCATTAAAGTTTTACAAAATATAAAATCTATAATAAAACAAATTCCAAATTTGGGATTTCAGATGCCCATATTCGCAGTAGGATTTCGTCATTCAAAATTCGATGGCTCTATGTACCATTGTTTTATCACAATGCGAGAAATAGACAATCATTTATGCAGATTTTTCATTATTTAATTTCTTCAAATATAATGCAGGACTCTAACATTTTGTGGCAACAGTTTGAAAAGTGAACCAACGTTTATGAATCCGACGCAAAATCGCAAAACGAAAACAATAGTCCTTCAGGGACAAAGCCCCTTTGGACTAAAAAAAAAGACTTTGATGAAATAATAAAATAATATATAATTTTTGGAAGATTTTATTCAAATCCTTTTTATAACTTCAAAAAAGTGTGGCAAAAATTTAAGAATCAAATAATGTAAATTACAAGTAACATTTAATAAATGCAAATGTAATAGACTTAATGAGGGTAAGGTTTAAATTACCTTTAAAAGTATGAGTTATACAAATAAAGATTACTATCAAGCAAAGTGCAAAGTACTAACCTATGGGAACGACAGCTGCACAATGTCGAGGATTGTTCATAACAGTTTGTCGAATCCAGCGAGCATCTGACGGAACATATTTATCCACTGAGCCCATGCTTATTAAACAGTTAGTATCTTTATCCTTTGAAGCACCCCCAACAAGCCACATAACATTATCGATAACAACACAAGAAGCAAATGCTCTTGGGCAACGTAGAGGTGGTCGAGATATCCACCTGAAATGCATTAAGTGTGCGATTTACATAGTCAAATTTAAACAACTAATTTCTTTATCTTATTTTAATACCTCTGTCTGTAAAATAAATAAAGCATGATGAAAAATATATCTTTTATGATAAAATAATAGCATATAAAAATACTACATGGCTTTTAGATGTAAATGATCCTGATGTAATGCTGTTGCTTAACTTTGTAGAGTTGCGCGCCTCCAACCTGCACGCAACCAAGAGGTGACTGTTGAAACTGGAAAATAGACAGAGTCTTGCTAAGGGTCTAAGTCCCTTTTTATTCAACTTAAGAAGTTACAATTGCGTGCTCTTGACGCTCACAAACTACGCCGACCCGGCGGTAAAATAAAAATAAGACTCTGAAAAAGAAATAATAACAAGACTCTAACTACGAGGCTCTCTAAAAGTAACTAACCTCACCGCGTTTTACAATACCGCTGTTAATTCAGCAAACTTTGAATATCACGTTGAACGATTAACAATTCTCCGAGACAAGCTCAGTGGTTTTCCCCGTGTGTAACGTGTATACGAGCCAGTTTCCCTTAGAAAGTCCTCCACGAAGGCATCCCTCCTCTTAGGCAGATAGCCCTCGAGGCTTTGCCATAATCTCACACACACATTCCGAGGCAAGCACACAGGCCGAAACGCGGGGTTCTTCAATTTCTGGCTAACCACCTCCGCGCTCGTGAAGTAAGAACAGCACATCTCGAACTCGTTTCCTTTCTATTTAACTCAGAATACTTCCGCTGATAATTTGAATCCTTGCGCGTTCTACTAAAATTTACATACTCTGGCATTGGCAGTTCCGGGGGAAAGTAAGGCTTGACAGGAAAGATAGTTTAAACTTAAAATAAATGTTAGTTAAAATAAATATAAACCCTACAACTTAATAAATAAGGGCTTTACAGTTATGGTTTTCTAAATCTTAAGAAATTAGTTTCTCATATTACACTCTTAAGCTCGTGCATATTAGCATTAGCATGATAGACCTTAAGTTTCTTGTTAGCCTTGTAAGAGTTATGTTAATTTTATTAACAGTTAAATTTTAAGTTCCTTTCCTGTCAAATTCTTAACTTCAACTTACTACTTCCGGCCAGAACGTAGTTTTGGAATCTTGCGAATATTTAATGAGGAGGAGCAGTATTTAAACCACGAAGTTACTTACAGAGTGAGAGAGAATCAGAGTTTCTGATTTACGCGCGTCTGCCTTTTTGGCCACTCTCTCTCTCTCTCAAAGCCGTTATTACGCTCGGCCGTACTCAGGCCCTTGCTAAAATTCGTAGCCAAATAAGTTAAGGGGCCAACTCGATTTGAATATTGATAGCTTCGGCTATATTTCTTTAGTTAATCTTAGTTTTAGTTTAATTCTTAGTCTTTAAGTTCAAGCCCAAGTGCGGGCTTTGTTTGTACACTCCCAGGCGGAGTTTTGTTAAATCTTATTGGAATAATAAAGGGTTAGTTACCCTTCCATCTTGTTGCTTCTTGTCACCGAACTTAAGCAATTATTCGCTTATCAGTTCTTAGATTCTTCACTTCTAACATTAACTTAGAATTACAAAGTGAAGAACTCTACAGCCTCAATATAAAACAAAGTTTATTTATCTTAAAAATATCTCTTAGTAAAATTTACCTGTCTTAACGGACATTCTACGATAACTGGCTCTGCAATATGTATTATAAATCTGAGTATATCTTATTAGTTACGTATTACAACAAACTTGAAGAAGGAAGGAAAGTGTTGATGGAGGGCTTTCTTAGGAAAACGCATTCACATTTTTATTACTCAAAGAAAGTCTCACATAAATATTATGCTCTTAAGCTGTCCACTGAGCTTTATGCCTTTAGAAACTAAATCCAGTTTAAGGATATCAGTTTTCTTCAAATTTATCTACTTGACTAATCAATGAATATTTTTGTATGTTTTGTGTATTAAGAAAAGAATACAAAGTTGTTGTGCACATTATTTCCAGAAATGATATTATTATTTAATACAGAACTTTACATTAAAATATAATTATTTAATTCAGAAGTCAAACAACAAAAATCAGCGTTATATTTTCAAAATTTTCACATGACTAGTTTCGATGGTTTTACCGAACCTCCATCCTCAGCTGCAAAACCGCAAATGAACAAGATAGGAAATAATGATTAGATAAGGCAAGAAAGCCTAGACAAGAATAAGCAAGTGGCGCCATCTGTTGATGAAACCAGAACTAAAGCATAATTTCTTTAAAGGCCGAAGGCAAAGATGGATTGGAATTAGGATCGTTAACTAGAACAGAACGATATTTTTGAATGTGAAATGCCTCTAGAAAATCCAGTTCTCCAATGAAAGATGTTTTTTGAATAATTTTGGCAGCAGAAAAATTGAAAGTGTGATTTTCGGACCAACAATGTTGAGCAACAGAAGACTTATCTAATCATTATTTCCTATCTTGTTCACTTGCGGTTTTGCAGCTGAGGATGGTGGTTCGGTAAAACCATCGAAACTAGTCCTGTAAAAATTTTGAAAATATAACGCTGATTTTTGTTGTTTGACTTCTGAATTAGTATTTATTCGGGATGTTATTGTGTCTTAATTAGAGAATTATTTCTTCAGTGGCATACCAATAAAATGAAATAGGCTAATGTAAAAAGAAAGAATGCAAATATAAAGTGTAGCAAAGTTATTCTGAAATAAAATTGAACATTCTAAAATTTTTCTGAATAACTTTCCATGATTAAAATGAATGACCATGAATTACCATGAATAAAACATAGTTATGGGCTTATATTAATAATATTTTTGTCATTATTTATTAAATTTATTTAGATTATATTATAAAATTGATTAAGATTGTCTGTAAATTAAATTCTTTTCATGGAAATGAATCCGTAGTTCTCTTATAAGAGGCAGAGACCATTAGAAACGATAGTTATATCTAAAAAATGTACTCCTTAACATGAAAATTGTTTTTGAGCCATTGTATTTGAAAGTAGATAAAATAAACTATTGATTTTTGAGTAGATACAATAAGCTATTTGATGTGGAGCTATGCATTGTCACGAAAATATTTTGCACAAAGAAAAAGGGTGCTACTTTGGTAGACGGTTGCACGGATTTTAGCGATTTTTCTTTTGGCGAGTAATACAACTTATGGTAAACCCATTGCTGGATAAGTTATTTATGGTAACCGATACTTTGTTGTCATTTTATTTAAAAAATAATGCGTTTTATTATGCATAACTTCCATGTTTTAAATATTATTTATGGCTTCTAAATATTAAAAATCAATTTAATTTTACATTTTTATTTGAAATAAAAATTTTGTTGTTTATATTTTATATAATTTTATGTTGTTGATGATGTAATCAATGACGTCACCTTACTTAAAAAGTAATTGGTTTTATTAATACCTATAAATTTAATCTAATGTTTTAAACATTATTTATGGCTGTTAAATATTAAAATACAATTTAATTTTGCATTTGTTTTAAAAATGATTTTATTATGAATGATTATTTAAATAATTTTAATTCTATGCGTGATGTAATCAGCTCCCTGATTGGTTACTGAATATTTGTGCATTACCGCGCCATTTTAAAATTTTATTATTCATCTCTTCGAATTCGTCAGATTTCAAATGTTTCGAAGATGAATGTTGTTATTGGTAATTACCAAGAATTATTGGTATTGGAATAAAAAAATTGCCCTTTGAGACCTTATTTTGGCCAACATGCCTTTCCTAATCAAAGATTTATTTATAAATTGTTAATAGCGTCAGAGGAAATTTATTTTAAATTTTTGGAGGAAAGCTCGCTAATTGCTTCTTCAATGAAGTGCGAGATATGTGGATAACAGATGAAGATGGTTAAAAGAGCCGATTCAATTATGATTTCGATTTTTTTGTGGTACTTATCAATAAACAAGAGGTTAAATTACTCAAAAAAATGAAAGTACATATTTTTATTTTATTTTATAATTGTATACTTCAATTTTTGTTAAAAAAATTAATACACTATTTTCAAAAATTGCTGAGATAATTATTGTCACATATGTTTTAATTTTAATTATATTTTATATAACGTATTTTAAAGTACTTGAATTTAATAATGTTCTAATTCTTTTAAATGTTGGTAGGATGGTTTTTAATTCGATATTCAATTTCAGTAATATTTTAATCTAATTAAACGTTGGCACAATGTTTTTATAGCGATGTTTTTATTCTCTTTTTTGCTATATGAAAGTAATAATAGCCTTACTTTAGTATTTTATACTCATAGTAAATGTATTTATTTACACTTGCCTGCCATCTTAAAAAACGACATTTTCAACAAAAAAATGAATCCATTACTTTTAACGATATTTATTTTTTTTAAGTTTCGAATATTTTACTATGCGTAAAAACAGCGTTTTTCAAGATGGCTGACGACTGGAAAAATCGCGCCAAGAATTGCGCCAAAGTAAATCGCCAAAAATCCGTGCAACCGTCTACCAAAGTAGCACCAGAAAAGTAATTATTGATTAAGGAAAGTTATTAGCACAGCTAAATCTCATAGAGTCAGTCATTTTTCACATTAAACTTCTTAGTAACTTGATATAGTCTTCAGAGGTTATAGCATTCACCAGTTTTGAGTATTTATAGAGGGCAATACACAACGCATGCTAACTTCAGAAAAAATGAACATGGGAACAAAAGTAAAACTTTAAAAATTTGGTGCTACTTTGGTAGACGGTTGCACGGATTTTTGGCGATTTACGTTGGCCGAATTGTTGGCGCGATTTTTACAAACGTCAGCCATCTTGAAAAACGCTGTTTTTACGCATAGTAAAGTATTCGAAACTTAAAAAATAAATAAATAAATATCGTTAAAAGCAATGGATTAATTTTTTGTTGAAAATGTCGTTTTTTAAGATGGCAGGCAAGTGTAAATAAATACATTTACTATGAGTATAAAATACTAAAGTAAGGTTATTATTACTTTCATATAGCAAAGAAGAGAATAAAAACACCGCTATAAAAACATTGGGCCAACGTTTAATTAGATTAAAATATTACTGAAATTGAATATCGAATTAAAAACCATCATACCAACA
Organism: Stegodyphus dumicola; assembly: GCF_044657685.1. Classification (NCBI taxonomy): domain Eukaryota; kingdom Metazoa; phylum Arthropoda; class Arachnida; order Araneae; family Eresidae; genus Stegodyphus; species Stegodyphus dumicola. The sequence goes on from NC_140773.1 coordinate 7,344,773, forward strand.
TTTAAAAGAATTAGAATATTATTAAATTCAAATACTTTAAAATACGTTATATAGAATATAATTAACATTAAAACATATGGACAATAATTATCTCAGCAATTTCTGAAAATAATGTATTAATTTTTTTAACAAAAATTGAAGTATACAATTATAAAATAAAAGAAAAATATGTACTTACATTTTTTTGAGTGTTTAACCTGTTGTTTACTGATAAGTACCACAATAAAAAATCAGAATCATAATTTAGATAACATCTTTGAAAAAAACATTAGATTAAATTTATACATATTAAAACGAATTACTTTTAAAGTAAGGTGACGTCATTGATTACATCATCCACAACATAAAATTTCATAAAATATGATAAACAATAACATTTTTATTTCAAATAAAAATGCAAAATTAAATTGATTTTTAATATTTAAAAGCCATAAACGGAATTTATGCACAATAAAACACGGAATTTAAACACGGAATTTATGCACAATAAAACGCATTATTTTTTAAATAAAATGACAACAAAGTATCGGTTACCATAAATAACTTATCCAGCAATGGGTTTACCATAAGTTGTATTACTCGCCAAAGGAAAATCGCCAAAATCCGTGCAACCGTCTACCAAAGTAGCACCAAAAATTTAAACAACAAGGAAAGGAACATAAGAGATGTAGTCTTTACAAGGAGTTCATGAACGCTCTGGCATTCCAGTATAGTTTACTTAATTTTGGAAGTATATGATAGGATGTCCGAGTTTGTATTTCCCATGGCTTAGGTTTTTAACAATGAAAAGAGATGGAAATTCTCTTCTTGATACAACACAAAATTTTACCTTTATGTTCGTATTTTCATTATATTTATTTTATTTATTTACTTGTTGAATTCTGCTTTGAAAAGCCACATTTCCATTCTTCTGTTAACTATTTTCAAGCATTAATGTGTAGTAACAGATGACTTAATAGAGGATGATGCCCATATTTTTTTTTTTTTTTTTTGCAGCTTTTCTATTAATTTCAATTTTCAAGTTGAATGTAATGGTTTTCACTAAGGCAGGTACTAGAAGAGAAATCTGAATGCATTCAAAACTTTGGTAGTAGAAAGAGGCTTCAGATCTGGAACATAGATTCTTTCCTTTTCTTTCCTTCTTTTTAAATTGAAGAGAAGTTCATGTTTCATTTTATATTTCTTTGATAAGACTGATTTACCATTTCACAACTGTAAAAAATTCTGATGTGTACACCACATGACTTCCTTGTACGGAATATTAAATTACACGCATTTTTTTCTTGATTTATTTTAAATTGATTAGATTGAATTAAATCTACTTCGTCGACAGCGCATAAACCACAATAGAATAAATGCACTCTTTAAAATTCACTATATTTGTTTACTATAACGACACTCTGAATGCACAAAATTTATATCATTTGAAGAATTATCTTATCGTTGCCACATGTTCTATTCAAATACTATAATAAAGCTAGAACGATGTATGAAAGAAATTAAGGGGAAAAAAAAAAAAAACAGAAAAGAAACAGTTTTTCACGGACGATTGAGTATTTCTCATTCAGTTAATTTAGTTCTCACTTCGCGACAAGGCAAAAATATATAAAAATTCAAAATATCTGTATTAAAAATTACGAAGTAAATCTTAAACACTTATTTCCTCGAAAAAATTCCAGAAAGGATTAAGCATGATTTAATTCGCAATAATAAATGAAGGTGTTATTTTTGTTGTTGGGAAACTTAGTCTCCCTAGACTGGCAACAAATCTACAATTCTCTGCTGTTTCAAATGTAAAGAAATATGTCCGCCATGTTATTTAAAACTTAACCGCACTTAAAGAGCTTTTAAATTGTTGATAATTGTACAAATATTGCTTCCAGAATTACAAAAGGCATAAAAACCTTAACCGGAAGATAAGAACAACATAATTCAATCATTTTTAAAGCAAAAAATGTACAATTTACAAACATATAATAGTAAAGAAACTGAGATCATTATCCCGAGTAACAGAGTGGATATATATATAAATATAGTATTTATATACGTTTGGTGCGGCCGATTGCAACCAAAACACGAGGTGCACATCTACATGTTATAGCAGTTCTATATACAAAATTTCAACGTTCTGAGGCTACTCGTTTTCGAGTTATGTTATTACGTACATACGTTCGTACAGACGCCACGAAAAATTCTCTTCAGAATTAACTTTAAAGCAGTTTTATAATTTTTTTGGAGGAAACGAGTCTTTTATTCTGTCCTTACGTACAGATATCACGCAAAAACATCGTTAAATTGCATTCGATAGCTGTCAAAATGGATATTTTCGTTGAAATATGCTGCCTGAAACTTTTCGCGATTACAATACTTCCTTTTTACTTCGTACAAGGAAGTAAAAAGGAAGTCTGATATTATTAAACTAGTTTTATCTTAATGAAGAGACATACAACATCTTTCGAAAGAACTAATTAAATTCATACATAAAAAAATTTCAGATGAGAATAACTGTACAAAATATGAACTACTACAGAGCTTATCAAGGTAAAAAAATATGATTGATAATTATCGAGGTAAAAAGTACTCACTCATCTTTAAAAACATCATACGAAATTACGCTAGAAAGCACTGGATATGTTATATTATTTTTTGAATCTGACAGTCCAAGTCCACCCAAACACCAGATGTGATCATCCATAAATGCACAAGCCATGCTCATTCGAGGCACTGACATTGGTCGCAATAATGTCCACTTATCATTCTCAATATCATAAGCTTCAATAGAAGCAACCAATCTGGAAGGTAATATAAATCATAACATTAGGGTAATAAACATAATTACACTTAAAAATACATATCATACCAAGTTTTGAAGGTAGTAAGTTTTACACTACAATGAATTAGAACTTATGGAGTATTAGGATCAAACATTGCAAGCAATTACAGAATTTGTTTTTTCCAAGCATTTACAGAAACTTACAGACAAATGACAATTATTCACCTAAGTATTTTTAAAAGTTTTCGTTGAACGCTTTAGGAAACCGAAACTACAAATAATTATTTCCAATAATCCATAATATTTTGAATAATTAAAATCAAATAAGCACAGATTCAATGTACAAATATTCAGATTAATTAACATTAAAATTAAAAGCCAATCTGCAAACAAAAAAAAAAATATAATATTTTCAGTAATGAAAGTTAAATGAGTTACAAATAATGATATCTTACATTAATTCATAAATTTATTATGGTGTCTAAACGTTTAGACAGTCATTTTGAAAGGACTATATATTACACAGTAGAAGTTTAATAATATAACATCCAGTGGTTCGCGTCTCGTAATCAGGCATGTGTATTCCGAATTTGCATGACATTCAAAAGCATTACCATCATTTAGCATCATTATTTAGAAACATCTAACTGAATTTTCTCCAGAGCTATTTTTACTAGCCATCCTTTATTTACAGATTAACTGCTGTTAAAAATAATTTTGAAATGCACTGACTTCTTAACGTTCCCTTTTGCATCTAAAAACTTGTAAGCATTCCTTGGACATTCTTTTAATAACAATTCGCTCTTGAACAATTTTACAGCCGATCTTCTGATCTCTGAATTTATATGAAACCATTTTTTAATAATAATCCATCTCCTAAAGCATCCTGGGAATGAAGGAGTCGTTTAGAGCTTTAAGTGCAAATACAAACATTCAGTGAGCACAATTTATTTGATTACACTTGCAGTGTCGAGGAATTGTAAGCTCAGTTCATATAAATGCAAACATCGCTCTTCCTACTACTTGGACACATGCAAAGAGCATAAACTTACATGAACTTTAATGATAATTGCTGCTCAGTGTTAAGAAGCAAAATTCGTTTGAAGAAGATAACATTACTGATCACGTTATTATCTACCACATTGAGCTGCTGAATCCAGTTCACTGCGTTCTTTCGAATAACCCCTCTGCTACTCATAGGTTTAGGAGATGAGATTGTAGAGACATTAGATTATTTGTAAAATACGGAGAGATGAAAAATGAGAAATCGCTTTCGCCGGGAATCGAACCATGGACCTCTGGAATACCGGCAAACCGTGCAAAACCACTACACCACGAAAACCCGCTAGGAAGGCGAGAGAAATACCTTATATACTTTCCCTTTTAAAGGGCGATTGGGGTTTTTAGGGGACCCAATCGCCAAATACTGGATGAGGAGAATCATCATCCAAAACCCTTTTCTTAGTTCGGGCGCCACTGTAGAGACATTAGGTAATTTTTGGAAGCAGGCAAGATGAAAAATTTGCAACCGCCTTCGCCGGGAATCGAACCACAGACCTCTGGAACACCGGCCCAGTGTGCAGAACCACTACACCACGAAGGCACGCTAGTAAGGCGGGAGAAATACCTTATATACTCCCCCCTTTTGAAAGGAGACTGAGTTTTTTAGGGGACATAGTCGCCAAATCCTGTTTGCGGAGAGTCATCATCTATCACCCTTTTAGTTCGGGCGCCACTTTAGAGACATTATGTAATTTCAAGCAGGGAAGTTAAAAATATGCAAACGCATTCGCCGGGAATCGAACCACGGACCTCTGGAATAACGGCCCAGTGTGCAGAACCACTACACCACGAAGGCACGCTAGTAAGGCGGGAGAAATACCTTATATACTCCCCCCTTTTGAAAGGAGACTGAGTTTTTAAGGGGACCCAGTCGCCAAATCCTGGGTGCGGAGAGTCATCATCTATCACCCTTTTAGTTCGGACGCCACTGTAGAGACATTATGTAATTTCAAGCAGGGAAGTTAAAAATATGCAAACGCATTCGCCGGGAATCGAACCACGGACCTCTGGAATAACGGCCCAGTGTGCAGAACCACTACACCACGAAGGCACGCTAGTAAGGCGGGAGAAATACCTTATATACTCCCCCTTTTAAATGGCGACTGGGTTTTTTTTTAGGGAACCCAATCGCCAAATGCTGGGTGAGGAGAATCATCATCCAACACCCTTTTTAGTTCGGGCGCCACTGTAGAGACATTAGGATTTTTTTCGAGGCCGGAGAGATGAAAAATTAGCAACCGCCTTCGCCGGGAATCGAACCATGGACCTCTGAAATACCGGCCCAGAATGCAGAACCACTTCACCACGAAGGCACGCTAGGAAGGCGGGAGAAATACCTTATAAGATTGTCCACCATAGCATTGGAGAAACACTGCACTTATGAACAAACACACACACAAAATGAATGTTGGTTTTTAAAAAAAGGTAAACATTCTGTTTGAAAATGGTTCATCCAATTAAAGTACAGTAAATCTCTAAACATAAATTAGTTAAGTATGCTAAATTAAAATAAATTAGTTAAGAATGCTAAATTAAAATAAATTAGTTAAGAATGCTAAATTACATTTTTATTTTCTAATGTTTTTTTAACCACTATACACATTTGTTAGGATAACGAATTTATTAATTTGTTTAAGTTCTTCATTTTTATAATATGTTCAATAATAATTATGAAATCATTTCTACAACATTATAAAATACAAAAATCTTGCATATTTGATAATCTGCAATCATCCCAAGCATGAGCACCCAATCCTGAACATGCCAGATTATCAGACTTTTTATTATAGCTGCTCTTAAAATAAATAAATAAAAGAGAATGAGAAAAAAAGTCTTTAAAGAAAGTAATGTAACAATGGGATAATAATAACTGATATTTCCTAGTTAAAAGCCACTGCATAAACCTTCAGCAATATTTAAAACTTAAACCTTATGAACTAGGCAAATCAGTTTGCCAATATTTAAAATTTAAGCCTTATGAACTAGGCAAATCAGTTTGCCAATTCTGGTGACTCTAAGTATGGTGGATTCTTTACCAAAGAAGTACCTAATAATTAGATTGGATTTACAAATTAACAACTATAAATAAATATTCATTTACATAACAAAAGAAAATAAAAACTTCTTTGCAACCTCCATAGAAAGTGGTGATAAATTTAATTTTGGTGAAAAAAGAATAAGCATTTTAAAAGTCTTTACCAAATGAAAAGGGATCCAAAAAGAACCAAAGAATTCACATACCTTCCATTGTTATTTCGTCCTCCCACTGCAAAAAGTTTACCATGTGCAACAATAAGACAGTGATGTGCTCTGTAACAATTCATATCAGCCTTTTGTGTCCATTCACTTGAATGAATATTTAAACAGTATGTAGTATTAGTTGAAACCATTTCCCCACTGTTTCTTTTATCAGGATCACAACCACCTGAAGCATTATGAATTTAGATAAGGATCATTATGTATCATAAAGATAATAATTTTTCCTACATACTCATATTTTTATTATACATTATTAGTTATCATTATTATTATTTATTATTGATAAATTTGTGCAATTCAGCACATTAATATATAATAGAATATAATTTAACATTGTATTTACTATTCAGTAAAAAATGACTGCTTTATCCCTTGGTAAAAATAGAAGTAACCTATATTATTATTATTAACTACTTCTAGTGCCATAAGATTAAAATGGGGATACCCATAAAATTTATCATCAGATGATGTTTAAGCTTTCTAATATGCATTTCAAAATGTTACTTTTTAACATTCATTTGCTTCTTTGGTCAAAAATTCTTAAATTATTAACAAAGTTAAGTCTCATTTGAGATTATTTAGCTTCCAAGTATGTAGCATCATTTTTTATCAATATTCGATTTTCTCAGTTAAAAAATACTCAGTTAGAATTTCAATACATTTTTATTTTTGGTCAAAATATTATTAAATAAACAAATAAAAAAAGTAGGATTATTTTAGTAATTAACTTTTTATAATACACAGTTCTTTAGTTTCACATTTATGCATTTTTAATTATTTAGAATTGTTTCATAGCACACTAAATATGAACATTTTTTAAGCATTTACTTAAAATATACATTACATATTTATGAAAATAAAACTGATCTTAAAAATTTTATTTTAAATGCAGATATGTAGGCAATACATGAAAATATTTTTAATTTATGTGATCTTGCACACTTTTTTTATGCTTCCTACCTTTTTATTAATTTATACAGAAATTTTCTAAAGAATTTTTGATGGTTTAAATTCCTAATTTAAACCATCAAAAATTCTATTTAACTGTAAATTTTAGCGAGATGTTTTAGTCTTTTTTAATAAAAATAAATGCAAAATGAAATTATCACTCAGATTCAGAACAAGACTTAAATAACAGATTAAAAAAAATAAGAAAGCTATACAATTCAAAAAGAATAATTGCTTGATAAAAGATACAAAATATGAAATAATATTATGAATATAGCATAATACATAACAATTTAAAGGGTTTTATTTCATTCTTATTAATGTAAACTTGGTCACTATCCTAACATTAATTCATTGACACAAACTATTTCATTTAACACTTAAGAATAAGAACAATTACAAAGTTAATAACTTGATCTGACTCTTTTTAATTAAAAGTGTGTTTTACTGTGCTCTCATAAAAAAGTGTGAATGGACGATAAGAAAAATATTTTACACATTTTTTCAATTAGGACTTTTTTCAGATTAAGAATTTTTTTCATGACATAGATATCAATAATGCACATATTTATTTTATGTAGGGTTGATGCGAATTATAATGATCCCTTCTTATAATAACCCTTTGGTTATAACAACTCACATTAAAAGTCTCCAGTTGATGTGAGTTATAGTAAATCTACACTCATGTCCATAAATTAAGGATAATGCAAAATCAGGCAAAGGAAGAGTTAGAAGCAAAAAAAATTGACTTATTTGTAAAGCTTATTTGTTAAAGAAAAGGTAAAGAGCAAACAAAGATGCTATATGTTTGATATTATTAAAAAAATTAGCGGTTTTTTCTCCCTGGAGCAAATTACAAAAAAAAAACCTATTTACAAAAAAACAATATTACATAGTTGGTATGGTTTTTAATACATTGTATGTCTCCCAGAATATGCAATACAGTCCGTGCAACGCCTAGGCATGCTGAGTAACAAATTATTGATCTGAAGTCCGGTGAGAATGCTGGCCAGTCCATACGGGTGATATCCTCCGATTGAAGGCATTCGTTTACGATGTTTGCTCGGTGAGGACGGGCGTTGTCATTCATAAACACAAATTGTGCGCCCATGGCGCTCCGAAACAAACGTACATGTTGTTCCAGAATGACGTCCCGATAGATTTGGCTTGTCATGGTTCCGATTTGAACATGCAGGTCAGTTCTAGAACCCAGAATAATTCCACTCCAAACGAGCACTCCTGCACCACCGTAACGGTGTCGTTTAGTGATGTTTTCTTGGTGGTAACGGGTACCTGGAGCTCTCCACATGAAAGTCCGGCGAGAATCAGACTGCAAGCTAAACCTGGACTTGTCGGAAAACATCCCACAAGCCCACTTTTGCGGTGTCCACAATGCATGCTTTCTACTCCAGGCTAACCGCAGGCGACAGTGAGTTGCAGTAAGTGGAACGCATCTGACAGGTCTACGAGCATATAGACCAATCTGCCCTAAGCGTCTGTACACGGTCTGCCTTAAAATTGTCGTACCAGTGGCTGAAGAGAGCTGACGAGACAGGTCTGAGGCTGTGCTCCGCCTGTTTCTTTTGGCAGTAACTGCCAAATACCGGTCCTCATTCGGCGTTGTAACTCTGGGGCGACCTGTGCTGTAACGTCTACTCACATCACCATCATCTTGGAATCGTTGCCAAAGCCTGGAGATGACACTCTGTGCGATTCCAAGTTCGTCTGATACTTCCAGTTGGGTACGCCCACATTCCAGAACCTTTGTGTCATAACTATTCGGTTATTGCACTGAAATGCTTATAAAGCGCATGCGAACAATTTTACTTCTTTGCCTGTATTCCTTATATATCACTCTCTTACACTCTCGTCATTGTGACGTGCCATCGGTGTCATCTGGTTACTTCCTGAAATTTGCATATGATTCTTGAAGATGTGTGTAGTGATTTTACAGGTGATATATTTATTTTAGAGTTCGATTTCCGCGTGACTCAGAATTATCCTTAATTTATGGACATGAGTGTACTTTAAGTATAGAGACCAATCATTATCATCTTATTTGTATAATGTGAGGTGTCATTTGAGCATCATCAATATATATACAAAAATTTATAAACATAATTTATTTATTAAATTTCTACTTACCAGTTACATAAATAAACTCCTGATAATAAACAGCAGCATGATAATTTCTTGGTTCTGGCAGTACACCAAAATATTCCCAACGATTTTTCAATGGATGATATCTCATAATAAGCTTTCCTACATATTAAAAAAGCTACATAATTTCATTATAATAACACAAAAAATTATATCACAGATCATATCTACTATTTAACAGTTAGCACATACTTCAAAGCTTAATGCAGTTATAGTACATTATTTCATTTACGATAGTGAATAAATTGTGAAAAGAATATGATACTGACATCATATTTTGAAGCAAAAATTTATATTTCATTTCAAATGGCAGTGAAATCTATTTAATTAAGATCTATTACTATATCATTCAATTCTTATTGAAAAACATTAAGAAAACTACATTTTATTTGTAACCATTAACAATTATTTTACACTTAATCATTAACTATTAATAATAGGATAAAATCACAGAATTTAATCAAATACTTCCATTAATGCCATTTTAATGAATTTTTAATGGGTACTTGACATCTTTATTTAGAATATTCCGAAAAGGAAGTTTAAATTTAAATTAAATTTACTCTGCTTAGGAACTTAAAAAAATGGGCCATTTAAGAAGAAATTTTTATTTCAGAATTCTAAAATATACACTAAATTAAGTTACAATTTTCTTTCAATATTTCAAATATTTGACTAATAAAATAAGCATGATGTGTTAACTTTTCCCATATTTTCATATCACTTTTTCCTTATATCAGTGTTCAGTTTTCTTAATAAACTGGCCTGCATTACTTTAGTTTTTTTTTAAGGATACATCAATATTAAGTCACAAAGTGGCATGATATATTTGAAAATAGCAATGAATACTTGAATATTTTCCATGCATATCAATGGGTGGTACTTCATAGTTCATAACAGTCAATTTATCAGCCATTAAGTACTAGTTGCACATTTAAAAGTGCCAATGTTAAAAATGCCAAGTTTGAAAATTCAATGATTGTGCAAGAAAGGGGCAAAATGCTATTATCCTTTTTTTTTCCCCAAGAGGCAAAAGGACTTAATGCAAATTATATTCATAAAGGAGTGCTTCCTCTATGTATGGAAAGAGGTGTTTGTTTTATAATCGTGCACAAGGGTTTAAAATTTTCTCAAGGCCACTTCAGACTTTGTGATGAAAACACTGAAGTGGGTACCCTCTTCAGATTGAGACAAATTCAGATGGAAGTGTGGAGAATTGATTTGAGAAATGTACTAGACACTATAGCAATAGCAATAACAGTACTTGTTTCCTTCAATAAAAATATATCTTGAAGGCAAACACTTTAACAATAATAATAATGTTCAAGATCTGGCTGAGACAGCAACCCAAAAAATTATATGCAGCTGGCACTAGAGCACTGATAAACAATGTGACAAGAGCATAAATAATTATGAAGATTCATAAAATAGAGAAATAAAAATAACTTTCTGGTGAGTATCTTTTAGTCATTTTGTAATTCCCTTTGTGACTTAACTTATTGACTTCCTCTTTATTTACTAAATAATAACACAATCCAAAAACATATGTTCCAATATACTGACTCTTCTCTCTACATATGAACCAGTGTTCATCTGCCTTTTGCCTCTCCCTCTTTTCCCCTGTCTTCTACAACAAAACCCAACAGATACAATTGCAATTCTACATAAGGAATCATGAAATACAATTTGTATAGCCCCCTTTTCTTTTTTCCATTATGATAGTTCTTTAAAAATAATACATAATAAAAAAATAATGTAAGAGAAAAATTGCTTCAAATCAGTAATGTGTTTGGGGTGGAAAGGGTCAATAATTTTGACTTATTTAATGCTTACATAAGTGACGTTTTAAATATCAATGTTCATATTTGTTAACATTTCTTGAAAGATGCCCGGTTTTTAACTCATAACATGTTAAAATTTCAAAATGAAAGATGCAAAATTTTGCTTTTCAAAGAATAACACTTTTTCATCATTCATTAGAATTTTTTTGGAGACCGGACAGATGAAAAATTAGCAACCGCCTTCGCCGGGAATCGAACCACGGACCTCTGGAATACCTGCCCAGTGCGCAGAACCACTACACCACGAAGGCACGCTATGAAGGTGGGAGAAATACCTTATATACTCCCCCTTTTAAAGGGGGACCGGGGTTTTTAGGGGAGCCAGTCACCAAATCCTGGATGTGGAGTATCCTCATCCAACACTTTTATTTCGGGTGCCACTGTAAAGACATTAGTCATTTTTTGGAAGCAGGCAAAATTAGCAGACATCTTCCCCGGGAAACGAACCACGGACCTCTGAAATACCGGCCCAGCGTGCAGAACCACTACACCACGAAGGCACGCTAGGAAGACGGGAGAAATACCTTATATACTCCCCCTTTTTAAAGGGCGACTAGAGTTTTAGGGGACCTAGTCGCCAAATTTTGGATGTGGAGTGTCATCACCCACACCCCTTTTAGTTCGGGCGCCACTGTAGAGATATTAGGATTTTTTTCGAGGCCGGAGAGATGAAAAATTAGCAATCGCCTTCGCCGGGAATCGAACCACAGATCTCTGGAATATCGGCCCAGTGTGCAGAACCACTACACCACGAAGGCACGCTAGGAAGATGGGAGAAATACCTTATAAACCTTTTAAAACCTTTTTTATTTATCTGAATTTATGATATTAAGGGTGACCACCATCCAGCTGTTGAAACATGTTACAGTTTCTCCGATAAGACTCTGTTTGTGTTTCATTAATATGAAATATATATATGTTTCATTAATATGAAATGATCATAGATTTTTCATTCATGGGCTTCATGATAATAAAAAAAAAGAATTAAATTTTTCTTTCGTTATCAACTTGAACATTTCATTTAATGAAATGGCTACTTATTTCTGTACCTACTTTTGACCTGATTTCAACTACCTCAAAATTTCAAAGCTAGATAAGAAATACATTCAAAAATTAATGATGTTTTTTGCCGTTCCTTTTAGAACTTTCATTATTTGAAGTTTAACCGGGGAATAATAATAATAATAATAATAATAATAATAATAATAATAATAATAATAATAATAATAATAAACTTAAGACACTATATTAAATAGCAAGAATAGCTAATTATAATTTTTAATATTATTTTTATCCAAAATTACAGATATTATGAAATTCAATTATAACATACATATTTTTATTTCAATATTGGAAAATTTACAGTTTAATCTCTTTCAACATTATGGTGCCTCTTCCTACTTCAGTTTTTTGATACACAGAACATATTCGAAAAACACAGGAATCATATGTAAATCAAATATTACCATAACTCAAATTAACAGGATCTCTAGGTTGTAATCCTCCCATTACCAGCACAACAGGCAATGAATCATCTTGCAGAGTAGTTACAGTGAGCATATTTTTGGCAAATGAAGGCATGTGTTCAACTTTACGCAGACCTAAAACATTTCTGAAAAAATATCAAATTAAACCCTTTCAAATTTTTCTGAAAAATTATATGTACGCATTAAAAATAAGCAATTTTTATATTCCTTCATTCCAACTAGCCAGTTTTTATCAGCTACTGCAGCTAACAGAGAAGTGACTTTTTGTATGTCATACAATCTCCTAAATGTAATTATCTCAGAGGATGCAAGCAATAAAAAATGCTCTTAAATAACTTGAGGGAATGCAAGTGGTACAAAATCATGAATTCATAAAGAATATTATTTAATATCTCTTCCTTAATAGTGATCCTTTAAAAATATACAAACAATTACGCGTTATTATGCTCATTTAGACAAAGATTAACCATCCTTATTAATAATATTCTATTCCAAGTAATCAGTTTTATATTAGCTACAGATGGGAAATGTATATTGTTGGAACATTAATCCGAAACAACTGAATTATATTAATTATATTGGACAGATTGACCAAAGCAAAAACTTCCTAGATAATTTGTTATAAAAAAGGACAATGGCAAGTGTCCGGTTTAAAAACACACTTTTCTCTGCCTCTGAATAGGAACACATAAATTAAGTAGAATGGAGTTGATTAAGAGAGTGCTAAGTGGTAACAGTCTGAACTTTGGAGCTTGCTTACATTTAATGCAGTTTGAATGCTGCTAAGATATTTAAAAGATTCTAGATTAGATTAATTTCTTTTGGTATTCTAATAAACCTCCTTTTAAACTAGTAGATTGAATGTTGATTTAAATAGAGATCCTACTGAGCCACACATGTAGAAATTTAGAGTTGGTATTTAGATACATTGTAGAACTTTGTTAGATACGCCATGCCATTATTGTCATTGTGTAAATTTTGGCTCAACTGCTGGGGAAAAGGATTCAGAAGAAAATTTAATGATTATTCAATGAGTATTGTGAAGGAATTGTAAGTGTTAAGATTTGAATTCCATTCAATATACCTCTGAAAAGGTAAAATTTTTTCTTTATTTGCAATGACACTGGAAAAGCTGAGAAAAGTTAAAGATTTAACTCTCAACAGTAAAGTCTACAGTGAGAATGCTAGTGCGTGATGCTCCTATTAAGAAAAACGTCGAACTGAGTTCCGGTGCAAAAATGTAATGCTCCATCAAGATAATGCAAGACCACATATGTCTGCATTCACCAGTTGGACTCTGTACGAACTCGAATAGGATATTTTGCGATATCCAACCATATAGTCCCGACAGCGCTCCTTTGACTTCTACATTTTTTCATACCTGCAGCTACATCTTCCTGGTGCTATCTTCCATTCTGTACAGGACGTCCGAAATGGGATTGATCTGTTTTTGGACTCGCGGCTACCATATATAGATTGGGCTACCAAGTTTTTGGGCCAAAGGCTCTGAAAAACTACTAAAATGTTGGCAAAAAATCATAGATTTGGGTGGTCATTGTTACCCGCTCTAAAGGCATTGCTTTTATGGTTTTTTTTTCCTAACTTTATTAAGAACGTTTTTGACGGAAAAATTTCGTTGCAAGATATTGAAAGCTGCCAGTTTTAATCAAATATGAAAGACAAATTGCGCGAATTTGCAGGAAGTTTTTGACGAACATGAAAATTCTGAAATCCTCTAAGTTCTGGAACAGAAGATATTGGAATATAATTTAAATTTCAAGGAAGATCTTCCGAAGATAGAATCACAAAGTTGAACTAATCAGACTCAAGAGAAAATAAAGCTAATCACAAAGAAAAAGGTTCCTAAGACCAATGGGAAACTTTACAATCATATTAGATTTATAAGTCCATTCACTATTACAGCAAAAATACTAAAGCAAGAAATTTGTCAACTTGGTACAGATTGGGATGATCCGTTGCCATCGGACTTTAGAAACAGAATGAGAAAATGGTCTAATGACCTGTTAGCGATTCAGAATATAAACATTAATCTACATTACTTCCAAAAGATTAGTAAATCTGAACTGAGAGATATTCAAATGCATTGCTTCACCGAATCACAAAGGACAGTGAAGCAGGAAGGAGTTTGTAATTTCCAAAACCAGAGTAGCGCCGGTGAAGAGGCTGTCTGTCTTTTACAAGACTAGAGCTTATGGCAGTACTCGTCGGAGCAAGATTAGCCTCAAATATCAAAGAAAAGATAGAGAAGAGGCTCCAGATGAATGTACAGTTTTGGACAGATTCTTCTGTGTCATTATATTAGATAAAGGCAATTTGAACAAGTGGAAGTGATACATCTAGCATCGAGTAATGGAAATACCAGAGAAAATATCACCTGAGTCCTGGAATTACTGTCCCGGAGATGAAAATCCGGCTGACATGCTGACCACACGAACGAAGACAAAATCCATAAAAGAAACAATATTAGGTGAACTAAAAAATAGTGATATGTGGTGGCATGGACCTAAGTGGTTATTATAGAGTATCGATTTGTGTCCTAAACTCATATAATCAGTAGAGTAGTTCGAAAATAATGAAAAGTTCGAAATTCGAAAGTGAACTCAACAGTCACAGGTGAAAGTTCCGTTGAGAATGCAGTTATAAAAAAGTATTCATCATTTAGTAAACTGGTTAGAATTACGGTGTGATGTTTAAGGTTTGTGAACAGCAGCAGAATCAATCCACGATTAAGAAACGAAAGTTGTTTGAGTGATTCTGAATTGCAGAATGCAACAAAGGTGGGCTGTTCCTAGGCCATTGGCTGAAAGCGCTTTCCTACGACTGCCGTCCACAAATTTAAAAAAAATGCTCAATGATTAATAAAATTTTTATTTCATACTAAGTACTTACATATGGCAACTTGTATAAAAAGTACTTACATATGACAAGTACTTACAATGAATTTAGGAATTTAAAATATATAGGCGTGGTGCACTCCACTAGGAACGGCCCTGCAAATGTGTGCAACATTCTGAGTTTCAATCTGAAATTAGATGCCAGTTGCCAAAACGAACAGTTCCAACGTAATAGTAAGGTTTGATCTTTAAATGTAATTTCAGAACAGAGATGAACTTTTATGAGTTGATGGGAGACAACGTCTAATTTTTTTGAATTTCAGAAACATCAACATTTTTAACCAAAAAGACATCGTTTCACTGAATTACTCATAGATTATTATCACAAAAAATCTCTTCATTAAGCCATTCAAACACTTTCTCTTATTAGACAATTTTATTGGCTACCTTCTGGATACGACAGAGTTATATGTTTTATTAAGAAATGTATGGCTTGCTTTCGGACAAGAAACCAAATGATGGGAATTTACCTAAAGGTAGAGAAGTAACAAAAAGACCATTCGAAAAAATAGAACTAGACATTGCAGAACCAGTTATTAACAAATTTGATTTAAATAGAAATAGAGTTACTTTAAAATCATATATCGCAATATGCTTCATTACAAAGGCTATTCATTTAGAAATAGTATCAGATTGTTTATGAAGCATTTCTAGCATGTCTTACAAGATTTATTACCAGATGGTCCAAACCCTCCCTTATTTAAATCCACAATTGTTTATAAACCACCACTATCAGTGATAATGCTACAAACTTCAAGGGAATGAACAATGCTCTTGATAAACTTAGAATTTGAAGATCAGATCCTTTTTAACACTTGAGTTCTGAAGAAGATATAGTATGAAATTTCATTGCTCCTTCTTCCCCATTATTTTGGAGGATTGTGGAAGGCTAATATAAAATCAATGAAGAAAATTTTGAGAAAGGTCGTGAAAATAATTTTAAACTTCGAAGAGCTTTATGCATTAATTACACAATGGTAAAAAATTCATTAAAATTCAACAAAATATAAAATAAATAATAAAATAAATTCAAAATTTGGGCTTTCAGGTACATTGATTTATTAAAAATTTTATGGCTCTGTGTACCATTGTTTCAAAGTGTGAGGAAAATACATACATGTATGCAGATTCTTCATTATTTAATTTTTTAAAAAAAAATAAAAATAATACAGGACAATAATGCACTGCCTCCCAAAAGTTAAGAAACAGCATATTTTTCAAAGTTCAAGATTATAAAAATATCAGTAATATTTAAATTCACAATTTATATGCATTATAGTAACGAAGCCTAAGAAAATATATGCAAAAACAATAGCCCTTTTACTAGAAATGAATACTTATATAAGAGTTGGAGTGTAAAAACTGTAAATTTTGTTCACGAGTGTTAATCTACAAGGATTATTGCATTTCGTTCACAATATACAGAACAATGTATCAATATCCAGGAGAAGTCGTTTGTTCGATTCGTTGACATGGCGAGTAATCGGACGAATGAAATGGGGATGTCACAAGCTGATGCTGCTAGACGTCTCGGTCTATCTTAGTGTGGTCCACCGACTATGAATCCGAGGATTCTGTCTTTAGAAGACATGTTCCAGGTTGACTAAGAGATGCAACAGCAACGGGAAATGTCCTCCAGCTCATGGCGAATCATTTAATGGCAATAAGAACAAGAATCTCGAATATTACAGTGCTCAGACGACTTCACAAAACAGGTCTGTATGCAAGATGACAAGTTTTTGGTGTTCCCTTGACCCGAGGACACAGAGGTACCCATTTATGTTGGGAAAGAGAACATGTCTCCTGGACCAGTCAGCAATGGACGTCAATTTTTTTCACAGACGAGTTCACATTCTTCAAGTCCTCAGTTGATCTGGAGGGAACAACGCACCATATACAAGCAATCCCACATTGTAAAAAGACACAGTTACAGAGGTGGTGGAATAATGGTTTGGGCTGGGATCTCTCTCGTTAATTACACTGACCTGCATGTATTCCATGAAGGAACTTTGACAAGGTGTGAGATATCGAGGCAAGATCTTTGATCACCATGTCCACCCATGTGCTGCTGCTACTTGTCCTGGATTTCTTCTGATAGACGACAATGCGTGACTGCACCCGAGCACGGGTTGCTGAAGAATATCTTGAGGGTCACAGTAGGCGGAGCGGATGGAATGGTCAGCTCTATTCCCAAACCTGAATACGATATGAAATCTTTGGGACATAGGCTGCTGCTTTAAGTCCTCTTCCATGGTCGTTAGATGAGCTTACTTCGTGGTAAGGATACTCCGTGTCTGGTCGTTGCTTACATTTCACTGACCGACAACTTTATTGACAGCATACAATGTTCATGCCACCAATGTACTGCAGCTAGGGGTGGACACATTCCTTATTAGAACCCGTTTTTGTAATATTACCACCACATTTCCCTCCAAAAACTGTGATGTACTGTTTCTCCAAGATTGGATTTCTCTGCCAAAGTCCAATTTTTTGTTGTAATTTAGGTTTATGTTGAACTTTAAAAAACTCTCTATGTCGCATTCATCAAAGGACTGTTTAGAGAACATGTCCTCTAAATTTCTTGTTTCCACGTTGCTTTATTCTCAAATTAAACACAAAAAACATGCAGTTCCTAACTTTTAGAGGGCAATATATTTGGTGGGAACAATTTAAAAGAGATACACCATTTATAGTGTATCGGGACTTGTGTTCCTCTTTACTTGCTTTGGAAACATTAACTGTCCTGACTCGGAACAGGGAGCTTACTAGAGGTATGTTCAATAAATTGTGAAGTAGACAATACACACAGGAAGGGTATACGAAACCCTTTATTTTTCTCTCTTTACAATGATTTCCGAAACTTCGGAATACAGAGACCAACCACTTGTGGTCTGAACGTAAGAATATAAAAATATTAACTAAAACTTTTAACTAAACTAACTTTGGATTAATAAACAAGTGCCTAACTCCAAGATTGGCCGTTAATTAACAAAAAGCCGTATGTAGTACAGAGAGCTGCTAAAACTACAATACGTTTAAAATTATCACGAGGATTAAACCTCTGGCCTTGAAGGCAACCAGCAAACGAGTAAAACTACTATGGCAAGCGGCCTGCTTCTAATAACTCCTTCCTCTCTCTCACTTGGCAAAAAGCCACAACTTAAGTACTTGGCGTTAGCAAGACAAATTTGCATAAATAAGTTAAAAGCTTTTAATTCTGGCCGGAAGTAGAAAATAAGAAGTGATAGTAAAGATTTAAAATAAAATAAACGTTAGTAAAACTTAGGATCCTTACAAGTGAACCAATGCAAAATCACATTTTGAGACAACTACCCCCTTTTGGGCTAATAATATTAATAATCGTAACGATATATAGAGCCTGATAAAAATACCTAAATATTAAATATATTTTTCTGGATATAGTAAATTAAATAATTTAATATTTGTTAATTTTAGAATACAATTTTACTCAGTTTTTATCAAACATAAGAACTGTAACTGTGCACTTATTTCTATTAAATAGCTTGTTTTGACTCTTTGGCAATTTTAGCACTAATGCCAGTGTCCAAGTTCCGTTGACAAATAAGACTTTGTGACATTTAGAATACACATTCTTAAAAAACGTTTTTATTCAAAATTTAAATTTTTAAAAAAAAATTTATGGGAAAAATTATAATAGTTTCAAAATTTCTTACCTTGTTTTCTTGTATACATTACATAAATGACCACACATTGCTAAATTTGGATCACAATGCTCTGGCAACGGAACATAACGTTTTACTTTAGTTTTACTATTGCTAGCAGTTACAGTGTAACCAGGTGGAAGTGTTCCTAGCTGAACATTTAATTCAGATGATGAACTCCTAGGGTCAGGTACAGGAGGCCAATCCTAAAATGTTTAAATGCATGTAAAATTTAACCAGTCCTAAAATCTATTAATTAATACAATCACCATTATTATTATTATCACAATTATTAAATATAAAGTTTTAATTTATCAATATATTCATACTGAATCAAGCCTTTCTAAAGACTCTGTAAAGAAATTACCCGATCAGAATTCTGAAATGATATTGTATACTCATCTTAAACATGGATCTAACTCAAGGAGATAAAAAACATCTTTGGCATCTTTGAAAGAAACATATTGTAAAATATGTTTTATAAAATCCAAATAACTAAAAAGTAGCAAAGACGATTAATTTCAGAACTTGACCAAGTCCTTGGTGAACTAAACTTAAAAGTCCAGAAAATAAAATGGATTGTCATGTAATATTAAAATAATAGATATCAAACATTGTCTTACTTCTCTTAAACATATCCTTCAACAAGTTATTCTCAAAATGCAATGTGATAAGCTTCGTTTGAAAGAATTTTGGAAGAAAACAAGACAAAACAAAATTTTATTTCAGAGTTAATCCTCTCATTTCACTCTCTGTTTTAGACATTATAATTATAATCCACTTCCTTCTTTTCTGAAATATGCACTTTTAGCTTAAAATATCCACATTTCTTTTTAGTTAAAGTGATATTTGTTACTCATAAATCCCAGTCTCTATGTTTACATACCTCTCTTTAAAATTTCAATTTGGATTTCGAAAATAATTTTGATTTCAGTATTTCTTCATTTGAATTCAGGGAAAAGATATTGATTTTCTCGAATAATTGATTTCAATCAACCCAGTATCATCTTTGGTTCTAATGCATGCAGACATTATCAAGGTGGCAAATCTAAATCAAAGATTACTATTTATGGCAGAACACATAAATTGGTTTAAAACTGGTTAAATTAAATTTAAAAATATCAAGACCTCTCTAAAAATTTCAGATTTATAATTCTTTCATTAAATTTTGTTCACCTTTTTCTACAGGAAAGATGTCAGGGAAAAAATAAAATTTCTATGATAGACATGTATAAAATTTAAATATACTTACATCAATCTGAACTCTTTGAAATAATTTCCATTTATCACTATATGATCCATTAGCAGAATTTTGATATGAATTCATTCTATTATTTTTTGTTATTAAGTCTGCATCGGAAGAATACATCTGAAAAATGAATTATTAAGAATTTTGACACCTAAATTTCTTTCAATTAAAACGGAAAAAAAGAAAAGCAAAAAGATATATTAACAATTATTATTTATGATAATATATACTCTTTTAATTTTGTGCCCACAAAATGCAGGCGTTTATTACTATTTGCAGTTTATTACTATTTTCAGTTTATTACTATTTGCAGTTTATTACTATTTGCCGTCAAACGGCTTGGTATTTAACCGGCCAAATACCACGCCGTTTGACGGTGAACTGTCAGAAAGTATTACCCTAAAATTATACATTTCTGAAAATATCCCAGTGCTTGCATTTTCCCATTGGTCCAACCGAGATCCATCAGTATACACATGTAGCTATTCTGGACGAGGATATTTGGTGTCTATAGTTTTCAACCAGACTCTATCAGTGTCTATAGTTAGGTCTGCTCTAAATGATGAACATCAGCTGAAATGCAAGTTGAGAGACTGCACAATGTTTCTAATTATAGAGGAGCATCTATCTAATACAATAGACGCACGTTGAGGAGCTGCACTATGTTCCTGACGCATTCTCACTGCTCTAAATGATGAACATCAGTTGAAATGCAAATTGAGAAACTATACAATGTTTCTAATTATATAGAGGAGCGTCTATCTAATGCAATAGGTGCAAGTTGAGGAGCTGCACAATCTTTCTGACGCATTCTCACTGCTCTAAATGATGAACATCAGCTGAAATGCAAGTTGAGGAGCTACACAATGTTTCTAATTATAGAGGAGCGTCTATCCAATACAATAGGTGCAAGTTGAGGAGCTGCACTATGTTCCAGACGCATTGTCACTGCTCTAAATGATGAACATCAGCTGAAATGCAAGTTGAGGAGCTACACAATGTTTCTAATTACAGAGGAGCGTCTATCTAATATAATTAGGCGCACGATGAGGAGCTGCACAATGTGTCTGGCGGATTCTTGCTGCTCTAAATGATGAACATCAGCTGAAATGCAAGTTGAGGAACGAGCTACAAAATGTTTCTTATTACAGAGGAGCGTCTTTTTAATACAATAGGTGCAAGCTGAGGAGCTGAACAATGTTTCTGACGCATTCTCACTGCTCTAAATGATGAACAACAGAACAGGACAGGACTAAGTGTGGGAAGCACCAACACATCGCCATTGGCAGAACTAGTGTCGCTCCTTCACACTAACCGCCTTGAGAAGAACACCTCCACAGGGCGTACTTACGCCACGCATCGGTGTTAATTGAAACGTTATTATTAGGGCATAGAGAACTTGTGAGCCGGGCGATACAGTTGCGGATGACAGTGACATTACAATACAATACCATATATTACAGTTGAACAGCTGAAATGCAATTTGAGGAGCTACGCAATGTTTCTGGTTATAGAGGAGCTTCTATTTAATACAATAGTGCAAGTTGAGGAGCTGCGCAATGTTTCTGACGCATTCTAACTGCTCGAAATGATGAACATCAGTTAAAATTCAAGTTGAGGAGCTGCACTATATTCCTGACGCATTCTCACTGCTCTAAATGATGAACATCAGCTGAAATGCAAGTTGAGAAACTATACAATGTTTCTAATTATATAGAGGAGAGTCTATCTAATGCAATAGGTGCAAGTTGAGGAGCTGCACAATGTTTCTGACGCATTGTCACTGCTCTAAATGATGAAAATCAGCTGAAATGCAAGTTGAGGAGCTACACAATGTTTCTAATTATAGAGGAGCGTCTATCTAATACAATAGGTGCAAGTTGAGGAGCTGAACAATGTTTCTGACGCATTCTAACTGCTCCAAATGATGAACATCAGCTGAAATGCAAGTTGAGGAGCTACGCAATGTTTCTAATTATAGAGAAGCGTCTATCTAAAACAATACGCGCACGTTGAGGAGCTGCACTATGTTTCTTACGCATTCTCACTGCTCTAAATGATGAACAACAGCAGAAACGCAATTTGAAGCTACACAATGTTTTTACGCAATCTCACTGCCGACTAGACAGCCTTTAAAACAGAATCAGAAACATCTTTCCTTCCGCACCACTTGAGTAAGATCAATTGCACTCTTCACAAGGGGAACGAAAGGATTAATTGGAGGAGGTAAACTTTACTGGCTGTCCGGTATGGCAATTTCATTTTTAATTTTCACAACTTTTTGCATAAAAACTTCTTGCGTTTTTAGTCTTCTGATTTGATTGTAACTAGTATAATTTCTCCAAAAAGAATTTGATCGCACTGGAATTAACTTTTCATATAAACACGAACTTTTCTGCTGTATAATTTGTTCAATAAGCTCATTCTCGGTAATTACTAGTAAAGCGTCTATTGGGGATGTGTTAGCCCCCACAATTAATTTTAGAACATGGTTTTGGATAGTCTCCAAATCTGTCATTATATTATTACAACACGTTTTAAGTGCTTCAGAGCAATAAGTCAAAACAGGATTGACATCATTGATAAACAAACATATTATATGTCAGGTTACCGGTATCTCTACCACAACGCCACTGAACTCCAGCTACTCTTTTCAAAACTAACGACTTTTTCCTTGCACTTCTTATGACCTCCTCTATGTGTTCCCACCATTAATAAAATTATTAAATAAGGTCGTACTCCTGACTCCGCCCTGTTGTAATCCTAAATAAGATTGTCTGAATTTTGAGGTAGAGTCTCCATATTTAGCAGCAAAAAAGCGTTGTTGTGATAAATTTCTTAGCCATAGAAACAACTTCCCCTTTACGCCTGAGACCTGTAACTTTTCGTACAATTTAATAATAATTTATTAGAAGAATCATATCAGAAATAAATTTATTCTTTTCTCGATAAAACTTGTTTTGACAAACATTTAATGAAATTTTAATACCAATAAAAATTCAAAACTATTAATGTTTACAAATGTAATTCTTAATACAGTTACAAAACTAAGCGAATCTTATTGCAATCACGGAGCTTTGAAGACCAACAGAAATCCAATACTGAAATCCAAACAGACAAAACCTCTCTCTTTCAAACTCATCATTAGCTGATGAAATTCTTTTTCTTCTTCTGGTGATTTCCACTCACTGCTTATCTCAATGAATATTTCCAAGAACTTTCATGCCAAATTCGACGAGATTTAATTTTTTTTTTAAATTTTGAAATCATCACAGTTCTTTCTGTAAATTACGCTTAGAGTCTTGAGTTATTTCAAGAAATTTTAAATCCTAAATTCTAAAAGTTCAGTTATCATGCATGTATTTCTGATCTAATAACTTAGAAGTTTTACAGTATGTTCATCATATATTTCAGTTAATTTTTCCTCCCATACTATAAGTTTTCTTTAATCTATCTAAAGGGTATGGAATCAGCAACTTCTCTCCAAAATTACCAACAATTCCTTTTTCTACAGTTTAAACTAGGCAGCAAAAGTAGAATGACATATGTTGAGGCAGAGTAAGATGGGGTATTGCTATATCAAGCAAAAATACGCGACATAACTTTTCATACTATTTTTAAATAAAATTTCATTAAAAAAATTAAACAACTCCATATGTACTTTAATTAATTTCATTAAACAGAATAATTAACTTTATTCTGATGCATATAATGTAACAGTATTGAGAAATTGTCATCATAGTCAACAGAACTGTAAGAGTTCCATTAGCAAACTCTTCTGCAATGATAGTTCTTTTGTGATTTTGAAACTTACAGTTAATAACAGAATTAGTTCACTCACCAGAAGTTTATGATTTGACACCAAACTTCTCGTCCGATAACCCCGATAAGCAGCCTGAATTTTTGTAGCAGCTTCATTGTATGCAGATTCATCAAGATTTTCAAAATTCTTTAAGCAAAAAAAGAAAAGAAAAAAGGAAAGAAATTATTGCATTTTAAATGCCTGAACATTACTTACATTAACTATTTTTCAACACTATCACAAAACACATTACAGTTTTTTCTTTTCTTAATTCTAATTTTTGATACCTTTAAGAGTTCGTGTATATCTGTTAAAACTCCTTAGCTGATACAATAGTTACTCTAAAGATATCATATTCGCTAAATATATCATATTTCATCTCTGGTGAATAAAGCCTATAGTCAGTGAATTAAATACCAATTCATCCACGATACTCATGACTTAACTCAGACATTTGATAAGCAATAACAATAACACAGTACCTTTTAATCACATGCAGCTTAAGTATAAGAAAATATTTTTGATAGTTGTATGGTTCCTTTGCAATATATTTTCCAGCAAAATAGGAAAAGACACAGTGTATCAATATTCATAATATTAACTGAAACAAACAATATAAAGGTAAACTGAATATTGAAGAATAAAACCACACACTTAAAAATATACTAGGTTAGTTAATTCTGGCAGAGGTTTCATGGACAGCCAGTTCACTTGATAAACTGGAATTTAAATGACGTCCCATTTCACCTTTTCTGTTTTTTCCCCACTATTTCCATTCTCTTGTCATCCTGCTTCCTGTTGGTTTTTATCTGTAGTTACGATATAGCAACAGTGATGCAAATGATGCAGCAAATAGCGATACAGCAAATGATTCAACGTAATATCTACAATTTTCATCTACTACTCAGTTATTTTAATTTAAGAAAAACTATACAAATGTATGAAAGAGTGATGGAAATTTTTTTTTCCAAAATTACCTAGTCCTATCTTCCCTCACTTCTCTAATTTTAAGACTAATTTTATAGTGGGTTTGCTCAGCAGTTTATTCCAATTTATTTTCAAGTGCCACACTTCCTATGTTTAACTCAAGGTATGCTGTTTTTGTTAATGTTATTGCCATTATTAGTCATTAGTCCAAAGGAGAAATTTGCCCTGAATGACTATTAATTTAGTTTTGGCATTTTTCATTGAAAACTATAAACGGCGAATCACTTTTCAAATTGTTGCCAGCAAATATTAGAACCCTGTATTATATTTAAAGAAATTAAATAATTAAGAATCTGCATGAATTTATGCATGTTCCTCGCACTATGGTAATAGGACAGTACCTAGAGCCATCAAAATTTGAATAACGAAATCTTCCATAGAATATGGGCATGTGGAAGCCCAAATTTGGAATTTGTTTTACTATCGATTTCATATTTTGTAACACTTCAACACATTTTTGATTAACAAACTAAACGACTTCAAAGCCAGCAATGGCAACACTGTACGAAAAAAAAAAGATTTATCTCCAACGCAGGAGCCTCTGTACCGGAAATTCTAAACATATGCTCATTTAAAAATTATTTTCGATATTGCTGTTGAACTGAATTTTATGGTTTGAGTACGTAGAGCGTGATATTTAATAAATAAAGATAACACACAAAACGTTAAAAAAAAGCCCTTTTAGACGTAATTTAAAATCGGAAACCTTTCAGATTTTATTTATTTATTTATTATTTTCTTTGTTGATTATTCTCATGCTCTGAAATTATGGCTGCTAATCTCCAAGTTGTTGGAAAAGCTAAACACAACGTATGAAATCAATATCCTGAGACAAAAGACTCATCAACAATAATAGCATTAAGGAAAACAAAATATTATTAATTAAATATACAAAAATCATCCACATTCAAAAATAGACTGGGACAAAATTAATATCATCAGCAAACCTATTCAGCCTTATAAATTTTGAAGTAACATAAATTATGATTAGAAGACAGCAATAAGGAAGTGCCAATCATTCCTCCGAAAACCGCAGATGTTTGCTATTGTTGTCTTATAATCATACAAAAAACAAAACCGACCACTATTTTATTTTGAACACTATAGGTTCATCCTTTTTAATGAGAAAAAATATGCAATGACAATAACAATGATAAAATGAGGCTGCCAGAAACTGAGAGTCAAAAATAATGAAGCAATTCTTCAATTTAATAGGTATGAATATTCATTACAAATAAAAGCCTTACGTGTAGCAATTAAAGTTCAAATATTTTTCATGAATGAAGTATTTTTGCTTCTAGATAAAACATCAGCTATCCTAGTATATAATATTTAAAATATCAAATCATTAACTATCCCAAATGTTCTTTAAAATATACTGAGTGTTTTCAGAATTCTATTCTTTATCCATAAAGAGAAGATGAAACATTAATAACGAACTTAGATGGTAATTTTACATTTTGATTATTCAAAATTTAATTTTTTTAAATTTGCCCATGTATTTCAGAGTTCCATTACAGAACTCTCAACGATTTGAAAGAATAATTCAACAATTATTCTGCACCACAGACAACAGCTTGAAAACATTTGGGAAATAAACTTTGAATTAAATAACTTCCTCATAATTTGACATCTAAAATGGATTGACTTAAAACTTTAAAATTTTGTGATCATTTATAAAATTATTAGGAGCATAAAAATTATTACTAATAATGATGCGATGTGACGAACAAGAAACAATTGCAAAAATAAGTTAAGGCCACAGCTAAAACATTCTTTAATTAATCTATTCTAAAACTATAAGAAATCATAGAAAAAAGGGATGTAAATTATTAAATATATCTTTATTGATAAGTATTCAACGAACACATGTGTGGAATAAAGAATACCAGATAATTATGAAATTATTTATAATACCACTTATCACAGAGGGTATGGTTTAGTATTTTTTTAATTAATTAATTATTTTTGGATTACTTGCAGTTGCAGCTCAGGCAGCCCCATAAAATCCAGTTCTGTCATTAATAGAATTTGGAATACAATAATCAGTCACATAACTAATCACAAGCCTCATAAACCTATATTCAGTACATGATATAATAGTTACAATATCAAGTGCAGTTTAAAAATATAAATTTTCTGAACTGATTTAAGTTTCAAAAAGGTATATAAGCCTTTCATTGCATAATAAAAAGAATACATAGTGCTAATCCTAAAGAACAATATTGCATATCAGTTCCATTTATTCTACGACGTCAAAATATAATTTTAAAAAAGGAGCAAGAGCTTTTATTTAATAACTCAAATACCCATTTAGGATCACTTGTGGCTATGTAATCAATAGGTAAGGCTATAGCAGCTGATCCAGTAAGAGGAGATGGTAGTGATGCTCCCTCAAAATATTTGTCATTTTCCCTGTTGTAATGATCATTTTCATTAAGTACTTCTTTTGAGCCTGAAACACTGCTCATGCCGCCAAAAAGATATACTCTTCTTCCTGCAATAAATGAATAAATCAGTTAAAGATTTCGCGAAAAACCTATTTTTATATTTATTAGAAAAATTAATGAATTCATAGTTTAATATATTTTCCTATAAGAATTTGTCGAATTTCCTATAAGAATTTATTTGGCATTACAAAAAAGTCACTAAATTAAAGGATACAGTATCTGAGTTTATAAATTAAATTAACTTTCTATGTAAGGAAGCATTAAAACAATGTGTTTTATTGACAAATAAGGCATAATATTTCAAACTAAAAATGCCATTTTAAAATACTAGTGATCCGAGGGGAAGCTAGCAATAAAAAATGCTCTTAAATAATTTGAGAGAATGAAAGTAGTAAAAAATCATAAAGAATATTATTTAAAAAGAATATTATTTGATTCATTAAATTATTAATTATTTAATTATATTAAATTCATTCATAAAGAATATTATTTAATACCTTTTCCTTAACAGTGATTCTTTAAAAATATACAAACAATTACGGATAATTATACTCATTTAAACAAAGATTAACCATCCTTATTAATAATGTTCTATTCCAAGTAATCAGTTTTATATTAGTTACAGATGGGAAATGTATATTGTTGGAACACTAATCCGAAACCGCTGAATTATATTGGATAGATTACTCTGAACAAACACTTTCTAGATAATTTGTACTGGTAGTTCGGTCCGAGGTTCGAATCTCGCGAACGGGCTGGCTGCATGGGTGTTTTCGTGCTTTTCCCCATGTGTAACGTGTATACGAGCCAGTTTCCCTTAGAAAGTCCTCCACGAAGGCATCCCTCCCCTTAGGCAGATAGCCCTCGAGGCTTTGCCGTAATTAAATAACCTAATCTAACCTAACCTAGATAATTTGTTATGAAAAAGGACAATGGTAAGTGTCCCGGTTTGGAAACACACTTTTCTCTGCCTCTGAATAGGAACACGTAAATTAAATAGAATGGAAATGATTAAGAGAGCACTAAGTGGCAACAGTCTAAAACTTCGGAGCTTGCTTACATTTGATGCAGCTTGAATGCTGCTGATGAGATGTTTAAAAGATTCTAGATTAGATTAATTTCTTTTGGTATTCTAATAAACCCCCTTTTAAACTAGATTGAATGTTGATTTAAATAGAGATCCTACTGAGCCACACATGTGGAAATTAGGTGGTATTTAGATACATTGTAGAACTTTGTTAGATACGCCATGCCATTATTGTCATTGTGTAAATTTTGGTGCAACTGCTGGGGAAAAGGATTCAGAAGAAAATTTAATGACTATTTAGTGATGTATTGTGAAGAATTGTAAGTGTTAAGATTTTAATTCCATTAAATAATACCTTTGAAAAGATAAGAACATTTTTTACATTTTGATTTCAAGATCTTTGCATGTTTATCATTAATTTCAGTTTACTAAGATTTATAATTTTATATAAAAATATTAATAAAAGATATTCCTTTCAGTATTCTTCGTACATGTATTTTATTACTAAATGCAATATGCATCTGTGATTCAATATCTCCATAATAATTTCAATTAGCTGTTACAAGTAATCATGTCAAGTAATAGTAATTCAGAACAGCCTTTTTACTTTTTAAGCTGCAATGTATAAAATAATCTTAAATAAAAAAAATTATCTAGTGGCCATGAACGAAAGCATAATGAGCTTAGAAAATTATACTTCGCATTATCACAGTGATGTTACACTTTATAACTGACGTTTCAATAAGAAATAAATGAATATTCGAAATTGCAATAATGATAATTCCTATCTAATCCTAAACTAACAAGCATCTTAATTCGGGACAAATTTTATGAGCAAATAATCCAGACACCTAGAAAAATGCTCCCTGATAAAATAAGGGGAAAATGGAAGAGGTATGGAATTTAAAAAAATTTTAATGAAAAAATAAGATACAGTGATATATTTCTAAAGTTATGTACATTAGAAACATTAAATACTAGAAAATACAGAACTTACCAAATTTAGCTGCAGCTGCAGCATGTTTTGGCGTACCAATAGCAGCATGTTGCTCCCAATTTGTAATTTCAGGGTTATAAACATAGACTGTATTTGTACTGACTGGTAAACCTTCTTCACTTAATGCATCTTTTAATCCACACCATACCCATAATTCATGCTTCAAACTAGCAGCACAACTGAATGCTCGAGGCTCTGGCAGCAATATTTTACGATAATATCTACATAAATTTTAACACATAATTAATTCAATAATTAAACGTTCATTTACGAAATAAGTAAAGAAAGGTTTTGCTATGTCAGGCAATTTATAAATTTTATAAATTAATATATCAGAATTGATTTACATGGAAGAAAAAATTTCATTTGCAAGAAATTTCTAAATCATTTTGAGTTGCAAAATTCAAATGATACTTACATAAATTCATTTTTAAATTTTATGAAATATGGAATTTAAAATAAAAGTACTTAAGTTATTAAATAAAAAATAATATACAAAATTTAGTGTTAGAATTTTGATAAATGGTAACATTTTACAAATAATATAAATAAAAACATTAATACATGTGGTAAAAATCGAACCGTTTTTAGCCCCAACATTTCCAGCTGCTTTAATTCTGCATCCTGTTTTTTTTGTATTCAAATCATTTCTCCAATTCCTTTTCTAAAAACTGGCTGTCTTCAATTTCACAAGGACTTGAATAATTTCAAAAATGAGTCTTTTTATACCAAAAACATGTCATACATGACTTTCACAAAAATGTCATTTTCCAATTTGATATGCTTACATACTTTTGCATTATTTTTTTAATTCTTAATATTAGTTTCTTTTACTTATATGGATACATCAGTTTTGCATTCATTTCATAAAGAATATTCATGTATAAATTTATTACACTGATTCATAATTTATGGATTACAAAAAAATATTTGGTAGTTTGTGAAGCATTTTTAAATGATTTCATTATACCATTGCATGCGCTGGAATATAGTAATTATGGTACTTAAGGGGGTAATATCCTATCGACTGTGAAAGTTAGCTACTCTCGAACCATAGAAGTTAGCGGAGATTGAAGTTGCATTAATCATTCCTGTTGAATTATGGAAGAACTTGAATAAACAATCAATATTCAACCTTGTTTTTTTGTTCTGAGTAAAAACTTTCATTGATTTCTGTTATTGTGATTGGTCTTCCAATTTTACCGGAAGCTCAGTTTGGATTGATATAAATACAAACTCCCCGCAGATTATTGTTCCAATCTATTTGTGTTTTGTCGGCTGTATTTAGCTGGCCATATTGTGAACATGTTTTTGACAGGTATAATCCCATATCTTCAAAAATAATAAACTTCTTCCCTTTCTGTAGAAGCCAGGACCTAATTTTTAATCCTTTTCTTTTTTAATCAAAATGCAGGAAAAAATACACCAATGAAAGTTAATTTACACTGGTTATCATAAATTAGGGAAAAATCACAAAAATCACGATTACTGAAAAGTTACATGTAGAATTTAATGAAACGTACCCACAATATACAACACATAGTAACGTATCAAATAACATAAAAAGAAATTACCAGACAAATATGGTAGTATAGAAAGCACATTTAGCACATATATAAAATGAACAAATCGAAGGTGTCGGTTTGCTATAGGAAACGTACCTTCAATATGAAATATGATTACCTCTAGAAGCAATACAGCACATACAGCGATATGTGATGCTTTCAATTATGCGGTCTATCAGTTCCATAGGAAGCGAGAGCATTGCTCTTGCAAAGCAGTTGCAAGCGCGAGAAGGGTTTAAGGGGGCGGATTGAGAGCAGCTAGACGTCTCCCTATAGCATCCCAAACGTGCTCGATAGGATTCGAGCTGGCTACTCCATGCGCATAATTGTTTCCTGTTGAAGATAATCATCTACGATGCGAGCCCTGTGTCGTCTTGCGTTGTCGTACTGTAACAGGAAAGCATCACCTATTGCCCCGGCATATTAGGCGCACATAAACATCAAGGATGTCATCTCTCTAAATCTGAGCATTCACGGCTTCCCTTGGAAAGACATTGAGGTCTGTGCGTCCACCCAAAGAGTTGCCACCCCAAACACAAGCACTGCCCCTTCCGGATCTCTTTCACGAATGTTGGACGGATGATAACGGGTTCTAGGTTCTCTTCATATCAAATAACACCTACTATCGCTTTCTAGACTAAACCTGGACTCCTCCGTAAAGAGAACCGCCCTCCATTGATCAGGCGTCTAGTGGACATGTTGTCGTGCCGACTGAAAACGGTCCCTCCTATGGCGTGACGTGAGCGGCACACAAATGGCTGGTCGCCTTGCATACAGACCACCTTCGTGAAGCCTTCTACGCATTGTTGACGTTGACACGAACCTTCCGAGGGCTGCAGCAAGGGAGGATCTAAGAAGAGTCGGAGTAGCGGTTCTATTCCCGCGTGCACATAATGTCAAATATCGGTCATCGGCGCTCGTCGTAGCAGTTGGCCGTCCTTGACTGAGCCTCCTAGATGCCGAATCTGTGGTTTGAAATTGCCTCCAAAGTCTATGAACCACAGAAGGACTCCCATTTAGCCATCTGGCCACTTCTGTTTGACTTTGTCCTGCCTCTAGTCTCCCAATGGCTCTGCATCGCAGTTCTGCAAGCAAATAATG
This sequence comes from Stegodyphus dumicola, assembly GCF_044657685.1. Lineage (NCBI taxonomy): Eukaryota > Metazoa > Arthropoda > Arachnida > Araneae > Eresidae > Stegodyphus > Stegodyphus dumicola. Next base: position 7,377,079 of record NC_140773.1, read on the forward strand.
CCTGGAGGTTATTGTTACGAATTGGCTATCTCAGATTTCTGATGTAACTGTCACAGTGAAATATGTGGGCTTGCTCTCAAACATGGACTTTTATGCTCCTCGCAGATGACGTATTCCGAAAGCAGCGCCACTAATTTGCATATCGCAGTTTTACTCGGCTACTCTTACTTGGCAACATATTCTAATTTTACACGGTTTGGCTTATTTTTGAGGGAGTTATCGCTATTTTTGTGATTTTTCCTTAATTTATGATAACCAGTGTATATTCGTGTTCATAAAAACCAAACGTGGCTTATTGGGTTTACATCTAAGGGAAAACCGCAAGTGCTGTGAACTCGTTGTTATATCCCGTTTATCTGTAACTGGCTCTAAATTGCACTGTTTGGTGGAAGTTTCACGGTTGACGGGATAATATGTAATTACTGTAGTTATTAATTAATATATGTTTTTGTCAATCATTATTAATGAATTTAAAATTATTATTCACTTTTCTGTATTATTATTATTTAATTTGTCTGATATATTTTCCTTCGTTCCCTTACTTCACAGCAACCTTAGCTTCACAGCAACTTCATGTGTGTGTGTATTGCAATGCTAAGAAGTTTGAAAACCACTCTATATTATATAATAAAAAATCATTACGTATATTGTCTATAAATTATACCTCTGTTGCTGAGTATCAAAAGTATATACATGGTTTGACACAGTATATCTGGAAGAATGACCTTCATTTATTATTCCACCAACTATCCAAACACAACCATCTAAGACTGCTACTGACATTCCCATAATTGCTTCTGGCATCGGCTTAGCCAGTATCCATTGATCTCGTTTTGGATAATAAACTTCAACTGTTGAAAGCAACCTGAAAAGTTAAATACGTGCTTCAAATAAAACAAAAAAATATAAAAATGAAATTCTAAAATTACAGGTTTCATGAACAGGGTAAATCGGAAAAGAAACATACTTCCCAGAAGCATCTCTTCCCCCAAAAACCATTACATTTTCATCAACTACACAAGTTCCATGACATGCCCTTGCCTGATGCATATCGGCTCTTCTTCTCCAACGTTTAGAGCGGACAGTTAATTGGAATGTAGTTTGAGTAGAAACCATCTGGCCATGAATGACATGGAGAGGGCTATAACCTCCTGGAAGAAATTCTCAGCTTAGTACTAGGATTTCTAGATTATTCTTGGTTATAAATTAAATATCATCTTTTGATCACAATCAATGATCATAAATTCAGCTAAATGACTAAATTTAGGTAATCGAAGTTAACATTCATCATATTAATTGTTAAAATTATACAGTTTGCAGTATACTGTTATAAAAATTTCTGATTGAACTAAAAAGGATGATGATTTTAATAATGAATGAGCACATTGATGCTCTTTAAAAAAACATTTAGAAATTCTCATTGGTCATTAATCTACTTGAACTAAAATTTAATGGCTTTACTGACAAATTAAGGGTTTCTTTTTTGCATTCCCCCCAAAAAAAATCGCAGTTTTATCACAAAAATAATATTTTTGAAAGTATGAACACAGAATCCTAGAACATCAAACGCATATATTATAAGGTATTTCTCCCACCTTCTAAGCGTGCCTTCGTAGTGTAGTGGGCTGCAGGCTGGGCGCGTATTCCAGAGCTCCGTGGTTCGATTCCCTGTGAAGACGTTGCTCATTTTTCATCTTGCTTGTTTCCAAAATACCTAATGTCTCTACAGTGGCGCCCGAACTAAAAGGGTGGTGGATAATGATTCTTCACACCCAGAATTTGGGCGATTGGGTTCCCTGAAACCCCAGTCGCCCTTTAAAAGGGGAGTATAAAAGGTATTTCTCCCGCCTTCTTAGCGTGTCTTCGTAGTGTGGTGGTCTGCACTCTGGGCGCGTATTCCAGAGGTCTGTGGTTCGATTCCAGGCGAAAGCGTTGCTCAATTTTCCCTTCTCCTGCTTCCAAAAAATACCTAATGTCTCTAGAATATTTCCCAAGAAAATTTATCAAAAATTATTAGATTGTTTTCTATTACAGGAAAAGAATGTTACTTACTAAAGAAAATTAAATTAAAGAAAATTACTTATGGAATGAAACGTAGATTTTATATAGAATTCTATATTGAAAAAAAAAATGACAGAAATTGCAATACTTTGGATACACTATATAATATAAACCTATTAAACAGAATTTTATGCTTAATAATTCCAATATTTTCTGCAGATATTTATCAAACAGAAATAAGAGTCCAAGAAATAAAACATAAAAATAATTTATTTATATATAAAAAATTCATAACATTAAAGAATATAAAAGAATCACATTTTTAATAAATATTAATAATAATAATAATATAAATAATAATCTATCTAATGTATATCAAATATCTTCACTTCTGTACTAAATAATAATAATGAAAATTTTTAAAATATAAAAGTATGCAAAATATAAACTTTTTATAAAATATAGAAACTCCATCGAATTTCATAGGATACTAGTTGAGTGCTTGTTGATTTCGGTAATTGCTGACACATCAAATATAATATGCTAGTGCCTTTTGGTAATGAAACCGGTTTTATGAATTTCAGCAGTATTACTTACAACTGCCTTCAAAATGACATCATTTGCCATCCGCCCCTCTCTATGAGTTCTGGTAAGTAAGAAGCAAAATAATAATCATCTGTATCCCGTTGTCACATATTCCTCCACTCGGTACTTATGTATTGGTAACTATTTGGTAACTCGGTACTTATGTATTGGTACTATTTTATTTATGTATTAGTGTAACTATTTGGTTCAGTTGGGGGATTTTTATAGAAGAAAAAGAATGACAGTGCTTATGATTGCAAAAAAACGTTTTTATATACGTATTATTAAATACGTAGGTTGGGGCAAAAGTCATGGCAACTATTTTTTTTCTTGAAGATACCAGTCCGGTTGGAAAATGTGACATATACAAACGAAAGGACAAGGTCTTAACTACATGTGTCGACAATGAATATCGTAACATATCTAACACACGAATATCGTAACACACAAAACTAAGTATCGTAACGCACGAATTTATCACGGTAGTATACAGGGCAATATGGCCTTCACCGTGCAAAAGAATGCTAACACAATACACATAAAGTTGACATGACAAACCTGGGCCTAAAGACCCTCAATGTAGTCCCCTGCTACTGTCACCACACGCTGCCAACGATGTGGGAGGAGCTGAATACCATCAGCTTCGGTATTTGCCGCACCATGTGTGAATCGGGCCATCTGCTGGCGCACAGCATTAGCAATGTCCTCTCATGTTGCAAACCGCCTACCACGTATTGGTTCCTTAATCTTAAGAATGAGATCAAAGTCACAGGAGAGTGCAGTTGGGTGCTCCAATTCTTCCCATCACCAACGTCGGAGTAGCTGCCGTACACACTCTGCTTTATGTGGTCTTGCATTGTCGTGCAGAATTATTGCACTGTCCACAATCCCGAACGCCACGTCGTACCTGTCGCACTAGGAAGTCCCTGTAGTACTGCGCGGTCACTTCCATGTCGGTCCGCACACTCACCGGTCGTTGCTCATCACCGGTTGACACACGTCCTTGCTGAAACTTTCCTACCCACCGTGCTACTGTACGATATGGTAGGGCATTATTCCCAAGAGCTTCTACTAATTCACTGTGACATTCCATCGCATTTTTAACTCGGAGAACGGCTGTTTTTTATGTAAGCGTGCTGTTCAACACGGATTACTTCCATCTCGCACGACACTCACCAACTGAAGTGATTTCAGAGCCCTCGCTACCACAGAGTCAGCTCTCACAGAGGCATCTGTTGTTCTGCATACACACTATGCCTGCAGAACTTCCATACGACACATATACGTTTTGTGATCCGTTCACATGTCTACAAGAAAAAAATAGTTGCCATGACTTTTGCCCCAACCCTCGTATGTATCTTACATTTGAATTAGTTACTTAATTCAATCATTAAACCTACATGAAAAGTGAGCATTTATTTCCTTTGTCCTGATAGTGGGAATTTTGTGGCTATCGCTTTAAGAATAAATTCAAAGGAATTATTTCTTTTAACAATTCTGCAGCAAAACGGTATTCCTATAACAATGGTATTACTCTTTCTTCCACTGCAGGTGAATATCATGAACCCATGTTTTAAAGCTGATATAAGGCAAAAATATCACAGTTTGCGTTTAAAAATAGTTGGAACTTGGAATATAGCTAAAAGGATGCATACAAAAATGGAAATGTTGCTTCCTTTAAGCAGAAAAACACATGGTTGCCAGAGTTTAATGTATTCTGAAAATTTAACAATTTCTATTCCATGGTTACAATAATATGTAAGTACCATTCATTTTACTAATTCCCATATGCATTTTAGTGGTTGCACGTGAATGCCAGTCTTGGGATTGAAGATGACATTGAAATATTTAAAAAAAGATATTGTTTTGTTACTGGGACCAGATTCAGAAATGTATGAATGTATGCGCGTATGTATATGTGTATGTGCATATAGGTGCATACAGACACATACATCCGTGCTTACACATGTGCATACATACATGAATACATACATGCGTACATACACACATTTCTGGATCCGGTCCTGATAACAGAACACAGTTTCAAAAAAAAAAAAAAAAAAAAAAAAACCCTCATTTCCCCTTACCACTATGAAAGACAGAAAAACTGCTAAATTTAAAGAAAAGAAAAAGAAATAAAGACCTCATCTTTGTAGCTGAATTTCGAAAGAGCTGCTGAATACTCCCCAAAATCAGTCATGGGTGGAACTTTTAGTGATGTATCAGCAAATATCAGATAACAGAAAAGTAACCATAATTTTTGCTCTGGGATATCTGCCAATAGAGGTCATGAAATGTATACATACCTGTGATGTATACTTTTCCATTTAAATAAACAGCTCCATGATAATTTCTAGGCTCAGGCATAGTACCAGCAAAATAATATTTATCCTTACGCACATTATAAACAAGCATGGCACTACCTAAAAGGAAAATAATAAATGAATAAATTCTTTAAAAATATGTTAAACACATTTTTTGAAAAAAAAATTCCCACATGCCCTCCCCCTCTCCAAAAACATATAACGCATCAATCAACCTTTACTTTAGCTCTCATCATACTGAACCATTTATAATAAATAAATATAGCCTATAAATCAGTAAATTCATATACATCAAATAAAAAATCCTTTTTTGGCAGACATACAGTAATAAGACAGTTTCTTTTCAGTTTCTTTATCAGTAAATCTTTTTGCATGAATATTCCATTGAATGGGTATAATTTCATGAACCACAACAAAATTAAAATTAGAATATTAATAAAAATCTGTTTGATTCAAAATTGCGCACAAAATAATATTTTTTCTAACAGGAGGAGCAAAACTTTTTATTTCCCAGATTTAGCAACAATTAATAGAGGTTATGTTCCATAAGAAACGGATAATTTTTACAGAAAAATTTTCTGTAAGAAGCTAAATCATATTTTTATTATAAATGAAAAAAATCAGAAGTATTTCTTTGAAAAAGGGACGGGGAACATAAAAAAGAAGAGAACTTCACCTAGAAAATAATCTTTAGCCTGAGCAGGATTTATTCCACCAAATAAAACCACAGTTGGAGATGTTTCAGTCTGCAACTGATTCACAGATGTTACATCATCAGAAAACTTCTGTTTTGACTTTAGTTCTCTCAAAACATAATTTCTAAAATTAAAAAAAAATTAATAGCAATTAAAAAACTGTTGTTAAAACTAAATAATATTTTTTACAATATATTATTAATAAATATTACTTAATTTGTCATTCTGTCATAAAAATGAATATTAATGTCTTGTATAATAAATTTCTTTAATTCAGTCACTTATTTTAGATTATTTGAAATATATTCTTTCTGGGTTACAATATATTAGGTACCAATAAAAAATGACGTATAATACAGGGTCTTTATAAAGTCTCTATACGTTTTTGAGAAATACGTTCTAATTCCAATTTCTTTGGAGGCGACCTGAAAGAATGCTGTCAACACAGGAAAGAATAGCCATTGTTTGTGCCTGTCCACGTGGATTAACGTATCAACAAGTGCAGAAGGACTTCGCCCGCAAATTCAGAAAATAAGCCCTACCAGAGCAGCTATTAAAACCTTGGTAAACGAATTCAAGAGACCTGGTAGTGTTAAAAGTGAAGACCCTTTCTGGTAGACTTTCGATAACGCTACAGGTTGAGCAAGGCATACAAACAGCGATTACGCGTAGCCCCAGACATCTACACGAAGACTCGGCCGGAAACTCGGTATTTCGCACATTACTGTTTAGAAAACTCTACGCTGTCATTTAAACAAGGATGCCTACCGCATTCAAACTGTGCCACATTCCATCTCAGCCAAGGACTATGGTATGGCTTGAAGGCAAGGACTACGCAGTTCGGCAAGCCATGTGTTATGATTTGTTGGAAGCTGTGAATAATAAGAACTAAATAGAGAATTTAGCGTCGAAGCCACATTCCATCTCAGCGGCCACGTTAATAGGCATAATTGCCGAATGAGGGCTCATGAACAACCAAACGTGTTATATGAATCTCAGGGAGACACACGTTAAGTCAATGTATGGATTGGAATAACTAAGCTCTGTGGATCTTTCATGTTTGCAGAAAGGACCAGCACTGGAGAAATTTATCTCGATATGTGACAGGAATATCTTAAGCCACAGCTAGTATCAGATGGCATTATTGACACTGTTATCTACCAACAGGGATGGGACACTTCTCCATTTTGCCTTTATTGTGCGTAATTATCTTAATGAAACTTTTCCTAATAGGTGGATTGGTCGAGGGCTTTCAATGGCTTCGGGCTCCACAATCACCAGACGTAACTTACCTAGACTTTTTCGTATGGGATTTTGTCCCATACGAGTCCAAAGTATACGAGTGAAGACTGGCACCATTGAATAATTAAAACGGTGAATTATGGTTGCAGCAGATAAAATTACAACAATAACTTCACATAAAGTGTTCCGGAGTGTAGTGGAATAGTGGCAATTGTGCCTAGACACTCAGAACGGCCACATTGAATTTTAGTAATTTAGTGTTCTTAGACACAATAACACGCCGAATACTAATTCAGAAGTCAAACAACAAAAATCAGCGTTATACCTACAAAAATTTTTCACAGGACTAGTTTCGATGGTTTTACCGAACCATCATCTTCAGCTGCAAAACCGCAAATGAACAAGATAGGAAATAATGATTAGATAAGATAAGAAAGCCTGGACAAGAATAAGCAAGTGGCGCCATCTGTTGGCGAAACTAGAACTAAAACATAATTTCTCTAAAAGCCGAAGGCAAATTTGGATTGGAATTAGGATCGTTAACTAGAACAGAAAGATTTTTATGAATGTGAAATGCCTCTAGAAAATCCAGTTCTCCAATGGAAGTTGTTTTTTGAATAATTTTGGCAGCAGAAAAATTGAAAGTGTGATTTTCGGACCAACAATGTTGAGCAACAGAAGACTTCTGTGTTTCCTTTTTTCTAACATATGCCTCATGTTCTTTGACGCGAAATTTTAAGGCTCTCTTAGTTTGGCCAATGTAAATTAAACCACACTGGCAAGGAATCCTATAAATACCCCAGGAATTCATATCCGGAATGGGGTCCTTGAGTATAGAAGTTGGAATTTTATTGATGGGAGAATAAACAACCCGAAAGTTAAATTTCTGCAAAATATGTGCAACTGTATAGCTAATTGATGGAAAGAAGGGAATGACAACAGAATTTTTATAATCTCCTAAAATATCATAAATTTCGCGTCAAAGAACATGAGGCATATGTTAGAAAAAAGGAAACACAGAAGTCTTCTGTTGCTCAACATTGTTGGTCCGAAAATCACACTTTCAATTTTTCTGCTGCCAAAATTATTCAAAAAACATCTTCCATTGGAGAACTGGATTTTCTAGAGGCATTTCACATTCATAAAAATCTTTCTGTTCTAGTTAACGATCCTAATTCCAATCCAAATTTGCCTTCGGCTTTTAGAGAAATTATGTTTTAGTTCTGGTTTCGCCAACAGATGGCGCCACTTGCTTATTCTTGTCCAGGCTTTCTTATCTTATCTAATCATTATTTCCTATCTTGTTCATTTGCGGTTTTGCAGCTGAAGATGATGGTTCGGTAAAACCATCGAAACTAGTCCTGTGAAAAATTTTTGTAGGTATAACGCTGATTTTTGTTGTTTTACTTCTGAATTAGAATTTAGTGTTCTATTATGTTGCATTTTCATGTAAATCACTTCTATTTCAAAATAAAGCCTGTTTAAGCAAAAATGTATAGAGACTTTATATACATCCTAAATTTCAGATAGACGTTTAATATACAGACATGTTTTAGCTATTTCTTGATAAGAATTCAGAAATCCCTTCAACAGAAAAAACTACGAATATTTTTACTTGCTCATAAAACACTGTTCATATTCAATTGATTTACATTGAACTGGTTCTTAAAATATTTTTAGTTTACTTAACTAGCTATAAAAATTAAACTGTTATATTGGTTTAGGCAATTTATCATTATTTATAGAACGCAGTTGATGAATCAAATTGATTTTAAAATTACTTGAATCTCGCCACTGTCTTATAATACTCAAAACTCCAGTCTAATATTTAAAATTAATTTTAAAGCAATATCATAAAAAATTATGCTTTTTTATATGCAGGAATGTTACTTTTTGTTGTTTCGCTAATACACTTTATTAGCTGCTTTCGCCAAAATATATAACTTAAAAAATACAAACATATAATGATTAAACTAATGAAATAAGATAAAAGAAAAAGGTACTTCTCTGAGCTATCAAGGGTAGGTAATGGGGCAGTAAGTCCAAGATTTGGATCAGCATTTGTTGCTAAACCTGACAAATAAACATCATTGATAGTGGATATAGATTCACTTGGTAAAATAATTTCATCCTGTATGTAGCGGTGAGAATTAGCAAGACGTTGTTTTCTCCAGTATTGTTCCTATAAAAGAAAGTATAAAAATGTGAAAGTAATTCTGAATGGGAAACCTTTGAAGTCAATAAATAATATTCAGAACAACATAAAATTTTAAGCCAAATTATATAAGTTCTTGTTGTGACTTATCTCACTTGTCTGACAGTAGCTTCAGAACAAGCCCACGAAACTCATCGTTGCAAGGAGAACAAGACTGCCTTGAACACCATACAGGTGACAGTACAACTTTGCTCACCGTAATGAGCTACATTACCCTTAATGGTAATATTCCGTTTTGACGGCCGTAAAAAAATTGCAGCGAAAATGTATGCGCAAAAGCGCCAAATCTGGCAAACGCGCCCATTTAACAGTGCGCCAAATCTAGCGTATGCGCCAAATCTAGCGTTGATTTCAGATTGCGTAAGTTTATATAGTTCTATATTTCTTAAGACGTCATTGAAATACTAGTTTAATTTTTAAATCCTTTTTTGATATCCTATGGATTTAACAATTTGGGAATTGCCCATGACCAAAAGTCGGCAATAGAATTTTGGGTAAAGTGCAGAATCACCCACTGCTTGACGCGTTTTTAAGATTTGCACATACTCGGTATCCATGTGCACATCGACTTATTTTCACTTAAAAAAAGTACCAAAAATTGCACAAAAATGGCACTGCGCACACCCTTGACTTTATCTATGTACACATCGACCTATTTTCACTTAAAAAGTAAAAAAAAATTGACAAAAATCCAATTGTTTTTACCCTCGTAAAAAGCGGAAAACAAATAAGTGAGCGACTCTGCACTTTACCGAGAATATTTTCAAAGAAAAGGCATCATTCATTCTAGAAAATTACGTTTGAACAACCAACGAGATGAAATTACGCTTTAGTGATAAGTCGGTAGCGAAATAGCGATGCAGGCATCCATTCAGTTATGTTTAGCAATTTTTATATAAATTATAATAATAATCTGAAATAGTTATTGACTCTTATGCTTTCATTCAGTCATGTTTAGCTGTTTTTTTGTATAAATTATAATAATAAAAAAGTATTATATGAAATTAACCTTTCATCTAAATTAAAACATCCATCTTAGATAGTTATTTACTATTATACTTCCTTTCTTGCCGCAATGATTACGGTTGCCGCAATTATTTTTGGCAGCATTGGCATCAACAATAGTTTGGCGATTTTTTACGGCCCTTGAAACCGAAGAGTACCTAATTAATTAATTATTAAACTGCATACATCTAGGTGTTTTATAATTAAAGAATATATAGTACATAAAAGAACAATAAAAGAATAGACATACATGGTGAATTACTGATTACATTTCCTAATAATTTTAATATAAATTATATTATTAACAGCAGATATAAAGTTTTAAAAAAAACTCTATAAATTTAGCTTCCTCTCAGGCCTTTTGATCATTATTTGGTCTCATATTTAAATTACATTTTCCAGTTCCAGAGAAGAACACATATGTAATTAAAACTGTGTTTAAATAAAGTCTGTAATAGATTAAAGGACATGTGAAAGCAGTCACTAACTTTACTCACAAAAACTGGCAAAGGTAATTAATAACCTAATAATTTAAATATTTCAAAACGTTTATATGATGATTTTAACTAGGAAGTGTTCTCACATTATGAAAGAATTTTACAACTGTATTTATTCAAAAGTACTTCTTACAAAAAATTTTCTAAATTCCTTGCAAAATTGCAATGTCCTACAAGTCACTCATGTTACATCAATTCCTTCACTTATATTATTATTATTGTTTTCCTTGAATGGAAGAAATGTAGTGACTATATTTATGAAATAAATAAGGTTTTGCATGAAACAAACCTGCAAAATACCCGGTATTTTAGCAAAAATATTTTTTCTTGTTTTGATTTCGAGGAGACTGAGTTTGTTCCATTACCTGTCTTTTCAATAATTGTTTTTCGCTTCTTCAATGAAAATTTAGTTGTCTTCATCAGCAATATATTAAAACGTCATGGTCACCGACGTTCTATAATTGAATTCAAATGAATAACTTCTTTATTATTTCTTCTTTTTTTTTTTTTTTTTTCAGACTTAAGTCACAGAGTTTTTTTCCCCTGCCTTACCCATATCATTTTTAATTTTTTATTCTACAGCCTGCATTAACATTTTATCTGTTTGGAAGTATGAAATCGATGCAGCTAAATCAAATTTATTAAAACGACCAAGGCTTATCCACTTCAGATTATATATTAAAGCATCTACTGTTTTAGTCGCATGACAAATTTGCCGAAAAATAAATAAGACGCATTTTCCGCGTATAATATAAAACGTTTTCTTTAAAGAATGGCGTTTGATACTAGGACACCAGTTTACGCAAGAAAAAATTCCTGTTAGTGGCTATGCTTTTATATCCAATTTAGGCTTCTCTTCCGAATTAAACCTTATTTATTTCATAAATATAGTCACTACATTTCTACCATTCAAGGAATTAATTTAAAACACTGCAAGATTAAACGTTCCAAGACTATACAGTATTTTAGCCACAAATGAAACGCATATATTTAAGAAACTTTTTTTTTTTTCATTAAACAGTTTCTTCGATAATTTTTTTACGGTATTAAATTCCCGGCTGTAATTAGAAGATTTTCAAAGCGACCAGATTCCAACCTGAAACATCTTTCTGCTCGGGAAGCGAAAATCGAATGATGGTATAAAAGGAAATTATTAGTAAAAAATCTGATGTGTATACCACATGACTTCTTTGTACGGCCTATTAAATTATACACATTTTTTTGCTGCATTTCATTTAAAATTATTTCCTCGAATTTCATTAGAGATATATTTCTCATTCAATTAATTCAGTTCTCACTTCGTGACAAGGCTTCATACGTAAAAACCCAAAACATCTTCATTAAATATCGCAAAATACCGAAAAACATAAAACACCAAATACAGTTAAAAACAGTTTAAAAAAGAATTTTTACAATTAAAATTAGAGTTTCTGCGCAAAAACAAGCTATTCGTCGTGCAAGAAGACATATTTTTCAGTGCATAAAGTTAAAAGCTTACTTTTCGTTCCATTGGGCAAAAAAGACACTGAAGTTGGGACACAAACTGACTTAATTCACCAAGTTTCAAATGTAAACAAATGGCGGCTTCGTTAACCCTTTGCGGCACAGTGTGTCTAGTCTGAACACACCTAAAAATTTCCTTCTGTATGCACAGAAAAATTGAATGAAAAAGGATTTATAGGTTATTATAGGTTACTCTGAACCTTCTTTATTTATAGTAGATGGCAGCTCAACACAAACCAGTCCATATATTTTAGCCATGTTTAGTTTTTTAAGACCCTCATTTTTCAAAGAAATCTCCCAGATTTTTTTAGGGTATAAAAGGAATTGTTTGAAAAGAAATTTCTATGTTATTTTTTGGCTGTATGCTAATCTCATTATTCTATATTAGTTTAAAATTTTTACCTTGAAATCTTGCCTAAAATCAAATGGTGAACGCTAGGTGTGCCCAGACAGGGCTCACCGATCATCTAGGACAACTGAGAGTCTGTATTCTTTGTTTTTCCACATCTCATCGGTCAGTTCATTGACAAGAATGCTCGTTTCAGTACTCTTTTCGAAGCTCCATTCAATCAGTGTGCCACTTTGGGCACACCCACAGAATTAAAACGATAAGTGCTATCTTCACAAAATTTTACTTGTGTACTCCTCTAGGCCTAATTAGACTGCCTACGTTTTTTTCTTTTAATCAAAACTCCGACTTTAAAAGGTTTTGCCGGAATTGTTGATAATTCTGAAACTATTGCATGCAGATTAACTAAAAGCATAAAAACCTAAACCGGAACATTAAGAACAACACGATTAAATCACTTTAAAAGCAAAAAATATTCAACTTGTCTACACATAAGAATAGAAAAACAACGCTCACCAAGCCGGATAACAGAGTGGGAATATATATAGTTATATAAGTTTGGTGCTGCCGATTCCAACCAAAAAGGGAAGTGCACGTGTTATAGCAGTCCCATATACAAAATTTCAACGTTCTGAGGCTACTCATTTTTGACTTATGAAAGAAAAGGAAAGTAAACAAAATTAAATGAATAACACAATAAATAAGAAATAACAAAATGAAATGAAATGTAAAGAAATAAATAACAAATAAAATTAACGGAAAATAGTTAAATAATAAATTTACATGCAGAAGTTCATGTTATTTGGCATTCTGGTTGGAATTATGATTTCACTCCAAGATTGAGAAGTGCAGGCGCAATTTAAGACTTGATGTTTTGTGATCTAATGGAGTGTTTTAAGAAACTGTCAAATTTTCATTATCGTTGGATTCCTTAATTCAGGAAATTTTACTTGAGTTTTGGAAATGCAACAATAATCAAATTTGAAATTACTTCGATTAATGCATAAGAAAATAAGCTAGTGACGCCAACTGTTGATGAAACCAGAACTCATCAACAGATGGCGCCACTAGCTTATTTATTTTCTTTTACAGAGGAAAAGGATATTTTTATTACTTACTTTTTTCTTCCAGAATTCTTTTCGACTCAAATAGCCTCTAAAGGCGGCTTGAATTTTTGTTGCAGCCTGATTTAATGTGACTCGATCACGAAGATAAGGATCTCGACTGTTTCTTGCTTGCAGTGACGCTTTTCGCTAGGAGTAGGGTAGAATTAGGCTCTTAAAATAAGTAAACAAATAACAGAAGTGATAAAAAGTGGAAGAATAAGTAATCGATTTTAAGACTCAGTTGATTGAAAATATTTCAATGTCAGGTAAATTTTACTTAATAAACAAACTGGTTTCTTTTAGGCACTTTATATACATCCTTTCCCCCTTCTTTAAGTTCATGAAGCTTTAAGCATCTTAACAAATATTACAGATAAAGAGTTAATAAATATCGCTGTTTAATATGTAAGGAATTCATGTTTAATGAGAAAACTCTTAAATGTTATATTGCTGTTGCTAACAATAGCTGATATTTAAATCAAAATATTTAATCCTCCATTGTTAACAACAGACGCATTCTCGGCTATCGCCTTGACCCCATCCGGAGGAGTAAGGACGACTTGCAGAAACACAATGGTTGGCTATTGCAGTGTGTATAATTGTCAAGAAAAAGTTGGTTGTAGCGCCTCATTTCCCAAATTAGAATTTTTAGGTATTTTTATTTTTGAAACTGAGATTGATTTGTAAAAATTCAGCATAATTAAAGTTCCAAATAATTATAAAGCTGTTGCATGCTTTCGGGCCTGGCTATTTTTTTAGCTTTTCCTATGCTGTAAGGAAATTTGTAACTACTTCTTTTAGAAAAAAATATTTTAAATCTGAATTAATAGAAAATTTCAAACGAAGAATTTTCTCATATAATTTTTATTGGTGTAAATAAGTAAAAAATACCTAAAAATGAATTTCATGTGAATATTATAGCATTTTTTTTTTTGTTTTTTTGTTGTAAAGGAGTTTTATTTCAATTATATTTCACAATACATCATAGTGACTTCGACATTAACACCTTAATAATTTTTATACATTTATTCTAATGTCAAAATTGTAAACTGTAATAATTGATTGTGCTAACATTTTATAGTGATTATTTTTTAAATTTAATTCTAGTTCTGCATAAGATTATTTATTTACTGTGTGAATTTAATTTATTAGCACAAAGGGGCGGTAGTCCAGAAGGGCTCTCAGTTCCGAAACGGCATTTTTTACGGCTGTTTCATTATAAACGTCCGTTTCACTTTGCAAATTGTTGCCACCAAATATTATCGCCTTGTATTATATTTAAAGAAATTTAATAATGAATAATCTGCATGAATACATGTATGTTTCTCGCACTATGAAAAAATGACGGTATCTATGATTATGAAAAAATGACGGTAGAGCCATCAAATTTTGAATAACGTAATCCTCCACCCGAACAGCCGAATTTCGAACTTGTTTGAAATTGATCAGCGCATTGAAAAACAAAAATTTCATTGGTATGACACATACGACGAAAATTGTCGGTTTAAAACATTTGCAATAAAGAACATTGTAAAGGACCAATAATAATCCAACAGAGGAGAGAGAAAAAAACTTCTCTCTCCTCTGTTGATAAAAAATATTATATTGTCAATAAAAATATTATATTGGAATTACACATTTTTAACGTGTACAACATTTCAAGTAGAGACAAATCCCGTAACTTTGCAGTTTCGTTAACCCCGATCTGCCGACCTCTGGATTTCTGGTTCTGGGGTTATTTGAAATCTAAGGCGTACATAGTAAATCCACCATATTTGTCGAATTGAAAGATGCTATAAAACGTGAAGATATACAGATTCTTCCTGCAATGTTACGTTCGCCATTGTTAACAATAATCTCTCGCAAGGCATGCGTTACTACCTGTGAAAGTATGCACATTCAAAAATTGTAATTCGAATAAATTCCCCCACACTCTCCTCTCTTGTGTTGTCCGTTAAAATGCTCTTCTTTGCAAATATTTAGGCCAGCAGTGTTTTCCATACTTATTCCAACGCCATTTATGGCTTTTCGATGCACGGACCAGTTTGCGCAGGAAAGAAGTGGGTATTGCTATTCAAATATTTAAAATTTTTTTTCTCTGTAACTGTAACAGTGAGAGATCTATTGTTTTTAATAATCACAATATATCTTCAAGCAACAATATGTGAAATTTCATTTCGATTGGTTGAACGGATAAACCGCTACTAATTAATACATCGGAGAAATTCTTTTATAACCACCCTGTATTCTAACTCACTGGAAAGCGAAATATAATTTTTTAGTTATTTTAATATTCTTGGCTATATGGTACTGCAAATAAAATCGTGGTAGTCCCATATAAAAAGTATATTAGGATATTTACATAATTTTATAGAACAGCTGAAGTGATGACATAGAAATGATATATGTAAGAATCATTACCTTAAACTCATTTAAATTTCTCTTTGACGGTATTTATTTAAAATCCGTCATTACTGACAGTCCTGTAATTTTATTTTGATTCACATATGTGAATATGCAAAAATGTAGTGATAACTAAAAAAAATTTTTTTTATCTCTTAGCTCATTTGGTAGAACTGTCAGTTTTAGAAGAATGGTAAGTACGTTTATAAGAAACTAAGCTTTTCTACATTTAAATAAATTTAATTATTTTCTGCATTTATTTATACAACCTATTAATAATAATCAACATTTATTTTTCTATACAACTTAGTTGTACAGTCAAAAGTCGTTAATTCGGACACCCATAATCCGGACCTCAAAGCTACAAACTTTCTGCGCATGGGTCGCATTGACGCATGCGCGTAAGACCTTTACGGCTGCGAATATGCGTGTGCGCAAAATACGTTTACGAGTGCGCGTTTAATGTATAACGGACGGTATAAGCTAAGCTAAAATTATCTAATTATCTTTTTCAGTTAATGTTGCAGATTGCGTTGTTCCTTAATCTTCGAATTGGATTCGGCTTATTATTTTTTGCAGACTGTTAGAGCAATTTTATAAAAGTAAGCTTGAACTTTCGATTATGTCAAATAGAATTTCTGATATATATTTACTAATATGTAAAGGATCTACAAAGTGAAAGTATGTTTCGAAGCAAATTAAACAAAAAGTGGAATTCCTGCAAAAAATGGATAAAGGCATATCCTTTGTTTATCTAAACTTTGTTTATCTTTAAAGCTGTGGCGCGCAATGAATTGGAAGTTGATCTGTCAGCACTATCCTTATCTTCAGGGCAGATGTTTTTATTTTATTTGGCTTATAATTCCTTGCGAAATGTAGTATTTCATCCCGTCTTTGATATGATTTAAATCAAATTCCTCGTCATTATAATTCGCTTCCGATAACGAAGAAAGTGACAGAGGTTATTGAAAACGAAAAAATTTCCATTGACAAATTAGTCGGTATACACAGCAATTATAGGACTTGAACAGCGGAACTTTGTAACTCAACAAGAAATTATGTCTGTTTATAGAATTAAAGAGAATGTATTATCACATAAAAAACGAAGCAACTTAAACAACTTACATTGAAAGAAATGTTTAATAAAGTAAACAAATAAATATTACGCTTTTTTTTTTTGTAAATTTTGATACCCTTTAGATCATAATTGTTCTTTATTTCATAAATTACGGTTTCATATTTTTAATTTTATAATTTCTGCATGCCATCTTACCAGATTTAAACTGATGATCTATAATCCGGAAAAATCGATAATTCGGAATCGCCGAAGTCGCGACGAGTCCGGATTAACGACTTTTGACTGTATTTTATATAAATGGAAGGAACGTTATGCATGTTATGAAACTGAAATTGTGCTTTATCAAAGCATGCAGACATAATTGTACTACATACATTTGATTACTACTGAGTCTCCTATTCATTTAAAAAGCACTGCAACTTACTCTGCTTCGCCTTCGTTCTTCACCTCTTTGGTCTGAATAAACTCTTTCGGTACGTTCTGGTGAATACTGTTTATAATGAGGTGAAACTCTTTCGTGTCGACATCCGCTATGTCTTCTTGGCATATCGCCACTATCAGAAGGCTTTTTAAGAGAATGACTTTTGTATTCGTAAGAAAATGTTTCATAGCCATCGTCGTCTATTATTTCTTTATGTCTTTCCTTTCCTCTTCTGTCTCCTTGCCACATTTCTGCCTTACGTTGCATTATTTCACCTTTATTGCTGGTGAATTGAACGAATAATGTTTTTAGATAGAATTTTAAGGAAAATATTAAAAAGAGGAAGAATAGAAATATTTTAAAGGAAGGCAAAATTTAAAAGTCCTATGTTAAGAGTTATATGATAATCTGAGTGTTTTCTGTTAATTTTTTGCATTTATACTTCCTTAAATAAAACAAAAAAAGAAAGAAGAAAGACGTTAATTTGTTATTAAGCCATTCAAATATTTTAAATGATCACAGAAATGGAATCCATCTTTGAATCTGTAAAAGAAATAACTAAATTACTGCTTCCGAAAATGTAGTGAATTTTAACACTTTCAGTAATGTATTATTGCACAGAGATCTCAATAAATAATTAGGCACAGAGATCTCAATAAATAATTAATGATTAACAGAAGAACTTGAATACTGAGATAACGAACAGCTCTTACATGCCACATAAATAGCTACGTAGGTATGTTGAAAAATAAGTTTCCTCTGTCGACTGTGGTCAGAGTTGTGTATGAAAGTCAAAAAATAGAATGAGACATTAAAGATATGACATACCTTTATTTTATTATTCTCATACGAGTACGTTGAGACATTTGTCATATCGCTTGATAAGCTTCAAAAATTCCTCCAAGAAAAATGCACGCTTTGCATATGGAAGAAGCGTTGAACGGCTACTGTGACACCCTGTCGAAATTGAAAGAGGCGATTCGGAAAAAGCGGCCTGGCCTTCTCACATCTGGCGTTCTGCTGTTGGATGACAATGCCAGACCACATTCGGCGAAGGCAACGAAAAACCATATTGCAACTCTTGGTTGGGAGCGCCTACACCATCCGCCATACAGTCCTGATCTCGCACCAAGCGACTTCCATCTGTTTCCGGCTTTGAAGAAAAATCTCGGGGTAAGGCGCTTTGGAAGCAATACTGAAGTGACACAAGCCGTTCAACGCTTCTTCCATATGCAAAGCCCTGATTTTTTCCTGGAGGGCTTTTTGAAGCTTATTAAGTGATATGACAAATGTCTCAATGTACTTGGTACCTATGTGGAAAAATAAAGGTACGTCATATCTTTAATGTCTCATTCTATTTTTTGACTTTCATACACAACTCTGACCACAGTCGACTGGGGACACTTATTTTTCAACTTACCCTCGTAAAAACAAGCCAAAGGAAAAACAAAACTGAGGCGAAATTGTCCTTCGCATGCAAACAATATTGTAGATCATCAAAACTGCTCGCATAGCAAAGCTCTAATCATCAAACAGAAGCTCAAGTAAGAGTCTCGACCCATTTGACTTATTTACAGTTTGTTCAAGGTGAAGCATAAGAGCTTCCAGAAGCTTCAAGGTCCTTAAAGCTATGAAAATTCGTTTTCCAGAAACTTCCAGAATATCGTTAAGTTGGCGAGAAATCATCAGGTATAGTCAAGGATCGATAGGGGAATTTAAGCTCATATTTCTGGTTTTACCTGTGCTCTCCTTACAAGTACAGCATCAATCGATTCAGAATTAAAATATTTAACATATAATTCACGAACTAAGAACTTACAAATGTAATAAGCCGCCACATATTCAAAGTTAAACAAACTCTATATTACAAATAAATTTACAGTTATCCCACAAAATGCATTAAAGGTGCATAAACAAATAAAAACAATATCCATCGCTATAAAAATGCATAAGAACTGAATCATAGACAAATAACTATAAGCATTTACATAACTTGCAACAATAAGTAAAAGAATGTTCTTCATTTTCTTTGATGTGTGCGTATGATCCTATTTTATGATTTCATTCTGAAGTACAAAATAGGTACTTCCATGTTAAAGCGGCCATCGAGCTTTGATGCAAAACTTGCAAACTTTATCGCTTTGTCTGCAAGAGGCAAATTTTAAATGTCACCATAAGTTTACGCGGAGACCGCTTTAACAATTGAGTTTTCTTTTTTCGTATATGTGTGTGGGGAAGGCTAGTTTACTATGCTATCAAAAGTTCTGTTACATATTAATGAAAACCAGAGCACATATAGTTTAGCGATTAAAGCTTAATACCCTATCTCACATCCCACGAACCTCAAGTGATTGGGGTTCGTGGGGGGGAAGCAATAAAAAAGAACTTGTAGAGTTATTCTTCTAAAATAATGAGATTTTAAAGAATGACCGAGCATAGTACAGTTGAAACCCGATGTAACGAACCGGGTCATAACGAGTTCTCGGATATAACGAACGAATCTTTTGGTCCCACGTAATTCCTTATATATTTAATATTATTTTCTACTGCTATAGCGAATTTTTGAAGGCATGAAAATCGGATATGGTGAACTATTTGGATATCGTCGATTGAAATTTTTTTGCACCTTCCGCATTTTTTTCAAAACTTCAGCCGGTTCTAACGAAACAATTACTCCCTTAAAATCATTCAGGTTTAGGAAGTTAGAACCTCATCCCACATTTCATCCCTAAAAGACAACATCTTTATATAACTTTTCTTTCAACTATGTTCAACCCCACTTTTCTTTGCGTGATAAACAAAAACTAATGTGAAACTGGTGTGACGCCTAATCTGCGGGAACGAGGGCACAGTAAGCAAATTTTAGGAAAGTATGTGGCGTCCTTTGCATGTGGTGTATAGATCACTTAACTAAAGAATGTAAGTAGGTTCTCTGGTTGCATTCAAATTCTTTGAATGAGATGTCAGACACTAATTAGATGTCTGACATGAAAATTTTGAAATTTTCGTCATTCAGAAAAAGAGTAAATAGTGAATTTTATGAGTTTGTGTTACACAGTTGATTCGTCTTTCTTATTCAATTAGAAAAAAAAAAATAGTATAAATGCTATTCAAGTACTGGGGATCCCAAAATGGGAATTTTGCATTCTTTATGTCTTTTGAAAGATACAAGCTATATAACCTTTGCAAAAGTTATTGAAGCTGTCATTTAGAACCATACATATCTTAAATAAAAGTTAAATTGAACGATTTTTTGTATTCATTTTTTTATGTAAATATAAAAACAGAGATTTTATAGTTTTGCGAGACAATTTATCAGATATAGCGAACTAAACTTCTGATCTCTTGATATTCGTTTTAAAGGGATCAGCTGCTCATTAATATGCATGACATATTTTTTTCATGCTATTAAATTTAAAATTTCGCAGAGTATACGATTACGTGTATATGCAATATTAAAATTTCATCCTAAATCCTTGATCAGTTTAATTTCGTGATGTGCATACTGTACTGCAAGATATCGTCGGTTAATATAGCGACAACGAAAATAATTCCAAAGCTGATGAGTTCAACTTCGAATTCCAGTTAAGGTACAAATATCTGTATGTTTACTGAATATGGGACACTTAAAATTCATTGTTGTGAAAGTCCTGTTGGAAAGTCACTAGTAGGGAAGATGGCGCGAAACTTTTGGATTCTTTTTTTCTCGAGTACTTTCGATCAAAATCGAGTAGTCAGTAGTCAAAATCGCATTGTCACCTTTGATATTCAAGTTTTCTAGCTAGAAGAATGGTAATAAAATCGTGGTCTAAAAAAATATAAGGTTTATGTATCTGAGTACTGGAATGTAAGATGAGGAACATTAAAGCATGATATCTTGGGGCAAAAGTATCAGACATAATGCAAATAAATCTCTTATACTTATGTACCACATACTAAAGCTAAATTATTCACAAAGCTCGCTTATTCACATTTATTATTCATGAAGTACTCAATCTGAAAATTAAATACAGCAAAATGAAAGTTTTCCTGGCAATGAAAAACGAAATATTTCTGCAATGTATTAAAATAGTTTTTATAATCATGCAGTATAGCTTAATAAATAAAAATACAATAATGTTTCTAAGACACATAAATTTAATGCATGTTAAATGTAATACAGTAATGCATGCCAAGGAATCATGTTATATAACACATTATATATGGATGTTTTCTTATCAATCATAAGGTTTCGTTCATTTCTCTATCTATAAGGAGAAAATTTAATTTTGCATCAAAGATATGAAATATACTTACATGGTAAAGTAGAGAAATAGTTTAGAAATTACAAATTGTTACACACAGTATAAATGCTGCCAAGAATTTTTAAAATGCATAGCTTTTTTTTTGAACTAATTCTCGTGTTTTAGTAATGAAAACAATAGTATAAATGCTGCCAAGAATTTTTAAAAGCATAATTTTTTTTAACTAATTCTCGTGCTTTAGTAATGAAAACAATAGCATAAATGCTGCCAAGAATTTTTAAAAAGCATATCTTTTTTTAACGGATTCTCGTGTTTTAGTAATGAAAACAATGCGTTAATTATAAAAATGTAAAGCTGGGCTTATGTGGCAAGTTGAAAGCTATTTTTGATTCGATCAAAATATTTCATAAGAATTTTGATTTATATAACTATTTATATAACTTTGATTTATATACATATTGCTTTTCAAATGTTTTGGCGCCTGCAATTTTGTACAGAATTTTTTTTCATGAAGGAAAGATAAAACATGTGTAAATTAGTAAAAATCTCTGAGTTTTTTCAAACTTTTGATGCAATTCTACTCGTTGATAATGTGCAGTTTACAAAATTTATTTTTATCACCATGTTTACAATTTTTGTTCAAGGATTTTGCTATAGTTACCATTGTATTGGATAATTCTGTCCTACTTCACGAGTTCTTGCAGACTGCTCATATTTTACTATACAAGAACAAAATTATCTTTTAATATTATATTTAAAATCCACGCGTTTTCGAAAATTGAATTGATATTGTTGCGTGTGTATGGGTTCGTAAAGGATTGAACGCACATATTAGCGATGATAGCTTGATAAGAAACATTTTATAGTTCTGGAACTTCCCACTAAAATTATTTACACATATACAAAATTCGTAACTTTCATATTAATAACTTTCGTTCAATGATTTCCTTACAGTTACCATTACATCGGATAAGTCTGTCCTAGTTCAAGTCTTCTTGTAAACTCTTCATGTTTTGCTGTGCCAAAATAGCATTATTTTTAAGTATTATATTTAACGATCACGTGTTCTTCAAAACTGACTAGATATCAAGATATTAATGGATATTTCAATCACTTGGCTTTCTAATCCTCATTTGTTTATTTTTCGCGTAATCGACCTCACACAGAATATAAAACATTTTCCTCAGAGCTCTCGAAAATATAAATATCTTTTAAATATCTATATCATATATTTATTACGCTTAGATCATACTTACAGATTTTTATAGATTTCCGTTGCATTTTAATTAATGTAAACATTTGTTTATTTGTTATAAAATCCGGATTTTATGTATTTTTTAATCTTTTTTTTATCGATTTAGTGCATTTCAATAATAATTTTGCGTTTATTAACTACTTATTTGATTTAATTTCGATTTCGTGACTACGCTTTGTGTTCAATTTATGTTGTAACATTGGTGTTCAGGAAGTGAAGGAACTAAATAAAATCAATGCAATTTAATATGATCATCATAATGTAGAATTTTGTGACAACAGTTATGTTTTTAAATTTTATTTTTATATTTATTTTCATGCAACAGATTTGATGATGTTCGGTTGATACGTCTAAAAGAGGGAAAAAGAAAATCAATTCTCATTAAAGTTGTTTTCGCTGCGAAGTTTGTTTTCATTCCTCCGCAATTATTAAAACAAACTAAGAAACAAAGTGATTTTAAATAGTTTGTATTATTTATCAGAGTTTAAATTCTGAGGTGATTAACGCTGAAATTGAAGGATTAAGTATAACTGGATACATGGAAAGAAATCCTCCATTTAGTTTTGGCATCATTTGGCAGTTTCTGACCAACTCTACACCTTTTGGAGGCTTTTAGAAAATGCATTTTATAGAAGCGTATTTAGGTGTAAGATATGACCTAATACGTGACAATCATGACAGACACAGACACAGACACACCAGGCGAGGGACCTCCGTCCCGGGTCCTCATTATACGGGACCCATCCAGAGTTGAAAATCCAACGCCCGTGGGACCTCGTTCTCGCAGGCGCAACCCCCGCAGTCCCCGTCCGGCTTTTACGAAGCATTGGGCAGAACTTAAACGTTGCCAGTAAATACGTTGTCACCTCGCCTCCGGGCACCACTCCATCAGCAAAACCACATTGTAAAAAGGTGCTCTGTCCGCTTTGTCAGTCCCCGTCATGAGAACTGAATGGGGTCAAAACCCCGGGAACTCAGTCGACAAATGCACCATATAGCTCCACCACAGCTGAAGGAACAGACACGACAGTACCAGTACGGTCCCTGCCAAGCCTGAACCAACCTGAGTACAATACTCGGGCTCTAGTCCTGTGAAGTCAAATTATATACCCCCGTGGTTGAGACTGCCTAGGTACAGATCCTAACCAGTACTTCCCAGGCATTCGCCTGAGTCAACCCCCGGGGGGTGACAATCATGACAGACTGTTCATGTTTGCCGTGTTAAAACGGCCATCCAGATCGTTGGCAAGCTTAATAGCTTTGTTTTATGAACAGTTTTAAATATCGCCAAAGCCTTCTACAGTAGCGTCTTTCACAAGAACGTACATTGGAGGATTTCTTGCCAAATACTTAGGGTATAGTACACAATAATAGCGGAATGTGGGGCTCATGCGTAACGAAATGTTGAAAATAGCTTGTACTAAACTTGCGTCCATTTTTTTCTGAGTATGTGTGATGACATCGTCACTTGTGCTATCAATGTACTTAAAGGTTTGTTGTCACTGTATCTTGTCATGAAATAGGTATTAGCACTAGTATACGCAGACTAAGATTAAAGTACAACTCAGCCATTTGGGGTGCTGCATATATACGTAACAATTTTGAATGTAACAATTTTCAACAGTTCAACTTGCCACTTGACAGATTTAAATATAACGCAGGATTGCAGAATTGCGTGAGAATTAACAGTCAACCCCATGTTTACTGATGACTCTAAAAGTAAACTGGGAACGGACAACATCTATTCCATATTGCAAAACAACGCAATAAGCTACACCGGTACTGTGAACTGCAAAAATCGAATTCCGGTTTTCAGGCGGAGCTTGTGGTTGTTTGGTCAGCATGTCATGAGTTCTTTGCAACTATCATAAACTCCTGATAGCAATACCAATTACCAGCACATCTCGTCTTCACTCGATTCTTGCCCACAAATGAGTGGCAGGGAATAAGGTGACCCACAGCATTTCCAAGGGGCAGCCATGGACCATACTCGAACACCAATTAACATTGTGCCCACAGGATCACACCTCAAAAGTAATTACGAAACGAATGTAAGTAGAATGTCAATGTTGCTGGAATATGGAACTCAGTGAAAAGAGAGTATATAAGTCTTTCCCATCAGTGTATACACTGGTGTTCAAAAGTTAAGAATATTGTAAAATGTGGAAATACATGAGTAAATATTAGTTAAAGTATTGAAAATCACTGTTTGAAGGTTGAAACTGTGCACATACGCAAAACATTTTAGTTTACGTCGGCATGCGGAAAACATGTGCGCACGTCAGAAAGTGAGTCTAAAATTACAATTGAGGCAAAAAATCTGGCATACGGAGACCGGGCAGGTTGTGTGTAATTGCTATGCTCAGGAGCGAGTTAAACGATCAAAAAGGCCAAAGGCTAACCCAAAGACGCCAAATGGACATGGCGTTGAAAGGATGAATTATTGAAATGCTGGAATGTGGAAAATCTCAAACAGAAGTGTCTCAAACTCTGATTGTGCCACAGTGTGTGATCTCAACACTGTGACAGATGTTTTACAATACGGGAGATGTTACCCAACGACCAGCGGAAGGTCGAACAAGAGTAACAACTATTCATCAAGACCGATATTTGGCAATAAAATCGCGATGTCAGAGGGGCAGTTGTGCCAGAGAACTTCACTCAGTGCTTACAGCCGCCACCTTTGTACGAGTTTCAAGGGAAACTGTTTATAGGGGACTCTTATCATGCTGGCCTGTATGTCAGACAACTAGCCGTTTGCATTTCGCTTAGGTCTGCTCATAAACGCACTTGTTTAAACTGGAGTTTGAAACATCAATACTGGAGTTTGCAAGAGTGGGCCAATGTGATGCTCAGTGAAGAGCCGCAGTTTACTTTGAACACAGATTCTCGTCGGATAAAGATTTGGATAGAATGTGGAACTTGTTTTCACCCAAGAAATATCACGGAAAGACGCTATTTTCCTTCAAAGGGAGTCATGGTGTGGACAGGCATAATACTGGATGGCCATACTGGATGTCTCCATGTCTTTGACACGGGGTATGTTACTGCTTAAAGGTACAGAGATGAAGTCCTTGGACCTTATGCTCGCCTTTTTCGAGGTGCTGCCGATCCTCAATTCATAGTCATCGATGATAATGCGCCCTGTTACCGTGCGATCCTGGTCAACCACTTCCTTGAAAGTCAACAACTTCCTTGAAAGTGAATACCTTGAAAGTGCGATCCTGGTCAACAACTTCCTTGAAAGCGCATGCAGGGGCTCGATCACTTTCCTGATCTTAGTCCAATTCAGCATATGTGGAATATGCTCAAGAGACAAATTGCAGCCCTTCCGCACACACCAAGCTCCGTTAGAGAACTGAAAAGAGTTGTCGTTAATGCATGGAGCTGTTTGAGGCCACAACTCATAGCAAACCGTTTCTTTGGACAGTAAAAGTGATTAATATTCTTCATTTGTATTGTTTTCTTATGGTATAATTATATTACACACACATATCATTTTCCCGACATTCTGACTATCCTCAAACATTCAGTTCCTCAAACACTGACACAAATACTGACATAACAACATTCAGTTCCTCAAACTCTGACATAAACATCAATTATGCTTAACTTTTGGATACCAATGTATAACACCCTATTTTACGCGGTACATAATGAATCATAATCCATTGAGTTACTTCCAACGCAGTGATCTTTGTCAATGTAGAGACAGCTCTGACTTGTCTTCGACTTTCTAAAGCACCAATACTGCATCAAGAAATTGTCATCATTTAAAAGGCATGCATAGGTTCACAGTTTATCTAAAAATAGTTATATGCTTAAATGCTAAAAATAAATAAATAAAAAAGAGGAACATTAAAAAAATCTTAAAGATTTCAGATTTTAAATTACGTCTAAAGGGGCGTTTTTTTAACATTTTGTGTGTTCAAGAGCAAAATTCAGTTCAAGAGCAATATCGCAAAATAATTTTAAATTTAACATATCTTTAGAATTCCGGATACACAGTCTCGTGCGCTGGAGATAAAACATTTTTTCTGTACAAAGCTGCCATTGCTCGCTTTGAAATCCTTAAGTTTGTTAATCAAAACTCAAATTTCATATTTTACAAAACATGAAATTGATAATAAAACCAATTCCAAATTTAAAATTTGGGCTTCTAGATGCCAATATTCGTAAGAGAATTACGTTATTCAAAATTGGACGGCTCTAGGTACCGTTGTTTTATCACTATGCGAAAAACATACATACATTTATGCAGATTCTTCATTATTTAATTTCTTTAAATGTAACACAGGACGATAATATTTGGTGCAACAATTTAAAAAGTAAAAGAATGCTTGTAATGAATCAACACAAAATGCCAAAACGAAATTAATAGTCCTTCTGGGCAAATTGCCTCTTTGGACTAAAAAGAGTGCACTAACCTATGAGTGATTTTCTTTGGGATCTCAATGAAATTTCCTGATACACGAATGCCTTTAAAACACTTAAAATTATATTTCATTGTATTCTAGTACTTTACTTGAATTAAACAGACTGCAAATAAGTACTGTAATTGTGTTCAACATGGCACAGTGTTAATTATACAAGTATTGCATATATGAAACGGATTTGTGAATTGTATTTTGATAATGGATATATTTCTAAATATGGTATAGTATTTTTATACGGGTTGAGGTGCTAAGCTGTCCACTAATATGATGTTTGCAAAACTATTATGAACTGTATAATGAAGAGTATTTGAAATATTTGTAATTAATGGTATTTTGAATTACATTGTTGTGTAAAATTATTCCTATAATTGTATTGTGATTTGTAAAGCATAATGTTATAATTAAAGTGATAAGTATTGTAATATTCTATATGCATTTATTTTGTTACATCTTCTTAGAGGTTTATGTTTTTAAAATTTCATTTAATTAATTTATTTATTTGGTATAAGTGTTTTACCAGCAATGCCAATAAAACTTTTTCTCCTTAGCAAAAAAATGTCTTCAAACAAGTTGTAAAAGGGTTTTTTTTATTTGTTTTTGCAAATGGATCAAAGAGTTTCCATTTTAAAACACTATTGGCAGTTCATCTTAGATAAGTTTTGTATATTTTAGAATGAAATTAGGACAATTTTTTAAAGAGAGTATAAACTCCAAATAATTTATTATATATTTGCAGTTAATTTTTTTAAACAACCTAAAATATAAATACAAAACATGAAGTCATTTATCTCCTATTTTCTGCAAGATAACTTTTGAAAGATGTACAGTAGAATCTAAATTCTCATTTCAAATTGATCGAAATACTGCCCTTATTCTATGCTTTATTCTATCCACTGCCATTTCTTATAACTTTAAAGTTATCTCTCCTTTTCGTATTTTTAAAAGAGTACGAAATATAGGTAAGTTATAAAATATTTTGTATATAACATCTGCGTTTCATAAACTATTCCTCATATTAACATATTTGAGGCTCACAGAATTAAAAACTATAAGCTGAATATACATGTAAAATTGTACACCTCTACATTCCTTACTTTTTTATAATCTTGCAAGAAAATAAGAAATTGAGAAAATCAAGTTTAATGATTAAAATTTTACTACCTATAAGAAAATACATATAAAAGAATTTAAAGTGCAACCCCTTCGTATGTAGGGCTTTCTAAAATCATCACGTGTAGCTTTTTTTCTCCATATTTTAGCAATATAGGCCTGTAGTCTGATTAAATCTTTGTTCTTTTCATATGTTTATAACCAGATTGCAAAACAAACGTAGCGGAAAAGGCCAGTCTTAAAACCAAGACATTTCATTATGCTGATTTGACAAAATATTCCTTCATTAAAAAGTCTCCAATTTATATGATGCTGTAATATCAGATCTCTTAGCTTCCCCTCAAAATGGGTTGAAAACGATAGGCTTAGGGTTGCCAGATTTCATGCGAAATCATCCATTTGGCGGTATGTAACAGATGGAGAGAGAGAGCATTCTACAGCGCATTGTTAGTGGTTTTCTCGGGAATATTCTTGAAGGTAAGTTAAAGATATATATATATACCCTGCCTGAACGGGGAGAAAGTACTGTCTTGAGTTCAGAGATTAGCTTGAGAGCGATCGACCGAATCGGGAGTTGTACTTTAGTGCTTTGCTGTGAAGCTGTCTTCACCGTTATAGCCTGAAGGCTGTGCTGCTGATTGCATCAACGTGTTTGATTACTGCTATGACACATTCATTTGTTTAGGATGAACAAGTGTTTCAAAGCCTGCTTTATCAATGAATGAAAACACACGATTTTTTCTTGCTTTTGCAAAAAGAACTCTAAGTTGTTTGTTTTCAATAACCGATCAGCTATCAGCATCGAATCTCCCATCATCAACCATCATTTATAACAGAGAAGTAGTTTCCTGTTTACATGGTATCACTCCTGTGATCCCGTTTTATATTAAGTGGCCAAAATTTCCCTAAACATTTGTTTTTCCGAAATGTTTTGAATGTGTGATACGACATTAAGACACCATTCTAATGAAAAGCAGTCGTTTTGACTCTCGTAATTATTAGCTTGATTCACAAATTCATAGATTTTCAGATGCTGAGCAGTGATAACTCAGAAGCGACGAAACTAGCTTGTGCCTTAAATATGTTTTCATTTTCTACGTTTTTGGGTTGGGTAGAAAAATTCTGTTATGAATTCAAATATTGTAGAGCATTTTTTATTCCGCTATCGTCGAAACGTTTTAACTGAAAATTTCTTTATAGCGAGGTCAATAATAAGTCATAATTCAATATCTCTT
Source organism: Stegodyphus dumicola (assembly GCF_044657685.1). Taxonomy (NCBI): domain Eukaryota; kingdom Metazoa; phylum Arthropoda; class Arachnida; order Araneae; family Eresidae; genus Stegodyphus; species Stegodyphus dumicola. Next base: position 7,406,783 of record NC_140773.1, read on the forward strand.
ATCAATAACTACAAACCTTTGGGGAATATTTGAAAAACACACATGCCGTGTAGAAATTCATCAAATTTTTCAAAATTTTTTTAATAAAAAATATTTTACAGTTTCCTTTTTAATAAAATGCTGCATCAACAACGGAATAATATTAAAATAGTGAAAATTTATTGTTAGATCATTTGAGCTTTTCCACAAATAATTAATCAAATGAAACTCCAGTCAAAAACGTTATATAAAGAAATTGTTTTAGCGATGAAAAATTTCAAGTGCAAATCAAAGAATGCAGATTCAGAGATGTCAAGTGTAGGTCAAATTCTGAAGTTTTGATCAAGAAGTCACTGAGAGTATCGGTTTAGAGCATTTATTTTTCATTTTAGTAGTAAACATGCAAAATTAAATTATAGTTTTTAAAAGTTCACATCTAATTTTCAGGTATGTTTCTCATACAGATCAGAGTTTAAAAAAATAATAATAAATGATAAAAAGTATAGTAAATGGTACAACACAAATTATAAAATGCCTGAAGTTTCTTACATAACTCGTATTATATTAACTATCATTCATATGCATGCTATACAGGGGATTCTAAATTGTTTTTAAAAATTAAGAGGGGTGATAGTAGTCATCCAGATGAGCAATAATCACCATAGAACATAGGGTTGCATTCCACTCTGAGAGGCCGAAAAGAGAAATATTAGAATTTCAACCTGAAACTACAAGAGTGTTTGTTGGGAGAGCGATTGAACAAGACCAAAAGTTACACAATCTGTTTAGTGAAAAACTTAAGAGGAAATTATCTATCAGGGGGAAAAACTACTACCTTGGTATTCAAGGTAGCAGTTTTTTCCCCTTCGCCATCTTCTATCCTGTCCTCCTGGACTTAATGTGCTGCGCTGATTCTACTTATATGGGATATGAAGTTCTGACAGCCGTAACACAGTATGAATTTTTCATGCTAATCTCGGCATACAGCAGAAATTGGAGTTGCGAGGTTGAGACTTTGCCATCCCAAAATGTGCATTTGCGTATTTACCGTGAAAGTCTGAGCTCGAATTAACACTCGAACGCCAAGTTTTCGGTTTTATCCTTTTCGAGCACTCTCTGTGAGTTTTTCACTAAACTGAAAGTGCAACTTTTGGTCTCCTTCATACTCCTTCCCAACACTGTTTGAGTTCAGGTTGGAATTATAATATTCCTTTTTTCTGCCTCTCAGAGTGGAATGCAGCCCTATGTTCTATGGTAATTATTGCTCATCTGGATGAGTACTATCACCCCTCTTAATTCGTAAAATCAGTTTAGAATCACCCTGTATAAGAAATAAAATTCAAGATGGGAAAGTTTTGCATTTCTTGATTTTTGAAGTAATTTACAGAAGTATAGTTTTGAGATGGCTATATTACAAATAAGAAAATTTCAAATCATACGGAAACAGGTATTTTTAAAGCACACAGTATACCTTTCAAGAAACTGAAAAATGAAACTGTAGGACTTCACTTAAATACTAGTAAACACTAATTCACACTAGTAAAGCTTATTTCGTTGCATACCAGTTACGAATAGTTTTAAAAATACAAATAATGGAAATAATTTCGAAAAGCACGAACTTTTTTATATTTCCATATAACTCACTGATATTTTAAAAATTGCATACTGATATAAAATAAATGGATCACCGTCACGAATTAAAATATTTTCTTCTTTGCAAGCAATTGAGAAGGCGTATGAAATTGTAAAAGAAGATTTAGATAACAAAATATTTTAAGCACATATAATTTTACATTGAAAGGTAAATTACAAAAATATAAGAATACCATTTAAAATACAGAATGTATTTTCGTCTAAATTTAACGTTACTCTACATATTTTAAAAATACGCAAGATCATAAACAAAATTCAGTTTTAAATAATCGTTCAATCAATCCAAATAAAAGACTTCAGCTTCATACATAATTCATTGTCTCTGTTTAATTGATCCACTGAATGACCTCCACTTTCTGCATAATTTTACTGTGCTCAGTCCTCCAACTCAATTAATTCTTCTACACACACAACTTCACTGTCATTTGGTAACTGAAAATAAAAATTTAGAATTACGATTAAGATAAGAAAAACTGCATAATCTGCTAGTGAAAATTATTATAAATTTTTAAAAAATGGATATTTTTGTTTATTAACGACAATGAATGCTTTCATTGTTTTGAAGAGCTTGATAAGCAAAAATATGCTTGTTGATTGAAAAGTACCAATCAACTGAATAATATGGAGAAAACTGTATGAAACGTTTAAGTATTATATATGTCTTTCTTTTTATTTTTGCAAGTTTAACAGCACAGGAAACCGTAAAAAATCGCCAAACATTTGTTGATACCAATGATGCCAAAAATAATTACAGTAATCTTAACGCAAGAAAGGAAGCACAACTATCTAAGATTATTATTTTAGATCAAAGGTTAATTTCATATAATACTTTTTTTATTATTATTAAAATTTATAAAAAAATCTGATGTGTACACCACATGACTTCCTTGTGTGGAATATTAAATTATACGCATTTTTTCCTGCATTTCATTTAAACTTATTGAATTGAATTAAATCTACTTCGCCGATAGCGCATAAACCACAATAGAATAAATACGCTTCTTAAAATGCACTATATTTATTTACCACAGCGATACTCTGGTGCTAGGTTCACATAACAGCTTTACACCTCATTCATTTTATAACTCAAAGTGCATACAAATTAGATCATCTGAAGAATTATCTCATCGTTGCCACATGTCCTATTCAAATACTGTAATAAATCTAAAGCGATGTATAAAATAAATTAAACAAATAAAAAGAAAAAGTTTTTCACCGACGATTCAGAGCTGCTTACCTAATGCCGATGCCCTACTCGTAAACATCCTCCTCTGTCCAAAACAGACTGGCAACAGTATTTTCTGTTAATATGAAACGCTTATTTCCTCGAATTTCATTCGAGATACATTTCTCATTCAATTAATTCAATTTTCAGTTCGCGGCAAGGCAAAAATAATAAAAACTCAAAATATCTTCATTAAAACTTAAAAAAGTTGGAAAAACATAAAACACCAAATACAGTTAAAAATTTTTAAAAAAAAAACAGTTTCTTCGCAAAAACAAGCAATTCGGCCAGCGGGCATGAAGACAGATTTTTCGGTGCACAAAACTGAAAGTTTACTTTTGGTCTCAATCGGCAAAAAGACACTGAAGTCGTAGAAACTAATTTAATTTCTTGTGGACTCTATGCTGAGTCAATATATGGGATAATTTAATAACTTAAATGATAATTACAGAATGTGTTAAGCATCATTTAAATCGCAATAATAAAAGAAGACGTTACTTTGTTGTTGCGAAGCTTAGTTTCCCTAGATGGGCAATAAATCCACTATTCTGCTAAGTTTCAAACGTAAACAAATATGGCTGCTATGGTAACCAAATTAGGCTTAGCCGCACTTAAACAACTTTTAAATTGTTGATAATTCTACAACTGCAACATGCAGGTTAACTAAAGGCATAAAAACCTTAACCGGAAGATAAGAGCAACATAATTCAATCATTTTTAAAGCAAAAAATCCATAATTTACAAACATATACGAATAAAGAAACTGATATCACTGAGCCGAGTAACAGAGTATATATATATTATATATATTTATATAGTTTTGGTGCGACCGATAGCAACCGAAAAGGTTAGTACGCAACTACATATTATAGCAGTCCTATATACAAAATTTCAACGTTCTGAAGCTTCTCGTTTTTGAGTTATGCGAGATAAACACATACATACGTACAGACGCCACGAAAAAAAACCTCTTCTGAATTTGTTTTAAATCAGTTATATAATTCGTTTTGGGGGGAAAAAAAGAGTCCTTTATTCTGTTCTTACGTACAGATGTCACGCAAAAATATCGTTAAATTGCATTCGATTGGATCAAAATGGATATTTTTGTTGAAATATGTAACCGGGAATTTTTCGTGATTACAATACCTCCTTTACTTCGTACAAGGAAGTAAGAAAGGATAAACATAACTGAATGGAAGCATAATAGTAAATAACTAACTCAGATTATTATTTTAATTTTGAAGAAAGGTTAACTTCATGTAATGCATTTTTTTATTATAATTTATAAACCAACAGCTGAACATACTGAAAGAAAACGTAATAGTAGTTAAGATTATTAATTTAGTTTGATGAAAGGTTAATTTCACATAACACATTTTTTTTATTATTTTATTCTATGAAAAGGGCTAGACATAACTGAAATTAAATGGGAGGCATAAAATTTTTTATGTCTTCCAACACAGCAGAGAAAATTTGTATTTTTGCGCAAATGTCTGTACATAAACTCGGACAAATAAAAATTGAAATGCAGTCGCGCAGTGCCTCGATTGTGTTTATTACGCCATTTAGACTGCCACACAGCCGCTCTATTGTGTGTGTTATGACACCCATTTTCGGGGTCCACAAAATTTTAGGTGTGGTTGACAGTAAAATGTCCAAAGCCTGGATTTCGCAGTTCATCTGACTTATATGATTTCCAGTAGCCAATATAAATTTAATGCTTCTATCTGCGATATTTTCCATTACGACGTGAAATAAGGTTTTCGCCGAACGATCTGGAACACCGACTAGAAAACATTCATTTGATTCTCTGCAGGTTTTCGGCGGAAGAACACGTCCAATGTTATTATTTCTTCTAACTGAAAAGGCTTTCGTCTACTTCAATAATTTTGCCACATCCGCCGATTCTCAGCCTAGGTCAAGCAATTACAGCTGCAGCACTCACCTCGCGCATGTAATTGTTCCAGTCTACAACTGTATTGTGGTTCATCTTCAGCTGGAGTTCACAAAATTCAATCGACGTCATACCCTGATAACACAACTAGATGAATATAACGGTTGTAAGATAGGAGATTTTCGATCCTTCGAACAAGTTTTGACTTCATCCTTTTTTCTTATTACCGTTTACTTTCGTGCACCGGCATTTCGCTATCGAGTTACCCCTAAAGCATAATTTCAATTTGTGGTTGAGCCCACCAGCGGCCCAGCGGTAAAGTCGCTGAACACTGGTAGTTCGGTCCGAGGTTCGAATCCCGCGAACGGGCTGGCTGCATGGGTGTTTTCGTGGTTTTCCCCATGTGTAACGTGTATACGAGCCAGTTTCCCTTAGAAAGTCCTCCACGAAGGCATCCCTTCCCTTAGGTAGATAGCCCTAGTGTGCTTTGCCATAATTAAATACACCATTTTGTGGTTGTTCGAATATAATTTTCTATCATGAATGATGCCTTTCCTTTGGAAACATTCTATTGCAGAGAAATTGAGAATAGCCGAATGACGAAATCTCAAATTGTAAGATCCATAGCGTTATCAAATAAATAAACCAGTATTTCAATGGCGACTTACGAATGTTGAGGCGCTTTTGCGCATATATTTGCGCTGCAAATTTTCACGGTTCCTAACAGTTGCATTATTTTAACTTTTTTAACAATCTAAAAAGATGTGTATTGTCTTCAGCTAGCATGAAATATCGTGTGTTGGAAAAATAAAATCCGCGCACAAGATATTATTTATATTCTATATGCCCTAGCGCATAGCTAATTCTCAGAATGTTTGTTGCTTTCCGAAAAACCGTCGTCATTCTGGATTTTGTATTCGGCACAGCAGATCTTCAGTTTATAGTCCAAATTTAATCAATCTAATATTAGTTAATAAACTTTGTAATTTAAATCCAGCAAATGCTTAACAATATAAATCGTATTTTATTGTTTTTTTTATTAATGATGCAAATTAAAATATATTTAACTTGTAATATATACGATTAATAACTTTTAAAACATTTGCAGTTTGTTGCAATTGATAAAATATGTGTCATGTATCGTTTACTGGAAGAGAATATAAATTATCTTATAATTTTTGTGATAGAAAATAATAATCTTCGAGGAATTTGATTTTTATTTTTTTCAAAAAGGCTATAATGCAAAATACTGCAAAATACTGCATTATAGCCCACTGTTTAGGTTGATATTTTAACTATTTCACTGAACTAATGTATTTGATAATAATATAAATACTTACGATTTTTCTGCGTTTATGAAATACAAGCAGTGATTTATTATTTTGAGCATACTTTTGTAAATACCTGAAATATGAAAAGAAATGTTTTAATGAAATGCAGACTACAGCAAGGCTACATTTGCATATAATATTTTCAGTGCATATTAAATTTATTAAAAATGCTTAATTAAAATTCCAACAACAGCAAAGGCACATTTCCATTAAATAACTATAGCACATTATTATTAAAAGAAAGATATGAGAGTTTCCAGTAATGATGTAGTATGCGATCGATCGCTTTTAATTAGTTATTTCTTAGATGGCGCTACTGAAACACTATTTTTAATTATGAAAATAAGTATAAATGATAAAGAATATGTAAATGAAAAATAGTCCATTAAATTAATTTAATAGCTTATAAAATTTAAATTTCAGTAGCTTCATAAAATATAAAATTCAATAGCTGCCATATCGGAATGTGCGGTAAAAATCGCAGAAAAATTAAAACAGCTAAATTTAGCGGCGGCATCTAAAATAAATAAACAGCTAAAAATGGTAGGTGACATACTGCATTATTATCAGCTTTCTTATAATGCATTACTATATTATAAACAGTTCATTATAAATAAAGTTTTAAAATGACATTTTAAATTTTAATTTAATTTAATTCTACTTCAAAATCTATGTCAGAATTTTATATTTTGAAACACATTCAGGCTCAGTTGCTAAATAAGCTCTGACTGCTTGTTGAACAGGCCCATTAGTAGCCGAGCGATAACCAAGTAAAATGATAAACTTTATGAAAAGTCGTGCTCTTAAAAGCAGTAGAGAGCTCTTTAAAGCAGCAGAGTAGCTTTACAGAGATTTTCAAATCTCTATAAAGCTACTCTGGATACAAAAAGTTATTAATGTACGCAAAAGTAAAATGGATGTCCATATGGTGAAATTTAAGATCACTGTTATTAAAAGACGAAATTATTATATTTTTAACTCAACAAAAGTCCGATCTTGCTGCTCCTTTTCAAAATAATTTATGGCTGTCAAAGCTGTGCTGTTTTTTCAGATACTTTTGAGAAACTAAAGGATTTCAATTTGTCTATTCAAGTTAAATAAATATAGCAATATACACTCATGTCCATAAATTAAGGATAATTCGGAGTCACGCGGAAATCGAACTCTAAAATAAATATATCACCTGTAAAATCACTACACACATCTTCAAGAATCATATGCAAATTTCAGGAAGTAACCAGATGACACCGATGGTACGTCACAATGACGAGAGTGTAAGAGAGTGATATATAAGGAATACAGACAAAGAAGTAAAATTGTTCGCAGGCGCTTTATAAGCATTTCAGTGCAATAACCGAATAGTTATGACACAAAGGACGCATTTGGATGATTTTTTACGTGGTAGAATTATCGGCCGTCTGGAATGTGGGCATACCCAACTGGAAGTATCAGACGAACTTGGACTTGCTCAGAGTGTCATCTCCAGGCTTTGGCAACGATTCCAATACAGCACAAGTCGACCCAGAGTTAACGCCGAATGAGGACCGGTATTTGGCAGTTATTGCCAAAAGAAACAGGCGGAGCACAGCCTCAGACCTGTCTCGTCAGCTCTCTTCAGCCACTAGTACGACAATTTCAAAGCAGACAATGTACAGACGTTTAGGGCAGATTGGTCTATATGCTCGTAGACCTGTCAGATGCGTTCCACTTACTGCAACTCACTGTCGCCTGCGGTTAGCCTGGAGTAGAGAGTATGCATTGTGGACACCGCAACAGTGGGCTTGTGTGATGTTTCCCTACAAGTCCAGGTTTAGCTTGCAGTTTGATTCTCACCGGACTTTCATGTGGAGAGCTCCAGGTACCCGTTACCACCAAGAAAACATCATTGAACGACACCGTTACGGTGGTGCAGGAGTGCTCGTTTGAAGTGGAATTATTCTGGGTTCTAGAACTGACCTGCATGTCCAAATTGGAACCATGACAAGCCAAATCTATCGGGACGTCATTCTGGAACAACATGTACGTTTGTTTCGCACAGCCATGGGCGCACAATTTGTGTTTATGGGTGACAACGCTCGTCCTCAGCGTGCAAACATCGTAAGCGAATGCCTTCAATCGGAGGATATCACCCGTACGAACTGGCCAGCATTCTCACCGGACTTGAATCCAGTAGAACACGTGTGGGACATGCTTGGCCGACGAGTTGCAGCCCGTCAACCTCCTCCTACACGTCTACCGGAATTTCGGAGAGCATTGCTTTTTGAGTGGTGTTATATCCCCCAAGATCAGATCGATAATTTGATACTCAGCATGCCTAGGCATTTTACAAACTGTATTGCATCATCTGGGAGACATACAATGTATTAACAATCATACCAACCATGTAATATTGGTTTTTTGTAAATAGTTTTTTTTTTTTTGTAATTTGCTCCAAGGAGAAAAAATCGCTATTTTTTTTTAATAATACCAAACATATAGCATCTTTTTTTGCTCTTTACCTTTTATTTTATAAATAAGCTTTACAAATAAGTGAAATTTGTTTTGCTTCTAACTCTTCCTTTGCTTATTTTGCATTATCCTTAATTTATGGACATGAGTGTATTTTAGCTAATTTACATCAGTTCCCTTCTCTTTAACCATCTTCTTTGTTTAATAAACAAATCAATGTTCCGACTAGTCTTTGCTTCATTCCCTAACTTGTTAATGTTTTAACAATATATCTTTGAAGAATAACTTTCTTCAGTTGCTTTCTCAATAAGTTTCCTCTACATTTTAAAATTTCAGGTTTAATTACAGATTTTCGTTTTTTTTAAAGAACTGCATGTATTTAGAATGTACAAAAGATGTTAATTTTATTTCTTTAATAATAGGAGTATTGAGAATAAATTTAAAGTGATACAAGGTCAGGGACAGCACAAGAGTCAGTGTGGTAGGAATTTTAAATTTAGTGAAGCAACAAAATTTAGGAATAAAAAAATTTTAGAATTTTGAACAGATACCAGGTACCAGGCAGCACAATTAGGTATCAGACCCATATAGATTGCAACAGGTGGCAAAATGCCTAGTGCTAGCCTTGTGCACGGTGCAGTCAGACAATTGTGCACAGTACTGTGAGATGAATCTTTTAAATTGTCCATTTTCAGTGTAATTATTAATAGAAAAATTCCTTTTTACAAATACTTATCCAGCCCACCAGCGGCCGAGCGGTAAAGTCGCTGAACACTGTTAGTTCGGTCCGAGGTTCAAATCCCGCGGACGAGCTGGCTGCATGGGCGTTTTCGTGCTTTTTTTCCCCATGTGTAACGTGTATACGAGCCAGTTTCCCTTAGAAAGTCTTCCACGAAGGCATCCCTCCCCTTAGGCAGATAGCCCTTGTGTGCTTTGCCATAATTAAATACACACACACACACAAATGCCTATCCATGTGACAATATTAAAACTATTTTTGCAATATTCTATGCTTGAGTCTAGCAAAAAGAAGAGTAAATAAAGAAAAGCTAAATATGTTAAAGAAAGACTTTCAGAATCAAAAGCAGGGAATTCAAATAACTTTGTTTTCACTGCTCGCTCAAAAATTTTCAGAAAATATTTTGTTGGTACTTGTCGTTAAAAACCAGGGTTTATCTGTGATATTTAAATTATACTTTTCATTTCAGAACAAATTTGATAATGAGCTTGCCACTAGAACTAAATTTTATTGAAAGAAAAAGAACTGATGGAACTTGAAAAGTAATGTTTTGGGGTACATTTGTACATTAATTAAGAAAGCTATGAAAATAAAAATTTTTTACTTCATTGCGAATTATACTCGTTTTTAGTTCAATTTTCCTGGAGCCTTTTCCTAATACAAATATATCATTTGTATAATCTCTGTTAAACACTTAACAATAATAAGTCTCTGGGAGCTTACGAAAGCGTCATATTTTTGAAGCTTTATAAATTTAAATAATTAAGAAGTACTTACATATCCACTACAAGCGATTCATAAGTAAGTAACTTTTGGCAGAACGGGCACTTCCATTTAAAGTAAAATTGCATTTCTTCTAAAAAACTTTGAAGGTCAAAAACATCTACATGCTTACATTCCGAACCTCTAGTTGGATATTCCATTATTTTCATTTTAACCTGGATATTATTTAAAAAAGAAGTCATGGTTAAAAATTAATACATGCATCTGAAATTAAATATAAAACAGTAAAAACACTTTGGGCAAGTACTTTAGCTTCTGTAACCAATAATATGGAAATAAGAACTGTTTCTGTGAACTCGCCTTGAAAGAAAAATATGGACAAAACTACTATAATAACTTAAGAAAATAAAGAAGATTAATTTAGAAGTCAAATATAAAAATCAGCGTTATATTCGCAAATTTCCCAGGACTAGTTTCTATGGTTTCACCAAACCCTCTCCCTGAACTGCAAAAGTGCAGGTAAACGACATATGATACGATGATAAGGTAAGATACGATAAAAATGGCTGGATAGGAGTTAAGTTACTGGCGCCATCTACTGATGAAACAAGAAAAACAAAATATAATTTCCTTCCTAACTTCTAAATTAATCGTTGTTCAGTATGTTATTAACCTAAAAATTAAAGACGCTCAATTAAAAAATAAAAATAAAAAAGAGACATTAAATAGATCAAAAAGATATTTCTCTTTAAATGCGCCCTTCATGTTTATAATAAAAATGAGCATCTTATTAACAAATTCATTTCATCCTATCACTCACTTCTATTAGCTACTTGACACTACTGTAATTGCAGTCTTATTTCTTTCAAGTCCACACAATTTCCTGAAATACTTGAAGGCTGATCATGCGTACATAATGCTAACGATTCACTGCAAGGATTTTAAAAAAGTCTCCAAATAGCTTGATATGGGGGGGGAGAGAAGAAATTTTAATTCTAGCCAGAGTAATCAAAAAATTCAGAAATCTTATTTTCCTGTAGTTCTAGCCAGAACATGTAACAAATTTTAAAATCTTATCATCTTGGGTGGCAATAATTTTACTTTCAATGACTGCAAACTCTCAAAGTTCGTTTAGTTTTTATAATTTTACTATTAAAGTGTGAAATTATTTTAATCATCCCATGTTTTCAATAACAAAACGCTATCTATTCTAAGATGCATCCTTTGATTTCAGAACTAGCTTTAATGAAGGTAAGAAGCAAATTAAATAATCAAAATAAAAAACTGAAATGCACCTTACAAATGTGATTTATAAACAACTTTGATTCGTTAACAACAATAGTAAATAATGCCTCGCATAGAGAATGCTATTCACTCTAAGACGAATGTTTGTTATACGAATCGTTCGTTACGAAGATAATGTTTCTCATTGGTTAGGATGAGAATAATTTAAATACGTTCCCAAATCTAATCTAAGATCCCAAAATATCAAAGCAAAATTTAACAGAGTATTGAAAATATCACCACTGCTATAAGTGCTTCGAATTTAGTACCTGTAGAGAAAAAATATATGTACTATGCATAAGCACAATAGACAATTTTCGATTTAGCTTAAACTGATTATTTCTAGTACTGAAGCTGAATCTTCAGTATCTTCTACTAGATACTGAAGATTCAGCTGTCCTGACCTTGCACATCTTGCCTTTAATCTTTTAGAAGGCCAGGTTTCAAGAAGTAATTCAAGTGGCTTATCTCTCTCACTTTTCCAAGATGGTTCTGAAGTAATGCGTGACATCTGCCACTCTTTTCAGATTGACTTGAATGCTTTTTTTTCTTTGGCTACGATTTGAAGCTCTACCCACTTCTTTAGGAGGTTCTTTATGGCTGCACTACGCATTAGTCTCATCGTTTTGTCCTCCTCTTTTCCAGATGAACCATTTTTCTAAGCCTTCTCATGTTCCTGCCCAAGATTTTAAAGTTCTTTAGTGACAATCTTATTGTGTAGTCCAGATAAGATCCACCTGAAGTGTAAATCAATGTACCAGATTATAAAATCCAGTTACAATACAGAGTCAAAACGTCTTCAACAAGATTCACTTAGAGGTCTATAGCCAATTCCTTCAAGATGTGTTGAAAGTCCTTGGAGTGACTTTCTATATGCGATATAGCGCTACCATTTCTTTGAATCGATCTCATAATTTCCTCTATGTTAAATTTGGCTGTTCACAATTTTCTAAATGTCATATCAAATGAAAACTGTCAGACTTCAAAGCACATTTCAAAGAAATCAGATAAAGGATCTTTACAGTCATACCGAAATTCCAGTTCCTTTTTAAGTTGCTAGGGACATTACAAAGTAATAGTACAGCTCCCAGAAGCAAATCATTCTTTGTAAAATATTTTTTGACAGATGATGCAAGGCCTCCATTATCAACTCTTTGAAAATTGATAGACCATTTGGTAATGGATTGATGTTAAAAACTGACTTTTGATTTAATCCAGATAGGATCAGCAGCCTCGATTTAATAATACTCCATTCCTTAAAAGCTCCGGAAAATTCTCTCTGGAATTCATTGAGTGATAAACTAGAAGTTCAGATTTAAACTTCATTTGGATAATTGAAATGAAGATTTGTTTTTCATGGGCTTCAGCCCAGAAATTTTCTTTCATTTATTATGTAGATTTTATTCGGCATCTTTTTCCAGGATAGACTAGACCAGTAATGGCGAACCCGTGTTAGGTGATCCGCATCACGCATTTTCAGAGCTCTCGACGAAGAAAAAAATTGCATAATATGAAAATATATTGTCTTTTGACAAGGGGTTCGTCATTGTTAACATGTGCTGCGCTTACCTCGAGTGCATTCGTGGCAGACGGATATGGCGCCAGAGTTAAAGTAAGGTTTTTCCAAATTTTGACACTCCGAGTTCAAAAGTTTCGCTATTGCTGGCCTAGATGTGTATGGTTCGTAATCCAGGACCAGCTGCATTATACGAGATACTTTTCGGCTTATGCATGCGCCATTATGCTTATCTTTTGTTGTGGCAGGCATCAGCATATGTCTATTTAAGGTAAAGTCTAAAGCTTCATATATTCTAAGGCGCACGATATTTTTAGTGATGATTACATGGAAAAAATGTTGCACCTTAGAATTAAAGAAATACGATATATTCATTTCTTTGAGATGACAAGCAAAAGCAGGAGACCAATAACGCTTTATACCCACTTGTGAATATTGTTAAATGTTTTCTGCTAATTTCTTGCTGAAATTTTAATTTTTGTACTGCCTTCTCATTCTTATAAAATTTATACAAATATTTGCGCTATTTGCAGATGATAATACTAAATTTTTTTTCCTACACTAAAACCTTTAAAAAATTTGTAACATGATGGGTTAAAATATCTGCTTTCCTACTAACGAATCATTAAACTCTATTATCAGTTGTACATAAACTGCACAGTGTGGGGCAATAATCTATAGCTGAAACTGCCATATATATTCTCTTGGAGGTAGATACAGGTATAGTAACAAAATTGTGGCTATTAACTCATTAGTTTCCTCTATTACAGAAGCTCCAATTATATTATTAAGGCCAGTTCGTAAGTTTTACAGAAATATGCTAAGGAGAAAAATATGACATTTAAAATACACACCATCCGCTCTAAGGAACATATAGTAATCCCATTATGCATGATTTTATTTATTTTCCAAATGGCCAGAAATTTGATCCTTATGCATTTGTCGGGATGAACAAATCTATCGGATATACAGCTGTCTCATCATGAAAGTCAGGGGCGTAGTAGAGGGGGGCAAGGGGGGCATCTGTTCCCGGACGCAGAATCCAAGGGGCGCCAAACTGATGTTACGACATTTTAGAATTAAATGTTTTCCATCCTTGGCAAGCAGTAGGGGGCGCGAAATCTTCAGTTGTCCCTGGGCGCTGAAAACCCTAGCTAAGACTCTGATGAAAGTGTTTCCCAGGGTAGATAAATCTACAAAAAGAGAGAAGTATACATAGAAACAACTAGGTTAACCTTAGGTGGGATTCGAACCCACTCCTAAGGTTCAACCTTTCTGTCAACCTCCACTGACCACTATTCGTCCAAGACGACTGAGTACGCAGAATTAAAATATAGAAACATATTTAACCGTGCCTCTAATTTACAGATAATTTTTATGCACATATTTTTATACACTCCCCACATAAAAATATATTTTGTCTGAATTTCTCTCGCACAAATTACAAATATAAAAAACATTTTTTATGCAGTTAAAAACAGATTACCATGGGAATTTGGATAGATTCTAAGCTATATAAAATTCACAGTACCCCTAAAAAGAACACAAGACCATTATATTTTATAGTATTGAAATGTACTTACGGGGCATGCCAAATGAAGCTCCAACCTTTTTACAATTTTATTTTTTGCAAAATAATCTGAAACTGAAAAAGAAAAAAAAAATGAACCAAACATTTCAAACTTAAGTTGATAATTAGAAATGAAAATATTTTTTTCTCCCTACTTACAAGAAAGAAAAGTGAAAACAAAGAAGTGACGAAAAGTTCATATTGCCTATTTTTTATTCTAAACTACCTTTTTAGAATCTCAGCATAATTGAATAGTTGGAATGGCTTTAATAATTTTACGTACTTTTATATACCTTAAAAACAATTTCTGTTTCATTTTCAAGCTTTAAGAAGTACTGATTATACAACAAGCTTTGACATTTGAATTATGTAGAATTAAACAATGAGAAAACAAAATTATTATTAATAATAATTGTGTATAAAGCTGACAGATATTAAATATGCTAATAATTCTAAGAACTTCTTTTTCTCATGGTATAGACATTATAGCGAAATGATAACTGATGAAAAAGACTGAAGAATTTTGAAAAGAACCTTCCTCTCCCCCATAAAAAGGAGAGATACGGTACATCTGAGTAAATGTTGCCGAGAAAATACAGTAGGCTTATCGTTACTTAAAATGTTATCAACTAACACAGCATACGTGTGTCCACTCAGATGTTTTAAACAATCCAAGCCATCCTTGTTTAAGACGCTAGTCAGTGGTAGTCGTACTGACGCAAGCGCTCTCCTCTATCATAAATACAAAGACATATTTATGATACTTATTTCCATGCGGGTTTTGAATTGATTTTTGGTTGCTGCGTGCACAGAAAATATTTAGTTTTGTTAAAATTTCTGTGACTGCTAAATTGAGTTACGGAACCCAATATAGGGTCGCGACCCACAATCTAAAAAGCCCTGCTTTATAGAAATATACCCAAGTAACTCCTAAATCACTTAATAATAGATGTGCCACACAGTTCTGTGATTGCTGTTATTGCAGTCAGAAATATACACCTTGCATTTTAAAAAAATTATATCTCCCGTTCTACAAGACCGATTATCGAAATTTAACTACCATTTTCCATGTCTCAAAAGCGCGACTTTTTCTCAGTTTGCGCCAAGAATTATTCACTTGCCGAACTTCTTACTTTACAGCAACATATTTTTCTTTCCTTTTTTTCATTGTACACAAGAGGAAAAAGGTCATCGTTCATACTTTCAAATAATTTTAATTATATAAACAAAGTACGCAAACAAACGCAAACCACATTTGGCGTTATTATCGCTCAAAAAAAGATGCCAAATTTCAAAACCCACCAATATATAAATTCACGTATATCTTAGGAAATTTTGAATAAAAACTGTTAATTTTTTGCAGGTATGCTTAGAAATATATCTACTTTAAGATGATGGTAAAACTTTACAGGTCATAATTCAAAATATTTTTCGAAAAATTTATAAAAATTATTTAAAAATACAAATGTTAAAAATAAATCATAAAAACTGGGGAAATTTTATTCGGAATGAACCTAAATTTCGAAATCTGGAAGGAAGAATCAAATAAGTTTAATAAAAAAGAGCTATTAATAAATATATACCAAATTCAATTAACATGAAGGAGGTAAAATTTTGAGAGTTAATTTTATAAAAATTACTCGCGTGATTTTTGAAAAATTTGGCACTTTGGCATAACTTGAATCGTAGACTCGAAATAGAAAAAAATTGTCTGAAAAAAATCCGAAAAAGTCTGATTTTGTGTCAAAATACCTATGTCAGAAGAATGTTATACATAAATCTAATATATATCTTAAGTCGCGCTTTCGAGACATGGAAAATACAAGTTAAATTTCGACAATCGGTTCAGTAGAACGGGAGATACAGAATCATCCCCCTCCTTTTTTGTGTGTAAGGTGTACATATAACCCATACCCAACAGAGAAGTCGCATTTTAGCCCTGGTAAATTTCAACTACCCTTCACCTATACTCAACTCCCACGTGTAACCTTTCTGCTTTTACTACCATTTCTTTGATTTGCAATTTTTAATCGTCTACTAAGTATCACCTTGTATTTGGCATTGCACATAAATAGCTAGCCATATTTATCTCCATGCTACAAAATTTTCTCTGTACACGCAAAAATATTTTCTTCTTTAAATTTTGCATATACCTCATTGTCTCAACATTGCTTGGCCCCATGAAGGTACGAGCCAAGCAGATATGTAAATGGTTAGGAATACAGTGTGATTGCGCAATGGGTAATGAATCCAATGTCATTCGCCCAGGCGCATAAAAAGCAGAAGCAGTTTGCCTGCGCTTAATTTGTTGCTGAGATACGCTTATTCACTAGAGATGCAGTTACACCGCCTTCGAAGACGATCAGCTGTGAGAGTTCGAGAGCGCAAAAATCATCAGGATGAGGGAAGTCGAGTGGTCAGCTCAGTGAGTAACTCGCTGTCTAGACCATTCTGACGTTACTGTCAGGAGATAATGGGACCAGTGGGCGAGAGAGAGGTCGCATACACGGCGACCAGGCTCAGAACGACCTCAGAAGACCAACAGATAAGAGGACCAATACAATATCCGACACGCATACGCAGCGCTAACTGCATCATTGTCCGCCATCCAAATACAGGCAGCACTTTCAATACGAGCACCTATATTTGTCCGTACATCGCGAGGTGTCTGGCTGAAGGATTTTTGATATTGCTGGACCCAATGCGTGTGCTACCAACAACATCCATACATCGTCGCCTCTCCTTAAAGTGGTGTTGCATTTGATGAGACTGAATTGTAACCGAATGACAACAGGTCATCTTTAGCTACGAATCGAGATTCAGTACGAAAAGCGATAACTACCGTTTACATGTGCGAAGGGCGCATGGAGAACGCTTCAGTTCTAGTTTTGCTTTGCAGTGGCATACTAATCCAGCCGCTAGTGGCTGATAAAAGTTGCTACCGCATACCAGTCTCGGTCATCTCTAATACTAATCCGCGGCACCATGACTGCCCAACGGTACTCTCGTGACATCCTTCAGCCATATGTGTTATCAACCAGGATAAGTCTTCTAGGAGACATTTTTCAACAGGAAATGCCCGATCTCTAGATTTGTCACCGATTGATGTCTCGTATCACTTGGAACGGCATGTTGGATAGCTTGGCCGAACTAGAGCTGCGCTTGCAGTAACTTTGGAATGAGAAGACGCAGAACACAAGAACACATATCATATGGGAGCTATACGCCACAATGCCAGCATGCATCGCATCGATATTCACGCCAAAGGTGGCTCAGGTATTAGAACCTCCATTCATTAGTAGTTCTTCTTGTAATAAAATGATCATTTTGTTATGATTTTGTAATCTCTTTATCAACGTCGCACTTTGTTCAATTCTGATAAACCTTTTCTGGTGCACAAATTTTTATGGCAATAAAAAGTATTTACATATAATTGGCTAAGCTGTGCCTCACTATGTACTTTATAAATTACTGTTGTTAAATGTATAACTTTACTTTTCCCCAAAAGAAAATTAATAAATTTATAAAATCTATAGCTGATGTAAGTGCTGTTTCTCACAAAAATAATAAAAATAGCGAGTTAATGTATTTAGTTCTTAGTATTTTGTATGTACACAGTAACTGTTAAACAAATAAAAATACGTGCGTCATTATTAGTTTTTAAGCTTTATTTCGATTCTGTAGTTTACTCTACACCTTAAATTTTGGATTATGCGTATGGTTTAATCTTTTTTCCGTTTACATTCCACCTAGTGTACAAATCTTGTTACTCTACTAAATTAAAAATAACTTCTTTTGACTCTCATACTCTTTTTGTATCTGTGAGATTTGTTCTTCATCATAATGTCTTGCGCAGAAACCTAATTATTGAAAACTAGAGTTACCGACATAAGTTTTCCTCTTTCTGTTATTGATAAAAGCTTCAGAAAAACAATCCTCAGAAGATTCTTAAAAAGAGCATTCTTCCGTTAAAATAACCGTAAATAATTTCGTCGACTTCCTAATTTTTGTCTTCTATTACGCTTCGATTTTTTATAAGTTCAATTTAGAATTTTTTATCCTGTTAACAGAATTCATTGCCCAATTCCTGAAGAGTTTATATCAAAATTTAATTCATTGCAAATTTATAACATCTTTTGTTACTATAGCGCAATATAATACATTTACAGAATTAAGAAAGCATTCATATTTCACTTGAATTAGAAAAAAATCATGTAAAAAAGAAAATTAATGTTATGCGAGGAAACAAGGAATTAATAAATCGACCAAAGTTCATCATTACTTTTCCTTTAAATACTTATTTTCCATTATTTATTCATTTATTTTTAATGTATCTCTGCTAAAATTACTGAAAGAGCTTTATTTAGTAAGTGGAATAGCATCTTGAAGTCGCTCATATCTGACAAAATCTATCAGTTTTATTTAACGATATTTATTCCAATACAGCTTTTCGCAAAATTTTAAATTTATATCACCCATTTTTTAATCTTTTAATTTCTGCTTGTTAAACAGTATATCGGTAAATTTTGCACAAATAAAGTTTCAAAACTAGCTTGAATTGCTTGTCCACATAGCATTCAAAGTACCAAAAACCTTTAAATGGTACGAAAGTAGGAATAACTTTTAAGATTTTCAAGAAACATGCATATATTTATCAAAAACTGCAACGAGAACTATTCAGGTACTACATAAAAATTATAAACTCTCAAACAGTTCTTCTTGTGATCTCAGTTACAAGTAATTGTTCAAGTAAAAATTAAAATATGAATTACCAGTTAGCACAGATAATAACAATAGTAAGAAAAAATTAATATCAATAGAATAATTAGGGCATTTAAAGCAATTACTCAGAAATATTTGATATAAAAGTTCTCTAAATATAAAATGAATATGCATTGTATATATACAGCCATATTAAAGCTCATATATTAAAAAATCATGAATTAAAGCATTTAGAGGAAATGACATAAAATTTTGTATGAATAATAATTCAAATCAAATTATATTTAAATAAATAATTAAGGCACAATTTTTAATTAATTACTATAATTAAAAATGATTAACGCTAAAAAAATAATGCCTTATAAATTTAATAAAAGTTATCGAACTATTTTTACCTAACTTTCGTGTAAGATTACTGGACTTTGGAGGACATTGGTCCATTAGCTGATTCACTAATGTTCTTTTCACAAGAGACACACTAAAGATGTACGACTACACCAAAAAGAAAAACAATTTTATTTGGGAATTAAAGTTTTTTTTATGTAATAAAGTAATATAAAAAATTACATATATTTATAATCAAACAGAATGATTGCATCAAAACGAAGTAATTGCTAAGGACTTTATACTATACAGATTTCATTTGTTTACAAATTTCTCTGTACTTCATGAAAGTTATTTCCACACATATGGATGTTTAAAAAAATTGGAAACACAGCATTTTCCCAAATAAAATTTTAGATTCTATTCATTTACAACTTAAAAAATACATTTTACTATTTTTCAATGATTTACTTTTGATATCCCAAAAGAATCTCGGAAATAAATTTCCAAAAAGGATTCAAGCACAGGAAACATGTATGTTTTTCATATTTACTTGATCACTAATTATGTTAAGTGAAAGCAATGTTAATATTTTACATATTAAAAATCATTCTCTTCCTCGTTTGCTTGCTGACTTTGACTCTTTTGATTTCAAACATGCAAGTATTTCTATATTTGCATTTGCACTCCATAAAATCGTACAAACAAGTAAAAAGAAATCCCAGATTTACATGTTTTGTTAGTAAAAAAATAAATATAAATAAAGAATATTTACACTGAGAGACATCGGTAATGGAGATGATAGTGTAAGTATATTTTGAGTTCTGCAATCTTTACAACAATATCTTGTTAAATAAATAATATGAGGGCTAGGTTCAGGAACCTGAAAAGAGAAAAAGGTAAATATACAATTTAAGAAGCTGCAAATGTTTTTCTGAATTCTTAACTTATATTTACGCAGCCTCTAGCTTCACAAAGAAATACTTTCATATTAAAATAACTAATAATAAAATGACTAATTTAGTTAAAATAACTAATAATAAAACAGTAAAAAAATTGTGCAGAACCTTAAATGACGATTTCTGGCTCCGTAAAGACAGCTAAGTGAGCTTTCGAGCCATACTAATCCTTCAATAAAGTAATACAGTGTCAGCAGAAAGTTTAAAACCAGCTTTTTTATTAAATCTCCAGCTTAATAAATTATCCAGCTCATGTAATAACAGAAGAATGTGGGGAATTAAAACAGAATACAAAAATTAAAGTGAAACTTGTAGAGACATTAGGTATTTTGGAAGCAGGAAAGATGAAAAATTAACAACGCCTTCGCCGGGAATCGAACCGCGGACCTTTGGAATACCGGCCCAGTGTGCAGAACCACTACACCACGAAGGCATGCTAGGAAAGCGGGAGAAATACCTTATATACTCCCCCTTTTAAAGGGCGACTGGGGTTTTTAGGGGTCCCAATCGCCAAATCCTGGGGGAGGAAAAACATCACCTTTTAGTTCGGGCGCCACTGTAAAGACATTAGGCATTTTGGAAGCAGGGAAGATGAAAAATTAACAACGCTTTTGCTGGAAATCGAATCGCGAACCTCTGGAATACCGGCCCAGGGTGCAGAAGTACAACACGAAGGCATGGTAGGAAAGCGGGAGAAATACCTTATAAACTTAAGTTTATAAAACACTATATTATTACAATGTGAAGTCCGCCTGTCTGTGTTAATATTTATCAACACAAACACATATTAGAAGAATGCTAATTGTAAATCTAACATACATTATAAGTAGCACTTTCGAGACATGAAAAGTGCAAGCTAAATTTTGTCCTTCGGTTTATTAAAACGACACTTCCTTTTCTTTGTGTACATTAACCACAAGGGGAGCATCTTTCAAAGTCATTCATAAAATGTTGTCATACATAGCACTTATTTTATTTAGCACAATATATAACTTACTTCAACAACATAAATATTTTACATAATGAGAATGCAAAATGACCATATAAACTCATGAGAATAGATATAAGTAGACATTATATTAACAGAATTTAGCTAGAAATAGCCTAATTTTTACCTCAATCGCAGAATTATTCATTACAGCATGTAAAACAAAAGCAGGCCATTCTTCGTCATTCTGAATGCAGCAAACTTTCAGCATAACCTCATAAAAATTGTTCTCTTCATTTTCTCTGTAATTTAAAGTTCATTTTATAAAAATTCCTTCATTCTGCGTAATTTTAATATCAAATTTTTTTTCACTATAATTCTTCAATAGAATTCTGAAAATCTGCACTCCTTGGGACCAAGGGTTGTGCGCATCAAAGAATTTTATGAGATTTATGAAAATTTTATGAGAATTTGTTTTTTTTTTTTACATTTCTATACTTCTAATTTTTTCATTAAAGCTGAATTTTTTGTACACGGCTAAGTATCAAAGCATATCCAAACTTTAAAAATTACTCACTCAAGCTTTACAGAATAAATAATTGTTATATTTTTTAAGTATAATTAATTATGTGCGCAAAAAATAAACCAATGCAATAAGAAAATGTAGTGGAAAGGAAGTAAATGATACTTTGAGAAAAATTAAAAAGCATCAAATTATTACATATAAAAAATAACATATCCACCGCCGAAATTGCTTTCAAAAGCGAATTTTATGCTCTTAGTTAAAAGTATGACATAAATAAAGAAACATATAATGCATGATCTAGAAAACGTTGATAAGACATGTTATTTTTAATTCATTCCTTAAGCTAATTTCATCATTACATTTCGCGCGGATTAGATTTAACTACACTACTAGCAATTAACAAAAAGTGCAAGAAATGTTTTCCATTTTTGACAACAGAAAATTATCTACAATTGGTATTTTTAATAACCTAACTATATTCGACGTGATATACTAAATACGCTGACTCCTTGCAAATTGTAAACAAAGTAGAGATATCCGTATTTGTTATAGAAAGACTGCGATGCGCGCTCAAAATGCTAAATAGCTTCAATAAAAAAATTAATATTCTTAAATTAAACTGTGTTTTTGTTAAGTTTATTTGAATAAACATTTTACCGTTAAATTTATCATGCTGAATTTTGGGAAAATGCAAATTTTGGTTAAATCTAAAAATTAGCGCCGTATACAGCCATTCGTGGAATACGGAATTGTGGTTTATTGGAATTTTACTGTACAGAACTTTTAGACTAGTGAGAATTACAGTCGAAAATCTTCACTCAGAATCGGTTTTCAACTGTAATTCTCACTAGTCTAATCTTCACTCAGAATCGGTACCTTAAAAAAGTGACAAGGACAGCAGCTCAGCACCAGTGGCAATGGGAATAGGACTCTACCGAACAAAGCAGGAAGACCTATGAATATTATCATAAAGTTTCGCTCGACCGTCTCGAGTCATCCCCACATATAACGAGATTTGTGACGGGGCACGGGCCTTTTCCATCCTATTACTATGAGAGAGGAATTGCAAATACCGAAAGTTGTGTCTGTGGAACCATTAGTAAACCAGACCATTACTTGACCCAATGCCCTCTAACCGCACAGTGGCATGCGCAGCTTCCGGAACAGGAAATTTCTCATAAGCGTTATCTGATAAAACAGCCAGCATTTCGCATCAAAATATGCAAGATAATGCAGAAACTGGAGGAATTGGGAACAGATTTGTGCAGTGTGGAATAGCTCCCTGTCAATCTCTCTTCTATCTTTTTTTAGTATATATTATGAAACATGTATGTATTACGGCCCACTGTATATATTATGAAACATGTATGTACTATGGCCAATGAAAATTATTATGAACTATGTATGCATTATGTAAAAGGCTCAATATATTATGAACTATGTAAGCAAGTATGAGCTATGTAAGCAACTATGAACTATGTAAGCATGTATATGTATGAACTATGTGAGCAAATATTATGAAAGATCTATGTATTATGAACTACTTGTATATGAGCATGTACTCTGAACTATGTAACTATGTAAGCATACATTATGAACGATGTAACTATAAGCATATGTTATGAACTATGTAAGCATGTATACAGGACCAATGCATGCTCTTATAGGCCCCATGAGGTGTTGCCCCGGATAGTTGCGGAACCTGGACTACACCCGAATAGTCTTAGTAAGCCGCACGGGTGTTCAGATTCTGCTCTCAACTCAACTCAAGTCAGAATCGGTGATACCTGAGTCTTAGAAACAAATGGCATTTGGTTATTAAAAGGAAAGTAGCCAGAGTTATTTACAGTAAAGCAATTTACAAGCTAAAACACAAAATATACAAATCTTTAAATCTAACAAACCTTTGGTTTTATCCTCCTTTACGGTTTATGGCAAGCCCATCATAACTTATCAAGTTAGAGATTAAATTTGAAAGTTAACGCCTGCTTTTTTAATTGAATATTTAATAAATTTGGAGGGAATTCGATAGTCTATAAGTACTTGTGTTAGTACAATTAGGTCATCTTTTAAGTAGTCTATTTGTGTACAGATATTTTTTCTGCTATTAATGTGATTAATTATTATTTTGCTAATAACTCTTCTAGACAAATTTGTATGCCAGTTAATTAGTTTAACAGTTGTAAATTTTAAATCTCTTATTTTATCAAAAAGTTTAATTTCATTATTTGTAAATCATGAAAATCTATTTCTCGTTGACTTGTAATTGTTTTAAGTACCAAGCAAGAAGGATGAATTTGGAATTTTTCAATAGATCCAAAATCATTGATAGTTATTGTATCATCTATGTGCTTGTATGTATTAGCAAAAAGCTTAAAATTAGTATTATCCAGCAGCTGCTGAAATTGATAGTCCTTTGCAAATAAGTATAGATTACAAATCTGTGATGAGAAATTTGCCCCCATAGGGATGCCTTTGATTTGTTTAAAAAAAGTGTCATTAAATTTAATATAGTGGTGAAAAAAGGCGCAATGTAGAAAATCTTTCCATTTGTCTTTTATGAAAATTGTTAAGCATTTCGGAAAATAAATTTAATTTGGGAACAGCACACAGGTCAGAAAATCTTTTGTAATCGGGTGCAGCAGAAATTTTAAAGTTTGCGGTGAACGGCTTCGTTTGCTTGATTATGGAAACTTTTTCTCAGTTGCTTTTGGCACGTAATACACCCATTAAGTTTCAATTAGTTGGCTGTAAAATTGTTTTCAAAGAATATTGAAGCTATTGTTTGCTTTATTTATTTTTGTGATCGTAAATTCCTTCTTAATTTCCTATATTTCGTTTTTAATTGCATTCCAGGTTAAATTACCTGTAAATTTTAACTTAGTTATTCAGTATTTAATTTTGCTATAAATTTCTTTGCACTCGTAAGTATGCATTACCGGGAAAACTTAGTTTATATGCTGTCTTAATTACAAATTCGTTCATTCGTAATATTTTCAGTATTACTGAGGCAATAGTTTTTGCTGATTCTGTAGATAAGTCTGAATTTAGTTCCAAATTTAATTAGTTCTCTTAATTGTAGGCCATTAACTATATCCAAATTACCTGTGATTATGTGATTATAGTGATCGTTGAGAAAAGAAAGAAATGCTGCCACTTTGCAGTAAAGTGTCAAACTGCTGTATATTGGTGCTCATGGTGCTGTATATCTAGTTCATGATTAAAGTATTTTTTTATATTTAAAAGAAAGTATCATACATGTGTAAACTGAATGAAAGACATGTTGATTAATTTTAAATATTATTGAAATTTACTTTGTCAAACTAAGGATGTAGTAAGTTGATGTTGCAATAATACTAGCTGGAATTCTTTCTTTGACTTAAAAGTTTATAGTTGCAAAAATCCAGTATTACATCTTTAATGATATTAATTCCTGCATAATTAGTTTTAGTTTATTACTTAAGTTTAAATTGGCTGTATGAAATGAATTATCAGCTTCTTTTATCTGTTTAGCCCACCAGCGGCCGAGCGGTAAAGACGCTGAACACTAGTAGTTACTAGTAGTTCGAATCCCGCGAACGGGCTGACTGCATGGGCGTTTTCGTGGTTTTACCCATGTGTAACGTGTATACTAGCCAGTTTCCCTTAGAAAGTCCTCTACGAAGGCATCCCTCCCTTCAGGCAGATAGCCCTCGTGTGCTTTGCCATAATTGAATAATCCAATCCAATCCTTTTATCTGTTTAGCATAGGTATTTAGCCCATAGCGGTAAAATGTTTTAAGCTTATGCTTGAAGAGTGATTCTTGAAGCAATCTATCTTTAGTATAAGTATGTATACCTAAAATCGGAAAATTAATATTATTGAAGTTGTGTAATTGAAAATGCTGTAACTCTGCTATGCTCACACTATTGTTTCTAGAAAATGCTTTCGCAAAACAAGAGGAAGTCAGAAAACGCTTAAAGGAGATGCAGGACAATGACGCTATTGAACCTTCATTTTAAGTATATTGAGCCTCCACTGACTTCATTATTGAGCCTATGGGCATCATCTATCGTTCATAGTTCGGAAGAAGGAAGATCAAACGTGATTTTACGTCGACTGCAGACGTCTAAATGACATTAAAAGAAAGACAGTTAACTCTTTCCTTAAAATCGACAACACTTTAGATATGCTAGCAGAAAATAAATGATTTCTCTCTTGAAGAGCAATTATCAGCAAGTGCGGATTTGAAAAGTGGTTATTAATAAGTGGAAATCGAGCCTCAAAGCTCTGAAAGATTGTTATTAAAGAGATAGTCACGAACTCATAGCTCGCAATAATACGCAAATTTCATTAAAAAATTTTAAAACGCAGCATATTTAACAATGATAATAACATTCGCAATAGTACGCAGATTTCACTAAAAAATTAAAACGCATCTTTAATAATAATAACCCCTAAAAAAGGAATAAAATTTCGCTTACTCTGAGAGTAGAGCCACTTGATCTTCTGTGAAGCAGAATTCAAAAGTTTTACTTCCATTCCTCAGATCTTAGAACAAAATTTTAATATATATTAAATATTTATCCATCCAATCAAAGAAACGTTTTGCAAAATGATCTCTAAAATTATTTCGAGCATATGTTTTATATACACTGACGAACCAAAACATTATGATCATCTCCACATTTTTCAATGAACTCATCTGAATGACATGGGGGGTACATGATTAAGTGGGAATGGTATTTAACTGCTGCTGGAGAAGGTAAGTAATCACGCTAGCATTTACTTTTGCGAAGGATGGGATAAGCTGCTGATCTAAGAAAATTTGACAGAGGGCAGATTGTAATGATCCGAAGACTTGGAACGAGTATCTCCGAAACTGCATGATTGATAGTTGTTCACGATCTGCCCTTGTTAGTATTTATGCAGCGTGGATAAATGACAGTGAAACCAGGAGTAGACGCCAAGATCCAAGTGCCACCAAAGAAAAAAGACGTCAGAGGCTGTTTCACTTAGTACAGCAAAATCGGAGCCAGACAATGACTTAGCTGACAGCCCAATTTGGTGAAAGTGTTTCGGAACACACAGTTCAGCTGACACTGTTGCATATGGCACTGTGCAGCAGACGTCTCACTCGTGTGCACCAAGTGTCATTGGCCCGCTGATCAAGCGTCATTGTCAACTATGCTCACAGTGGGTCCGGGAACATGAGACTGGATCTTGGGTAAGTGGAAAACAGTTGCCTGGGCGGATAAATCACGATTTCTCATTTATCATGTCGATGGTCGTGTCAGGGTACGCCATCTTCCAGGTGAACAGTTGCTCTCTCCCGTACAACAAGTCATACGCAGGCTGGTGATGGCGATATTTTGTTTTAGAGGACTTATGGGATCCTTAGTTGTAGTAGGTTGCCATCGCTGTTTAGAGTGTAGGACTGCTAAAAACTTGTGGCATCCATGCCAAGCAAGTTGCAGCTTTTTTGCAGGCCAAAGATCGCGCAACGCGTCAGTGAGTAAGTGGCCATAATGTTTTGGCTCTTCAGTGTAAAATCTACTAATATTTCTGAAAACTGTATAAACAAACAAAGTAATTCATCGATGTTTTCAATTTTTACCTACATTCTGATATAATCGATTAATATCATTTTACATAGTTTAGGAAAAAAACGTAGAACATTAACTGTAATTTTTGGGAAAACACATCATGAGAAAAATTTGCAGCTTGTATCATGTTGAATGCACCACATGAAAATAACAGAAGCTTAATGCAACTAAAATGTATTCTATCGTTTCATACGAAAATTTCCAAACTTCGTAATTTTTTATTCTAAATTAAACAGTTTAATTCAGTTTTGTATTTTAAAATGTAGACGACAACATACTTGTAAATAGCAGCACAAGAACATTTGTGTCGACAGCGCGAATAGCGGCAACGTTATACTAATGAAAAATAAAAAGTCTAAAACTTTATATATATGTGTGTGTGTGTTTAGGAGACTTAGTCAAAATATATAACATATAGTAAGATGTAAAATGATAAAGAAAAGAAGGAGAAAAAATAGGAATATTCTAAGTTATGATAAAAAAGAAAACAATTTTATTTTCAAAATTAACATATCAGTATGACAAACAGCTAATGTCTCTTCGGAATATGAAAAGTATGGTTGCTTAGTAAAATATTCAGTTATGGAAATACGTCATAACGTCAAATCAGCATAACGTCCATGTGTGGGCTTTGGAGGAACCTCATCGTACGCGACCACGTGCAGCTCAAGAGCGTTTCTCGGTCAATGTTTGGGCAGGCATTCTTAGAGACTACCTCACTGGACCGTACTTTCTGCCCAGTCCTTTGGAGAGTAGGGCATACCTGATCTTCTTGCAACAAATCCTGCCCGAACTTCTTAAAGCAGCACATGTTCCTCCGTCGTTGCGCCACTCCCTGTGGTACCTGTATAACGAGGCTCCTCCACATCACACGATTGACGTCCGCCGACACCTCGATGTAACCTTTTTGACAGCGGCGGATAGGTCGTGGTGGCCCGGTTCATTGGCCTGCCATATTACCGGACCTATCATGCATGGGCCGTTTTTCTTCTGAGGTCACATGAAGAGTTTGGTGTAAGAGACGCCCGTTCCTTCAGTTGAAGACCTCGTCGTTCCAATATCGGTAGCTGCCGGGAGGATACGTTACATGTCAGGAATCTTCCAGAACGTAAGGAAGTCCATGCAGCGACGCTCTCACACCTGCCAGACGACTTGGTCGTAATTTTGAGCACCTGTTATAGTACGACTTTTCAATAAAATGTTTTCTGTCCCATTAATGTGTTGCTGTGTTTGTTCTTTTTCTCTGCTTTTTTACAGCATAGCACTTGCGATCTGCTCTCCTATGTGATTCCGAGTCGTTTCTGTACCCCTACACACTCTGCAAATTTGTCGGTCTGGTAGCGAATCGCCCTGTATAACATTGTCCTACTATAAGTATTTTGACATAAAATCGGACATTTTAATAAATGACATACCGATTTTTCTCCATACTTCGATCCTACGCCTTAACTTATGCCATAGTGCCAAGTTTGATAAAAATCGCTCGAGTAGTTTTTAAAAAATCACGTCTCAAAATTTTAGCTCCTTCATGTTAATTGAATTTGATATATATTTATTAATATCTCTTTTAACGTTGAGGACTACATTCCTCAATGATGGTTTCAGGTACAAAAAAAATTAAGATGCAAAACATGGCTTAGTAGAACGCTTATATCTCAGCAACTCCAAAAGCTATCATTTTTGTTTATGATTATTTGACAGTTAAAGAAGACCACACACACTCAAAAGATAGCTTTCCGATTTTATATTATGCGGTGGTTTTATATTATGAGAGGACTTTCGGCAAGCCATACATTTAGTGTTCTTATGCCGCAAAATTTATAAACATCCATGTCTTCCCTGGGATTCAAACTCGGGCTCCCCTAACCCCTATACCGTCTGGAAGCAATGAGATTAATTACCTGTTATATAAAGTGAAAATGAATTTGTAAAACTATCTAGCGATTCAAACTTAAAACTTGAGTTTTCACAAAAATCCTTGATGAATTTTAGAATGGAACTAGATTTTTCACTATTTCTGAAATGGCATTAAATGTTCTCTCATTCAGCACCCCATATTTTTATGAAACTACTTTTCAGCTTTAATTAAAACCAAATGCCGTTCAATGTTGAAACATGTTGAAGATGCTTATGTCCAGCGAAATCATATATCGAACCAACATTTAATTTGTTATGCGGCAGAAAACAAGCAGATCAGTCTCATTAGAATTTTCTTTAATTTTTTTTTCCTTAAAATAAATCCTAAAATTACTTTATATATATATATTATTTACCAAAAAAGACAATTATTTACTAGAGAATATTTATTTTTATATTTAATATTTGAGGTTAGGTCGCAATTGAAAAACATTTAAGAAGCGCTGAGTTAAAGAATATGTTATATGAAAACCCGTAATATGCATTTAAAATATTTTTCTTCTCTTAGAAGCCATTTAACTGAAGCTTTGTTACATAATAGGGTTATGCTCATTAACTATTAATCCTGAGATTAAATTTAAGACTACTTTTTCAACTCTTATTAATGAAGAAGTTTATTTTTTCCGTAACTCGCTTCAGACTAAACGTTCCTTTTTCTTACCTAAGTGTTTAAATATTTTAGGCATTCTGAATAATAAACGATAAAAGTATTAATAATAAAAATGATAAAAATCAATGATAAAAATAAGATAAGTTAAATATAAAAGTTACTTTTAAACTAGAAATAATGAAATAAGCTCAAAAGAAAATAACCATCTTACGAGATCTTTGAATAAAATTTTATTGGTAAAGTAAAATTTAATAATATTCTGGGAATCATGAAGATTAAAATTTCAGAAATTTGTATATTCAACGCTTTCTGATTGAGTATATTTACTTTTAAATATCTAATAAAAATACAAATTTAAATAACTTTTGACTCGTATAACTAATCCAGTATTATTCATATATAAGAGATGAATAAATCAGATAAATATAGTTTCAGTAACATTTCTGCTTTTTTCCACAGTCTTATTTTATCTAACATATCAATTTTAAAGACATTCTCAACAGAAATAGCGACAGGCGATAAATAAACCCCTTTTTATCCAATATGTAATTTTTGTGCAATTAACAGTAAAATAAAGGAAAGTTAAAAATGAAATACTGGCTGAAATTTTAACATGGCATTTTTTTTTTAAAAGAGAGTTCTATGCATCTAAACCGA
Organism: Stegodyphus dumicola; assembly: GCF_044657685.1. Classification (NCBI taxonomy): domain Eukaryota; kingdom Metazoa; phylum Arthropoda; class Arachnida; order Araneae; family Eresidae; genus Stegodyphus; species Stegodyphus dumicola. Next base: position 7,437,374 of record NC_140773.1, read on the forward strand.
AATATAAGTGATGAGAAATAAATAGATCACTGAAAATGAATATTTTAGATTATCTTGTAGGATTCCTCACTGTGTAATTCTAAGTTATAGTTGAATGTGAAGAATCTTAAGAATTAATAAGCGAATAATCGCTTGAGTTCGTGAGACAGTAAATAAACTTGAAAAGGGTTAAAAGGCCCTATATTATTCAAATAAGATTTAACAGAACTCCGTCTTGGAGTTGTACAATAAAGCCGACACTCGAACTTGAACTTAAGAGACTAAGAATTAAACTAAACTAATCTTAGTTAAAGGAAATATAGCCGAAGCTATCAAGATTCTAACGGAGTTGGCCCCTTAACGCTAATTGACTGCGAAGCTATCAAGGGCCTAAGTACGGCCGAGCGTAATAATAGATTAAGACAGAGTAGTCCACTAAAAAGCCGAACGCGTGCCAGCCAGAATATCTGGTATCTCTCCGACTAATACAGTAGAACTTTATTCGAGGTTAAAAACCACTCTTCTTCAATTAACATTCAGACGTGATTCTAAAACTACGTTCTGGCCGGAAGTGGTAAGTTAAGAAGCGATAGGAAAGAAAGTTTAACTCAACTATTAATAAAATTAATATAATCCTCACAATCTAAAATAAGTCTATTATTGTGACTTATCTCATTTTTCTGACAGTAACATCAGAACAAGTCCATGAAATTCATCGGAGCAAGGAGTGCAAGACTGGACCTGTCGTTGGCAAGAGCACCATACCGGTCACAGTACGACTTTGCTCAGTTCCACCCCCAATTTTGAAGAAGAACGCCCCGGGGGACGAGTCTGAGGATCAACTATCTTGCCTTATCGCGAATCTCTCCAGAGGACTTTCGGCTCGCCGAATATATAGAGTGCCCACATGCTGCACAGCCATGCCTTCATCGGGATTCGAACGTGGACCCTTCGGTACAGCAGTCAGTGTCTCACTAACCACTATTACGGTTGGACGGCAAAAGAACACTTCTGATTCTGGCATAACGGAACATAGACTACACAGGGGTTGTCCGCAGGGATCTTGCTTGGAGACTATCTTATGGTTCATAGTGACAAATTCAATTCTTAAACAACTTTATAAAGAATCGGACTGCTCTTTCATAGCATATGCGGATGACTTCTTACTCATCTTCAAGGAGAAATCAAAACTTCAAAACATAGCTCAACATTATCTTGATATTTTCGGTAACTGGTCACGGCAACACAAAATTAATATCTCTCCTTCCGAAACGCAGGGTATGATAATCGGAGCAAAGGGACCATTGAAACGTACGCCATCACTTAAAATACAAGGCTTCTCAATTAAAATTGTTGAAAACTTGAAATACTTAGGCTTAATTATAAACAATAGACTTTCCTGGCTCCCTCCCCTTCGCAACCTCAAAAAACGAAAGTGGATTCTCTTACCAACAATATGAAACGCACAGAAGCGGCTAAATGGGGCATTTCATCTTCTCTTTTGAAAATACGGTACCAAACATTCACTGAGAAAATAATCCTCTACGGAGCAGGTATTTCGGCCAATTCTCTAACTAAGCAAAGAAACATCTACTTCAACTATCCGACGGCCTCACCATCTTCTAATTTGTCGAGGATACCGCAACTGCCTCACCTTCTAATTTGTCGAGGATACCGCAACGGCCTCACCTTCTTCTAATTTGTCGAGGATACCGTACAATCTCTACAGCAGATAACAGGTCCTTTCGGGATTACTTCCGTTGGACCTTGTAGTACTGAGAGAATCAACTCTGTGCGGTGACTTGCGTTTAAGGTAGAATCGGACCCTGTGGAATCAAGAGAATTTTGTAGCAAACTTTGAATCAAAAATCTCATCACCTGCTTTTCACCCCTCTGCCATGGATCTTCGGAACTTAACTTACCAAATAGCCAGTCTAGTTACTGATCATTTTTCAATATTCACAGATGAGTCCAGTATGGATACAGGGACGGGCAGTGGAATATTCATTTTAAAGGACAACAATACTCAACGCCGATGGCGAAGAAGACTGAATAAAAATAATTCTGTGTTTCAGCAGAATTACTCGCAATTTTAAAAGCAATTAATCTTACACATTGACTTCCGAGTCCTGTGTTTATCTATAGTGATTCTCTCTCTGCCCTTAAAGCATATTTCAGGATTTCGAATCAGAAGCCCAATGGTGCATTACATACAGAAAATGTTACTTAATTTTGACTCCAGAACTCGACCAATACTTTGCTGGGTGCCTGCACATACACGCATTTTTGGAAATGAACTTGCTGATGATACGGCTAAAGAGGCGGCAATGGGCACGAATCTGCCTGAATTCTCTCTTCCTCTACTGTGTCTACAGGGCTCATATCTCAAGATATTAACTAGTATGCAACTTTCTCAACAGTGGCAGCTCAGGTGGATTACTGCTAACTGAGATAGAAGAATGCATAAATTTGTCTCAAAGGTCTCAACCAACTTCCCTTCCAGTTCCTCGGCACTCACAACATTTTTAACAGGGCAGGAATGAACCAACAATTTAGTAAGACAATCAATAGCATTAAAAAATTTGACCGACATCATACAGTGGTGTTCCGAAAATGCTTTATTTCTTAGAATTCCACAACTTTAAGCATTAAGATTTACTCAGATCAATTTCTTATAGAATCTTAAAGTCACCAGATCTACTCAATGTTTCCACCTTGACTTCTATTTATCCCATGGAATGCAAATCCTTTGAGAAACTCTTTGAATTCTGGGGGATAGATACGCCAAAGCGTAATCACATGCACAGTGTATCTATTTGCTTTCAAACCTTTGAATATCATTACAATCATATGTGAACTGATACGGCTCAAAACCTTATACCTCGCAAGGTTGCTTTGTAAATGTTGGCAAAATTGTCCTCCCTATAAGCACATCCCCCTCTCCAACTTTTATTTATTTATTCATAGCGTTAGTTTTATGTTATATTTCGCATATGCCTTTCTGATGTTGCCACACATTGATGAAAATAACATTATTATTTGTGGCACAATACAAAGTTCTTTCGCAAATTACTGCAAGAAACTATGTTCCTACAGAAACTCTTACATATTCATATAATAGCGAATTGCATATGTCACAGTGTTCTACTTACACAACTTATCTATGTTAACTGTATAATCCATGTTATTGTGTATGTTATAACAACAATTCTTAAGGTTGCAAGCTATTATGCTGATAAGTATTATTTCTCATTCTTGGTGTGCTAATAGTAGAAATCTACTTTTATTTACTGAAAATATTACTGTGTATTATCTATGCAACTTGCCTATGTAACTGCGAATTATATGCGTCACCGTTTTATCTATGTAATTACATACTTCCACATTTACGTCTGAAATACTCTGTATTATATTGCTCGTATATAAACTGTACGGTTGTTTTGTTTTGTGTGACTGACGGTGTTAATCATTTTCATAATACCTATGTAACTATGCATCACCTCCCCCCTTTTTTTGGTAACTCATGCAACTGCGCAACATTGTAATAGCGTATAAAGATTTCTATAACAGCATTTCTTATATGTAACAGTACAAATTATGTAACTGTGAGAATTCGTAATCTAAGTATCAAATATATGGTATATCATTGATTTGTAATTGAATTCATAATGTTGTAACATATATAATGCCGAAAGTTAAAGTTGTAATTGTATTTGGCTTGACCTCTGTACAAGTAATATCTAATCACAAGATTTTGTAACCTTAATTTTGCACTAGATCAAGCTCATTATTACTTTGTTTCTCCTTTACAACTGTTTATTTTCCTATTGTATTAAGCTTAAAATATCTGAATTTTTTTTTAGTTGCTTCAAGCAAAGATGACAATGTAGTTATTCTTCGATTGTGACTCTAATTGTGTAACTTGATTATGTTAAATTAATGCCTGTCTGATCTGGCTTGGCCAACTGAGGCTGTAGCGGAGCTGGTAGTAGACTTCTACTCATCAAGCACTATTCCGCTTGATAATCTTTTAGATAATTTTAGGTCGGAAGCCTGCTCAATGGTGCTAAATGCTATATACAGTGTGATCAAAAAATCAGTATAAATTTGAAAACTTAATAAATCACGGAATAATGTAGATAGAGAGGTAAAAATTGACACACATACTGAGAATAACATGGGGTTTTATTTGAAAAGCAATTATCTGATCAGAAAAGCAATAATTAGCATAACAAATTAAGATAAAGCAAAGATGATGTTCCTTACAGGAAATGCTCAATATGTTCACCATCATTCCTCAACAATAGCTGTAGTCGAGGAATAATGTTATGAACAGCACTGTAAAGCATGTCCTGAGTTATGGTGAGGCATTGGCATCGGATGTTGTCTTTCAGCATCCCTAGAGATGTCGGTCGATCACGATACACTTGCGACTTCAGGTAACGCCAAAGCCAATAATCGCACGGACTGAGGTCTGGGGACCTAGGAGGCCAAGCATGACGAAAGTGGCTGCTGAGCACACTATCATCACCAAACGACGCGCGCAAGAGATCTTTCACGCGTCTAGCAATATGGGGTGGAGCGCCATCCTACATAAAAATCGTACGTTCCAGCAGGTGTTTATCAGCCAGGCTGGGGACGATGCGATTCTTTAACATATCGGCGTACCTCTCAAACGTCACCATAGCAGTTACAAAACCAGAATCACGCATTTCCTCGAAGAAAAAAAGGCCCGATAACAGTATTATTATTATTATTTTTTTTTTGTTGTTGTTGTTGTTCTAATAAAACCCCATGTCATTCTAAGCATGTGTGTCAATTTTTACCTCTCTATCTACATTATTCCGTGATTTATTAAGTTTTCAAATTTATACTGACTTTTTGATCACCCGGTATATTAACCAGTCAGTCATCTTATTATATTTGCTTTTACTGTCACTTCCATTTCCGTCACCTCTCACAAGAACGCAGTTAATGAATTTAAGAACAAGAGTTCTTGAAAACATCTAAGAGTCTAAATATGCTTAAAAAGGCTTTAGGCTTGCTAGCCGAAGCTAATGTCTTGAGGACATAAGCCAAACTCTAAAGGTGCGCTTTGTTTAGTAAATCTCATATTTTAGTATTTTACATTTTACTTTAAGCTTTGATCTCCGCAAGCTGCAAAGTTAAGCTTCTGCTCTTTCACAAATTGTGTACTGTTAGGCTGACGAACTAATGAAAACATCTACTATAAATCTTCCTTTGTCATCGAGTTACTTTAAGACGAATTCTATCAGATACGTCGTTTGACTGTCTTCATGGAGCCAGAGATGAAGTACGAAACATTTATTACAGAGGAATAAGCTTATTAACCCCTTGGGTACATTTGATGTCTGAAGACACGTCATTCACTTTTTTTTCCCTTGACGTGTCTAAGACGTCAAACCAAAAATTAAACTCTTGGGTACATTTGACGTCTGAGAGACGACATTCAGTTGTTTTCACTAGGAGCGGATGACATGTCTAAATCGTTATTCGAGGTTAGGCACAATTCTGTTCATTTCATTGTAGCTTGTATCAGTCATAATACTAGAAGAGACAATTACAGTATTTCGGTGAACATTATTTGCGATACACAGCCCCATTATGTCAAAAACAAGGAATATATTTTATGATAGTGATAGCGAAAGTGACTTCGAGAAATCTAAAGAAGAACTGTTTAGTGATCCTGAAATTGACAATTACAATGAAATACAAAGCGAAGGTGACGAAGACGATATTGAACTAGAAAATGATGACAATTGTAATATAAAATCAAGGTTTCGAAGACGCACAAGACGTCTATCGAGCAGCGATAGTGAATCTTCACGTGAATCAGTATCAGAGGAATGGATTTAGGAAGAAGAAGAAAATGTAGCCGATATAAAAAGTTTTTCTGAAATATCTGGAATTAATCCTTTGAGCCTGCATAGACTAAGTAGTAATCCTACGTCTTTAGATGTTTTGAAAGAAGTCTTGAATGAAGATTTTTGGGACACTATAGTAATGAAAGCTTATATTGCATTATGCATCTTGATGTCGCACATGAAGAAGCCAAAAATGCATATGTATTGGTCAAAAAGATATGCAATAAGTACTCCAATTTTTGCCAGCACTATGGCACGCGATAGGCTTTTGATATTTCAAGCTTTCTACATTTTACGGATAATGAAGAGGAAAATAAAGATGACAGAATAAGAAAGATTAGAAATATAGTGGATTACCTAAATACTAAATTTTGTTACATTTATACTCCTAAAGTGAAGTAGCTATTGATGAACCGCAACCAAAAATTATATCCGTTCCACAAGCAAATATTTTCTCAAATAAATCCGTACCCAAGGGGTTAATAAACTAACAGTTAACTGTAATACAAATAAAATTAATAAAATGTATAATAATTGCTGTTATATACACAGTTTAAAACAAATTTCAAATAGAGAGAACCTATTCATATGATTTTCAAAGATGAAAAATATAATATTATAGAAAACGAAGAATAAAATCAAAAAATTATGAAAATAAATAAAATTTTGGTTTTAGGCATAACTGGAGTCGTAGAATCAAAATACAAGTATGAAAAAAAATGGCATGCCATTTCTAAAAAAATTCAATTTTGTGTCAATATACGTACATTAGAACAATGTCATATAAAAAATCTATATATCCTAAGTCGCGCTTTCGAAACATGAAGAATGAAAGCTGAATTTCGTCAATCGGCCGGGAAATATAGGAGTTTTTTTAGGGTGGGGGAGGGGAGGAATAAACTAAACTTTTTATTTTAGTTGTAATATTTTCTAATAACGTAAGATTTTTATATCAGCTACCATTACATTTTAATAGCCAATGACAATCACATAAAAACAGTTAAAAATGATAAATATCTACATTTTTTCACTGCAATTTTATTTGACATAGAAAAGGAATTAATTGTACATGATCCTTTATACATATAGACCTGGAACTAATGGTATAATGTTTCAGATGTAAAAATAAAATATGAAAAGTTTTTGAGTTAAATGCATGTACTAATTAAAAGTTTATCCAAGTGTTCATATCAGAATTTCATTGACGTAACACTTATTTAAGTATTTAAGCAAATTCTGCACAGCTCAATTTTTTTAGACGTTACTTACCGATAGCTTGAGGTAATAAAATATATTCAACAGTTTTGAAAAAGACTGAGTTGATATCCACTGTAGCGATAGCAGTAATAATTGGGTCGGGGGTTGTCATAGCAGGAGGTACAGAAGAACATTCTGGATTCGTTTTCTTAGCCCGTAATATATCCGGCGGCAATTTGCTTTGACTGTATGAAAGAAAGAATGTTTTAAATAATCTCAGAAACTTGCAAAATCAATTTATACACAACATTTATATAATGTACTTAAAAATTTTAAATTTACATAACATGATACCGATATCACGGCGACAACATAACAAAAATATTTCGTGCTAGTTTTTATTCAATGAAAAGATATCAAATCTGTAATAAAAATGCCATATTTATATATGTTTTTGTTTCATTCTCTTTAGGAGAATTTACAATATTGCTGCCTTAACTGCTAAGTTTTATTTAGTTCCGTTTTTCGTTTACCCCAGCAAACGCGGAAAGAAAAAATAAAGACGCTCTTCACTGTCATCTATAAAGTTTGCATTTTTAGTCATTTTATTTTTCGATATACAGTCTAGATTCATCGAGATTTTGGCGATATTAGACCATCGGTTTACATTTAATAAGATGACATTTAAAGATTATAAAATTTAAAGTATAAAATAGTGGTTTATGAAATAATGGAGCATTTATGACTTTAAAGGAATCAAAATTTACATTAATAATGATAATAAATAAAATAAAAATGATTGATTAAAAATAAAGAAAAAATTAGATTTTTACATGTACCTAAATGCTGTTTATTTAAAAGAATTGACATACCTTGTGAACTTAAAAATTTTCCTTATCGAATAGCATAAAAAGTTCTACATGTTTGTCTCCCATTATATCTTCAGATACATCATCGAATTTCATTTCATCTTCGTTACACTGATCCATAAATAAATAATAATTATTCGTTCCCTTTTTTTTTTTACCAAAACCAAACACCTTGCTGCAGCATGACTTCCATTTACTTTCGCAAACTAAATAAGTTGTATTTGAAACCAGCCCTGTACTGTTTCGATTGGCAGGAGCCACATTTAATATTAAAAGGAACACTAGATTAATTGTATTTCAACTAAAGCAAATGCGATTTACTAAAGACTTCGATGTTCACTTCAAAATCACATCTTCAAATGACTACAGAAAGAGGAAACATCTGACTCCTAATTTCGTAAAATCATTCGGATCGGAAAGGCATTCTTATCCTGTCTCCCTTTTCTCGAAACCCTTGTGTAATATTCTTGTGCACACTTGCATTTAATACAACCCAACCTCTTTGCAGAATTTATTACTTCTTCAAAGATTCCCCCATCACACACAGACACGCTTTTCTCCCCTTATCGCTACCACTGTTCGAACACCTGGGAAAAATTTTCGAACGAATGATTTCAAAAGATATGAGCATCACACATTTACAGCGTGTACAGCTTAATATGATCACGTCCTTTTCGAACTTATTTCATTTATAAGGCGGCTGAGTTTTATATGCTATGATGGGCTGCACGCAGGATTTCATTTCTGTTACGGATTTACAAGTCAGGACTGCTACGGACCTCCACCAGAATGTCCTATGGCCTCGTCCTGCTCGGGCCTAGTTCACCATCTTTCGGGTCCCAACGTGCACGCTCATACTCCGCCTAAACGAGATAAATTGGACAGGACGGGTAATTGGTGCTCTTTGGATGTTGAAAAGCCCCAGGATCCCAATTGAGACGGCGTTTTGCCGCCCTTTGCTTTCAATGTACCTCTGGGCCTGGTCAAGACCCATTGATTTCTGTTAGGTATACAATGTTGGATATTTTCGGGAGGGGGCGAAAGCTATAAAAATAAAACAGACTTATTTTTATTAAATAAAGAGACTTATTTAAGACTAACGGGCAAGCTTGCCAGATAAACGGGCTGCGGGCAAAGCAAAATTTGTAAGTTCTATGCATATCTGAAAAGAAAATGTAGAAAAATATTTCAATATGAATTGTTTCAGCTTTATTTTGGCTTGATTAACGATTTTCGGCCATACAAAATAAGGTTGTACCAATGTTTTCATACAGACACTCTGTGACTATAAAACTGCTACTCTGTGTACTGCTGTCCAACTATGAATCCTTGATCATCATGAGGAAAGAAAATACGCATGTCAGCGGTTCAAAGTTAGGATTTAAAGTACTGATATTAATGAGACCAACACCTCTTGCATGTTTCTGTTTGATGGAGCACTGCCATCTGCACGCTTGAAAACAACTGCAACTTAATTTTCTTTTGGAACGTTGTAACGTCCTGTGCTTACCTGTAACAACACTTTTGCCCTTAATGTACATACGGGTAGCAGCAGCAGTTTCAGCACCTTGCTTTCATAGAGTTCCTTCTTCAAATTTTACAGCATCTTGTAGGCTTTTGCATATGGAATTACATTCCTTAAAACTGCATCCAATTGTGTAAACAGTTCAGCACTCAGAGCAACTTTTCCAAGTATATTCATTCTTTGCCTGAGGACTTGATCCGAATCTAAAATATCCAGCTGGGCATATTATTCTTGATCAGGTGGAGGTGGATGAAGGTTGTTTGCTCGATGATATATGGCATCATTAATTCAAAAACAAAAAGGACCTGAAGGTGTAGGTATTTTTATATTGGCACCCAAAGAAGCAAAACTAAAAAGACAGTTATAAGCACGTCATATTAGCAAAAACATCATGGGAAAATTGGTCGTTCCCATTCATTAAATTACGCTATTCTTCTGGATATATTCTTTCAGCTTCTAAAACTTTCCCATTATGACAGCAGTGCACGTATCTTCCGTGTTCCCTTCTCTTGGAAAGAAGAGTCCACTGCAGAGATCGCAGCAAGCTACCATTGAACTGACACTGTGTTGAATAACTTCGAGGCTACATCTTCCTGCATTGTAAAGAGTGCTACGTGAATGTCGTGTTGTATTCATGCGAAGCCTGTCTTCTCGTATAGTCATTGCTTTTTCAGATCAGACTTCTCTGTTATCCGAAGCGTCTTGCATTCGTCGTTAGGTGATCATCGTGTTATACGGAATGTCGAGTAATCAAGAGTCGAATATGCGAGACATTACTGAATTTAAAAATAAGCAAATCTCAAGCTATTGTTACCATAATAATAAATTCGAAACTACCTTCCCTTTCCCTTCGCCCCTCTTCTCCCGAAAATTAAAATCTTCATATTAGCATCAATCAAAAGTCCTTTTACTGTGGAAATACTCAGTATTTTGAAGCAGGTAATAGAATCCGTTGTTATTATAGAATTTCTATTTTCCTCTTAAGTTTTTACTGGTCAAAAAAAAAAAAAAAAAAAAAAACTGAATAGAGAAAAGTGAATAGAGAATCACCAAGTGAATAGAGAAAAAAACGAAATTCTGTTGAAATAAACAATAGCTCATACGCCAAGGTAAACAGCTATAGATAGCTTAGGGAGAAAGCAAAGATAAGGCAAATTCTCCTTGATAGAGAAATGTCGCAGATCACTAATATCACTTAAAAAGTAAGTTACAAAGTAAGTACAAAGCAAGCTACAAAGCAATGCTCACCGAGCAAAAGCTCAGTACAACCACACAACTCTGAGCTGAACAATTGGACTAACTAACTCCTTCACTTTTTCAGAAATTTCGAAAATGTTACCATGTAAGCTACAAACCTTCAAATGTCACCAAAATTTCAATAATGCCAAAAGCCCGATAGGAGGATTTTTACCCACATTACAGATTGTACTGAGCAATCTTCACAAATGAATTGTCAATCATTTCACAGCTAAAAAATCTATCGGGAATGTACACGAAATCAACACTTAAAGCACAATAAGTGATAATAATTTGATTAACAACAAATACACAATAAAACGCACTAAATAAATAATATATACGTTATAAGTAGTAAAATAACTATATTTTAAAATTCACATTGATAGTAAAGATATTTATATAATTAGTTTAACATTTAGCTCTTATTCTAATTCAACAATCATCTAAACGAGATTTCATTGAACCTTTCAGAATAGGAGCCATTGTTTACCAGTTATAAACTGCATACTACGAATATTTAGGGATATATCCAAGTTGCTGCAGGTGAGACGAAAAGTGCCAAGCATTTCGATTTTCTTTGTGTGTATTTGAATAAAATAGTCTAATAGCAGCTGCGCTTTGAAGTACAACCGACTGAAATTTGCTAGAGTCAAAAGGTATAAAAAGATATCAAAATTTCAAAAAACTCCGAGGTAGAACTGACAGGCGAGATTCCAGCCATGTCTCAAAACAATGCATTGTTTTAAGAGTTCATAAGGAATTAGGACATGGAAACAGGATGTCAGTAGCGCCTTAATATTGCGAGAGATTTCGTTCAGTGAACTCTTCAGAAGTGTGCAGTGCCGCCTTTACCAGTTAAAGATTTTTATATTCATAAAATGATGAATAAGAAGTGGAACTAAATGGTTGAATGAATGGTAACTTCGATCAAAACCCTTAATTTCCGCAAAGTTTGATAGCTCGGTTTGCATATTTTTATCCTTATTATTGTAAAATTCAAATTATCATTGTTTCGAGCTAAATGAAAACTACAAATTAGGTATTAGTTCTATATTTAAGTCTATGAATCAGACAGAAATATCTTTTTCACGATTAATTCAATTAGTTAAATGACATTTAAATAGTGAATTTACTATGCAAAAAGAATTTAATCTCAAATTAACTTGAACCCCCCTTCCAGAAATTTAATTTTTTATTGGGTCTGAAAATGGTGATGCTTTAACAAAAATAGTCATGCTCTAACAAACTAAATTTACATAAACTATAATTTTTTAATACTGCAAATTTCTTCTGAAGTCAAAATTTTTGTTAAAGATCAGTATAATAAAGGGCAAGGGGAAAAAGTATGAGGAAAATGTATTTTAAAATTACAATTAATCTAGTTTTTTTACATGAATTTTTCTAGCTTCTCTCTCTCTCTATCTGTTTGTTCGAATCAAAGCTTGATATCAATTTTTGACACATTCTAATAGAACCTTTCCTTTCCCTTCTCATGTTGAAGGAAGCGTATTGTTTTGATTGCATATAAAAACATGTCCTGGCAAAATTGACGAATGATATGAACGAAACGAATCTAGCAGAAACCCTTGGCAAGTATTGCTACCACTCAAAACATAAGATCTTTAATTTATCTTTCACTTGCAGCTGCGAAAAGCGATTCTTAAATTAAGGAAACTATAATCAATTTATTTTGAAAATGTAATCAGTTTAATCATCCGTTTTGCACTAAAAATATTAGACAATCTAGAATATCCATTAAATTAATATAAGGCATGTATTGTAAGAGGCAGGTGAGAATTTGATTACAGACCACTTCACGATGAGAGAAAGTATTCCATAAGAAAAGAAGATGTCAAATTTCAAATGAATGCAATGAACAATTTTTTTTTCATTAAACGTATCTGATCAAAAACTAAATAAAAGATATAAGCGTTCACTATCATATTAGCTGCATTTTAAATGTTCACATTACTAACATGTTTAGCAACATCCGTACAACAACTAATAACATATCTAGAATAGTGTCCCTACTTTTGTTTACAAAAAGTAGACAGAACAAATCCAATTTTTCTGTCCCCCCCCCCCGCTCGGGATTCTACTAAAACCTCAATGCGGACAAAAGTTGCTTCATTGCTGATCCAGAAAAGCCACTGGAAAGACAAATAAGTTATAATAATTTAAGGTGGATTTTTTCCCTTTAAATATCATTAAGAGATACTCTGTTGTGATTTACAAAGGCGTAACATTCCTTAATTTAAAATTTTGTTACGGTTATATGCCAAAAGCATAGTCACACAAGTAATTTATAAGTTTTCGAGTACTAAATACACTTTCCTAATATTCATACGAAAAAAAAAAAAAAAATCTGATGACACCTCAAGACTTCCTTATACGGAATATAAATTATACGGATTTTTTGCTGCATTTGATTTAAAGTTATTTCCTCGAAATTCATTAAAAGATACATTTCTCATTCAATTAATTCAGTTCTTACTTTCTGGGAAGGCAAAATTATATAAAACCTCAAAATATCTTCATTCAAAATTGAAAAATATAGAGAAACATAAACACCAAAGTTGCTACTTTGGTAGACGATTGCACGGATTTTGGCGATTTTTTTTTTTTTTTTTGGCGAGCAATGCGACTTATAGTAAACCCATTGCTGGACAACTTATTTATGGTAACCGATACTTTGCTGTCATTTTATTTAAAAAAAAAACGCGTTTTATTATGCATAAATTCCGTGTTTTATATATTATTTATGGCTTCTAAATATTAAAAATCAATTTAATTTTGCGTTTTTACTTGAAGTAAAAATTTTATTGTTTATGGTATTTTATATAATTTTATGTTGTGGATGATATAATCAATGACGTCACCTTGCTTTAAAAGTAATTGGTTTTAATATCTATAAATTTAATCTAATGTTTTAAACATTATTTATGGCTGTTAAATATTAAAATACAATTTAATTTTGCATTTCTTTTTTAAAATGATTTTATTATGTATGATTATTTAAATAATTTTAATTCTAGGCGTGATGTAATCAGCTCCCTGATTGGTTACTGAATATTTGTGCATTACCGCGTCATTTTAAAATTTTATTATTCATCTCTTCCGAATTCCTTAGATTTCATAGGGAACGGATATGTCCCTTTCAAAGATTAATGTACCAAGAATTATTGGTATCGGAATCAAAAAATTGTCCTTTGAGACCTTATTTTCGCCAACCTGGCTTTCCTAATCAAAGATTTATTTATAAATTGTTACAAGGGTCTTAGGAAATTTATTTTAAATTTGAATAACCATCGCTAATTGCTTCTTCAATGAAGTGCGAGAAATGTGGACCACAGATGAAGATCATTAAAAGAGCCGATTCTGAAGACGGCCGTATATGATATTGTGATCACTGTGGTAGAAATAACCGCTGTAAAAATAACAAAAGTATTAGACATTCCTCCATTTTTACCGGCAGTAAACTTCTAATTGCTGTCATTTTAGCTATACTGTACGAAGCGTTCTTATTTACTTATTTTAAAGCATTTGAATTTAAGTACAATTTTAATACTTTTAAACGTTGGTATGATGGTTTACGTTGGTATGATAGTTTTTAATTCGACATTCAGTTTAAGTAATATTTTAATCCAATTAAACGTTGGCGCAATGTTTTTATAGCGGTGTTTTTATTCCATTTCATTGCTATATGAAAGTAATAATTTAACCTTTAGTATTTTATACTCGTAGTAAATGTATTTATTTACATTTTGTGCGATCTTAAAAAACATCGTTTTCAACAAAAAAATAATCTATTATTTTTAACAATATTTTCTTTTTATAAAGTTTCGAATACTTTACTATGGGCAAAAACGTAAAAACAGCGTTTTTCAAGATGGCTGATTGTTAAAACCGCGCCAACAATTACGCCAAAGTAAATCGCCAAAAATCCGTGCAACCGTCTATCAAAGTAGCACCACACCAAATACAGTAAAAACAATTAAAAAAAATCTGATGTGTGTGCACCACATGACTTCCTTGCGCAGAATATTAAATTATACGCACATTTTGCTGCATTTCATTTAAACTTACTTCTCGAATTTCATTAGAGATACATTTCTCATTCAATTACACTCATGTCCATAAATTAAGGATAATGCAAAATCAGGCAAAGGAAGAGTTAGAAGCAAAACAAATTTGACTTATTTGTAAAGCTTATTTATTAAACAAAAGGTAAAGAGCAAAAAAAGATGCTATATGTTTGACATTATTAAAAAAATTAGCGATCTTTTCTCCCTGGAGCAAATTAAAAAAAAAAAAAAAAAAAAAAAAAAAAAAAAAAAAAAACAATATTACATGGTTGGTATGATTGTTAATACATTGTATGTCTCACAGACGATGCAATACAGTCCGTACAACGCCTAGGCATGCTGAGTATCAAATTATCGATCTGATCTTGGGGGATATTACACCACTCAAAAAGCAATGCTCTCCGAAGTTCCGGTAGACATGTACGAGGAGGTTGACGGGCTGCAACTCGTCGGCCAAGCATGTTCCACACGTGCTCTACTGGATTCAAGTCCGGTGAGAATGCTGGCCAGACCATACGGGTGATATCCTCCGATTGAAGGCATTCGCTTACGATGTTTGCACGGTGAGGACGGACGTTGTCATCCATAAACACAAATTGTGCGCCCATGGCGCCCCAAAACAAACGTACATGTTGTTCCAGAATGACGTTCCGATAGATTTGGCTTGTCATGGTTCCAATTTGAACATGCAGGTCAGTTCTGGAACCCAGAATACTTCCACCCCAAACGAGCACTGCTGCACCACCGTAACGCTGTCGTTCAGTGATGTTTTCTTGGTGGTAACGGGTACCTGCAGCTCTCCATATGAAAGTCTGGCGAGAATCACACTGCAAGCTAAACCTGGACTCATCGTAAAACATCACACAAGCCCACTGTTGCAGTGTCCACAATGCATGCTCTCTACTCCAGGCTAACCGCAGGCGACAGTGAGTTGCAGTAAGTGGAACGCATCTGACAGGTCTACGAGCATATAGACCAATCTGCCTTAAGCGTCTGTACACGGTCTGCCTTGAAATTGTCGTACCAGTGGCTGAAGAGAGCTGAGGAGACAGGTCTGAGGCTGTGCTCCGCCTGTTTCTTTTGGCAGTAACGGCCAAATACCGGTCCTCATTCGGCGTTCTAACTCTGGGGCGACCTGTGCTGTAACGTCTACTCACATTACCATCATCTTGCAATCGTTGCCAAAGCCTGGAGATGACACTCTGGGCAATTCCAAGTTCGTCTGATACTTCCAGTTGGATACGCCCACATTCCAGACGGCCGATAATTCTACCACGTAAAAAATCATCCAAATGCGTCTTTTGTGTCATAACTATTCGGTTATTGCACTGAAATGCTTATAAAGTGCCTGCAAACAATTTTACTTCTTTGCCTGTATTCCTTATATATATCACTTTCTTACACTCTCGTCATTGTGACGTACCATCGGTGTCATCTGGTTACTTACTGAAATTTGCATATGATTCTTGAAGATGTGTGTAGTTATTTTACAGGTGATATATTTATTTTAGAGTTCGATTTCCGCGTGATTCCAAATTATCCTTAATTTATGGACATGAGTGTAATTCCGTTCTCAGTTCGCGGCAAGGCAAAAATACATAAAACCTCAAAATACCATAAACCCTTATTAAAAATTGAAAAATACAGAAAAAATATAATAAATAAAACAGCAAATACAGTTAAAACAGTAAAAAAAATTAAAATTAGAGTTTCTATGCAAAAATAAGCAATTCGGCAAGCAAGCAAAAAGGCAGATTTTTCGGTGCACAAAAATGAAAGTTTAATTTTGGTCCCACTCGGCAAAAAGACACTGAAGGTGCAGAAACTGAATTCAATATTCTGCTGCTACAAATGTCAACAAATATGGTTACTATGGTAAAAAAAAGTCTGATATGTACAACACGCGACTTCCTTGTACGGAATATTAAATTATATGCAATTTTCCTGCATTTCATTTAAACATATTAAATTAACAGTTAACAAATTTTGAATTAAATCTACTTCGTCGATAACACATAAAACACAATAGAATAAATGCACTCATTAAAGTTTACTATATTTATTTACCACAGCCACACTTTGAGGCTAGGTTCACTTAACAGCGTTACATATCACTCATTTATAACTCAGAGTGTACAAAAAAGATATCATCTGAAGAATTACCACATGTTCTATTCACATACTATAAATCTAAAACGATGTATAAAAGAAATTAAACAAATAAAAAAAAAAACAGTTTTCACAGATGATTCAGCGCCGCTTACCTAATGCGCATGCGCTACTAATTAAATCAATTCTCACTTCGCAGCAAGGCAAAAATACATAAAAATTCAAAATATTTTCATTAAATATTGAAAGATGTGAAAAAACATAAAACACCAAGTACAGTTAAAACAAGTAAAAAAAAAAATGTAATTAAACTTAAAGAAGGCAGATTTTTCGGTGCACAAAAGTGAAAGTTTACTTTTGGTCTTACTCGGAAAAAAGACACTGAAGGCCTTAATTTGTTGAAACTGCCTTAATTTGTTGTGGACGCTATGCTGAGTCAACATATGGGATAATTAAATAATTTAAGTGATAATTCCAGAATGAATTAAGCATAATTTAATTCGCAATAATAAAAGACGTTACTTTGTTGTTGCAAAGCTTAGTTTCTTTAGATTGGCAACAAATCCGCTATTCTGCTAAGTTTCAAATGTAAATAAATATGTCTGCTATGATAAACAAATTAGGCTCAGCCACACTTAAATAACTTTTAAATTGTTGATAACTCTACAACTACAACATGCAAGCTAACTAAAGCCATAAAAACCTTAATCGGATGATAAGAACAACATAATTTAATCATTTTTAAAGCAAAAAAATGCACAATTTACACACATATAAGAATAAAGAAACGGAGCTCATCAAGCCGAGTAACACAGTGGATATATATATACATATATTTGTATACTTTTGGTGTGGCCGATTGCGACCAAAAAGTGAGGAGCACATTTACATGTTACAGCAGTCCCATTACAAAATTTAAATGACTCGGCTTTGAGTTATGCTAGATACATACATACATACAAGTACAGACGTCAGGAAAAAAATCTCTTCTGACTTACGTACAGATGTCACGCAAACACGTAGTTAAATTGCATTCGATAGCGGGCAAAATGGATATTTTCGTTGAAATATGAGACTCGGAATTTTTCGTGATTACAATACTCCCTTTACTTCGTACAAAGAATTAAAAATATCATTAGACTAGAATTACCAAAAAAGTACAATATTTGACTTATGAGCATAAACTAGTAACAAAGTGCTAGCAGACGTAAAGCGAATTATCGTTGTGTCTCAAATGAACAATAGAGTCTTGTAAAAACTTAAAAAAACCTTTTTATTTAACAGGACATAAACGCACTTCTTCTGCATGACGTGGTCAACCATCATTTGTAGCGATGTAACTTAAAGTAACAGCTAAATTTAAATTACGGTAGTCAAATAGTACACAAGTTAACATTAAGTTGGCTCAAAACTTAAGCCGGCGTAAATTTAAATGACAGCAGGTATAATGCAGAGACAAATAATTTCTATCTAGCTGGCAAAACCTAATAACACGGTCTCGAAAGGCAGAAATACGTTCTAACTATCCAAAAACCTCATCTTATATACTTTCCAACTGATTTGCACTCTGGTGAAGAAACGGAAAGGAGAATTTACAGTGAAGGCGTAAATCACAACTAGCTAGTTTAAATAATAATAACCTTATAAATGCTACGAGTTGGCTATGAACAAAATTAAAGCCTGCCAGTGCTTTTTTAGAATATGAATTCTACAAAATTCGGTCTATTAATAGAATTAACAATTAGATATATTTTATATTAAACATATTTCAATTTACATCAATTCTGTATATTAAATTATCAAAAATATTCTATTAAACATGGCAAATGAGACAAATTAAAGGTCTTCTGTTGAGCACTGATAACATACTGTTTCCAAATCGCTCAGTTTATAAAAATTAATAATATATCGAATAAATTTTAAAGTTAAATTAAGGACTTTATGCACTGCAGTATAACAATGAGAAACAAATATGAATGAATTATAAAGTAAACATTTTATATTTCGCACAGTGCCTGCATTTACTATCGGCTGTTTTTAGATTTTCCCCCCTCTTATCAGTCAATTTTGCCAAAATATGATTTTATATGTTATATGAAAAATAATATACATATTTCGAAGTGTAAAAGATACTTCACATGGTTAATACAGGTAGAAAATTAAACCTTACTATCAATGAAAAATTATTATAGTACCTTTTTTAACAATTTACTTACTAATACAATTCTTGGATTTTTTGCTCCAGTTCTTTCTGCTGAGTTAACGGACATGGTTTCCTTAAATACGAAAGTATTCTTTTTTGAAGAACATTCTTTAAACCTGACTTCTTCAGACCTAAAATTTGCAAAAGTTCACGTAACTCACTTACACGAAAATCCAAGATAAGAGCCTGAAACAGAAATTCGAGAAATTTCTTTAGATATAATATAAAATAGAATCTGCCTATGGTATAAGATTAACGATAACATTGCCATGAAAATCAAAAAACAGCAAAATCGAAGAACAAGAGAAGAAAAGCAAAACCTTAGATAAAATGAAAAAAGGACTTACCTCAAAATTATTCATTTAAAAATCTAAACCGAAGTTTATTTCCACACGCTATTTAGTACATGTATTTGTATATTAGAAAGTAATTAATTCCAAATTTGCTCACTCTTTAGATGTACGGAATTAAAAGAATCATAGCATGAATTTGCGGAAGTGACGTAACAGCCGAGTTTATTAATTTTGCCGCTAGGTGTCACTAATGAAGCACGTATTTGTTTGCATTATGAAATCCATTACTATGAAAGCAGCAGATGTTGCTAATAGCTTCTCCCATTTCGGAATATTTTATTTTCATAGATCACTTTAGTAATTATTAAAGACAAATAACAAATGCAATTTGTGTAATTAAAAATCCGAAGGAAACATTTTGCAATATTTTAAGTACAATAATATGTGCTTAACAAGTTTGAATTAATAAGCAATGAAGTGGTAATAAACAGTAAAACAATTAACTATATAAGTAATAAAGGAGTTACTTTATCAAACTTGAACCCTCAATAGTTTAAAAACAAACCATTTTTACTGTTGCCCTGAAAAACATTATTCGAATCTAAATATTTTTATGAGCTAATGGTAATAATTAAACATGTATTGGCAAATCACATCGCATATATAAAATCTAAAAATAATATGTTTAAAACTGTAAAATAAATTGAAAAATTTTTTAGAAATTTTTACTTACGTTTTCAGTAAAATTACGCTTTCATGGAAAAACTAAATAATATTCTATACGCACAACAGCTAGAAGTTTAAAACTTTTCAAAGTAATTAACAGCTCATTATATTTCAGCTTATGACAAATTTGTAGTAAACAAATAAATATATTATAAACGTATGTATACTACATACGAGTACATACATATTCTTCATGCTTTTAAAAAAATGTGTTAATTGTTACCTTTTTTTCATCTTTCCACCCTATCTAAACAAATTTAATACTTTAACTTTTTTTTTTTACAAATTTTAATTTTTCAAAGTTTTACATCGTATTTTACTAACGACGAGAGCAGAGATAAAACGTGTATGGGCCGATTTAATTTCATCGTTGTTTCTTCATATTTATTGCAGGAAAGTTGGAAATAAAAATTGTAACAGCTTTAAAGGATGATATTTTTTCGTTATTCGCTAGATGTATATCATACAGTTTATCAAATTTCTATTGTTTTAAAAGATATTTTCTCCTTCTTTGCTCTGTGCCTTCGTGGTGTAATTGGAAGGTACCGCTAGCATTTCGGAGGTCCAGAGCTCAAATAGAATGAGCGCATTGCACATGTTTCCTGCTCCAACACAAATATAACTACTCTGCAGTGGCGTCCAAACTAAAATGCGGTGAACGATAATTCACCTCTATCAGGATTTGGCCATAGATCTCCGCCTCTCTATTGCCCTTTAAGTGGGGAAGAATATAAAGCATATATTCTCTCTCTTTACTGAATGCCTTCATAGTTTAAATGGAAGCATGCCCGGCTAGCACTTGGAGAGATCTGAGTTCGAATCCCAGCGAAGGTATTTCTCACGTTTCCTGCTGTGAAATAAACCAAATGTTTCTATAATCTCTCTAAACAAAAAATTGTGCATTCAGGCTGAAAAATTCACTTGTAGCCATTTTCCCATGTTCTGTGTTGAATTCTATATATGGTTTCATCCAGGTGCCTTGCTTGAAGTCAATAACTCGATAACTTTTTCTTTTTGTCCATATATTCGCAATTTAACATATTAAGTTTCTTGAATGTAGTTAATAGACTTTCTTATAATGTATTTTAAGAAAAATTTCTTGACAGTACCTGGAATTACATGATACTGTATATCTAGCAGCTTTTGATAATGAGGTGAGCATATTTCAGGGTTGATTTAAAGCTATTCAGGTGCTAGGGATAATCACTATAGAGATTGTAAAGATCTTGTGGGTATTCTAAACCAACTTCAATAGATATTCTCCATTGCCCTCAATACCATCAGTTTGCAATAATTTTATATCTTCTTCAGACAGCCATCTAAAATAAGCAAGCTGAACGGAAAGCTGCTGCATGCGGCTGAACGATGGCTCAAGCATATAAATTATTCGCATCTGAGTAGACTAATGTGCTGTCAATCTTCGAATCCCAATTCTTTAAATATTTATTATTGGCTTTAATTTTTGCTATGATTATTTAACAGTACTTACCCAAACTGCGCAAAGATTTTGCGGAAAGTAAAGGCATATCTGAACCAATAAGTAAAAGCATATCTGAACCAGTAAGTAAAGGCATATCTGGACCAGTATCTGGAAAGTAAAGGCATATCTGGATTTCTTTAATTTTCGGAATTCCTTAAGCGAGCTTGCTAACCTAATCCTGACCAACGACAAGGGTCGATCCCATAACAATTTAAACGAAATTTTCTAAACTTTCGAAAACACAAGCAAGTACCAGTATATCCGTTATAAAATGTAAATCATGTTGATCTTCGTAATTTTGAATGTTAAACATTTCTTGCACAATTTGAGCAAAATCATGATTATCTTTTGAAAGAACTTCGTTTTTAAATCGTTAAGAAATGCATCACAGTGGAATAGTTTTTCCTTCTTAAATTTTTTACTTCAATCGACGGAACTATTTGAATGAATAAATACCTTTTCGCAATGAAAGACTTATTTTCGAATTGTCGCGAGCTTTCATGATATGAAGATTTTCAGTCAAATATTTCAATCAGGTGGGCCTAACCTGTAAAAAATCCAAAATTCGAAGTACTATCATGTACCACCAAAACTATCATCGAAGTACCACCAAAACTATCATGTATTGCTCCATATTTTGTATGATGCAATTCGATTTTTTATACTTTATTTTACCAAGTTCCTTGTATAATCGAATGACAGTCATAATATTTTAATTCAAGGAAAATAAGAATTCTTTTCAAGAGTTTAAAATCTATATTACATCTTCCATGATCTACTCTACAATACTTCCCCACAATATAATCATAATCTTGAATACATTCTTTGTCTAATGTCTTCCTACCAAATGTGGCAAACTTTACCTTGCTGATAAAGAGCTTCTTCTTCGAAAGATATTTCCCTTGATCTTTTATTACTTAAACTATCATTTATTAAATGCTGTTCTTTAAACAAGTCTTGAAGGAAGTCATCGTCAATATCGACTCAACTGTAAATTACAGCGCTTTGAATGTTATTCCATCAGGACCTATAACAACATAGCAATAA
This sequence comes from Stegodyphus dumicola, assembly GCF_044657685.1. Classification (NCBI taxonomy): domain Eukaryota; kingdom Metazoa; phylum Arthropoda; class Arachnida; order Araneae; family Eresidae; genus Stegodyphus; species Stegodyphus dumicola. The sequence continues at coordinate 7,460,011 of NC_140773.1, forward strand.
CTATATCGAATATGGAGAGATTCAATTGTTGAATGAGAAGTATCTGGATCGTTCGTACATATGTTAACCTTAATGACGAATAATTCAAAATCCGAGTACATGACAAAACCAGTGGTGGAGTGGTTAAGAAAGCTGGATACCGATAGTTCACACCGAATATTGGTTGATTTGTGGTTACATGGTTGGTTTTTCCCACGTGTAACGTGAATACGAGACGGTTTCTCTCAGAGAGTTCTCCATGAAGCTATTAGGCAGATAACCTCTTAGGCAGATGTTTTTGTCATGTTCAAATAATCAAATATTTGTCAAAAGGTACTTCGAATTGGAATTCATACTTTTTAAACCGCAGCCGTTCATCTTCTTCTGAAGGTCTGTGACTTCTGAAGATTACATTTTTGTACGAGAAAACAAAATATTTTGCTTCGAAAACCGATGCAAACAGTATGCACCATAAAAAGCAACACCGCTATGCTTTGACAAAGAACTTAGAAGCCTCCTTATATATTTTATATGGAAATAAAATCCTCCCTCACTCAAAGACAGGAAATTCAGATGTATGCTGCGCATGAACAGAAACACGTTTTTCACATTCACACGTCTACTTTTCTAAATACATCACGGGGAAACTTCTTTTCGAAATCTTAAACGTTAGCAGAAATACTATTCACTCCTTCAAACTTCTCGATGTGATGGAAAATCAAGTCCATTTTTAATACATTGATCATACTGTCTAATCTATTATTTGAAATCGTGGGTTGAATTGGTGACAAAATGGACAAGAAAATCTTATTATTATTATTATTATTTGTTTATTATTTTTAGCATTAATAAGGGATCTTTTAACTTTCTTCTCCTCTAAGTATATAACTCGATGCAGGAAGCAGCTAAAATCTTTCAACATTTAAAATTAGAGAGAGTATGGAATTCAGTATCGATCCATTATCTTTCCTAAAAAGCTTTCTAACTTGACGAGATATTTCTGTAATCTTCGCTGATAAAATTTCTAAGTTCATATTCTGGTAAATTAATAAAACAATATTGTATTGTATTAACAATACAATATTCAAATTCGTCCATGTGGATACATCTTTGAGCGTATAGTGTACGACTTCATGCTTTTCATTTTTTCTCTTTCAGAAAGCAAAATTTGCTATTTTATTGACTGAATTTTAGAGGAAAAATAATTACATCAGCTTTTTCAGGGCACAACTTACAGACTCCCAAGGGGTGGCCTTCTTCATAAGTGAACAGAAATTCACTGAAAATTAACAATTCAAAATACAATCTAGAGAAAGCTCAAATAATTTTGGTACACTGCATTTTATATACTGTAGGTGGAAGGATAAAATAATCCACAACACTTTAGACATAAGGCATCAGATTGGTTAGGTTCGCTTATTGGAATATAGCAAAGCACACGGCCCATTCATCTGGGATCGAAAGCTGGTCGGACTACTAGTATTCAGCGGTCTTAGCCACTGATTCTAATGACTCGGTCACTGTTTGGGCTGGCATCAGAATGAAGTACAGTAAAAGTCTTCGGATGCAGCGAAATGTATCAATTTGTTCCTCGACCCTTATAAAGCTCTTACACACCGTATGTTTCATAATACAAGAATTAATTTTCCCATTAAACAACAAGGGAAAATAATTACACTTATAGAACAAATCCAGCAAATATATATGTTAAATTACGGTATATATACGTACATTGAATATTTATGGTAAATATATATATTATAATTCGTAAAATAGTCCATAGAGCCCATTCTGTTTGACGTATCGCATTGAAATTTGGTATATTCTTTATCAGGAAAAAGAAAATTGCAATAAAAATAATAGCTCAAATTTCGACTACCAAATGAAAAGGTAACGCATAAAAAGCAAGACACACAAACTGGAAATTAAAAATTTTATTTGATCACATCACTTGTTCAATGTCCATTCCACTTGCGTCAATCACATATTCAAAGCGCATTATAAAATATTCAACAGTACCACCAAGGATTTCATGAGGAATTTCAGCAATATGGTGTGTTATGTAGAAATGATCTTTTTAGGAATCCCCACAACCATAAATTATAGGGATTGATAAAGAGAATGAGGAATACCCAACCTTCTCCAAAGGAAGTATAAGTAGTTCCTTCTATTATAGGACAATATGGGGTGCTGCACCATTTTACACGAAGACTGTAGTCTCCAAACATTCTCATTCTTGTAAAGCAGGAATGACTTGATGCTGCAGAATTTCGCAGTAGCGGGCACTTGAGACAGTACATCTTCAGAACTTTGAGGAATTCTCTGCTCAAGTCAGCAGCAAAATCATACCACACAGTCAGATAATCAGAATGTTCATGCACAACATTGGAATTCGCAGTACTTCATTTGCGACAGTTCTGAGTATTCATTGCTCTGTCTAAAGCAAAATGCACTTTATATTTGCAAATATTCCAATGCCATGCAGTATTAACTGATAACAAAATCAAAAACCGATTAAGTAAAATAAATGCGTGGATGTCGGGCCTGAGGGTGCAGCTTTTGCATCTTATAAGGCTATTATTTTAAAATGGATCACAGAACCTTTTGTACTGTAGACCAAGGGTAGATAAATCATGCGAAATCGCTCGAGCACTTTTCGAAGAATATCAGAGAGAGGACACAATGTCAATCACAGCACCAGTGACTTCTTTCTCACTATCATTTGAAGTCTGTTACCACATTCTTTCAGCCAGCATGCCCAAATGCCTCATCAACTTTCTCAAACCATTTTTTCGACGTAGGACTTTTAAACGTTCTGCAAGTCTAATTTGCTTTTCTACTTGAAACTACTGTATGAAAAGCGCCATGTAGTGGTGGAAAAGACAGCTAATTTTTAGTACAATTTTCTTTTCCCCATGGTCCATATTAGGCTAGAGTGGCCCGAGAGTGATGCGTAGTTTAAGTAGAAAATTAGGCCGCGTGGTGACAGTCATTAGTGCTGAACGTTTGTTTACATTTGTTGCCTCCATAACTTGAAATGATTTCTGCCAGTCAGTTCAAACTCTCATTATAGAATGTCGGAAATGGCAAACTGTATTGTAATGTTGTGCAGAAAGAAGACTAAAATTCGAGGAATCACATCGGGGATTCGGGTTTTCCAAGTGTGTCCGCTGCAAAAGGGGATGTTTATTCCAACATAAAAAATTCAAGAATATGTTCTTTTTATTTTGCACTCGATGACTACATATGAGATTAAAAGAACTGCTTGGCTTAGCATTAAAAGAACACTGAAAGCAATTGTGTCTGCACTTTAGAATTTCCATTATCTGAGTGTAATTTTTAAAAGGGCTATGTTAAAACATATACATACGTTACATATGTTATATATACATAATGTGTACAAAAAAAAAAAAAAAAAAAAACTGAATGAAGGCAACATAGAAAGAAACATTTCCAGCAATGGTGATTTATGAAACTCTATGCTGAAAAGAGTTAAAGAAAGCAGGTGTCACGCCCAGGAAATAAAGAAATGAGTTTTGCACAGTTTAGCTTCACTTTTTTTTTTTTTTTTTTTTTTTTAAAAAAAGAAAAATTTGCAGGATCCAGAAAAACTAGATTGTGCAAATTGGTATACATCCAATGAATCATATTAATCAGCTCAACATGTGAACATTTTATTAAAAGAAAATAACTGTTAAAGGTAAGTATGTTGTTTTGTCAACCAAAAATGAAGAAAAAAGGCTATTATACTGAATTTGTTGCTTCTTGTGAATAAATACACAACTTTCAGAAAATAAGGAGAAAAACAACAAGCATGCAAGCGCATAATGAGATAAAAAAAAAATTAAAATTTTTACAGATAATCAAATACGTTTACTGATATCAAATTAAAAAAATTGACATTGGCAGATGACATTTGTAAATCTGCTAAATTGAGAGCAATATCTAGAAGATGTTACAACTGCCTTAGACAAAAATTATGTAGAAAAAACTATTTAAACACTTAACATTACTTCGAGGTACAACAGAAATATTTTTTAAGATGCAATCTGACAGAAATACAGTAGTAATTAAAAGTATTTAATATGTATGAAAGCTTAACTAGAATTAAAAATACGCAAAAGCTTTTAATTTTGAATTTATTTACTTGTGCGTGTACGTGTACACAAATCTATTCTGAGAGTTCAGTTTTTCGTATATAGAAAGAACAGGGTGTAAATATCGAAGACTATATACTGTAATAATCAGTTACATGGGGATAAACGCTATAAATTAATCCTAACAGTGTAATGGATTATGCTTTTAAATAATAACGAAAACATATGCACTTTTGCAATAGTCTGAAGTGAATAAATCATTGTAGCATTTCAAAAATAAGACGTCATAAATAAATCCATAAAAATTGTGTAAAAAGTCTAAAATGATGAGCAAAATACAGCATTTAAATGTATAGAGACTTTAAAAACACACCATTAACAATTTCTATAGAATTTTACGTTAACTAAATATGAACTTGATGATACATATACTTTTACATATATTTTTCTTTGAGCTACGTAATTTAAAATGAAAGTTATGATCATGTCAAAATTCGTTTATTAAAACAATACATATGCAATGGAAAAAAATGGAAAATAATTTTTAATCAAATTTTTGCAGTTCTGTTTTCAAGCATTCTATTTGACAAGATTTATTTACATTAAGTGCATATGTTACAGGCAAAGTATGAAATCCGGCATTCTAATAGAGTGCCTAGGCATTGTATATAATGCCTAAAACTAGCCGGCAATGTATGAAATGATTCATATTTCATACATTTCCTAGGCATTCTATAGAATGCCAAAGACAAACTGGCAAAGTATAAAATACATTTCTGATTCGTTTCCAAGAACTGAAACTACTTACTAGAAGTTTCAGTTCTTGGAAACAAATCATTTATTAAAAATGATGTAAAAAGGCCAAAATGACTACTAAGAAGGAACCACGGGACTACTGGCAGCCAAATGCTAGGTTGTGATGTTTGTGGAAAACAGAAGTACATTCATTTATCCTGTTAAAGAAAGCATCAGTACTATGCATGCAGTATTGCGTCACGGATGCTAAGATATTTTCCGTATTTCATGAAAACTCATTTAAGTACTGCACAGGAATGACGTGACAGAATGTCGAAAGAACTTTCAACCAATTACAAAACCATTACATGTAATGATATTGAACTGTAACAAAAACTTTTGTGAACCCTGCCAGAAAAAACAAAAAGGTATTAAAAACGGCACTGATGTGAAAATTATTATTGTTTTTTAATTTAACTTCCATTGTCAGGTGGATCTTACCGATTCCCAGTCTCAGCCAGATTAGAAAATACAAATTTATTACTCTGTATCAACATCACCCCACTATCTTTTTTTCTTTATATTTCGAATAACTGTTTTTTAATGCCACTCTCTCATTAATTTTTTTAAAAAACACTTGTATTTTAGAGGAATGAAAGTCTTTTAAATAATAGCTTTATCATAACTTTTTTTTCCATACTTTGCCTAAAAAGCATTTGTCATCTTATAGAATGCCTAGGTAAAGTATGTAATAATTCTCTTATTTCATACTTTGCCTAAAATCATCTGGCATTATATACAATACCTAGGCATTCTATAGAATGCCGTCATTTCATACTTTGCCGGTAATATATACGACAAGATTTAAAATAATAATAAATAAAGTGCTTTTCCCAATGTTTAGTTTCCTTAATAAAATGAAATATATTTATTCACCTTTTAATGCTTTCCTTTAGGAAAAGAAGGTAATGTTAATAATTATTTCAGTACTCCTACGAGTTCTGAGCTTAAAATAAACATATGCTTAAAAAAATACTTGATTGGAAAATATGTACCCGGTGTTTCCGATGTGTTATTTGCTATTTAGAAATCATGCAGCAGTCTCCTCGAACTAGTTGTTGTGTCACCCACACGATGTCATTCTCAGCAACTTATGGCAATGATTTTTTTTGGCTCCTGGCCAAACCTTTAATGTACTGAAGAACCTCTCACCAGGCTCTAACGAAATATGTCAAGTGAAAGGGGATCTATACAAGTCTGAAAAGTGTATTTCAAATACAGCCACATACACTAAACTGCTATTCTGCATACATACAAGGTTCAGATAATTATTAAAAAGACTTCTGGTTCCTTTTGATGGCAGTCTGCCCCAAAACAGAATCAACTCCCGATTTATCATTGCCAAACCATATACAAGGGCTACCAGTAATTTAGAATTAATCTCAGGTTACTTAAAAAATAAATAAAATAAGAGAAATAACCCACGTTATAATTAAATGAAAGATAACATAGACAATTTTTTTTTATATTTTCAGGGAATAAGAATTTTAATCCTGGAGAATAAATTCATAATTATGTAAATTTAGTCAATATTCAAAATAAAAAGCCCACAATGTAAATAATGGAAGAATAAACATCTTTATCAAGGATACATAATTTTCATATTAAAAAAATGAAAATTTCACATTTTTTCGGGGATTGAGTAAATAATATAAAAAATATAGATCACTGTTTTTCAGATCCACTGTAATCAAACAAACTATGATGATCATAAGGAAAAATAATTAATCATTGTTTTTCAATATTCTCTTTTAGTCTTTTGTTCTTAACAATGATACTATAGATACTAATATATCTATCAGCATTCATGCCAGGGCAAGTCTTTTACAAATGCTGCCTCCACATACATTTACAGTATAATGCCTGTTTCTATTTCACCTCTCTCTTAAAGCCCACCAACGGTCATGCGGTAAAGTCATTAAACACTAGTAGTTCGATCCAGGACTCAAATCCCGGTGAACGAGCTGGCTGCATGGATGTTTTTGTGAGTTATTACCCATGCATTACATGTCATGAGCCAGCTTCACTTAGAAAATTTTCCATGAAAGCATCCTTCCATTTAGACAGATGGTCCTAGTGTGCTTTGCTACAACCAAATAAACCAAACCAACCTTCTCTCTTGGTCGTCATTTGGATGCACCTTAAAGTCTATAGTATAATCGGCAATGGAAAATTTTAGTGGTGCCCCATTTTCTTGAGGCTGTAAACACCTTTTTGTAGTGCACTTTTCTATAATGCTGTAAGTACATGCTATTTTGCTTAATGGCTGATTTAGTTATAAGCCACACGTTTATGAAGGCTTTGAATAGTTTTCTTTGCAATGTTTCTGTGACAGAATGCTGTTGCTTTAAGAATCTGTATAGCATCAATACTAGACTGAACACTGTTGAAGGTCTTCATGGAAATGACTGCATGCATAAATTAGCTCATCTTTTGGAATGTCCCTAAATACAATATTTTAGAGAAGGTTTTTCAAGTCAAGTAGGAGTGGTAAGGGCTCTCTCCTTTCACCTTCATCAAATTACATTCTGTTTTATCCTCAAACTTAACCATCACTATGGCACTCAAAAGAAGACTGACTTGAGAACTTGAACAAAAGCTTAGACCCAAGAATACCATTTGGGTACCAACCAACAGGTATAGGATGAAAGGTCAGTTAAGAAGTCTTTTAACATGCTCACGACAGCATTGGTATTCATGTTTTCTTTTCCTGCGGGATGACGCTCTAGTTCATACTTTCCTTCACCTGGTGGTGTGGTTCTATTGTTTATTCAGACACTTCATCTGCAACTGTTCACCCAGTAACAAAATGCATGCGCTTAGTTTGCAAGTTGTGTAACTTGTGCTGTTTATTCATCCTAACCCTACATTTCTTCCAGTAAGTGGAATTAGAAAGGTGGTTAACATTTTTGCCCATATAAGTACTAGATGACTTGGATATGGAAATAAGTGATTCATCTGATAAATTTGTAAATGGAAGCAGGAGAAATACATCAAGAATATTTTAAACATTTTCAGACAAGGATTTTGTTAATGCAAGCAATGAAAGTGTTAAAAACATCATTTTGTTAGGATGCAAAAATTCCATTTTTGTTTAGACAGCAACGGCATTTCTCTTATAAATAAGCCACCAACAAGGCGCATTCTATGCGGTCTGCACTAGTAGAGTAAATTACAGTCTCCAATTAGCATTTTCAGCAATTTGAAGCAGCCCTTAAGGAAATTATGTTTCAGTTTTTTGTTTCATCAAGAGATGACACCAATACATTAACTCCTGTTCAGTCATTCTTATCTTATCTCGTTCATTTGCACTTTAGCAGCTGAGGATAATGGTTTGGAAAAAACTATCGAAACTAGTCTCTGTGAAAATTTGCAAATATAATGCTGATTTTTGTTGTTTAAATTAATATTTGTTCAGCATGTTATTTTACCTTACTTATTTTACCTCCAAAATAAACATAAAACTGGTGATGAATGTTATGTTTTTAATGAAGAATGGACAAGTAATAATTCTTTGGCAATACAGAGAATTTCTTGTGTCATGAAATGATAGCCGTATTTCAGGAATACAATCTGAAACGACACTAAACAAACATAGCAAATCTAGCTATAAAATGTATGTGAAAAGGCTGAAGAAGCAACAAACATTACTTATAAAACAATCAACACTTCAAAACAGTTCAACAGAAGAAAGTTTCATAGTAGCCTAGAAACCTGCTAAACACAAGAAACCTTGTTCGGATGGAATGTTTTTTAAGCAGTATATATGGTAGAATGTGCAAGGATATTGTGTCCTGATGTGAAAAACATTTCATTGTCACACTCTATTACACAGGCACATTGACTAATTAGTGACGAATTCAGACAGCAGCTAAAGACTGCAAGCAAAGATTTTATTTGGTACCAGATGGTAACAGATTTAATGAAGACACTACACAATTACTTCTCTTTATCAGGGGAATTAATGAAATTTCATCATCACAGAGGAATTACTTGACCTAGAATCAATGAAAGATAGAACCACTGATCAGGACTTTCTTGAGAGAGCTGGGAATTATGTGGAGAAAAGTGGTCTGTTCTGGAACATAACAGCAAGTATTACAACAGATAGGAGCAGAGCTTTCAGTGGAAAAAATGCTGGTATGGTTAAGTTTTTAAAAAACGTTATAAGTACAAGACACAGATAACAAAGTTCTATGAAGTTAAAATAATATTTTTATTAATCATTTGAAATTAACAGAAGGTACCATTTATGCTACAAAACAAAATTCCACTCCTTGCAGATATTTAATGTAACATAAATTGAAATTTAGTGTTAAGTAATACTAGACTGTTGAGAATTTAAAGACTGTTGAGAATTTAAATACCATCCAAAATGGTCCAACTTATCCAAACTTAAGCTGACTCAATTTAGTAAATGGCAATTATTAAACATCAGCTAGCAAAATGACTAAAGCTGGAAGAAGCTTTGGCACAGCTGGTGTTATGACATAGGCTGCAAACAAGCTACCAAAGGTTCTAAAACATTCAAACCCTCAGCTTAAATAATTTATTAACAAATTTGCATTATGGTGAGGATATAGAAAGAAGGAGTTGCAGCAAAGGTTCAAATGATATTAATTGGTTAGTTAAAATAAAATTTTCATAATGTCATGCATTCTATATCATGAAACAACTAACTGACGGTATGCAGCAACAATTAAATTTGTTCATGTACCATTTTCATTAATTCTAGACACTAAAAACAATTTTTTTTAAACTTAAACTTACTCTGTTTTAGTGTTTTTAACATACCAATCATAAATTTTTATGTTCAATCATAAATTTCTCCGAAGTAAATAGTACACAATGCATTTTCAGAAAACGTCTAGAAGCCATTAAAGATTTAAGTTATTAAAAATTAGACCTAAAAAAATGCTTATCAGCAATATGAATTGGAAATTTCATCAAGGCATATGTTTAAGTGTGATATGTGGATAGAATCTAATAAAATAATTTTTCAGTGAAAAGGAAAATGAAACATTAAAATAAAATTTGAAAAAATGTGGAAAGACGAACTGAACCATTCTCCCAACATTGTTTACAAAATAAGGAAAATACCACTTAACAAGTGAAAAAAAGTGTTATATTAAAAAACAAAACATATGTACATTTATTTATTTCAATAAAGTAATAGATAAATTATCTCAGTTTATTCTGCAATATCTTTGACAAGCTTTTCACTTGAATGAGATTGTCCATGCTGTGTTTTCTTCCTTTTCATAGCTTTCTTAGAATTTTTAGAACCTTCCGGCCCTTGGTACCTATACAAAATTTTTTATATGCAGATAAAATAATAGAATACATAAACATAATATTTAAATTATATTATACTACTGCACAGAAATTAAATTACTTCATAAATAAGTAATTATGACTCCTAAACGATACAGAACACACATCACAAGACATATACTAATAATATTTCTATAGTTGATATGAATATTACACCCCTTACTGTAGATTAGTTCGCAACAATAATTAATCATTTATTTGTTTGCATTAAATTTCATTTAAATTTATTAACTTTAAATTTGCCTTTTACGAATAGAGAATGTTTGTTAAATTCAAATTTCATTCCTTGCAGCAATCGCGCTAGAGAATTATATTCTTTTGAAGCAATATATATATATATATATATAATATATAACACACAGATTAAATTAAATAACTTTGCTGAACAGTGACACACAGAAGATAAAAATATTTTATTTCAGGTGGTGGCAACACATTTCTTTTAAGTCAATGTGTTTGTTGATTAAATTTGAAAAAAAAAAAAAAAAAAAAAAAATGTCTAAAGCTTTCTGAGTGGCAAACATATTTGTTTTGAATTGTTGAGTTTTCAAATAAAATTTGAAACATTGATATTTTATGGTTTGCCAAGCAGCAACAGCAACATACTGCTTTTAAATCATCCAGTTTGTTAATCAAAATTTCATTAATTTTTCAGAACATATGAGGTAAATAAAAGATAAATTCAAAATTTGGCCTTCATAGTGCACATGTTCGGGTAGAGGAAAAAGTAGCATACATGTTCAAAATTTGATAGCTCTAGATACCACTTTTTTTTTTTTTTTTTTTTTTGGTAACGCAAGAAAAGTACGTACAAGCACACTTATTTTCCACTATTTAATTATAAGATTTACACAGTTATCATAGCTATTTTTAATATATAAATTTAATGATGTACGATTTAAATTACTAGGTACAATTATATTTTTGTTGAAAAGTAAAGTACTCTTGTTTATGGAGATAATTTTCTACACTATCTAATGTCTCGGGAGAGCTCCTCAGATCATGATTAAAGTTACTGCAAAGTCCATAAGAAATCTGCTTAAAGGGAGAGATGATTTCCTGTTGTGATGTACTTCCTGTTAAAAGTGGCTCATATTTGGGTCAGGTATAGAAAAGATTTCAAAAAGCAAAATGCAGCCATCCTATTCAATTACTCAGAACCAATTCTGAGACCAATTCAAATTGCCAGTGCTTTGAACATTTAACCAACAGAAAACCATGGAAAGAAATACATGGCTGCTCTAACCCAAATTATAAAAAATGTAAAATTAGTATGATTTTGGACAGCAATATATAAAGCAGAAATTAAAATCTACTGATCATACCGGAAATTGATGGTATAAGATTGATATAAAAATCAAATAAAATAAAAATGAAAATCAAGGTACATAACACAGTAGTAGCAACATCACACATCACTGTCATAACATAACCTAAAGTGGTAAAGCAGAACAGCATCTTTTAAGCACTAGGCTACACTGCTTAATAATGAAAGAATGTGTTAATTTCAGTTGATGCTGAATAATACAAAACAACTCATGTTAGACAGAGAAATGATTAACTCCAATTAATTCATATTGCATTCACTATATTAACTTCTACATGCCTACTATGTAGACTAGAATGTTTCTAATGCTGGCATTCAGCAAGCGAATTAACTAGCTATGAATCTCAGGAGGAATATAAACTGCAAACAGTTATGGAAAAATTATTATCTCACAGTAAATTTAAGAACTATAAATAGTTTATTATAAAAAATGTAAAATTAGTATGATTTTGGACAGCAATATATAAAGCAGAAATTAAAATCTACTGATCATACCGGAAATTGATGGTATAAGATTGATATAAAAATCAAATAAAATAAAAATAAGTTATTCTGAGAGTACTGTGTAATTTAAATACTAAATGGCTCAACATTAATTTATTTAGTAGAAAATTAAATAAATAAATTAGCTGAAAATAATACTTTATTCTACTTTTCATGATATAAAATACCATACAATTATTAAAATATGATATATAATAAAACCTGGCAACAACAAGCAAAACACCTGCCCCCTTGGGATAAAGAATAATACCCTGTTCATTGTTGTCACTAGCACGATGTAGAGTAACTTCTTGGCTTTTAAAATTATAATGGCCTATTTAATTTTTTAAATTTGACATTTCATTTAATTGAATATTTTTGTAATATTACACGTATTTCTTTTACTTACATTTGCATTATAATGTTTTATTTTCACATTTTTACATATTTTGCTTATATCATTGATTCGATACTTAAGTTTTGTTTTAACATTTTTTTTTTCCATTTAAATAACGTTTTTCATTCCAAATAATTTTAAATTAATTTACATCATGCAGGAGAATTTTGGATATGTATATGAGTTTTATAAATTTGGGGAATTAAACATGTTTAATTTCATTTCTATTTTCGATTTGCATATGCATAGCAAGGACAAAACACGATGTCTGAACGGTTGAAAAGAGTATGGAATAAGCTAATTCCCCCTGAAGAGTCAGTATTGTTTCACTATCTTTCACTTTAAGGTAATTTTCTTTATATGGCTATAATTATTATTAGCAATTTTTGCATCACAATTTTATGCATATCCACTACTTTTGATTGTAATGCATTTTTTCCATGTCAATTTTCCTTTTACTCTTTAATACTTTAAAAAAAATTTCTAAAACTTTTTAATTTATTTTTTTAAATATTACTTAAGAATTACGAATTTGTAAATTGGAATTTATTCAGACTTCAAATAGTAATTCTTTTGCTTTATTGGCTTTCTTAATTTTAATTTAAAATATAGGAATTTTAATAGTATTCCCCTTTAATTATAATTATGTTTAATTAAATCATTTCAGCTTAGGTACAGGATTCTTAATAGTCCTTCCTTACATTTGTTTATGTTTTTATATATATATATTGTAAGGATCTTAAGTTTGATTAACGTTTACTTTATTTTAAAACTTTATTATCATCTCTTATTTTCTACTTCCGGCCAGAATAAATTCATTAACTTGTTTATGCAAATTGTACTTGCTAACACTTAAGTATTTAAGTTGTGGCTTTTTTCCAAGAGCAGAGTTAAATGGAGAGAAAGTGAGCTGCCTTGCCATTGCATTTCACAGAAGTTTGCCATCAGTTGCTGTCTGCCTTTAAGGCCAGAGGTTTTATTTCTCTTGAAAGCTAAAGATGTATTGTAGTTTTGCACAGTTTGTTTACTACATACATAATAATTAAAAAGGTCAGTCTCAGTATTAGTCATTTGTATAAAGTATTCAAAGTTAGCTTTTTTTTAAATTTTAGTTAGACAATAGCTCTTATATTTTTACATTCAGACCACAAGGACCATGGTTGGTCTTTGTATCCCGAAGTGTAGGAGCGCCTATAATATCGTTGAAAATAAAGGTTAATTTAACTCTTCTCATCTTGTCATCTTTGCTACACTCTATAGGGCATAGTTTGTAGTCAAACTCACTGTCTATTCAGGACACGTAATGTTCGCCAAGCAGATTAGAAGAAATAACAGATTAGCAATTAGTCCTGATAATATATGTAATAAATTCTGTAGTAGAATGAAGGTGAGTGTATCTGCAATGAACAGCTAGAATTTTGATGCCAGAGAATGCTGAAACGGCAATCCACAAGGAATAGGAAATTTGGCAGTCAAGGTATATTTAATTTAACTTTTATTTCAGTAAACATATTGTGAACACAAGCAATTTGGCAAATTTATTGTGCCTATTCCAAAAAGCTTACATTTTTTATATATTTGCAGTTAAAAAGAAGGAGCAGACAGACAGCATTCCAGCTAGGCCAAAGTGTTGAAAGCAAGTGCGTTATGTTCAAGGTGAAATCTTAATTCAGATCGAGTTAGTTTTGGCTCTCAATGTATCTTGATTGGATAGTTAATATTGCTATAAAATTATTATTGGCTGCTTTAGTTCTATTTACATCATCAGAATTATGTAAGCATCATATGACATAGATTTTTCTCGAAATGAAGCAGTGCAAATAGAGGTTAATATTTTTAGAATACAGAAGGGAACTAATTTTCTCTGCTAATTTAATCTTTTACATACTTTATTTTTCTTACATATCTTACATATATTACATAATATATTACATTTTATTTTTCTTACATATTTATATATATGGAAATAATATATTTCAGGGTAACCTTGATGAAAATTGGTAATTTTTTTTTTTTTTTTTTCTTCTGGAGCCATTCTTGCTTACATGCAACGCCCTCACAAATAAAATAGCATCAAAAACAAAATGCAATAAAACATAAAAAACTTCTAATCTCAATAAAATACACTTTAAATAAAAATAAAACAAGGAATTAACATGAAAATGGAAATGCATGTTATCTAATCTGCGCAGTACAAAAAGGAAAAATCCACTTATTTAGAAATTTCTATGTCTTTAACCTGTCGCACACAGAATTCCTTAACAGCACCTAAAAAACTGTTTAAAATTATCTGTACACTGCCATCGCCACATAAATTCACTAAAGTAAAAAACAAAAATATCCTCCATACTGCTGGTGGCATTTCTTTCGAAAATCCCTTTTTATTTCACCCCATCTACCTTCTTCAGTGTTGATATGAGCTCCGGTTTCCAAATCCTTAAATCTGATTGTGTAATTTACTGAGAGGTGAATGAAGCCATTTAAATCTTCATTTACCCACCAGTCAATCAATGCATTCTTTCCCATTCGCTCCAAAGTGTACAGAAACTTCAGGTTAATCATACCACCAGCAGGCATTTTATGGTTTAAAGCACAAAATAAGCAAGGGACTTCATAACCAACATCCAACGTATAAATAAGCCCTCAGTCAAACAGTTATTATAACCAATAACATCATAATAGGCTTTCCATAACATTCAACATAAAATACTCAGGTTACCATAAATGAAACAACAACTTGGCGATAGTCCGAGGGATACCCTAAAATATGGACTGCCCATATATATATACACATATATATTTACTAAAGAAATATTGATTATATTATCTCCTCATATAAATTTAGTAGAAGTATCAAAAAAAGGGAACCCATATGTAGAAAGTTTAATTCTGAAAATTTAAGATCATTCAACATTATTACAAGGTCCGTAATCCGGATGTCCATTATCTGGAATGATCTTTAAGCCAGACCTCAAAGCCACAAACTTTTTTTTGTATGCTTTACACATGCGTGTAAAGAATGCGCATGTGCATAATGTATGCTTTACGCATGCACGCGTTGAAAGAAATGTTAAATAAAGTAAACAAATAAATATTAAGCTTTTTTTTATAAAATTTGATACCCTTTAGATAATAATTGCTCTTTATTTCATAAATTACGGTTTCATATTTTTAATTGTATAATTTCTGCATGCCATCTTACCAGATTTAAATTGATGGTCTATAATCCGGAAAAAACTCCTACTCCGGAATCGCTGAAGTCCTGACGAGTACGGATTACTGACTTTGTACTGTATATATTATATATATATATATATGCATATTATTAGGTAAAGTAAAATAAAGATGATTGCAAAAATTAATACGTTTTGCAAAAGCAGTTGAGGTAAAATTTAAAAATCAAATCATAAAATATTACTAATAATGATAAAATGTGACTAATAAAGATGGAATTTCATTTTTATTGTGGTACTCTTTATATTAATAGATTAATTAATTGATCACATGAAAGGGTTAAATAAAAACACTATAAAAGCATTTCATTCACTTTTCATTAATTTTAAGCATAATTAAGTCCCTCCTGTTACACTAAAAAATTCCAACTGATTACTCATAATTATATGTACTGAAAATTGCGGTACTTTTCCATTTTGCCAGCGCAGGGGATAAAGTCGCTAAAAATTGTACAACCGATGCTAAACAGAATATACTTGCTGGTAACCTTCTACGCCTCATTTTCAAAACAAGTCGCAGCTATTTTTTATCAGATTGATTGTTTTTTTCAAATCTTGCATACAGTTGAATAGAATTTTTGCCAGATAGTCCAATTTTATGCTCTAAGGCCATTTGCAGTAATTAAGTCAATTAGGATGCAATCACATCTCTCAGCCAAAAGCGAAAATATAGAAAAGGCAAAGTCAAGGGTTAAATTCGTCAATTCTAATGAGAATGCACTAGCAAAGTAAACTTCTGAGTAAGCTATTCATACGAATTTTTTTGAAATAATTCTTCCATTTAAACTTGTTTTCCATGATATTTAATTTAAGATTTAACTTGAAATTAATGTAGATAATTACTGAGAGAATTAGATTTTTGTAGCGTACTTTACGTGAGAAGAGATCACTTGGGGTCATGTGATATGAACTGGTGAATCAGGATGTTGAACAATGAGAGCAAAGTAAATTCTTAAATTAATGTCTTACAAATTTATTGTCTTTCTACAAAATTTTAAACGGTATTAAAATGTTTATGCCTTCAAAATATAAATTCTTAGAACTAACATTTGTTAAACTTTTTATATGTATACTATGTGTTGTCGCCAATAAAGTCTGCTTGGCGAGACTTGCGCCGGCGAAATGGAAAAGTACCAAAATTGCTTACTGATTTTTGCATAAAAATACTGATAATAAAAGTATGTTATAAAAGTAAATGTTGCTATTTACAAAACATCAAAAATATTATCATGATTTGCTGAAATTAAGATTGTAATTCAGAACAAGAACCTAAGAAATTTTTTTAAACATAAGCTGTTAAGCAAACAAAATAGTCATTTACTGAGGATTCAAATCAAACTGAAAAAATATGTCTCTTACCCAAGCTCATTAGCATCTAAAATGTTCTTGGAAAGCAAAATAGCAATCATTGGAATCTCTCTTGTAACTTGCAATCTATCTAAGTCAGGTTTAGTGGGATCCCAATATTCTTCAACCCTTTAGAAGTGATATGCAATGCATAAATTTTACATTAAATACGAAAGATATTTGTAGTCTATAGACTTTCAATACATCTATAAAATTCTGAAATTATCAGGGTTATAAATTATAAGAATTTTAAAGTTACAATCTGATTAGGGTTTGTTAAATTCATAAAATAAATCAAGGTTAAATGCAATACAACAATTTCAAAATTTAATTCTAAAATAATATAAAACTTTCAGATAAGTTTTTCACTGGTTTCTTAAATTTGATCACGGTTAAAATTTAAAAAAGTCGAATATTCAAGTTTAAGTTTCTTATGCACTTATGCTTTCATTGCTTAGATTTGCGTGATGGAACAATTTTATAAATTATATTAAATGACAATACAATAATATAGTTTTACAAATTTATTAGATATAAGAATGCAATGATTAATTGTTATAAACATGAAATAATTTTTACATGTTTCCATTACTTGCATAAAATGATACAGAACCTATTATAACACTCAATCATTTTAAGCAGGAAATAAATTTTTAATTAAATATACAGTCAAACTTTGTTAACAGATTGTATGGACAGATTGTATTATTAGATTAGATTTCTTTTGCCTGGCACAATTCTTTTTCCTTTTCCATAGAATTTATACTGATTATTCAATTACCTTGGGAAAGTGATCTTAAGTCATGCACAGATTACCGTATTTGATGGCATATAAGACACAGGTTACACACATGTAGATGTAGAAAAAGTTATGTGTGTCTAGATCTTTATCCGGGATAAAAATAGCATTCAGTATTGAAAGTTAACCTGTGTCCTTCACGTATAGCATTCAGTATTGAAAGTTAACCTGTGTCCTTCACGTATCCTTTAATTAATAATAATTAATTTAATCTGTCTCCTTTTGAAAGAAACAAACTGGTTAATTTTATTTACCAGAAGAAAAATAATTTCTTAAAAATATTTCTTTTCTTCAGGCAGCAAAAGATTTCATCAAATTGGTTAAAATCTATCAGTCAAATCAATGTTATCAAATTGGTAAAAAATCTATCAGTCAAGAGCTATTCATTTCATGTGCTTTTTAAGATACTATAGCTTCTAATGCAATCCCACCACTTTCCCCCAAACCAGGGAAAAAAAATCCCTTTCAGAATTTTATCTCTCGGCAGATTTTTTGGTCGAGTTGAAAAGAGGTTAACAAGTTTCTGCTTGAAGAAGGAAATATAAATGACTAATAAGAATGTACATGGCTAGAGGTCTAGCCAACAAGCATTTTCGTTCCTTGTTTATTCCCACACACTAAAATCCCAAAATAAAAATCATTTCATCTTAACAAATCTTTCGTTAAGTATACAGTGAAACGACATTTTTTTCTTCATGAAACTGGCAGCAAAAATGTATTTATAAATATTAGGTGAAAAGGTAAGATTGCATAAGAAGCATATGAAAAAATATGAAGTATTCAGTGCAGCACTTGCTAAATGTACATAACAAGATGTGCATTAGCTTCATTTTGTTCCTTAATGTAAGTGCTTAACAAAAATTATTACTTTTAATTTTGTTTTATTTATTTAAATATTTTGCTCTTTTGCACTGAATAAAGCCTTGTCTTAAAACTCCAAACAACAGTCCACTCTTCTTGTTCCTAACAGTGATCTGCGAATGAAATTTTACTCACTCTCTGTGTTTCTACTTTGCTATACAGTCAAAAGTCGTTAATTCGGACACCCATAATCCGGAATGATCTATAATCCGAACCTCGAAGCTAAAAACTTTCTGCGCATGCGCCGCGTTGGCACATGCGCATAGGCGTTTACGCGTTCGCGTAAGACCTCTTACGACTGCGCATTTGCGTGTGCGCAAAAAAGGTTTTCGCGTGCGCATTTTATGTATAACGAATGGTATAAGCTAAAATTATCTAATTATCTATTTCAGTTAATGTTGATGATTGCGTTGTTCCTTAATTTTTGAATTGGATGCAGCTTATTATTTTTTGCAGACTGTAAGAGCAATACTATAAAAGTAAACTTGAACTTTTGATTATGTCAAATAGAATTTCCGAATCTGGAGCTCCCAAAGGATCGTACAAAACGAAAGTATGTTTCGATGTCCATCAAACAAAAAGTGGAATTGCTGAAAATGGATAAAGACATGAAGAATTTGACAGAGAGGTTAGTGAAAACGAAAAAATTTCGATTGACAAGTTAGTCGGTATTCTCGGCACAGCAATTAACGGGACTTGAACAGCGGAACTTTGTAACTGAACAAAAAATTATGTCTGTTTATAGAATTAAAGAGAAAGTATTATCACATAAAACGAAACAACTTAAACAACTTACATGAAAAGAAAAGTTTAATAAAGTAAACAAATAAATATTAAGCTTTTTTTGTGAATTTTGATACCCTTTAGATCATAATTGTTCTTTATTTCATAAATTATGGTTTCAAATTTTTAATTTTAGAATTTCTGCATGCCATCTTACGCGATTTAAACTGATGATCTATAATCCGGAAAAATCGATAATCCGGAATCGCCGAAGTCCCGACGAGTCCGGATTAATGACTTTTGACTGTATAAAAAAATTAATTATATAAAATGCATTGATAAAAAATCATTTTTTGGGGATACTTGCTCATTAATCAGGTACAAAATGATTTTTTGAAGCTTAGGAGCTAGGAATAAAATATACTATAAAATATGGCAACCTTGTGAAACTGAAAAACAAGGGCTCCATACTTATCTAGCATCTGATTTCTGGACACATGAAACTGTATTTATAATTGATCTTAAGGAAGTCTAGCTTTCCGATGTGAAAATATTCATATAAAAGTGAACATACTATGGATTTTTCATTTGAATGATTAAATGAAACTATGGAGGTGGGGGCAGGAGGATTTGTTGGTCTGTCAACAAATAGTGCAAAACATCGATGGTAAGGATGAACAAGGCAAACTTTGTTTTATATTTAGTAAAAATGCTTTCATTCACTTCAGTGATAAAATCTGCACCATATATATATATATGTAATAATATGTAATAAAGTCTGAAGTGTATGACCAGCAGAAATTTTGATGACACAGAAGTGTTGATCCATAATGAATAGGAAATTGAAGGCGAAGGCAGATTAAATATTCATTTTTTTTATTTCAGCAAACATGTTGCGACCACAATTAAGTTGGCACATTAATTGTGCCTATTCCATGGGGTTTACATTTCTAATAACTTTGCAGCAAGAAGGAAACAGCAGACAGACAGCAGTCCAGCTAAGCCAAAGCGTTGAAAGGAAGTGCCGTATGTTCAGGGTGAAACCTTAATTTCAGCCCGAGTTAGTTTTGGTTCTCAATGTATTTTGATTGGATAGTTAGTACTGCTGTAAAATTACTATTGGCTGCTAGAGTTTTAGTCCTATTTACATCACCAGAATTATGTAAGAGTCATATGACATGGATTAATCTAGAAATGACACAGTGGAAATAGAAGTTACTATTTTTAGAATACAGAAGGAGATTTAAGCTGCTTATTTGATCTTTCACATATTCTTTATTTTTCTCACATATATGTGTGTGTGTTTTGCTAACGATACAACTCTGAATATATGCACACAATTATTTCACTTTATTATAATGTAATCTGACATTTCACCCCGTTCTTTGTCTTGTTTATGATTTGATATGGTTAGAAGATTAGCAATTTTTTACCTTATGCCAATGTCAACAGATGCCAAGGTATAAATCATTTGTACCTAGCTAATAAACAAGCACTTTTAATTTACATAATTATTAATATCAAATTACCTTAGTGAACTCAGCTTTGTTACCTGGTGCAAGCCCTGTCAAAGAAGTAATAAAACAGTGCATAAGATGAAAATGATACACTAAGGTTAGCAATGAAAAAATAACTTGCTATATCTTTATTATGTAATAAAAACAAAACTAAAATAAATCTCATTTTTAAAAGTTCTGGTAGTTTGAACGTAAAATAGTAAGATGTGAAGGCAGGGAGACTAAAACAGTCTATTAGTATCCAAATTTAAAAGAAAAGAAAAAAAAAAAAAAAAAAAAAAAATATTGAGAGAGAGATTTTAAACTTGAAGATTTTAAGGTCTCTTTTCATATGATGTACATTTTGTTTGACCCTTAATTATTAACTTCCTTAGTATTCTGATTAATTTTTTTATTCTGAAATTAAATAACAATCTAACAATATCATTGATTATTAACTCTAGATATCCCAAATGTCTATCGATATACACTACAAAATGCTTATGCATAAGATAATGGGTTACACATTATTAAAAAATTTCACCTCTGTTCTTCAGACTATTAAATTTTCTTTTTAGAACAAATGAAAGCATAAAGAAGAAGTAGAGTTAGAAATTTTGTAATCAATATATTGCAGGATAATAGATACATGCTTTATTTATCATATTTTTGGTATAAAATAACACTTGATGAAAATGGAATTGAAAAATACATATAAAGTAACTTTTTTAAATGAATCACTTTGTTAAATTGATGAGCAGTGCTAGTTTCATAACACTGAAATAAAAGATCTTGCACATCACCAATTGGCAATGTGTGCTTCTTTTATCTTCATTTGTAACACACAGGATATTTTTCACTAACTGAAGAATAATAATTGGGAAAAAAATATTTCATGCATTATTGATTGGTAGCAAAGGGCTCTTATATTTCTGATTATTATGTATAAAGAAGAGAATTTGATCACTAACTGAAAACAATTACAGCCTTTCCAGGAATTCGCATACTACTGCCTTCCACAAATTTTTGGTAGTTTGAACGTAACTATTAACTTCATGAATGTAACCATTGACATTCATATACAATTGACTTCACAGAAAAGCAACCCCACAAAAATATTTTCCGATATAAACTAAGTACTGAACTACTGAAAAAATTTCAGTTATCTTTTGAATTATGAACATACCATGAACTTTTTACATAAAACAAAAACTAGAACTGAGCTGCTTTTAAATGGAAGATGTCTATCAGGCATTTCACTCGGCTATGTTGTCAAATGTTCATCCTTAAAAGCACAATTCACTGACATAAGGTTATGCACTAGATAAAGCAAAACTTCCTAGCTCAACTCCATGGGTGGCAGCTCACTCAAGTCTGTCAGTACCATACAGGTATCTAACAATATAACGTATCAGAAGAGCTGTTATGAGTTTTACAGTGAGATGTAGATCACAAGTGTCCAAACTTTCACAACTTTTACACAGGTTGACCCAACAAAAATGTGACAATGGATGCATTCTGAAAAAAAATTTGTTAAGGCTGACATACAGATTTTAAACAGTTGTTAATGATTATCATTTGACTCCAGTCTACAGAGATCCACATATGTTGATCTTCTATGTTGCACCGCTGGTAAGATTCCAATAAACATTTACTCAATTGCAACCTAATTAGCTTATATGTGGATGTTTGAGCTTTTCATTTTACCAATGGATGGCAGCACATGTATGTACTTTTGAAAAAAACCAGAACTACAAGCAGATTGTATTTAAAAAATGGTGGCATCAGAGAATCTTCAAAAACATTAATAATAAATAAATTAATTAATACTTTAATAATTAATGTTTAAAAATGAATATTTAGAGATACTTAAATTAGAGCTTTTGTTTAATGTTGTTTTTTGCTGGTTAAAGTGATTTTTTATTGAACTGCATGGAAATGTATATGGGTCCACATATATGTACATTAGTCCCTTAGGAAAAATAGGCTTAACTGTTACTGGCACATTTTTTAAATTACTGAATTTCAATTGCTGTTTCTAAAGTTTATATTTTCAGAAACAAACCACTGACGACATAATTGATTATTCAGAAATAATATTTAATAGTAATGATAAATAACTTATATTTCACAGGTTGTTTTTACCCTTTTTTTGTTTTATTTCTGAATATTAAAATACACGTTTCATAATCTTTGAAGGAAAAGGAAAATGTAAGATTGTTCATAAAATTTAATGCATGGCTTTCCTCTTGACTGTTACATATCATATATTTAAGAAATTTCAATTACAAAAAATGTAAAAATTAATAAATATAGCTACTAAAAGTCAAGTATACTTAAAGAAAATTATTATTTACTATTTTGTTATTTTTAAAGCTCTTTAAATACTTTATTAGAACAACTATCATTGCAGGATGACTGAGAAATTGTCATGCTTGCAGAATTACTTTGAGGATGCTCCAGAGCCTCTATAACCATTGACTTAATTTTTTTAATACCTGAGCATGGAAATTTTTTAACAAATAGCAGCTCAAACTAATAATCTACACTCTATCTAGTAGAGACATAAATCTGTAAGCAGGAATGCAAATGAAATAATGCGGCTTATGAGGCTCCACATTTCGATGCGCATATTGAAACTCTCACAAGCAAAACAGAACTTGTCAAGAGACTTGTCAATAGGACGTTTTCTTCAAACAATGCCAAAAGGCAAGAATATTCATTCTCAGCCAAAATCTGCATTTTTCAGACGATTCAGCATCTTATGAAACAGGGATAAACTACAGAAATTACAACCCTTTTAAAATCCCATCAAGGAAAAATGCCTTAGTTTGCCTTGACTCCAAAACGTTTCTTTGGAAGAGCAAATGATCCCTTTCACAGGCAGTTGTGCCCTTCGGCAATGTGTCCCAAACAAGCCGAATCCCATGGGACAAAAAAATTTTGTTCTGTCCAGAAAGGATGGTTTGATGCTAATGTGTGCAGTTTATGATGGGAAAGGTTGTGTCTCAGCAGAAGATGTGTGTGTTTATGGTTTCGGAGAAGGTATTAAGAAGAAACTCGCTGCATGCACATGAAAAGTTTTCACTCATGGTTCAGATGGTTCTATATACAGAGAGATATTTTGCGGGTATAAAATGCACTGAATATATACTGAAAACCAAAATACACATTGTTGGAATAATCATATGCAACAGGCTTGACAATGTCCAGAATACATTAAAAATTAACAAAGAACTGAACAGAGAAGGGTGGGATGAAATAGTAAGGAATGACAGGATGTACCTCGTTAAATGGAAAGACAATAAGACTGTAATGCTTTTATCAACACACATTGGAAACAAACCATTATTACCGTACAAAAGGTGGTCAAAAAAAGAAAAAAAAAAAATTGATGTTCCTGAACCTGGTATCAAAGGCTTACAGCACATCGATGGGAGGAACTGATCTCTAAGACTGATACTTAGCTTACTGTAGGTGTGCTGTGAAGATACAAAAATGGCCAGTTAGAGTCTTCACCCATTTTGTGGATCTAGTGATTTCAAACTGTTGGGTGATACACATACAATATTACAAGCAAAACAATCTAACGGGCATTAAATCCCTCATGGAATATCCAATGACACTTGCAATAGCACTTTGCACACATGAAGGAAATATAATAATTAATAAAAGAAAGCCAAGACTTCTCTTCAAGCTCAGATGAGAAACAGTATTTCAAAAAGCAGAGGAAAGTGATTTTTCAACCAGTAAAAGATATATGTCTTGATGATGTAAATCACCTTCCAAGATTCATGGATGATAAAAATGCATCCAGATGTAGAATGTTAGGGTGTACATCAAGAACATGAGTGTTCTGTACCAAATGCAAAATGCACTTATGTGTTTTAAAAAATAGCTTTGAAAGGTTTCATACAAAATAATGTACTGGTAAAGATAAAATATTAGTTAAATTTACTTAATTTTTTTTTATGTAAATTAAGAGGTCTGTTGTGAATTTATACTTTGTATCATGTTTTATTTCCCGTTATAAACTAATGGATGCTTTAAATACCAAAATTAATAATTGTTGAAATATGAGATTATTTGCTTATTTGAATCCTAAGGTACACATATGTGTATCTAGATTTTTTGGTCCGCAAATATACATGCACTATTTTTTTTTTTTTTTCTATTTAAAGACAGAAAACAAGCATATAAACTTCACCTCCATTTTTTTAAAATTAGCTGCTTTAACTTCAGGTGTGAAAAGGATATTAACACTGCATCTGCCAAAATTACTTTATTTTTTTAATCCAAAAGTTATACAACAGAGAAAGAAAATATGAACATTTGCATTTTAGCATAAAGTGACCACATTTTCATTGAGACAAAATAGGACAAATGGAATGAAATGAAAATTGTAATTTAGTTATGAAAGCAGACCAATAATTCAAAAAAATATATTTCATTGTATGCATTCATATACTTGTCTATAAATGTACAAAAACATATTTATTATTAACTATTGGTAAATATAAAAATATTTGTAAAAAACTATAATTTGAATAGTATGTTTTTAATTAATTTAAAATTTTATTAAAAAAATTAATTTTCTTTCAAGGTCATATTTTTATCCGAGTGAATACTTTGCAATAGATTCAGATCATTTATTAAAATGTCGTGAAATTTCTCACATGAGTTGGTCAAATTATATTTTACCTTCAATACAGATTTTGAAGTTTTAATGTTCAACTGTTTTTTTTTTTTTTTTTTTTTTTTTCAATTGTCCATATTTTATTGATATTAGAAAAAACACATTCCATTGCTGCATTTGTTCCTGGAAGGGAGTGTGTTCTACAGTTTTCAAAATATTTTCATAAGGAATATTATTCTGTTTAAAATGAAGGAATAACTCCGTCCATTCTTTTGTCTGTTTCCACATATGTAGATAACCAACATTTAATTTTTTCTTAAGTAACATATCTTTTTACCAATGACACCTTATCAAACAGATCATTTTTGCAAATATTATTTTTCGGAAAATGGTTACTGATATATTAAAAGGATTTTCCCCACATATTTCCATAAAATTTCCTTTTTTAATGTCACCCAATTCTTTTATATTCGATTTCTGCGCTTTCACAAAAATCCTTCAAACTTTCAACACGCACAGTATATATTTATATAAATACGAATAAATTTTTACAATAATATTTTCAAGATCCACTGAAAGTAAGTCAGATGCTGTTTGAATAGTACTGTGTAGAATGTGTGCTGCACAATCTACTCCAATAATTTTTTGGTTCAAATGTTAAGTTTCATAAAAACGTTATTGATACCTCTTCTAGCTTTTCCACCAAAATTTGCATTGTTATCCTCACAATAGGTAATAATTTTATTGTTCAAATTATTCATTTTTAAAATAGTACTTATTGAATCAAAAATTATTTATGAAGTTTCACCCGGCAATGAAACAAATCCTAATATTCTAATTTTAATCCCTGTTTCTGGATCAAAAAGTCTAACAATTGTGGGAAATAATTTTAAATCTTTGTAGTTGGAAGCATCATAATATATGATATTAGCTAAATGTGCATTTATCTAATTCTTTCTGCAATTGCGAAAACAAATATAGTGAAAAACATTACAAATAACTGCTTCGCTTTTTGTCCTCGCACATGCAAATTTTTTGTCGTACAATATTTTGATCATTTGCGACGTACAATCAATTGATCTGAAACTGTGATTGTGGTTTATGGTGTGGAAAGCAAATAGCCCTTCAGCTAATGCTAGCTGTTCCTTCGTTAACAACACATTTTTTTGATCAGACATAACGACAATGATCGAACACCACCAAGTAAATCTAACTCGTTACATCGCCTAATTTAGTTTACTCTGCATGAATTTTATATGTTTTTTTTATTTATGTATTTTTTATTTATTTATATTTACTAATAAATAATATTATAACTAATAAACTAACTATCTATATAACTAATAAATAATAGGTAATATATTTTTACAGTACATTAAAAATAAGAAATGCAGATGTTTTCTAAAAAAGCAGGATATTTTTAAAAATCGGTGGCACACGGGACAGTCCTCCAAAAAGCGGGACTGTCCCGCCAAAATTGGGATGTGTGGTCACTTTATTTTAGTATGAATATTAAGTTTGCTTTTCAAACATCAGCACACAGTTATCTAGTTTGATCTACATGGTAAAAACTGAAGTACATATGTTCATGAAATTTTTTTTTGTATTTTATTTTTAATTGCTTTATATAGGCAAAAATTCCTCATAAATAAAAATATACTTTTGTGCAATGACATTATACACAGGAAATGCTCGTCAAACTTTTATTTAGATATAGATAGGAAGTACAAATAATTCTCCACTGTTTAACAAAAAATGGCATCACCATTAAGTATGGTTAAAATTGTCTGATGGCAAATGCCATATCATAAGGTTGGACAGCTGCTCACAACATAACCTTGAAACATTAGTGATTTTTCATCAGCATCATATATATTTTTTATATGAAAATGTTGAATTTTGAGCTGAATGTGCATTATTTGTAGGAGCTTTTGATTTACTTCTTTAATTTGAAGAAATCTCCAGCTGAGGTGCATTAATTACTTGAAGTGTAAGGTGAGGCACTTTAAGTGAGGGAGTTGTCATGAGTGGTTTCAAAAGTTTATGAATGGTGAATTAGATGTTGAATACAAGGAACATTAATGGAAGGATGAAATTGTATGAAATCGCAGTATAGAAAGCATTACAGGATGAAGATTCATGCCAAATCCAAGTAGAACATGCAGTTTCACAATGTTTAAAATCATTGGGAATGATTCCAAAAACAAGGAAATTGAGTTCCATATGAGCTGAAGCTGAGGAACATTGAATGCTGGTTTTTTATATGTGAAATGCTGCTTGCCAGGCATAAATGAAAAGGTTTTTTTGCATTGTATAATTACTGGTGATGAAAAATAGATTCACTTCGATAACCCAAAGAAGAAGAAATCATGGGTACCACCAGGCCATGCTTTAACATCGAAAAATATTCATGGAAAAAAAATCATGTTGTGCATATGGTGGGATAAACTTGGTGTCATGTATTATGAGTTGCTGAAACAGAATGAAACCATTATTAGGGTTTTCTAGCGAACACAACTGATGAGACTGAGCCAAGCACTCAAAAGAAAATGTGCCCACTACTACTCCAAACATGACAAAATTATTCTCCTGCACGATAACATTCATATACATGTAATGGCGCTGGTTAAAACCTACCCAGAAACACTCAAATGAGAAGTTCCCCTTCCTTCTGCTGTATTCCCCAGACATTGCTCCTTCTGATTACTGCTTGTTTTGATTGGTAACGCATCGCCTGTCTGAACAGCATTTCACATCCCATATCTTCATTAATATAAAGATACCAAAAATTGGGTTGATTTGAGTGTAATAACCTCAAAAGATGAAGCTTTCTTTCATACCCATATGCTGTATACTGCGCCTGTCCCCCAAAAGGGGGGAGAGTTCCATATCTCCTATTTTACTGGGCCAATTGAAGAAATTCAAATTGCATTTTTCATGTCTCGAAAGCACGACTTAAGGTATATAATAGATTTATACATAGCTTTTTTCCAATACAGGTATTTCACAAAATGAGACTTTTTCTGAAATAACATACCAATTTTTCCCCATATTTCGATTCTACGACTCAAATTATGCCTAAATATTAAATTTTGTAAAATTTGGTGCGAAATTTATGGAGATTTTCAAAAACTTAACTTGCTGCATTTTTTTCAGTTTGAGCCAAGAATAATTCACTTGATGAACTTTTTAATATATGGTAACCTATTTTCCTTTCCCTTCCATTGTACAGGAGAAAGTCACATCATTCTTACCTTTTTACATTGTGGGATGTGCGGAAAAAAAGTCACATTGTTTCTACTTTCAAATAATTTTAACAAAGTGCGTAAACCACATTTTCTTTATTATCGCTTTCAATAAATATGACAAATTTCAAAATGCACCAATATATAAATTCACATATATCTTCAGAAATTTTGAATAAAAAGTTCTAATTATTTACAGTAACTTTAAAAATATTCTGTCTTGTTGAAGATCCCAGAATGTAACCAGCATTTATACTGAATACGGCCAATAAGGAAGTTACATTACCTAAAATATGAATCAATAGTATAGCATAAAGCCCATAAAAATCATCACTTCCTATTTCCTTCAATAGCAAAAATTTCATGTCCATCATAACATCAGCCTTGAACAAAGCGCTGTCTGACAACTTAGTTAAAGAATTTCAAAGGAATCAGAGGATCTATTCATATTCTTTAGTTCAATGGTCAAGTACAGCATATGGTGTTCTAAGATGTGCTTATTGTGTTCTCCTTCTTCTAGAATTGGGTTCATTTCAGCTGTTTCAAATGCATTCAGTATAAAATAACCCTCAGATTACAGAAAAAACTCTGATGTGAATTTTGCATACTGACCTTCATTTACACCCTTACAAAATTATGATTGGTCAGGAATTGTCTCCAGCAGACTTTGAGGAGACTATTCAAGAAGAAACTGAAGGAATTTCACCTGGCATGCTAGAGAGAATGATGGAAAACTTCCAAGAATGGTTCCAGATGTGTATCAGCCGTCAAGACCACCATTTAGATGATGTAATTTTTAAAACTTAAAATAATATAACTTTTTTATATTTACATTTGAGGAATAAAAAATGTTTAATGATAGCTTGTAATATATTTTTCAACCCCTCTTTGAAATGTGTGAGTTATTTTTGCTGCAGGCTGTATCTATAAATTGTATCTATGAAACTGCAATTATTTGAATTAATTTTACTGCAATGTTATATTAAATATTTATTAGTTTTGTATTTGTAGGTATGTTTATTTTTTATATGCATGATTGTTTCTAATATTAAATTGCTTATTATACTGTTCACAGAATGACAACATGCAAAATGTAAAAATACTTTAAATAAAAATGAGATGCGCTCTTCCTATGATAGATCATTCTTGAATTTAAATAATGATAAATGTAAATGATAGCGACACAAAGTGCACACATTTTTTAAATGAAATAGTATACAGTCTAATCCAAATTATAACAGGAAGTATTCACAATTCATTTGTAAAATAATACATGGATTAACAGTAAATTTTAATTTTTCCCTTTTTCTATTTGATGACCACAATAAGTAAAGAAAAAAAAAAATCAATATAAATAACTACGATTTTTTTTTTCATCATTTCAGACAATTTACTGTTCAAAGCAACTAAACATACTTTCTACATCCAAAAATTCCACTACATAATTATATTTTTGGTCTATATTACATTAAATAAATCTACATTAATTTTACCTCATTTATTTTAAATTACATAAAGTATGTGATCTTACCTTGAACTTAGTTTTAGAGATTTCTGCACAAGTTATTGTTTTTTCAATAGCATCTCCACATCCTGTGAATATCATATGTGTATTTGTTTCTTCCTGAAAAAAGAAATCTGTAGTGTAAATTGACATGGTCATAAAAAATAATTTTAGATAATTAACTCAAAAAATTAAGAATGTTTCTTCAGTTATTAAAAAAACTGTAAAGCATTTTTATGTTAACATACTAACTGAAAAAAAAAAAAAAAAAAAAAAAGAAAGAAAAAGAAAAGCAATTATGGTTATTTTAATCCATAAGCACAATCTACTTTTAACTTGAAATAAGACTAATTTTTCTAACAAAAATTTGTCTCAAATCAAGAAAATCTAATCACAGTTAAGCTCACTCACTTTTATTGCCAAGAAAACTATTTTTGAAACAGCAGTATAGTTTAACACATGGCTCTCATCACTAAAAAAATATCACTTACTTGTAAACAGTATTAATCTTCCGCTGATATTGGTCAAGACTTTTTCCCTAAATTGGTTATTTTGCTGGACTCTTAGGTCCATATAACACAAGCAATTGTTTCACACAACAACTGTTTCCGACAATTTTTCTGTCTAGTTTACTATTGAAAGAAAGATGTGCAATTTTTTCATTTCTTTCTAAAAAAATTGCAAGTTGTTCTTTTTTCAACTAATCAGCTATCAGCTTGTTTGTAATGGAGAACCAGTTTCCCCTGCATTAACTCAAAAGCGATCTGTGGTAATTGGCTCTTGTGACAAAGCAGAAAAATTGTTCCAAACAATTGTTCTTCTGAAACAAATGGATGTATGATAGCAGATTAATCATTACCTTTAGTTAATGAAATGCATTTCTGTTTTTTATCAACATCAGTTTCTGTTCTGTGCTCAGAAATAAAGATGTGTTTCTAATGTTACCTTATTGTTTTTTAAGTCTTGGTTTCCTTAGAACTTTTACTTATTTTATTCTATTTTTGAAAGTATACATAAATATAAAATTTTTACTAACTAGTAACATTTTCAGTCATCAAAAGTACTTTTGTACAAAAAAAAATTTTTTTTTTTTTTTTGATTTTCCACTATGATGGAAATATACCAAAAAAAAGTTAAATTTCACTCATTATTTCACAATCACTTATTTACTAGTAAAAAGAAACCCTTCAAATTTTTAAATCAAAGACATCAAAGTGACTGAAAACTAAAAATGATGTTTTATTTCCTTCCACATTACTTCTTTCATTTAATTAGTTTTTTGTTTCTTCTTTTTAACATTAAAAAATTGAAATTTTTTATATGACATAAAAATTGGAATTATTGTGTATTTTGTTTATCTAATAGAGTATTTGTGCTTTCATTTATTATAATAAAAAATACAAATTTATTCTAATGTTTCTTCAAAATTTTAGACCTTTAAAACATAAAAAGTTTTCTATGATGAGAGAAGTTTGGGAAACTCTAATGTAGAGTTTGATAGATGACTTCCAAAAATGTTGAATATAATTACTAATAAAGTTTATCATACAGTAATATGGGCAAAAAATTATATTTCAAGATAAGAAGATTTAATTTGAATGGAAAATACAGGTATACTAAAATATAGAATAAATCTCTTGCTAGAAGTAATTATTTAACACATAAACATAGATACGTAAGTTATAATGTAAGAAAATTTTTATTTTTACTCGCATTTTAAAATTTGAAAGGAAAGAAGTTTTCAGTTCTGAGCCTCTAAAAATTTGAAGGTAAAGAATTTGAAATTTGACTCATCCCTAAAGCAATATTAGTATACTTTCTCTCTTAAGTTACTAGTAAAATGCTGGCTGCTTCCTTTACGCATATTTTATATAAAACTAAAATCTGACTGCTGCAAAAAGTTGGTACTATATGCACCAAAACATTCCTGTGAAATCTTCAGGCATATTTTAAAAATAGTTGCTGTTCTACATTTACATTCTAAAAACTCTATTAAACTGAAAAGCACAGAAATCTGCCAGCTACTCATTCATTCCAGTTTCCTTGAACAAAGGCTTGTCTGCGATGGCACACTTCAGTACCAAAAAATATGGCAAATCTGTTAGTACAAGATCTGAGTTATGCAACAGATCCAATGATCCTGCATTATCTTATAGAAATCAAACATTCTGTCATGGGCATGTTTGACTAAGCTGACTAATGATATTTTGCAGCAGTGGAGTAGCGAGCATAACTGGCACCCGGGGCAAAATACCTTTTTGGCACCCACTCCCTCCGAAAAAAACAAAGTGATATGATGAAAATCTTGTTTGAAGACCATTTTGCGCCCCTCTGTGAGCAGCGCCTGAGGCATCATACACCCCCTTGCCCCCTCGCTACGCCACTGTTTTGCAGCTAATTACAGAACAGTTTGTCAGGTACAATCATACTTGATATGAACAGTTTCTAAAGGACTACATCACAAAATAC
Source organism: Stegodyphus dumicola (assembly GCF_044657685.1). Lineage (NCBI taxonomy): Eukaryota > Metazoa > Arthropoda > Arachnida > Araneae > Eresidae > Stegodyphus > Stegodyphus dumicola. The sequence goes on from NC_140773.1 coordinate 7,492,736, forward strand.
ACATTTTTTTTACACAGACAGATTCTTAGCTGAGGCTCAGGCATGTATTAGCATAGCAGTGAAAACAGCTGAGATGTACAGCCTTCCTCGCATTGATTGTTGATGGATAGATTGTCTGATTCCTGAAACTTGCACTCCAATCTCAGTGCGGTGCAGGTGAAAATCACATATACAGTCAAAAGTCATTAATTCGGACACCCATAATCCGGACCTCAAAGCTACAAACTTTCTGCGCATGCGTCGCGTTGATGCATGCACGTAAGACATTTACGTCTGCGAATATGTATGTGCGCGTGCGCAAAATACGTTTACGAATGCGCGTTTAATGTATAAAGGACAGTATAAGCTAAGCTAAAATTATCTAATTCAGTTAATGTTGCAGATTGCGTTGTTCCTTGATCTTCGAATTGGATCCGGGTTATTATTTTTTGCAGACTGTTAGAGCAATTTTATAAAAGTAAGCTTGAACTTTTGATTATGTCAAAAAGAATTTCTGATATATATTTACTAATATGTAAAGGATCTACAAAGCGAAAGTATGCTTCAAAGTCCATTAAACAAAAAGTGGAATTGCTGCAAAAAATGGATAAAGGCATACCCTTTGTTTATCTAAACTTTAATGTTTGTTTATCTAAACTTTGTTTATCTTTAACATTGCAGTGTGGCATGCAATGAATTGGAAGTTGATCTGTCAGCACTATCCTTATCTTCAGGGCAGATTTTTTTTTTTTTTTCATTTGGCTTATAATTCCTTACTAAATGTAGTATTTCATCTCGATGTACTCCGTCTTTGATATTATTTAAATCAAATTCATTGTCATTATAATTTGCTTCCGATAGCCAAGAAAGTGACAGAGTTTATTGAAAACGAAAAAATTTCGATTGACAAATTAGTCGGTATTCTCAACACAGCAATTATAGGACCTGAACAGCGGAACTTTGTAACTGAACAAGAAATTATGTCTGTTTATAGAATTAAAGAAAATGTATTACCACATAAAAAACGAAGCAACTTAAACAACTTACATTGAAAGAAATGTTTAATAAAGTACACAAATAAATATTAAGCTTTTTTTTTGTGTGTAAATTTTGATACCCTTTAGATCATAATTGTTCTTTATTTCATAAATTACAGTTTCATATTTTTAATTTTATAATTTCTGCATGCCATCTTATCAGATTTAAACTGATGATCTATAATCCGGAAAAATCGATAATCCGGAATCGCCGAAGTCCCGACGAGTCCGGATTAACGACTTTTGACTGTATTTTAAAGATACTTGCTAACTCATGCACAATCACATTTGCAACTGTTGTGATCTATAATCAAATGCCATCCTAATTATGACCAAACTGCAAACTGATATTACCATCACAACCTGTATCCTCTCCTAGTATCTTCACCACATGTGGTTTCTAAAGAGATGTCTTGATCTGGAAATATGAACTTGGATTGAGAGCTGAAAATCATGAACATAGGGCTTAGTCAAAGACACGTCACAACTCGGGTTTAAGGGATGCATTAAACCTGATCTTGGTTATATTACACAAATATCACAACTGCCAACTTGAAATTTTAAAAATTGGAAGAAACCATATTGTTTTCAAGCTGTGCTGTGACACCATTTCAAAGTAACTCCAGAATAACTTTATTTCCCTTTACAATGCATGATTCAGGTTATTGAACTATATGCCATTCAATTCTGGTGTAAAATATATTAGCATTTAATTGGATATTCTAATTTTTACGTTCTTTGGCTAATTTCACTTTGCAATTTTCTTTCACTTTACATTGAGAAAATCCTGAGTAGTGAGGTAAAGCATTTATTTATCAAACTACTTTTAACTGCTTCCTTTACAAATTTTTTTGAAAAAAATTGCAAAAAATCATCACATTTTTTTATTTTATTATTAAATACAACAAAACAAAACAAATCAAAATATGCAGATTTTAAGTTGAATTTTTAATTTTTTGAAGGTGTAAAAGCATTTATTTTTAATATTAGTTTATTATTCCGAGTTAGCTCGAGCAAACGAAAAAAGTTAAATATTAATCTTGGTATCATAGTTTTTGAAACAAGGGACAACACAGAGTGATACCTGACGTTCTACACTGGTATCTGGTCTTTTTTCTTACTGGCTTACCGCTGGAATCTCTTTCATGGGAGCAAAGAGTACACTGTCTCGTTGGATTTTTTTCCCCCCACCTTTTTATAATCACTATCTGAAAAATCATCGCTTTCGCTATCTTCCATCATTGCCATTATTTTATTTTTTTCCAATGCATGCATCCTTCTTTATACATTACTAATCCACAAGTCAACGTATATTATAGAATAGGGAAACACGCGACCAGTCCCTCCAAAAGAACCGCGCAACCAACAAAATTTGGCAAACTTCCAATCAAAGCTAAATATTTCCTTTCATTTCCTCCAAACCAAGTAAAGCCGTGATAAAAGAAATCGTACTAACCAATTCTGCTTCGCCCGAGTTTTCTCGGGATAATAATTAACTGCAATATATACGAACCCGAGATAACTCGGGATAATCAGGCAAGCGGTTAAATACAATGGAAATAAAATTAATAATTAATGTATATAGTACTTGTGTGGATAAATTTAGTAATGTATCATATTTTGAAGTTAAAAAAAAATTAAATAAAAATATTAACTGATTACACATTGCTTGAATCCGCATATAAAAATCTACAAATGCCTACAGTACATCAAGACAACTCAGATCAAATGAAATTTAATAAGATCAATAAAATGTAATACAAAAAAACACAATTCAGATGAAATACAAGTTTAACAGGAAAAAATATTCCCAAACTCATTAGAGATGGGGCAATGTTTTTTGTTTAATTAAGCTTCATCAATTCAATAAATTTCATTTATCATTGAGAAACATTTTTTATAGTAAAGGCTAAAAATTAAAAAAACAGAAAATTTTGCGATCTACCGGGAGATGTAAAGAAAAACTGGGACAGTTGGCAACTATAAATACTACATTTTTAAATGCAAGAGAGGAAGAACATTTCAAATACCTTGAAACTTTTTTCAACAAATCCCATTATATTTCTTATTTTACTTCCACGCTTCACTTTCACTATTATGGTATTATCTGGAAGATCTCTGAATTGTTCTTTTGGATCTTTGTCCATCACTTTCATTTCTCCTTTATTATAATACTCAGCTACTTTAAAAAGAAATGAATAATATATATATTAATACAAATAAAAATTGAAGATTATAAGTATCTATCAAAAATCAATGCTTAAATTATATGTTAAGTGTGTAAGATTTATCCAAAGTTTCTAATAGTTAAGTTTAGTTAAAGCTAGTTTCCTGTCCTTCCTAAATTCAGCTTACAATTTTCTACCAGAATGTGTTTTTAGAATCGCATTTAATGCAAATGAGTAAGAGTGGTATTTAAGCCGAAGCTCCACTGACTTCGAGAGATAGCCTCAGAGTTTTCTAAATAGCACGCATTTGCCTTATGGTCACGTTTCTATTAAGTAATACGCTTGGCCATATTACTGGCCCTTGACAGCTTCACTAGCTTATTCAATATTTAGGGACCAACTACTTAGAATTTTGATAGCTTCGGCTATATCTTTTTGGTTAAGTCTTAATTCTTATTGAGTTCATGCCCAAGTGGAGGCTTTGCTGTATGCCCTGAAAAAGGAGCTATCTGTTTAATTCTCATTTTGAGAAATGGGTATTTAACCCTTCTTGAGTTTACGTCTCTGTTTCTGAACTAAAGCGATTATTCACTTAGCTGTTCACTAGGTTCCTCCACATTTAGCTGTTAGATACAAGGGTGGTGTATTTTAATTAATTATGGCAAAGCACACTAGGGCTATCTGCCTAAGGGGAGGGATGCCTTCGTGGAGGACTTTCTAAGGGAACTGGCTTGTACACACGTTACACATGGGGAAAACCACGAAAACACCCATGCAGCCAGCCCGTTCGCGGGATTCGAACCTCGGACCGAACTACCAGTGTTCAGCGACTTTACCACTCGGCTGCTGGTGGGCCCAGATACAAGGCTGGAACTCCACCAAGTATAAACACATTCTCTACTCTGATATGCTTATTGTCATTATGCTATATTATTAATAACTAAAGAAACTTTTAAGGTAAACAATTATTGTTCAAAAAGAGAGAAATAGGTTTCAAACACACACACACATATATGTAAAATATAAAATATCTATCTTTCAAATAATGAATTAATAATAGCTTTTTTAACTCCCATCTTCATTCTAAAAATAATAATAACATTTTTGGACTGCATCATTTCTAGATTAATCTATGCCACAAAGCTCGTGCAATGTTGATGACACAGTAATTGAAAACCTAAACTTTGAGAACTTAAACCAAAACCTTTCTTCTTCATGTGCTTCCATATTGGATAACTATGCACTTTAGCTTCTGTCTGTGTGCTGCTTGTACGTAATTTTGCTGAGCTCCCTTTCTATCGCAAAAGTATCAAAAATGTAATTGTTCTGTAAATAGGCATGATTAGAATGCTAAGTGACTGTGGCCACAAATGTCAACTGGAAATAAAAATGGAATTAAAACCACCTCAACTGTCAAGTTTCTTAGTCTTTACGATATTCTACATTCTAAATAGTATTATGTTCTTCATGCAATTTTCATCGCTATCTGTGAAATTTTGGACTTTTTGCATGCAATGTAATGTGGCTCACCTAAAGTCCTCATGTACCTCTTTTTCCTTCTTATTTTAGAATTTTGGCACCAAGGTCGTCAGTGATGCTGAATTTGTGAAATTCTCGTATCTTTTTAATTAGCAAACAGATTGCTGTGTACATATGAAGAACAGTATGAAAAATCAAGAAATGGGCGAGTCTTGCATGGAAAATTTGTCAAGGAAATAATGCAAAGATATCTAAAAAATTGTTCTCTCTAAAGTTCCCAGTAAGTTTACAAATGCTTTCCAAAATCACCAATGAGTTCATGGCTTTTTGGTAAGAATTATTTAAATACTTATGGCAAGCTATACAAATGCCATCAGCCTTAGAAGAAATGTTTTGTGGAGGAGTTTCCATGGGTTAGCTCTCATATTTGCATTAAACATAGGAAAACCATAAAGTCTTCCTTAATGCAGGCAATCTATTAACCCATGAGCATGCGCGCAAAAATTACGAACACGAGAAGGCGCAGGGGTATTACATACTCAAACGGTACAATTTCCAGAAAAGTATTTGAAGAATTACTCCACGGATTTCCCAGCTTCATGAATGTGACCTTGAATTCAGCTACAAAAGGTTTCGTCCATTTCCAGGAAAGGGATTTTGAGATATGGGACAAAGAATATGCCCTTGAGTATGAGATACCCGGTGCGTGTGCTCGCGGGTTAAAAGGAAATCATATGTAGGTTAAATTACTATTTTTTAATGACCTCATTCACTTAATTGGTTACAGAAGTTTGATTTAATATTCACTGAACAAAGACAGAAATTAATGATTTTTCAAGAAAATTATAAACCCAAATCCCATTGTCATACATAGGATGATTATAAAATATCCGGCAAAAATGTAAAGACAAGTAGAAGGGACTGAAATAATCCGATTTTAAATCAAATATGCAGATTTAGTGATTATAATGATAATGTCAGCGAATATGTATTGGTGTAGATTTAGGAATCTCATTAGATTTAGGAATGCTCACTTTCAAGCATATATTATAAAAAATGGAGCCAACAAAATGTTTCTTTTGATTGACTGGCATGTTGGTAATATCTTTCTTACATGCTAGCACAAATGTGAATCATTTCTACACAAAAACATCATATTAAAAATATGCTCATTTTTGTCAATTCTACTTATCCTACATTTTTGTGAAATATTTTGTTCACCTTGTATGCCTCAAACATCAATACATAAAAAATTCTACAGTTACATATGTATTGCATTCAACTGCAAATAAACTCTAAAATAGCAGAATATTTAATTTAAAATACCATATTTTATAATGTTGATATATTTAGAAATAAATTATTAAACTTTATATAAAACTACGGCTTTTCTCAAAATAGTAAGTTGAAATAATTTAAAAGTGAAAAAGCAGTTCACTAATTTTTGATTATCTACATTCCCATGGAAGGATACCAATTATGACTTTGAAATTGACCAAAAGCAATTGTTTAGCTATCTTTATAGCTCATTGGTGTTGACCAGTTCATAAATAGCAATAATAATTTTTTATAAGAAACAAGGGTACTATTCCGTTTTGAGGACCGTAAAAAATGACGGCGAAAATGTATGCGCAAAAGCGCCAAATCTAGCAAACACGCCCATTCAACAGCGCGTCAAATCTAGCGTACACGCTGATTTCAGATCGCGTAAGTTTATATAGTTCTATATTTCTTAAGACGCCTTTTAAATACTAGTTTAATTTTTAAATCCTTTTTTTGATTTTAAATCCCTTTTTAATATCCTATGGATTTAACAATTTGGGAATTGCCCATGACGAAAAGTCGGCAATAGAATTTTTGGTAAAGTGCAGAATCCCCCATTGTTTGACGCGTTTTTAAGAATTGCACATACTCGGTATCCTTGTGCACATCGACCTATTTTAACTTTAAAAAAAATCCCAGAATTGCACAAAAATGGCACTGCGCACACCCTTGGCTTTATCTATGTAATTTTATTCACTTAAAAAGTAAAAGAAAATTGGCAAAAATTCAATTGTTTTTACCCTTGTAAAAAGCGGCAAACAAATACGTGAGCGATTCTGCACTTTACCGAGAATATTTTCAAAGAAAAGGCATCATTCATTATAGAAAATTACGTTTGAACAAACAACGAGATGAAATTATGCTTTAGCGATAAGTTGGTAGCGAAATAGCGATGCAGGCTTCCATTCAGTTATGTTTAGCAATTTTTATATAAATTATAATAATGATCTGAAATAGTTATTTACTCTTATGCTTCCATTCAGTCATGTTTAGTATTTTTCATATAAATTATAATAATAAAAAAAGTATTATATGAAATTAACCTTTCATCTAAATTAAAACATCAATCTTAGATAGTTATTTACTATTATACTTCCTTTCTTTCCGCAATTATTAGGGTTGCCGTAATTATGTTTGGCAGCATTGGCATCAACAATAGTTTGGCGATTTTTTACGGCCCTCGAAACCGAATAGTACCGAAACAAGAAATTTATAAGGGGAAAAAAATTATCCATATGGATGATATTACCATTTTCACAGCTGATGGATATTGTTCACTTAAATACAAAGTGTGCAATTCCATGTATACTCAAACACATGACTGTACTGGCTATTGTAACATGTACACTTAAAAATATGCCCAAAACAAGGCTAGTTTATTGTATGTTGAAAGCAGGCCTGCTAACAATCAGAAAGATCAGCAACTGCTATGAACTTACAGGGGACTTACTTAAACACTTAACAACATTTAAAAGCGGAATGAACTACTTATATGTGCATAACTGCACATATAAACAGAAGGAGAGACAACAAAGGCACACAACAGTTTTATTTTCCAAAATTAAGAATATAATAAAGAAACTGGAAAATTGAGAGACAGTGGCAGTGATAATAATGCATCAAGCTGAGGGTTAGTCTGTATTTTAGAGTGCCCCTTGTATTATCGCCAAGTTGTTGTTTCATTTATCGCCAAATTTTTGTTTGATTTATGGTAACCTGAGTAGTTCAATGTTATGCAAATCCTATTATGACATGATAGCAGTGAATTTGATTGATGGGAAAATATTTGTAAGGGTTTATTTCTGCATTAGATGTCAGTCAGGAAGCACTTTGCTTATTTAGTACTGTACAAGGTAAAATGGCTGAATGTGATGAGATTAATTTGAAGTTTCTATACAATTTGAAACAAAAGGAAAAAAAAAAAAAAAGCATGGTACTATTCGGTTTTGAGGGCCGTAAAAATTCGCCAAACTATTGTTAATACCAGTGCTGGCAAAAATAACTGTGGCAACCATAACGCAAGAAAGGAAGTATAATAGTAAATAACTACCTATGATTGATGTTTTAATTTAGATGAAAGGTTGATATCATATAATACTTTTTTATTATTATAATTTATATAAAAAAGGCTAAGCATGACTGGATGGAAGCATAAGAGTAAATAACTATTTCAGATCATTATTATAATTTATATAAAAATTGCTAAACATAACTGAATGGATGCCTGCATCTCTATTTTGCTATCGAGTTATTGCTAAAGCATAATTTCATCTCGTTCGTTGTTCAAACATAATTTTCTATAATGAATCATGCCTTTTCTTTGAAAAATTCTCGGTAAAGTGCAGAATCGCCCACTTATTTGTTTGCCGCTTTTTACAAGGGTAAAAACAATTGGATTTTTGTCAATTTAAGTGAAAAAAATAGGTCGATGTGTACATAGGTAAAATCAAGGGTGTGCGCACTGACATTTTTGTGCAATTCTGGGAATTTTTTTTTAAAGTGAAAATAGGTCGATGTGTACATGGATACCGAGTATGTGCAATTCTTAAAAACGCGTCAAGCAGTGGGTGATTCTGCAATTTACCTAAAATTCTAATGCAGACTTTTCGTCATGGGCAATTCCCAAATTGTTAAATCCAGAGGATATCAAAAAAGGATATAAAATCAAAAAAGGATATTAAAATTAAACTAGTATTTCAATGGTGTCTTAAGAAATATAGAACTATATAAACTTACACAATCTGAAATCAGGATGTACGTTAGATTTGGCGCGCTGTTAAATGGGCGCGTTTGCTAGATTTGGCGTTTTGCGCATACATTTTCGCTGCAATTTTGTTACGGTCCTCAAAACGGAATAGTACCAAAAGCATTAATTGACTGGTGTGTAAATGAAAGTTTACTCAGTAGTCATTATAAGCATCCTGTTCGTACAAAGGAAATGCGTAAGGTCAAAATCATTCAGATGGCTTCGTTGCAAGAGTTTCATGCAAAAAATGTCACCGACAGTCTGGCATAACGGAGGATATTTTTTACTCTTATTTTTGTGAATTTATGTGGTGACAGAAGCATGCATATTTTAGTTCAGATATTTTAGAAAGTTTTTGGATGCTGTTAAGGATTTTTGTGTGCCACAGAATGAAGACACTGAAATTTCTAAATAAGGTAAGTCAATATTTCCTTTTTGTAGTGCGTATAGGAGATAAAATGGATTTCCTTTTTTACGTTATTTCATTACATGATTTAAAATGAAGTTTATTGAGCTTCGATTGGCTACAAATTTTGACATCATTCTTATGATATTTTAAAGTGAAAATAGATCGATGTGTACATGGACAAAGTCAAGGGAGTGTGCAATGCTGAGTTTGCAGTGGCGTAGCTAGGGTGGGGTAAGAGGGGATTTTCCATTCTTGGCACACAAAAAGGGGGGCAAATTCTTCAGTTGTACCTGGGTGCTGGAATCCTAGCTACACCACTGCCGAGTTTGTGAAAATAGATTGATGTGTACCTAGTTTGTGCAATTCTTTGACTTGTTATTTTGGTTTTGTGTAGTGGCCATCTTGAAATTGTGCCTTGGTGGCAATTACCAAGAGGCACCCTGAAATATATTTTTACCAACCTGAGTTAGATGATGACGATCACTTATTAACATTTCATTAGGTTGAAAAGTTAGTTGTATGGTATAACAAATGTCAAAAGCCTTAAATTTCATAATAAGTTCCATTTCTATTCTAAACTGAGACATTTTTTTTAAAATTTTTTCTGTCGAAAACGAGATTAACATTTACAAAACGGCTAGCATGATTTATTACAATTACAATCGTACTCTTTTTTACAGCCGCCGCATAAAACAAACCCTGCGTGATATTTCCAGTTTTACTCTTTTTTTTTTTTTTTCTGTAAAAGCCCAAAAGTTTCCTAGATGTTTTTTATTGATCGGAAAGAAAAGAAAAGCAGTTATATATATATTTCTGCAAAAGCGCACATTTGTAAAGCAATGTATTCTAGAACTTATTTTACAAAAAGAAAAAAAAAAAAAAAAAATACATACAAACTGATTTCATAGCCATTTCGCAGTGTCCTTCCACACAATGATGACCTAATATTTTAAAATAACTGCATATACAGGAAAATATTTAAAAAAATTAACCGGAAACATACGCTAAGCATTTTTTAGTTTCAAAAATAAAACTACAGTATACAGCTCATATTATAATAACAAATCAGCAATCTCTCAATCAATAAGAGCTTAATTACATAGATGAAAACTCCACACACATCAGTTTGCCTGCTGCTAAAACGCGTGCACAGCTTAGAATGTAAACATTGACGATAATGCCAGTTTACTGTAAAAAAATATGTAAAAAAAATTTAATGTTCAAAACTGGCAACGTTCAGTCATTTCTACTTGTCATTGGCTATGTGTCACGTGACAAGTTACATCATCGGCCACATTTTTTGGAACCTTTTGTCCTCGCTTCGCTCCCTTATTAGCGTTATTTCAGTGCTGTATGCTAATTGCTGCCGTTTCGACTGTTGTTTAGCGATGTTTTAGCGGAAAATTTCCTGCAATCGGTATAGGCTACCGAACTACCATTATTGGCACTAAATCACATTGTCTGGTGACAACGTTTGCTTGTTCTGAGTTCGTAGTCCCATATGTGCTTTATGTCGGCTTTACAAGTTTCTCATTTGCTCAATTTTTTATGTAAAAAAAAAAAAAAAAAAAAAAAAAATCAAATTTATAAAATTTTTAAATTGTTGGATGTTAGGTAATTAAGCTTTTTTCTGTATATAAAGCCACAGATCATAATGAATGCTACATAAAGTACATTATTTCTGTAGCATATATAATTAGAGTTACTATTAATTAATTATGTTATACACATAGAGCATTTTTAACCTTAAATAAAGTATTGTTAATGCATACTGTACACAGCACTAAAGTCTCCTGTCTCACTCTTGAACCCCTGAAAATAAAGGATTTCCTTATAGCTATTTCTATTCTAAACTGAGGTTTATAAATCAGGGCTTGATTTTTAAAATCAGGAGCCTCATGAAAAGCCATTTGTATATGGTCACCATTTAATAATAGTAAAGAAGGAAGAAAAATAAATTAACACAGTAAAAATTTAAATTGTAAAGAGAGAAATAAAATAATTATAAACAAATGAATATTAAAAAAAAATGCATCACAAAAATTAAGTGAAATAATAAAATGCATTTTTGCTTAATTTTTTAAGGAAATTTTTAATATGTAATATATAAAGTGTGATTCAGAAGTCACAGATTATCATTATGAGTACTTACTTGATCATTATGAGTATTTACTTTAACATTTGTGAGTAATGCTGTCTGGATAAATATTTTTGGCCTCTGTTGAAACCTCATGTGCATAACTGGAAAGAATCCCAAACATGATGAGTGGGCAGTCATTGTACCATAAGTCTTGCATACAAATAGAAGTTTGCTATGGTAAGATACTGAAAAAAGGTACTAAATGTATTATCGCGACTACCTTAGTACAAGCTGCCAAAATTTCAGAATATGCCAACATGCACGTAACAGTTCTTCAGTTTTAACAAGCAGTCACCATTTTCAAACACATTCTTTTTGTTCTACTCCAAATTCCAACAGCTTTTATAAAAGTTATGATTACTTTCTGCCATATATTCAATTTTAAAATTTGTACTTGTGGAATTCGCTTATAATAGGAAAAAAAAAAAAGGGTAAAATTTCTGCAGGAATACAATATTTTGTGGTAAAGTTGGTAAAGGAATGATACTTGGAAATATCTTCTTGCAATTACCATGAAATTTCAGCTAGAACAAAAGAGACAAAATTCTCTCGTAAGTAGGTTTATTGATTTTTTTGATAAATATATAGTTAAAGTGTAAAACATGAGCTCTAGTGTAGAATTGGGTGCCCCTTCGATTAGCGACAATTTTTTTTTTAAATTTTGGCAATGAAACATCACTTTTGGTTACTATGATGGTTTTAACTTTGTTTTAGCTTCCTGATTGTATTTAAAGGAAAATAGACTGATGTGTACATGGACAAATTTAAGGCAGTGCGTAGTTTGTGCAATTCTAGGATTTTTTTTAAGTGAAATCAGATTGATGTGTACATGGACACAGAGTTTGTGCAATTCTTTGACTTCTTAATTTTGTTTTGTTTAGTGGCCATCTTGAAATTGTGCCCTCCTGGCGCCGATCTTGGCATAAAAAAAGAATCGCCAAGAAACAAGGGGCACCCAATTGTAAACTTTTTGGTACAATAAAACATTCTTTTTTTTTTTTTTTTCCATAAAATTAGCCAAATAGCATTAATTGTAGTTGTGCAAATACTTAAGCACCATGAAAGATTTATGGAATAATATAAACAACTAAGGGTAATATTCCAATCAGTACTTAAACAAAGTGACAAGAAACATTGTTTGGATTTGTGAGCTGAGGAACACAGTTGTCATTTTCAATACCTTCTGTTAAGAGGATAGTTTTTTTTATTTACTTTTGTTGTAATTTAATAAATACTGTTGTAATTAATAAATACTGTGCACCTGAAACAAAATAAATCAGTGGTATAAAAAAAGGTGACTTTTGGATTATAGCCTGTAAATGTAAGACTTGCATATTGCATTTATAAAAGGCAGATTATGTGTAAATTTACTGTTTAAGTACTGATAAGGAATTTGATCAACAGCAAAATATTAATAGTTATGTTTCTGGAGAAAGAAAAGTTATATGCTGACTTGTCTAATCTCTGTAACTCAAAGGTAAATGGCATTTATTTAACAAAAATTAGCATAAATGAATGATTTCAAAGTATTTTATTTTTAACAATTGAATAATATTTATTTTTTCTCCCGACAGATTTATGTTTTTCTTTTAATCAGGTATTAATTTTAACAGAATAATGATATTCTAATGCATACATATGTATACCATGTCTCACAAAAGTGTTTGCACTCTTAAGAATTTGCAGGAAAAGTACTGTAACCCGGAATTGAATTTAAATGTAAAGCCCAATGTCATTTCATATCATCTCCATGTGATTTCGAATAAAACCAAACTTTTTAATTTTTAATACTGACTTATTTTCTTTTTCTAAAATTGAAAATGTAAGGAGGTATAGATAAAACAAGTCACAAAAGTGATCGTACACTGAAACATTTTCGTAAAATTTCATAAATAAAAATATTGTCTTTTTTTTTTTATTTTTGCATTTTGGTGACATTTAAAAAATTGCTTGGCTTTGTTTTTTACTTGTTTATTTTGTTATATTTTACTTAATGTTTAAAAATGTCTCATAGTCGTAAAAAAGCAACAAACAGCATTTGAAAATTGATAATTTTTTTTTATCATAAGGATAGAAATTTGTTTCAGGATATTGCTAAATTAGCAAATTTTTCCTATTCTATGGTACAATATATGATAAAATGCTTTAAAGAAGAAAATCAGATCCAAAATAAAGTAAGAAAAGATTGTCTGGTATGACTCAACGTGATCAGAGATTTATAGTTAGAAAAATCTGTGAAAAATCCACATTTAAGTGTTGTAAAGATTTCTACAGAATTTACTGAGAAATTTTCTACTTGTTTCACTTAAAACTCTTCGACGAGTGCTCAGATCAGCTGGATTACATGGGCGCTCTGCTCATGTAATCCAGCTGATCTGAGCACTGTGCAAAAAATAGAAAGCTTAGACTTTTTCTTCTCAAAATCAATGGTAAATGAGCTCGAAGTGAATTGGTATCATGTCTTATTTGCAGATAAAAGCAAATTTAACATCATTTAGCTCAATAACTGTAGAGAGGAAAAAAACCTGAGGAGCTTAATCCCAAGACCCTGGTTGGAGCAGTAAATCATAATGGTGGAGGAGTTCTAGTTTGAGAGTGCATGTCAGCATCAGGATTAAATAATTTAATATTTATTGATGGCACAATGAACCATGCTCTTTGCTTAAATAATTTAATATTTATTGATGGCACAATGAACCATGCTTTTTGTTTAAATAATTTAAAATATAATTTAAAATTATCCACCCAAAATTTGGATGCTGGAAACAAATTAATTTTTTTATCAGGTTAACAATCCTAAGTACACAGCTCTCAATGTTTGCCTTTTGGTGGCTATAATTGTCCACAAGTTCTGAAAACACCACCTCAGTAACCAGATTTAAACCCAACAGAACACATTTGGAAAGAATTAGGTTACACATCATCAAAACAAAAAGCAAACTAAAACAAACTAAAAACAGTAAATGGAGAAACGTTGATGCAGATATTACCAAAAAAAAAAAAAAAAAAAACTGCTTAACTTTATGCCCAGAAACTGTCATAAATACTGCAGGATATACTACAAAATATTAACTGACAAATATACTGTAATATTTTCTAATATATCCAGATTTCTTTTAAAGCATATGAAGACTTTTGTGAAGTAACTTTTCTGTTACTTTTTCGTTATTGATTTTCAAAAAAAGGTTTTAACATGTTCATAAAATAATTAATGTATTGTTGCTAGGAGAAATTTATATATATATATATTATTAAAAAAATTCCTTTTAAAATATTAATTTTTGTTCATGAATAAAGCAATATTTTACTGAAACTCGTAAGCGTACGAAGACTTTTGTGAGCCACTGTATGTTTTTTTTTACCTTTGGACTTTTATTTGTGCTTATCCGATGAAGAGAAAAGAACTGCAACACATTTTACAGTACAGTCATCTGGCATTAAGCTGAAAGAAGTGCACCTAAACACTATTTTCCTGGAATAGAATTGGTATATACAAAATAAAAGGAAAGTGTGAGAGACAGCTAAAAGTACAAGGAAGTTCAAAAACAGGTTTCACTTGCACAGCTACTATAACACTAAAAGAGTTTGGTAATTATTTAAAAGCTGTGTATTTTAAAGAACATGATAAGTATGAAAAGTCAATTTGTCATCTTCTCTTTCATAAATAAATTTAAAAAGAAAGAGAAAGAAAAGCAAATTTGTTGAAATAAGTGCTTAATGGCAACTATGTGCGATAGATTTTTTTAAAATTTTGAGTAAATTTTATTTTATTTTCAATTTGATTTAAATTATTTAAATACATAATATAAACTGTAAATACATTTTGTGATCCTTTTTATTTAAAATTCCATCTGTTCTTACTGTGCAGGCAGGAATTTTTTATTCTAAAATTTCATCTGATAAATTTATATGATATTAAAAATAAAAATATGGGATGCTCTTTCCTTTGTATTGGGATGTAAATAGAGTTTTAAGAAAAAACAGAAGTGATAACAGAGAATCTGACTGAGTTCATTTTTCCATAACATGTATGAGAATGATTATGTTCAGCTAATTTAAATTTATATTTGACAGTTTTGATTTAAAATACGTAATTGTTAGCGCCGTGATTTTGTTTTGACTCTCGCTTGACAAAAAATGTTGTGACAGCTTTTATTTTTTTTTTTTTCTTATGTGGGTTTTATATACATTTTAATACACTGAATTAATTCTCAGAAATATACTCAAGTGTAATAACTGTCATAGCATCTCATTGTTATTTGGAATATGAACGGTATGCGTTTATAAACACAGTAACACCGAAGTAGTATGCTTTCCTCAAGAATGGTTGATTCCTACATCTGGCTATAGTCTTAGCTTAGAGAAGACCACGTGATACCTAATGACCAATCAGAGCGTTAACAGTCATTTCTGTTACTTAGATGCTGAATTTAGTTCCGGTTTTGGATTCTTAAAAAGTAAATAAATAAATAAAATGAAAATTATATCAAAAATGAGAAAAACTGAAGTAAACAAAGAATTATCGTCTCTTATACAGTTTTTATGCAAAAATTCTGAGGGTTTACGTAATGCTAATTAATATTAAGAAGGAAATAATTCTAATTATATGAAATAGGCATAATTTGGTCAGAAAGCAGCTGTCAGACACAAAACTGAGGAAGGGGGTCGCAGAACAGGTGGCTGCTTATTTCTCGATTCGTTTACACCGAGATGCCGCGTATTCAATGTGCTGCTGGAGTTTCCAAAATGTTACGCATAGGTAAAGTTTACTTACGGAATATTTTTCATTGTTAATAGTAATGAAATTAAAGATTTTTGTATAGATGAAGAATCAGGATAGTTAATGTCTGAATTTTCTAATTTGAAGAACTTAATACATATTTTTATTATTTAAAAAAAAGTTTCGGATATAATTTAAGCCTTTTTAAGGTATATGTGTTAATAAAAAGTACTGTTTATTGTGTAACAAAAACTTCTGTTAGTGGATTTGATTCGCATATTTTCTGTGTTAATGTGTGTTATTTTTATGCCACTCCGTATTACTTAAAACAGTTTTCTAAGATTCGAAGTAATTATATATGTACAGTTTTCTAAGAGGTGAGGGTTCCTAGTGTGTCATGATTCGTAAAAAATTTTGAAAATTTATAGAACAGGTTGGTTGTCATATTCCTTACGTTCATATTTTTAATATTTATAATTGAAATTCGGGACCAGAAATGAAATATGGTATTGAGAAATATTCAGATATTCTCTTTTCAACTCTGTGTTTGAGAAACTGCAGAATGGTTTTCTGAGAACACATACACTTCATAAAAAGTTCATTTTTAAATTGCTATCTGTATGTGCAGTTGGATTAAAAAATTGGTATATGAATTTTATAAATGAATTGTAAAGAATTCATGAATAATATGAATTTTTCTATATATGAACTCTTCAACATTATCGCATTCTCTTCGCATATTTGTTGCAGGTAAAAGAAATTTCTTAAATTGTTTCCTTGCTGTAAATATGCTATAAATGTTTTTCATCCAAGTTTTACAAAGTTGCTTCTTTCTGGGAATTATCAGTAATTTTTGTGAAAATTTAACTATGTGGTTAAAACTGGCTTATTGTAGTATAAGTATTTAAATAGAAAGTATCTTTTGAATTACCATACAAAATAATAATGCTTGCTTTTACATGAAATGTTTGGAGAAATTGAAGAATCGCCCAATGCTTGGTGCAAATTTCAAGACTGGCAATTTGGCGGACTCTCGTGTCTCATGTCTTGGAGTTGCAACTTTTCCTGAAGACACTATGCAAGAGCTTGACATTTAAAATGACAAAAAATAAAAATAACTACACATGCAAATGCACACACACACAAAAAGTTGAATTTTTAAAACTTAAAATCCTTGCAGAAAACATAACGGAATAATCGTGCCTTTTTCTTCACATAAATTCATACAAATATAAATTGACCATTTCTTCTCTTCAATTCTTAGAATTCCAAGAAATCATTTGATTTCTGTCCCTACCCCTTCTTCTCTACCCCTGTTGCTGGGCCCACATACGTCAAACTGTAGTTTACCTCTAAATGCCAAAATCCTTCATCTTTGAGACATTTATAGGCAGCCCAGCAGTTGTAAATGATTGTGATGCCAGACAACACCCATTCAGTAATTACATCAAGCAAGCAGACACTTGTTCGATTCAAAACCACTCTTAAAAAAAAAAGTGCATCTTTTCCAATTCCTTCAACTGCAACCATCTCTCATCATAACATGAATACATATTTCCCTACAGAAATTATACCAGTTGTGTGATTAGAAACTTTCAGATCTTCAATTGCATATTTCTGAGGACATTTTCACTTCACTTAGAAAACTGTACACTTATCCAAATTACTCAAACCAAGATTATTTCCTTATAGTTCTACACACATCATGCCTTTCCTCTTTCACACTAGACTGTTTCCTACAAAAGCATTGTTTATTATCGTTTCTTTCTGTCAATTTCATGCTTTTCTCACATTTATAAACAACATTCAGCAATTACAGGACTTCAACGATGTAACTAAACAAGACATTATGTCTGTCTACAGAATTAAAAAGAAAGTTTTAGCACAAAAACTGAAACAACTTAAACAACTAACATTGAAAGAAATGTTTAATAAGGTAAACAAATAAATGTCAAGCTTTTTTTTTTTTTTGGTAAGCCTACCAGTGATCGAGCGGTAAAGTCGCTGAACACTGGTAGTTCGGCCTAAGGTTCGAATCCGCGAACAGGCTGGCTGCATGGGTGTTTTTGTGGTTTTCTCCATGTGTGACATGTATACGAGGCAGTTTCCTTTAGAAAGTCCTCCACAAAGGCATCCGTCCCCTTAGGCAGATAGCCCTCGAGGCTTTGCCATAATTAAATAACCTTTTTTTTGTAAATTTTGATACCTTTCAGATCATAAATACAGTCAAAAGTCTTTAATCTAGACTCGTCGGGACTTCGGCGATTCCGGATTATTAATCATCAATTTAAATCTGGTAAGATGGCAAGTAGAAATTATAAAATTAAAAATATGAAACCATAATTTATGAAATAAAGAGCAATTATGATCTAAAAGGTATCAAAATTTACAAAAAAAAAAGCTTAATATTTATTTGTTTACTTTATTAAACATTTCTTTCAACACGCGCATGCTTAAAGCATACATTGCGCATAGTTGAAATTAGAAAATTGCAACCAGAAAACTATTTGATTTGTATTCGTCATTTTTATAATGACTAGGAATTTGGGTTGATCTTTACATTATGGTAACTTGACGTTTTTTTGGCGAAAATTTGGCGACTAACTCTCCTACAGCAACCCTCTTATTTTTTTTTCCCGCCGCCATTTTGTCTTCACGAAGTAAAGACATGTTTCTTTTCTTTTTATCTACTGAACACTTCTTCCAACAATCTACTAGCCGAATTACACTTATGCTAGAAATTTTATCTAACAAAACTGCTTAATCATGACAAATATTCACTGCAAAATTGGGAAAAAGTGCACAATACCATACTCCTTACGCGTTTTTCAAAATAACACATACACATAAACCATGTACACGCCGACTTATTTTTACTTAAAAAAACATCCCAGAATTGCACAAAAATGGCATTGCGCACACTCTTCACTATATCCATGTACACTGCTTTTTTCTCATAAATTAGAAAAATTTCACGAAAATACATGACAATTTTCTCAATCTTTAAACCTGGTAAAAAGAACATAAATGAAATTACCTGATCGCGAAAAAGTATTTACCCTTTCCAAATATGAACATTTCCACATATAAAATAAATAAAATATCCAAAAACTTTTACCTCTAAATCATCTATTATATTATACACGTCACCAACAAATTCATACCGCAAGCATTACAAATACTTAGTATCAAATATTTAAATTATTTCCATGCACGTTTACTTCAACTTAAACGTATACCAAATTGCTACAAACATAAAATTCACAAAATAACTATAATTTAATTAAAATATCACTAAACCATGTACACGCCGACTTATTTTTACTTAAAAAAACATCCCAGAATTGCACAAAAATGGCATTGCGCACACCCTTCACTATATCCATGTACACTGCTTTTTTCTCATAAATTAGAAAAATTTCACGAAAATACATGACAATTTTCTCAATCTTTAAACCCGGTAAAAAGAACATATATGAAATTACCTGATCGCGAAAAAGTAATGAACATTTCCACATATAAAATAAATAAAATATCCAAAAACTTTTACCTCTAAATCATCTATTACATTATACACGTCACCAACGAATTCATACCGCAACCATTAAAAATACTTATTGTCAGATATTTAAATTATTTCCATGCACGTTTACTTCAACTAAAACGTATACCAAATTCCTACAAACATAAAATTCACAAAATAACTATCATTTAATTAAAATATAATTAAATTCAAAAACACTACTTAAAATATAAATGAGCACATACATTAAATTAATACATACATAAATACTCATTTCGAATTCACTTTAGTTACGGCCATGGGATCCAAAAATTCACGAGCACTGTTTCACACAACACAGAACAAAGCCAAATACAAAATTTCCAGATTTTTTCCTGATTTGCCCCCTTTTCCGATTAAAGAACTGTAATTCGTCTATTAATATCACATGACATATCCCATGATCTCTCATTTCCCTCACACAAAATAATGCGTAATCGGAACTGAGTACTGCTCACGTTATTACCAAAGTGCCAGGTAGTAACCTTTATCGCCTCCAAAATGTCGCCAAACTACCAGTTACCATATTGTAAAGATCAAACGGAATTTGATATAAATTATATCAAGGACGGAGTACATCGACATGAAATACTACATTTAGTAAAGCTGAATAAAATAAAAACATCTGCCCTAAAGATAAGGATGGTGCTAACAAATCAACTTCCAGTTCATTGCGCGCCGTGATGCCCGGTCTAAGGTTCGAATCCGCGAACAGGCTGGCTACATGGATGTTTTTGTGGTTTTCCCCATGTGTGACGTGTATACGAGCCAGTTTCCTTTAGAAAGTATTCCACAAAGGCATCCGTTCCCTTAGGCAGATAGCCCTCGAGGCTTTGCCATAATTAAATAACCTTTTTTTTGTGAATTTTGATACCTTTTAGATCATAAATACAGTCAAAAGTCTTTAATCTAGACTCGTCGGGACTTCGTCGATTCCGGATTATAAATCATCAATTTAAATCTGGTAAGATGGCAAGCAGAAATTATAAAATTAAAAATATGAAACCGTAATTTATGAAATAAAGAGCAATTATGATCTAAAGGGTATCAAAATTTACAAAAAAAAAAAAAAAGCTTAATATTTATTTGTTTACTTTATTAAACATTTCTTTAAACGCGCGCATGCGTAAAGCATACATTGCGCATAGTCGAAATTAGAAAATTGCAACCAGAAAACTATTTGATTTGTATTCGTCATTTTTATAATGACGAGGAATTTGATATAAGTTATATCAAGGACGGAGTACATCAACATGAAATACTACATTTAGTAAGGAATTATAAGCTGAATAAAATAAAAACATCTGCCCTAAAGATAAGGATAGTGCTAACAAATCAACTTCCAGTTCATTGCGCGCCGTGATGCCCCCCCCTTCCGCAGAGCAGCATGAAATTGATAACAGATTTCGGAATGGTTAGAGAAACAAAGGATGTGCCTTTATCCATTTTTTGCAGCAATTTCACTGTTTGTTTGATGGACATCGAAACATACTTTCGCTTTGTAGATCCTTTGGCAGTTTCAGAATAAATTCTTTTTGAGATAATCGAAAGTTCAAGCTTACTTTTATAAAATTGCTCTAACAGTCTGCAAAAAATAATAAGCCGGATCCAATTAGAAGATTAAGGAACAACGCAATCTGCAACATTAACTGAAATAGATAATTAGATCATTTTAGCTTAGCTTATACCGTCCATTGCACATTAAACGCGCACACGTAAACACATATGTGCATACGTATGACTGTACTTCATTAT
This sequence comes from Stegodyphus dumicola, assembly GCF_044657685.1. NCBI lineage: Eukaryota > Metazoa > Arthropoda > Arachnida > Araneae > Eresidae > Stegodyphus > Stegodyphus dumicola. The sequence continues at coordinate 7,514,054 of NC_140773.1, forward strand.
TTCATAAATCATGATTTCATATTTTTAATTTTATAATTTCTACTTGCCATCTCACTAGGTTTAAACTGATGATCTAATATCCGGAAAAATCCGGAATCGCCAAATTCCCAACAAGTCCGGATTTTGGTCTTTGTACTGTATGTGTAAACATATACACATGGATTACAGCTTATTTTTTTAGTATGAAAGAAGTAATAGATGCTACAGAAAAAACTGATGGCATAGCAAATTACTTATATTAAATTACATTTAAAATGAAATGGAAAAACTTGCATTAGTTATTTCGGTACTATTCGGTTTCGAGGGCCGTAAAAAATCGCCAAACTATTGTTAATGCCAATGCTGCCAAAAATAATTGCGACAACCTTAATAATTGCGTCAAGAAGGAAGTATAATAGTAAATAACTATTTAAGATTGATGTTTTAATTTAGATGAAAGGTTAATTTCATATAATACTTTTTTATTATTATAATTTATATGAAAAAGGCTAAACAGGACTGAATGAAAGCATAAGAGTCAATAACTATTTCAAATCATTATTATAATTTATATAAAAATTGCTAAACATAACTGAATGGATGCCTACATCGCTATTTCGCTACCGACTTATCGCTAAAGCATAATTTCATCTCGTTCGTTGTTCAAACATAATTTTCTATAATGAATCATGCCTTTTCTTTGAAAAATTCTCGGTAAAGTGCAGAATCGCCCACTTATTTGTTTGCCGCTTTTTACAAGGGTAAAAACAATTGGATTTTTGTCAATTTTCCTTTACTTTTTAAGTGAACATAGGTCGATGTGTACATAGATAAAGTCAAGGGTGTGCGCAGTGCCATTTTTGTGCAATTCTGGGAATTTTTTTTAAAGTGAAAATAGGTCGATGTGCACATGGATACCGAGTATGTGCAATTCTAAAAAACGCGTCAAGCAGTGGGCGATTCTGCACTTTACCCAAAATTCTATTGTCGACTTTTCGTCATGGCAATTCCCATATTGTTAAATCCATAGGATATCAAAAAAGGATTTAAAATCAAAAAATGATTTAAAAATTAAACTAGTATTTCAATGGCGTCTTAAGAAATATAGAACTATATAAACTTACGCAATCTGAAATCAGCGCGTACGCTAGATTTGGCGTGCTGTTAAATGGGCGCGTTTGCTAGATTTGGCGCTTTTGCGCTTACATTTTCGCTGCAATTTTTTTACGGCCCTCGAAACCGAATAGTACCGTTATTTCTAAGAAACAGTATAGGTTCGGCAAGATTTTTGTTGGAGAACCGTAGATCCGATTTGATAAACTTCAGAGCTGAGAAGAGTCTTTCCACACCGACTCGAGTAGGAGGATGAGCTGTTATTGTTAAGGCTACTTCTTTTAACTTTTCAGGATAGATTTTTATAAGTTCTAAATGAGGTGTCTTGCAAGAGCAATCATATTTCTCTATTTCTTCAAAGGTTGTGTAGAAATCTTGTTGTGTAGAAATCTTTCTTCAGTTTTATATTTAAAGGCTCTTGGTTCTTTATTTTCATTTGCATTGCTTTAGCCTTTTCGATATTATCCAAAAATATATCTCAAAATCTAATTCATCACTGGAAGAAGATGTTAGAGATGTCTGCTGTTCGACTTTCCTGATTTGAATACTCCCACTTGTTCTGAAAATAATTTCATTTTTATTGAAAGTTCATATATCTTTGTCTTCTTAATTTGTTAGTCATCCAACGAAATTCGTGGTTTAGGGTCTATATATATTGAACCCAGCAAGATCTCTTTGTTTAGCACACTAGTTTCTCTTTTCCTCATTGAAGAAATAATTCCTTTATTTCTGTTAGTGAGTCTTTCTGTTAGTGAAACATTAGGGTTGTTTAAATTTTCTAAAAAAGTTCTTAATTCTAACAACCTCCATATCATCAAATATGTACTTCCTCATCATGTTGCTTGATCAATAATTGCTCCTTTTCCTGCTCTCATCCTAAGAACAGCATCAATTTGGGTAGTTCTTGCTGCTATTGCTGCTTACCTAAATTTACTAAGGAGATTTGTAACTAAATGAATCAATTTAATCGCTAATGCCAAATATCACATCCATCCTCCTCCCTTATATTTATTTATTAATATGTCAATAAAATAGAAAATAATAACTCAGTTTGTCATTAATTTGTATTTCAGTTCACTTTAATTTCATTTCAAATTCAAACTGTCCAATAAAAACTGGAGTTGAAGTTGACCTGTTTTTACCGACTTCAGCTCCGACTCCTTTTACCCCAAAATGTGCCAAACTCCATGACTCCACAGCCCTGCTTTTTACCGTAATATCTTGAAACTATCACTATAATATCTGATTCACACTGATAAAAAATAAACCATTAATTTATAATAAAAAAATTGCTTAGAATGAAATTGTGTTATGATGAAGTTTGAGAATATGAAAGGTCATCTATATCTTCTGTAGGAAAGATGGCAATACTATTTGTACACTCTTGTATTTTTATGAAAGTAATTTTTTTTTATAATCTGTGTGTATTAAATTTTATAGGTCTATATAAACTTCAGATTGATTTATATCAAACATGCAAAGTTCCTGCCGTACAGTCTAGTGCCTGGGCTGCCACAAAAGTGATTTTAGATGAACAGTTAGAAGGAATTAAAAATGCAAAAACATACAAAAGTGAAAGAATCATAACCTCAAAACAAGCAGCTCATATAAATGTTCAAGGTGTACCTAAACCTGTAATAAACTTCTGTGCAAATAACTATCTTGGTCTGTCTGTAAGTAAATGGAGTTTTATATTTTCTTTGGCTAATGATTATGGTGAAGTAAAATAAGATTGTTTACAAATACATGGTGTTTATGACAGGCTTTAAATACATTATATTTTAATGTAATTCTTGAATTATGAAAGCTAAGCTTAATAATAGATTAACTAATTAAAAGAAAAAAAAAACAGTTTGATGCAATGTTTTGTACTATATTTTTTGGGATAAAGAAATTCTACATTGTTTAATAGTATAATTATAAATTGTGAAGGCTATATTTCATAGGCATTCAAATGCTTTATTTTTAGAGTCACCCAGGTATAATCGAGGCAGGGAAAAGTGCTCTGGATGCATATGGTGCTGGTTTAAGTTCAGTTCGCTTTATTTGTGGCACGCAGGTATTTATTTATGCATTCTTAAAGGTTCCAGTTATGTATTTTTGAAATGATATATAAATTTGTAAATGTTTATTTAAAAAATATAATTTGTCTCTTTTTAAAAATTTAGAGGTTAATTAACCTATGAGTATGTAAAGCTGTTATCTTTATTGTTATTTACATCCCATTATTATTATTATCGGTTTTGAAATACTTTTGAATAATTTTTGTTTTGTTATAAAAGCATGTTATATTTGAAGACTGTGTGAATAATATGGTCTTGAAATAAAGAGAAATTTTTATTGTGTATTATGTTTGTTTAAAGCTTTGATAAATGCAGTGAGAATATTTAATGTGATATGGACAATGAGAATCGGGTAGATACCACTATGATTTCTACACATCATTGGTATTTATCGCATGTTTGGCATTATTCAAACTTATTGATAATTGCAGCATAATAATTAGCAGAAATTGTGGTATGTCTCAGAAATGGAATTCTGTGATTTTTCTGTTTCTAAGAAATGGTCGCTGCATCAGTCAGAACAGGTTGGGTTCATTTTGGAAAAGTGGAAATTAGTTATTTCTGAGAAATATTTTCGTTTTTGATTGTTTTGGACATTACCTCTTTTGCATACTTATAGATTAATTGATAAATATGTTGCACTAGTCTGGAAAATTCTTTAACTGATCAAAAACAAATTTAAGTATTAATTGCTTACATATGCTGTCCTAGAAGAAAAGAAAGAAAATTCAAGATAAATTAATATTTACAGTGTAATTTTAGCAGTGCATTGCATAAAATGACTATAAATATATTTCTACACTTTAAAATATAAAAAATCAAATGAAAATTTTTAGGTAAAAATTTGGCAAATCAATAAAAATAATTTGTCTTCCACTTCATGTCAAATCCGTTACCTTGAGATTATTTTACCCCCAATTAGTTTGTAAATCTGCTTCAAGGGGGGGCAGTACCTATTCAAAGTAGTCAAACTTAGCTTGACTAGTTTATTTGTGTCACTGAATATATATTGCCCCTTTTAGACAGATTTGCAAACTAATTTTGGGTGAAATAATCTCAAGGTAATGGACTTGACATGAATTGAAAGACAAATTATTTTCTATTGATTTTTTGAAGGAAAGAAAACTTCTGTAATTAATTTTTATCATGAATATAGCACACTAATAGTTCATATTTAAAATAATTAAACTTTTTTATTTAAAAAAATAAATTAGGTTACAAAGCAAAGAGGGTGAATAACATGAAACTTGAAAGGGACAGGCATTTTTGCCTTGAGTCACACATTTTAAGATTTATGCCTCAAAAATTTTAGTTGATTTTTCTTTATATTTTGAATTGTAGAAATATATGTACAGTTATCTTTATGCATTGCATTGCTCAAATTAAACTCTAAACATAATTTATCTTGAATTTTCTTTCTTTTCTTCTGAGACAGCATATGTAAGCAAAATTTGAAAATGGGCCTTACTCTCTGCTCTATTGTCCATTTCTCTAAATTGTCTTCCAAAACAGGGCCAGGATATGACACTAGTTCGACGTGATGTTTTATTCTTAAGCATTTGCTCTAATTCTTCTTGTTTAGATTTCCACCGCCGAATGCTTCGCTCGCCAACTTGAAATTCTTTAGCCACAGCAGATTTCCAATTTTGATTGCTTTCTTCACTGCCGAAAGCTTGAAAGCAGCTGTATAATTTTTTGGCTAATCTTTGGAATATGGTAACAGGTAGTTTGGCGACGTTTTAGTAAGGCGATAAAGGTTACTAGCTAGGACTTTAGCAGTGTACATGGATAAAGTCAAGAGTGTGCACAGTGCCATTTTTGTGCAATTCTGGGATGTTTTTTTAAGTGAAAATAGGTCGGCGTGTACATGGATGATACCGTGTATGTGCAATTCTTAAAAACGCGGCAAGCACTTTGCAATTCTGCAATTTCTCCCAATTTCGCACCTAATCTTTGTCATGATTAAGCACTTTTGCTCCATAAAAGTTTTAGCATAAGCGTAATTCGGCTAGCAGATTGTTGGAAAAAAATTTTGAGTTAAAACAAAAATAAAAATGCCTTTACTTCGTGAAAACAAAATGGCGTCCAAACAAAAACTAGCAGGTTGCTGTAGCAGGGTTGGGTGCCAAATTTTCTCCAAAAAATCACCAAGTTACCATAATCCAAAGATTAACCAACTTTTTCTTTAAGTAGGAGCCATAATAATATTTGTAAAGCATGAATGATAAGGTAAACAAAAAACAAGCTACAAAGCAGTAAAACTTTATAAGAATGAACACAGCACTTGGCAAGTAAATGTAGCTGTTTCCATTAAAAAAAAGAATTGTAGGAAAATGTGGGCAAAACCATGGAGTTTAGCAGAAAGTACATGCATTACGGTGTCTTTGCACAGAGTGCCACGTACCTTAGGCGAGTTTGAACTTATTGCACTGCCTTAGTGCAATATGAGGTTAAAATACTGCAGTAAATTCTAATGTAACCGTTTTGCTTGTGCATAACTTATGATCTGAACTAGCGAAGTTTTAAGGACAGAGGAAAAATAAAATTGCTTTAGATACGCCGCTCCGGCAGATACACCACAGATCTAAATTTTCAACTTTTAAACACACGTAAAGCCATGGCTTATCTCCCTGAAATTGCAGTAAATGGTACTTTTAGAATTATTTGATGGTTAATTTTTTATCAATGGTAACTTAAAACATTCTTTGAAAAGAACTTTGGTATCAAGCCTTTCAAAGTTGTTAATATATTGAAAAGTTGTACTTTTAAAGTTGGTAATAGATTCATCGGCTGTAAGATTGATGTAGCATTAGGAGGCAAGAACTTAATATTGATGTAGTTGAACTCTTCTTTCTGTGGTAAATATACTGGAGCATTCAATCATATGGAGGACTTTTTCAAGTAGATTCTTTTCTTGTAGATCCTATTTTACAGTGGAAGCAAAAACTTCTGCCATACATTTAGAGAAGAATTGTATAGTTGTCTAAGCTGTGTTGTTATGTCAGCATATTACATGAAATTTGTGTTTATTAGCATTTTGTTCTTTAAAGACTTGCAGAGTGATGATAAACCTATAGAAGTTTATGTTTAACAGACTATCATTGCCATTAACACAAAAAAAAAGTAAAGTTAAACTTTCATTGGCTTATGTCATGAAAATATCATTTCCTATGTTGTGATGAATGTTCTTTGAGATATTTTTCCTCAGACAAAGACCACCCTTATTATAGCTGAAAACTTGTTCTGGTCTGTAATCTTCTGACTTCTTCAGTTTCATGAATTCCTTAATGCACTTTTTGTCAACACTAATGTTTTCATGTCTGACAATACTGTAGCTACTAATTCTTTTCTTGAAATTCTCAAACCATCCTTCATTAGCTTTAAATCCTATACCTAAGTCTTTGCTGATGATAGTAAATGGCAACTTCTATTTAAGGTCATGCTAAATAGCTTGTGCTTTTAAAATGATCATGTCAAAATACTTTTTTAGTTGTGTATCGTTATCACAGATATGTAATAAAGTTTTTATTTCTTCCATAACTTAATTTTTGCTGAATAGATACTTCATTAGCCGTATTCTCAGTTCTTCATAAAAATCAACTTTCAACTTTCTTTGACATTGTAACAATAGTTACATTGCTTGCACAAATCACTTTGCATGGTTCCTTTTTCATAGTTTTTCATAATTTCCTTCTTAGTTCTACCACATTTTCTAGCATGATTTTCTTCTCCTCCTCCTTAGCTTTCTTTGGCCATATACTGAAAATAAATATTTATCAGAGAAATGGTGCATAATTTATAGATTATTCAGAAAATAAATGTAATACAGTCAAAAGTCGTTAATCCGGACTCGTCAGGACTTTTGGCGATTCCGGATTATTGATTTTTCCGGATTATAGATCATCAGTTTAAATCTCGTAAGATGGCATGCAGAAATTCTAAAATTAAAAATATGAAACCGTAATTTATGAAATAAAGAACAATTATAATCTAAAGGGTATCAAAATTTACAAAAAAAATAAGCTTAATATTTATTTGTTTACTTTATTAAACATTTCTTTCAATGTAAGTTGTTTAAGTTGCTTTGTTTTATGTGATAATACTTTCTCTTTAATTCTATAAACAGACATAATTTCTTGTTCAGTTACAAAGTTTTGCTGTTCAAGTCCCGTTAATTGCTGGGCCGAGAATACCGACTAACTTGTCAATCTAAATTTTTTCGTTTTCACTAACCTCTCTGTCACATTCTTCATGTCTTTATCCATTTTTTGCAGCAATTCCACTTTTTGTTTGTTGGACATCGAAACATACTACATTTAGTAATGAACTATAAGCCGAATAAAATAAAAACATCTGCCCTGAAGATAACGATAGTGCTGACAGATCAACTTCCAGTTCATTGCGCGCCGCGACGTTCCCCTTCCCCGCAGAGCAACGTGAAATTGATAAACAGATTTCGGAATGGTTAGAGAAACAAAGGATATGCCTCTATCCATTTTTTGGAGAAATTCCACTTTTTGTTTGATTGACATCGAAACATTCTTTCGCTTTGTAGATCCTTTGGGAGTTCCGGCATCGGAAATTCTATTTGACATAATCGAAAGTTTAAGTTTACTTTTATAAAATTGCTCTTACAGTCTGAAAAAAATAATAAGCGGGATCCAATTCGAAGATTAAGGAACAACGCAATCATTAACATTAACTGAAATAGATAATTAGATAATTTTAGCTTACACCATCCGTTATACATTAAACGCGCAGGCGAAAACGTATTCTGCACTTCCGCACACGCATATGCACAGAAGTCAAGGTCTTACGCGCACGCATAAAACATGTGCCAACGCGGCGCATGCGCAGAAAGTTCTTAGCTTTGAGGTCCGGATTATAGATCATTCCGGATTATGGGTGTCCGAATTAACGACTTTTGACTGTACTGCTATGAAACCCATACTCCTGGAAGGTGCCAGCTGTGAAAATCCAGAAATCTTCAGATAAAAACAGCGGATCATTCAGTTTCTGCCACTCATGCAAGCATTTTTGCATCCAAGGCACCATACATTAGTATATTACAATCACCTATGTTAATACTAGTATTATAATCTAATGTAACGACTTGCTTAAGCCAAATCAGAAATTATATTTATAAACTGTTGCTCTTTAATTTTAAAAAATAAATACATAAAGCAAATGTACCGTAATTTCCGGAAGAAAGGCCGCATCAGCATAAACGCCGCACTCGAGAAAAATGGCGGGAAAAAAATTAAAATTACACAGAAACGCCGCAATAAATTAAATTGCGCGTGACATCGTCAGGGGCCGTATAGATGCAAAAACTCAACCTAAGTCCTGATATATGACATACCAGTTAAGAAAAATGCATGAAATGAAACCATAACTCTAAAATAAATTAAAGGTAAGAAATGTATAGCTTCTGTGCCGTTTAGAGACATTTTCAAAAATTTTCCGCTCCCTAATTAAAAACTATCCAACAAGTACTTGTACCCTAACTGATGGGATCTGTATTTGGCAGAATGGCAAGAAAAATCCATTCATGCTGAAGGGGAAATATGTCAGAGTTCGTTATTGCGAGGCAGGTGGAGTCGTGTCCGCCTTTGAAAAAAATTGCAGAAAAGGCAGGGGTGGAAAGAGGATGGGTCCTGGAAGATTCATCGAATGGCAGAGGAGAGAGACTATTCAAACTGATGAGAATGTTGATTTGAAAGGAGGAAGAATTTTATTGTTCTGAGATCTTGTTTAGGGTGAATAAGGCATGTAGGTTCGTTCAAGGGAAAGAGCGTAAACAAAATAACGTTCGCAAAATGCAACTGAGGGGTCTTTTGTGTGGGAACAGCATCAATCTATGCACAATGACAAGGCTATCCAAACTATGTACAATGACCATCATAGGAAATATTTTATTTTTAGTGCACCTAAACGCCGCATGGGTAGAAATGCCTCACCCGCTGAAAATTTAAGTTTTTAACATGTAAACGCCGCGGCGTTTCTTCCGGAAATTACGGTAGTAAATAAAAAAAATTTTTTTAAATCTTTATGAAGTTTATTGTTTGTTTAACAAATAAAAATAAAAACTGCAAAAAGTGTTTATTACACATTAGATAGAGAACAACAACTAAATTACACTATACAGAAGATTTACTGATGTATTATAGTACATGTTGCATGAAAAGAATGAGACAGTTATATATCTCCCGTTCTGGTGGACTGATTGTCAAAATTTTTATTCTAACATAAGTATTTTGACACAAATCACACTTTTTCTGAAATAACATACCATTTTTTTTCTATATATTTCAATTCTATGACTCAATTATTCCAATATGTTAAATTTTGTAATTTTTGGTGAGAAATTTAAAAATTTATCTTGCCACATTTTTTTCAATTTGCTCCAAGAATAATTCATTTCTTGAACTTCTTAGTTTATAGCAACTGTTTTTCTTTCCTTTTTTCATTGTACACGAGTAGAGAAAACGTTATTGTTCATACTTTCAAATAATTTTAACAAAGTGCATAAACCACATTTGGGGTTATTATCACTAAATGTGGTTATTTACCTTAAAACCCATTTAGAAGGATTTTTAAACAATAATTCAAAAATATAATTATTAAAATGGAGATTTTTAATAACCTCCCCTAAGTAAAATTATTAAAATTTTTTTAATTTGTTACTTAATTTTATTAAATGTAATTATAAAAAAATTAATCTTTTGATATCATAAAATTTTAATAGTTTTAAAAAATAAGGCAAATTTTTTAAAATCTAGTATAATAAGAAAATAGTGTCACATATTAAAATTTCAAAATAATAATGATGATTAGCATTTTCTATATGATTATAATGCACAAACTTCTAGCTGCACTAATGAAAACCTTTATTCGTAAAAAAAAACTTAGTGTAAAATTTTAAAATCATTAGCACTATTTATTTGAGTTTTGTTTCAGCGAAGTGACTGTAATTTAATGCTTTATGATTAAAAGAAAGTAATGATCTAGTTTTATTATGGATACACATCTGTTAGAGATCACAATTTTGAGTTTTTTGACTGATGAACATAATATTGACAGAGAGTGAAAATAAATTTATCACTCACAAACTTGAAGCACATTCTTTAAAAAAGAGATTAACAACCTTGAAAAGTAGTGGAAATGTGTAGTTTATATCATTTGGTATGAAAATGTTTGTACCCTCTATTGTTGAAAACACTCAACTTGGAGTACTATGCTGGATTAAATTTTAAAGCAACTGCTGCAGAACAATGGTACATTTTTTTTTTTTTTTTCATTTCTGGATGTTTTTGAGTCAAGAGCAATGTTTCATATGAACGTAGAATAAAATAAAATTAACAGTCATAAGAAAGCTTCTATCCTTATTATTAACCCTTTTTATAATGCTACAGATGAATTTCCATATATCCACACTTGAGGTGCTGCCAACTAGCTGTAATAATGTAAAAATAGTGATTGATTGATGTAGATCCATAATAAAGAGCAATTTGGCAGGCATATTAAATATTCCTTTTAATTTCAATTGAGTTAGTGGCACAATTCTGTTGGCACTCTAATGGTGAACCAAAACATTCACATTTTTTATATTGTTGCAATGAGAAAACAGCAGCACTGCAGCATCTTAATAGCAAGAGAAGTTAATAATAAGTATGTAGTTATCCGTTGTGGAAGTTTACTATAAGAAAGGTTTCGGTTCGAATTAGCTACATCATCATCATAATGTAAAAGACGTATGGTGTAGATTAATCTAGAATGATGCAATCCAGAAAAAGGTATTACTATTTTTAGAATAGAGAAGAGAATTACCCAAATTAAAATGAGGAATTAAGGGGCTATTGTTAATTTAAATGATAATTTGTGTAGTCAATTTTTTATCTTACATGTTCTCCCAGTTCAAAGACAAAAAGAGTGCACAAACAGCAACGACAGTATTTGTAAAGGTGACCGTTGAATTCAACATAGCCTTATTTCACAATAAAGCAAGCTTTAGTAAGCATAAACATGCTCACACATTATTATGGGTGTACTATGCACCCCACAATTTTGTATAGGTCACATTATCTGTTAGACAACAGCTAGTAGAGGCTAAGCAAGCACATTGCCAGCAGGAAGGGAAGTGATTCCTTAACTTTGAAAAGAATACCATGCTTGCTGTTCTGTAGAAAGCAGGTCTCAAATTGAATTTTCTTATTTTTTTTTTCAAAATGCAAGGGAGTAAAATACAGCAATAATAGTGAATTTGTATCTTTGTTCACAAAAGCGAAAGCTAGCTTATCAAGTATCAGTCCACTGCTTGCTATTCTGTAGAAAACAGATCCTAAATTTTAATCTTAATTTTTATTTATTTATTTTTTGATGCAAGGAAAAATTACAACAATAATAGTTAATTTATATCCTTGTTCATAAAAAAAAGGCTTATCAAGAATTAATCGGAGTTACATTAAAGGAAAGCACAGATATTATGAGTGTCTTGGTATATCATGCTTATTGTTGGAAATGGCATCACTACACCAATGAATCAAAAGCCAGATAGAGAAGTTATGGGGTGCCAGAGAAAAACGACTAATGTCTGTTCAGAAAGCTAAGGACGGTGTTTGCACGATGTAGTTAGATAGCTATTTCTTATTAATTTGACTTGTACTTAAGTGTAAATAAACCTTAAGTTTAAAAGATTTGAAGTGCTCCATTTATGATAAGATAGTTGTTAATTCATTGGGTAGATGACTTGTGAATCCTTTCTGAGCTAGTCATTGTTTGAAACGTAATGCATTACTTAACATCTATCCATAATAGGTGCTAAATCATGCTCTTTGGTGACAGTTTTATTGTCAATGGGATTATACATAAGGACAGTTTTATATTCATTTTTATTGAGAAAAACCTTAGCAATTATATTTGAATTTCTAACTTTTTTTTTTTTTTTTTTTTTTTTTGTATTATGCGATATAGAAAACATGCACTTTTGATCTATTTTGTTGAAAGAACCTTGAATACTATTATTGCAAAGAGCATAATTTTTTTAGCCTATTCCAAATACTGCTGTTTGGAACTATAAAGCAGTGAATTATTATTATAATTATTATTTTTTTTTCAAAATGAATAAGAATTGCTTGTATGAAGGATGCACAATTTCATGAAAAAAATATAACAGAAAAAGTTTTGAGGTAATAAAGTTTATAATTTCTCTGTAAAAAAAAATTTCAAAAATTATTTTATAAAATTTTTTTAATCCACTTGTGTTAATTAGAAGAGTTTTGTTAAAATAGAATGAAATATGTACATATTCCTAACATTTGTAAAAAAAATTTCGATTCATATTATTCTCATTTTATTTATCTAATCATAAGAATATGTATAATTTTAATAATATATTTTATTCTTGTGCTGTTTATTACTTTATAGGATTTGCATAAACTGTTAGAGCAAAAAATTGCAAAATTTCATGGTCGAGAAGATTGTATAATATATCCCAGTTGTTTTGATGCTAATGCTGGTCTCTTTGAAGTTCTGCTGACTTCTGAAGATGCTGTATTGTCAGATGAATTAAATCATGCATCCATAATAGATGGAATAAGGCTTTGTAAAGCTCAAAAATTCCGTTATAAGCACAGAGACATGTCAGGTGGGTAAATACCGCATTTTATTTATGTATTTTCTTTTTTTCCATGTAAAAGTATTACAAGCACCTACTGAAATAGGATATGCTCAGAATATTTTATAAACTTTTCTGTTAAAAATATGCTGTTAATTATATCTTAATATTAAACTGCATGCTCTTATAAATTTTTGCATAGTAAGTCTATCAAATACATTCTGAAAACTATTAACATTGCCTCACATAATTTAATAACTGGAGAATTGGAAATGGTACTTTAAAGTCCATAATACAGTACAAAGTCCAAAATCCAGACATCCAATATTCAGAATGATCTAAACTCTGGACCTCAAAACTACCAACAACATTTTTCTCGTATGCTTTACGCATTCACATTTGATTCCCCCCTCTGTGCATAATAAAACATCTGGAGTCCCGATTCTTAATTTCACTTTGACACTAAGTAAAATACCTTGTTATTGAAGAAACGGTCATTTTAGCGTAAATTTGTACAATCAGTAATTTGGCTCCATTGGTGTGTATCTGCTTGACACACATCTCAAACCGAAATATTCCACATAGATACATCGTAGATTTGACGCCAACCTGGCGAATCATTTTTTATTATACTTTTCTTTCATCACCACATGTTTATCAACACATGACAGCTTGAGTAATGACTCGTGTAGCGATGCCTAAACAATTTTTTTATGTTAGCAATTGAATAATAAAGGAGTATGGTAACCTTTTATGTTGACAGTATGCTTGGCAATGATTACAGATTTAAGTTAAATGTGCTTGAAAAAAGCTGACAAGGAAAAATTTAACAAAAAATTTCTTTCCATATGCTAAAAATAGATTTTGTTGATGATACTCATAGACCCAAAGATTACATTTAGGGCTATTTGAATTAAGAATAACTGATTTGTTATTCACATAAACCCAGAACCAGCGGCTGGGCTCGTATGGCCGCACCGAGTTGCATCAGGCGGTAAGATATCTAGTGCTGGCCCTCAATAAGGCTTAAGTATATGTGGGAATTTATTTATTCAGAACTCTGATAAGCCTTAAGCATGTGCAAGAAATAGACATAAGTATAATAAATAACTAAACTAATAAAATTCAGGCTTAATTGTCCTAGTGCACAATAGAAGCAAGATGAAATTTAGCGGAACAACTTGTGGTTAGTCACCAAGCTCATGATGCATAGCCAAATATGTATAGTGAATGATAGCTGAATTTGATGATGACAGCCGCAAGTTTTAAAAGTTTTTGGATATTGCAAAACAAAGGTGAAATTTTCCAATTGTCGGATTTTTTAAAGAAATGTGGAAAAGCGGTAATAAATGAAGATGATAAAAAGTGTTTTTCATTTTGATGAGAATGCTTCTCGATAATCAATTAATGAATTGCAAAATCTGTGGATTGTTCTAGATCTAGAAATTACCACTACTAATAGTGAAGAAAGGGACAGAGAAGTTACTGAAAACGAGAAAATTTTGATTGACAAGTTAGTTTGAATTCTCAAAACAGCAGTTACAGGATTTCAACAATGTAACTAAACAAGAGATTATGTCTGTCTACAGAATTAAAAAGAAAGTATTAGTACAAAAAACAAAGCAACTTAAACAACTTACATTGAAAGAAAAATTTAATAAGGTAAACAAATAAATATTAAGCTTTTTTTTTTTTTTTTTTTTTTTTTTTTTTTTTTTTTTTTGTAAATTTTGATACCGTTTAGATCATAAATACTTCATTATTTCAGAAACCATGATTTCATATTTTTAATTTGTAGCCATCTTACTAGATTTAAACTGATGATTTAAACTGATCTGGAAAAATCCCAAATCTAGAATCATCAAAGTCCTGACGAGTTTAGATTTCGGACTTTGTACTGTAGTTTTTAACAGAGAAGTGGAACTAATAATTTATTTGAAACCTATAACAGTTTTAATAAACAAATTTATTCAGATATAAATTAAATTGTGTTTCAGTTTAAATAAACTGTTTTAAAATATTCAATGCTTAAATTATATTAAAATATCCAAAGCTTGTAAATTGTAATACAGTCGAAAGTCTTTAATCCGAACTCGTCGGGATTCGTCGGCGATTCTGGATTATCGGTTTTTCCGGATTATAGATCATCAGTTTAAATCTGGTAAGATGGCATGCAGAAATTATAAAATTAAAAATATGAAACTGTAATTTATGAAATAAAGAGCAATTATGATCTAAAGAATATCAAAATTTACAAAAAAAAAAAAAAAAAAAAGGCTAATACTTATTTGTTTGCTTTATTAAACATTTTTTTCAATGCGTGCATGCATAAAGCATACATTATGCATAGTCGAAATTAGAAAATTGCAACCAGAAAACTAGTTGATGTGTATTCGTGATATTTATAATGACGAGGAATTTGATTTAAATCATATCAAAGACGGAGTACATAGAGATGAAATACTACATTTAGTAAGGAATTATAAGCCAAATAAAATAAAAACATCTGCCCTGAAGATAAGGATAGTGCTGACAGATCAACTTCCAATTCATTGCGTGCCGCGTCATCCCTCCCCCCATCGAACTAGTCCTGTGAAACCATCGAAACTAGTCCTGTGAAAATTTGAAAATATAACACTGTTTTTTGTTGTTTGACTTCTAAATTAATATTTGTTTGACGTGTTATTGTATCTTAATGTAGCATGTGTTAAGGTTATTTTTATTATGTCTAGACAAGATGTTTATTTTACATTAAGCCACAGAAGTACGGATTTTTATAACAGTGTTTTATTTACAGAGCTGTTATGCCAGCTTGTAGCTAAAAAATGCATTTTTTATTATCCTTTGCTATTTATAATGATGAGATGCAACAGCAAATAACAAAGTCAAAAATACATATTGCTTTTCTTGTTATTGATCAAGGAATGCACAGTAGTCACTATTTAACTGTAATTAGGGGGAAAAAAACTAATGAGTATTGTTTTCTGATTCTTAAATATCACGAGGATGTATATGTGCAGATCGAAGTGAATTTATAGTTATTTATAGTGAATTTTAATTTTGATGCTACATAAATAGCATAAAAAAATCTTATGGTATTCATTTCAAGTATTTTTTTAAATACATTACAGTCAAAAGTCGTTAATCCGGCCTCGTTGGGACTTCGGCGTTTCCGGATTATCGATTTTTCCGGATTATAGATCATCAGTTTAAATCTCGTAAGATAGCATGCAGAAATTCTAAAATTAAAAATATGAAACCGTAATTTATGAAATAAAGAACAATTATGATCTAAAGGGTATCAAAATTTGCAAAAAGAAAAAGCTTAATATTTATTTGTTTACTTTATTAAACATTTCTTTCAATGTAAGTTGTTTAAGTTTTGCTTCATTTCATGTGATAATACTTTCTCTTTAATTCTATTGAACAGACATAATTTCTTGTTCAGTTACAAAGTTCTGCTGTTCAAGTCCTATAATTGCTGTGTCGAGAACACTGACTAATTCGTCAATCGAAATTTTTTCGTTTTCAATAACCTCTGTCACTTTTCTTCGCTATCGGAAGCGAATTATAATGACGAGGAACTTGTTTTAAATCATATCAAAGAGGGAGCATATCAAGATGAAATACTACATTTGGTAAGGAATTATAAGCCAAATAAAATAAAAACATTTGCGCTGAAGATAAGGATAGTGCTGACAGATCAACTTCCAATTCATTACGCGGCCCGCCGCGGCGTTCCCCCCGCCGAACAGCGTGAAATTGATAAACAGATTTCTGATTTCAAAACATGCTTTCGCTTTAGATCCTTTACATATTAACAAATATATATCGGAAATTCTATTTGATATAATCGAAAATTTAAACTTACTTTTATAAAATTGCTCTTACAGTCTGCAAAAAATAATAAGCCGGAACCAATTCGAAAATTAAGGAACAATGCAATCATCAACATTAACTGAAATAGATAATTATATAATTTTAGCTTATACGTCCATTATACATAAAATGCGCACACGAAAACGTTTTCTCCACTTGCGCACACTCACATGCACAGTTGTAAAAGGTCTTACGCGCACGCGTAAACGCCTGTGCGCATGTGTCAACGCGGCACATGCGCAGAAAGTTTTTAGTTTTGAGGTCCGGATTATAGATCATTCCGAATTATTGGTGTCCGAATTAACGACTTTTGACTGTATTACAAAATGCCCAGCTGCGGTAAGATAGCTTCCCTCCAAAGCGGGGTTAGGGTTGCCGGATTTGGCGCAAAATTGCCCGTTTGGTGACAAAATTGATGATATGTTATAGACCGAGTGAAAACATTCTAGAACGAATTCTTATCGGTTTTCCCGAGAATGCGCTCAAAGGCAGGTCAAAAGCTATATATACCCTGCCTTTATATGGAGTAGGAGAGTATCTTGAGTAGTAAATTGAGTTCAGTAGTAGTAGTATTACTTAAATCTCATTGCTCAGTAGATCAATATTACTTAAATCTCTTTGCTATTTAAATCCACATAAATGTGGGAAAAATATAAATATTCAAAATTTACAGAATAAGTTTTGCCAGCATAGGGCTAGTGAAGTGATAACAGAAGTGATGCAGTTGACTTCTGTTATAAGAAACTTTCAATTTTAAGGTGAAAAAAATAAGAGGTTTGTTGAAGAACATTAAAATGTATAGCAATTTTACAGAAAAATCAAATTTCAGATTATAAGAAAAACACAGATTTATTCACTGAACTGTGTTTATCCATGTTTTGTATCTTTTATCTTCTAATAAGTTCCAGAGTTTATTTTAAAGTAATGAATATGCTGATTTATCTTACAACCAAGAATTTGTGAGAGATTTACTTCATCCTGGTTTTTATTATGTATATAAGAAAATTCCATAATTCAGTATCATATTTATAATTTTTAATCTGTCCATGCAATAAGAATGTTCATTTTGTTAGCCATTTTTTTCGCTAATTGTCCTTTCGTAACATTTCATTCTCTCTTTGAAATTGAAATTTAGTGTTAAGCTTTTATGAGTGCATACAATATTCCAGAAAAGTATAAAGTTCTGCTAGCTGAGCATAAAATAAAATAAAATATCACTCATTCAAATATTCTCAAAATTTAATTAATTTTAAGCCAGTCTTGGATATAGAAATTGAAATGCATAATTTGTCTTTAAAAATACCACCAATTTTAAATTGAATTTTACTGTAACTTAATTTGTTGATGCTGTTTTTCCATAAATTGATAGTAACATAAAATCACAGAAATATGTTAAACCTGGCATTTTCACTTGTTATAGGATAAGATCTGAAAGTATTTTAAAGGAACTGAGAAGAGAAAAAAAATTGTTAAACTGTTTTTATATCATTGATCTCCCCCCCCCCCGTACTGATAGTGAATGATTCTAAATTTATAAAAGTAACATTGCTATATTCATTTTAAGAATAATTTAACATGTGTATATAATATAGATTTAGAAAAGAAATTGCAAGAAAGTTCATCTGCTCGAATGAGATTAATTGCTACTGATGGAGTCTTCAGTATGGATGGAAATATTGCCCCTTTGCCGTAAGTGTGCCTTACATTGAATTATATTTCTTTTAAAAAGCTTATGAGAAAGCATTATGAAATTTATATTAGCATATTTTGTATTTTTCTACCATGTTAATAAATGATGTAATAATTAGTAAAGGTTTAATGGCATTATATATTTAACAGAACTGGCTAAACATGAGACAGATAGAAATATTAAATATGCATATATAATATTCTTTGTTTACATTAATAGCTATGCTTTCTTTTGTCCTCAATATCCTTAAAATTTTCATGAAAAGTGTTTCAGCATGTTTGTGTGGTTAATGAGAGGATTTTCCTTTCTTGAAAAATATTTACAGTGCTTTCCAGAGAGTAGGGAATGTTTCAAATTATCATGTCTAAAATTTCAAATTAATAAGATTTTATATAAAACGATATTTATTCATAGTTTAAAGAAATTAGTTGAATTTTTAAAATTAAAAAAAATTAAGAAGGTTACTAAGTTGCAGATTTTATTTGTTGCAAGTGGTAATACAGTCAAAAGTCTTTAATACGGACATCCATAATCCGGAATGATCTATAATCCGGACCTCAAGGCTACAAACTTTCTGCGCATGCGTAAATGCATTAATGTGTTTACGCAATCATAAACCACATTTGACAATTTATCGCATGCAACTCAATTAACATACAAATACTACATTTTTCAATAAAGTTTTCAAATATCATGTGTAACTGTAAACTATGTTAAATACTTTTTAAATTTTTAACAGTCTGATTTAACAGTCATTAAGCTAAAGCACTTTCCTTATTCAAAGAAATCAAAAATGAAAGCTGAGACCTCAAAACCAATATATGTTTCATTTTTTTTTTATTTTTGAGGGAAAAAATCTTCCTAAGCTTAATATACTTTTGCTAAAGATAGCATTAATTCTTTAATTTATTGTTTGTATTTATTTAATCTGTAATTTATTACCAAATTAAGCAATTTAAAAGTAAGAAAAGCATTTTTTAGTAGTATAAATCTATATTTTATTCCTTTGCAAAAATGTAATCTATGTAAATCAGAATAGTAGAATATGTAATTGGAATCAATAATAAAAGGTGTTTCTTATGCTATGTGCTTGGTACAGAATCATTTGGACTTTTGGGTTCTCAGAAATATTTTTCTTTTTCAGTGTGGTCAGAAGAAAGTCAATATAAGAAGTTCCATTGTTTATTTACTTATAACGTTCAGATAATATTTATTTAATATTGAATTAAATAATATTCTGCTAGAATTTAATATAAGATGAGATTTCCTATTCATGATCAACTAGATTAATGTGATAATAAAACTGGCTGTATAAATTATTTTTTCTTATTTAAAATTGATAAAGATATTAAGCTTAGTGATTTGTATTTTTCTGAAGTTTTAACTTTTTTGTTTATTTCATGACCGTTTTATTGTATGGTTAAATACTACAAAAATAAATAAAATAAAATAAATAAATAAAACTAATATCAAGATAAAAATAGAAAAGGCTTAAAAGGATCAAAATGTAATAAAAAAGAATTATAAAGGATGAACAAGATTTTTTATCATAAATTTATAACGGAAGAAATGAAATGCATGAATAAACCATTTTAATTTTGTGAGTTTTTATTCATTAAAGAAAATATATTGTGTTATGCTTTTCACAGGTAAAATGTTTTAAAGAGAAAAATGCATTTCTTACAATCAGATTTTTATGCTGTTAAAAAAAATTATCAAAATTAATGAGAAAAATAAATAAAATTTCAGAATAGAAGCAAAAAAAAAAAAAAAAAAAAAAAAAGAGTTAACTGCTTACATCATATTATTTACTGTGAGGTTTGCAATATTGTAATAAATTGAAGCAGACAACTTCAGTTGCAGACCTCCATTGAGATGATTTCATTGAGAATTTCTATTTTGTGAAAAACATTATTATTGTACAAGTATATATAGCTGTTAAAAAAATCTTATAATAGTCCAACAAAATTTTAACAATATCTGTGGATGATTTATTTAGGTACAAGCTTTGAAACTGAGGTAAAGCTCATTAGTATGAATAAAAATGTGATCCATACTTTTCATGAGTATTTTCGTGTTATCAGTTATTAATATGTTAAAAATGTGTTTAAATAATTTTTAACAATTTTTTATAAATGTGCAATTTTTATAATTATTACTTTTATAAATATACATTTTTTAATACGTCCATAATGAAAGTGTTTTGAATGTTTTTCTATTTTCTTTCAGGGAAATTTGTAATTTAGCCAAAAAGTATAATGCAGTGGTGTTTGTTGATGAATGTCATGCCACTGGTGTAATTGGTAAAACAGGAAGGTAATTATTTCATTGCTGATAACTCATTTTGTTATATAGTTGTTTGTACACTTATGCTGCTTTAACAATTCAAAAATTGGAAATTTTGTTTTATATGTCCAGTAATAACAATCCTAGTTTCTAAATGTATACTCAAATTTAGGGAGGGGGAAATGCACTTAGCAATATTTATTTTTCATATTTTTGAACCATTTGCATCCAACCTGTAACGTTTTATATAATTCATATACCTGAATTTTATTTTGCATCTTATGCTTGAGTTATTAAAAAGTAAATTTTTGCATTGAATCCATCCGCAGCAAGTGGATTCTATGCTTGTGTTATTAAAAAGTAAATTTATGCATAGAATTGTGAGTTTCATTGTTATTTGCTAGGGTGGAAAAATATGTGCAATCATATTTCACTAAACCCGAAAAGAATCTAATTAATTGGAAGTTTGACTTATTGAGAAGTTAATATGAATTTTAATTTTGGCTTAACTGAAAGTAGTGAATTATTCAAATTTTATTACTTTTTTTTATTATAATAAACACTTTAACTTCAGGCTCTAAATTGAATCCATATGGCAGGTGCAGATTTTCATTAATAACTCATTAAAAATTCATTTGCTTCTTTTGTACTTCTATAAATAGATTTTGTTACATACAAAATTCTTCAAACAATGAATTATTTCTCCAAGCAATGAAGTCTTTATGGCAGACTAACATAATCAGATTCATAAATAACTCCAGTACTTGAGTGATGTTCTATTTATTAATTCTTGAAAGAAGAATGCTTGAAGTCCAGATTCATTTGCTTATATTTTCAATTCAGAGCATTTAGCACAGCTGTAAATTACACATGCTGTGCATAATTTTTGTACGTTACGCAGCCAACATAAGCTGCTGCTTTTATCAAATATGCTTATAAATGGCATAATTCCAAAAATGTGTTTTCTTTTAAACAGTTTCTTTGCTATTGAAAGAAATTATACAATTTACTGTTCTCATATTTAGAGGCACTGAAGAGCACTTCAATCTATCTGGAAAAATTGATATCATAAATTCTACATTAGGCAAAGCATTAGGAGGAGCATCAGGTAGCTATTATATAATTTTTAATTAATCCTTTTTATAAACAAATTTAATTTTGTTGAAAATTATATTATTATATAATGAAAATTATATATGTTGAAAATTATAACACTATTATTTTGAGGATCAAAAATTATTTTATTTCAAATAGATGAATAAGAAAAAGTCTGCTAAAATATATCAAGAAAATTAACAAGTTGATCTTCTATTAAGGATTAACCAAGTTACATATACAATTTTGAAAAAGTATCAATTGTAAAACTGTAGTGTGGTAATAACATTTTTATATTATTGTGCATTTTCATTTGAATTTCATTATTGAAATATATTTAGTTTATTAATGGCTGATAAATAAAAAATAATAATTTTATTGTTATTTATACATCTGTTTTCAATTAATTTATATAGTCATTAGATTTCTGGCAGGTCAGTTAGTGATCATTACCATCTCAGGAACCAGGGAAACTCATTTAAGGCTTTACTGGCTGTAGTGGGAGGCACTTAATCTAGCTCAAAATTAATCTGGTTCCACTGTGCTATCTCAAATTCCCCCCATTTTATTGGAAAATTTAAGGTCTATTACGTTTAGCAGTGCTAATATTTTCTCTCTCTCAAAAAAAAAAAAAAAAAAAAATCACTTTATTAAAATATTAAATCCACAACTACCTTTTTTAGAACTTCTGACGCAAAGCTTCTAAACCACTTCACATTTTCTAATGGTGTTGATTGCTTTGAAGATATTTTCTTTATGGCACTTTTCAATTTCTTGAACTGTTTCAACAAACACTTTAGAGCATCGATGTTCAACTTAAGGCCACACATGGTGCAAAACAAAATGTACAATAGAACCTTGATTGACCTGTTTATTTGAGACCATAATTACCTCAATTATCAAAGTACCTCAATTAATTGAAAACTCATAAGACTAGCCAGTTTTACTTTTGATAAAATTTTCTGAAATTGTTTATTTGAAATTCTGAAAATAAAGTGCTGCTATTAACATTTTAGAAAATTTCTGTATTATTAGATAAGATGTGTTTCCTTCAATTAAGCAAATAATCCATACAAGATTATTTTGTGGCAAAAATATTTGTTAAAAACAATAACCAAATGGGAAAACTGTAAACATTTGATGAAATAATCAAATTCCATTAAAAATAATGCAAATTGTAAAATTTTATCAAATTTCTTATATGCATTTTTAACTTTTTTTTTGAAAAATTTTGCATATTTTATAACAATCCTGTAACTCTGTCAGAAGTCACATGATCATGCCTTTTCAATCAGCAGAATGTAAAAAGAGAAACGTTAAGACATTGCCCTAAATATTAAAGAGCTTTGCTCAAGGCCCCATCGTTGCCCAAGCAGTAAAATGTCTGAATACTGATTGTTCGACCCATGATCAAATTACAATGAATGGAAAGGCTTCATGGGAGTTTTCATGGTTGTTTGTATGTGTAGTGTAAGTACGGGTAACCTTTTTAGAAGTGTGTAGTGACAGTCCTTTATGCTTTTCCACCCACATACATGAAAAGGCCAAAATCAAAGTTTCAGCAAAGTAAATTTTTACATCCTCTATTTCATAGTTATTCTTAGCATTGCTCTCATTTCTGAAATTTGTGTTATTTTGTAAGCTTCACTTGAAACTTAGTTCACGATTTTCTGCATTTATCCATTTCAAAATATCATCTCGAGTGATATTTTGATTCCTTGCTTGTAATGTCTGAAACATGTCTGTGGATTCATTATCAGTTTGTTTTCATCTTTAACATGTTTGAACCACATTTTATCATTATTGCATTTTATTATTTTATCACTAATATAGCTATTGAATTACTGACCACTGTCAAATATATAATCATAGATGCATTATCATTTATATATATATATGGCCCTAACTAATCTTGTATTGTGCATGTGCAAACTGTTGTAGTTGCATCAGTACATGACAGTTTTGATTTTAAATTATTTTATTTTCTAGTATACATTGATAGAATTTTATTTCCCATGTGGCAGAAACAAAAACAAAAAAATCAAATAAATAGAAAAAAATCTTAAAAACATAAACACAAGGTAGCCGACAAGCTTAGGTTATTTTGAGACAGGTAGGAAGAATAATAATTTATTGTGCAAAATGAACAGTGTTCAGCAACTTGTCTGTCTGCTTTGCTATGTAAGAGTAGCTTTAAAAAATACATCATTGGTCATCTTTATATTATGAAACACAAATCACTTAGAGACATTCTCTCTCATGAGTTTTTAACTAGAAAGGAAAAATTAGCTTTCTTGAAGAAGCCTGATCAATAGCAAAAAATAGAGGGTTGGTGCAATTTTACAAGAAGCGATGGTGATATGATCACCATGTGGAGTTTGTTGCATGCTTGGCAAACATAAATCATTTACTGATGTAGAAATGCTTCATCAATGCTTCCAATATATTATTTGATAAATTTATTAATAAAAACTGAACAACTGTAAATATTAAAAACATGCAACTCACAGATACTGCTTCTGCTTTGTGTTCTGAAAATACTGCAAAACATGTTTTTAATCACATCGTAGAAGATTTTAAAAGTTATATATATATTATCTTAGCTTTTGATTCTGACATTTATATTTCAGCAGTATCTCATTGTTTTGTTTTCATTAGATACTGTACTAGTTTTTGAAGATTTTTTGAAATTTCTTCCTATGAAGAATCAAAACAGAGGCAAATATTATATCAATATTGTGAATATATCTTTGGAAAAGAATTATATTGGTATACAAAAATCATTTATGTGTGTATAGAGATAGGTGTCTGTCAGTGACGTTTCTGAAAAAAGAATTATTGTCTGTCAGTGACGGTTTCTGAAAAAAGAATTATTTTCGTATTAAAACAAAAATGTAATTTAACCAGTCTGTTATAATTTCCCTTATTCTTCACCAAGAAAATAATGTGATATGTGTCACTATGCTTAAACTAGAAAACTGTAACGATATAGTGAATTTTCTTTATTCATGAGACCTGACACATAGAAACGTTTAAAACCTGTTAGAAGAAGTTGACAAAATAGAAAGGTCCTTTTTCGTATTTTGGTATGATGATTAATCACAGGAAAAGTTCTATATATTTTTTTTTTCTTTACAACAAGGAATTATTTTTGCAAGAAAACAAAGTGTATGGTGAATTTGAAGTGATGGATGGTGTTTTTTTTATTCTTTTTGTATGACATCGAAGAAAAACTGAGCAGTCTGAATTGCAGTTGTCGGCTGAAAATAGTTATTTTGCAAATGCAAATATTGCATAATTTTTCAGCCTTAACTAAACAAGTTGGCATTCAGATACTGTCAAAAAACTATACAATAATTTAAAGTAATTTAGCAGCCTTATCCAAGAAATTTAAGAAGAGATTTCAATATTTAAGAAATATTAAGCTTGGGAAAACGTCGCTGCACGCAATGAACTGGAAGTTGATCTGTCAGCACTATGCTCATCTTCAGGGCAGATGTTTTTATTTTATTCGGCTTATAATTCCTTACTAAATGTAGTATTTCATCTCGGTGTACTCCGTCTTTGATATGATTTAAATCAAATTCCTCGTCATTATAAATATCATGAATACACATCAAATAGTTTTCTGGTTGCAATTTTCTAATTTCGACTATGCATAATGTATGCTTTGTGCATGCGCGCGTTGAAAGAAATGGTTAATAAAGTAAACAAATAAATATTGAGCTTTTTTCTGTAAATTTTGATACCCTTTAGATCATAATTGCACTTTATTTCATAAATTACGGTTTCATATTTTTATTTTATAATTTCTGCATGCCATGTTATCAGATTTAAATTGATGACCTATAATCCGGAAAAACTGATAATCCAGAATTGCTAAAGTCCCGACAAGTCTAGATTAAAGACTTTAGACTGTATTTTTTACTTTGTTTCTGTCCATGGAATGTAGCAAACATGTGTATGTAGCCTGAAATAAAAGATGTTGAGTATGGAGGCTTTTAGAAGTTCATCATAAGAGAAATTTTATCTGGGATTTGTGGTCTATGTTTATGTCAAAGTGAAGCAACGAGTTTCAATATCACATACCATCACTTAAATGGAATATTCTATCCCCAGATCTTTATCATGATTGCCCATCTTAAAATTGCTATCATATCCTACCAAATCTTATGTTCTTTTACATAAATGTTTTTCCGGAATATTTTGATATGTTGATAGTTTTAAAGTAATATATATATTTGTAATATATGTTTTTTGGGCTGACTTTGTAAAAGTATGAGGATATATATTCTCAAATTTCCCTCAGATATTAAATTTTAACTGTGATAATATATATAATTGAACCAGCATATTTTTTTGTTTTCATAAGAATTTTTCCTCTTTGATTTTTAGGTGGTTATACTACAGGGAAATCTGAACTAATTGATTTATTGCGTCAAAAGTCCCGTCCATACCTATTTTCAAATGCACTTCCACCAGCAGTTGTTGCTTGTGCATCAAAGGTAACAAAGAATTTTTTTTTAGGGAATACAGTGTACCAAGCTATAATCTTTTAATGTTCCAAGGTATCCTGATTAACCAATATCTATGTTATGCATAATTAAAATGAAAATAACTTTCCTGTTGATTTAGCAGACCTCAAAATATTTGAATTTAATTTCATAGTTGATTGTTAATTTTTGCTTATTGCTCTCAGTAACTAATATAGAGATGTAATTCTTTTGATGAAATTTAACAAGTTATCGTTGTTTCAAATTAATTTTTTTATTAATTGCATTTTGAATATAGATATAGCAAATATATGTTGGTAATGAAACCATTATTAAATTAAGGGAAAAGTAATTTTTGAAAGTTAATGGAATATCAATAACTTTGCATAACTTTATTTTAAAGTTCTCATTGCTGATTGAATTTTCAACCCCAAAATAAAATATTACAGTGCTTCACAAAAATATTAAAAAATAATGTTCGTATGAAAGAATAATATCGCATAATTATGTTATTTTTATTAGAGCGATGCACTGTTATCAATGTCTACAATTTCAGATAAATGTGGCATTATTCAGTGCACTGATGAGAGAGATGTATTACTTTCACTACCATTTCATAAATTTCAGATGCATAACTCTCAAATATAATATGCTTGCTACATATTATTATTTATATAATATGCCTACTTCATTATTATTTATTTCTCTATAAGGTCTGTTTAAGATACAGTCTGCTTAAAAAAAATTAAATTTTTATTAAAGATTGGTATATCAAAGTGCGTAAGCCACATTTTGCGTTTTTATCGCTTATAACAAATATGCCAAGTTTTAAAATGCTCCAATATGTAAATTCACGTATGTGTTTAGGAAATTTTGAATAAAAATATCTGATTTTTTGCTGGTATGCTTAGAAATACATCTACCTTTAAAATGATGGTAAACATTTTTTTATGTTATAATTCAAAATTTTTTTGAAAATTTATAAAAATTTACCTAAGAGCACAAATTTTAAAAATTAATCATAAAAATGGGCGAATTTTATTTGGAATGAACCTAAATTTCAAAATGTGAAAGTAAGAATCAAATAAGTTTAATAAAAAGAGATATTAATAAATATATACCAAATTCAATTAACATGGACCAGCTGAAAGTTTGAGAGCTAATTTTTAAAAACTAATTTTTAAAAACTACTCATGCAATTTTTACGAAATTTGGCACCTTGGCATTATTTGTGTTGTAGTATCAAAATAAGGAAAACAATTGTTATGTTATTTCAGAAAAAGTCCGATTTTTGTGTCAAAATAGCTATGTTAGAACCATGCTATATATAAATCTAATATTAGCAAACATTCCTTGATTTACTTTTGGTTTTCAATATTACTATACCAATGCCTATATGGATGATGAAACATGAATTGAGTTAAAAAAAATTAGGATTAATTTTTTTGAATATTATATATTTATTCATGGTTTTAGGTACTTGCTTAATTTACATATGTTCTCAGAATTTAAATGATATTGTAAATTAGTTCACAGCAATAATTAATCATTTATTTGTATGAAATTAAAATTTCATAATTTAAATTAAAATTTTAATTAACTTTAAATTTGCTTTATATGAATAGAGAATGTTTGTTAAATTCAAATTTCATTCCTTGCAGCAATGGCACAAGAGAATTATCTTAATATAATTTAATTTAACTTTAGTATTTATTCTTGTAAATCTAATAAAGACCTGCTTTTGAGATCTGGAAAACACAAGTTAAATTTTGACAATCGTCCAGTAAAACAGGAGATATAGAACTGTCCTTTTTTTTTTTTTTTGCAAGTTGGACCTGTGAACAATGAAATATAAATAGGCACAAGCATGATTTCAAAATAAAATATTTAGAATTGTATATAAAGAAATGCAGAACATATGACAGTAACTAGCAACTTGGAGGAGTCCCCCAGTGGGAGGAAAGTGCGGACAGTAGTGCGATGAAAGGAGAAATTCCAGTAAGAGGACAGTAGTGAGATGGAACAAAACCTGTAAATCCATAGGCGAAGTTCTGGTGTTCCATCTATTTTTTCCTGTCCCTGATTGGTATAGTGGTTAGTATACTGGATGCTGTACCAGTGGGCTCAGGTTTAAATCCTAGAGAAGTTATTGTTGCTTTTGTCTGTGCAGCTTTGGACACTCAATATTAGTGAGTCAAAAGTCTTTGAGTGGTTTGGTGGTAAAGGAAAGAAGAGTAAGAAACCCTCAAACCATCCATTGAGGTGCTCTCCATCAAAATTGGGACAGAGATGCATCGTTAGTTTGGCTATATGGCCAATAGTGAAACTCTGGTGTCCCTACCACATGTACCTGTCAGTCAGTGATTTTCATATATTATACTTTTTTGATATATATATATATATTATGCTGATGTTTTATTTAAAACAGAAATCTTTACATTTTAAAATAAATATTTAAAAGACCACTGGTCTGATTATTTTCCATCTCAGATGTTCACACGTCATAGCATATAATTTTACAGCAATAACAGACAAAACTTTTGCCTGATGCGGATCAGACAATCGCATGGTGCGATTTCTACCTACAACATTTTTCAGACAAAAGCCTCTTTTGTTGTTGTTGATTACTTACTGGTCATTTAGCGGACACTCGATGTTAGTTCCCATGAGAACAGGAAGTCCTCTAATTTAAACCTGACGTTTCATCAAACCTGAGGATTGTTACAATATATATATATATATGTAATAATAAAATTCCATAGTTAAGAATACACTTAATTCTAACTGTATGTTCTTTTCATTTTTAATGGCGACGTTCTCTTATTTGAAAGCACGTGGAATTAAATCCACAGCCCCGTAGTCAAGTTGTTTTTCCCACCTTTTCTACACGTACAGTTATAGAATGTTCTGGAAATATTTAAAGCGAACTGGATTGGCTGACGAGGCTGACGTCATTTCTTGGAAGCTCCGCCTTTCCAGAGGCTATAAATGGACTCGGAAAAAAATATTGGGGCTTTTTCTTAAATGTCACGATGCAGTAAACTTCATACAAAAAGTTATTAGTAATTCTTTTTATTTACTCCGGATATCTGATTTTGTAACTGCTATTTCTCCTGAATAATAATAAATGGATCCTGTTTTTTAAACTTATCGTCTGATAATTTAAGCTACGACTACATTTATGATTCTTCACCAGTCTTTTATTCTGGACAAAAGCTGGTACATCATATATATATATATATATATATATATATATAACATTTAAGGTAATAAAGCTAAGAATTAAAACAGTCACAACAAATATATAAATTGTTGTCATTATTTCCTCTTGATATTCTCAAAAGAACTAATGAAATCATTGATTTTAAATTAGATTTAAATAATTAAAATATTTAAATTTATATATGTAATATTTTTATTATATGGTGCTGCTTTCTACAGTTAGTATAAAATTGAACCTAGTTTATATTATTCTTAAAGTATGTGTAACATTTCATGCAAGAATTTTTTTTAACAGAACTGAGCTGCCATTAATTCATTCTGATTTGAAGCAGAATATCCATTTTGCATAGTTGGTGATTACAGCATTTATTATCAAAATATCCCATTTTCATTCAGTCTTTCTTCCCCCAAAATTTCTGTATTTATCTAAGCTTACTAGTGTCAAGTGCCACATCTGAATAGCATATATTGCTGTCAGTGTTCTTGCAGCATTAATTTTATAAACTATATAAACTGAAGATTGATTGCTTAGGTTAATTTCATTAATAAAATACATAAAAGCATTGAAATAATTATTATAAAGTAATTCTTTAATTTTTAGTTTTGTTAATGTTTAACGATAGTTAAAATTAGATCTAAAAACAACTGATTTTAATTTTACTTCAGGCTGCAGAATTTTTAATACTGCTGCTTCTTAAAGCAAATTTTCTTTAAGTACAAACAGAAAAATAATCTGTAATTTTGAGCAGAACATAAGTTATACGAAAAATTTCTGATCAAGTTAAATTATATTCAAATATATAATAAACATAAAATATGTGCTAATGTTCGAAGTACCTAAAATAACTTCCAAAGCAAATTCCATTAGTAATTCAAAATGAATTTTGAAAACTCATTTCAGTTTTTAATCAATGTATTATCAAATACTAGTAGCTGTTATAACTTTAAAAATTAAACTCAGTTATTAAAAATTATTGAGCTTTAAAATATTTTTATTATTTTTAAGGCTCTAGATATACTTTTTGAGAGTTCTTCACTGCTTGAGAAACTGCACAAAAATACAAAGATGTTTAGATCTGCTATTAAAGCATGTGGATTGGATGTAATAGTAAGCATTAATTTTTCTTGATATCTGACAGATTTTTCTTTTTGTGTATTTTATATTTATAAATAAGTGAAAATGATTTGAAATTAATTCTTTTTGTTGTAAAGTTTGTGTGGAAATTTAACTTTGAATTTAGTAGGAATTAAGTTGAAAACTAGAAACTGAATGAAAAAAAAAAAAATGCAAGTTTTAATTTAAACAAATAATTCTGAAACATTAGCTGCTAAGAAAATTTATATGTAGTAATGTTGTTTTTCTGCTAAAGCGTTTAAGTAAAATAAAATGAAAATAATAAATTTTAACATTTGCCTGGATGCTTTAAATGTAAAAATTGTGTTTCAGAGACAAAATAGCAGTCTTAATGATACAACTGTTATTTTCTTGTATGCTGAAAATTCAAATTATTTCTGGAATGATGGTTCACTGTTCAAAATTCATTTGATAAGTGTCATGAAAATATCACTTTTTATAAGCATTTTTTATGATGCAAATATCATTGTTGAGAAACATTATACTTGTCATATATAAAGTGGCAATTCAGTAGCTCATTGGCTAGAAGTACTAAGCATTGATAAATAAAAAATCTACCTACTTAATGTCATTTTAGTGATAAATAAAGTACAAAATTGCACCTGTGAATGAGCCTGAATCACTGTTATATTTAAATTTTACATTAAAATTTATATTTACATTGTTTTGAATTTAATAAATATTGTGTGTGTAATCTGGTGTAAGGGGAAAGAACATATTTTTAAAAAGATTAACTCTTTTGCAGTTGGAGCTTCCAAATATCTGTTTGTCCAGATATCAGCTAATTGGCCCTTAATACTTTCCTCTTAATGTTAATGCATGGCTGATTAGTTTTCCAGATTTGTAATGATTAATCAGTCTTTTTTGGTAGCTGTCTGATTATCTTTTGTATCTGTATGGCTTAGTGTCAGCACTTCCCCTTCTTGCTGCTATTCTGCATTCTGGCCTTATACTGCTACTTTTGTTTTAATTTGCTGAAGGAAAGAAATTGAAAAGTATTAGTGCATAGCAAGGGAAAAAATAGCTACTTCAATTAAGAAAACAGTTGTTCACATTTTGTCGGTGTACTTAGAGAAGAGGAAATTATCTGGAAGAGAAATTCATAAACATGGCTGTTTAAAAATTTTGAACAGTTTTTGAAGTTGTCCAATACAAAAATGTTAAGGAAATTATTTAAATTTACCTTTTGTAATTTATTCTTAATTTTATGGTATACACTTCTTATTGCTAGCTTGGTATATTTTTTATTTATAGGACCATCATTTTTAACTTTTTACTAATCTGAAATTCTTGCTGTTATTTAATGTTTCTGTAGAACTTCAATGTTTGATTGCCTAGTTATTATTGACTGCTAATTAGTTTTGAAATATGATGTATTTTGAAAATTTTCTCCATATAATAATTGTAATTCTGAAACTGCAGGGAGATGATCATCCAATATGCCCAGTAATGCTAGCAGAAGAAAAATTAGCTATGAGCATGGCTGCTAAAATGTTAGGTATGTATATTTGACCGTTTTATTCTTAAAAACAAATAGTTAATCGAGTTTTCAAAGTATTTTAAGAAAATACTAACCTGTTAATTACGGAAGACTATTAAAATGAAAATTATGCAACTGAAAGAACAGATTTGTAATTAAAAATATATATATTTTTTTAACATCTCAAAGAAGTACAGTCAAAAGTCGTTAATTCGGACACCCATAATGCGGAATGTTCTATAATCCGGACCTCAAAGCTAAAAACTTTCTGCGCATGCACCGCGTTGACACATGCGCATAGGCGTTTACGCGTGCGAGTAAGACCTTTTACCACTGCACATACGCGTGTGCGCAAACGCAGAATACGTTTTCGCGTGCGCGTTTTATGTATAACGGACGGTATAATCTAAAATTATCTAATTATCTATTTTAGTTAATGTTGATGCTTGCATTGTTCCTTAATCTTCGAATTAGATCCGGCTTATTATTTTTCGCAGACCGTAAGAGCAATTTTATAAAAGTAAACTTGAACTTTCGATTATGTCATAGAATTTCCAATCCTGGAGCTCCCAAAGGATCGTACAAAACGAAAGTATGTTTTGATGTCCATCAAGCAAAAAGTGGAATTGCTGCAAAAAATGGATAAAGACATGAAGAATGTGACAGAGAGGTTAGTGAAAACGAAAAAATTTCAATTGACAAGTTAGTCGGTATTCTCGGCACAACAATTAACGGGACTTGAACAGCGGAACTTTGTAACTGAACAAGAAATTGTGTCTGTTTATAGAATTAAAGAGAAAGTATTATCACATAAAACAAAGCAACTTAAAACAACTTACATTGAAAGAAATGTTTAATAAAGTAAACAAATAAATATTAAGCTTTTTTTTTTTTTTTTTTTGTAAATTTTGATACCCTTTAGATTATAATTGTTCTTTATTTCATTAATTAAGGTTTCATATTTTTAATTTTAGAATTTCTTCATGCCATCTTATGAGATTTAAATTGATGATCTATAATCCGGAAAATTCGATAATCCGGAATCGCCGAAGTCTCGATGAGTCCGGATTAACGACTTTTGACTGTATTTCTTTTCTGTGAATTTTCCATCTTGGAAAAATAGAAATTGTTGCCTCTCTACTTGCAGGAAATAATTTATTGCCACTGAAAAAATGCACAGTTAAATTTTTAAAATACTAAATTAATACAAAATACTAAATTCTATACATGGCACTAATTATAGTGGAATGATAATAGCAAGTTTTCATATTTAAATTTTTGAATTCAAATTTTTCCTTTCAAACAATGTTTATTCAGTATAAATTTTTTAGTTTAATTATTCATTAATTATAAAAATTATGTAAGATAAGAAAACTGAGTGTGAATTAGAGAAGTAACCTAATAATAAAATTTAGAAGAAGCTAAACTTGTCATGTTGGATACATTTGTTAGATAAAATTAGAATGCAATTTGCCAAAAATTTGTTAGTGAAATTAAAATATTCCTTGTATAATTTTAACAAAAATAAAGCTAAAAGAATTGTTAAGAAAACCACAGTTTTTAATAATGGTTTAATTTCTTCTTTTCTGGCATAAAATTCATATTTTATAAAGCATATAAAATATTATATAGTTATTTTTGTTTGACCATTCAAGAGTAAACCATACTACAAGAAATGTTTTATAATCACTGATAATTTGAAAAATCTTATACAGAGCCTTATCTAAATAATGAATTTTATTAATAGGAATAAAACTGAATTTTTAGTGGAATTTGTGATGAATTAGCATGTTTTATAAACATTAGTAGTATGAAAGTATGTAAAGTAGAATGGCAACTACTGAGATTGTTTTATGTGATTGAGTATTGTACATAAAATTAAGCAAGCAGTCTTTACAAATCTTTACTAGTAATAGCAAAACTCTTAGTAGCAACAACTGACAAATAACATTTCCAGAGTTAACTCTTCAACATGACTTTGTAATTGTTTTTAAAAACAAGTGATTTATATACACTTCAGTGAGAGAAATTGATTGTTTCAACTTGTAAAAAATATAGTTTCTACCTTTAATTGTTTCATCTTCTTATTTTTTTTAATGTCTGAAGCACTTAAAACACCTTGCAAAAGTGCCTTAAAGCTGTATGCTATTTCAAAATTAGTCAATATTTTTCTGCAGCCATTGAGTGAAGTAAAAGCTGAATGCTCTTCTCTCATCTTTTTGGAAAGCAAAAATCTTCTTTGGATTTCTTTCATTAAAGAAAAAGCAAGTAGTAATGTATGTTTTTCATAAAAGTGGAATGGCAGATGGACAGAGGTTACCAATAATAAACTGCAAGTGAGATATATCCTACTTTATGGAAGTTTTCTACACTTTTATGAAAAAACTATATTATTCTCTCTTTTGGTTTATGCAAGAAATTAGGAGAATTTTTCGGCTCTATGTACAGTTGTTTTATCACAATGCGAGAAATATACATATATTTATGCAAATTTTTCATTATTTAATTTTTTCAAATATAATGCAAGACTCTTAACATTTGGTGGCAAGAGTTTGAAAAGTGAAACGGACATTTATAGTGAACCAATGCAAAACAAAACAATAGTCCTTCAGGGACAAAGCCCCTGTGGACTAATAATATTAATATAATTATAATCTGATGATTCTAATCAATGATCCTCTGACTTAGTACAAAAGAGAGGGGATCTTTCCCCAAAAATGTTTTAATAAAGAAACTGAGAATACTCACCTTGAGTTTTCTTACTTATGTTTTCAGTAAGTGTATTCTTTGATGGTGAAATATCTTCTTTAGAAGAAAAATCTAAGATTGACTTTAATTCTAAAAATGGCTAAAATCTAAGATTCCCCTGAATTCACAACAAGGATCTAATATTTAATAATGCAATTAAAGCACAATTTACAGCTTTTTACAAAATACACTATTCACTCAAAATTCTACACAGCTACAGTTCGAAATCAAAAAGTTCTCTGCAAACTTACAGTTACAGTTTCAGAGGTAGGGGAACATTTGCAATAGGGTCATTGAGCTATCTTAGTTGTTTAATGCATCATCGTGAGTGTCATCAACTTGCTGTCTTCCAGTGTGAAAAGTAAATGTTACATTATCTTCATTTATTTGAGATGTCCCTTTATCGTACAAATCTTGCTTTCAGTATTATTTTAGGTTTTTATCTGTTCTTTTTCTTCTTACTTCTTCAATAGGTATCGGAAAGTTAAAATTATTCCAAAATTTATTGATGTTTTTCTTTGCTTTTATTCTTTTCAGTTTTTAAAGGATTTCACAAGAATATTTGTTTTCATAAAATGGGATAACATGCATTAAAATTTAACCCCTGAATTGCATGACCATCTTTATCTAGTTATGAGATTTTATTATTTAGTGTATATGATTTTACTATTTACAATATTTTGTTTTCTTTAATGATCTAAATAATTACATTATTGAATGAAACATTATGAAAACAGACTAAAACAATTAATTACACAAATTTAACGAACAAATGCTGTTGATTTACAGTTCATAAGCAGATCCAAAAAGCTGTGCTACTTAAAAGGTTAAATTGCATTATACAGATAACTGGGCAGCATATATTGTAGTACTTTATATAGATTGCTATCATGGTATAATTTGATTTACTTTAACTTTTTCTGTTCTACATTTTTCATTTTAATTATTTCAAGTATTAGTACTCTGTTTAATTACATATTTAGTTAGATAAAGGTGTATAATCCACAGTTATACAGACTATTTAAAAAAAGTGGCTATATATTCATTTCCTTATTATTCTAGGCATGTATCTCCAGTTATAAATGTTTCTGAAACTAATGTAGAAAATGCTTTTAAAACACTTTTAGCAGTAGGATGGTGTAGTAAAGTCAGAATGTAATTTTTTATATGATCTTTATAGAGGAAGAATTCTCATTTATAAAATGCTGTTATAAATTAAATATACAAGTTCCATTGGATATTAATATTTTTACACGCTTGACTAGAGAAAATTAGTTATAAACCTGTTTCGTCTAATATGGAATTATTAATTGCTCACAAAAGCAGTTTATGTTTTGTAATTTCTCCCTAAAGCTAATGAAACTCTTTTAATAGTAGGTATTAAAAAGTGATCTAAGTTAATAAATTCATTATCAAATATCTCTAAGTTTGCCTGGAAAAGTATGGAACTTTTTTCATTTAATTGATTAAGCAATAATGATCATTTTACATACTAAGACTCTTTAGCTGTATGAAAACCATGCAAAAAGTTTTGTATTTACAGAACTGTCTTTACTCAATTGTAGAAACTGGAAGTATAGACTTGGGATTAATATTTAAGGAAATAAAGCTTGTAGCCTACTTTTATGACTCTGTTAGTATGAGCTATCTGTATTAAAACCAGACATTATCAATTTTATGGTATTAATTTGATATAAAAATGCATGCAATTATTTTTCCTGTGGAAAATTTGTGTGTGATTAAAGAAGAAATTAAAAAGTTCCTTCAGTATGTTAGTTAATCATGCTCATTTATAAGAAATCAGAAATTTCAATGGAATCATATTTACAGCAATATTAAAATCCTGAAAACAATGGGTAGAACATTCAGAGTGATGTAATTCTTTTGGCAATGTTTGTGACACTGTGTTAATTTTGCGACATCAGAGAACATGAAAAAAAAAAAAAAAAAAAAAGCTTCTTTAATTAGTTTTCATCCTGACATATACATAATTTCTATATAAAGAAACCCTTAACCCTAAATTAGGAGGAAGTATAAAACTACTCAGTTAGGAATGAAAAAGTAATTTTGATAATTTAGTTAAAATTTGTTTTCCAATTATAATTAGAGATCCAAATTATATTAATGAAAATGCTATTTTACATTATAATTTAAAAGATTTTCTAAATTCTGTGCCCTAGAGAGACTCGCATTGTCCTATTTCAGAAGCACACGTGAAAGATTTCTGTCTTTCCATATAAAGAAAAATTATTTCCTTTCTGGAGATCATAGTAGTATGGAGTTTGATTATGTAGCTATTACTTTATTGTTCTGAAAATACATTATTTTATTATCATAATGAAAACACTATTTTACATTATAATTTGAAAGATTTTTTAAATTCTGCCCTAGAGAGACTCGCATTGTTCTACTTTAGAAGCACATGTGAAAGATCTCTGTCATTCCATATAAAGAAAATGAGGAAAAATTATTTCCTTTTTGGAGATCACAGTAGTATGGAGTTTATGTAGCTATTACTTTATTCTGAAAATACATTATATGTTTTTTCCAAACTGTAATGTAATTTTTTTAAACGCTGTTATTAAGTGTATTGTTTAATATTTTTGTATATATTTTAGATCAAGGTATATATGTTATTGGCTTCACATATCCTGTTGTTCCTAAAAGTAAGTTAATAAGATTAAATTTTAAATATTGTAACAATAATATTTAAGAATATTTTTTGAATTAACCTTTCTTTTTAAGATCGAGCCAGAGTTAGGGTGCAGATATCTGCAGCCCATGATGAGATAGATATTGAAAAAGCTGTGGAGGCATTTTACTCAGTTGCTAAAGAAATTGGAGTTAAATAAGATCTGAAAGCATTTAAAAAATTTTACTTCTGTAAATAAAGGAAGTTCTGTTGTGATATCTGTTCCTGATCTGATATTAATGGACATTTTGACTTTGTAATATATTATACAAATTAAATCTATTATTTATATACAATCAAATTTAGAGTTTTGTTTATTTCAAAATACTTTATTTGATTGTTATATTACATGTACTTAAAAAAAAAAAAAAAAAATACTGAGAGGTGTATTTTGACATGTGAAAAATAACCTAAATACTTAAAAAAATTAACCATAAACATTTATTAAAGAATTTTGATTATTGTTTCTTGATAGTCAAAATAAAATAAATTTGTAATAATAGCAAGTTTTATCGTATCATGGATCATCGTGAAAACACAACTGAAGCTCACTAGTCGAGCATCTCTGAAATCAAGTATTGTTATTTCTTGCACAAGTTTTAGCATAATCTTTTTATTTAAAAATTTACATTATTTTAAGAAGGAAAAAAGTTCTTTGATGTAAAATAGGCAATATCATAATTATAGCAACCATACATATGACAAGTCTAACCATTTAGAATGTGTACAATTGACTTAAGGATGAAATTATAAATGCCACAGAGCACTACATGCATCCAGGAAGTCGCAAAACAGCTTATTATTTAAATGTATTTTCTATGTGGTAAAGAAAGAAAAAATTCTTTCATGAAGGCATCTCATTCTTATGTTGCAGTCTTGACTGCATGTAATCAAACTGAATTATAATTTAAAAACAGCAATAATCATTAACAAATAGCCAAGTTTACTGCTTTTATGTTTTAGCTATTAAAATGAGCTGCTACTTTGAATAAAAATAGGGTCAAAATTCGAAAACAAAGTAATCAGGGATAATTACTTACTGCCATTTCAGCAGAAGCAAAATATAAATATGATTATTAACAAAACGTTAATTTTACTAAATAAAAACATGCAAAAACTTAAAATACTTGAAATTAAAAATAATTATTACTTATGCAATAATTGGGCCACTATAATAGGAACCCAAATATATTATCATTAACCACTTGTTGACTAAGGCATAAACCATTTGCTACTTTTTTTAAATTTATATTAATTTACAATTTAGCATCTTTTCATTCTTGCAGAGTTTTCTGTTGAATTAAATTTAATACCAAATCTGTTCATTTACAGTTTATCACCTGCAGTTATTAGGGTTACAATATGACTTGCAACTTTAAGACCTTGACGTAAATTTACAGAACAAGATTTTCTTTAGTAATTATATGGAAGAAAATTTCATTAACTTTTAAATTCTGTAGATCATTATATCTTTCAAAAATATGAAAACCTAAAAATGAACTTGCGTGCATGGCCATAAACCATTATGTAAAAACTGTGCCATATCTTTTTCTTGTTTATCTACATTTGTGACTTTCTAATAAAAATTATTTGTTTTGAGACTTTCATATGAAATATATATAAAAAGTGAGAATTTAGCAAACATTCTCTATTTGTAAAAAGCAAATTTAAAGTTAATTAAATTTTAAATGAAATTTAATTACAAATTGAAATATACAATTTGTGAAAATTTACATTCCAGTATGTTTTTTGAAGCAGGACTTCAATGATTTTTGCATATACAGTAAGTAGATCAGAAATCTGAATTGCATTATGCAGATTTTATGTTACAAGAAAGAAAGTTCCATAAAAGCAATGTGTTTTTGTCATTATTATATGAAGCTGAACTCTTCTCCCAGATTGTATACAGTCACACTGATCAGTTATATAGTTGTTTTAAAAATTTCAGATATTTTATTTTAAAGTCAAACTTTCATTAAATGGCATTTTTTTTTTAATATTCTCTAGATCTTTAATGATCAGAATTTTTACCCTGAATTTAAAGCACTCAGTTTTGTCATTAGACATTTCATATTGGTCTTAAACTCATCTTAATTTATCATAATGTCATCATCTGGAATCACTTATTCCTTTTTTTGCAAACAAAATATTTTATTGGATCCTAAATCATTATAAGTCATTATCTCAGTGTTTTTGTAAAAAGTAACTATGGCTACAAGTTGTACCGGATATAAGTTGTATCACTCATTTACTGAATCAAACTTGGGGGAAAAAAGTGTTCATGATTTATTGTGAATTTGATTTTTCTATTTTTAAATGTGAATTCATTTATAAATTTATGTATTATGTATAAAAAAGCAGCATAACAAGAATAAGATAAAAATTTTTTATTGAACAACATGCCTAATAATGCTGCGAACAAACAGTACAGTTTTTATGATCATAAAATTATAAAGTACATAAGCATTTTGATATGTAAAGCATTTATTTCATGCCATATCAGTTTTGCCTTAAATTTATCAAAATCCTTATGTGTATTACAATAAAAAAAATTCAACATCATTATTATCTGAATTACCGGTTTAAAAATAACAAAACAATCACATTGTGCGCTAATAACAGCATTATTGCACCTCTGCTGTAAGTTCATAAAAAAGTAAAAACATGATTTTTTAAATAGTCTTGGATGGATGAATAAAGTTCAGCATCTTCTACAAAAATTTTCCCAAGACATTGTTTTTCATGAACAGATTTTTCACAATTTATGGACATTTACACAATTATGATGAATTTACTTTTACAATGGTAAGAAATTTTATTTCAAATTTTTCAGTTTAATAACTTTAAAGAAAATAACATGCTAAAAATTAATATTTTGTTGTGGTAATATGTAGTATTAATATATAATTTGATGCAAATATTAAAACAAGAGCAATGTATTTCAGAGCAGCGAGGAAGATCTTAAAAAGGATACAAATATGCAAAATTTTAACCAAGATTAAAATTTAAAACAAGAAAACCACACTTGTAAAATCAAGCATTACTTTAAGTAAAGAATAGCTTGTTAATTTCTAATTATAACAGATACTGATAAATGTTTCTTAGTTATTCTTTTATAATTTGCATGATAATCGTCAGGTAAAAATTTTGTAGCAGAAAATAGTTTTTGCAGTTTATAATTAGAGAAAACAAAAGAATGAAAAAAAAAGGTCATCCACAAGTATGATTTTCTTGCAGAAATTACACTGAACGTTGCTCCCAATATGATCTGCGCAAAGATATTTGTACATAATAAAATTCCATTCAACTTCCTTTCAATGAAGTCCTGAGTCATTTCAATATTGGTCTCAATTCTAATATCTGAAATATGATAAAAGAATTAATTTCACAGAGCAAAGTTTTTTATGTTACCTAGTCATTTCTAATAAAATATCTGTACTTATATTAACTTCAGTAAAAACTTCCCTTCCCCCCCCACACTAAATGAAAACATGCAAGTTTTAATATATGCATATACAACATACATTAACAATATTTAAACGGTAGTAGTTAACAGCATGTTTTTAATTTTTCAATATTTCTCAACTTCTAGAACTAATTTTTTAAAAATTTTATATAGAACTACCATTTTGTGTAATAATGCAGTATTTTTATTTTATGTAATTAATATTAACTAGCAAAATACATGTAAATTTCAGTAATTAGAAATGACAAAATTTACACCAGATGTACTTAAAAACCTAAAAATAACAAGCAATTACTGCAGTAAATTCAGAAATATGAAAAGAAACTTCGGAATTTAAAGAACTTAATGAAGGAAGAGATGCATGCAGTGTTAATGGAAGTAACAAGGAAATATAGTGAATAAACAGCAATACTGATAATGACAAGGAACAAATGTAAATGGTTTGTAAGAAGTTCAGCGGACACTAAAAAGAGCCGTAAAAACTAGACCATTAAACATATAGGCTTGAGTGAGTGAGTGAGAGATTATGGCGCAAAACCAAAGATGATTATAGTGCGCCACATATAGGCTTGAAAAGAAATGGAAGTAGAAATATAGGAGCAATCTAATTTTCTTCTGTGAACTTCCAATCACAGAAGAAAAATAATGGAGAAGCTCAGAATGAAGAAAAAATGTATTTTAAGGTTGTAATCTGTTAGATGTATATTTACAGCAAGGGTGGATATCTGCCTAAGTAAAAAGACAAACTGATTTAATTTTTGCATTTAAACATGAAGAAAACAAACTACTCATCTGGCAGAAATTTATTTTCTGCCAGGAAAAAACAAACCTCTCATCTGGCTCAAATAATTACTGATGCATGGTTTGAGCTACTTAATCACATTAAAGCTTCTGTAAAGCATAAGAAAATATTTTTGAACTTCTCCACGACTTAAGAACATTAATTACTCTAAGTTCCAAACATTTACAAAAGCTAATTCACTTGTTATTTTATTGTACACTCTACATAAAAGATTTATACATCTAGAAAAACTGTTCAATTATAAGGGAAGCTGACACAAGCAATAAGGCAACAGATGAAGGATGGATTAAAATTGTCTAGCAATCAATCCATGTATTCAGTAAACATATGTTCAGAACCATTATATATTAAATATAATGTGCGATTACATATTGTATTAATGCACAAAGCTATTCAACCTAGCATGAACTCGCACAAGTGTTGAATGCTGTTGTGTGGAATTTTTCTGCCAAATATTCTACAGTTGTTCAACAAGTCCACTCATGTTGCAAGATGGTGCAAATGGTATCATAACATATCCTATATATTAGAACATTTGACATTTCCTGTATTAGATTGGAAAGAGTTTTGAAGATCTAACATGTCATGTCAAAAGTGGGTTGTGACTCTAGAAAGGCATTTCCTTTTCATACGTGCAATGCTAGCAAGTATTGCCTTTTGAAAGATAGCCGGTGACAGATACAACAGCAGTGGCAAAACAGTAGGTTGAAGATGCCATTATATCATCATCAAAAGTACAGCAAAGAAACACTTAAGTACTTGCTCCTAAAATAGTAACCCACCAAGAGATTTTTTCTGCTCCGCAGTGACATATTATGAGCAGGACTGACTACAGCTCCTCCATATACAATCAGTCATCTAAACTAAAACATGATATATAATCAGATTTTTTCAAACAAATTTGCAATGAAGATATAGACTAAACAGTGAAACGTTACAAAAAATTTGTGCCTTGAGAGAGCATCAACAATTTTACAGCCAAGAATTTAGACTAAAACTTTCTCCCTTTCTTCTCAAAGCAACTCTATGAGATACAAAATTCTTTCACAAATAACTAATATGTACAAACAAATATATATATTAATTTAAATGACTTTTATAAACCAATCAAATACTGGCAATGCAATTAATAGTTTGACTATGGTAAAGCACTTGAGGACTATCTACCTAAAGGGCGGACTTTTTAAGGAAATCTGGTTCGTATACACATTACATATGGGAAAAAGTCACAAAAACACTGATGTAGCCAACTTGTTCAGTGGGATTCGAGCCCTGGATCAAACATCAAGCAACATTATCGCTCTGCTGGCAAAGCAATTAAAGCTGTGAATATGAGATTAAGATTTTCAAGGAAGTATCAAAACATCATCTTAAATAAATGTTTTGATACTTCTTTTTACAAACAAAGATTACCTTCATTAAGTAGTGCATTTAAGAGGGAGGAGAGGAGATTATTTGGTATTGAATTTTTTTATCAGTATTGACAAACAACTATGTATGACTTTAATTTCAAAAAATCGTTTTCTTATACTCCGTTAAGTCTGGTTAAAACTGAGTGTAGTTAGATACTGAAAGTTCTGATATGGATTTTAGAAAAGGATTACTTTATTTTGTAGTTTCTGGATACATTCGTATGGAAAATAATGCTAATATTATTTAAATATGAATAATAATTGGAAATTACAAAAAAGTAAAATATGAAAAGTCTGAAGCACATAGATTTGTTCTGCTTTCGCAGAAAACTTTTATACTTGCAAAATCTCAGAAAATCCCCTGAAAATCTGAGAAAAAATCACTAAAATTCATGGCACAATAAAGTCACTACCATGTCGATGAATCATTATCAGACATAATATAGCTACACTGTACACATTCCAAACTATGGCTAGTTATAGTTTATTTCACCATATGTCAGCCATGAGCTGATAAATGTTGAAATAGATACCAATAACAATTCAGACACCCTTCCTACAATAGTGTATCATGATACTATGTATTCCAGAAGATGTAGGTAAATTGTTTGAATGGTAGATAGCAAAGCTGCCGATGCACTTAATGGTATATATCATTACTGTACATTTCTCCCAAGAAATTCCCATTCTAGGACTAGAACTGCCTTTATAAATAGTTATGACATTTTTTGAACCTCATGCAAACAAGTTGTCAGTATGAGCAATCAGTTTCTCTGAAGATGATGATGACATCTTGTCAAATTTGCAAATGAAAATGAAGTAAAGCACATGACTGTGCTATATACCATTATTAGATAGGTTTTGGGTCTCTCATTTGCTAACATAAATACCATCTAAGCAGTTTTGCCAATGGCACAGTAGAAGAGCAATATACTTCATGTGTATTTTGGAGCATGTACTTTTTAGACATGTTATACCTGTTCTGCATACGTCAGCCTAAGGCATGTTATATTTCGAAACTGCCAGACAATTTTTCTAGATGCAAAAATACTTTTGATATAGAGTATATTTCCTTACCAAAATGGATGAATTATTTAAATAAGGCAAAACACAAAAGAATTATTGGCTGAAAATTCACTCCACTTTTGACCTACAGCACCCAAGTAAATGCAATATATGATCTTGTATATTCTTCCCCATCAACTTCTTAAAAGAATTTTGCTATCAGAAACTGAATTTAATCTGTACAAAATCTTCAAAAATTATATTATAGCAGATAACTATGCATACTTATAAAAATAGATTTCAAACGCAATTACTATAATTATGATTTTTATGCAAAATAATTTTAGATATTAACTATATATACACATACGAGAAACATTTTAATAAATTGTTGTGCATATAATAGCCTTGTGCAAACATATAAAGTAAAACTATGTATATTTTAAAGAAAAACACAACTATATTTCTGTAAAATAGGCATTTCAAGGCTGTTGTCAGCCCTCCCTATATGCAATAACATGTGTCATCATTATCACACAGTACTTATTTTCTCCACCTCAACTGAAACTGTCACTAAGTCAGCCTTCATTCATGCACGTTTTGTGAGGCAAAAGATCCTAAATGAAAATGGAATGGGGGAAAAATTACTCAACATGAATTATCTACTGCAGC
Organism: Stegodyphus dumicola; assembly: GCF_044657685.1. Classification (NCBI taxonomy): domain Eukaryota; kingdom Metazoa; phylum Arthropoda; class Arachnida; order Araneae; family Eresidae; genus Stegodyphus; species Stegodyphus dumicola. The sequence goes on from NC_140773.1 coordinate 7,558,902, forward strand.
TGCCATTCCCATGGTTACAAGGCAAGGGGCATGGCAGAAAATGATCCTGAAGTTCCTGTTGTAAAGTAACAGACTATAGTTGTTTATTATAGTAAAGTACAGAAGAGGTATATTTTTAGAAAGGGATACTTTCACAAAGGATTTTCTAAGGAAAATATTTTACATTTACATACAAAAATTCTATACACTCAGGTAGCCAGATTATTCTGTTCCCATAAACTGAATCCAGAATGAAATTATCAGTGTTCTGTAGCTTTAGATATTCGGCCACATGTAGAGTTTACATTTCAAGTCAAAATTGCACATAATTACTGCATATAAGCTGAAAAATTTTCGTACTTTTTCTAAAGCTAAATTACAGTGGTCAGCTTATATATGGATCCATTAATCTCTCCAAAGACATAGGTACTTTTCTATTAGCCGGGAGCAAGCAACTTTTGTCATATGTTGCGTTTTTGATTTCTTTAGTTTATGTGTCCTAAGTTTATGAAAAAGAATTACACATGAAATGATGAAAATGAGTTGTTTTATTTTTGAAATAGTTTATAATGCTGGTTTGGAGTGTCATTGCCAACATGAAAAATCTGATACGGGCAAAATTTGCATTCCACTTTCTCCATTCTTGAATTTGCTTTTCATTTATGGATAAAATGCTGAGCAGCCATATTATTAAAATTTTCATAATATGTGATCACCTATAGTTTGAAATTTACCACATAAGAATTTCTCTTCCTATTCATCTTTTAGACAAAAAATAAAACTAGCACACAAACCACAAATCGTATATAAGGCAACAAATTAATGGTAAACGTGCTAGCTTCAGATAGGGTTATCAGAGTTTAAACTATCATCTTTAGCATCTGTCACTTGGTAACATTTTCACCATCATAGCGACATGTGTGAACGTTACAGGATATTTCTTCCATTTCAACTTATATACAATTTTAAATTTTGGATCAATTTTTGAAGAAAAAAACATATCTTTCAATTTATACACAGGTCAGTTTATATTCAGAAATATGTGGCAATAAGTAAATTGCTATAATGATTTTTATTTATGCATATTGTTAAAAAATTTGTTTATTTTTGTTATAAATTTTAGAAAATGCAATATCTAAGGGTAACAGCAAAGGAAAAATGAATCAAAATTACTGTTTACAAGATCTACACCTAACAGCACTGAAATATACACAATATTCATTTTTAACCCTCAAAGCAGTCTAACTGTAATAAATTCAAGCTAATTTATAGCACAGGTAGAATGGAGTTAGTGATATAGTAGACAGATGCATAAAGGAGGAGATACTTGCAGACGTGGTGAATATATGTGATGATTTGGCAATGTTGATTGCAGTTATAATAGATGTTGAAGCTTACACAGATGATGCATAATGAAGAGCAAACCCACAGTCGAGGCAGACTTAATATGAAGCATTCATCAGCAGATTTAAAATAATATCCCTTTTATTTTAATTAAAAAATTTTGTAGCCACAAACAAACTGGCACACTGATTGTGCCTCTTCCAGAATGTAATTTCAGATTATTATGCTAATTATTATTTTGGAAGGAAAAAAAAGGTACATAGCAGGTGGGTCATTTTGTTAGTTTTGGAATTATAATCAAAAAAATACCATTTACTAATAAGATTTTTTTTTTTTTTTTTTTTTTTTTTTACGTTTTTGGGATTAAACCCTTGGCTGCCTGGATAATAAAAGTGAATAACAAGATACTCAATATTGGAATCAAACCTGAAAAGCATAATTTTTAATATTTAATTATTGATGATTATTAGCAATTCAATGATTGACTGAAATTATGTTTAATACTAAAATATAAATTATACAGAAAGATGATTAAAAAAAAAAACTTTATTTTCACAACCACTGGTCACAGTCATAGGCTTACCATTTTTTAAATTATGCAAATATTTATATTAGAATATTTTTTATTAAAATGCGTTTTATAAAAATTATGAAATCAATTTTTTTATACGCATACACAATTTGAATAGCTACATTTAATAAAAGTTTATACTCATTTTAAAAAATAAAACACATGAAGTTTGAGTCTTAACAAAAAATTAGCCAAGATATTTAATTTCAAAGTTTGGAAATTTTTTAGAATGTTCGCTACTCGAAAGTCATCATTTTGGCTTTCCTTGAAGGGTCAGTTAAAAATGAATTAGAATAATTCATGATTGATTCCCTCCTTTAAAGGACGGGAATTCCTTTAATGTCATTGAATGACAATTCCTTTAATGCCATTCAATTTATAATTTTATTACATTTGGTGTGCTGAAAGCAATTTTACACAGTTTATAAGTTTTTAATGCTAAAAATATATCAATAATATTCACATGCAGTTTTATTACTTACGGGTTATAATCTAATTTTTACAAAAAATTTATTTTTTTTTTTATTTATACAGTGAAAGCTGTTCAGGAAATATCAGATTGTGGGTAGGTAAAAATTTTATGCACATAAAAAATAGAATTCATGTTAGAAAACCCAAATGGGGGAGAATGCATTTCAGTCATAAAAACTGACACATTTCAATGATTATGAAATCTCACTGAACATGAAAATCGGTAGAGATGTTGCCATTCATTCTAGTAGAAGTTTAAGCAACAGATCATTCTTTATTTATTTATATAATAAACAGATACAAGTTACAGATATAGCATATAAAAAATTTAAATAGCTTATCATAATTTTTCATGTTACATCACAATTGATTATCTGTTTTTAGTCATGTATTATGCTTTTTTGATGCCTGAATCCTGTAACTTTTTTCCCTTTATGCCATCCCAAATTTTAATCCTTTTTTCAAAATGTAAGGAAAAAATTCAGCTTACATCCTTCTTTACAAAAATTAAACTGGCAAATTACAAATTAATCAAATTTAAAAACAAAATGAACTTCTCATAATTGATGTCATCCATTATTGGCACTAAATTACACTGTTTAGTGACAATATATATGTATTATGACCACTATAAAGGCATAACAAATTTCTCATTAAACTATATTTTTGGGGGGGAATACATTTTTTTCAAATTCTTGAATATTCTGCTTACTTGAGCTTTAGGGTTAGTTGAATGCAGGATAATCAGGCTTTTACTGTAACTACAAAATTTGTTATTTACAGTTTACATAGATAATATGAGGGTCACTCTGAAATTTTTTAGGTACACACAGGTTTTTAAAGTTATACTTATGAAATGTTACGTGTGTTCAAAGTAGTTTCCTTCAGCATCAATGCACTTCCGTAGGCAAATTTTTCAAAGCTTAAATGCCTCAAGCCATTCATTTCTTCGAACTGATGGATAAAATGCATTTATAGCCTCATCAATCTCGTCTTTGGAATGAAAACGATGTCCACATAAGTTCTTTTTTAGGTTAAAAAATAGCCAAAAGTCACACATAGCTAGATCAGGTGATGAGGATGTTGTTCTATCACTTTGATGTGATTTTGTTCATTTACAAAAGTGTTCTAATATTTACTTCATGAAGAATTTCTGGAAGACAGTAATTTGTGTGCCAGTTATCTGGGACTCTCCTGTCCCAGCTTGATGACTATAATAAGTTCCGTACTTTGAAGAAAACAGCATACATTACTTTTACATTTCTGACATGTTGGAATGTCAATAAAAGGTATATATGTTTCATCACCAGTTATGATTTTGGAAATAATGCGGTAGAAAACATCTTTCAGTAATTTAAAGGTTTCTTTACCGATTCTGACACACTTCCCTTTTTAGTGCTCAATTATGAGGATCCCATCGACAAACTAGTTTTTTTCATATGCAATTCTTCAATGAATAGTTTTATGTATTGCAGCAGATCCAATGTTAAGTTGCTTCTTATCATTTAGTAGGTGCAGTGGTTATCATCGATTAATATTTTCCATACAACAGACACATTATCCAGGATTACTGCTGACAATGACATTCCTGTGTATTATCTTGAAGAGAGTTATGACCTCTGTGAAATTCTCTAAACTATCTGAATATAGTAGCACAAGATGGACTTTCATTTCCAAATGCTACTTGTAGACATTGAACACATTCTTCTTGATTTAATCACACTTTAAAATCATACTGCGATAATGTTCTTGCATCAACTCCATTTTCCCTTCAGCATAAAATTTATTCTACACTAAACTACTTGCAATTGGCCAGAAAAAAATCATCTGCTAGGCTAAAATAATTCAGATTTTCAAATCTAAGTGGTAATTTTTTTCTGCCACTTATTATCTGCATATATCTAAAAAATTTTAGAGTGACGTACATTTTACAAGTTGGCTATGTACCAATACCTGAAGCCTGCCACTGTTTTCCTGAACACAAATTTTAACACACGCTATGAATACGATCTCTTCTTTCAAAAGATCTCAATAAGAGATTGTGAATACATTCTCCGTTTTGAAAAATATCTTCACTAATAAAATTTTTTTATAGCAGTCTGTGTAACAAGGCTTGTAACTTAATCTATTAACATGAAGCAACTTTTCTTAAACTGACATTTCATTTTTAGTTACCTATAAATTTAAATATTTCATAGCTCAATTTGTGTATGACCCCCCTGAATTTTTCAGAAAACAATCTCAGATTTAAAATTAAATACCTTTAGGGACAATTTATAACACACAGTAGTAAAAGTTTTGCATTTTATTTTTTAGAATGAGTATAAACTTTTGCTAAACATAATTTGAGCCAAGAAACTATGTAAAAAGTTAGATTTCATATTTACAATTTTAAAATTACATTTTTAAAATTAAAAAATATCATAACATGAATATTTTTATTTAAAACATTTTTTATACATAAAAGTATAACTAATGGCTGTGAAAATAAAGGATCCATGTAAGGATTTTTATGGCCACACTGTATGAAGTATTATGGTGAAAGAAATACAGTTTCAATAAATGCAAATACACATACTCAAATAAAACAATACAAAAATTCTAAATTAGTAGTCTAAATGATTATGTTTGCAGTGGAGAAAGCATTTTGCATTTTAGAATTCATAAAAATGTAATTCATGACTATAGTTCAATATAAATTTTGACTAAGTTCCAGGAAATTAATCTCAAACAGAAAATGTATTTATGATTAGTACAAGAAGTAAAGTATGGCTTGTTTATGCAAAATTATATATATAATTTATATATATATATATGGGTGACCTTCAATATCTGAAGAACTAATTAAATGTATTTTCAGTATCTCTGAACACAGCTTAAGAAAATCAACAGAAGCACAAGTCAAACTTCTCATTCCATAGTTACGATATGTGAAACTTTGCAAATGTAGTTAAAATTCATTCTATACAAATTGCAATTTTTATATGAACTAGATAGACATAGAAAATATGACTCCTTCATTGCAAATAAGACCATTTTGTTTATCGAGTCATAATGAACGCTATGACTGCCTATGTCATAATGTGGGATATTGGGTGAGACTTCTTATCTGTGTGAACATATGCTTTTAAGTTTCACCATATTTTAATAAATTATTGGAACTATATATATATATTGTAATAACCTTATAGTTAGAGCTATGTAATCTAAGAAAATACTATTAAGCTTCTATTCAATGACATTAAACATTTTAAAACAAAGAGTAGTTAAATAATACTAAGATGCTAGATAAGAAATACAATAAGTTGCTCATGCAAATACTAAATTTAAGTAAATTAGTTAAAGATATTATAGCAACATAGATATTATATATTATATAGATATTATATTATTATATTAACATATATTACAGCAACAAAATCTTATGCTGATTCTTGCTGCTATAATATCTTTAATGTTTGCTCTTTGGTATGTTATTTCTGTTATAACTAAGTATATTTTCTCTCTCTTCCTTCTGGATTTAGAACATAAATGCATATTCTTCAAGGAGTTACAAAAATTTATTTGGATGTGTGTCCATCTCCACTATATCAGTTTGACTGTTTGCTATAATTCAATAAAACAGACAGAGAGAGAAAACAGTAAATGATTCTGTATGTTGCAGCAAAATTTTTTAGAAGGTTTAGACTTTTTTGGCAATTTAAAGAACATATTCAATTTTAAACAAAATGAACTGTTATCAGATCCAAGGAAAACTTGGAAGTGATAATGAAAAATGTGGCATGAACTATGAAAAAGTTTCATTCAAGGATACTTTTTTTTTTAATGTTAAATCATCTTCTAATATGTTTAAATATTATTGCTTTTCAGTAGGTGAGAATAAAATATGCACATAAGGCATTTTAAGGTTACAAAGTGTGAAGATTTGAAGATTTAAATTCAGTTATTTGTATTACATTAGCAATTTTCTTATTAAAGGTTTATTATTTATAGTAAATAAAAATTGAATAAAATTCTCTCTTTCTCTCAGTATATACAGCTTTTAATAAGCAAATTAACAGTACCACTTTTAAATAAATTGTTTTGAATTTTTTTTTTTTTTTTTTTGGCTTATAATAGATTTGTATACAACAACAGCTACTTGATATTTTTACTATTTCAATATCTACTATTACAAGCATACCTGTTTAAATTTTGGTAAATAATGATTTTTAATATTAGAATGACTTTTAGTTTTAACAAAAAGCCCATTTTTGAATTAAAAGTCATAGAAAATGTAATGTTATGATTTTTCAGCTTAACAAAACTCAATTAATTAGTTAAGTAAAACTTGAATAAACAATGCTGAATAAGATGAAATTTTTATTATACTACAGTTTTCAGCTTTTTAATTTGGTGGGTAAAACAGGAAGAATTGCAACCCCCTTCCCAGAGTCCAATAACACAATAATTTTGACAAAGATAAAAGCACTTGGGTGTTCCCCCTTTTATTTTTTGGAAAAAAAAAAAACTGACTTGAAATAAAACTGAATAAAGATTTGACTTAAAAAAAGAAACAGACCGTTAGTCAGATTAAGAAAAAATAGAATTTATTAAAAACATTAATGCTGTTTATGCAAAAAAAATCTCTTCAATGATTTTAACAACATGGACATAATGCAAGATACATGTACTACACTATTTGTTAATGCACTAATAAATAAATTGCAAGCATTAAATTTTCAAACTGATTCTGATTATGATAACAATTAGACTTTATCATTAGTAATAATATATAATGACAATGTGGAACTAAACTCGTACATATGCGATATATCTTCTAGTACAGCGGTTCTTAACCTATGGGTCGTGACCCAATTTTGGGTCGCGCTAAGTCAAATTAAAAAAAAACTTTTAATATACAAAAATAAGTAATACCAACACCTACTAGAAGAGTTTTTTTCTAATACAAGTTATTCTCTAAAACAATGCATTGGTTTTACCGCTCTTCGCGAATGGCCTTCTAGAAGTGACATCCAATTTCTGTCTTATTAGCTTTCTTCTATGAGGTGTTGGTAATACTCCCGCCATTGCTTTACGTGCGCGCAGACACAATAAGGTTGTAGGTAACATAGTCATTCTCCGGTAATGACACCTTTTGGTAAAAATTAAAAGCGCTTTCAATTAGCTACTTTTACTTCGACTTTTAAGAAACCGGGGAATTTCCGTTGGTTGTAAACATGTAAGCAGATATTATCGATTTAACTCGTGTGAATAAAGAAGTAACAACGGAAAATTGTATTCTGTTAATTTCTGTCTGCATATTAATGATATTTACGTAAAAAAGTTGCACTCCGCTGCAAGTTCTTTGTCAAAAACTCGTTTCTGTGTATTATGTTGTGAATAACAGTGGAATGTGTAATAATCATGAAACGTGAATACAAGCATTTTAGAAACAATTTTTGTCTGTTTATTAAAAGTGGAGTGATCAAGCTGCAGTGCGTATTGTAAAATTGTAATCATCCTAAAATGGCAAAATGTGAATACAAGGAAGCATTTTTAGAATTAGGGTTTACTTGCATTTATGATGGAGGAATGAACAAGCCGCAATGCGTCTTGTGCAGTGAAATACTAAGTAATGAATCGATGAAACCAAACAAATTTAAAAGACATTTTGATGCAAAACATAAAAATTTTTCCTTTGAGGGAAAAGATCATACTTTTTTCGAAAGAAAAGAAGCCGATTTAAAAAGACAGCGTTTAGATGCACCAAGTAGTAATAGTTTTCTAATTTCTACCAAACAAGCTACACTTGCTTCTTTTTATGTGGCTTGGCATATTGCAAGACAAAAGAAACCCCATAATATTGCTGAAAAACTTATAAAACCTGCTGCCATTGACATGGCACGTATCATGTGCGGAGATGAAATTTCAAAGAAATTACAAAAGGTACCATTATCAAATGATACAATTCATTTACGAATTAATGATATGTAGTTTGATATTAAGAATCAACTTATTTCTGCTATAAAAATTGCTGGTTTATTTAGTATTCAACTGGATGAAATGACAGATGTAAGTAACGATGCTCAACTAATGGTTTACGTGCAGTATCCAGGGTTAACAGATATACAGGAGGATTTTTTATTTTGCAAATCAATGTCAACAAAAACTAGAGGTGAAGATATATTTCTCATTGTCGATTCGTTTTTTAAAGAAGAGGGATTAAATTGGAATCAGGGTTTCAGTATTTGCACCGACGGTGCAGCTGCCATGACAGCATCTCAAAAGGGTTTTTCGACAAGAGCAAAACAAATGAATTCACAAATTTTATCGGTTCATTGCTTTTTACATAGACAAAATCTTGCTTCAAAAAATTGCTACAAAAAATTTATCGCCCGAATTAAGTATTGTTTTGGATGAAATTGTTACGGTAGTCAATTTTATAAAATCAAGAGCTCTTAACTATAGAATTTTCCGCGAACTGTGTTCAGAATTTGGTGCAGAATATGAACATTTATTATATTACTCTGAAGTTAGATGGCTGTCCCGGGGCAAAGTTGTTCAAAGAGTATTATCATTGCGGACAGAAGTCGAATTTTTTTGAGAGAAAAGAAACACCCATTAGCATATAAATTCTCCGAGTTGAAGTGGATTACTCAAGTTGCTTATTTGGCAGACATTTTGTTTGAAATAAATAATCTAAATACGTCTATGCAAGGACGTAATCATACTATTATTGAATTAACTGAAAAAATTACATGTTTTAAAAATAAACTCAAATTACGGAGAAATAAGGTTGAAGTAAAGAAACTTGCTTCATTTCCGACTCTTAATTTACTTGTTGAAGACAAGAATAGTAATATCACAGATTTTGAAATACAGAAAATTATTATCAATCATTTAGAAAAACTAATAGCAGACTTTGATCGGTATTTTCCTGCAGACCATGTTTTTTATTATAATTGGGTTCGAATGCCATTTGATTTTGATGTAAGTGATTTGCATGAGGAATTTGTTAATATTAATCAATTTCAAGAACAATTAATAGAAATTCAAAGTGACCAAGCACTTCGATACAATTTTTACAAAAACACTCAATCTTTATGTGCTTTCTGGTTAAATCTAAAAACCGAAAAGCCAATAATTGTTAAAGAAGCCCTAAAAGTATTATTGCCCTTTTCAACAACATATATGTGTGAGGCTGGTTTTTCGGCTTTCTGTGTAATCAAAAACAACCACCGGAACAAGTTAAATCCAGAAATAGATTTAAGGTGCTCCTTGACAAGCATTCAACCCAGGTTTGCAGATCTTTCAAAATGTATTCAAGCACAAGGTTCTCATTAAAAGCGTATAAAATGTTATTATAAGATTAAATTTCAATTATTTTTAAAAAGTTTTAAATTTATTTAGTTTGGTCAATAAAAATATTAAAAACACTTGATTATTTATTAAATTTTTCTTGGATCAAAAGTACTTTTGTTTAACTTTATTATTATAAAAAAAATAAAAAATTTGTAAGTTAAATAAGTCATCATAAAGGTTTTTACAAATATGCTCTAAAATAAAGCAATGAAAAAATATTGACTTTTTTTGGGTCGCGACATAAACATTTTTTTCAAATTTGGGTCGCGGCTCAAAAAGGTTAAGAACCACTGTTCTAGTAAATGTTATAACTACATGAAAATCAAATTTATTCTAAAATTTTAATCACTATTTCAAGCTATTCAAAACACCACAAAAATTTGATGATTAAAACTCCTGAAACACACTAACTAAGCCAATTTGAATTACTTTGCATATATTTATTAAGAATATTGTCCCCCTCCTAAAAAGCCAGCTACAACTTTACTTCACACTACTTTCTATTCCCCCCCCCAATTTGTTAGCATTAAGCATAAGGGTTTGAAGGAATTAGGTCATTAAATGATGTGAGAATTGAGCAAAATCAGTTATGCAAATTTTAGCAAACATTACTGTATTAAAATGCGGTAAAAATTATAATCTATACTTAAAAAAATTCAAAGAATTCATGAGCATATGAGTCATAGAATTGAAAGAAAAATATGGCAGTGATTAAAAATTAAATACAAATATTCATAAAATAAAAATGCTTTTCTTGAATTATTGATTATAAAACAAAATAATTACTAAAAAATGCTTACTATGAAATTCTCAGTATAGTCAAAATTTATACCTATGATGTACGCTTCTTGTGTTAATTTTTATTTCACAGAAAAGTTTAGGAAAATTTATTAACACATTTATCAAATATATAAAATTTGGATACACAATTTCACAATTCCAAAAAGAAACATTCAAAATTTCAGGTACCAAAGCATCACATATAATTTACTTTCATATCACGAAAATTTGGCTTTTTTTACAATGTTTTTCAGGTTATATACATAAAATCCTGCATTCTGATAATAAAACCAATCATATCAGATGTGAAACAGTTACTGAAATTAAAAATTTTAACAGCTTGCAAACTATCACTACCCATTAAATGAACAATGAAATACGTTTATTACAAGTTAATGAGAAAATAAAATATGTTTAATTTGCTTTCCTTTGATATAAGTCCTAAATAGATTTAAAAAAAAACACTCACTATAATGTTATCACAGAAACATACCAATTTTTTTGTACATGAGGCAAAATGTCCACATTCAGCAAATTCCAAACAACTTTTGAACCTACGTCAGGATTGTTTACAAAATGTTAAACGACTGGAGGCCAGTGAGCCTAGGGATTTGAACTGCCTCCGCACTTTACTACCCGTTTGCTGGTGAACAGAATTTCTATGAGGTAGAACATCTTGTCTTCTCATAGCTAGGAAACAAAACAAAACAAATATATATATATATATATTACTGACATAATCTACTGATGCTTAAAGCTTTCTAAAAATGTACATGATGAAACCAATGCACAATAAAATGTGTCAATTTCTATTTAAAAACTAAGAAATTTTAGGTAATACAGTACAAAGTCCGAGATCCAGACTCGTCGGGACTTCCGCAATTCCGGATTTTTTCAGATATTAGATCATCAGTTTAAATCTAGTAATATGACATGTAGAAATTAAAAATGTCATTTATGAAAAATTGAAGCATTTATGATCTCAAGGTTGTAAAAATTAAGAAAAAAAAAAAAAAAAAAAATGCTTAATATTTATTTGTTTATTTTAGTACACATTTCTTTCAATATAAGTTGTTCCATTTTTGGTGCTAATACTTTCTCTTTAATTCTGTTGACAGATACAATTTTTTGATCAGTTACACTGTTGAAGTCCTGCAATTGCTGTGTCAAGAATTCTGACTAACTTGTCAATCGAAATTTTTTCGTTTTCAGTAACCTCTGTGTCACTTTCTTACTACAGATTTTGCCATCCATTAATTGATTAATAATTGAGGAGCATTGTCATCACAATGAAAAACTTCTTTTATAATTATCTTCATTTATTACTGCTTCTCAACATTTTTTTACAAAGTCCGTTAATTGGAAAACTTCACCTTTGGTTTGCAATATCCAAAAACCTCTAAAATTCATGGCTCTCATCAT